>NW_028227271.1:70542500-71983750 GCF_978045245.1 Mus caroli
TCTTCAAGGCTTTTCCCCACTTTCTCCTGTATAAGTTTCAGAGTCTCTGTTTTTATGTGGAGTTCCTTGATCCACTTAGACTTGAGCTTTGTACAAGGAGATAAGAATGGATAAATTCATATTCTTCTACATGATAACCGTCAGTTGTGCTAGTACCATATTTGAAAATTCTGTCTTTTTTCCACTGCATGGTTTTAGCACCCTTGTCAAAGATCAAATGACAATAGGTGTGTGGGTTTATTTCTGGGTCTTCAATTCTACTCCATTGATCTACCTGTCTGTCTTTACCAGTACCAGGCAGTTTTATTTATTTTATCACAATTGCTCTGTTGTACAGCTTGAGGTCAGGCATGGTGATTCCACCAGAGGTTCTTTATCGTTGAGAATAGTTTTTGCTATCAAAAGCTTTTAGTTATTCCAGATGAATTTGCAAATTGCCCTTTATAAATCAGTGAAGAATTGAGTTGGAATTTTGATGGGGATTGCATTGAATCTGGAGATTGCTTTTGGCAAGATAGCCATTTTTAATATATTGATCCTGCCAATCCATGAGCATGGGAGGTCTTCCCATCTTCTGAGATATTTTTCAATTTTCTTCCATTTCTTTCTAGAGACTTGAACTTCATACCATACAGCTCTTTCATTTCCTTAGTTAGAACCCATCTGGTCCTGGGCCCTTTTTGATTGGGAGACTATTAATGACTGCTTCTAGTTCTTTAGGGGAAATGGACTCTTAAGATCATTAATCTGATCCTGATTTAACTTTGGTACCTGGTATCTGTCTAGGAAGTTGTCCATTTTGTCCAGGTTTTCCAGTTTTGTTGAGCATAGCCTTTTGTAGTAGTATCTGATGATGTTTTGGGTTTCCTCAGGATCTGTTGTTATGTCTTCTTTTTCATTTCTGATTTTGTTAAGTAGAATACTGTCCCTGTGCCCTCTAGTTAGTCTGGCTAAGGGTTTATCTATCTTGTTGATTTTTTTCAAAAAACCAGCTCCTGGTTTGGTTAATTCTTTGAATAGTTTTTTGTTTCCACTTTGTTGATTTCAGCCCTAAGTTTGATTATTTCCTGCCGTCTACTGCTCTTTGGTGAATTTGCTTCCTTTCGTTTTAGAGCTTCTAGGTGTACTGTCAGACTGCTAGTCTATGTTCTCTCCAGTTTCTTTTTGGAAGCACTCGGGTCTATGAGTTTTCCTCTTAGGACTGCTTTCATTGTGTCCCATAAGTTTGGGTATATTGTGACTTCATTTTCATTAAACTCTAAAAAGTATTTAATTTCTTTATTTCTTCATTGACCAAGGTATCACTGAGTAGAGTGTTGTCTAGTTTTGACGTGAATGTTGGCTTTCTATTATTTATGCTGCTATTGAAGATCAGCCTTAGTCCATGGTGATCTAATAGAATGCATGGAATCATTTCAATATTTTGGTATATGTTAAGGCCTGTTTTGTGACCGATTATATGGTCAATTTTGGAGGAGGTGCCATGAGGTGCTGGAAAGAAGGTATATCCTTTTGTTTTAGGATAAAATATTCTGTATTTATCTGTTAAATCCATTTGTTTCATAACTTCTGTTAGTTTCAATGTGTCTCTGTTTAGTTTCTGTTTCTGGGATCTGTTCAGTGATGAGAGTGGTGTGTTGAAGTCTCCCACTATTATGGTGTGAGGTGCAATGTGTGCTTTGAGCTTTACTAAAGTTTCTTTAATGAATGTGGATGCCCTTGCATTTGGATCATAGATATTCAGAATTGAGAGTTCATCTTGGAAGATTTTACCGTTGATGAGTATGAAGTGCCCCTCCTTGTCTTTTTTGATAACTTTGGGTTGGAAGTAGATTTTATTTGGTATTATAATGGCTAGTCCAGCTTGTTTCTTAGGACCATATGCTTGGAAAATTGTTTTCCAGCCTTTCACTCTGAGGTAGTGTCTGCCTTTTTCCCTGAGGTCGGTTTCCTGTATGCAGTAAAATGTTGGGTCCTTTTTATGTAGCCAGTCTGTTAGTCTATGTCTTTTTATTGGGGAATTGAGTACATTGATGTTAAGAGATATTAAGGAAAAGTAATCGCTACTTCCTCGCCATTTTTTAAAATCTGTAACAATATTTGGCTTTATTCAGCTCTTATTAAGTTCATATATATATATATATATATATATATATATACATACATACATATATATATACACACACACACACATATTTTTTAATTAGGTATTTTCTTATTTTACATTTCAGATGCTATCTCAAAAGTCCCCCATACCCTCCCTCCACTCCCCTACCTACCCACTCCCACTTCTTGGCCATGGTGTTCCCTTGTATAAGTGGATATTATCCCTGAAACTTAGAATACCCAAGATACAAGTTGCAAAACACATGAAACTCAAGAAGAACGAAGACCAAAGTGTGGTAACTTTGCCCCTTCTTAGAATTGGGAATAAAACACCCCTGGAAAGAGTTACAGAAACAAAGTTTGGAGCTGAGATGAAAGGATGGACCATCTAGAGACTGCTGCACCGGGGGATCCATCCCATAATCAGCCTCCAAATGCAAATACCATTGCATATGCCAGCAAGATTTTGCTGAAAGGACCCTGATATAGCTGTCTCTTGTGAGGCTATGCCAGTGCCTGGGAAACACAGAAGTGGATGCTCACAGTCAGCTATTCAATGGAACTTAGGGCCGCCAATGGAGGAGCTAGAGAAAGTACCCAAGGAACTAAAGGGGTCTGCAACCCTATTGGTGGAACAACAATATCAACTAACCAGTGTCCCCAGAGCTCGTGTCTCTAGCTGCATATGTAGCAGAAGATGGCCTAGTTGGCCATCATTGGGAAGAGAGGCCCCTTGGTCTTGCAAACTTTATATGCTTTCCCGCCATTTTTGTTGTTAGAGTTGGGATTCTGTTCTTGTGGCTGTCTTCTTTTAGGTTTGTTGAAGGATTACTTTCTTGCTTTTTCTAGGGTGTAGTTTCCATCCTTATGTTGGTGTTTCCCCTTTATTATCCTTTGAAGGGCTGGATTCATGGGAAGATATTGTGTGAGTTTGGTTTTGTCATGGAATACTTTCATTTCTCCATCTATGATAATGGAGAGTTTTCCTGGGTATAGTAGCTTGGGCTGGTATTTGTGTTCTTTTAGGGTCTGTATAACATCTGTCCAGGATTTTCTGGCTTCATAGTCTCTGGTGAGAAGTCTGGTGTAATTCTGATAGGCCTGCCTTTATATGTTACTTGACCTTACCCCCTTACTTATTCTATCCTTATTTAATGCATTTATTGTTCTGATTATTATGTGTCAGGAGGAATTTATTTTCTGGTCTAGTCTATTTGGAGTTCTGTAGTCTTCTTGTATGTTCATGGGCATCTCTTTCTTTAGGTTAGGGAAGTTTTCTTCTATAATTTTGTTGAACATATTTACTGGTCCTTTAAGTTGAAAATCTTCTTTCTCATCTATACCTATCTTCCTTAGGTCTGATCTTCTCATTTTGTCCTGGATTTCCTGGATGTTTTTAATTTGGATCTTTTTTGATTTTGCATTTTCTTTGTTGTCTCCATGTTTTCTATGGAATCTTCTGTACCTGAGATTCTCTCTTCCATCTCCTGTATTTTGTTGTTGATGCTCACATCTATTTCCTAGGATTTCTATCTCCAGAGTTGTCTCCTTTTGTGATTTCTTTATTGTTTCTACTTCCATTTTTAGATCCTGGATAATTTTGTTCAATTCTTTCACCTGTTTGTTAGTGTTTTCCTGTAACTCTTTAAGGGATATTTGTGTTTCCTCTTTAAAGGCTTCTAGCTGTTTATCTGTGTTTTCCTGTACTTCCTTCTTAAAGTCCTCAATCATCATCATGAGAAGTGACTTTAGATCCATGTCTTGCTTTTCTTGTGTGATGGTGTGTCCAGGACTTTCCATGGTGGGATAGTTTGGTTCTGATGATGCTATGCAATCTTCGTTTCTGTTGCTTCTCTTCTTATACTTGCCTCCTGCCATCTGAGTATCTCAAGTGCTTGCTGCCCTCACTATATCTGTTTGAAGCCTGTCTTTCCTATAATCCTGGTTTATTCAGGACTCCTCAGAGTCCAGCTTTCTCTGTGATCCCATGATTCTGGGCACCTGTGAACCTGAGATTCTGGATGTGTCAGAGTTCTTAGCAGTCAAGCTTCCTCTGAGACCCTGAGATCCTGGTATGACCAAGCTCCTGTTATCCTGGGATCCTGGAATCCTAAGATCCTGGGCATGTTACAGCGCCTAGAATTGGTGTCTTCTGTTAGGACAGTGGGGCTGTCTGGAGTGTTCAAAACCAAGGTGTACCAGTACCGATCAGAAGGAACCTGAGCTGCTGGTCAGGCAGGGCTCCTGTGTCCTGCTGTCACAGGCCTGTCACAATTGGTTTGGAACAGATGTTGTGTTCCACTCATCAGTGATCCTAAGATCAAGTGGAGAGTCCTCTGGGCACTGTGGGACCATCCACTGAGTTTGCGCCCAAGGCCAAGGAGCTAGCACTGACCAGGAGGGACTTGTGCCCCTGGTCAGGCGGGTTTCTGCTTTCCTGGTGTGATTGGATTGGGACCGATGTTGTGTTCCACCCACCAGTGATCCTAAGATCACGTGGAGAGTCCTCTGGGGACCATGGGGCTATCCGCTGAGTTTGTGCCCAAGGCGACCCAGAGCTGGCACTCACCAGAAGGCACCAGAAGGTTTTTTTAAAAAGTGTTTTTCTGAGACAAGTTTTTTTTTTTTTTTTTTTTTTTTTTTTGGCATGGCTCTTATTTTTATTTATTTTTTTTTATTTTATTTTATTTTTTTTATATTTTTATTACATATTTTCCTCAATTACATTTCCAATACTATCCCAAAAGTCCCCCATAGCGCCCCCCACTTCCCTACCCACCCATTCCCATTCTTTTGGCCCTGGCATTCCCCTATATTGGGGCATATAAAGTTTGCAAGTCCAATGGGCCTCTCTTTCCATTGATGGCCGACTAGGCCATCTTTCGATACATATGCAGCTAGAGACAAGAGCTCCAGGGTTCTGGTTAGTACATCATGTTGTTCCAACAATAGGGTTGCAGATCCCTTTAGCTCCTTGGGTACTTTCTCTAGCTTCTCCATTGGGAGCCCTGTGATACATCCAATAGCTGACTGTGAACATCCACTCCTGTGTTTGCTAGGCCCCGGCTTCGCTGAGACAAGTTTTTAATACATAGCCTAGCATTTCCTTCAACTCAAAGTCTTCCTGCTTCAGCCTCTCAAACTCGGGATTATAGGTGTCCAAGTGAACATAATTTTTGAGACTGCGTCTCATAGTGTAGCCCTCATGGATCTGAACTCACTGTGTAGACCAGGTTGACCTCAAACTCAGAGAATGGCCTGTCCTTGACTTTTGAGTTCTGGAATTAAAGGTTTGTGTGACCATACCCATCCCAGGCCCCAAATAAATTTTGATGTCAAGTGCAAAAATAAATAAATAAATAAATAGATAGATAGATAGCAATAAATAAATAAATGAATAAATAAAGAAGGAAGGAGACAAGAAAAGAAGATGAAGAAGAGAAGGAACAGAGGTTGTCAGAGGTTTTTTTCTTTCTTTTTCTTTCTTTCTTTTTTTTGATTATAAAAATGGGAATAAAAGGTTGAGGAGCTGTTTTCATTCTTCCTTGAGGTACTTCATCCCAACCTTATGATTCATTTCTGCAGGTTATGTGTGTTCTGCTTCTTGCCACCCATTCTCAGGGGTCTCATTTGTTGTTCCTTGTGAGGATGCTCAGTACACTGCCTTATCCATGATGGCTACTTCATATGTTTTGGTTAACTCCATAGACAACAATTTTGCAAGGTATAAGTTAAAAACTTTTGAATTTTTGGTATTTATTTATTTATTTATTTATTTAGTGTGTGTGTGTGTGTGTGTGTGTGTGTACCCATGAGGAGTCCAGAGTGTAAAGAAATTTTAGTCCAGCAACATGGCTTGCTCTGGCAAGGGATCACATTAAAAAAAAAACCTAGGTCTATGTGATTCAGCTGGAATGACACACCTTTAATCCTTCGGGATGGGATATAGACATGCCCTTAGTATACATCTTTAATTTCAAACAATGAAGGCAAAGTTAGTTTGAAGAAGGAAGCAGCCATATTTGAAAGTGATGTCTATTGAGGGGCAGACAAAGGGGTGAATCAGAAAAAGATTTGAAAAAATGAGTCAGAGGTAGGATAGAGAGGCTACTTAAGAGTAGCACAAAGTGAGTCAAGATTGGAAGGCAGTTTGGTGAGTGCAGTTGAGTTGAGTTCATGCAGTTGGTGCAGTCAGTGCAATTTAGCTGGTGGAATTCAGAGGCAGTTTTTCCAAGCAGAGCAATTCAGTGAATAGCTGAGAGAAGCCAATTTGAATCACTCAGTTTGGAGAGGAGTTTTGAGCCAGAACAGCTGAGTTGAACTAGCCAGCCAGGGTTAAGAAAGAACCAGAAAGGGTGAGCTTATTCATCAGTAAGCCTCCAAGATGACAATTACATCTGGCAAATAAAAGTTACTTTTACATCATAGGACAATTACAGGAATTGGTTCTTTTCTTCTTACATGTAGGTTCCAGGTAACAAACTCAAGCTGTTTGTCTTGGCAGTAAGTGCCTAGACCTGATGCGCAATGTTACCAGCTTTGATACAAGCTTGATGTCAGCTTGTGACAGTTGTTCTTGCCATGCTTGTATACTTGTGCACTGGAAGGTTGATGTTTAAACTAGCTGGTTTAAGCTGTACACAGTGCCACACATGTGTAATCCTAGTACTGAGGAGGTCAAAGCAGGGAAATGTCAAGTTCAAGGGTGGTCTTGGTGACACAACAAGATTGTGTCTCAAAAAAACCAAGTAACTAACAAACCAAAAACTGCACAAGGCTGGGGATGTGGCTTAGCTTGTAGAGTGCTTGCTCCATTCAGGAAGTCCTAAGTTCCATCCCTAATATCACATAAGTGGGTTATGCAGGCATGTCTGAGTCCCAATGCTTAGAAGATGGAGGCAAGATGATCAGAAGTTCAAGAAAATCACTGACTTGCATGGCAACCATCAAGTCAGCCTGGGATATAAGGGACAGGGTGCATTATGTGCATCAGGGACATGGTTTTGCTTTCCTGAAGCCCAAGGCAATCTGAGTACCCAGAAACATTACCACTGCCACCACTGCCATTGTCACCACCACTATCACTGGTACTACCTCCCATCTCCACACCACTGCCAAAAACAACAACGGCAAAGATTGATGATTTAAGAAGAAAATGAAGGTGGGTCTGGCAATGCAGATCTCTGATTGTAGAGGTGGTTCAGTTATTAAGAGCACCTGATGAGAAATGAAGATGAAAGCTGGGATTCCAGAATTCAGGCAATGAATCAAGTATGCCATCCACATGTATAACCCCAGTTCTGAGGCAAGACAGGAGGATCAATTACTGGGGTTCACTGAGGAAACTTGAACCTAAGGGTCAGGGAGACACCCTGTCTCAAAGGAACAAATGGAGAGTGATAGAGGAGGAAATACGATGACTTTTCTGTCTTCCATTTGTGTGTGATCATGCACACATAAACACACAAATACACATGCAGGACACACACAGACACTCACACAGACAGACATAGACAGGCAGACACAGACAGACACAGACAGACACAGACAGACACAGACAGACACAGACAGACACAGACACACACAGACACACACAGACACACACAGACACACACACACAGACACACAGACACACAGACACACAGACACACACACACACACACACACACACACACACACACACACACACACACTCCTCTATGGTAGAGGGGTATTTGACAGTACCCAGAGGTATGTTTGCCTGCCATCACTGAGGGGTAGAAGTCAGGGATGCATAGAGATATACTGTGCTACGTAGGACATCCCCACAGTCGAGTAGCACCTACTTGAAAGCCAGCAGTGTTGAGGTTGAGAATTTAGCCCCATTTGATTTATTTCTGACTTCAAACCTCTTCCCTGACCCCAGTCACTCTGCAGTAGTTCACCCCTGACCCCCTGCACCTTACAAACCAAACAAAATTTTCCTTGCAAACTGTGGGCCCCAGCCTTTTCTCCTGTCTGGGTCAGTCTGAAGTCCCAGCTGAGGACCTACAGAGCCAGAAGGGCAGTGAAGGTGTAGACGTTTCCCTCTGATGTGGAGATGTGCAGAAAGAAGGTGAGAACAGGTTACAGCACATAACTAATGCTTTTAAGACAGGAAGAGTAATTTTTTTTTTTTTTTTCGAGACAGGGTTTCTCTGTATAGCCCTGGCTGTCCTGGAACTCACTTTGTAGACCAGGCTGGCCTCGAACTCAGAAATCCGCCTGCCTCTGCCTCCCGAGTGCTGGGATTAAAGGCGTGCGCCACCACGCCCGGCAGGAAGAGTAATTTTACATTTGATTTTTAGACCTTTTAAAAATCATTTTGTCTTGGGAGGCAGGAAGGGCAAACCCTTGCATTTGGTGACTTTTGAGTTGCCAGCAGAGGGCAGTTGATGCTTATCTAAAGGAAAAACTCAAGTTGCAGACCTCCAGGAAGCCAGAACAAAACCATCAGTGACCATCAGTGGCTGGGGCCTCTCCACTGCTGTCACAACACAGTCAGGCTAAGTTACAATTCGTTATCTCAGAAGATTAACTGGCTCCTTTTATGTCACAATAATTTGGAAACAATTTGAACAAATACAATTTTTTTTTCCTCTTTAAAAATAATGCATTTGAACTGAGTGCAGGATCCCTGGTGGAGGAGTTGGAGAAGGGACTGAAGGAACTGAAGGGGTTTGCAGCCCCATGGGGGGGGGGGGGAGGAAGCAACAGGGTTAACTGGCCAAATCCCCCTGAGCTTCCAGGGTCTGAACCACCAATCAAAGAGTACTAATGGAGGGACCTATGACCCCAGCCGCATATGTAGTAGAGGATGGCCTTGCTGGATATCAGTGGGAGGAGTGGCCCTTGGGCCTGAAGGACTTTGATGCTCTAGTGTAGAGGAATGCCAGGGCTGGAAAGCAGGAGTGAGTGAATGGAGGAGCACCCTCATAGAGAGGCAGGTTGGGATAGGGGGTTTCCGGAGGGAAGACCTGGAATGGGGATAACATTTGAAATGTAAATTAAAAAAATCCAATAAAAGAAAAAAAAATGCATGACTATTAAAGAAAAAGTTCGAAGATACAAAACAGAAAAGCACGTTAGGAGGAAAAAGTGGCTGAGTGATGGTGGCTGCTGTTGGAGTCAGGTGCTCTTTTGGCTGCCATAGTTTTTGGTGTTAAAGTTTCTCAGACGTATTTGTAGCAAAGAGATAGGTATGCTTATGACGGGAGTTCATCTTCCCCTGTCTTTCTGGTAGCACAACTGAGAAATCTCTTTGAAAACATTTCTGAAAATCCAACTCCTACACTTTTTTTTTTTTTTTTTTGAGAAAGTTGAACTCAAATGCCTTGTTTGAGTCTTCCCAGCAGAAATTGGTCTGTTCTCTTTGTCTTTGGTGCTACTATCCCCAAGGCTTTCTTGTGGCATTTATCTCCTTGTGCTTTATATTGTGAGTTTTACAGACCATTGTGTCTGAGTCTAAATTTTGAGTGTCTGATTTCTACTTTATTAGTTTATTTTTATTTATTTGTTTAGTTTTGACACAAAATCTCACATTTCCCAGGCTGGTTTTGAACTCACTATGTGGCCAGGGATGAATTTGGAATGCTGATCTTGCCTCCATTAAGATATCCCTATATATTTGTATAGGGAGGGAGAAAAAAAAAGAGAAAAGAAAAGCAGGAGTGATTGATTTTGGACAAGGGACTGAGGTGCATATTTCACATATCAAAGCAGACCTGGCCTTCAGGTTCTCCCAGAATCCTTTAGTCCCTATCTGGCATACCCTGCCTTCCATCCTGAACTTCCCAGCCCATTTTGGTCTCCACTTTCTCTTTCCTCTCTCTTCTCTCTGTGTGCCCATGTTCCTTTCCCTCTCTTCCCCCATCCTCTTCCTTCCATTGGTGACTTCCCTGGCATCTTTCCTTGGGGACAATGAACTTGTCCTCTGGAGAGAGGCTGCCCAATAAACCTGTGTGTGTGTGTGTGTGTGTGTGTGTTATACCAAAAAATATATGTATATATATACATTATATATATATATATATATATATATATATATATATATATATACACATATATGTATATCCCGAGCTTTTGTCCCCGCCGGCAAGAACACACTCAGGACAACCGGAATCTTCTGCGGCAAAGCTTTATTGCTTACTTCTCAGGAAGATCCCGACCCCAGAAAATGGAGTCCACTTGCACACAAGGCTTGTTTACTAGTTAGTCACAGCGGAGGCCAGCACCATCTTATAATGGCGATTACTAGCGGCACACACGGCTCTCCACAGCGATTACTCGCGGTTGCTCGTGGCCCGGCTCTCCACATATGTACATACACATATATACATATATATATATATATATATATATATATATATATATATATACATGTAAAACACACACACATATGTATATTAATCTGGCTTGAATTGGCTCATTTTATCCGTGGAGAAATAACTTATCAGGTATGGAAAGGGAGTAGTGGGGAAAGAGGTGGCTGTAAGCCTTTGAAAAAGATAGGAGGACATCATTCCAGCTCCACAGAGAAGGTCAGGGAGGTGAAATATATTTAAAATGCCATTTGTGGGTGTGTTTTCATATGTACAATACTTACCATTTGGGAATGAATGGCTTTGGGTTGAATTGTGTCTTTAAAGGTGATATAAAGAGCCTTCTGACAACGTGGCTTTACTTCAGTGTTTGTGGATGTGATCAAACTAAGGTGAGGCCATCTTGGATTAGAATGGAGTGTGATCCCAGTCACTGGCATCTATGAGATGAGGGAGACCTGGGCAGGCATAGGCACATAGAGGAAGGGCAGGCAGCTATCCGAACAAAGATAAAGATGGAAATTGAAGTGATGGAGCTACAAGGTACAAGGAATGCCAGGCCTCGTTGGCAATATCAGATCTGAAAGTGGCAGGAAAGGATTCTTTCTTGGAGCCGTCAGATAGAATGGCCCTGTAGTCACATTACTTTCTTTCTTCTAGCCTTTAGAACTGTTATAGAATAAATCTATTTTGGAAACATCAATATCTATTAATATCCAGATTAGGCCAATTTGCTACAGCAACCCAAGGAAATTAAAGGCATTGCGTTAAGAACACTTTGTATCAATGGGCAATTTAGGGGAGGCCTAGGGATATTTGGGTGGAAGGCAAGATTCTAAGGACTTTTTGGTAGGGCCAGACTGAAAGATACTGCTGGATAGGTTCATAGACAGCTTTAGGTTTCATGCCAGAATCTAGCAAGGCAAATTCTTTTTTTCCCCTGTTAATTATTTTATTTATTCACTTACATTACCATCAAAGCCCTGCCTACTCTCAGTCCCCTTCCTCATATAGTTTCTTCCCCAGCCTCTTCCATTTTCCTCTGAGAAGGAAGAGGCCCCCCTGAGTACCAACCCACTCTGGCACCTCACGTTGTGGTAGTATTAGGCAATCCTCTCCCATTGAGGACATACTAGCCTTGTTAGGGGAACATGATCCACAGACAGGCAACAGGACCAGGGACAGACCCCACTACAGTTGTAGGGGGGTTTATATGACCAAGCTGCATATCTGCTACATATATGCAGGGGGCCTAGGTCCAACCTATGCTCACTCTTTGGTTAATGATTCAGTCTCTGGGTTAAGCCCCCACGGGTTAAGGTTAGTTGACTCTGTTGGTCTTCCTGTGGAGTCCCTATCCCCCCCAGTCCCTCAATCCTTTCCCAACTCTTCCATAAGACTCCCCAGCTCCATCTAATGTTTCTTTGTGGATATCTGCATCTTTTCAGTCAGATGCGGGGTAGAGCCTCTCAGAGGACAGTTAGGCTAGGTTCCTGTCTACAAGCATAACAGTATCACTAATAGTGTCAGGGTTGGTTCTTGCCCATGGGATGGGTCTCAAGTTGGCTCAGTCATTGGCTGGTCATTCCCTCAATCTCTGCTCCATCTGGTCAACATGACAAGTTTGGATCAAAGGTTTTGTGGGTAGGTTGGTGTTCTTATCCCTCCACTGGGTATCCTGGCTGGATACAGGAGGTAGACACTTCAGGCTTCATATTCCTACTGTTAGGAGTCTCAATGAAATATAACTCAGCTATTAAAAACAGGGACATCATGAAATCTGCAGTCAAACGGATAGAACTAGAAAACATCCTCTTGAATGAAGTAACCTGGACCCAAAAGGACATACATGGTATGTACTCACTTACAAATGGGTGTTAACCATAAAGTACAGGATACCCATGCTATATCCACATACCTAAAAAAAAACCTAAATACAAATGAGGGCCCAAGGGAGGGGGAAATAAAATAGTTGGGGTTAGATGGAGGGAGGCAACTGGGTGGTAGGGAGGATGGGGTGGGGAATTGTGGGGTAGCTGATGTGGGGAAGTAAAGGGGGATGGGAGAGAACCCACATCCTGCCAGAGTTCTGGTGCTCTGGGTGGGTGGACACGGGGGAATACTGTGCATTCTCCATGTGGCCCCAGGTAGGCATCTGGCTGTAGGAAACCACAGAACATGGAACCCCAGTCTACAGGGGGTGAAGAGGGAGCAGTCCAAGATCTCTGGGCCTCACGGTGGCCAGAGATGACAGGTTCTCAGTCTCAGACATCCCGGATGTCGCTGTAAGTTGCAGAAGAGCTGAGAATGAAGTGGGGGCCCTCGGGGCAGCTCAGTCAGTCTTGGAGCCAAAGGGAGAACAGGGCAGGGGAAGAGGGGGCACTGGGTGGTTCCCACGAGGGGGTGAGCCCTTGTTCTGGTCCATGGCTGGAGCACAGGAAGGCCTTCCAGTGGGGGGTTAGATGCAGCTCTTTAGGGGAAAGCACAGCAGGTCTAGATGAGGAGAGACAGTCCATTTTTTTAGAGCTTTATTATAGAAAGGCAGAGAGAAAGAGAGAAGGTAGAAAAGGAGAGGCTAGCTATGGCCATGTAGAGAGAGGGGCGAAGGGAGGGGGAGAAGGAGAGCTAGAGATGAGAATCAGAGAGGTAAGAGCTTAAGAGAGAGAGGAGGGTCCAAGCAGCCCCTTTTATAGTGGGCTGGGCTGTCTTGCAGTTGCAGTAACTGTGGGGAGGAGCATACCTAGCTATTGTCAGGTAACTGTGAGGGTGGAGTGTAGTCAGAATGCTAGGAGCTTGGGACATTGTCTACATGACTGATAGTCACAAGATTATGGAGTTTGGGGCTCCATGGTTGCAGGCACCTGTGTCTGGGAATGTGGCTCACTGTTCTTGTCCCTTGTAGAATTTTCTACTGGGTCTCCGGAGTAAGTCTCGCTCGACCAGAAAACAGGCTGCCTTTCACGGTTCCACAGGGAATGGGGTTATGGGTGGGGATCAGGTGTTTTGAGAGCTGGGCAGAGAGGACAGGGAGAGTGAACAGGAATCAGTGGCAGGTGTGTGTATGTGTGTGTGATATGTTTAGGATGTGCCAGAGACCTAGGATGGGGAGTCTCTGAGAGTGACTTTAGCAAGGCAAATTCTCATTCTTTTCCTTCATCATCTCCTTCTGTCTCTCCGTTTATTCTTATTTTTATTCCCATTCTTTTGTGTAGGCATGTGCATGCTGTGGAAGCCAGAGGGTAACCTCAAGTATCATTACTCAGGCACCATCCACTCTTTTCTTGTTCATGTGTATGAGAGTAGACATGTTGTCTATGCATGTGTGCACATGTATGTAGCTGTCCTTGTCTGTGCATGCCTGTGCAGATGCCAGAGGTCAATGTCTGGTGTTCTCTATTTCTCTTCACATCTTTTGGCCACACTTGTCTTACTTCTGGCATACTGACTTTGAAACATAGCTTTCTTTCAAATGGACCATTACTTTAAAATTCTAGGATGTGTTTGGTAATCTTAAATTACTAGAGCCAGATGTGCTGATTCATTTAAAACAATATTTTTATTATATGGTCTTTCATAATCTTATATATACATATGATGTATGTACAACTTCATGTCTTTATTTTTTGTTATAACCTGCTGAATCCATTTGGTGATGTCTGTATGTTCATGAATGTAGGGTTATTTGCGAACATGGGTAATCCTTCTATCACTATTTTGGCTAGACTGATTTGCCAGAGAGCCCCTAGGATCTTCCTCTTTCTGACTGTTCCACAGCTGGGTTAAAAGGTATGTATCATGCCATGGGTATGGTGGCGGGGGGAGTAGAATTCAAGAATAAGGGAAATGCTTTACTGACTGGACCAGAAGGCCTTTGGAGGCTGTAGCTAAAGTCTGATACCTTGACTTTTAATGTGTCACAAGGACTATTCCTAATTGCATATGGCGGCAATTGGCATCTTCTTAGCTCCTATGTAGTTCCTGCTGTATCATGATGTATTGCAATGGATTGTGTAAGAAGAGGAAAGGTAATAGATACCAAAATCACATTTCCAGAATGAAAATGAAGATTTGATGCTCCCAGTCTTTATTCGCTCATCATGTTCCTGAGGGCTTACAGGATTCTGATTATTAAATTATAGCTGGGAGATGGTTGACAATGTAGGAAGGCAGAATCTCCCATTTGAAATAAGACAAATGCTTTCTGTCACTCTGGTGACTCATGTAAAAGGCACGGGGAGCTCAATCCTTAGACTGAAATAACTTGGTGGTGGTTGTGAGTGAAGTTCCTGCTAGAGAAATGTTATCATTTGGTAGAAAAATAAGTCAAGGACACCTAGATGCCTTTCCCCAAGTTCCCATGTCTCCTGCTTTGGACAATTATTGTGAGGATTTCAATAGAATAGCATGGTTGAACAGAAACATTAGCAGATACTATTCCAGAAAGACTTTAGCTTAGCCTAGCATTGAAGGACTAGAGCATCCACTCAATGAAAGTTTGCTGTGTGAATTGAATGCACGATTAAAAGAGGATATATCCACATGGTTGGCTCCTCACAGCAGGGTCCTTTGTCCTTTATTGTAATTGAGGGTGCTTCTGTGGTTTCCTGGCAGGATGTTTAGACATAAGAGAGGCTTAATGGTACTGACAGAACATGGCCAATGCCATCACTTGAGTAATGAGATTTGGTTCTTCCACATTATCTCCTGTCATTTTAGGATCATTGGATCCTGAGCATCTGAGTGGGTTGATATGGGTACTACCACAGCAAGCACAACTGTCTTTGGCTTGGATATATTTGCAGCCACTCTGGGATCTTTGTGAGGAAGTCAAACCTTCAGCTTCTTGACTATGCAACCTAAAATAACTGCTGAGTGAGAATTACCAGCTAAGGTGTGCCTGAGTCTCCGGACCTTCCACATTGTCAGACATGTTTGCTTTTGCTCTAGTTTGGTAAGTTTTGGAGGTAACTTGTTTGTAGGAGCAGATGGATAAAACATCTATATGTTAAATTTTATCAATAAGACTTGTTGATTCTTCAGTTGAAGTATTTGCCAACTATTACTAATTTTTCTTTGCCTACACTGTTCTCGCCATTAGACCTTTATCACTTCTTTTCCAGACTACTGCAGTCACTCCCTATTGATTTTCTTGCCTGTAATTAACTTGCTCCTTTATCTCTACTCCATTCTTTACATTTCCATTTATTACTGAAAAAAAAATTCAATGCTTCTATTCTCCTCTTGTCTGTCAGAATAGCCTGTAGTTTTATTGCAGCAATAAAACAACCTGAAGGGAGTGGGTGGGTGGGTGGGCTTTCAAAGAGGAACCAGGAAGGGGATAACATTTGAAATGTAAATAAACAAAATAACCAATAAAAAATTAAAATAAAAAACGAACCTGAAAATTAAAGTGACTAAGACAAACAAGGCCACTGTCACTGTCTTAGTGTAGGGTTTTACTGCTGTGAACAGACACCATGACCAAGGCAAGTCTCATAAAAAAACAACATTTAATTGGGGCTGGCTTACAGGTTCAGAGGTTCAGTCTATTATCATCAAGATGGGAGCATGGCAGTATCCAGGCAGGCATGGCACAGGAGGAGCTGAGAGTTCTATGTCTTCATCCAAAGGCTGCTAGTGGAAGACTGACTTCCAGGCGACTAGGGTGAGGATCTTACACCCACACCCACAGTGACACACCCATTCCAACCAGGTCACACCTATTTCAACAAGGCCACACCTTCAGATAGTGCCACTCCCTGGTCCAAGGATATACAAACCATCACATTCCACTCCCTGGTCCCCATAGACTTGTTCAAAAACATGAGTCTATGGGGGCCATACTTAAACATAGCATAATGCAAAATGCATTTAGTCCAACTTTCAAAATCCTCATAGTCTATAGCAGTTGCAACACTGTTAAAAATCCAAAGTTCAAGGTCTCTTCTGAGATTCATCCAACTTAATTAACTGTAATCCCCAAAGCAAGGCAGGAAACCAGCTGGGCAAACTCCAAACTCTGCATCTCCATGGCTGATGTCAAAGAGGTCTTCAGATCTCCACTCCTTTTTCATCCTTGTTGACTGCAACAAACTGCTTTCTCCTGGGCTGGTTCCACTCCCTGTTAGCAGCTTTCTTCAGCATGTATCCCATGGCTCTGGCATCTTTAACATCTTTGAGTCTCCAAGGCAATTTCAATGTTACAGCTTCTTGTTTCAGTGTCTGGGATTCCACTTGATCTTTTGGACTCCTCCTAAGGACTGGCATTACTTTTCCAGCTCTGCCCTCTGTAGCACTCTAAGCTCAGGTTGATCCACTCCACTACAGCTGCTGTTCTTGGTGATCATCCCATGGTACTGACATCTCCAATACACTGGGGTGTTCCACTCCAACTAGGCTTCACCAATAGCCTCTCATAGGCTCTCTTCAGGGTGCCAAGCCTCAAATCCTTTGCATGACCCCTTCAGTCCTGGGCCATCAACTACAGCTGAGGCTTCACCTTCTCCAATGGCCTTCCCTGGACTCTCACAGTGCTAAGCCTCAGCTTTTCTCCATGATCCCTTCATTCCTTCACAAGCAGTACCACCTGAGTGCCTCTTACACATTATCAAGTCCAGCTGCAGCATGAGGTACAACCTTGGGTATCTCTGGAACACAGCTTCTTTGTGCTCCCAGAAAATAATTTCCAGAAGATTTCACCACAGTGATGCTGGTCTCTTCTTAATCACTCCTAATTCCTTAGCTCCAGCTAACCAGCATCAATTTCCCCAGTAGTTCCTTCCATTCTTAACTCTAGAGCCAGAGCCACATGGCTGAAGCTGCCAAGTTCTGCTGCTTACAGGAACTAGAACATGATCCCCTTGTACTATTACATTATCACTAGCTTTATGTTTTCTAAATCCTTCACTGCCTAAGTTTGGCTATCCTGGTTCTTGCTCTGTAGATTGACCTTGAATATAGAGATCAGCATGCCTGTCTCATGGGATTAAAGGTGTGTTCCACCATGCCTGGTTCTAAATTCAGCTGGGTAGGGTCTTGCCCCAAGGTCCCACTCCCTTAATCTGTTATTTCCTAGAACACAGGATTTTGCTCCATTTCACTTCCTGGTAAGCCTTTAATACTCGAACCATATATTTTATATTTTGCCTTTCTAAGCTTGCTATGCTTGTTCAAACTTCTCTTTGTGAGACTTAACCAGAGAACAAAGTCTCTGCTGGGCTTTTTTGAAACTTCCTTTGTCAATGCAATTAATGCAATTAATCCAAGTCTCTTCACCTTAGCCTCAGGCAGACTTTTCAGACAAGGGTAAAAAGTAGCCACATTCTTCACCAAAATGCCACAAAAACAATCTTTATGCCACATACTGAAATTCTTCTCCTTTGAAATCTCTTGGGCCAGGTCAGTACAGTTCAAATTACTCCCAGCAACAAAGTCTTCCATATTCCTACGAGAATGACCCATTAAGCCCCATTTAAAGCATTCCACTGAGTTCCAAATCCAAAAATCCACATTCTTTCAAATAAAAGCATGGTCAGGCCTATCACAGCAATACCCCACTTTCAGTACCAACTTCTGTCTTAGTGTAGGGTTTTACTGCTGTGAACAGACACCATGACCAAGGCAAGTCTCATAAAAAACCAACATTTAATTGGGGCTGGCTTACAGGTTCAGAGGTTCAGTCCATTATCATCAAGGTGGGAGCATGGCAGTATCCAGGCAGGCATGGCACAGGCAGAACTGAGAGTTCTATGTCTTCATCCAAAGGCTGCTAGTGGAAGACTGACTTCCAGGTGACTAGGGTGAGGATCTTATACCCACACCCACAGTGACACACCCATTCCAACCAGGTCACACCTATTTCAACAAGGCCACACCTTCAGATGGTGCCACTCCCTGGTCCAAAGATATACAAACCTTCACAGTCACTCTGCAGGAGAGCTCTGGTCATGGAAGTCACTCACTCAAGATCTTAACATTCTTGGTCATTCACTAAAAGCTAATGAGACATAGCAGATCTCTCATTGGTTCTTAAATGTATATAGGTAGGTGACCAATGTCCTATTCACATTCAGATGACCCAAACAAGACACATGGTCACTTCTAACTTTAGAAGGACAAAGAATTCCATTGTGATTGATGATTCCTGCTTTTTCAACACTGTCATCTGCCACCATTCTCTTCCTATCAAGTGATCCTCAAATTTGAGTTGCCTGCCTTTCTAGAAGAACTCTACATTTTATTCCCTTTAATAATTTGCATATATTATGCGTGTGTGTGTGTGTGTGTGTGTGTGTGTGTGTGATTGGAAGGGAGAGTTTTCATTCCCAATGCTTATTAAAAATCAGGATATTAGGGTCTAGACAGCTCAGTGGGTAAGAGTACTCGTTGCTCTTCCAGAAGACCCGGTTTGATTTCTAACATTCATTTGACTCCCAGAGCCACACAGTGGCCTACAACAATCTGTAATTCCAGCTCTAGGGGATGACACTACATGCTCATAGTACAGAGACAAACATGCAGGCCAAACACCCATACACACAATAAAACAATAATACAAAAATCAGGATGTTACTTGGGAATGGTAGCTTTTTTTTTTTTAATTTTTAAAATTTGGATATCAAGGGTCTCTCTGATGAGTGTCTATGGCACAACTTAATGCCTAGGTGAAATTGAAGGATCCACTCACTGGCATATGGCATGATCCTGACCAGGAATTTAATATGGGGAAGAGAGTCTGATTGTGTTTTTTCTGCAGGATCCTGCAGGAACATGCTAGCTGCCAGAGGGATTGATGTGACATGCTGATGCTGAGATAAAGAATGAGGCTTTCCTGTGAGCTTGCTGAGTGCCCTGACAATGGTTACAGGAAAGCTGCATTGGACATATGTTTTTGACCCACCTTTCCTCGCCTATATCCCAGATTGGACAAGCTGCCTTGCTTCAAGCTTTTAGACCTTGTGGGACAGAGAACATGGAGACTGTGGAAACTGACTTAGAAAAATTAATCAAAAGGAGAAGTTATAATGAGGGAATGGTAGCTTTTAAGCTGGTAATCTCCCTAGTAATATTAGACTAATAAAAATTTAAGTGCAGAATCTGTGGGGTACTATGATATTCTTCTAAGTCAGAGTAAATTAAGAGTGTTCTTGGTTTCATATTGATTATATATTGACTTGATAATATTTTGTGTTTATTTTGCCTCATAAAATACATTGTTTAAGTGAATCTAAATCTTACTAATCTTTTTTTCTTCTTTCTCTCTTCCTTCCTTCCTTCCTTCGTTCCTTCCTTCCTTCCTTCCTTCCTTCCTTCCTTCCTTCCTTCCTTCCTTCCTTCCTTGCTTTCTTGCTTTCTCTCCCCAGTAGTATCTTACCATGTAACCCTGGGTTGTCTAGGACTTGCTATATAGATCAAGCTGGGGTGTTATGTGATGAATTATTTCTTAGGCTATAAATGGGCATCTTTGGCAAACACTTGTCTCTAAAGAGTTGGTGAGACTTGAGCTGAATCTCAGCTGTGCCTGTAGAGATGGCTCTATGGAGCCATTTGTGTGAAGAGCCTGAGTCCAGCAGTCAAAGAGGATCACATAGGCTTTGATCCTTAAGATGCTAATAATTCACCAGAAGACAGACATCATATGCTTTCTAAGGAAATAATGATCCTTTCAATCATGTCAGGAAGGGGAAAAGAAAGGAAATAGAATTTAAAATAGAGACATGTACCACACTTTCCCATTGTCTTCACAGACCTTTGAATTATATATTATCTATAATTATAAGCAAGGAATTGCAGCTCAGAAACGCTCAAGAACTTTCTTTTCTCTCCTTGGCCAACTGTCTTCAAAGAGGTTTAGGACAATTAGGCACAGGGTGGTTCAGAGTAATCCTTTTAACCACACTGGAAACAGAACCTTGAAGAATTGTCTTATCAATCATGACACTATCATTTTACACTCAAAAGACATCTTCTGGTCATGGCTCTTAATATCTGTGGTGGTCATTCTTTATTGCCAACTTGACTGGATTTGGAATGATTGAGGGAAAACATATTGATGTGTGACTTTGAGGCAATTTCCTAAAGAGGTTTAACCAAGGAAGGAAGACCCACCCTGAGTGTTGGTACTGCTATGCCATGGAATAGAGTCCCAAACTGAATAAAAGGAAAAGGGAGAAGTGATCTGAGTTCCATCATCTGCCTCTCTGCTTCCTGACTATAGATGCTGTCTCTTGCTCCTACCACCTGCCTGCTCTGCCCATGATTGTATCTTGTCAAACTGTGATCCAAAGCAAACCTTCCCCCATGTAGGTTGCTTTTCATCAGTTATTTTGTTCAGCAACAAGAAACTAAAACAGCATCTACAGTTAATGAGTACCATCAGTGATCAGTATCTATAGTAGTTTTGCTCAATTTCTTTGTTTCTATGATCCTACTGTATGACCAACTACAAACAATAACCATACATACTATTCCTGTCCCTTGTTAGTTCAATCCTGTCTGATACCCATCCTTCCTGTGCAAACCAGCTTTTGCTTTCATCTCAGGTTTCCAGTTACAGAATATACTTCAAATGAGAAATTCTGCTTTTAATGAAAGAGAGGACTCGCATAGATCTTTACCTCCTATGTCTTTCCTTTTTATCCACTTCTAGTTTTAATCTTCTTATATTTTTTAAATTTGAAAAGCTTACTGATACCAACAATGAGCATTGTTTAAAAATATCAGAGTAAGGCTTATTTTTGCCATGGCAAATTATTAAAACCATTTTTATCAATTTTGTTTTCAATTAGAAATGAACTAGCTGAATGGAATTAGTTCTAAGAAATAGGTCTAGACTTTTTAAAGTTCCCACATCTTCACTTAAGTGTCTGGAAATAGACTACTTCAGGATAAAAGCATTGGCTTCATGTTCTGCCGTCACACTCTTTCCTCATCTCCTTTACTATTCTCTGTGCTTGATAAATTTTCAGACTGACAACAAGATGGTGGCTGTAATACCAGGCAGTGTTAAGTATAAAGGCCAACTCACAGTCTCACAGTCTTCCAGTGATCCTGTTTAGAGGAAAAGACACCTCTAGACATCTTTTTTTTTTTTTTTGGTTTTTCGAGACAGGGTTTCTCTGTGTAGCCCTGGCTGTCCTGGCACTCACTTCGTAGACCAGGCTGGCCTTGAACTCAGAAATCCGCCTGCCTCTGCCTCCCAAGTGCTGGGATTAAAGGCATGTGCCACCATGCCCGGCTACCTCTAGACATCTTGTATTTCGTTGGCCATCACTAGTTTATGTACTGGGTATGAACCAACTATTCTGTCATGACTTGAGTGATATATGCTTCCATAGACTCTGGCATTTGAACACTTGGTTCACAGTTTGATGAGCTGTTTGGGGAGGCCCCGGAGAGCCATGGTCTTACTGAAGGAAGTATGTCAACTGGATGTACTCTTCCCAGTGTTCTCTTTTTCTCCCTGTGAGCTCTTAGCTTTCTGCTTCAGTCACCATGCTGACTGCTGCTATCCTTCCCTGCCATGATGGTGATAAACTCTTACCCCTCTGGAATTGTAAGCCAAACAAATCCTTCTAGAAGTTGTCTTGGTCATGGTGTTTTATCACAGCAATAGAAAAGTAAAAAATTAACATTCCAAAGGCACGATATGATATGTTATCCTTAGTTGGATTGCTGTTAACTGGGGGAGTGGCTTGCCCCTGAGATACTTGGATGAGTAACACATGAACAAAACTGTGGCTCTTTTAAGAATTAAGATGGGGGTTAGTACTTTGTAGGTAATGAATCATGGTCTTTATGTAAAGCTAGGATGCTCAACCCAGTGGAGATGACAGTAGTTACTGCAGGTGAGGTTATTAACACAAAGGAGCTCTAGCATTTTCAGGGTAGGTAAGGAAGCCACAGTAAGTTAGTACTGGTGCCTGCACAGTGCAGTACTCCTTGGTCAAGAATCTGTGTATGAACAGGACCACTGCTTTGTTGTTCTGCTGGTGAGCTTCTGCTTCTACAGGGAAAACAGGTGTTTGGAGCAGAGTTAGAAAAGCTTTGAGAAGAAACCAACTCATGTTCTTCCCACTGTACTCAGGTGTTTGATCAGCTAAGTGTTTGAGTTCCCCAGGGAAGATAAACTTTGAGTCAGATGTTTACATCCAAGAAGTAGATAAAAAATTAGGCTTTGGCTATGTGGAACTGCCTGTAGTACCAGTCACGTCAAGTTGTCAAGTTTCTTGTTTATTTATAGTAACAGTAGGAACTAACAGGGTGAGAACAAAAGATGAAAAGGATTTCAGACTACACTCTCCCTTGGGAATAAGTGGGGAGTTTTGGAAATTCTTAATTATTGAGAGCAGAGAGTAAGAGCATAGCTCACTGAAACTGGAAGCGAAAGGGTTTCTTTTCAGCAGCTTTGACTTGCAGATGATCATGAGTGTACCTGCATTCAGTTAGGAAAAGTCCATCCTTACAAGTGGAAACCCCTCCATTTTTTTCTCTCTGGACCTCTACTCTCATACTGTTGCCTACACTATTGCTTCTTAGAATGTCTTTTAATGCCTTGGTTAGCTGACAAATTAATTAATTTATGTGAAACTCTGGGGCCTCTATCCCAGAATTATTTCCTGCCGTTGAACTGATTGAAGTGTTCTATTGTCTTCAGAATTTATCCATTCTTGGAAGTAGCTGCTCACTGGGAGGAGACAAATGATTCCAAGTTGCCAGGGTTGACACTGGGAGGAGATGTGTCCATGGATACAGGGTTTTAGTGATAAAAATCACATAAATATATGGGAAAATTGGATTAATTAATAATTTTAGGCCATCAGCCACTGAGGAGTCAGAAAAGAAGAAAGCCAACAGGATGAGGACATAAGAAGCAATGGATGAGAGAGATGTGAAGAAGTAGGGATGTTTTCTAAACCCTTCAAACTTCATAGGCATCCATCCATCTGTCTGTTTGTCCATCTATCCATTGATCTGGCTATTCATATGCCATTTGCTAATTACCATCCTGAGGCCATCAACCTTAAGGAATCTTGGTGTTGGCCTTACCATCCCAGGAACTGACTATGGAATCCTCCCTGCTCTTTGCCTTTCTCACAGCCCATGTGCTCGCTGGGCTTGGGAATCTTGGGAGAAATGCAGAACAGTCTTGGTAATGGAATTGTCATCAGAATTATGGCAAGTTTAAGGGTAGTTTCATAACCTCATTGCTCTGAGATTTCCCAGGAATGAAAATAGCCAACTTCAATTCATCTTTAGCTTAAATACAATTGTGTTATATAGTATGAAAGACAAATCACTCTTTGGCTTAACTTCTCACTTCTTTATACTCAATTTCATGAAGTAGTTACTGCTTTCACTGGGCTTCTGGACATTTTTGTAGGCATGAAAAGTTTCACCTTCACTGTTAGCTGGTTCCTGTAACTTACTCCACCTCTAAGCTCCCAAAAAGCTAACTATGCCACACTGGAGTATTTATCACAAAGTATTGAAACAATTTATTTATTTATTTTTTATTCCTGGATTATAATCTTCCTTGAGGTATGACTATGCCCTTAATACCACTGAGTAGAAAGAAGCTTAATAAATATTTGTTGAATAATTGGACATGAGAATAAGTGAGAAAATAAAAGTAAAGTGTTAGGAGGGTGGAGTTGGGGGGGTGGGGAGTGGGGGTGGGAGGGTGGAGGGTGGAGGTTGAGGGGTGGAGGTGGAAAGTAGAAGTTGGGGGGTGGAGGGTGGAGGTTGGGGAGTAGGATGAACTTTTTACATAGGATGAATAGCTGAGTGGAGAAATATTGATGTTGCCTAGAACTGTCTCCACTAACTGCTTGACAGAAAGGTTTCATAGATCCCACATGGCAGAGTTGTCTTTGCTGCTGCAGGCTAACAGAAAGTAGATGGCTTGGAGAAGCTACAGTGGGATGTGGTGGCAGCCATAGGACTGTTTGAGAACCTGAAACAAACACCCTCAAATAAAAAAATCTTCAGTCAAAGGTGCCAAAGTGTGAGATTGCTAAGAAATGAAGACACTTGGACATACTCTAAACTTTCTTTGTGTTCCTAGATTTTAAAAATTGGTTTCATTTAATTTAGCCATGGGAGATGGTTGGTATAGCTTTATGGGCCTATTTCTGCTTAAGCACAGAGGCTGGCATAGTTTTGCAGGGTTATTCTGCCAAAGCATAGAATATAGAAGGGTGTTTGACTACAACTTGGATGCTAATGAGTGCAAATTCCAGCCACATTTCCCTGTGAACCTCTGATCTAAAGAATTACCCAAAGCTGCATTCCCTAACTATAATGATCCTATGGAAAAAAGAGTTCACAAAGTGTAGGCTTGTGTCAGAAGGTTGTTTTCTGCTAATCTTAATTCATACTTTGAAAACATTGGACCAAGTCCTATCCTTGAATGTGCTGGGGAATGGCTTCTAAAGCATTGTAATAGGATTCAAGAGCTTAAAAGAATGGATCAACAAGGAGAGTCTGCTCTGATTAGGAGCTTAGATCTAATGGCCAGCATCCCTGACACAACTGGATGAAAATAGAATCATCAGAAGAGTTATTGAAAACAAAATAGGACAGAAACCTAGAGGCATAGCCAGAAACTACTGAAGGCACCAATCAAGGAATGTTCACAAAAAATACATGAATGTGCATAGCTAAAGGTCAGGGAGACTGATTGTTACTTTTGCAGCCTGAATGATCTGATGTGCAGGTCAAGATGCATATTCAAAGGTGTCCATAATCATGCTAGTTAGCATAACTCAAAAGAGTAAATAATCTTAAAGTTCAACAATGGGAGAATAATTAAAGCACATTGTGCCTGTATTTTCATGTGACTGTAGACACAAGTCTCTTCATTTGTACAAGTCTCATTTCTGTACACAACAGCAAAAAAGCATTTTGCTGAAATAGTAGGTCATGCTCCCGCTCTGCTTTATCAACATGTATGGCAACTAAAATGGGGACCTAGGGGAAGAGGGGAAGGAAGGACCCATGTCCCACCAGAGTTCCACCTATGCTCTGGACAGGCAAATGTGGGAGGGCTGCCAGATGCTTTCCACTCAGCCCCAGGTGGGCATCCAAGCCTCTGACCCACTCGACTTGGGGGGGCGTGAACAAGGGGAAGCCCAACCTGGGGGCCCCGGGGTCACACGCTTTAGCCCCGGGGTTAAGGGAGAGAGTGATGAGGGAAGAGAGGTTTCCACACCAGCAAGAGTGAGTGCAGCAGATCTTGATGAGCAGAGACTGTCTATGGTTTTAGAGCTTTATTATAGAGAGGCAAGGGGAAAAGAAAGAAGGTAGGAAAGAGAGAGGGGGAAGGCTAGAGAGAAAGAGAGAGTAAGAGGGAGGGAGTGAGAAGAGAGGAGAAGACAAAGAGAGAAGAGAGGAGTGAGAGAAGTGAGAGGTAAGAGAGCGAAGGAATGAGAGAGGAGTGAGAGAAGACAAAGAGAGAGGAATGAGAGGGTGAGAGTGAGGAGTAAGAGATCGAGGTGGAGCCAAGCAGCCCCTCTTATGGTCTTCACTGTTGCTAGGTAACTGGGGAGGAGTTTAGCCTGAAGGTCAGAAGCTTGGAACATAGCCTACATGACTTCTAGCCATGCTTCTCTTGTGGGGGCTGTTGGGGGGGGGGAGCAATAACTTAGGCAGGAGCCAGAGTTCCAGGAGCATGAGGGAATGCCTACCATGTCATGTAGGTGAATTATCACCCTTCCGGGGTTCAGACCTCAGTTCGACTGGAGACCAGCCTGTCTGTGCATAGCCCAATACCCCACAAACATGTACTAATTGTATGAAGTAACAGGTTTTATTAATATTTTTCCATTAAAACTTTTCCTTCTTCCCACTTGAAATAAGAAGGAAGGCTGTGTAATTCTTGTCTTCAGAGATTTGAGCAGCAAGCAGTGGGGTAAAGTTAGCTGCCTATCAAAAAGTTCCTTCTGCAATCAGAAAAATGACATAAATGTTATTTTAAAATACTATTAAAAGTTCTCACTTTGAACATCATGGTAAGAATTATGTGATACCTTTCTCTTCAGAAAAGCAGTCTATGCCATTGCTGCTGAGTATCCTGGGCTTCTGTAGCTGTTGCTCCTATTGCATAGGACAGGAGGCTGGGCAAGGCTTCTGATCACTAAGAAGATGTGTCCTGAGGTGGCTCAGATCTCTTCAAATCCACATTAAACCTTGATTTCTATGGAGGGCAACAATGAAAGCTTATCTACTTCCATGGTGATATCTTGTGGTGCCTTTAGAATCATTCACACTGAGGCAGAACAGGTTTAGGATCAATACATTTTGCTGCAGTCCTTTACTTTCAAATGTTAGCAATTCTTGTAGGGTCCAAATTGTAGCCTTTTCATTATAGCAGTGTTTAAAAAACATCTTCATTATCATTCATTTATACTGTGTATATATTTGTCATCTTGAGAAATCTCATGTAGTCCAGACTGGCTTTGAATTCCCAATGCCTTGAATCTCTATTCAACCTTCACCAAGTGCTGGCACTACAGGTGTGTGCCCCCAAACCCTCAGCCCAAACCGTTTCATTTAAACAAAGGAGCAAGTCATTCTTCAAGGTGAAATGTATATGCAGCTGAGAGGTCATAGTGAAGAGGTCAGAACAGGAGCTTTGGAAAATTCCACTAGTCACCCCTCCCCTCCTAGAAGAAAGAGGTCATAGAGCACACAGGCACCCCTCCCCTCTGGAAGGGATAGACTTCTTACATTCCACAGAAAGACCACAGGGGGAGCCAACTGTTGCCCACCTACAGATAAGGGAAGCACTTGCTACCTCATTCCCTAAGAACCAATCAGTTTAATAGTCTCACTGTTCTGCCAATCACATTGTGCCTAGTTGCTGATGCTCCATTTCACCCCTGGAAACTGTATAAAAACTCGCTGAACTGGCTGCCCAGGTCACTGCTTCTGATTCAGGTACAGGACGAACCCAGCATGCTGGAACAGTAAATTCCTCCTGCTCTTGCATCAATCTCTGGCTCCATGTGGTTCACTCAGAGGGTCCCTGGTGGCTCAGGCTCATCAGAATCTTACAAGAGAAAGAAAAGTTGAAGGTCCTGATGATATGATCTGGCTCCAGATTTCCCAGGTCCACTCTATCCTTCCCCGCAGGTACTTTCTGCCACATAGAGGAAATCCAGGGCTCTGTAAGCAGAATTAGGAAAATGTAGAACCCAAGCCAACCATGAGAATGAATTCTGTTCTAACCAAATTAAAAATCCAGCTATGACACAGTAAATACTGATGTGGGTTTTAGGGAAGGAAGGAAAAGAGTGTACCCCTTAACTGGAAGAGATCTGGAAGTACCCAGGCTCCTTTCCCCTAAATTTTATCATTTATATTTGCTGTTTTTGATTATGTAAGTAGTTATGTGCATCCTCCAGTGTTGTTTAAATACCTGTTATGAGTCATGAAGCTTATTTCATTGTCTGTTTTCATCATGGATATTCTTGTGGTTTCAGATCATGAGCATCCAAGACAGTGGTTTAGAAAAGACTTCCTTTTTGCCAGTTCAAGTCAACACAAGTGCTTTTCAAACTCTGAAATCTGATTACCCAGGCCAGTTGAATGAAAGCTTTTGGTCTGGGGCTTAGGCATTGATAATACAAAAAAAATTTTACTATGCTAATTAATATGTTTAGTTAGGGTTGACAGCTATTGGACTGACATGCTGCTCTGACAGGACGTTCTGATTGTCAGCTAGACAGGATTTGGAACCATCTAAAAGACAAGCATCTAGTCATGCCTATGATAGATTCTGTAGGTTAAGGTTAGCCTTGAGAATGCATGTGAGGCATTAAGTTGGTTAGGTTAATTAATATGAAAAAACACACTCTAACTGTGGGTGAGACTGTTCCCTGGGTGAGGATCTTGGAGGACTGTGCCAAATAGAACAAGTGAGCTGAGCACTGGCTTTCATCCCCCTCTGCTTTCTGACTGTAGATGCAATGTGACCAACTGCCTCAAGCTCCTGCTGCCATGCCTCCCTTGACATGATGGACTGTGTCCTGAAACCAAAATAAACATTTTTTCCTAAGTTACTTTGGTCGGTGTGTTTTATCACAAGAGCAGTAAAATTAATTTGTATATAGCAATGGTTGAGTACACCTGATGCTTAGGCAGAAGGACTGGAGGAGGCTGTGTGTGCCCTCTTGGAGACAAGAGTGCATTGTTTACTCTGACTAAGTAATTGAAGGGGCAGAGGCTAGAGGCCAGAGGCTTCAGAGAGATGGTAGAGATAAGGAATCAGTGATCAGATTTGTAGTATTCACAACCCTTTACTGTTGTTAGTATTTCCCCACAAAAATCCACCAAACTTGACAAAATCCATATGAGCAGAGAATATATATTCACTTAAAGGTAGTGAAGTTGAGTGCCAAGCATATCTGCTTGTTCTCCCCTTCTCAAATACATCTGGTAAACAACAGGCCCACAGTGAAATGGGCATCTCCTGGTTCCATGTGCTTTTCTTGAGTGCTTTATATTACTAAACTCCTTACTTGTTAGCTATTTCTTACTGGATTCTTTTTGTTGTTGTTGTTGTTTTGTTTTGTTTTTCAAGACAGGGTTTCTCTGTGTAGCTCTGGCTATTCTAGAATTCACTCTGTAGACCTCAAACTCAGAAATCCACCTGCCTCTGCCTCCCAAGGGGTGGGATTAAAGGCATGCGCCACCACTGCCAGCTTCTTCCTGGATTCTTAAATGGTGACATAGTATTCTAGGAAAGTTCCTTGCAAGGAAGAGTTACAAAGGAACTCTTTGCAAGGACACTTCTGGAAGAGTTGTTTGTTTCCCCTCTCCAGAAAAGATACAAACAGGATAGGAGAGGCTGAGGAAAAATCAGTGCTATCACTTCTGCTCCATATTGTATTATCCAGGCTTGCTCTTAGTACTTTGAAGTACAACCAAGGTGACATAATCAGGGGGAATTTAGTTTTGAACCTTATATTGACAGCAGATCCTAGTGCTTCATATGTGTCTAGGCTCCCAGATGTCAAATAAAACTTGTGAAAGGGAGATGAATGTTTTATTTGATTGTGGGACTGTGAAAGGTAGACTTGCTCCTGTTTGAGATAATGCTTGAAACCCCAGTGATTCTGAAGGGACAGTGGGTGGTTAGCCTGATTCCTGGATACCAGGTTCCTGTCACTAGCCACAGCTCCCCATAGATTTGTGTACTTCAGTCATGTAAGGGCAATGCTCTAAGCCCCTCCACAGGTAGAGGATGCCACCACAAGTAACATAGGCTCAAGACAGATCTCTATTTTAATGAGGTAGCTAAAAGCCTGAAGAGCTTAGTCAATACACTCTCCTTCCCAGACACATCTCCCTGCAAAAGGTATTTAACCTCAGGCCCACCCTGAGAAGTGGGGTACAGTTTTACACATCTACTTTCCACCATGACAATAAATGCCTTAAAACTATGAACTGCCTCTTTTCATCGTGATCCCCTGTGGGGATTCATGGAGAAGGTCTTCACCTATAGAGCTGTAATCCCCATCAAAATTCCAACTCAATTCTTCACTGAGATAGAAAGGGCAATTTGCAAATTCATCTGGAACAATAAAAAACCTAGGATAGCAAAAAATATTCTCAACAATAAAAGAAATTCTGGTGGAATCACCATGCCTGACGTTAAGCTGTACTACAGAGTAATTGTGATTAAAAACGAAAGGAAGAAGTCAAAATATCACTTTTTGCAGATGATATGATAGTATATATAAGTGACCCTAAAAATTCCACCAGAGAACTCCTAAGCCTGATAAACAGCTTCAATGAAGTAGCTAGATATAAAATTAACTCAAACAAGTCAATGGCATTTCTCGACACAAAGGATAAACAGGCTGAGAAAGAAATTAGGGAAACAACACCCTTCTCAATAGTCACAAATAATATAAAATACCTTGGCATGACTCTAACTAAGGAAGTGAAAGATCTATATGATAAGAACTTCAAGTCTCTGAAGAAAGAAATTATAGAAGATCTCAGAAGATGGAAAGATCTCCCATGCTCAATGGATTGGCAGGATCAATATAGTAAAAATAGCTATCTTGCCAAAAGCAATCTCCAGATTCAATGCAATCCCCATCAAAATTCCAACTCAATTCTTCAACGAATTGGAAAGGGCAATAGACAGATTCATCTGGAATAACAAATAACCTAGGATAGCAAAAACTCTTCTCAAGGATAAAAGAACCTCTGGTGGAATCACCATGCCTGACCTAAAGCTGTACTACAGATCAATTGTGATAAAAACTGCATGGTACTGGTATAGCGACAGACAAGTAGACCAATGGAATAGAATTGAAGACCCAGAAATGAGCCAACACACCTATGGTCACTTGATCTTTGACAAGGGAGCAAAATCCATTCAGTGGAAAAAAGACAGCATTTTCAACAAATGGTGCTGGCACAACTGGTGGTGATCATGTAGAAGAATGGAAATTGATCCATTCCTATCTCCTTGTACTAAGGTCAAATCTAAGTGGATTAAGGAACTCCACATAAAACCAGAGACACTGAAACTTATAGAGGAGAAAGTAGGGAAAAGCCTCGAAGATATGGGTACAGGGGGAAAATTCCTGAATAGAAGAGCAATGGTTTGTGCTGTAAGGTCGAGAATCGACAAATGGGACCTCATAAAATTGCAAAGCTTCTGCAAGGCAAAAGACACCGTCAATAAGACAAAAAAGCCTCCAACAGATTGGGAAAGGATCTTTACCTATCCTAAATCAGATAGGGGACTAATATCCAATATATACAAAGAACTCAAGAAGCTGGACTCCAGAAAATCAAATAACCCCATTAAAAATGGGGCTCAGAGCTAAACAAAGAATTCTCAGCTGAGGAATAACAAATGGCTGAGAAGCACCTGAAAAAATGTTCAGCATCCTTAATCATCAGGGAAATGCAACTCAAAACAACCCTGAGATTCCACCTCACACCAGTCAGAATGGCTAAGATCAAAAATTCAGGTGACAGCAGATGCTGGCGAGGATGTGGAGAAAGAGGAACAGTCCTTTATTTTTGGTGGGATTGCAAGCTTGTACAACCACTCTGGAAATCAGTCTGGCAGTTCCTCAGGAAATTGGACATAATACTACCGGAGGATCTAGCATTGCCTCTCCTGGGCATATATCAAGAAGATGTCCCAACCGGTAAGAAGGACAAATGCTCCACTATGTTCATAGCAGCCTCATTTATAATAGCCAGAAGCTGGAAAGAACCCAGATGCCCCTCAACAGAGGAATGGATACAGAAAATGTGGTACATTTACACAATGGAGTACTACTCAGCTATTAAAAGGAATGAATTTATGAAATTCCTAGGCAAATGGATGGACCTGGAGGGCATCATCCTGAGTGAGGTAACCCAATTACAAAGGAACTCACACAATATGTACTCACTGGTAAGTGGATATTAGCACAAAAACTTAGAATACCCAAGATATAAGATACAATTTGCATACACATGAAACTCAAGAAGAACGAAGACCAAAGTGTGGACATTTAGCCCCTTCTTAGAATTGGGAACAAAACATCCATGGAAGGAGTTACAGAGACACAGTTTGGAGCTGAGATGAAAGTATGGACCATCTAGAGACTGCCATATCCGGGGATTCTTCCCATAATCAGCTTCCAAACACTGACACCATTGCATACACTAGCAAGAATTTGCTGAAAGGACCCAGATATAGCTGTCTCTTGTGAGAGTATGCCGGGGCTTAGCAAATACAGAAGTGGATGCTCACAGTCAGCTATTGGATGGAGCACAGGGCCCCCAATGGAGGAGCTAGAGAAAGTACCCAAGGACCTAAAGGTATCTGCAATCCTATAGGTGGAACAACATTATGAAATACCCAGTACTCCCAAGAGCTCGTGTCTCTAGCTGCATATGTATCAGAAGATGGCGTAGTCGACCATCAGTGGAAAGAGAGGCCCATTAGTCGTGCAACTTTATCTGCCTCAGTTAAGGGGAACGCCAGGGTCAGGAAGTGGGAGTGGGTGGGTGGGGGAGTGGGTGGAGAATCGTGTGGTGGACTTTTGGGAGAGCATTGGAAATGTAAATGAAATAAATATCTAATGAAAAAATAAAATTAAAAAAAAAAAAAGAAAAAGAACCTGCATAATACTGGAACAGTGACAGACAGGTAGATCAATGGAATAGAATTGAAGACCCAGAAATGAATCCACACAGCTATGGTCACTTAATCTTTGAAAAGGGAGCTAAAACCATCCAGTGGAAAAAAGACAGCATTTTCAACAAATCGTGCTGGCACAACTGGCAGTTATCATATAGAAGAATTTGAATTGATCCATTCCTATCTTCTTCTATGAAGCTCATGTCTAAGTGGATCAAAGACCTCCACATAAGACCAGAGACACTGAAATTAATAGAGGAGAAAGTAGGGAAAAGCATCGAAAATATGGGCACAGGGGAAAAATTCCTAAACAGAACAGCAATGGCTTGTGTGGTAAGATCAAGAATTGACAAATGGGACCTCATAAAATTGCAAAGCTTCTGTAAGGCAAAAGACACTGTCAATAAGACAAAAAAGCCACCAGCAGATAGGGAAAGGATTTTTACCAATCCTAAATCTGATAGGGGACTAATATCCAATATATACAAAGAACTCAAGAAGCTGGACTCCAGAAATTCAAATAACCCCATTAAAGAATGGGGCACAGAGCTAAACAAAGATTTCTCAACTGAGGAATATCAAATGGCAGAGAAGCACCTGAAAAAATGTTCAGCATCCTTAATCATCAGGGAAATGCAAATCAAAACAACCCTGAGATTCCACCTCACACCAGTCAGAATGGCTAAGATAAAAAATTCAGGTGACAACAGATGCTGGCGAGGATGTGGAGAAAGAGGAACACTCCTCCATTGTTGGTGAGATTGCAAGCTTGTACAACCAATCTGGTAGTCAGTCTGGAGGTTCCTCAGAAAATTGGACATAGTACTACCGGAGGATCCAGCAATACCTCTCCTGGGCATATATCCAGAAGAAGTTCCAACTGGTAATAAGAATACCTGCTCCACTATGTTCATAGCAGTCTTATTTTTAATAGCCAGAAGCTGGAAAGAACCCAGATGTCACTCAACAGAAGAATGGATACAGAAAATGTGGTACATTTACACAATGGAGTACTACTCAGCAATTAAAAACAATGAATTTATGAAATTCTTGGACAAATGGAGGTACCTGGAGGATATCATCCTGAGTGAGGTAACCCAATCACAAAAGAAGTCATTAGATATGCACTCACTGATAAGTGAATATTTTCCCAGAAATATAGAGCACCCAAGATACAATTTGCAAAACACAAGAAAATCAAGAAGAGGGAAGACCAATGAGTGGATACATCATTCCTCCTTAGAATAGGGAACAAAATACCAATGTACGGAGTTACAGAGACAAAATTTGGAGCTAAGACGAAAGGATGGACTATCCAGAGATTCCTGCATCTGGGGATCCATCCCATAATCAGCCCCCAAACCCAGACACTATTGCATATGCCAGAAAGATTTTCCTGAAGGGTCCCTGTTATAGCTGTCTCATATGAGGCTATGCCAGTGCCTGGCAAATACAGAAGTGGATGCTCACAGTCATCTATAAGATGGAACACAGGGCCCCCAATGGAGAAACTAGAGAAAGCACCCAAGGAGTTGAAGGGGTCTGCAACCCTATAGGTGGAACAACAATATGAACTAACCAGTACCTCCAGAGCTTGTATCTCTAGCTGCATATGTAGCAGACGATGGTCTAGTCGGCCATCACTGGGAAGAGAGGCCCATTGGCATTGCAACCTTTATATGCCTCAGTACAGGGGAATGCCAGGGCCAAGAAGTGGGAGTGGGTGGGTAGGGGAGCAGGGCAGAGGGAGGGTGTAGGGAACTTTTGGGATAGCATTTGAAATGTATATAAAGAAAATATCTAATAAAAATAAATAAATAAATAAATAAATAAACAAACAAATGAGAGAAGTTTGGTATTATCTAACATAGCTATACACTGAAGTCAGCAGAGTGCTAATCACATATGTGAAAAGACATCTAAGTAAGTAAAGAGTTTGTCCCTTTCATTGACTGGAAACTCAACACAATCAGTTCTTCCCAAGTTGATATCAAATTTAACACAATTCATGTAAAATCATAGCAAGATCTTTCATATGTAAAATTATTCTATAATCTCTAAGCAATAATGTTCTAGAAAAAGAAGTGAGACTATGCCGGGGCCTAGCAAACACAGAAGTGGATGCTCATAGTCAGCTATTGGATGGATCACAGGGCACCCAATGGAGGAGTTAGAGAAAGTACCCAAGGAGCTAAAGGGATCTGAAACTCTATAGGTGGAACAACAATATGAGCTAACCAGTACCCCCCAGAGCTCTTGACTCTAGCTGCATATGTATCAGAAGATGGCCTAGTGGGCCATCAGTGGAAAGAGAGGTTCATTGGTCATGCAAACTTTATATGCCTCAGTATAGGGGAACGCCAGGGCCAAGAAGTGGGAGTGGGTGGGTAGGGGAATGGGGGAGTGGTATGGGGGACTTTTGGGATGGCATTGGAAATGTAAATGAAGAAAATACCTAATTTAAAAAAAAGAAGTGAACATGGAAAAATCATTCTACCAATTTCAAGTCACATCATATACGTATAACAGTCAAGAATATATAGGTAGATAAATCAGATGGAATAAAGACTATAGAAATCTAAAAAAAAAAAAACCAGAGAGAGAGAGAGGGAGAGAGGGAGGGAGGGAGGGAGGGAGGGAGGGAGGGAGGGAGGGAGAGAGAGAGAGAGAGAGAGAGAGAGAGAGAGAGAGAGAGAGAGAGAGAGAGAGAGAGAGAGAGAGAGAGAGAGGACCATTGGGCCTGTTGGCTCAGCACAGGTGGATCTGAACTCTGCTAGGGATATGGAGCTTGTTTTTAGGTTACTGGAGTCTCAGTGTCTTCACTTGTAAAATGAAACTGCTTCTTCACTGTGTGGTTAGCATGATGACTTTTGACAATATCTGTGAAAATTCTTGTCCACACAATTGATTTGTGGCTATGAACCAAATCTGAAGTTAGTCATATATAAATAGATGTAAACTTTTGTAATGTCATTTACTAAGCAATTTTGACATAATCTATTATATGAGATTTAAAATAAGTTTTAAAAGACTTTTTGACTTTTAAAAATCTTTTTGTTAATTCTTTGTGAATTTCACATAATGTACCACAGTCCCACTTGTCTCTCTGTCCCCTTCTACCTGCCCTCCACCCTTGCCACCCTTGCAACCTCCCCCAACCCAGAAATAAAAAACATACAAACAGACCAAAAATCAAGTAAGCAAGCAACCAAATAATCAAACAACCAAAACAAAACATAGGGTTATCTCGTCATGGAAGCTGTAGTGTGTCATAGTGTGCTTGTCTCAAAGTATACCCTTTTGTTAATATGTCATTGCGATGAGTCATTAGTTTAGTTCGAGATCTCTGGCTTCTGTGACACCATCAATATTGGATCCTCACCGGGATTCCTCCTGGCTATCTTGTTGTGGCTAGTGTCCTGGAGATCCTGCAGTTTTGGATTGGCAGGACCCGCCCTTTCTTTCACGTGCCCCAACAGATAATAGATGAAATAGATTTGGGGGAGGGCCACTTCAGAGCCCTGTATTTGAGTGTCACCTCTGTAGAGCACAGAAGCCAGTGAAGGGCAGGGTCAGTTCTGCTCAGCTCCTGGACATCCACATGATCCCTGGCAACTGCTCATCCCAGGGATCATCATTCTGTGATCTCTAGTGGTAACGTGCACTAGCACTGACATCAACATCAACCCCTGCTGCTGCATGGCCACACACCCAGACGGGGCTCTCAGCAGCAGCACAGGTTGATTTCACCATTATGTTAGGTGGCAGGCTGGCTACTCATGTCAGGCTACTCCTCTCCATCCTCCAGTTCCATCTCTGTTCATAGTGCTCAAACTATTTCACTAGTGGCTCCTGGGGCAGGTGGGCCACATGGCTGGCAGGCCTCTGGGTGACCTCCTCAGTCTGTGATATGTGGCAAGGCAGGTTTTGGGCCTCTAGGTGTTTACAGCTATGCTTGTGTGGCAGGGCAGAAGGTGAGGGTGGTCTGTGGTCATCTTTCTTCTCCTCCACCAGGTTGTGTTGTAGTAGGCGGGGTTCTGTGTGTCTATGGCCCTGCCCACACTGGAAGTGGGTTGGGTGTGTGGGCCTATTTTCTGGCCTGCACTGTGTGTCATGGCTTTCAACAGGTCTGTCTCATCTTTTTACTTTAAATTATGTGTAATATTTTTACATGTAGGTATGTGCACCATATAAGTGCAGTTCCCCTGGAGGTTAGAAGAGGCCATAAAAACCTTTTGGAGCTGTGGCTATAGGTATTTATGAGATGCCTGATGTGAGCACTGGGAAGTAAACTGTCTTGCAAGGGCAGTCAGAGCTCTTAACTGCTGACCTATCTCTCTAGTCCACATCTAAGATTTCAGACAATGAACTGAATAACTGGGTTAGGCCATAAGCTGTATGGATGTACACTATATAGTTCCTGATACCAAGGCCCTCCTGGATTAATGGAAGAGACAAGCACATATATATAATTTCCATGTCAACTGCAGCAATAAAGGCATAGCTGAAATAATAATCACAGGAGATAGAAGCACAGGAATATTTACTATGAATCACAGCTCTGCATTGTACTTTATAATGTTGTTCCTTAATTTGCTCAGCCCAGAGAGTGGCACTATTAGAAGGTATGGCCTTGTCGGAGTAGGTGTGGTAGGTATGGACTTGTTGAAGTAGGTGTGTCACTGTGGGTGTGGGCTTTAAGACCTTCATCCTAGCTGCCTGGAAGCAGTATTCTGTTAGCAGCCTTCAGATGAAGATGTAGAACTTTCAGCATTGCCTGCACCATGTCTGACTGGATGCTGCCATGCTCCTGCCCTCATGATAATTGACTGAACTTTTGAACCTGTAAGCCAGTCCCTATTAAATGTCCTTATAAGAGTTGCCTTGGTCATGGTGTCTGTTCACGGCAGTAAAACCCTAACAAAGACAGCTCATTTCATACTCTGTTACATATCTTATTCTTGTTTGGCCAAATATTTATTTATTTATCATAAAATTCAGTTTCATTGCTGGTTCTTGTCCCCACACTTTTCAAAACAGCAGGAAGCCTCAGTAGAGGGACCTTCTTCCTGTCCTCACTCTCCTTCCATTCATCATAGGTTCTTAGCTGCTTATGTTGAGGATAACTAGGCCATTGGGAATGCTGCCTGTCTTAGTCAGGGTTTCTATTCCTGCACAAACATCATGACCAAGAAACAAGTTGGGGAGGAAAGGGTTTATTCAGCTTACAATTCCATACTGCTGTTCATCACAAAAGGATGCAGGATTGGAACTCAAGCAGGGCAGGGAGCAGGAGCTGAGGCAGAGGCCATGGAGGGATGTTCTTTACTGGCTTGCTTCCCCTGGCTTGCTCAGCCTGCTCTCTTATAGAACCAAGATTACCAGCCCAGAGATGGTCTCACCCACAAGGGGCCTTTTCCCCTTGATCACTTATTGAGAAAATGCCTTACAGTTGGATCTCATGTAGGCATTTCCTCAACTGAAGTTCCTTTTTCTGTGATATCTCCAGCTATGTCAAGTTGACACAAAACTAGCCAGTACACTGCCTCAGTGGTATTAAGGCTAAAAAATTTTGTGAAGAGTTAGTTTTTATGAGAACAAGTTAATAGAATATGGCTGACAGCTGATTCTCTCTTATGTTTTGTCTTGCTATATGATCTCTTTCTTGCTCTCTAACTTTCCTGCCTATATATACTTGTGTCATTTGGATTCATGGTGAGGATTGCACTAGATATTAAATGAATGAATCTATTCAATGTTAGACTTTCAGACTCTAAACCTGGGAGCTAAATAAACTTCTTTTCTTAATAAGTACCTAGGCTAGGATACTTTGTTATAGCAATAGAAAATAGACACATAGTGTCCATAGTTATTATTTAGTCACTAGAACTTAGAATGACATTTGGTTGGTTTTAGCATTCCTATAATCATCTTGATCAGTTTCTGGGGTTGAACAGGAGTTAAGTTTTTTTCCTAAACAGGCTCTGTCCATTCTTCTAAACAGCTTTTGTAAGTTAGGCTCAATAGGTTACCATGAAGGACTCAGAGATCTGATAAGCACTAGCATTGCTACTAAAAATGTCAGCAGTATGGTTTGTGGTAGTGCCCAAATGGAACAATGGAAAATGCTAGCTTGTCATCCATAGTATTTGTGATGTGACTCTGTAGTTCACCTGGTAGAGAGAAGATGCTATCTATTTCCTTTGATCATCAGAAAGAGGTAGACACAACGTAAAAGTGCATCATTGCTGAGCCTTTTTCGGTGGGGTGGTATTCTGCCATTGTTGTGCTACCCTCTGGTCCTAGGAAGAGGGTAACAGTCATGAAAAGCAGACCTAACCCAGTTGAATCTACCCAGTTGATACAGACGCACTGTCTGTATGTGGCCCGTCAATGTGTAAGTTACATTGCCTCTAAGGTATGGTGATTATTTGTTACTCAGGAGTAAAGAGCCATGCGATAATTCAGAAAGACAACAGCTAGTGGAACACTGACTTGTCCCCAGCAAAGTAAGGATAAGAACAAGTAAGATGTTGTTTGTGAACAATAGTGTCAAATGAACAAAGAGGAGGCTTAACACATCAATCACAACTATTTGAAATATCAACATGCAGAATGAGGCAAATGTCTTATTGATGTACAAGAGGAAACATCTAGAAGAACACCTCCATGCTGAGCAACAAAATCTTTTTAAGTTGGGGAAGGAAATGCCTTTCTAATGTATTCTGAGAAAGCCATTGGGGCCCATGTTCTGATTCTTTAAAATTTTACTGAATAAGAGAATGCAAAAATATCATAAAAGACCGTCTAGACATCTTTCTGTGAGGGTGGAATCAATATGCTGGTAAATTTGAGTCTCCAAATCTCATTAGGCAGATGGGCATCTATTCTTGCCCCAGTGATCTTCCTGTTGAGTAATTACATTATGAGTTTTAGAGAACTTAAAGATGAAATATTGAAAATAATTTCTCTTTTTCTTTTCTTTTAGTTTATAATAGTGTTTCTTTTAAAAAAAATATTTTACATTTCAAATGTTATCCCCTTCCCACATCTCCCCTCCAAACACCCCCTATTCCATCACCTACCCTACCTCTATGAAAGTGCTCCCCACCCAACCACCCACTCCCATCTTCCCGCCCTCCAATTCCTGTACACTGGGGCATCAAACCCCTCAGGCCCAAGGGCCACTCCTCCCACTTATGTCCAACAATGCCATCCTCTGTCACATGTGCGGCCAGAGCCTGGGTCACTCCATGCGTACTCTTTGGTTGGTGGTTTAGTCCTGGGAGCTCTGAGGGGCTGCAAACCCCCTCAGATCCTTCAGTCCCTTCTCCAACTTCTCCATCAGGGATCCCACTCTCAGTACAATAATTGGCTGCGATCATTCACCTCTGTATTTGTCAGGCTCTGGTAAAGCCTCTCAGGAGACAGCCATATCAGGCTTCCACCAGCAAGCATTTCCCAGCATCTGCAATAGCATCCGGGCTTGGTGGGTGTATATGGGATGGATTCCCAGGTCGGGCAGTCTCTGGATAGCCTTTTCTTCAGTCTCTGCTCCACTCTTTGCCTTATATTTCCTACCATGAGTATTTTGTTTCCCCTTCTAAGAAGCACTGAAGCATCTACAATTTGGGTTTTCTTCTTCTTGAGCTTCATAGGGTCTGTGAATTTTATCTTGAATATTCCTAAACTTTGGGCTAATATCCACTTATCAGTGAGTGCATACAGTGTGTGTTCTTTTGTGACTGGGTTACCTTACTCAGGTTGTTATTTTCAAGTTCCATCAATTTGCCTGCGAATTTCATGAAGTCATTGTTTTTAATAGCTGAGTAGGATTCCACTGTGTAAATGTATCACATTTTCTGTAGCCATTCCTCTGTTGAAGGACATCTGGGTTGTTTTCAGCTTCCAGCATGTGTCCTTATTACATGTTGGAGCATCTTCTGGGTATATGCACAGGAGTGGTATTGCTGGGTCCTCAGGTAGTACTATGTCCAATTTTCTGGGGAACTGTCAAACTGATTTCTGGAGTGGTTGTACCAGCTTGCAATCCCACCAGCAATGGAGGAGTGCTCCTCTTTCTCCACATCCTCTCCAGCAGAGCTCTGGGAAGAGGACTTTCAGTGATGTGTGGTATGAGTCTTAAGATGAATCTTTGTAATGATAGAATTGTAACTGATTCCTTTGAAGGGAGGTGGAAATGGCTTCCTGGAAACATTCAACTATTGCCTAGTTTCTCAATTGATCAGTCAGCCTCACCCTTTAAACCTCTCCCTGTTAGGAATGGAATAAAGAGAGTCTTTTAAAAGAGATCTGCCAAATAGGCGATAGCTTTTGCAGTGTAAAGAACTGGGATTTGTTCCACTTCTTTATCCCCCTCTCATATTCCATCATGTTTCACTCACCCCACCAAAATAAATTTTTCCACTGGCTAATTTCTTTCCATTTTACCTTTCCCTGGACTCTCCTTTTGATTTATTCTTCCAACTGTCAGGCTGTTTGATTTTCCCCTTTCCTTTTGCTTTCTGATTTATTTCAGGGTTATAGCCACAGAGGGATGCAGAATTAACTTGGCACTACACATCTGTGTTGCACAAGAAGAGCCCCTTTTAACATCAGTCATAATTTTCCTGCCACTAACTGCAAAGAACATGGGTATAGGTCCGACTTCCCTCTTGAGGTGAAGCAGATCCCAGAGTTCTTCTATGTGTGAAGAGAACTGTTGGCTTGACTAAGAACTTTGAGTTTTGATTGTACTAAGATTATCTGGACTTTCTGATAGGAAACAGCTTGAATTATTCTCTCAGACTGCTTGCCCAAGAACTTTGAGGGATTAAAGGTGAATGAAGAAAACCCATAAAATAACAAGGTGGAAATTGGCAGGGATGTATATATGGTTAGAAGTTAGGAATCCAACAAATCTGATTGTGAGTTCAGGTGCCTTGGCAGCATGGTGACAAGAAGAGGAAACAAAACAAAACAAATGTAGTGCTAGTGAAGGCTTTTTATTATGGCTTCTCTTAAATGTGGATATCTTCACATCTTAACAGAGAGAGTTCTAGTGGGAACCATGTGAGCTAGAGTTAATTATAAAGACAAACACCAGGGAATTGCTTGTTTTGCAGTAGATTTACCCTAAAAAGGTTCCCAGGATTTCATCTCTCTCTGTTTCCAAACACGTTTGTGGTTCGATTTTGCCACTCCCAGTGTAACTTCATCAAGTTTATTCCTTTATTTTCTGAATCAGGCCTTACATTTTCCTTTGTTCTGAGTAGAATATGATGCAAGTGGCTGCATTACTCTTAGGTCTAGGCTGCATGTGCCTCTGCATGTTTTTTGGACTCTTGATTCTCCTATCTGATCAAGCTCCAGCTTGCCTGCTGAGTGATGAGAGTGAAATGCCTTTGACCAGGCACTCAGCTGCATGTGCATATATAAACTCATTGGAGGCCTGTTAACCTGGCTTAGATGAGCTGACAAAGTGAAGAAGTCAATCTTACTTGTAGACATGTAACCTATAGTAATTATGTCTTATTTAAACATGTAGTTCTTGATTTGTTATACAACTATGGCTAACTGATACTACCTTGAAAGAATATCCTTATTAGACAGCAAGTAATAAGTTGTGGGTATCATAGCTCTCTCTGCAGACTGTGGAATTTGGAGGTTCTGGAAAAGCCTATATTCCAGATGACTGTCATAGCTGACTAATCTGCTAACAGAAAAAGGAAAAGCAGCTTCACACAGAGTGGCAAGTACTGCTGGCTTGTAGAAGTGAAAGATGTTTATTTCTGATAACACCGGTGTGGACCATATATTACAGTTGACAAAAAAACTAACCAGGACACTGTTAGAAACAGGGCCTCAAAGAAAGTGGTAGTAGATGGCTGGCTGGAGGTCATTAGGTGTCAAGGAAATTGGTCACTGGAAAGGTTTATGGTGAACTCACTGATATCTCATGGCAGTGACTCCAGGGAGAACCAAGGCCAAGAAAAATAGTCTTCTTGTAAGAGAGCTGTCCTTTCCCCCTTCCATATTGCTTTCTGTTCTTCAGCTCTGGAGTTTTGGAATGCCCTGTTAAAATGGAGCCTAGTGGTAGGAGTACCAGTCAGGCAAATGAAGGGATAGTACCCCTGTTTTCATTTATACTTTGCTCCTTCCCAAGCAAACTATAAAATTCCCATTGTTACTTGCACTTTGGGAGTAACATATATGGTTTAGCAGTTAAGCTGTCTTACTATTTTCTCAAACCAAAATGAAAATTAAAACAGGAGAAAGAGGAGAGAGGACAAAGTTAATTAGCTGGGTGATCAAACAAAGTAGCTTGCAAAATGCCATTTGCGATGCCCCCACTGCTCCAGACAACTTTAAGAGGAAGAGAGACACTTACAAAATATAAAATCAGATAAATCAATTTTGCTTTTTGATATAAGAAAAACATTCTTGTGACAATGCATCAGCTCTATGTGGCAGTTTTCTACCCAAGGTGACAAATAGAATCTGAAAATGTTTATACCAAAATAAAAAAATCTAATAATTCCAAGTTACATGAAAGCAGAGGGACTGTAGTGTATCTGTGAAATATGATCTTTGTAAGGAATAAAAAGAACTTATGCTTTGGAGTCAGACAGACATGAGTTTCCATTCATAAGCTGTGACTCCATAAAGAAGTATATTTAAACCCTTGGGAATTCATTCTCCTCTTCTGGAAAAGAGAGTTAACAAAATCTGTCGTGTATGGTGAATTGAATGAGATAATACACTGAAAGTATTGTTGTGTATCTTGTTGTGTGCCTGGTATGTAGTCAATACTCAAATAAGGATACTTTAAGTTCTAATAATATAATTGGGCAGTTATTTGACTTCAGCATGATATCAGCACATTATCTCTTATGGGCTATTTGATTAAAGAGATGTATAGGGGACGAAGACAGTTCAGCAAACACAGGAACTTGAGTTTCTGCTTAGAGTCTACATTAAAGAAAAGAAAAGCAGGCATGGTGACAAACCTATATTTCAGTGTTGGGGATGCCTGCTTGCCTGACAGCTAACCTACTAGATGGGTTTCAGACCAGTGAGAGATCCTGTAGCAAGCAAGCAAGCAAGCAAGCAAGCAAACAAACAAAAGCAGAAAAACAAAAACAAAATAAGACAAAAGCCTCTGAAGAACAACAGGTCAAACTCTAGCTTCCACATATATCGTCACATGCACCCTCCGTCTGTACTTTTCTTAGACGAAATCCAGCTACAATGCAGTGTGTGATTATTCCTGTCACTAGTCATGGATTCATGAAAGTAGGGATACAGGAGGAACATATACCATAAAGGACAGGTAAGAGAGGACAGGAAGTTGGGGTGCAATAGGTCCCCATTATAACTTGTTAATACTACTCTGTGGAGACTTTGATAAAGAGGGCTCAAGTTCTGTGGTCTGATAGATAAGCCTTCAGGGGCTGGCAGGATGGCTCAGTGGGTAAAGGCCCCTGATGTACAAGCCAGATCATTGAGTTTAATTCCCTGAAACCTGTGTGTGCTGGTTAGATTTTTGAGCTTGACAAAAACTAGGGTCATCTGGGATGATGGAACCTCAATTAAAAAAAAATGCCTGGGTGAGGAGGACACAACATCTGTTCCAACACCACTGGGAGTAACTGGTACCAGTAGCATCCAGAGACACAGGAACCCAGTCCAACCAGTGGCTCAGGTTCCTTCTGGTCTGCACTGGTTTACCTTGGGTGTAAACTCCTCAGCCAGTTTCACAACCCAGAGGAACTCCACTACCACGCCCTCTAACATGCCCAGGGTCACAGAATCACAGTATCCAGGACCCCAGGAGCTTGGTCACAACAGAATCTCAGGAACCCAATGGCAACTTGACTCCCAGGAACTCAGGATCTCAGGATCACAGGATCCTGAAATCACAGGATCACAGAGACAGCTGAATTGTGAGGAGTTCTGACCAGGATCACAGGAAGGATAGGCTCCAGTCAGATACAACAAGGGCAGGTAGCACTAGAGATAATCAGCTGGCAGGAGGCATGCATAAGAACATAAGCAACAGAAACCAAGGTTACTTGGAAGCATAAGAACCCAATTCTCCCACCATAGCAAGTCCTGGATACACCATCACACCGGAAAAGCAAGAATCAGATTTAATATCACTTCACATGATGATAATAGAGGACATTGAGAAGGACATAAATAAATCCCTTAAAGAAATACAGAAGAACACAGGTAAACAGCTTGAAGCACTTATGGAAGAAACACAAAACCCTCTTAAAGAATTACAGGAAAACACAATCAAACAGGTGAAGCAAATGAACAAAACCATCCAATATCTAAATATGAAAATAGAAACAATAAAGAAATCACAAAGGAGACAACCCTGGCGATAGAAAACCTAGGAAAGACATCAGGAGTCATAGATGCAAGCATCACCAACAGAATACAAGAGATAGAAGAGAGAATTTCTGGGGCAGAAGATACCATAGAAAACATTGACACAATAGTCAAAGAATATGCAAAATGCAAAAACCTCCTAACCCAAAACATCCAAGAAATCCAGGACACAATGAGAAGATCAAACTTAAGAATAATAGGTATAGAAGAGAGTGAAGATTCCCAACTTAAAAGGCCAGACATAGACTAACAGACTGAATACATAAACAGGACCCATCAATTTGCTGCATACAGGAAACACACCTCAGTGAAAAAGATAGAAACTACCTAAGAGGAGAAGAGAAAACAATTTTCCAAGCAAATGGTCCGAAGAAACAAGCTGGAGTAGGCATTTTAATATTGAATTAAATTGACTTTCATCCAAAATTATCAAAAAAGATAAGGAAGGACACTTCATATTGGTCAAAGGAAAAATCTACCAAAATGAACACTCAATTCTGAACATCTATGGTCCAAATGCAAGGGCACCCACAATCATAAAAGAAACCTTAAAGAGCTAAAAGCACACTTCACACCTCACACAATAATGGAAACAGAAACTAAACAGAGACACAGTGAAACTAACAGAGGTTATGAACAAAATGTATCTAACAGATATTTATAGAACATTTCATCCTAAAGAAAAGAATATACCTTCTCAGCACCTCATGGTACCTTCTCCAAAATTGACCATATAATTGGTCACAAAACAGGCCTCAACAGATACAAGAAGATTGAAATAATCCCATGTACCCTATCAGATCACCATGGACTAAGGCTGGTCTAAAATTCCAACAAAAACAACAGAAAAAACATACAAATGGAAGCTGAACAACACTCTACTCAATGATAACTTGGTCAAGGAAGGAATAAAAACAGAAATTAAAGACTTTTTAGAATTTAATGAAAATGAAGACACAGGATACCAAAACTTATGGGACACAATAAAAACAGTGGTAAGAGAAAAACTCATATCTCTAAGTGTCCCCCAAAAGAAACTGGACAGAGTTTACACCAGAAGCTCAACAGCACAATGAAAGCTCTAGAACAAAATGGAGCAAATACACCGAAAAGGAGTAGACAGCAGGAAATAAACTCAGGGCTGAAATCAACCAAATAGAAACAAATAGAACTATACAAAGAATCAACAAAACTAGGAGCTGCAAAAAAATCAACAAGACAGATAAACCCTTAGCCAGACTAACCAGAGGGCACAGAGACAGTATCCAAATAAATAAAATCAGAAATGAAAAGGGAAACATAACAATGGAAACTGTGAAGATTTAAAAAATGATTAGATCCTACTACAAAAGCTTATACTCAACAAAATTGGAAAATCTGCATGAAATGGACAATTTTCTAGATACATGCCAGGTGCCAAGGTTAAAACAGGATCAGATAAACCATCTAAACAGTTCCATAACCCCTAAAGAAATAGAAGCAGTCACTAATAGTCTCCCAACTACAAAAAAGCTCAGGACCAAATGGGTTTAGTACAGAATTCTATCAAACCTGTAAAGAAGACCTAACACCAATACTCTTCAAACTATTCCACAAAATAGGAACAGAAGGAATGCCAGCCAGTTCATTCTATGAAGCCACAATTATGCTTATACCTAAACCACACAAGTACCAAAGAAAGAACTTCAGACCAATTTCCCTTATGAACATTGATATAAAAATATTCAATAAAATTCTTGCCAACCAAATCTAAGAATACAACAAAGTGATCATTCACCACAATAAGTTGGCTTCATCCCAGGGATGTAGGGATTGTTCAACACATGGAAATCTATCAATGTAATTCACTACATAAACAAATTCAAAGAAAAAAATATCACATGATCATTTCATTAGATGCTGAAGAAGCATCTGAGAAAATTAAACATACCTTCATGTTAAAGGTCTTGTAAATATCAGGAATTCAACGTTCCCACCTAAACATAGTAAAAGCAATATACAGCAAACCAGTAGCCAACATAACAGTAAATTGAAACTTGAAACAATCCCACTAAAATCATGGAGTAGACAAGGCTGTCCACACTCTTCCTATCTATTCATTGTAGTACTTGAAGTTCTAGCTAGAGCAATTAGACAACAAAAGGATGTCAAAGGGATACAAATTGGAAAGGAAGAAGTAAAAATATTACTATTTGCAGATGATATGATCATATACTTGAGTGACCCCAAAAATTCCATCAGAGAACTCCTAAACCTGATAAACAACTTCAGCAAAGTGGCTGGATATAAAATTACCTCAATCAAATCAGTATCCGCCTTCTACTCAAAGGATAAACAGGCTTAGAAAGAAATGACACCTTTCACATAGTCACAAATAGTATGACATACCTTGGTGTGACTCTAACCAAGCAAGTGAAAGATCTGTATGACAAGAACTTCAAGTCTCTGACGAAAGAAATCAAAGAAGATCTCAGAAGATGGAAAGACCTCCCATGTTTACAGATTGATAGGATTAATATAGTAAAAATGGCCGTCTTGTTGAAAGCAGTCTACAGAGTCAATGCAATACTTATCAAAACTCTAAATCAATTCTTTATAGAGTTATAAAGAGCAATTTGCAAATTCATTTGAAGCAACAAAAAAGCCCAGGATAGCAAAAACTATTCTCAACAATAAAAGAACTTTTGGGAGAATCACCATTCCTGACCTCAAGCTGAATTACAAAGCAATAGTCTTAAAAAGTGCATGGTATTGGTGCAGAGAAAGGCAGAATGATCAATGGAATAGAATTGAAGACCCAGAAATGAGCCCACACACATATAGTCACTTGATATTTGACAAAGGAGCTAAAACCATCTAGTGGAAAAGACAGCATTTTTAACAAATGGTGCTGGTGAACTGGTGAAACTGGTGATCAGCATGTAGAAAAATGCAAATTGATCCATTCTTATGTCCTTGTACAAAGCTCAGGTACAAGTGAATCACGGACCTCCACATAAAACCAGGTACACTGAAACTTATAGTGGAGAAAGTGTGGAAGAGCCTTGAACGCATGGGCACAGGGGAAATTTTACTGGACAGGACACCAATAGCCTATGCTCTAAGATCAAGAATTGACAAATGGGACCTCATAAAATTGCAAAGCTTCTGTAAGGCAAAGGACACTGTCAATAGCATAAAATGGCAACCAACATACTTTGAAAAGATCTTTACCAGTCCTACATCCGATAGAGGGCTAATATTCAATATATACAAAGAACTCAAAAAGTTAGACTCCTGAGATACATATAGCCCTATTAAAAATGGGGTAAAGAGCTAAACAAAGAATTCTCAACTGAGGAATATTGTTTGGTTTAGAAGCACCTAAAGAAATGTTCCACATCCGTAATTTTCAGGGAAATGCAAATCAAATGACCCTGACATTCCACTTCACACCTGTCAGAATGGCTAAAATCAAAAACTCAGAAGACAGCAGATGCTGGCAAGGATGTGGAGAAAGAGGAACACTTCTCCATTGCTGGTGAGATTGCAAGCTGGTACAACCTCTCTGGAAATCATTTTGGCATTTCCTGAGAAAACTGGACATAGTCCTACCTGAGGACCCAGCTATATCACTCCTGGGCAGATGATGAGCACCCAGAAGATGCTCCAATATATAATAAGGACACATGCTCCACTATGTTCATAACAGCCTTATTTATAATAGCCAGAAACTGAAAACAATCCATATGTCCTCCAATAGAGGAATGGATACAGAAAATGTGCTACATTTATACAATGGAGTTCTACTCTACCTCAACCTGTAGGGATTATCAGTGAGATCCTAGGACGGGGAGAGAGAGTAAGAGGGGCAAGAAACATGAAGAAAGGAGAGCAAGACAATTTGACTGATCACACTCTGAAACACTTTTTTCTGGGGTGACAATATAAGTGTAAGAAAAAGGAGGCTTCAAGGGAGGTTGGGGAGAGCCTGGGAGCTCTCTGAAGGTCAGGTGGCAATCTTCAGCTCCTGGAACCAATGGTCACAGTGCCCTCTCTACTCACAAATATTCTTTCTGTTTTGTCCACAAATGTTCTCTCAGGGCTGGTTAGGTATGCTAGAAAATTTCCACAAGGCCATGGCAGAGGCCATGGCTCCCAGCATCTCCTCCCTTATTATTATTATTATTATAATTATTTTATTTGTCAAAGCAAATCTTACCTTTTTTAATTAGGTATTTTCTTCATTTACATTTCCAATGGTATCCCCAAAGTCTCCCATAACCCCCTCCCCACTCCCCTACCCACCCATTCCCACTTCTTGGCACTGGCGTTCCCCTGTACTGAGGCATATAGAGTTTGCACGACCAATGGGCCTCTCTTTCCACTGATGGCCTACTAGGTTGATATATATGCAGCTAGAGACATGAGCTCCGGTGGGGGGGTATTGGTTAGTTCATATTGTTGTTCCACCTATAGGATTGTAGATTCCTTCAGCTCCTTGGGTACTTTTCCTAGCTCCAACATTGGGGGCCATCCAGTAGATGACTGTGAGCATCCACTTCTGTGTTTGCTAGGCCCCGGCATAGCCTCACAAGAGACAGCTATATCTGGGTCCTTTCAGCAAAATCTTGCTAGTGTATTCAATGGTGTAAGCATTTGGAGGTTGATTATGGGATGGGTCCCCCGGTATGGCAGTCTATAGATGGTCCATCCTTTCGTCACAGCTCTAAACATAGTCTAGGTAACTCCTTTCATGGGTGTTTTGTTCCTAATTCTAAGAAGGGGCAAAGTGACCACACTTTGGTCTTCATTCTTCTTGAGTTTCATGTGTTTCGCAAATTGTATCTTGTATCTTGGGTATTCTAAGTTTCTGGGCTAATATCCTCTTATCAGTGAGTATATATCATGTGAGTTCTTTTATGATTGGGTTACCTCACTCAGGATGATGCCCTCCATGTCCATCCATTTGCCTAGAAATTTCATAAATTCATCTTTTTTAATAGCTGAGTAGTACTCCATTGTGTAAATGTACCACATTTTCTGTATCCATTCCTCTGTTGAGGGGCATCTGGGTTCTTTCCAGCTTCTGGCTATTATAAATAAGGCTGCTATGAACATAGTGGAGCATGTGTCCTTACCCGTTGGAACATCTTCTGGATATATGCCCAGGAGAGGTATTGTGGGATCTTCTGGTAGTACTATGTTCAATTTTGGGAGTAACTGCCAGACTGATATCCAGAGTGGTTGTACAAGCTTGCAATCCCACCAAAAATGGAGGAGTGTTCCTCTTTCTCCACATCCTCGCCAGCATCTGTTGTCACCTGAATTTTTGATCTTAGCCATTCTGACTGGTGTGAGGTGAAATCTCAGGGTTGTTTTAATTTGCATTTCCCTGATGATTAAGGATGCTGAACATTTTTTTTCAGGTGCTTCTCAGCCATTCGGCATTCTTCAGGTGAGAATTCTTTTTTTAGCTCTGAGCCCCATTTTTAATGGGGTTATTTGATTTTCTGGAGTCCACCTTCTTGAGTTCTTTATATATATTGGATATCAGATTTAGGATAGGTAAAGATCTTTTCCCAATCTGTTGGTGGCCTTTTTGTCTTATTGACAGTGTCTTTTGCCTTACAGAAGTTTTGCAATTTTATGAGGTCCCATTTGTCGATTCTTGATCTTACAGCACAAGCCATTGCTGTTCTATTCAGGAAAATTTCACCTGTGCCCATATCTTCGATGCTCTTCCCCACTCTCTCCTCTATAAGTTTCACTGTCTCTGGTTTTATGTGGAGTTCCTTGATCAACTTAGATTTGACCTTAGTACAAGGAGATAGGAATGGATCAATTCCCATTGTTCTACATGATAACTACCAGTTGCACCAGCACCATTTGTTGAAAATGCTGTCTTTTTACCACTGGATGGTTTTGGCTCTCTTGTCAAAGATCAAGTGACTATACGCGTGTGGGTTCATTTCTGGGTCTTCAATTCTATTCCATTGGTCTAATTGTCTGTCGTTACACCAGTACCATGCAGTTTTTATCACAATTGATCTGTAGTACAGCTTTAGGTCAGGCATGGTGATTCCACCAGAGGTTCTTTTATCCTTGAGAAGAGTTTTTGCTATCCTAGGTTTTTTGTTATTCCAGATGAATTTGGAGATTGCCCTTTCCAATTTGTTGAAGAATTGAGTTTTGATGGGGATTGCATTGAATCTGTAGATTGCTTTTGGCAAGATAGCTATTTTTACTATATTGATCCTTCCCATCCATGAGCATGGGAGATCTTTCCATCTTCTGAGATCTTCTTAAATTTCTTTCTTCAGAGACTTGAAGTTCTTATCATACAGATCTTGCACGTCCTTAGTTGGAGTCATGCCAAGGTATTTTATATTATTTGTGACTATTGAGAAGGGTGTTGTTTCCCTAATTTCTTACTCAACCTGTTCATCCTTTGTGTAGAGAAAGGCCATTGATTTGTTTGAGTTAATTTTATATCCAGCTACTCCATTGAAGCTGTTTATCAGGTTTAGGAGTTCTCTGGTGGAATTTTTAGGGTCACTTATATATACTATCATATCATCTGCAAAAAGTAATATTTTGACCTCCTCCTTTCCAATTTTTATCCCCTTGATCTCCTTTTGTTGTCGAATTGCTCTGGCTAGGAATTCAAGTACAATGTTGAATAGGTAGGGAGAAATTGGGCATCCTTGTCTAGTCCCTGATTTTAGTGGGATTGCTTCCAGCTTCTCACCATTTATTTGATGTTGGCTACTGGTTTGCTGTAGATTGCTTTTATCATGTTTAGGTATGGGCCTTGAATTCCTGATCTTTCCAAGACTATTATCATGAATGGGTGTTGGATTTTGTCAAATGCTTTCTTCGCATCTAAGGAGGTGATCATGTGGGTTTTGTCTTTGAGTTTGTTTATATAATGGATTACGTTGATGGAGTTCCATATATTAAACCATCCCTGCATCCCTGGGATGAACCCTACTTGGTCAGGATGGATGATTATTTTGATGTGTTCTTGGATTCGGTTTGTGAGGATTTTATTGAGTATTTTTGCATCGATATTCATAAGGGAAATTGGTCTGAAGTTCTCTATCTTTGTTGGGTCTTGATGTAGTTTATGTATCAGAGTAATTGTGGCTTCATAGAATGAATTGGGTAGAGTACCTTCTGCTTCTATTTTGTGGAATAGTTTGTGAAGAACTGGAATTAGATCTTCTTTGAAGGTCTGATATAACTCTGCACTAAACCCATCTGGTCCTTTGCTTTTTTTTGGTTTGGAGACTATTAATGACTGTTTCTATTTCTTTAGGGGATATAGGACTTTTTAAACCATTAACCTGATCCTGATTTAACTTTGGTACCTGGTGTCTGTCTAGAAATTTGTCCATTTCATCAAGGTTTTCCAGTTTTGTTGAGTATAGCCTTTTGTAGAAGGATCTGAAGGTGTTTTAGATTTCTTCAGGATCTGTTGTTATGTCCCCCTTTTCATTTCTGATTTTGTTAATTATGATGTTGTCCCTGTGCCCTCTAGTGAGTCTGGCTACGGGTTTATCTATCTTGTTGATTTTCTCAAAGAACCAGCTCCTCGTTTGGTTGATTCTTTGAATAGTTCTTCTTGTTTGTGCTTTGGTTTATTTGGCCCCTGAGTTTGATAATTCCCTGCCATCTACTCCTCTTGGGTGAATTTGCTTCCTTTTGTTCTAGAGATTTTAGGTGTGTTGTCAAGCTGGTAGTGTGTGCTCTCTCCAGTTTGTTTTTAGAGGCACTCAGAGCTATGAGTTTTCCTCTTAGAATTGTGTTCAATGTGTTCCATAAATTTGGGTATGTTGTGGCTTCATTTTCATTAAACTGTAAAAAGTCTTTAATTTCTTTATTTATTTCTTCCTTGACTAAGGTGTCATTGAGAAGAGTATTTTTCAGCTTCCACATGAATGTTGGCTTTCTATTATTTATGTTGTTATTGAAGATCAGCCTTAGTCCATGGTGAATATGATAGGATGCAAGGGACAAATTCAATATTTTTGTATCTGTTGAGGCCTGTTTTGTGACCTATTATAGGGTCAGTTTTGGAGAAGGTACCATGAGGTGCTGAGAAGAAGTTATATCCTTTTGTTTTAGGATAAAACTTTCTCTAGATATCTGTTAAATCCATTTGTTTCATAACTTCTGTTAGTTTCACTGTGTCCCTGTTTAGTTTCTGTTTCCATGATCTGTCCGTTGATGAAAGTGGTGTGTTGAAGTGTCCCACTATTATTGTGTGAGGTGCAATGTGTGCTTTGAGCTTACTAAAGTTTCTTTAATGAATGTAGCTGCCCTTTCATTTGGAGCATAGATATTCAGAATTGAGAGTTCCTCTTGGAAGATTTTACCTTTGATGAGTATGAAGTGCCCCTCGTCTTTTTTGATAACTTTGTGTTGGAAGTAGGGTTTTTTTTTTTTTTTGAGTTAAGAATTCTTTACTAGGTATTACTTCAGGCAGATGCCATGGTTCTGCGATCCCCTCTCCCTATAGGTCACAGTGAGTGGTTTCTTCAGAAGAGCCTGTGGGGCTGAGAGTGCCGAGCCCCAGGGTCAGAAGCAGAACTGGAAAGCCTCCAATACATGCTGCTTCCATATTTCATATTTCTAGGCTGAGCAGCAGGGAGGACAGGCCCATGATGTACCAGGGCTCTCTGTCAGACACCATGGAGGTTTGGTAGGACAGCAGCTGTATACCCACCTCTGCCAGGAGGCTGATCATAGTGGGCAGCATCACAGGGTTGGAGGGCTGAGCCCGGAATATAAGCAGGGGTTGGCCCCTGTGTAGTGGCACCTCTCGTCTGAAGACAGCTCCAGTGAGCATCTGCAGCATTGGTGTGGTGCCCTGGACCAAGCCCACAGCTTCGTAGGGGGCACCTGTCAGGGCCACAGTCAGGACGCATTCCCCGCTGCCCTGCTCCCCTTGAACCCCAGGGCTGTGGGAGGTGGTGACATTGAGGCCAGCCTCTTTCACCAGTAGCTTAGCATTCACCAAGTTTACGTCTGCCTGCTTAGATGCTTCTCTCAGAAGGCCGACAATGACTGCAGGGCTCAGGAAGGTCCCAGCACTCTTCAGAGATGTTCCTTGTGTAACCACCTGGATGGTCCCTTTAGGGGAGCCAGCCCAGGCATGTATCAGCATGCCCAATGCTTCTGCCAAACCAACCCAAGGCTTGGTGTGTGGAGAGAAGGCACTGGTGAGGGCCTGGGCGTTCACGACGCCTGTTAGAGATTTCCCCTTCATCATGTCCACAAACTGGACTGCCATTTCCTCCCCACTGCAGCTCTGGGCTTCCTTGGTGCTGGCACCCAGGTGGGGACAGCTGATGACATTCTCGTGGTCCACTAAGGCCCGGTCCTGTGGTGGCTCTTCTGTAAACACATCCAGTGCAGCCCCAGCACACTGACCAGACTGCAGGGCACGCTGCAGGGCAGCTTTATCCACAATGCCTCCTCGAGCACAGTTCACCACTCGCACGCCTTTCTTGTACTGAGCAAAGGTGCTGTCATTCAGGAAGCCTGTGGTGGAGGGCAGGAGTGGGGTATGGACAGTTATAAAGTCACAGAGAGGCCAGATCTCCTCCAGCTGCAGCTGCTGAACTCCAAAGGAGGCTGCGACTTCAGGAGAGATGATGGGGTCATAGCCTACAGTCTTCATTCCAAAGGACTGCATTCGGGTGGCCACCTCTCTTCCGATTCTGCCGAGGCCAAGAATTTCCAGTGTCTTCCCGTTTAGTTCTGTCCCTATGAACTTCTGGTTCCATTTGCCATCTTTCAACGAAGCCGTCACCTGAGGAATCCGCCTGGCCGGGCACATGATCATCCCACAGGTGAGCTCCGCAGCACTGAGGCTGTTCCCGTTGGGGGTGTTCATGACTAGGATGCCCTTCCTCGTGGCAGCCTCCAGATCCACACTGTCCACGCCTGTGCCAGCCCTGACCACCACCTGGAGCTTCTCTGCTGCATTGATGACATCAGCAATGACCTTAGTAGCTGACCGGACAATGAGGCCTTCACAGTCCTGGAGTTCAGCTATCAGCTCCTCCTTGCTCAAGTTCTGCTTCTCCACCACCTGCAAGCCCTCCATCTTGCAGGATCTTCCGGCAGCAGGGGTCCAGGCTGTCACTGATGAGTATTTTGCGCAGATTTGCGAAGGCCATTGCTAGAGTCAGGCCTTAGAATCAGTTGCTCTGGGTGGGCAGAAGCACTTAGTTCAGGAAACTGCAGGCAGGGCTGACTCCGGTGACTGGGCTTGGAAGTAGATTTTATTAGATATTAGAATGGCTACTCCAGCTTGTTTCTTCAGACCTTTTGCTTGGAAAATTGTTTTTCAGCCTTTTACTCTGAGGTAGAGTCTGTCTTTTTCCCTGAGATGGGTTTCCTGTAAGCAGCAAAATGTTGGGTCCTGTTTGTGTAGCCAGTCTGTTAGTCTGTGTATTTTTCTTGGGGAATTGAGTCCATTGATGTTAATAGAAATTGTTGCTTCCTATTATTTTTGTTGTTAAAGTTGGCATTCTGTTCTTGTGGCTGTCTTCTTTTAGGTTTGTTGAATGATTACTTTCTTGCTTTTTCTAGGACGTGGTTTCCATCCTTGTATTTTTTTTTTCTTTCTGTTATTATCCTTTGAAGGGCTGGATTCGTTGAAAGATAATGTGTAAATTTGGTTTTGTCGTGGAATACTTTGGTTTCTCCATCTATGGTAATTGAGAGTTTGGCTGGGTGTAGTAGCCTGGGTATGAGGAGAGAAAAAGGTTGAATTAAAGTAAGCAAACCAACCAAACAGGGCTGGGGATGTGGCTCAGGGACACAGTTATTGTTTAGCATGTGAGAGGCCTGTATGTGGTGTACAGACAAAACACCCATACACATAAATTTTGTAAAAGTTCAAAATGTCTACAGTTCATGTGTCACAAACACACTTAGAAGATCAGGAGGAGAAGGGACTTTGCTGTGGCCATGTACACCTAATGGTAATGCCACCCCAAATGATGAAAAAACTGAATCCTTTTGCCTTAAGATAGAGAACAAGAAAAGGATGTCATTTCTTATAAACTACAGTTATTATTTCTTTAGACCCCATCCAATGTATTAATGGAAAAAAAAAAGAATTAAAGGGGTTGCAGAGCTATAAAGGAAGATGAAGAAACAGCCATACACAAAGCTTGTCATCACACAATGTCTAAATCTGGTACAAAAGGGGGCTGGAGAGATAGCTCAGTGGTTAAGAGTGCTAAGTGCTCTTTTATATATATATATATATATATATATATATATATATATATATATATATATTTTTTTTTTTTATTACATCTTTTCCTCAATTACATTTCCAATGCTGTTCCAAAAGTCCCTCATACCCTCCCCCCCACTTCCTTACCCACCCATTCCCATTTTTTTTTTTTTTTGGCCCTGGCGTTCCCCTGTACTAGGGCATATAAAGTTTGCATGTCCAATGGGCCTCTCTTTCCAGTGATGGCCAACTAGGCCATCTTTTGATACATATGCAGCTAGAGTCAAGAGCTCCGGGGTACTGGTTAGTTCATAATGTTGTTCCACCCATAGGGTTGCGGATCCCTTCAGCTCCTTGGGTACTTTCTCCAGCTCCTCCATTGGGGGCCCTGTGATCCACTCACTAGCTGACTGTGAGCTCCTTTACTGCTTTTAATATTCTATTTTTATTTAGTGCATTTGTTGTTCTGATTATTATGTGTCAGGAGGAATTTATTTTCTGGTCAAGTCTATTTGGAATTCTACAGGCTTCTTGTATGTTTATGGGCATCTCTTTCTTTAGGTTTGGGAAGTTTTCTTCTACAATTTTGTTGAAGATATTTGCTGGCTCTTTGAGTAGAAAATCTTCATTCTCATCTACTCCTATTGTTTGGTCTTCTCATTGTGTCCTGGATTTTCTGGATGTTTTGAGTTAGGAAATTTTTGCATTTTGCATTTTCTTTGATTGCTGTGCCAATGTTCTCTATGGAATCTTCTGCACGTGAGATTCTCTCTTCCATCTCTTGTATTCTGTTGCTGATGCTCGCATCTATGGTTCCAGGTTTCTTTCCTAGGGTTTCTATCTCCAGCGTTGCCTCACTTTGGGTTTTCTTTATTGTGTCTACTTCCTTTTTTAGGTCTAGCAAGGTTTTGTTCATTTCCATCACCTGTTTGGATGTGTTTTCCTGTTTTTCTTTAAGGACTTCTACCTGTTTGGTTGTGTTTTCCTGTTTTTCTTTAAGGACTTGTAACTCTGTAGCAGTGTTTTCCTGTATTTCTTTAAGTGAGTTATTAAAGTCCTTCTTGATATCCTCTACCATTATCATGAGATATGCCTGCCTTATATGTTTAAATCCGGGTCTAGCTTTTCAGGTGTGTTGGGGTGCTCAGGACTGGGTGAGGTGAGAGTGCTGCGTTCTGATGATGGTTAGTGGTCTTGGTTTCTGTTAGTAAGATCCTTATGTTTGCCATTCACCATCTGGTAATCTCTGGAGTTAGTTGTTATAGTTGTCTCTGGTTAGAGCTTGTTCCTCTCGTGATTCTGTTAGTCTCTATCAGCAGACCTGGGAGACTAGCTCCCTCTTGAGTTTCAGTGGTTTGAGCACTCTGCAGGCAAGCTCTCATCTTGCAGGGAATGTGCACAGATATCTGGTGTTCAGACCTGCCTTCTGGCAGAAGATGAAAGCCTGAAACAAGGCCTGTCCCAGAAGCTGTTAGCTTCTGTAGTCCACACTCTCACCTGCACAGACTAGTCTCGGCGGGATTCAGGAACCAAGATGTCTCCCCCAGGTGCTCCAGCAAAGCCCTCCCGGGCAGGGCAATCACCTCTCCTCTGGCAGGAAAGGTGCCCCAACGTCTGTAGCCTGTAATGGGGTCTGCCTCAGAACTGTGGCTTCTGCCTGTCCCCGAACCTGTTAGCTTCTGTAGTCCACACTCTCACCTGTGTGGACTAGTCTTGGCGGGATCCGGGAACCAAGATGGCTCCCCCGGGTGCTCCTGCAAAGCCCTCCTGGGCGGGGCAGACACCTCTCCTCTGGCAGGGAAGGTGCCCAGATCCCTTTTAATTATTTTGATTAAGGCCTTAACGATCTCGGATAAGTGGGCGTTAACCAGCAGGGAGGGGGAGCACTGACCTGATTCCTCTGGTGGGTACCACCATGATCCACAGTCATGGCTTTTGGTATTTTGAGGGAGGGGAGGCAGAGCCCTAGAAAATTTTTAGCATAACGTGGAAAAATAGATACCAACCTTGAAAACTAAGTTTTTCTCAGGGGGATTTCAGAGATGTGTCCGTGTGAGACCTTCTCCTGTGGTGCTTAGCCTCGCAGCTCAAGCTCAAGCTGAACCCAAACTGGATTCATTTTATCAAGAACCAGTATGCACAGGTCTGAATCCTATGCAGTTCCTAAAGGAGAATTATCAAACTCAGGTTCAGCAAGGCTTCTATTAGCCCAATCACATCTATGATAATGAAATTGTAAGGGTCTTGATGCCATGGAATCAATCTGCTGTTTTATAAAACTAGTAATTTTGCAGGACAGTGGTGGTGCATGCTTTTAATCCTGGTACTTGGGAGGCAGAGGCAGGCAGATTTCTGAGTTTCAAGGCCAGCCTGGTCTAGAAAGTGAGTTTCAGGACAGCCAGGGCTACACAGAGAAACCCTGTCTCGAAAAACAAAAACAAAAACAAATAAAAATAAAACCAGTAATTTTGTTAAAAATGAAATGCCCCAAAGTTACTAATAATAAAATGCTTATTAAAGGTCCAAGGAGGGGCATCAAGAGGGTGAACATGGAGGACTTCCACCAATTATCATCAGCGGCTAAAAATTGTTTTTTTCTGTAGCTTCAAATTAATTTTATGTAACTGTTGGATTCAAGTCTCCACTATACCTGACTCATTCGCATAGAAACATCATTCCTCTTTCTGAAAGAGACAGGTGCCACCTTTTTTAGTGGTCAGCAAATCAAGTGCTCATCTTGATTCTGTAAGGCAACTTGGGCGAGGGAAGTTAATTGTCTCTGTAAGGAAGCTAATGATTCAACAGAGGCTTCCACTGCCAACCCAAATTGTTGGGATTTCTGGCAGTGGTGAGAAGAGAATGGGTTAAAGTTCCTCCAGCTAAACTGGCAGCCACAACAGAGGTTACCAAGGAGGCACTACTGGTTACTACAGGGAGGAAAAGAGCTTGCTTTATTCTAATATGAGGTTGGGGTGGGGGGTGAGAGGGATATTTCACCTCAAATACTTGATGGGAGTTAGTAAGGTCAATTGAGGAACTAGGGTCACGGGAAGACATGGCAATCTTTATGTTTTTGGAAAGAATTTTATTAAGGGTACCATTATACACACACACACACACACACACACACACACACACACACACACACACACACACACACGTACCCTTCAGGCGCAATCAGATCCTGACTAGGCAAGCTATTTTTATTGCACAAATTATCATTTGAACCAGTATAGCAGAATTTAAATTGCTGTTCTTCAAGGATCAAGAACAAGGATACTTCAAAAACTTGGGACTTAGGACTTGCACCAGACATATTCAAAGGTGTGGGATAAGGGACAGCTGTCAATGGAGGGTGTCCTAATTCAGCACAAAGGAAGCAGGCTGAGACATTTCCTAATCCAGTACTATTGGCAAGTATCAGGCCCTCTCTTAAGAGAGATAGACAGGATAAAGGGTGATGTGTGGACAGTGAGGAGAGCTGTGTACTCAGCTCATTTTCTTTATTCTGTATCTATAGCTGTTCTAAGAAGCTCATAATTTTTTCCCTTGCAAAACTAGGGCAGAAGTGCCTGTAGTTGCACCTCCCACAAAAGCATATGGAAGCATTAGTTCTAAATTTTTAATAATTAATTTCTCTATTGATGGTGAAATTTCCTTCAGCAGGCATATTCATCAACTTAGTGTTGTTTACTATTTCCACAACTTCTAGTCCTTCCCATAGTGTTGGATGTAAAAAAGGGTGGATCAGGGACACAAGCCCAATACAGCTTCTCTATCATCATTGTCAGGATACTCCTCTACCACCTCACAATCAGCATCATTCTTTGTCCCAGCTTAAGCACGTCTCATCAACCACTCTGGCAGCTAACATGCTCCTTCAGCTTCCTGAAGAAAAAACACAAACATGCCCTCTTCCACACACTCAGAGAATGCCTTGGCATTGGAATTAAATTTTTTTTTTTGTGGTGTACTGGGATATTATTTCCCCCTCTTTTTTGTTTTCAAAAGCCAATTTTTCAGAGTGCAATGTGCACATTCAACAATTCCTTGTCCCATGGATTATAAGGAATTCCAGCTTTATGTTCAATTCCAAATTCCTTACAAAATTGTATAAAGTTATTTCCAGTACAAGCAAGGCCATTATCTGTCTTGATGATTTTAGGCAATCTCATAGCAGTAAAAGCCTGTAAGCAATATCAATTACATTTCTAGAAGCTTCTCCTGTATGTAGAGAAGCAAAAATGAGTCCTGAACACAGACATGTATATATTTCAATTTTTCCAATTCTGAATAATGAGTTACATCCATTTGCCAAATATGATTGGGCATAAGACCTTGTGGATTAACCCCTAAACAATGAACTGGAGACAATGTAAGACAGGACATTGTTTTACAATTGTTCTAGCTTGCTTCGTAGTGGTCTTATGTTGGAGCCTTAAGGTACGACTAGAAAGATGAAATATATTATGATCACATTTAGCCAAAACAACAGGATCTGAAACGAAAGCTGCTCCTAATAAAGCTCCATCAATGCCATCATTGCCTGCGGCTAAAGGTCTGGGAAGACCAGAATGAGCTCTTATATGACCAATATAAATAGATTTTTTTTCAGGCAAGAATGACGTTTTGCAATTGTGAAAACAGAGATCCAGCTGGCATATTGAAATGAAATATACTACAAGTTTCTAACAAAGGAACTGACTGAACCACATATAGACTATCAGTAAAAAGATTAAAAGCATCATTTACAGACTGAAAAACATTTAGTACTGCTGTGGTTTCTGTCAGAAACTCACAGCAGAAAGCCCAGGAGTCTCTATGACTACCTGTTGATTATTTATAAGATATCCTGAGTGTCCTTTGGAGAAGCCATCAGTAAATATAAAAAGAGCATTATATAGAGGTTGTAAAGATATTATATGAGGAAATATAACCTTATGTACATTTAAAATTTTTATCAGCCTATCTTGAGGATAATAATTATCTATAATGCCTTCAAATCCTATTTGAGCAAGCAACCAATCTATACTATGCTGCTTTAACAATTATTTTGATCAACATTAAAAGGCTAAATAATGATATCTGGTTCTCTGCCAAAATAAATAAGTGCCTGCTTTCTTCCAAGCATCATCATATGAGCCACTGCCTCATAATATGGCAATACATTATGTTTAGGAGATATCCTTGAATGTATCCACATATGAGGAGCTTTTTGCCATAATAATCCTGTAGATGTGTGAGTAGTATTAAAAATCAACAAATGTAAAGGCAAAGAATAATCTATACAAGTAACAAATTGTTTTTCAGCAGCTCTTTCTACCTGTTGTAAGGCCAACAACTCTTCTGAAGTTAAAACTTGAGGAGAAGTAGGATCAGCACTCCCCCTAAGAATATCAAATAAGGGTTTCAATTCTCCTGTAGTAAGCTTTAAATAAGAATGAAGCCAAGTAATATCAGCTAACAGCCTTTGAAAATCATTTAAAGTTTTTAAATTGTCCCTACAAATAATTATTTTCTGAGGAAAACGAGCTTGATCTGTAAGCCTAAAACCTAACTAATTATAAGGATCTTGAATTTGCACTTTTTTCTGTAGCTATTTGTAATCCTTTATCAGATAATGCCTGTTGTAAATCTCTATAACATGTAAAAAATTCTGAGGAGCTTTCCCTGCTAATAAGATATCATACATGTATTGTATAATGTATATTATTGGCCATTACTGTGTTTTAGGCTGAATTGCTTGTGCCACAAATTTTTGACATAATGTATGACTGTTAGCCATGCCTTGAGAAAGAACTATCCATTGATACCTTTTCATTGGCTCTTTAAAATTAGTAGAAAGAACACTGAAAGCAAATCTTTCACAATCCTGAGGATGCAAAAGGATAGTAAAGAAACAATCTTTCAAATCTACTATTTTATAATATCCTTTATGAATGTCTCCACTTGCATGAGTTTTTCTTAATTACAAATATGGATGAGTTAAAATATTGAGCTTGTGCTTGAATTGTAAACTGTAGCTAATGGAACATTGGCAATTTAACTATATTTTTAAGTTTCTTTTGCAATATTAGAGCATGCTTATGATTTTGAAAAAACAAAACCTAGTTTTAAAGAACCATTCTCTTTAAAATAAATACCAAGAGCATTACTTTCACGTACAAAGTTTGGCTTCTAGTTCTTATATATGAATGCATGACAGTGCAGCTTTCAGTGCATCATTAAAGAGACATTGTTTTAAATCCTATCCTTTGTAAGTCTAGTTTCTAGGATAAGAATTACATAAAATATTATCCCAATTTATAAGTATCTTTAAAGATCTGTTTTCCTGGGTTGGCTCATGCCACATGTTTAGAATGATTCCAACCCTGAGTTACCAATTTTAAGCTGACTTTCTGTTACCAGTGTTACAAGCAAAAAAGCTGTTATTCCCTTTAAGAGTGGCTTGTGTAGATAATCAGCCTCTAGCAGGGCTTTTCCAGCTGTGCTTGACACCCAGCCGCAGTGCAGTGTAACTTATCAGTTTTTGCTGTGCAAATTGAGACTGCCTTTTAAACAAGTTAAACTAAATCAAAGGATGGATAGCCAGCAGATAAAGTTTTAACCAATTTTTTCAACATGAAACACAGAACAACAGTCATTCAAACAACAAGACATAAACAAACATAAATTGACAGACACATGGACAGATTGGTGCACCAAGGACAGACAATAGACAGAGAGGGAAGAGAGCTTGATGTCTCAAAGGAACCCAAATATCCTAACCAGAACTAAGAATATCTCCATAGGAGCCAGAGAGGAAGCAGGATGTCTTCTGATTTCCTCTTGTCCCCAGGAGAACGCTGAAATAGTTTATATCCATTTTCCTTCTCTTTTGCTAAAATGTCCCAAACAGGGGATAATTGCTTTTCTGAAACCTATTCTCTCTTTCTCTCTCTCATGTTCAAAGTCTACCTCTTTATCTCCTTCTTCTGGGAATTCTGCCAGAGAAGGGAGAGGAGACACCGTGGCAGCTACTGATAGTTGTGCCCTGCTTTTCTAACTTCCCCAATTTCTCCTCAACTTGTCTAATTCTTTCATTTATATATTTACCATTCCTATTTCTGGGATTAAGGACAACATAAATGTACTTGAGCTAAGAAGTTTTTTAACATCTGTTTTTTCTGTTGTTGTTGTTTGTTTTTTTACTCTTTATTTTATTTTATTTTATACCCTACTCCTCTTGCCCAGAGCAGCTCTTGGCTGTGAACAAATTTTCTTAACCTGTGCTCCTTGTGTTTTGAGGGATTCCTTGAGACCCCTTAAAAGGAATTTATGCTTACTTAATGATTGTCCCATAGTTTAACCACTCTTCTTACTTTTCTCTGATCAGTCTCACAATGTGGGTGACACTGCAATGATCTCTGTGAGGATCTTCACTCAATTCCTGATGAAGCAGCGATCCTGTGTGGTGGACATCCTTTTGAAGAGTGGTCTCTCTAAGACCCCAGACCCAGAAGCCACACCCTGGGCACCACTTTGCCCAGACCTGCAGGGATAATCAGCAGAGACCTAGGACAGGGGAGAGAGTGTTAGAGGGACAAGAAACATGAAGAAAGGAGAGCAAGACAATTTGACTGATCAAGCTCTGAAAAACTTTATTCTGGGGTGGAAATATAAGCATAAGAAAGAGGAGGCTTCAAGGGAGGTTGGAAGACCCCTGGGGCTCTCTGAAGGTCAGGTGGCAATCTTCAGCTCCTGGAACCAATGGTAACAGTGCCCTCTCCACTCACAAATATTCTTTTTGTTTTGACCACAAATGTTCTCCCAGGGCTGGTTATGTAAGCTAGAAAATTTCCACAAGGCTATGGCTGAGGACATGGCTCCCAGCACTACTCAGGTATTAAAAACGATGAATTCATGAAATTCTTAGGCAAATGGATGGAACTAGAAAATATTCTGAGTGCAGTAACCCAATCACAAAAAGAACACACATGGTATGCACTCACTGATAAGTGGATATTAACTCCAAAGCTCCAAATTCTCAAGATACAATTCACAGACCACATGAAGATCAAGAAGAAGGAGCACCAAAGTGTGGGTGCTCCCATTCTTCTTAGAAGGAAAACAAAACACTCACAGGAATAAAGTATATGGAGATAAAGTATAGAGCACAGACTGAAGGGAAGGCCACCCAGAGACTATCCCATCTGAGAATTCATCCCATATACAGTTACCAGACCCAGACACCATCATGGATGCCAATTAGTGCATGCTGACAGTAGCCTGATAGAGCTGTCTCCTGAGAGGCCCTGCCAGAGCCTTACCAATACAGAGGCAGATGCTCACAGCCAACCATTGGTCTGAGTATGGGGTCCCCAAAAGGGGAGTTAGAGAAAGGACTGAAGGATTTGAAGAGGCTTGCAACCCCATGGGAAGAACGGCAATACCAATCAACCAAACTCCCAGAGCTTCCAGGGACTAAGCCATCAACCAAGGAGTACACATGGCTCCAGCTGCATATGAAGCAGATGATGGCCTTTGTCGCAGACCCTCTTGGGTCCCCATGTCTGAGTGGAATGGGTCTCTGGGGCAGGTGGGCAAAGCGTCGGAGGGAATGACAGACAGACCAACATGAGAGATTGTGTAGAATATGAATGTATTCTGTTAGGTCGAGCATCAAACTTTTTATATCAAAGAAATAACAAGAAACCAGGCAAAATACAATCCACCAAGTTACAGTGACACAATACAAAAGGAACGAATACATCAAAAGAAGGTGGGGACCAGGCTGCTGCTGCAAAAGAAGGGGGCCAGGTGTAAACTAGTCTATTGTTAAACCCACTACCAGGAGTTCTGCACTAGCAGACCTTTACATGAATACTGTAATACCCCAACACCCTATTTCCTGGGTCTACAGAAGAATATACCAACTTGCTTCTAATGTGAAGCTCTATACCTAGCTGTAGAGAAGATCTCTCTCTCAGTGGGATTCCCTAGCTCTATTTTTCCCTAGTTTGGGTGAGAATTGCTACTGTCCTTGGTAAATATTTTGTATACCAGCTCTGAGCTACTGTCTTTGTAATGCTTAATTAGTAACTGAATAGGTAACTTCCTTTCTGCAATCCTGCTGGATTTCAAGCTTGGATTTCAAGCTTGCAGGCTTCTGGGACCTAGGAAAACTATAACAGAATTTAATCTTAAAAGGCATTTATAATAAAATATTAAAAGAGAGCTCGTAGATCCATACACCAGACTAACGTGGGAATAGAATATGAGTATATGGTTAAATGAGAATGCCAAAACTCCAGGAGGTGAGCTTCCTTGAAACTCTTTTCCTCATTGAGTGCTTACAGACTTTCAGCCTGTCAAACAGACCCAACTGGAGTGCGTGGCAGGCCTTGTAATGCATCAATGGGAGGAGAGGTTCTTGGTCCTATGAAGGCTTGATTGATGCCCCAGTGTAGGGAAATCAAGGTCAGGGAGGTGAGAGTGGGTGGGTGAGTGGAGGAACACCCACATAGAAGCAGGGAGAGTGAGGATGGGATAGGGAGTTTTTGTGAGGGGGTTAAACCAGGCAAGGGGATAACATTTGAAATGTAAATAAAGAAAATATCCAATTAAAAAAAAGAAGTAAGTTGCTTTCATTAAATCTCAAAAACAAACAAACAAACAAACAAAAAAGAAAGACAAAGAAAGAAAAAGAAAAAGAGAAAGAAAAAGAAAAAGAAAAAGAAAAAGAAAAAAAATACCTCAATTAGATTGGCCAGAATGTAGGTGTATGGAAGCATTTTCTTGATTCATGATTGATGAGGCATTGCCAATGTTCTTAATCACTGTTCTACCTCTGCAGCCCCAAGGAAAATCTTTTAAGAGAGAAAAAGAGAACTTTTAGTTGAAGTAAAAGTGTTAAAACGATGACTCAGGTACATAAACAATGTTGATCTCATATAGTCCTGAGCAATGATTTCAATCAAGTGTTGAAGAAAGAAACTGTACATGTGCTTAGGATGACAAGGCTTTTTCCGTAGCATACAGTAATCCATGAAGTTGCCTTGGTTCACACTTCCTCAAGGGGTTTCTTTGAGCTTCCCTAGGTGCTTTATTTTACTTCCGCTTTTCAAGATGGTTCCTGGACGAGGCTGAAACATAGCAGGGAGTTTATCTCTTTGGACCTTTGAGTCATCCACTTTGAAGGTCTGAGACTGTTGTCACAGCCTGAGTAGCTGATCCTCCTTGGGGATGAGCACTACAGTTTGCCAGTTCATTTCTGTTTTTTTTTTTTTTTTTTTTCTGTCTTAGTCATTATCCTATTGCTGTGAAGAGACACAATGACCATGGAAACTCTTATAAAAGAAAGCATTTAATTGGAACTTGCATATAGTTTTGGAGATTTAGTTCATTATCGTCATGCTGGGAAGTATGACAGCACACAGGCAGACATGGTGCTGGAGAAGGAGCTGAGGTTTCTACCTCTAGATTTGGAGGAAGCAGGAGAGAGTGACACTGGGCCTGGCTTGGGCTTTTACAACCTCAAAGCCCACCATCAGTGACACATTTCCCTCACCAAGGCCACGCCTCCTAATTCTTCTCAATTAATGACACTTCCTGATGACACTTCCTGATTACATTTCTTGAAGCCTATGCAGGCAGGCCATTGTCATTTTAACCATCACATTATCTTTACTTTTGACTTCATATACTGATTTTTTTTTAGCTTCTGAAAAATCTTCACACCATGTGTTAACATTGGTATCTAGAAATAGAAGTATCAATTTGATCCTACTTGAAGTTAGCCTCTGCTACTGCTTTCCTGCTTTTGATCATGGTGCTGAGTAGGTGGGTCTCAAAACTTCCTGGCATTACTCAAGATAGGTAGGATAGTGTGTAAGTCCCTCTTAACCCAGTTTGGGCTGATGTGCAAAGCCCTGTAGAGTTTTGGTTTCTGAATCCTTTCTCAGGGAGCTTTGTCATTTGTTTATCTTAGTTGCCATTCTGAATGTAATGCAATGTCAATATTTCAATCTTAGGACACTGTTTGAATGTTAAATGTTGCTCATAGGCTCATGGGTTTGAACACTCATTCTCTAGGCTGTGGTTCTCAACTTTCCTAATGCTGTGACTCTTTAACACTCTTCTTTATGTGGTTGACCCCAACAATAAAATTACTTCTGTTGCTACTTTATAACTATAATTTTGCTGCTGTGATGAATCAGAATGTAAATATCTGTGTTTTCCAATGGTATTAGGTGAGCTCTGTGGAAAGGTCTTTCTACCTTTCAAACGGCTTGAGAAGCATTGTTCTAGATGGTGGTGCTACATGCAGAGGTTGCTGACCCTTTTGGATATGGGGACTTGCTGGTAGATTCTGGGCTATCAGGCTGGAATGAAGTGTTTGGCCATGGGTCTGCGTCCAGCAGGAGCTTCTGCTTCCTGATCCTGTGAGATATGAAGAGTCAGATGCATGCTCCTGTCACCTCTCCCAGGCCTTCCACACCATGATGGACTGAACCTTCTCAAACTGAGAGCCAAAATAAGTCCCTTCTTCCATAAGATGTTTCTATCATCTCTCTGCTATGATTTTGTCATAGGAACAAAGAAAGTAACAATGCAGACCTCTAAATACTCTGATAAAGTACTGGAATCCTGAAGAGCTTCTTTTTAAGTGAGTCATCCATTTTGCTTGTTGTATTGTAAATAAAAGCAAAACTTTAAGAAGTTTTGAATTAATTAAAAACTATCAAACTAGTATTTTGTGAACAAAATAATGTTTAAAAATGAAAGACAGTTTTATTTTCTGAAGCAAAAAGTATTTTTAGAAGTAGCATTGCTTTATGGTCCCCCCCAGATCCTTGTTGAGAGCCAACATCACAGAAGATGGCCTCTATTTAGGTGCATGTATCTAGTAGGAGAAGTTATGTCTTTCTGCATCCAAACTTTCTTGCGATCTTGGCCATTAGAATACTCTAGTGTACTTTCATGAGTGAACATGGATAAGGCATCAGTACCTTAGAATGCTCATGAAAGTAGCTATGACTTACAGATTCCTTAAATGATTACTAGGACAGAAGCAGAATAGTTCTTTGAAAACTTTCTCCCTGCCCAGCTAGAGGACTTTCCAAATATCTTTGCTATTAGATGGGATCTGCCTTGATTCATACCCCATTCCTTCCCTGCTTGGATTTTCTCTTATCTTCCCGGGAGCAAGAATATACAGGAGGTGGGCAAAGAAATTAAAGAAAAATATTAACTTATGTGAGATGATAATTAAATGTTCTCAGACTAAGCAGTAGCTGCATGGTTAACATCACTTACTTAGTAGATGAAGTGTCTGAATACTCTCCAAAATTATATTCCTTCACCTCTATTTATCCCATCCACATCTCTTAAATCATGAGAGCAGCTCAACTCCCTGGTGGTCAGTTCACTAGCTTCTTTATCGTCTTGCTTTGGGGCACATGGTTCCCCTTACATAGGATAATAGCTATTACATGCTGTTATTGTTTAATAACCAAAATCTATATACTTGGTCCAAAGTGATAAAGCCATATGAAATCTCTCCCTACTGACAAGCACACCAATCCTATCCCACAACATCCATCAAATTGTTCTTGGAATTAGTTATGTTACCATAGCAATGCCTTCCTGCTCAGTTAAAAATAAAGCTTATGTTCTCCTGCTGAAATTTGTGGAGAGAGCAAGAATTTAATTGCCTGGTGGAGTTCACCTTGGGAAAATTGATACATTAGTAAAGGTGACCTAGCCACTTTGTACTGGAGAGCCAAGATTAAAGGCAGCTCCAGAGATCCACTGCTGTTTCCCAAGACAGTGCAGTTGCCACGATAAGCAGAGCTGCCCTTTGCAGGGACTTTTAAGGCTTTGGGCTCAGAGAAAATGTCTTGACAGACAGCTTGGCAAATCTATAGGGAAGAAGAGGAAAATTCAGCACAGAGGGCTGGATGAAAGCTTTAACAGCTCTCTTGAACAATCTAGATTACTCCATGGTAAAAGGTTTCTGCAAATATCTGGGTCCTGTTAGTGATAGATCCTGGGACATGACTTTAAGATGGCTGGTTTATTTGAGAATCCTTGGGAATATAGGAAATGGGTAATCCCAAGTGCTGGGATTAAAGGCGTGTGCCACCACTGCCTTACTTCACTAGTTATTTTTAAAATCTTTCTTTGTGTCTCATTTTTTTAGTTTGTGCTCTGCAGTTTTGTTCATTTTTTGTTTCTTCTTTCATCTTTATGGATATATAATTGACAAATAAAAATTGTATACACTGGAAAAGACTTGCCACAGCAAACTAATTAATATATAAATCACTTGCATTAAAATAAAGACTTTTGACAAATTAAATTTAGCAGATTTGCATTGAGCAGAGAAATGTTTGTGAACTGGGCATCTCCCAGGTCAAGAACGGAATGTCTGTCTGTACCATTGACAGGCAGCTTTGAGGAAATGTGAGAAAGCCTAAGTGAGCTGTAGGGAAGGCATGACTGGCTTGGGTTATAGTGTTGTCCTTATTTGAACATGGTCTGATCCCTTAGCCACTCATGACTGCGAAAACTCAGTTACTGTCACTACCGTGTTCTTGACTTAAGCTTCCAGATAGCTTATTTACTAAGTTAAATTGCAGGTCATTATGGGCACAAGTACAGAATCACCTTCAGGTCAAACTTAGTTTAATACCTTCCATGGTTGCCATTTTTCCTTTTTCTTTACTTATTTATTATTTCTTTTTAGATTGTTCTGCAAAGGGATGAGTTTCAGTGTGATATCTTCATGTGCATGTGCTTTGTCCTCCTACCCATTGTGCTCCCCATGCACCCCCTCCCCACAGCTGTTTTTTCCTTCCCCAAGTTAACTCCCACTTTTGGCTTTGCATGATATATACTTCATAGCCTTACTTGTGTCTGCATAAAATCTCATTGTGTAGATGCGCTGTTTTCTTTACTTACTCATCTGTTGAAGGACTTGTTGGCTGGTTCCACATCCTGGCTATTGTGAATACTGCAGCAGTATACATGGATGCTTGAGTGTCTCTGTAGTGTGTAAATGAGTTCTGCACATGTCCCCAGAAACAGTGTAGTTAGTTTCATTTGCAGAGTTGTTTGCTTGTTTGTTTTGTTTGTTTGTGTTTTTGAGACAGCTCTATGTAGCTCTGGCTGCACTGGAACTAGCTCTGCAGACCAGGCTGGCCTTAGGCTCAGAGATCAGCCTTTCTCTGCCTTCTGAATGTGGGAATTAAAGGTATGTATTACCATGCCTGGTTATTACTTGCAGATTTTTGAGGAATCTTCCCACTGATTTCCGTAGCTTATTAAAAAGAATCAACTCCTGTTTTCCTCCCTCCCTCCCTTCCCTTCCTCTCTTCCTCCTTCCTCCATCCACCCCTTTCTTTCTTCCTTCTCTTTTATGTTTAGAGTTGTGTGCCCATCCCAGGTGCTTTAGGCAGCCAATTGAAGATTTATTGTTTCAGCTGTTTGGCAATACACTATTAATTGTGGATTTTTCACAACAAAAATAACCGGACAAGCTGGTTTTCTTTTGAGCACTGGCAGACGTGGTTTCAATTTTTAATTCTAAGTAAGTACATGGCACACACACTTGCCAGAAAGGAAGAGTCTTTTCTGGAAGGCAGCATGCCATGTGGCCTATTTTGCTTTCTACTGAGTGCCTTTTGGAATTTATATTTAAAAAATGAGGAAGGAAGAAAAACAAATGAAAGTGGTTGCCAGGGCAACTTGCATCTTTGCGCAGTAGTGGTTTTTGTGTCACTGGCTTTTCTGATGTTGAGTTTAGTGGCTAGTTGTAGAGTTTTTATTTGGAAAATTGCCTAGTCTAAAGCCTGTATACACTTTAGAGCCTTCAGATCTTCTGCAGGCTCACACAGACCTCATTCAACCTATGCTGGGGATTTGGTATGAATGGTTGGTTACCTTGGAACATTTTTCTGTAGCTGTCTGTTCTTTAGTCTATTTGCTTTTGGCATCTGAGTTTGTAACCTTCCCTGAATTTCTCCTGTATGACTTCTTGTCACAATCCCAAATCCCAGAGGCACTTGCTAACTCAGTCCAGATGCCACAATGATTCATCCCAGCTGGATTGCCTGACCCTAATGAGTAAACAGTCATATGTGCAGTTAAAACAGAAGTCAAAATGATGAAATTAGTCTTCAGGCTGTACTTAGTAATGACAAGGTTTCCTTTTGTAAAACCCAAGAACCACTCATGCAGGTACTAGCAATAAGGGACAAGCCAATCATCTTGTTCTCCTGTCTTTCAGAATCTATAGGAGCTATAAGGTGCATCTGTGTTAGGGACTAAGAAGGCCACTAAAGGCTAGATGGTGAGAGAAACAAAGTGTTGTCTTTCCTCATAGAGCCTTCTGTCCAGGGACATTGTGAAAATTAAATTTTCAGCTTTAGTGACTGAAGTTTCCGGTTCCTCTTTGGCTCTATAAAGACTGACTTTGCTTCCCATGCTTCAGGTTCTGTAGCACTCTGCCCTTGCTTCTGGAGTCTGGAGGTTTACCCATTTCCCTTGCCACACTAGGAGGTGCTGGTGGTATGTATTTAGGAATGCTACTAGCAGGTCAGCATGCTGTAGGTAGCTTGATGATGGCCATATTAAGAATTATGGAATTTGACAAATACCCCAATCAAGGCTACTGCTGTTATTCCTCCTCCTCATTCTATCTTTCTGTCTTTCATTTTCTCTTTGTCTTTCTATCTGTCTGTCTTTCTCTGTTTCTTTCCATTTTTGAGATAGCTTACCAGTATACAGGTCTTCAAAATATTACTTTCTTTTTGGGTCTCTGGAGTCTAACAGTGACTAGCATCTGGTAGGTATACTATACTTATTTGAACAAATGAAGGGACTATGCTTAGTTTCCTGAAGGACAAAAATCAGAATAAAACCAACCAATCCATTCTTATATTTAATGAAACAAGCTCTCTCTCTCTCTCTCTCTCTCTCTCTCTCTCTCTCTGCCTCTCAATCTCTCTCTGTCTTTCTTTTACACACACACACACACACACACACACACACACACACACACACCTGTAGAGATTTGAAGTGGTCCATTGAAAGATCCTTACCTTCCCACCTGTCTTAGTCAGGGTTTTTATTCCTGCACAAACATCATGACCAAGAAGCAGGTTGGGGAGGAAAAGATTTATTGAGCTTACACTTCCACATAGATGTTCAGTACCAAAGGAAGTCAGGACTGGAACTCATGAAGGTCAGGAAGCAGGAGCTGATGCAGAAGCCATGGAGGGATGTTACTTACTGGCTTGCTTCTCTTGGCTTGCTCAGCTTGCTTTCTTATACAACCCAAGACTACCAGCCCAAGGATGGTACCACTCACAATGGGCCCTCCCCACTTGATCACTAATTGAGAAAATGCCTTACAGCTGGATCTCATGGAGGCATTTCCTCACCTAAAGCTTCTTTATCTGTGATAACTCCAGCTTGTGTCAAGTTGACTTGACACATAATATCAGCCAGTACACCACCAAACCATGTCTCTCAGAATGTTGCTTGAGCATCTATGTCACATTTGAAAAGTGCACACATTGGTTATTTAGGCAGATGTTTACAGGCTAGAGGACAAGGGGATTCCAATGTGGGTAAGGTAGTGGGAGGAAATTAATTAGTCAAAACAGAGGACTATCCATCTAATTACTCTGTTTAAGACCCAGCACTGTGCAGGAGTTGAACAGAACTGAGAAATGGGCTGGGCTGAGTCTCAGTTCTTTCTAACTTCCTTTCTGTGTGACCTAGACTCTTACGAAGTTCTGTACAATCAAGACGTTATCTGCTTTTAAAAAAGCAGATAAATAATAAAAACCTGTTTTTGGCTTCTTTTCTATCACAGTCAATTTGCTGGTTTTGGTCCATTCTCAACATACTTCTGTGCTTTGTTTCTGGTTATGACTTTGTTTTCACTGAGGTGCTGAACCATTATGGAGAAGCCAACTCAACTCAAAGAATGCTTGTCTTTAGTGTGTTAGAGGATTCTGCAAAGACCATATGTATATATGATCTTATTAAGTCTCTTTCATTTACTTGGGCTAAGCATGATGGAGCATGGATTTTTTTTTTACTATATATTCTTTTTTATTAGATATTTTCTTCATTTACATTTCAAATGCTATCCCAAAAGTCCCCTAAACCCTCCCCCCGCCCTGCTCCCCTACCCACCCACTCCCACTTCTTGGCTCTGGCATTACCCTGTACTGGGGCATATAAAGTTTGCAAGACCAAGGGGCCTCTCTTCCCAATTATGGCAGACTAGGCCATCTTCTGCTACATATGCAGCTAGAGACACGAGCTGTGGGAATACTGGTTAGTTCATAGTGTTGTTCCACCTATAGGGTTGCAGACACCTTTAGCTCCTTGGGTACTTTCTCTAGCTGCTCCATTGGGGGCCCTATGTTCCATCCTATAGATGACTGTGAGCATCCATTTCTGTATTTGCCAGGCACTGTCATAGCCTCACATGAGACAGCTATATCAGGGTCCTTTCAGCAAAATCTTGCTGGCATATGCAATAGTCTCTGCTTTTGGTGGCTGATTATAGGATGGATCCCTGGGTGGGGTAGTCTCTGGATGATCCATCCTTTCATCTTAGCTCCAAACTTTGCCTCTGTAACTCCTTCTATGGGTATTTTGTATTCTATTCTAAGGAGAAATGAAGTATCCACATGCTGGTTTTCCTTCTTCTTGATTTTCTTGTGTTTTGCAAATTGTATATTGGGTATTTTAAGTTTCTGGGCTAATATCCACTTATCAGTGAGTGCATATCAAGTGACTTCTTTTGTGATTGGGTTACCTCACTCAGGATGATATCCTCCAGATACATCCATTTGCCCAAGAATTTCATAAATTCATTGTTTTTAATAGCTGAGTAGTACTCCATTGTGTAAATATACCACATTTTCTGTATCCATTCCTTTATTGAGGGACATCTGGGTTCTTTCCAGCTTCTGGCTATTATAAATAAGGCTGCTATGAACATAGTAGAGCATGTGTCCTTATTACCAGGTGGAACATCTTCTGGGTATATGTCCAGGAGAGGTATTGCTGGATCTTCTGATAGTCCAATTTTCTGAGGAACCGCTGAACTGATTTCCAGAGTGGCTGTACAAGCTTGCAATCCCACCAGCAATGGAGGAATGTTCCTCTTTCCCACATCCTCACCAGCATTTGCTGTCACCTGAATTTTTGATCTTAGCCATTCTGACTGGTGTGAGGTGGAATCGCAGGGTTGTTTTGATTTGCATTTCCCTGATGATTAAGGATGTTGAACGTTTTTTTCAGGTGCTTCTTAGCCCTTCAGTATTCCTCAGTTGAGGATTCTTTGTTTAGGTCTGTACACGATTTTTAATGGGGTTATTTGATTTTCTGGAGTCCACCTTCTTGAGTTCTTTGTATATATTGGATATTAGTCCCCTATCAGATTTAGAATTGGTAAAAATACTTTCCCACTCTGTTTTGGCCTTTTGTCTTATTGACAGTATGTTTTGCCTTAAAGAAGCTTTGCAATTTTATGAGGTCCCATTTGTCGATTCTTGATCTTACAGCACAAGCCATTGCTGTTATGTTTAGGCATTTTCCCTCTGTGCCCATATCTTTGATGCTTTTCCCCTCTTTCTCCTCTATACGTTTCAGTGTCTCTGGTTTTATGTGGAGTTCCTTGATCCACTTAGATTTGACCTTAGTACAAGGAGATAAGAATGGATCAATTCTCATTGTTCTACATGATAACTGCCAGTTGTGCTTGCACCATTTGTTGAAAATGCTGTCTTGTTTTCCACTGGATGGTTTTTGCTCCCTTGTCAAAGATCAAGTGACCATAGGTGTGTGGGTTCATTTCTGGGTCTTCAATTCTATTCCATTGATCTACCTGTCTGTTGCTGTACCACTACCATGCAGTTTTTATCAAAATTGCTCTGTAGTACAGCTGGAGGTCAGGCATGGTGATTTCCCCAGAGGTTCTTTTATTGTTGAGAATAGTTTTCGCTATCCTAGTTTTTTTGTTATTCCAGATGAATTTGCAAATTGCCCTTTCTAACTCAGTGAAGAATTGAGTTGGAATTTTGATAGGGACTGCATTGACTCTGTAGATTGCTGTTGGCAGGATAGCCATTTTTACTATATTAATCCTGCCAATCCATGACCATGGGAGATCTTTCCATCTTCTGAGATCTTCTTCAATGTCTTTCCTCAGAGACTTGAAGTTCTTGTCATACAGATATTTTACTTTCTTAGTTAGAGTCACACCAAGGTATTTTATATTATTTGTGACTATTGTAAAGGGTGTTTTTTCCCTAATTTCGTTCTCACACTGTTTATCATTTGTGTACAGAAAGACCACTGATTTGTTTGAGTTAATTTAATATCCAGGTACTGCACTGAAGCTATTTATCAGGTTTAAGATTTCTGTGGTGGAATTTTTAGGGTCACTTTATATACTATCATATCATGTGCAAATAGTGATATTTTGACTTCTTCCTTTCCAATTCGTATCCCGTTGACCTCCTTTTGTTGTCTAATTACTTTGGTTAGGACTTCAAGTACTATATTGAACAGGTAGGGAGAAAGTGAGCAGCTTTTTCTAGTCCCTGATTTTAGTGGGATTGCTTTGAGTTTCTATCCATTTAGTTTGCTATTGGCTACTGGTTTTCTGTAGATTGCTTTTATTATGTTTAGGTATGGGCCTTGAATTCCTGATCTTTCCATGACTTTTATAATGAATGGGTGTTGGATTTTGTCAAATGCTTTATCCGCATCTAACGAGATGATCATGTGGTTTTTGTCTTTGAGTTTGTTTATATAGTGGATTACATTGATGTATTTCCATATATTAAACCATCCCTGCATCCCTGGAATGAAACCTACTTGATCAGGATGGATGATTGTTTTGATGTGTTCTTGGATTTGGTTAGCGAGAATTTTATTGAGTATTTTTGCATCGATATTCATAAGGGAAATTAGTTTGAAGTTCTCTATCTTTGTTGGATCTTTCTGTGGTTTAGGTATCAAAGTAATTGTGACTTTATAGAATGAATTTGGTAGAGTACCTTCTGTTTCTATTTTGTGGAATAGTTTGGAGAAGAATTGGAATTAGATCTTCTTTGAAGTTCTGATAGAATTCTGCACTAAACCCATCTGTCCTGGGCTTTTTTTTTTTTGGTTGGGAGACTATTAATGACTGCTTCTAGTACTTTAGGAGAAATGGGACTGTTTAGATCGTTAATCAGATCCTGATTTAAATTTGGTACCTGGTATCTGTCTAGGAAGTTGTCCATTTCATCCAGGTTTTCCAGTTTTGCTGAGTATAGCCTTTTGTAGTAGAATCTGATGATTTTTTGGATTTTCTCAAGTTCTGTTGTTATGTCTCCTTTTTCATTTCTGATTTTGTTATTTAGTATACTGTCCGTGTGCCCTCTAGTGAGTCTGGCTAAGGGTTTATCTATCTTGTTGATTTTCTCAAAGAACCAGCTCCTGGTTAGGTTGATTCTTTGAATAGTTCTTTTTGTTTCCACTTGGCTGATTCCAGCCCTATGTTTGATTATTTCCTGTTGTCTACTCCTTTTGGGTGAATTTGCTTCCTTTTGTTCTAGAGCTTCTAGGTGTGCTGTCAGGCTGCTAGTGTGTGTTCTCTCTAGTTTCTTTTTGGAGGCACTCAGTGCTATGAGTTTTCATCTTAGGAGTGCTTTCTTTGTGTTCCATAAGTCTGGGTATGTTGTGGCTTCATTTTCATTAAACTCTAAAAAGTCTTTAATTTCTTTATTTCAGCCTTGACCAAGGAATCTTGGAGTAGACTGTTGTTCAGTTTCCATGTGAATGTTGGCTTTCTATTATTTATGTTGTTATTGAAGATCAGCCTTAGTCCGTGGTTATCTAATAGGATGCATGGGATATTTTCAATATTTTTGTATCTGTTGAGACCTCTTTTTTGACCGATTATATTGCCAATTTTGGAGGTGGTGCCATTAGGTGCTGAGAAGATGGTATATCCTTTTGTTTTACGATAAAATGTTCTGTAGATATCTGTTAAATCCATTTGTTTCATAACTTTTGTTAGTTTCACTGTGTCTCTGTTTAGTTTCTGTTTATAGGATCTGTCTATTGGTAAGAGTGGTGTGTTGAAGTCTCCCACTATTATTGTGTGAGGTGCAATGTGTGCTTTGAGCTTTACTAAAGTTTCTTTAACGAATGTGAATGCTCTTGCATTTGGAGCATAGATATTTAGAATTGAGGATTCATCTTGGGAGATTTTACCTTTGATGTGTATGAAGTTCCCCTCCTTATCTTTTTTGATAACTTTGGGTTGGAAGTCAATTTTATTCGATATTAGAGTGGCTATTCCAGCTTATTTATTTGGACCATTTTCTTGGAAATTTTTTTTTCAACCTTTTACTCTGAGGTAGTGTCTGTCTTTGTCTCTGAGATGGGTTTCCTGCAAGCAGCAAAATGTTGGGTCCTGTTTGTGTAGCCAGTCTATTAGTCTATGTCCTTTTATTGGAGATTTGAGTCCATTGATGTTAAGAGAAATTAAAGAAAAGTAATTGTTTCTTCCTGTTATATTTGTTGTTAAAGTTGGGATTCTGTTCTTGTGGCTGTCTTCTTTTATTTTGGTAAAGGATTACTTTCTTGCTTTTTCTAGGGTGTAGTTTACATCTCTGTGTTGGTGTTTTCCCTTTATTATCCTTTAAAGGGATGGATTTGTGGAAAGACATTGTGTGAATTTTGTTTTTGTCATGAAATACTTTGGTTTCTCTATCTATGGTAATTGAGAGTTTTGCTGGGTGTATAGCCTGGGCTGACATTTGTGTTCTCTTAGTGTCTGTATAACATCCGTCCAGGATCTTCTGGCTTTCATAGTCTCTGGTGAGAAGTCTGGAGTAATTCTAATAGGCCTGTCTTTATATGTTACTAGACCCTATTCCCTTATTACTTTTAATATTCTGCCTAGTGCATTTGTTGTTCTGATTATTATGTGTCAGGAGGAATTTCTTTTCTGGACCAGTCTATTTTGAGTTCCGTAGGCTTCTTGTATGTTCATGGTCATCTCTTTCTTTAGGTTTGGAAAGTTTTCTTCTATAATTTTGTTGAAGATATTTGCTGGCCCTTTAACTTGAAAATCTTCATTCTCATCTACTCCTGTTATTGGTAGGTTTGTTCTCATTGTGTCCTGTATTTCCTGGATGTGTTGAGTTAGGATCTTTTTGCATTTTGCATTTTCTTTTATTCTTGTGTCCATGTTCTCTATGGAATCTTCTGCACCTAAGGTTTTCTCTTTTAACTCTTGTATCCTGTTGCTGAAGCTCACATCTATGTTTCCTGATTTCTTTTCTAGGGTTTCTATCTCCAGAGTTGTGTCCCTTTGGGTTTTCTTCATTGTTTCTCCTTCCCTTTTTGATCTTGGATGATTTTGCTCAATTCCCTCATCTGTTTGGTTGTGTTTTCCTGTAATTCTTTAATGGATTTTTGAGTTTCTTCCTTCAGGACTTCTACCTGTTTAGTAGTGTTTTCCTGTAGTTCTTTAAGGGATTTTTGTGCTTCATCTTTAAGGTCTTCTACCTGTTCAGCAGTGTTTTCCTGTAGTTCTTTAAGGGATTTTTGTGTTTCCTCTTTAAGATCTTCTACCTTTTTAGCAGTGTTTTCCTGTAATTCTTTGAGGGATTTTTGTGCTTCATCTTTATGGGCTTCTATCTGTTCAGTAGTGTTTTCCTGTGGTTCTTTAAGGGATTTTTGTGTTTCCTCTTTAAGGTCTTCTACCTGTTTAGCAGTGTTTTCCTGTAATTCCTTGAGGGATTTTTGAGCTCCACTTTAAGGGCTTCTACCTGTTCAGCAGTGTTTTCCTGTAGTTCTTTAAGGGATTTTTGTGTTTCTTCTTTAAGGTCTTCTACCTGTTTAGCAGTGTTTTCCTGTAATTCTTTGAGGGATTTTTTGCTTCATCTTTAAGGGCTTCTACCTGTTCAGTAGTGTTTTCCTGTAATTCCTTGAGGGATTTTTCTGCTTCCTCTTTAGGGCTTCTACCTGATCAGCAGTGCTCTCCTGCATTTCTTTAAGTGAGTTATTAATGCCCTTCTTAAAATCTTCTACCAGCATCATGAGATATGATTTTAAATCTGAGTCTTGCTTTTCAGGTGTTTTGGGGGTATCCAGGAGACACTGTGGTGGGTGTACTGGATTCTGATGATGCCCAGTGTTCTTGGTTTCTGTTAGTAAGATTCTTACATTTGCCTTTCACCATCTGTTAATCTCTGGTGTTAATGTTCTAGCTGTCTCTGGCCTGAGCTTGATCCTCCTGTGATTCTGTTAGCCTCTGTCAGCACTCCTGGGAGTCCAACTCTCACCTGAGTCCCAGTGTTCAGAGCACTCTCTGCAGGAAAGCTCTCCTCTTGCAGGGCAGGTGTCCAGAAGTCTGTAGCTCTGATCCACCTCCTGAGCCCTGGGGTCAGAGCTCTCCCTGTAGGCCGACTCTCCTCTGGCAAGGAAGGTGCCAGGGGTCTGGGTCTCAGCTCTGCCTCCTGGCTGAGGATGAAGGCCTAAAGAGACCCTGTCCAAGAAGCTCTGTTGTTCCTGTGGTGTGGAGAGTCCTCTGGGGCCCTTGGCACCCTTGGCAGGGTTCATGTGGAAGATGGCGTATTGGTCCCAACCAAAAAGAGACCAAGCCTCTGGTCGGGTGGAGTGTCTTTGTCCCCGTTCTTGCTGGCACAAGACCCTCCTCAATTCTTTGGAGCTGATGTTGCATTCCACTCACCTGTGACCCTGAGGTCCCGGTGTGCTAGGGGTCCTGTGGTGTGGAGAGCCCTCTTGGGCACTTGGTACCCTTGGCTGAGTTCACGCAGAAGATGGTGGGGCTGGCCCTTAGGAATGGATCCCAGCCCCTGGTTGGGTGGGGTTCCTTTGTCCCTGTTCCTGCTGGCACAAGACCCCTCTCAATTCTTTGGAGCTGATGTTGCATTCCACTCACCCATGATCCTGAGGTGATCCCGAGGTCCTGCAGTGTGGAGAGTCCTCTGGGGTTCTTGGCAGCCTCCGCTGGGTTCAGGCAGAAGATGGTGGGGCTGGCCCTGACCAGAATGGATACCAGTCTCTGGTTCTAGCATGGCTTTTAATCCCAGTACCCACGAGGCAGAGACAGGAGGATCACTGTAGGTCAAAGGCAGCCTGGTCTATATAGTGAGTTCTAGAAAAGCCATTACTTTATGATGAGATCCTGTCTCAACACACACACACACACACACACACACACACACACACACACACACACACACACACACTTAAAGCATAATAGCCCCTTAACCCCTCAAAACAGAACTCTTTTTTATTTACTTAAGTATATACCTTTATATCTTAGATAAACTGTAAGAAACTAGAAGGCAGGGTATGTATGTGTGTGTGTGGAACTCCAGATACTCAAAAATGTTTTGTAGTGTTAATAGGGATTTAACAGATTTCTCTTTCTTCTTTTCCTCTTCCCCTCTCCATTCCCCGTTTCTTTCTCCATGTCTGTGTCTGGGTGCCTAGGTGTGTGAATATGTATCGGCAGGAATTCAGTTACCACCTACCAAACATTGAGCTAAATCTTCTCCATTTATTATTTACTCATTTTCTTAACAGCACTAAGAACTTAGTACTGCTATGTTCCTATTTTACAGAAGAGTCAGTTGAGGCAAAGAATACAGAGTTAATATTATGTTGCTGGGTGTAGGGGCATTCGGATAACCAGTTTATGATACTGGTTATAAGAATGCTTTGAGAGGGACCCATGGCTCCAGCCGCATATGTAGCAGAGGATGACCTTGTTTGGCATCAGTGGGGGGAGAGGCCCTTAGTCCTGTGAAGGCTTGATGTCCCAGTGTAGGAAAATTTGAGGGCAGGGAGGCTGAAGTGGGTGGGTGGAAGAACACCCTCATAGAAGCAGGGGGAGGGAGAATGAAATAAGGGCTTTGTGGGGAGGGAAAAGGGCAAACATTTGAAATGTAAATAAACAAATATTCAATAAAAAAGGAAAAAATTAAAGAATGCTTTGATCATGCAAAAGCACATGGGTTCCATTACTCATAGGGATGGCTTTGATACAGCCATGAGGTTGTGGATTTGTTTACACAGCAATTATTTGGCCATACTGCCTTTGGCAAAATCCTGCTTGTCACTACTCTGAATAGCCTTTCAGGGTTATGATGGCAGAGTCTTACAGTTTTTGGCTGTGGCAAGGTAGATAGACAGGTCAGACCCCTTGGTTGTTCATTAAAATAGAGAAATATGAGGTGATTTTAGATTTATCTATGTGTTAGTTTCTTTTCTTGCTACATTGACTTGATATTTGACAAGAAACAATGTACGACTCAGAATTTGAGGGTATAGTCTACTGTAGAGGAGAAGGGCAGGACTATGGAAGTAGATTCTTGCCATGGCATCAAGAGCATGAAGATGCTTTGCCATAGCTTGACTGTTTAGGAAATGGAGGGAGATGAAGACTAGTTCCCAGCCTAAGGGCATTCAGCGTGGGTTTGCCCCAACCTTGACACAGTTAATGATCTCTCGAAAAATGCTTATAGATGTACCCAGAAGTATGCTTCTCTTATGCTGTAGATGTTTCCTAATTTAATCAAGTTGACAATCAAAATTAAATGTCACAACTTAAAATATTCAACTCTTGTTGCTTGTATATTTCTTCATCTTTTTCAGGTGAGAAAGCAAACAATGGAATTTAAAAGTCACTAAAAGCAAAACTTCAAGGCTACAAAGAAACCCAAAAGTTGGATCTATGTTAGGGAAAGATTAAGATATGGAGTACAGAGAGGATGCTGTGAGATCTTGTCTTCTGGAGGTGACCTAGCTGTTGTACTCCTGAATTCACAGCACCTGTCGTTTCCTGCACAAGATCAAGCAAGCCAAAATTCTAGCATAGGTCGTGGAGGTATTCTCTAGCCCCTTCTCTTTTGGAGGAGCTGTTGCCAGGTGATAGCTTTTGGTGGAAGAAGAATCATTCTTCTTCAAGGGTGTGGCTATTGGTATGCTTTCCATTCTGTTGGGTAGTAGTTTCTTCCCAGATTGAAATATTTCATGCTGCAGAAAAACTTTTTAAGGCAGAAAATAAACAACTCAAAATAGCTTTAGGAAGTCCCTGAAACTGATCAGATTCATTAGCTCCTCTCTCCCAAGAGTAAACAATAAAAGCTGCCGAGAGTCATATCCAGACAGGCAAAGAAGATTTTGAGGCTAGACCAGCTGCCTAGAAGAGGTTAAGTCCAACTAAGTCATTTGGAAAACACACTCTCCAACTTGTTGAGCTTCCTCCAGGCTGTGCAGTATGCTCTAGGCTCCCAACTTTTGTGAGCTCAGGTAAGTTTTTGATACAGTTGTCTTTGAGTCATTTCTTTTCCTTTAAGTTGCCCTTTCCTGCATTCCTGTATGTAACCTCAATACAACTCATTGGCTTCATATCCGGGGTGAGTAGATGTGTGTGTAGCATCTCCCCAGGAAAAGACTGTCATACAACATATGCTATAGTGTATGGCCATTTATCCATGGAGGTATACATATATAAAACATAATTCCATACATTATATATTGTGTAACATGTATTATGTAATATATAATGAATATATAATATATTAATATATAATACATTGACTAGACATGAAATTGAGATGGGGATGTGCTGAAGAAATACAGGGAAAGTAGGAGTGGATTATTGTGAGGGTAGATTAAGTTCTCCAGTATAAAGAAAAATAGAAAATAAAAAAATAAAATTATAATAATCATAATATTAGTAAGAAGTAATATTAGTAATTAGTAAGAAGATGGGAGTGATTTCTATTATTTATCATTTGTTGGACTTGAAATTATTCAATGCTCCTCAGATTTTTATTCTACAGACACTGAGTAGATGCCTATCCCATTCCATGCCCCAGTCTACTGTTTTCTCCATAGAATACTTAATTTCCATGCCTGCGGCTGGACTACCTCACTGGTATATGAAACAAGGGAGTTCTGTGACTGAAAGATGGGTCACATTTAAAAGCCATTTGTATTTGCATTGCTTCCTGGCCATAGAGAGTCTTGCAGTGACTCATCCATATTTCACTGTCTAGCACCCCATGTGTAATGCAAATTTCTTTAAGCTTCCTGAGTATATACCGATTAGGAACTTGAGTTCCTCTGCTCATGCCTCTAGGTGTGTAATGAATAATCTCCATCCCTGTTTATGTTTCTACTAAGTTGTTGCTGAGAGCCTCTGGGCCTTCCTGTTCCCACTTTGTGCTCTTTTGTCAATGTCTATGGTTTGAGAGCAGCAGCCCATTAATACCTGATAAGTCTCCTAATACTTCCTAAACTGTAAACTACAACAGTTGCTCTGGTTCCTGTCCCCTCTGCAATCTTTCCTGCACATAAGACTTTATGCTATATGTTTTTTCTTCCATTCATGCATCTTTTGGTGTGTATATAGCTCATTAACTTCATGCTGGAGACTTTCCCAAATGCATTGTTATTTTGCATGAGCCCTGAAAGATGGCTGAGGTCAGAAATCAGACATAGACTCCCCATTAGCCTGTCAGACGTGCCCTGCCCAACAGTGAATGCATGGAATGGGTGCAGTTGGTATGATACCAGGACCTCAGCTTCTCATATTAGCTCCAGACAGTTAGTTGGGGGTTACGGAGAAGCTAATGTTTCCAAGGTTTGGAGTACACACTTTGGTCTTTTAAGCTGCTTCCTTTTGCCACTCAATGTGTTCTCTTTGACTTGAAGCGTTCCCACAACAGTGATCTGTGAGGAATGCACAGCCTCAGGCACTACCTAGACCTGCCAAATGCCATCTGCTTCTCCTTAAAATCCCAGATGATGCCCACAAAAGCACCACACCTTACAGGACAGGTTGGAATATTCATAAAGAGTAATGCTGACATTAATTTGATATTGGAGAGTCATGCATGGTTCTATATTCCATGTAAATCCAGCAATGATTAACAGTGTTTTTTGCTTTTATATATTATTTACATTTAAAGTCAGATTTTATTTTGGAAATTTCAATTTCTATGTTACTCCATACTCTAGCCTGATATTGTGTATTAGTTTAAACTCTCCCTCCTCTCCATTCTTCTTGGGTTAAGAACTTTGATAATAGAAGCAAACTACAGAGCAGACAATTCAAGGAAATCCCAGAAAATGAATTCCTTTTTATCTTCAGGCAGAGCAGCCCCAGTGAATAGAGCACTGTAATAAAACCCTTTTATATGGCTGTCATAGAGAGACAAACCTTTTCCAAAGCAAATGGATTTGAGTATTTTTGAGATATGATAAATAGCCTGACAAAAAGGAGCTGAATTTCTCTTTTAAATGTTCAGTGGGTGGAGATTTTAGCTTGCCTTGTCAGGTAAAAAAAGAATTCATTATGAAAGCCATTCTAGCTGAAACTCTGGAATGAAAACTAGACGTAATCAGAGTGGAAAGCAATGATTTAGAAATGTGGTAAAGGGAGTAGTTTAATGAATAAAGTGTCAACTTCCCATAGGAGCAAAAATAAATCACACAAGGGCTTAGCCAGCTTTGTTGTCTTGCATTAGCTGGGTATAGCCAGCACCCTGCACATACTAGGAGGAAACATTAAAGTCTAATTCTCACTAAGATCTGTATAAGTGAGCTGCTGATAATGATGTTAATAATGGCATTTCATCTAGTTTATGACTTCTCTCTTCCAGCAACTGCTGAGAAGAAAGTCAATGAGGAGAATTTCATGAAAATGGCTGTCATTTTCAGTTTTTCCATTGGCAATTGGCTTTGGACCCTATATATAGTCCACCCATCAAATTAGGCCCTGTTGCAGAGCAGTCTGATTTCTTGATGTCATCCCCCAGCTCTGACTTCCTATGTGTGTTGGATTGCTGGGTCTATCCTAGGCAGGGATCACATGCCAGGTGCCTTAAGAGTAGAAACTGTCCTCTTGAAGCTCTCGAGTCTAAAGTCCAAGATCAAGGTCCTGGTAGGAGTGTTCTTCTGTAAAATAATATTTTTTTTTGAGACAGGGTTTCTCTGTGTAGCCCTGGCTGTCCTGGAACTCACTCTGTAGACCAGATTGGCCTCGAACTCAGAAATCCGCCTGCCTCTGCCTCCCAAGGGCTGGGATTAAAGGCGTGGGCCACCACTGCCCAGCTCCTTCTGTAAATCTTGAGGGGGCAGTCTGTTCTAATCATTCTCGTTCCCTCTGCTTTATTGCAGAATCTGTATGCAAATTTGTGTGTGTGTGTGTGTGTGTGTATGTTTGTGTGTACATGTTCATATGGAGGCCAGGAGATAGGATAGTCTTTCTGGTGTTGTCCTTTTTAATTTTTTTATATTTTTTTTGTGTGTGAAAGGACAGGGTCGGGGCTGGTGAGATGGCTCAGTGGGTAAGAGCACCCGACTGCTCTTCCGAAGGTCCAGAGTTCAAATCCCAGCAACCACATGGTGGCTCACAACCATCTGTAACGAGATCTGGCGCCCTCTTCTGGAGTGTCTGAAGACAGCTACAGTGTACTTACATATAATAAATAAATAAATCTTAAAAAAAAAAAAAGAAAGGACAGGGTCTCTCACTGACTTAGAATTTGCCGACTAGGCTAGGTGAGCTGGTCAGCAAATCCCAGGGATCCTCATGTCTACCTCCCTACCGCTGGGATCACAAGTGCATACCACCAAACATAGGCTTTTTAAAATGGGTTCTAAAGACTGAAATCAGGTCCACTTGCTTGCAAGGGAAGCACTTTACCAGTTAAATCATCTCCCCAGCCCCTTGGATACAATGCTACCTTCATCTCTATGTGTCTTTCTTTCCTTGTGCATGTTTGTGTCCAAATTTCCCTCCTTTTCAACAAATACCACTTTAGAAGCTAGATGGCATTAGAGCCGATTTTATTAACTTTACCTTAGATATTTCTGCAAAGCTTCTGTCTTCATAAGATCACCTTTTAAGGTTCTTGGGACTAGAACTTTAACTTTTCTTTTTGAAGATGTAATTTAATTTATAGCACCATGAAGCTGCTGCCTAACAGAGTTCTTTGATCTGTTAATAACTAGTCTATGGCCTTAATAAGTTCACAGGTATAAGACCAGAGTTCAGCAAGAGGTGGCTGAGTAAACAAACTCACAGCACTCCCTCTAGGTCAAGACCCAAAGCATGCTCACATTCCTCTAAGGCATGCATCATGCAACAGCCATTTGTGAGAAAGTAGAGGTACTAAAAGGTTAAAATGATGTTTCTCACATTCTGTCATCATCAGTTTCTCTTTCCAGCTGGCAGTAACATCATGGACCTTGATTACTTGTTTAATGCTCTATGTCCAGCCTCTCATGTGGTGCTTAGCACGTGGCAGATACTCAGTACATGCTAAGTACTAGCTCCATCCAACTTTGTGTCTTTTTCTTTTTAAAAATCCTTTAAGACCAATTTGTGCTAGTCAAAATATTCTTGGATGTGTGATCTTCCACTAGAGTGTCAGCTCACCAGGGGCTACACTATTAGAGAAAACTGGCCCATCTTTCCTAACACTGAACAGTGGAGAGCTGCTCCATGGTTAAGAGTGAGCATGTGTGCTCTATTCCTGTGTATGCTGAGGTTTGGTCTGGGTTAGGCTTGTACATGTCTTTTGGCTGCTGTCATAACTGCTGTGAGTTCATATGTGCATCTGGCCTGCTGTATCCAGAAGATCTTTCCATGTTTCCACCTCCTCTGGGTCTTTAACATGTATTTCATCTCGTCTACAATGATACCTGAGCCTTGGCTGTGCATGCGCAGTATTCTCTTCCGGACTGAGCATTCTATTAGACTCTGCATCTTGGCCAGTTGTGCTGCTCTGTGTTAACCACTATTTACTGCAAATAGAAGCTCTCAGACGTGGGTTGAGAGATTACCCTCTGTCAGATGTACAGCTGCTAAAGAAGACTATGACATCTTTGGAGTTACATGTAAGAGTAACTAAGCTGATCCTCACTCACTTAATGACCAAGTGGAGATTTGATTAGATACAGGCCTCAGTTTAATTCTGTCCTTATATTGTTTTGGGATAATTTTTGGTATACATCAAGGAATACAAATATGCATAAGAAAAGAAGAGCTACACCCCAAATCTTATGAACTAAAAAGTTTTAGGACATAATTTCTTCACCAGAGCATTCTAAATTACTTAACTTGGTATTTGAAAATGCCAAATTCATACAATCACTGCTTTCTTCTTTTTTTAAAAAACATTTTATTAGGTATTTTCTTCATTTACATTTCCAATGCTATCCCAAAAGTCCCCCATACCCACCCCACCCCAACTCCCCTACCCACGCATTCCCACTTCTTGGCCCTGGTGTTCCCCTATACTGAGGCATATAAAGTTTGCAAGACCAATGGGGCTCTCTTCCCAATGATGGCCGACTAGGCCAACTTCTGCTACTTATGCAGCTAGAGACATGAGCTCTGGGAGTACTGGTTAGTTCATATTGTTGTTCCACCTACAGAGTTGCAGACCCCTTTAGCTCTTTGGGTACTTTCACTAGCTCCTCCATTGGCTGCCCTGTGTTCCATCCAATAGCTGACTGTGAGCATCCACTTCTGTGTTTGCCAGGCTGTGGCATACCTCACAAGAGACAGCTATATCAGGGTCCTTTTAGCAAAATCTTGTTGGTGTATGCAATGGTGTCAGTGTTTGGAGGCTAATTATGGGATGGATCCCCAGTTATGGCAGTCTCTAGATGGTCCATCCTTTTGCCTCAGCTCCAAACTTTGTCTCTGTAACTCCTTCCATGGGTGTTTTGTTCCCAATTCTAAGAAAGGGCAAAGTGTCCACATGTTAGACTTCATTCTTCTTGAGTTTCATTTATTTTGAAAATTGTATCTTGGTTATTCTAAGCTTCTGGGCTAATATCCACTTATCAGTGAGTACATATTGTGTGAGTTCCTTTGTGATTGTGTTACCTTACTCAGGATGATGCCCTCCAGGTCCATCCATTTGCCTAGGAATTTCATAAATTCATTCTTTTTAATAGCTGAGTAGTACTCCATTGTGTAAATGTACCACATTTTCTGTATCTATTCCTTTGTTGAGGGACATCTGGGTTCTTTCCAGCTTCTGGCTATTATGAATAAGGCTGCTATGAACATAGTGGAGCATGTGTCCTTCTTACCAGTTGGAACATCTTCTGGATATATGCCCAGGAGAGGTATTGCAGGATCCTCCTGTAGTACTATGTCCAATTTTCTGAGGACCCACCAGATTGATTTCCAGAGTGGTTGTACAAGCTTGCAATCCCACCAACAATGGAGGAGTGTTCCTCTTTCTCCACATCCTCGCCAGCATCTGCTGTCACCTGAATTTTTAATTTTAGCCATTCTGGCTGGTGTGAGGTGGAATCTCAGGGTTGTTTTCATTTGCATTTCCCTGATGATTAAGGATGTTGAACATTTTTTCAGGTGCTTCTCTGCCATTCGGTATTCCTCAGGTGAGAATTCTTTGTTCAGTTCTGAGCCCCATTTTTTAATGGGGTTATTTGATTTTCTGGAGTCCACCTTCTTGAGTTCTTTATATATATATTGGATATTAGTCCCCTAGCTGATTTAGGATAGGTAAAGATCCTTTCCCAATCTGTTGGTGGTCTTTTTGTCTTATTGATGGTGTCTTTTGCCTTGCAGAAGCTTAGCGATTTCATGAGGTCTCATTTGTCAATTCTCGATCTTAAAGCACAAGCCATTGCTGTTCTATTCAGGAATTTTCCCCCTGTGCCCATATCTTCAAGGGTTTTCCTCACTTTCTCCTCTATAAGTTTCAGTGTCCCTGGTTTTATGTGAAGTTCCTTGATCCACTTAGATTTGATCTTAGTACAAGGAGATAGGAATGGATCAATTCGCATTCTTCTACATGATAACAACCAGTTGTGCCAGCACCATTTGTTGAAAATGCTGTCTTTCTTCCACTGGATGGTTTTAGCTCTCTTGTCGAAGATCAAGTGACCATAGGTGTGTGGGTTCATTTCTGGGTCTTCAATTCTATTCCATTGGTTTACTTGTCTGTCACTATACCAGCACCATGCATTTTTTATCACAATTGCTCTGTAGTAAAGCTTTAGGTCAGGCATGGTAATTGAGAGTTTGGCCGGGTATAGTATCCTGGGCTGGTTTTTGTGTTCTCTTAGTGTCTGTATAACATCTGTCCAGGCTCTTCTGGCTTTCATAGTCTCTGGTGAAAAGTCTGGTGTAATTCTGATAGGCCTGCCTTTATATGTTACTTGACCTTTCTCCCTTACTGCTTTTAATATTCTATCTTTATTTAGTGCATTTGTTGTTCTGATTATTATGTGTCGGGAGGAATTTCTTTTCTGGTCCAGTCTATTTGGAGTTCTGTAGGCTTCTTGTATGATCATGGGCATCTCTTTCTTTAGGTTTGGGAAGTTTTCTTCTATTATTTTGTTGAAGATATTTGCTGACCCTTTAAGTTGAAAATCTTCATTCCCATCAACTCCTATTATCCGTAGGTTTGGTCTTCTCATTGTGTCCTGGATTGCCTGGATGTTTTGAGTTAGGATCCTTTTGCATTTTGTATTTTCTTTGATTGTTATGCCGATGTTCTCTATGGAATCTTCTGCACCTGAGATTCTCTCTTCCATCTCTTATATTCTGTTGCTGATGCTCACGTCTATGTTTCCAGATTTCTTTCCTAGGTTTTCTATCTCCAGCGTTGCCTCACTTTGGGTTTTCTTTATTGTGTCTACTTCCCTTTTTAGGTCTAGTATGGTTTTGTTCATTTCCATCACCTGTTTGGATGTGTTTTCCTGTTTTTCTTTAAGTTCTTCTACCTGTTTGGTTGTGTTTTCCTGTTTTTCTTTAAGGACCTGTAACTCTTTAGCAGTGCTCTCCTGTATTTCTTTAAGTGAGTTATTAAAGTCCTTCTTGATGTCCTCTACCATCATCATGAGAAATGCTTTTAAATCTGGGTCTAGATTATCGGTTGTGTTGGGGTACCCAGGACTAGGTGGGGTGAGAGTGCTGTGTTCTGATGATGATGAGTGGTCTTGATTTCTGTTAGTAGGATTCTTATGTTTGCCTTTCCCCATCTGTTAATCTCTGAAGCTATCTGTTATAGTTGTCTCTGGTTAGTGCTTGTTCCTCAGGTGACTCTGTTAGCCTCTATCAGCAGACCTGGGAGGCTAGCTCTCTCCTTAGTTTCAGTGGTCAGAGTATTCTCTGCAGGCAAGCTCTCTTCTTGCAGGGAAGGTGCCCAGATATCAGGTGTTCAAACCTGCCTCCTGGCAGAAGTTGTGTTCCACTCACCAGAGGTCTTAGGATCCCGTGGGGAATTCTGTGTGGGTCCTTGCGGGTGTACGGAGACTCTGCTGGCAAGGAACCCTGGTGCTCGAGTGGACTGGAAGGGACTTGTGTCCCAGCTCAGGCCGGGTTGTCTGCTTCCCTAGTTAATGCAGTCTCAGGCTCCGCGAGATTGGATTGGAGCAGACGCTGTGTTCCACTCACCAGAGGTCTTAGGATCCCATGGGGAATCCTGTGTGGGTCCTTGTGGGTGTCCGGAGACTCCGCTGGCAAGGTACCCAGGTGCTCGAGTGGACTGGAAGCTACTTGTTGCGTTTTGCATTTTCTTTGACTGTTGTGTCAATGTTTTCTATGGTATCTTCCACATGTTTATCTCTTGTATTCTGTTGGTGATGCTTTCATCTATGACTCCTGATCTCTTTCCTGTGTTTTCTGTCTCCAGGTTTGTCTCCCTTTGTGATTTCTTTACTGTTTTTATTTCCATTTTTAGATCCTGGACGGTTTTGTTCAATTCTTTCACCTGTTTGGTTGTGTTTTCCTGCAATTCTTTAAAGGATTTTTGTGTCTCCTCTTTAAGGGCTTCTTGCTGTTTACCTGTCTTCTCCTGTATTTCTTTAAGGGAGTTATTTATGTCCTTATTAAAGTCCTCTATCATCATCATGAATTGTGATTTCAAATCAGAGTCTAGCTTTTCTGGTGTGGTTGGTTATGCAGGACTTGCTGTGGTGGGAGAACTTGGTTCTGATGATGACAAGTAGCCTTGGTTTCTGTTGCTTATGTTCTTGTCCTTGCCTGTCACCATCTGGTTATCTCTGGTGCTAGCTGGTCTTGCTGTCTCTGACTGTGATTTGTCCCTCCTGCAAGCCTGTATGTTTTATCTGTACTTTTGGGAGACCAGTTTTCTCTGAGAAGAATTTGGATATGAAGAGCTGTGGCACAGGGTCAGTTCTGGCCATAGACAGGAACTGGAACTATCCTGTCCCAAGCTGCTCCTTGGTTCCTATGTCCTGAAGGCTACCTAACGGGTCTGTCAGAGTAAAAGTGGTGGTCTTACCTGTGTTCACAGGCATGTCTGCACTCTTGGGAGGCCAGCTCTCTTCCAGTGGTATTTGGGTATGTAGTGCTGGGGCACAGGATCAGATCTGGATGATGTTGCACAGGATCAACTCCCGACTGAACTGAATATTTAACCATTCCTCTCTTCAGACCTGGACAGTGAATCCCTACTGAGGTGATGACCTTTCACCTGGGTATTCCCAGTTTCAAAATACCTTGTTATCAAAGGTATAGAAGAGCTCATATGGGTTTCTTTACTATTACAAACTACAATCCTGGAGCCTATCCTAAATAACAAAGTCACTACTGTTGCTTGTGAAATTTAGAGTTTATAGGTTGCTTCTAGGATTGGGATGAGGTTCATCCAAATTCTTTATTATACTGGAAATGGCTTTAATTAGAACATATTGGTACCCAGGAATAGACTATAGATGGGAGGACAAAGAGTTTTTTTTTTTTTTTTTTTTTTTTTTTGTGAAAGAAAGTTGAGGGTTGTATTTAACAACTGACATTTCTTTGCCCTTAGGACATGGTTGAAAGTTAGACAGTGTTCTTTATAATTGGTACTTAATCAGCGTTTACTAGATGAACAAAATAAGGTAAGTGTGAATTGGATATTGATGATGAGTAAACTTAGATAAAAGAAGAGATGAGGGGAACAGGAAGATATCTCTAGTACAAACTCACCAAAGGCACAATGAAAGATGAATGTGGGACATTTAATAAAATATAGATGTACATAAGGCTGTAAATGAAAATAGGATGTGTGGAGAGAGTTTAGGTTCTTGTTACTGATAGAGCATTCTGGTTGACTTTTAGCAGAAGATGAGGTAGAGAATTTAATCCCAATTTTGTAAATATCTGTTAAATGGCAATCAGTTTGACCCAAAGACTAAAGAATGTTAAGTTGTCCCTGTGGCTTGCACAGTCACCATCTCCAGGCATGTGAGCTCTTCCCAGGATAACAAACTAAGCCTGTGGGATTCTCACCCTGCCTCACTTCCTGCCTCTCTTATTAGCAGCATTCTTCTTATGTCTCCTTCAAAGCATCTGAGCTGGATGACTAACCTAAAAGCAGCCCACGGAGTGGGAGATGTGGCTTTCCACCTCACAGCTGCTGTTGGCTCCTGGGTTACCAGCTGATTGTTTCTTGGTTTCTGAATCCCAAGGGAAAGGTTGTGGGGCCTGAGCCTGACTCAGGAGTGAGTCAGAGCTGAGCATCAAAGATGAAGGACTCCCTGCAGCTGTACACCCTCTTTCAGGGGGATCAAAAAACACTGAAAAGGAGAATGGACATTTATATTATTAATCTTTTAAAGTACATTATGCAACTGACTAGTGTGTTATGGAAAGTCTGAGCTCAGCAGAGGAAGAAAACATAATACTGAAAGCTGAATGCAAGGAAAAATCATTAAAGAAAAATGTAAAACCCATACCACACCCACAGCTGTTCACGGAACTGACCGTGGTTTACTGATTCAGCCTGATTCTTACTTGCTGTTTTTTCTCTCCTACGTGCTCTTCTAACCTTCTTCCCTTTCCTGCTCTCTGCCACTAGTTGAGTTACCCACCCCCTAAACTCCCAGGGTGCCTTGTTTTGTATGGACTCTGGTAACTGTTCCAAGGGCTTTTCATTTGTCATTGTTGTTCACACACACACACACACACACACACACACACACACACACACACACACACCACAGTTCCCCTCTCTTCTCTTAGTTCACCCATGTCACCTCCCTTCTGCCTACCTTCATCCACTCCTTTTCCATTTCTCTTCAGAAAAGGGCAAGCCTCCTATGGATAGCAACTAAATATGTCATGTTAAGCTTCGGTAAGACTAGACTCTCCCCATGTATTAAGGGTGGACAAGGCAACCCAGTAGGACAAAAAGGGCCCAAAGCATGCAAAAGAGTCAGAGACAGCTCTGATAAGTGGTTATTAGCCCAGAAGCACAGAAGCACAGAAGCTCAGAATACCCAAGATACAATTCACAAACCACATGAAACTCAAGAAGAAGGAAGAACATAGTGTGGATACTTCTATTCATCTTAGAATCGGGGAACAAAACACCCATGGAAGAAGTTACAGAGACAAAGTATTGAGTGGAGACTGAAGAAATGACCATCTAAAGACTGACTTACCTGGGGATCCATCCCATTTACAATCACCAAACCCAGACACTGTTGTGGATGCCAACTAGTGCTTGCTGACAGAAGCCCGATATAGCTGTCTCTTGAGAGGCTCTGTTAGTGCCTCACACATACAGAGGTGGATGCTCACAGCCATCCATTGGACTGAGCACAGGATCCCCAGTGAAGGAACTAGAGAAAGGACCCAAGGAGCTGAAGGGGTTTGCAGCCCCATAGAAGGAACAACAATATGAATTAGCCAGTTACCGCAGAGCTCCCAGGGACTAAACCACCAACCAAAGAGCACACATGGTGGGACTTATGGCTCCAGCTGCATATGCAGCCGAGGTTGGCCTAGGCGGTCATCAGTGGGAGGAGAGGCCCTTTGTCCTAAGAAGGCTCGATGCTCCAGTGTTAGGGAATGCCTAGGCAAGGAAGCAGGGGTCGGTGGGTTGGTAAGCAGGGGTAGAGGGTAGGGGGTAGGGGTAGGGGTAGGGTATTTTTTGGACGAGAAACCAGGAAAGAGGATAACATTTGACATGTAAATAAGGAAAATATCCAATAAAAAAGGAGTCCCAGTAAAAGACCAAGCTACACACCTGTAACATATATACAGAAGATCTAGGTCAGACCCATTCAGGCTTCCTGGTTGTTGATTCAGTCTCTGTGAGACACTATGAGCCTAGATTAGTTGATTTTTTTTCTTGTGGTGTCTTTGACTCCCCTGGTTCCTACAATCCTTCCTTGAACTCCACCTAATTTCTGTATCACTATTTTCTGGATGAAGTCTCTCTGATGACAATTGGGCCAGACACCAATCTATGAGTATAGCAGAACCATTTCATTGACTTTTTTTTTTTTTTTTTTTGCCAGACATGTTTGGTTCTATTCTAGGTCTCTGGGCTACCCAGCCTCTGGGTCCTGACCCTTGTTGTAAGGTGTTTTCTGTAAGCTCATGTTTTTTCCTTCCAGCACCCAGCTTATAGAATAATGACTCTTTGACATAAATATATTTACAAATACCTAGGCCATATAGCCACTATCTCATAACCTAATAACCTATTTTTCCTATTCTTTGTTAAGTCACATGGCTGGTTACCTCTGCTCAGGTTCTATATGTCTGTCCTTCTTAGCTTCCCTGGGGTGAATCCTCTCATGTTTGACTCTCTTCCAGAATCCAATCTTTTGCCTGGATGTTCCACCTTCTATTTTCTGCCTAAGCTTATAGGCCAACGGGCTTTTTATTGACAGGTGACTGTTTCTACACATTGCACAAAGTACTTCTTCTACAGGCCCTCCAGTGTCAGGATAGGCTCCTTCTCATGTTGTGTGTCTCAGGCTGGACCAGTCATTATATGGCCATTTCCAGAATTTCTGCACTACCTTTACCCAAGCACATCTTGTAGGCAGGACAAATTGTAGGCTGAAGGTTTTGTAGCTGAGTTGGTGTCTCAATCCCTCCACTGGAAGTCTTGTTTGGTTACAGAAAATGGCTGATTCAGGCTTCATATCCCCCATTACTAGGATTCTAAGCTAGGAACACCCATGTAGATTCCTGGGAGTTTCCATTGCATGAGGTTTCTAGCTCATCCCCAAGATACCTCCCTCCTCCAATTTCAGTTGTCTCTTCCTGTACTCTCTTCCTCTATCCTACCCCAGACATTATCCCTCCTGTTCCCTCTCCTGAATTCCTTCTACCCACTATGATTATTCTATTCCCCCTTTTTAGGTAGATTAAAATATCCACACCTTGTGTCCTTCCTATTACTTAGCTTCTGTGGCTCTGTGGGTTGTAGCATAGCTATCATTTATAGCTAATGTCCACTTATAAGTGCATATATACCATGTTTGTCTTTCTGGTTTTGAGTTACCTTACTCAGGATGATATTTCTAGTTCTATCCATTTGCCTGAAAACCTCATGATGTCTTTTTTTGTTGGTTTTTTTTTTGTTTTTGTTTTTGTTTTTGTTTTTATTTTTTGAGATGGGGTTTCTCTTTGTATCCCTGGATGTCCTGAATCTTACTCAGTAGACTAGGCTGGCCTGAAACTCAGAAATCTGCCTGCTTCTGCATCGCAAGTGCTGGGATTAAGGCATGTGCCACCACTGTCTTGATGATGTCATTCTTTTTAATAGCTGAATAATATACTGTTGTGTATATGTATCACATTTTCTTTATCTATTCTTTGTTTGAGGGACAACTAGGTTGTTTCCAGTTTTGGGCTACTATGAGTAAAGCTGCTATGAAAATACTTGAACAGGTGCCATTGTTGTATAATGGAGCATCCTCTGGGTATATGCCCAGGAGTTGTATAGCTGGATCTTGAGGTAGGGTGATTTCCATATTTCTGAGAAACTGCCATATTGATTTCCAAAGTGGCTATACAAGTTTGCACTCCCAATAGCAATGGAGGCATTCTCTTGTTTCACATTCTTGCCAGCATGAGCTGGCACTTGTGTTTTTGATTTAAGCCATTCTGATGGGTGTACGATGGAACCTCAGAGTTATTTTGATTTGCATTTCCCTGATGGCCAAGGATGTTGACCATTTCTTTAGTGTTTCTCAGCTATTTGAGATTCCTCTGTTGAGAAATCTGTTTAGATCTGTTTTCCTTCTTTTTTTTTTTTTTAAATTGGGTTATTTGATTTATTGATATCTAGTTTCTTGAGATCTTTATGCATCTTGGAAGTTAGCCCTGTGTCAGAATAGGGTTTGGTGAAGATCTTTTCCAATTCTTTTCTTTTTCTTAAACAATTCTCATATATTATGTATATTTTAAAGATTTACTTATTTATCTTATATATGTGAGTACACTGTAGCTGTCTTCAGACACACCAGAAGAGGGCATCATATCCCATTAGAGATAGTCATGAGCCACCACGGGGTTGTGGAAATTGAAGTCAGGACCTCTGGAAGAGCAGTCAGTGCTCTTAACTGCTGAGCCCTTTCTTCAGTTCTCTTTTCCCATTCTTTAGACTGCTGTTTTATCCTCTTGATGGCATCCCTTTGCTTTACAGAAGCTTTCCAGTTTCATGAGGTCCCATTGATCAATTATTGCTGTTAGTGTCTTGTGCCAGAGTCTACCAGCATGAGTTGACCAGCCTCTGATGGAGAAGAGAGGATTAAAGATAGGAAAGTGTGGGGCTGTGATAGGCAGCCTATTTTGGTTGAATGAGGCTTGCTCCAGAGACCCAGTAGAAAACTCTACATGGGACAGAACACCAAGCCACATTTCCAGAGACAGGTGCCTGACATCACAGAGGCCCCAACTCCATAATTCTGTGACTATAAATTACACAGACAATGTCCCAAGCTCCTGGCATTCTGGTTAGATTCCACCCCCACAGTTACCTGACTATAGCCAGGTATGCTCCTCCCAATAGTTACCTGGAACAGTAAGATAGTTCAGCCAACTATAAAAGGGGCTGCTTGGCCCCTCCTCACTCTTTTTAAGTTCTCACCTTTCTCACTCTCCTCTCTAGCCCTCCTTCTCTCTCTCCCTTCCCCCTTCTCTCCACATGGCCATGGATGGTGGTCTCCCTCTTTCTACCTTCTCTCTTTCTCCCTGCATTTCTACAATAAAGGTCTAAAACCACAGACTGTTTCTGTTCGTCAAGGCCCACTGTGCTTGAATGATGGGATAGGCTTTCCCCTAACTCTTCAGCCATGACCGGACCAAGGACTCCTGCCTTCGTGGGAACCACCTAGTGCCCCCTCTTCCCATGTCCTTTCTTCCCTTTGGCCTGGAGCTGACTGAGCCACCCCCAGGGTCCCAACTTTGTTCTCAGGTCTTCATGGTGTTTAGTGGTGTCTGGGATGCCTGAGACTGAGAACCTGTTAACTTGGACTTCCCTTGTCCACCCTCTGCCAAGTTGGGGTCAGTGGCTTCCCACAGACAGACACACACCCAGGGCAGGGTGGAAAATGTGTGGCAGTCCTCCCACGTCTGCCCACCCAGAGCATGGGAACTCTGGCAGCATACAAGTTTTCTCATACTCCCATTATTTCCCTGGTGCCCACTGCCCAACAGGAAAGGCAGAACAAAGTTGCAGAGACAAGAGTTATATTTGGGAGGACTTCCAGTCAATACTGCAGCAGCCTCAAGTTTATTTTTTCATAGCCTTCCTATACTCCACAGTACTGTGGGAAGCAAAGCCACAGATAAAAGAAACAATTGCTGAAATATACACAGGACATCTGTTCTTATCCAGAGGACTCTGTTCCTTCCACCAATGTCCACAGAATGTTCAGCTCCTTGCCTTGAGCTTTAAGTGTGCCTCCTCTTATTGTTCCTTGACTCAGCAGACCAGAAAATCTGCCAGGAGACCCTGATCTGCCTTGACTCTGCCTGACTAATGGTACAGGAAGACTGTGCCTGTCTTAGATGTCCTCTGAAGAAGTATGGTCCTTGCCCATGTAAGGTACTTGAATCCTGGCATTCATGCCATGTCTTAGGTTGATCCACCTCTGAGAGAATCTTAACAGTTTTTGACTACCAACTTCTGCAATAAGGGATATAACCTATTAGGTTACAGTTTTGAGCTATATATGATGGAGATATGCACAGATCTTAAAAAAGGAATGGAGGGCACACTTAACCACAAGTGATAACAGGTATAACGCTATAACCATTAGAGTATCCAAGGCAAGTACAGAAATAGTGAAATGAGCAAATAAAGACTAGACTAGGAACTTCTTTCTTAGTGGCTCTAACTATTTATAGGCAGCTTTTGCATCTCAAATTGCAGGGGTTTAGCATATTTTAGATTAAAAATGTTCTGATACAATTGAATTAAATCCAAGGAAACATTAGCTTCATTCCAAATACCTTTAATATACAAATGTACCTGGTCCCAACCTTGTTGACTACCATTATACACATTCTACATCTGGGGTCTACAACAAGATTCTGATGTGGGGCAACTGAGAAGCTGCCTGATGGCCCACAAATTTATCTAAGGTAAGTCAGGAGATGCAGTGAAAGAATAAGAACCTCAAGGAATATCTAGAAAGACTTTTAGAAACCTATAGGATATATACTCCTTACCCAGAAGCCAGAGAGCACTAGTCAGCTGTGAACATGGCTTTTGTTAATCAAGCTGCCCCTGACATCCATTGGAAACTTCAGTCAGTGAGTGGCTCTGAGGCCTGCCTCTGACACCCAAAAGCCATCTTCTATTTACCTTTGAATGGCAAGACTTGGAGAGAGGCTTCAAGGGACAACTGACTTGGACACACCTGCCACAAGGATGCAGGAACTCATCCACCACCTTTGAGGAGGCACTGCATGAGGACTTGGGTGAGTGCTGGTGCCCCCCCTCCCCCACATAACTGTGCTCCAGTATGTATTTTGGGCCCCCAACTTGGAGACATGCCAGGAGGCAATACAAGACCTGCTACAGGAGCTGAGTCAGCTTGGCTGCCAAGTGTCTGCTAAGAAGGCCCAGCTTTTTAACTTGAAGTCACCTATCTATGATACATATTCAAGGGGAGGGGGTCCGACAATGCATGCTATGGGATAGCCTGGAAGTAAACCATCCTTAGCATCCCAGTTCCATCAACCTGAATGCAAGTATGGGAATTTCTGGGATCTGCCAGGTTTTGTAGGCTTTGGGTGCTCAGGTTCACTGGTTCACTGGGTTAGTCAAACTGTTATATTAGGCCTTCAGGGGCCAAGAAGACAAAATAGAATGGGCCCCTGAGATGGACATGGCTTTTAAGACTCTAAGGAAAGCCTTATTGTAGGAACCAGCCTTGGCTTTCCCAGACATTCCCAATCCTTTGTACCTGTATGTGGATCAGAGAAAGGAGATAGCAAAGGGAGTGCTCATCCAAACTTTCAGACCATAAAAAAAGATCTGTGGGTTACTTATCTAGAAGCTGGACCTGGTTGTCCAAAGATGGCCAGCCTGTCTCTAGATCATAGCTGCCACTGTCCTGCTAGTCAAAGATGCTGACAAAAATAATCATGGGGCAGGAACTTGTTATCACCACCCCCATGCTATTGAGGGGACCCTCAATAATCCACTTAGCCTGTGGCTGTCCTATGCCAGACTAGTGCACTTTCAGGTTCTACTTTAGAACCCCCCTCGCATAAGAGATAATCTATCATCTGCCCTAAACCCAGCTACCAGACCTGTCCTCAGATATGCATCATGATTGCTCTATAGTTCTGGGGCACATCCAGAACATCATGCCAGACTTGACTGACATACCCTGGGCACATGTGGAATGTATCTACTTCATGGATGGGAGCAGCTTCATCCAGAGTGGAATCAGGTATGCAGTGGTAGTGGTAATGGACTTGGATCTGTTATTTGGGCAACTGCTTTGCCCCTGGGAACTTCAGCCCAGAAACCTGAACTAAAGGCTCTAACCCAGGCTTTAAAACTAGGAAAAGGAGCCATAGTGAGATTTTGAAAGCAGATGGGATTATTGACTGCTGAAGGAGAAATAATAAAAAATAAGGAAGGAATATTTGCTTTACTGGAGGCATTATGGCTTCCTTTCAAAGTGACCATAATTTATTGCCCCATGCATAAGAAAAGGACATCAGAAATAGCCCAAGGTAACAGGCTAGCTGATAAAGCTGAAATGGAGGCTACCCAAGCTCCCACTGCCAACAGACTGGTAGCTTTGAAGTCCCCTGCAGTTCCAGCCATCCCTGAATATACTGCTGAAGACAAACAACATTAGGTGAAATGCCAAGGAGTTTACAGAAGAGACAGATGGTTGCTGACCTCTGAAGGCTGCACCACCTACCTAAGGAGTTTGCTTAGCAACTTATCCATCAATTGTCATGCCTGGATCTCCAAAAATGGAAGGAATTTCTGTGAGGGACAAAATACAAAATATTTGACTTAGCACACTTGTTTGATCAGGTAACTGTGGACTGGGCTACCTGCCAGACTCCCCAGGCCCCAGTCAAAGAGCTGCTCCAGGAATCAGAATCAGGGGTCAATGGCTAGAGGCTAATTGGGAAATAGATTATAGAGAAATAAGATCAGGAACATATGGATATAAGTATTTATTAGTTTTTATAGATACCTTTATAGGATGGGTAGAAGTCTACCCTACAAAGGAGACTGCCAAAGTAGAGGCAAAGAAGCTTCTGGAAGACATCACACCCAGGTATGGATTGCCTACCCTAATTATGTCTGACAATAGATCAGTATTTATTTCTCATGTTAACTCAATCTCTAACACAGATTCAGGGGACCAATTGGAAATTACATTGTACATAGGGACCCTTGAGTTCAAAGCAAGTAGAGAAGATAAATTAGATTCTAAAGGAGATGTTGACCAAATTGATCCCTGAAACTGGCAGTAAGTGAGCATCTCTCCTACCTTATGTCTTATTAGGGTCAGGAGTACCCCTTATATTTTAGGTTACACCTCCTCCCCTTTTGGAGATCATATATGGGAGGCCCCTTTCCATGCTGCCTAACCTCCAGTTTGATTTCTTAGCTGAATATGACCAACATAAGTTTTTAAAATCCTTGGAAGCCCTCTTTAGGGTCTAGAAGCAACTCTGGCCTGCCATCTGCCAGGTTTATGAGTCTTCTTCTTCCCCTAACTCCCATTGCTTTGAATCAGGTGAGGAAGTCTGGATTAAGAGACATTACCACAAGACGCTGAAACCTTGATAGAAAGGACCTCACAACGTGATTCTGATCATGCCTATGGTGTTTAAGGTGGTCATGATCAGGACATGAATACTCCACTTCCATGTTAAGCCTACCAGATGAGATTATCCAGCATTTGAGGTTCCAGCAGAGGGGCTTTCTATATGAAACAGCACAAGAAACATGGAAGGTCAGTCTGTTGATTAGCTGGAACTGCTACAATAGTGCTCCTGATCCTGCTTGCTCGCTGTTTATACTTTGCTGCACCATCAATTATCCCCCTAACTATCTGGGTACTCCTAGGGGGTGATGCAACAACCTTGTTATCAAGTTCACCGTGGGTGGCAAGAAGGCTAACTGGACTGCTGGTTCTTTTTTTTTTTCAATTTATTTTTTTTAATTAGGTATTTTCTTCATTTACATTTCAAATGCTATCCCCAAAGTCCCCCAGACCCCCCTCCCACTCCCCTACCCACCCACTCCCACTTCTTGGTCCTGGCATTCCCCTGGTTCTTAATTCCTCTCTCTCCCAGGGACTTAACACAGAACTAACTGTTGGTTACTGGATAGGGACTCTGTATTGGAAATAAGGTACCTCTAATCTATTCCCATGTTTGCAACCGCACTGCAATCCCTACTGTTGCAAGACAAATGATTCCCCCAGAGACTGCTTGGTGGGCTTGCACCTTGGGGCTTACTCCATGCATTTATGTCCTGGTTGTAAATATGATTGAGGATTTATATGCTTTTGTACAACTTGTACCCAGAATGACTTATTACTCTGAAGAGTATGTCTTCACAGCTATCACCCCCAAACAGGCAGGTTAAGAGTGGCCATTTCGTCTGTTACTAGGTTCTCTCCTTGTCATAGGGCTGGCTGAAGCTTCTAGTGTAGGGCCCTCAGCCCTAATACTCCTACAAGGCCCTATGGATGGTGATAGATACAGATAAACAGGAGATAGAAAAGCCCATCATGGCCTTGCAGGATTCCCAATCCTCCCTGGCAGAAGTAGTCTTACAGAAGAGTTCTATATTTGCTGTTCCTCCAGCAGGGAGGACTCTGTGTAGTCTTATGTGAGGAATGTTATATCTATGTTGACTACTCAGGGATGGTCAAAGAAGTCATGGTCTTAGTTAGAAAGAGACTACAAGGAAGATCCTACTGATGTTAGCTTTGACTTGTGGTCCCTGCATAATCAATGCTTTAGTTAGAGTTGTTAAGGAATGGATTTATTAGCCATATCAATGGTTTGAGGTGGCCCAAAACTGAAGGGGGGATGAGAAGTCTAGGCTGTCTCCATGAAAGGCTTCAAATTGGCAGTTCAGGAGAATAGGCCTAAGAACTGGGCAAGTCTAGACAAGTCAGCTATTAGAAAAATACCCCAGGCTTCAGGCAGCTAGTCAGAAACTACCCTGCCCTCAGAAGCTGCCCTGCCACTTGGCCTGATGTGTCAGCAGCAGCTTCTAGACTTCCTCAGCTACTTTCTCAACAAGAAGTTTGCAGACCTCAGTTTCCAACCCCCACACCCTGGTAATGGAATGTCCCTTAGACATTCCATTAGATATAGGTCACTTGCCCTGGAGTTCCTTAATGTGCTTCCAATCAGGTCTGCGAGCTCATTTGATTGTCTCTCTATTCTGGTAATGAGAGACCCCAGCATTCTGGACTTCTGCAGAATAAAATACTCTGTGTTTATATAATATTTGATTCCAGGGTCATTCTTTGGTGAATCATGGACCCTTACATAATTGAGGTCTGTAAGACTCTGGGAGCCTTAGCTTACCAGGGACCCCCTGATTGAACCATGTGGAGCTGGGACTGATGCAAAAAGCAAGAGGAATTTGTTGTTCCAGTGTACTGGGGTCATCCCAGACCTGTAGGAGAGATGGTGACCCCCCAGCACCTGTTCTGCGAATTTTTATGTGGTTTCCAGGGGCAGAACAGAGCATCAGCAACTAGGAACAATATGATCAGTGGAACAATGCACCCTTTAAGCTTTAGGGAATTAGGTGACAAAGACTTCTCTTGTCTGAAGGTGGGCATCAGTTTGTACTGAAGAATGTGTCCCCACCCGCAGGTTGGTTCTGCCCTGATGTCTTAGAAATGTTAATTACCCTCTCCCTTCTGGAGGGGCAAATGTTTCATGCCTTTCCCAAAGTTCCTAAGCTGACCTTTTCATCCTCCCCCTTTGCTTTGTGCATGCTTCACTCTTGAAGCCACTGGGGATAGTTATGCAGCTCATATCCCTGGTCCTCTGTACTTAGCTCTTGATATCTTTTTCTAAGGACCATCAACTGTACCATAACCTATGCAAGTTTTAATGAAAGCAACTAAGCAATTTAGAATGTAAAGGCCAAAGGTCAGAAGCAGGAACAAAATGATCAGGGGTCCTAACAATGCAGAAATCAAGGTAGTAAACCAGGGGGAGCTGTTAAACCAAGACTCAAACTAGCTCTGTCTCTGTTCTCTCTTCTGTCTAGCTAGTCCTTCTCTCACCTTGGCCATTGAATCTTTTACTGTCCCTGGAATGGTCTCCAGTATGTGCTTCCCGATGTTTCACACCCCTAGGTAGCATAGAAGAAATGGTTGGCCCCCTACCACTGATGGGTCTGCTGCTTGGCTTCTCTCATTTCAGGGACACACATTTATGCGGGTTTCTTGCAGGACACTTCAATTTTGGATGTCTGCACCCTAAGTCCCACCCTCCAAGGCCACTTCTGGGACACAGCTTAGATTTACAAATCCCTTGCCCCCACATTCAGGCAATCCCTCTCCCTGTGTCTCCAGGGCAGCAACATCTCTGAAGTCAAGGTCCACCACTAAATCAGAGATCAAAGTCAGGGTCCAGTCAGCAGGTACAATGTGGGTAGTGGACCAAGCCATATCACCAGTGTCTGGGAGCACCTGCCAAGTCACCCTGGTAGGGTTGAGGGGGCTTCCAAGGCTCAGTGCTGGAAGATATACCATAGCTGTCTCAGTTGTCTGGCCTTGCAGAAGGGGGTTGCTTGGATGTCTGGCTGCTATCTAGTTGGCATCAGGTGCAGGTGCTGATCTGATGTGAACCCAGGCAGTTACTCCATCCACTTTAATGAAGGTTGGGGTGGTCAGCAACACCAGGAACTGTTCTTTGCTTTTGAGTGTTCAGCATAATGCTTCTTAACATATGCCCAATCTCCAACTTGGTACTTGTGTGGAACCTCTGGGGTACCTGTGTTATACAGGGCACTAAGTTTAGGCCACAATTCGAGGTGGCTGATGGAGAAAGCTTGCAAACAAGCCATAAGATCCTTGTCAGCCTGAAAAGTCACTCTGAGGGGATCAAGAGCCGGGGTCAAGGGAGTGGGTATCCCATGCAGGATCTCAAAAGGGGTCAGGTTAAAATGGTAGGGGCTGATCAGGGTCAAGGGGAGCGGCACCCACCAGTCTGAACCAGGCTTCAAGGTCAATTTAGTCAAGGTCTCTTGTAGGGGTTCTGTTTATTTTCTCTACCTGCCCTGAGCTCTGGGAACAGTTGGCACAATGGGGCTTCCAATTAGTCCCCAATATCTCTACCAATCCCTGACTTACCTTAAGAGACAAAAGCAGCACCATTGTCCAATCCAATTACCTTGGGCACTCTAAAACTCTGGAAAATTTTTCTTCTAATATCTTCTTAGCTACCATGGTAGCTAATTTTTGGTTGGTGGGGCATGTCTCAGCTCATCCAGGGAAAACATCTACAAACACTAGAAGGTATTTGTAACCATATTTTCCTGGCTTAACTACTGTAAAATCGACCTCCCAATAAACTCCAGGCCATTCTCCCCTAGATCTTTTGCCCTGTTTACTCTTGGCTGCATTAGCATTTACCTGATGGCATACTTTACACTGTTCTACTATCTCTCTGGCAGAGAACCTGAGGCCTATTATATATACTTTAGGTCCCTTAGCTGCTTGGACAAGCTTTTTATCCCCTAAATGAGTCCATCAGTGCATTTGGCCTAGTAAGTCTTTGCTTTCTTTCTGGGGAGTATAGTTCTCTCTTCTTGGGTGCACCATTGTCCTACCTTCTCTTGGTATTAGTTGGTAGGGTGGCTATCGATCTGTCCTTTCTTCTTTTATATATTTTTAAGTGAAGCCATCTCTTAGTCCAGTCCCATTTCCCAGCAGGTGTTTCTTGCAAGTCCATAATCAGGATAGGCTCCTGCATAGCCACTTGATCTGCCTGGTTATTGCCTTGGGACACTGAGTCTCTTCCCTTCTGATGTCTTGGGCAATGAATAATACTCACAGTTTCTGGCTTCATCAGATCCAAGATTTCCTGCTTGTTTCTTTTCCCTCTGATGTGAGCATTCCTCTCTCTTGGTGGGTGTGGGCTGTGGCAAAGGCATACCTGCTATCCTTGTAGATGTTGATCTTTTTGCCTGCCCCCAGGTCCAAGGCTTTGGTCAGAGCTATCAGCTTTGCCTTTTAGGCTGCCATTCCCAGAGGATGCAGTTCTGCCCAGACCACCTGGTGCCCGTCCACAATGGTGGTCCCTGCCTTGCATTGTCCTTCCACCAGGTGGCTGCTGCCATCAGTGAACCAGGTTGTCTCAGCATCGGGGAGCGGCTGATAGACAGGTCCTTTCACCATCCTGGTCCTCAGCTAGAATCTGCTGGCAATCAGGAGCTGAAGGGTCGAAGTAGGGGTCAGGTAACAGAGTGGCCTGGTTGAGGGCCATTGGTGATGTGAAGGTCACCCGATTTGAATTTAGCAACAGAGTTGATAATGAGTCATGCAGACGTTGTTCAGTCACTGGTCTAGAGGCTGGCAAACAATGTTCTCCAAGGCATGTCACAGTCAGGTTCTGCCCCAGAGTCAATTTGTCAGCACCTAGAACCGCTACTGCCATCATTATCCATAGGCAAGCAGGCCACGCAGAAGTGACAGGGTCTAATTTCTTTGACAGATAGGCAACTGGGTGCTTCAAACAGGAACTGCAGTAAAAGCTCGAGACCTCTGGTTCACCACTCCAGTGTGTTCCCACAAGGAGTTATTTCCCGGCCAATGCACCAAATGTAAGACTCTGGGGAACCTTAGGTCACCGGGGACCCCCTGAGTGAACCACGTGGAGCCGGGATCGATGCAAAACGCAAGAGGAATTTATTATCCCAGGGCACTGGGGTCGTCCCAGACCTGAAGGAGAGGCGGTGACCCCCAGCACCTGTTTGGCGAGTTTTTATGTGGTTTCCAAGGGCAGAATAGAGCATCAGCAACTAGGCACAATATGATTGGCAGAATAGTGCATCCTTTAAACTGATTGGTCTTTAGGGAATGAGGTGACAAGGACTTCCCTTGTCTGAAATTAGATAATGGTCTGTCCTGAGGAATTTGTCCCTGGTCGCAGGTTGGTTCTGCCCTGTTGTCTGAGAAATGTTAATTAGCCTCTCCCTTCCAGAGGGGCAAGTGTTTCATGACCTTCCCAAAGTTACTAAGCAGACTTTTTCAGGTCCAAAGACTAAGAGAACCTACAGGCACTTCTTCTGGCACATCTACATCATACTACTTTTGAATTCTTTCTTCAGCTTCTTCTAGGTTGATAAATTTATTGTACCCTCTTCAGGAAATCAAGGACAAACCTTCTCTACAAAATCTAAAAAAATATGTAATTGTTGTTGCCCTACTTTAACCCTGTGAACTCAAAGCATATTTTTAAGCATTTGCACAGGAAGCACATTACTGTTTCCATTTTCTATTTTTCTTTTGACTTTTTTCCTTTTCTTTTGACTTTTACTTTTCTGAGCTTCTTCACTTTTTCCAAGCTCCCTTATTGGCATTTTCTTATGTCTTTTAGTCCCAAGAAATACTCATTGCATGGAACTCCCATTTTCCAAACTCCCTTTTCTTTTCAGAGCACTCATATTTTGCAAAGTCCTTTAATTGATCCCCAACTCTCAGAGTTATACCGTTTGGTTGCCACCTATACCAGTGCCCACCGGCACAAGTTGAACAACCTCTGAGGGGAAGGGGAGAAGGGATTAAAGATAGGAAAGTCAGAAAAAAAAGATGCAGAGACAAGAGACATATTTGGGACAACTGCCAGTCAATACTGCAGCAGCCTCAAGTTTATTTTTCATAGCCTTTTTATATCCCCCAGTACTGTGGGAAGCAATGCCACAAGCTAAAAGAAACAATTGCTGAAATATACATGGACGTTTTGTTCCTATCCAGAGGACTCTCTGTTCCTTCCACTAAGGTCAATGGAGAACATTGAGCTCCTCAACTTGAGCCCCAAGTGCACCTCCTTCTATTGTTCCATGCTTCAGCAGGCCAGGAAATCTGCCAGGAGACTCTGATTTGCATTATCTCTGCTTAATAGACAGTCTTTTCTTTTTTCCTTTTCTTCCTCTTAGAGAAGCAGGCAAAAGGCTCCCAACAGTGCCTCTGCTATCAGTGTTCTGTTCAGGATGCTGCCTCCTGTGCCAGTGTGTTCAAGGTTATTTCCCATTTTTTCTTCTATCGGGTTCAGTGTATATGTTTTTATTTTTTTTATTGAGGTTTTGATCCACTTGGACTTGAGTTTTGTTCAGGGTGATAGATATGGATCTATTTGCAATCTTCTACATACAGTAATCTAGTTAGACCAGCACCATTTGTTGAAGAAGTTTTCTTTTTTTCCATTGTATATTTCTGGTTTCTTTATCAAAATAAGGTGTCCATAGGTGCATGCAAATTCCATTGATTCAACCATCTACTTTTATGCCAGTAACATGTGGTATTTCTTTCTTTCTTCTTTTAAAAATATTTATTTATTAATTTTATGTATATGAGTACACTATTGTTCTCTTCAGACACACCAGAAGAGGGTATTAGATTCTCATTATAGATGGTTGTGAGACACCATGTGGTTGCTGGGAATTGAACTCAGGACCTCTGGAAGAGCAGTCAGTGCTCTTAACTGCTGGGCCATCTCTCCAGCAGCCCTCCCCCCTTTTAAAAGAAAACACACACACACACACACACACACACACACACACACACACACACACCCTGTAGCTGTCTGTGGTATTTCTTACTGTTGCTCTGTTATACCCCTTGAAATCAGGGATGATGATACTGTTGTGCTCAGATTGCAAAAAACACAGAGACCACCAGGAACCACAACTCTCATGCAAGCACATGAAAGTCTTTATTCAAGCTCATGAACTTGGGCCACAAACCTTACTGATGCAACAGAATAGGAGAGTGACCCTGAGGTCTAGGGGAGGAGGTTTATAAAGGCAAAAACTGCAAGCAGGTGTTTATAAACCTTGGCATTTACAAGAGAGGGTAAAAGAATGTTGGCCTTTAAGCTAATTGGTTTACAGCACCTGGTTAAACCACAAGGAGGGAACATATATCAAAAAGAAGCATCTTGACCTGGGAAAGACTTAGGTTTTCTTAGCCCACTCTGTTTTAAGTAGCTGTGGTTTCTATGCCTATTTTGCAACTGCCAGGGCCATTTCGTGATTTTTTCTCAGACCTCAAGGGTGGGAGCCATGCCTCTCTAAGGGGAAGCTAACTTAGAATGGAGTCTTGAAAACAAAATGGAGTTTATTCTGCTACCTCAGCCACTTCTATACCTAAAGAAATTCTTTTATTGTACAGGATTATTTTAGCTTTTCTACTTTTTTCATATGAAGTTGAGTACTGTTATTTTAGGGTCTGGTAAGAATTGAGTTGAAATTTTGGTGGTGGTTTTGTTGAATCTGTAGTTTGATTTTGGTAAGATGGCCATTTTTACTATGTTAATACTACTGATCCACGAGTATGGGAGATCTTTCCATCTTCTGTTATCTTCCTCAAAATTTCCCTTTCCTTAATTTTTCTCTCCCTCTTTTAGTTATTTTAGATAGCAATCTCCCTATCTTCCTGAATTTCTCAAAAACCAACATTTTCTTTCACTGATTCTTTTTATTGGTCTCTTCGTTTCTATTTTATTGATTTCAGTCCTCAGCTTGATCATTCCTTGCTATGTACTCTCATCTTGGGTGTGCTTGCTTCTTTTTGTTCTAGAGCTTTCACTTCTGCTGGTAAGTGGCTAATATGAGATCTGTTTTTTGTTTTGTTTTTAATGTAGGCACTTAGTGCTATGAATTTGGTTCTTGGAACTGCCTTCATTGTGTTACATAAATTTAGGTGTGTGTATTCATTTTCATTGAATTCTAGAAAGTCTTTCTAGAATTTTTTTTCTAGATCCATTTTTCATTCAATAGTGGCTTATTCAGATTCCATGACTTTGTATGTTTTTTGTTGTTATTGATATCCAACTTTAATCCCTAGTGGTTTGATAGGATTCAAGATATTATTTCAGTTTTCTTGTTTTGGTTGAGACTTGCTTTGCGTCCAAGTATGGGATCAATTTTGGAGAAAGTGCCATGAATTGCTGAGAAGGTATTGCATGAATTTAGGTTTTGTCTGGATGACCTGTTTATGGTGAGAATGGGATATTGGAGTCTCTCACTATCAACAATCAACTATCAATATCAAGTGGTTTAAGCTATTGTAGTGTTTTCTTTATGAATTTGAGTGCCCTTATGTTTCCTGCATAGATGTTAAAAATTGCTGTGTTTTTTTTGTTAATTTTCCAGAAAGGAACATATCTACAAAGTTTGAGCCAGCACCTCAGTCAGGTACTCTACAGATAGATAACATAACTATCCCTAGTGTTAACTACACAGGATTTAACATTAGATATGAGAAACCTAATTTAGCAGCAACAAATAGGCCAGCCATTATAGACTGTCATTATAACCTTAGCAGCCTAAGACCCAAATTCCACATCAAGGCACCAGAAAGGACTATGCAATGGTAGAAAACTTGGGGAATCAAACATAACAATGCAAGAACCATATGTCATTCAGGCTTACGTTATTTTAGCTCCATATTACCACACCCCTAAATATCAAGACTGGCAAATGTCAAATTGGACAGTACAAAAGCCAAAAGCAAGCCATATGCTGACTGTCACAGATGACTGGGATAGGATCTTATACTTACCCATGTCACTATAAGACTGCCATAAATCAGATCACTCACAGAATAATCCTTGCTTGGTAGACAGAGGGGGATTCAACACTACAACAGGTTATATAGGTATTAATAAAACCAGTATAAGATCCATGATGGCATATTACCCACCAGGATGGTTAAATCTACCACCTAGGCCACCTTCAGTCAAAGAAACCCCATTTGTAGTACTGGACACAACCTTACCAGTAGAAATAATATTGACTCCTAGAATCACGAAGATCCAGATTTCCATTTCATTACAAGCCTTTAAATCTCCTAAGTTATATTGTGGAGAAATAGACACCATATCATATCATACAGCAGCTCAAATAAGTTTGGCAGAAGACCCCTAGGGGCAAGCCATAGGAGCTTTCACGGATGGAACATTATTAGGAGGCTCGATAGGAGGTGTAGTAGCAGAAGCAGTGGTTGCATCCATCAAGGCAGAAATCTATAATATTCAGAAAATTAACAAGAAAACAGCCCAGGCACTCCATGAACTATTAAGAATCATAGATTCACTCCACATCATGATAAACGCCATGAATACAGAAATGCAAGTATTTAGGGAACAATATAAATATAATATATATATAATAGAACAAAGAATCTTATAACTCAGAACCATAACTTAATTATGAGCCAAATGTATAAAAGTAATCTAGCAGAAGTAGAGAGAGAATTAGATACCCTTTTTACAACAGGACTAGGAAAAAGGACCCCAGACTTCCAAACATTATTAGATAATGAAAAAGGATCATATTGTACAGAAGGCATATGCGAGATACACCTAATGCAAGTATTCCTGGACAATGCATACCCAGGATATCACACTAAGGCCATACCACAGAGACTAGGCAACAAATTTATAATACCGGTTGCTTACTTCCTGTGGTCATCAGTTAACACCACGAATAGCTCTCTCTTTCTCTGTCTTTGTTTCTCTTTCTGTCTCTGTCTCTCTCTGTCTCTCTCTCTCTCTATATATATATATGTGTGTGTGTGTGTGTGTGTGTGTGTGTGTGTGTGTGTGTGTGTATACCACTCAAAGACACCATTAAATTAGGAGCAAACACATATGTCTACCCACACCTACCAGACACAAAGATGCAACACACATAATTTTTTAATGTCGAGAATAACAACCACAATACAAGACATGGGCAACTATAACTTTATACTATGTATACTCACACCAAAAATAGCCACATGCAGATGGCTAAATGAATCACTCATGAACACTTTCAAAACATATTTTAATTTAACAGGCAGATGTTACCTGATGATGAACTGCTCACAGGCCACAATGGATGATACATCAATCATGACTACATTGATGCTAGAAAAAAAAAAACATTACTTTGACTCCAATGGGCTATTTAATTTTGAACTAGAACAAGATCATTATAACAACTTTGTTTAAAAACATGAACAAGATCTTAGAAATCATAACATACAATCATTAGAGGCCAAAATTAGGAAAGAAAGCATCACCCTGGGTAATACTCAGAGTGAAATACATAACTTGATTGGCCTATTGGAAGTCAACACCAGAAGCAGTAGTTGCACCCAATAAAATTGGAAAAGGAGATAGCAAAATGCGACCTGTGGGATACCATACCATCAGCAGACTAGCACACCTAGTCTACACCAGTGCACCCTGGTGTACTCATGGTGGCACTGGGTTAAAGAAACATTTTGTTTCCTCATATTTCTGATCATCTTCTTTATGCTATTAAATGTACCTTTAGTATGTTTTAGAAGCAATTATGGAACAGATGCCAAAAAGAAGGCCCTCACTCAGGAGGTCAAAAGGCAATGACTCCAAATGGAGACATGATGAGTAGCATGGCGAGAGCTAATGCATTTTTCAGAAAAATAATCTTTGCTAATGCATCATAATTTGGATTTTTTGATAGACTAACTAGAAACAAGCTATTTGAACCAGGAAATTGCATATTTTGTTTAAGACCCTATGCTATATGATTTTTGAGGCCCGATATTGATGATAAATTACTTACTTTGTTTGACCATTGTTGTTATTATAACCCTGCATCCTGTAACATGCACTCAGACTCCATCAGGGCAATCCAAAGCTTATTGAGCAGCCTCATGGCTTGCTATAGTAGTAAAGGGAAACACTTCTTGTACCATGCATGTTACAGCATGTTGGAGCATGTACCCGACTCCACATACAAAATGTTGGAGGGAGATTGGTATGGGAATGTCCCCACACGATCACACAACCCAGAACTCCTACGGGCTTACTGCTTAAGAATGATATTGAAGCCAATATTAAAAGAGTGCATCTTCCAATGGAATGTATACCGTACATAGAAAAGTTACTACAAAAATAGATTACACATTGTATATGAACCCCGCTTTGCAAGCCTTTTGGAGCCTTTGGGAATACCCAGACCTGTAGCTTTGGTTTCCCCAAGGCTCTACGGGATAGAATGTAAGGAACAAGATGTAAACAATGTAAGGAAACGATTCCATGGATGAATGTGACCGTGGAAACCAAGCGTAGAGTGTGTGCATGAGCATGATAAAGTTGAAGTAAGGTAAACTCCCGATTAAGTAATGTGCAAACGTCTTAATTATGATTGACTAAGTATAGCTTATATACTCCGTCTGGCTACTGCAACTCACTCGCTCTCAGAGTCCCACGGAGATGCCATCATGCTGAGAGATTGAGTCCACCAACCCAGATGCCCTGCGTCGAACGAGATGAGCCCGCACCAAGGACCGAGCTCCAGCTGGACCGAAAGCAGAAGGTAATGTCTCAAACCTTACCTGACGTGCCACCATGGAGCCAGGCTATGATACTGGGCCAGACTGGAGGTTAGTGAAGTGTGTGTGTACGAATGAATGCGATCCCACTTCCCTATTTACTTATTTACTGATACTTTGAATAAATAAGCTAATATAACCTGACCTCTGAGTCCGAGTTTCCCTTCTCACCTCTGTCCTCAATCCTGGTTCGTGACAATGGTGTTTCAGGTTTCCTGGATATTTGTGCCTGGAATTTTTAGATTTAACATTTCCTTTTACCCATGTGCTCACTTCTTGCATCTTGTCTTAGTGCCTGGGAGTCTCCCCCATCTCTTGCCTTCTGGTGCTGAGACTTGCAGCTGAGGTTTCCCTTTGGATTCTTGAATTTTTTTTTTTTCAGATATCCCTCAGTTTGGGTTTTCGATATTGATTCCACATCTATTTCTAGTTCTTGAACTGTTTTACTCTTTTTCTTCCAGTATGGGTCTGCTTTTCATAGATTTCTTTAAGTGACTTATTCACTTCCTCTTTAAGGACTTCTTACTCCTAATGGCTATGTTAAGATCCTCATCTGGTGCTTCAGCTGTGTTGCATTTGTTAGGGTTCTAGTGGGAACATAGTTTCTCTCTGTTAATGTGTTTTTATGCTGGCTTCTAGGCACCTGGGTCTTGGATGACTGTAATTCTAAGTACTGATACCTGATTTTTTTTATCGAGTGGGTGTTTTGCTCTTTGTTTTATGCTGCCTTCTCTGGTTCTTAGGGTCTGATAGCTGTGTGCTGTATAGTGGGAAATGCTTCTGAAATTCTGCTAGGTGTGGCCCCTGAGGGCTCTGGATACAATGTGCTTCTTGGTACTGGCTGCTGCTATTTAGGAATGGGGGTGGACTAGACATCCCCAGGGGAGGGGCTAAGAGGGTCCATATGAGGGAGGAAATTGTGGTGTTCCACCAGGATCTGCCTATTCCTATGGGAATGGGATAGAAAGTGAGGAGAGGCCACAGTAGGTAGTCTTTTATGGAGCTGTGTGTGAGACTGGGGGGATTGGATTTGGAGAAAGGAGTGAGAGTGATGATAAAAACCTTGCCTACCTGCTTGTCTGGACTACTTGCTCCTCTGCAGCCTTGGCTGGTTGGTTTCCAGGGAATGCCTGCTGGAGTTGAAGGCTGAGATGATATGCTGAGTCAGGGGAAGGAAGTTTGAAGGGGAATTATCTGTGGAATCCATGGGAGATGCAGGGAGGCAGAAAGGATGGCCCCAGCAGATGGTCTACTAGAGAGCTAGAGTGAGACTAGAAGATTGGACTTGAAGGAGAGGAGAGAGAGAGAGGTGAATATCTGCAGTTAGCCTACCTTCTTCCTGGGACTATGTCTAGGGTCATTCTTAATGTCTTAACAGCAGTCTGGTTGGAACCCATATGCCTGTGGTAGCCTGTAAGGCCCCAAATGCATAGCTTCTAGTATATATCTGTGATTATTCGGCTACTTCCACAATATTACAGTTCTGCAACCATACTGCTCTTCTTGTTTTTCAAACCTCAAAATTCATTCCCACTATCTGGCATGATGCTCCTTTCTGCCTGGAAGCTTCTTTCTAATCTTTGTACTGTTATCTTCTTCATGGTGCTATTACTTCCTTACTATAATGTTCCTGGCTAGTTTTGTGTCAACTTGACACAAGCTAGAGTAATCAAAGAGGAAGGAGTCACAGCTGAGAAAACAAACACCTTCATGAGATCCAGCTGTAAGGCATTTTCTCAGTTAGTGAGGGGATGGCCTAGTCCCTGTTGGTGGTACCATCCCTGAGTGGGTGGTCCTGTGGTTTTATAGGAATGAATGTTGAGAAAGCCATGTGAGTAAGCCAGTAAGCAGCATCCCTCCATGGCCTTAGCATCAGCTCCTGCCTCTAGGTTCCTGCCCAGTTTAAGTTCCTGTCCTGGCTTCCTTCAGTGATAAACTGCAACATGGAAGTGTAAGCCAAATAAACCCTTCCCCCAGATCCCGAACTTGCTTTTTGGTCATGGTGTTTTGTCACAGCAATAGAGCCTTAGCCCAGACAGCACCCTTCCTTTCTCTCTGTAATTCTCAATCCCATTTCATTTGTTCATTTTTCATCATCCTTTTGTCTGAAATCATCCAATTGTTCTCATGTTGTACTTATTCTCTCTGTAGAATGAAGGGCAAAACTTGTTTTCTACCTTTGCCACATAGCATCTTGACTAGAGAGCCTGGCTCTAGGGAGTGCTCATTAAATTTTTATTGAAGTTATGCATGGCTGTGACCTGTTGTTTAGCAAGCACCTACTCTGCACAGGGCAATGAATTAGGTTGTTTCACCTATTGGCTAAACATTTGGAAATTAAGATCCATTTGATAGACTCTCTAGCCAATGGTTTCTTTGTATGAGTATCTTTGAATTCACCATGAGGCAAGTGTAACTTTGGTAGCAAAGGGCATTTAGAGTAAAAATTCTATTGTCTAAAATTAGAGTATAGTGTGATGGGTATTTTTGGTTTTCAACTTGACTACATCTGGAATTAACTAACACTCAAATGGCTGGACACACATGTGAGGGATTTTTTTTTTTCTTAATTAAATCATTTGAAGTGAAAAGATCCACATTTTTCTGGTTTTTTTTTTTTTTTAACATTGTTTGTTTTGTTTTCTGTAGCCCTGGCTGTCCTGGAACTCACTCTGTAGATCAGGGTGACCTCAAACTCAAGAGATCTGCCTGCTTCTGCCTCTGCTGAAATTAAAGATGTCCAAATCTTTGATGTGGGAAGATCAACCTTCAATCTGAGCTACTTCTTCTGTTGGCAGCCTATATAAAGGACATGGAGGAAGGAAGCTGGCTCTTTCTTTGCTTTCTTGCTCTTGCAATACATTTCTTTACTACCATCATAGCTGACTTCTTTGGGTTTCTAGTGTATACTGAAGATGAGGCTGAGACATTCAGCCTTGTAGGCTACTGGATTCTTGGGACCTCTGTTGGTACACAGCTAGCTGGACCACAGCCTGTAAGTCATTCTAATAAATCTCATATTTATGTTATATATTATTCATTCTATACATTTTGTTTTTCTAGAGAACCCTGGTTAATACATGTAGCTTCTATAACTGTTGTCGCAGACAATCTTTTATAGAATAAAAGCAAATTCTTCCTCCATGAAAAAAAGCATATTCCTTCTCTAGACATAAAGAAATCATTTACAGCTAGGTTAAAAAGAATAGAATTCCTTAAGAATGAACTAGTAATCTTTCCTCATGCTTACCAACCACTTCTTTTAGAGTAATTTCTTTTAAAAAAAGTAATACTTTTTTTTCTGTATATGCATCACAGATGGCACTGGCTTTCATAAGGGCATTTTTATATATGCATATTATGCACTTTTGAGGACAGCTCTTATGCACACTTCCCCTTCTCACTCCTTCCCATACACTATGCTCCCTTGTTCTCTTGTGTTACCTCTCTAGTTGGCAGTGTGAACCTGGCAGAATGGAGCCTAAAAATGAGGCATCATAAAGTCTCATGCAATAGCCAAATTTATTCAGAGCATCAGACAATTTACATTCTGAGGGTTAAGAAAGGTGATATGAACAAAATTCACATGAGTTCAAGCTGTATAAAATCAAAAGCTCAAGGCATGTTCACATGAGTTTAGGCTGCCTACAATCACTGAATCCAATTTGTGCTTCCTGTATGCACATGAGTGGATGGACATCCACTGGAGCATGGGTAGTTTATCAAGAACCCACAGCCCTGAAGAAAAAAGGCTCTCTGTCCTTCAGCAGCATCAACTGCAAACCTCCTCAGCTGTTTGTCAGTATCAAAATGTTCTAATTCATTTATCTTACCATCTACCACTGATCTTCTGACTTCTATTTATTTATATTGGCAAGGCCTTCTGATGGATTTTAAAAAATTTTATTTATATTTTATGTCTATAAGTATCTTGACTGTATGTATGTATATTTTGTGTTCATACCTGATTCTTGTGGAGGCCACAAGATACCATCAGATCCCCTGGATTTGGAATTAAGAGTTATAAGCTGACATGAGCATTCTGCGAACTGAACTCAAGTCCTCTGAAAGAGCAGTAGGTACTCATAACTGCTGAGCAATCTCTTCAGCCCCCTTTATGGAATTAAAAAAAATGTATAATGAGTTTTTCATTTCGAGAGTTTCAATTAATTTTTTTTAGCATATTATTCTTAAGTTTCTTTTCATATCCTGTATGGACTTTTTTTAAAAATTCAGTGTTTATTTATATTTTCTAAATTAATTTAGGAGTTTATCTATATTCTCCGTAGAACATTTGTTAAATGTTCCTGTAATCTTTTGAATTCTATGTCTGGGAGTTCATCTAACTTACTCTTACTGAGTTCACTATTACAGTAGTTCTCAGAGGTGTCATGCTACCTTTAATTTTCATGATTACTCATATCTCTTACTTATATTTCTATTTCTAAGATTGGATTTTATAAACTATTTGTATCCCTTAATTTGTATTTCAATATTATAGAGTACCCAAACCTTCAGTCCTCATGTTCAGGGCAATGGACTAGTTACTAAGTAAAATCACAGTGATTAGGCTTACTATGTGTCTTAGTCAGTGCTTCTATTCCTGCCCCCAAACATCATTCTTTCAAGAATCAAGTTGGGGAGGAAAGGGTTTATTCAGCTTACACTTCCACATTGCTGTTCATCACCAAAGGAAGCCAGAACTAGAACTCAAGCAGTCCGGGAAGCAGGAGCTGATGCAGAGGCCATGGAGGGGTGTTACTTACTGGCTTGTTCCCCTGGCTTGTTCAGCTTGCTTTCTTATAGAACCCAAGACTAACAGCGCAGGGATGGCACCACCCACATTGGGCCCTCCCACCCTTGATCACTAGTTGAGAAAATGCCTTACACCTTTGTACTTGAACTAGTGCTATCCTACCAGCTCTCCTGGGCCTTTGCTTTACAGACAGAGCCTTGTGAAGCCTCTCGCTCTCCAAAATAATGTGACTGGGAACCTTGCAGGATAAATTCTTTACTATAGATATTTGTGAGTCTTATTGATCAATTTTTTTGGGGAATCCTATCTCATACAATTCTTTTTCTACCACAGAAGGCACAACTGCTTTTCCATGCTTCTAAACCTGACTCCTTCATCTGAATCTCAGTCTCAGTCTTTTCTTCCTCATTGAGGATGGAATTTTCTCAATATCTACCTATTTTAACATTTCTCTAGATTTTTAACACCATCAAGTCTACCCTTTAGAGACTATCTTCCCCTGATTTCAGTGTGCTGCTTTCTCTTTTTTTCCCCCTCTTATCTGGCTGATGTTCCCCTGTCTCTGGTCCTACCCTTTCTTGCTTTCCCATCACCTTTGCCTCTACAGTTCAGATACTTCCATGGACAACTTCATCTCCACCTACATAATGACCTTATACCTACAAGTTTCATCATTACCTTGATATGAAGACCATAATCTCTCCATTTGTTCACCCTCCTAAGAGCAGGTGAATTCTGTCCCACATATTTAGCTATTCTTGAAAATCCCCCCAGATTTTTGTTTCCTAAGATTTCTAAACAATATATTAAAACTGAATGTCATCCTCATTCCCCAACCTATCACACACTTAGCAGTTATTTTCTCTATGCAGAACAACAGCAACCTTCCCTTATTTATTAATTTCCTGTTGCCATCACACTCAAGAGTTAGCCGGGCGTGGTGGTGCATGCCTTTAATCCCAGCACTTGGGAGGCAGAGGCAGGCGGATTTCTGAGTTCGAGGCCAGCCTGGTCTACAAAGTGAGTGCCAGGACAGCCAGGGCTACACAGAGAAACCCTGTCTCGAAAAACCAAAAAAAAAAAAAAAAAAAAAAAAACTTAAACACACTCAAGAGTTGATCTTTCAAGGGCTGGTGAGTAAAAGTATTTTCTGCCAAGTACTGTTTATGGAACCTTCATGGTAGAATGAGAATATTAATTCTATAAGCTGTCCTCTGACCTCCACAAGTATGCTATGGCTTGTGCCCACATAGATAGAAAAATCTCTCTCTCTCTCTCTCTCTCTCTCTCTCTCTCTCTCTCTCTCTCTCTCTCTCTCTCTCTCTCATATTAAGTAACATCCCTCCATGGCCTCTGCATCAGCTCCCTGACCTGCTTGAGAATGACCATCCTACTCATCATCATCACCTTCTTCTTCTTCTTCTTCTTCTTCTTCTTCTTCTTCTTCTTCTTCTTCTTCTTCTTCTTCTTCTTCTATATGTGAAGATTGAAGCTGATGCCATCTTGGCAAGTACTTTACTACTATACTACTATGCCATGTCTCCACCACTTACATTTTTATTTTAAGGTACTCACTTAGTTTCCCAGTTTGAGCTCTGTGGTTCTCTTGCTTCAGCTTTCCTAACAGCTTACAGAGGTTATAGATGGGCGCCATCATAGGGAAAAGTTTTTCCTAGGACCATTTCCCTTGAAGGATATGGTTACAAAGTTCACCAGAGACCACCACCAGAAGGCAAGGACTTGCTTTGCTTCATCTGAAACTTTGTGATTCAGTCATGACCTTTGAGTATGCCCCACCTCATGAACACCTAAATGAAGACAGACCTAGCAGGAGTGAAAAGAACAGTACTTAGGGTCATCTAGTTTCCCTTGCCTACTCTATTACAGAGGACACCAGACGTTGGGCACTCTGTTACTGAAGCTTCCAAAGGTGGGTTTTAGCTCTTCCACTAACTTTCACAAGTGTCTTAGTCAGAGTTTCTAGTCCTGTCCCCAAACATCATGACCAAGAAGCAAGTTGGAGAGGAAAGGATTTATTCAGCTTATACTTTCATATTGCTCTTCATCACCAAAGGAAGCCAGAACTAGAACTCAAGCAGGTCAGGAAGCAGGAGCTGAGGCAGAGGCCATGGAGGGGTGTTACTTACTGGCTTGTTTCCCCTGGCTTGTTCAGTTTGCTTTCTTATAGAACCCAAGATTACCAGCCCAGGGATGGCACCACCCACAATGGGCCCTCCCACCCTTGATCACGAATTGGGAAAATGTCTTACAGCTGGATCTCATGGAGGCATTTCTTTTTTTTTTAATTTTTAATATTTTTTATTACATATTTTCCTCAATTAAATTTCCAATGCTATCCCAAAAGTCCCCCATACGGCCCCCCACTTCCCTACCCACCCATTCCCATTCTTTTGGCCCTGGCATTCCCCTATATTGGGGCATATAAAGTTTGCAAGTCCAATGGGCCTCTCTTTCCAGTGATGGCCGACTAGGCCATCTTTCGATACATATGCAGCTAGAGACAAGAGCTCTGGGGTACTGGTTAGTTCATCATGTTGTTCCAACTATAGGGTTGCAGATCCCTTTAGCTCCTTGGGTACTTTCTCTAGCTTCTCCATTGGGAGCCCTGTGATACATCCAATAGCTGACTGTGAGCATCCACTCCTGTGTTTGCTAGGCCCCGGCATAGTCTCACAAGAGACAGCTATATTTGGGTCCTTTCAGCAAAATCTTGCTAGTGTATGCAATGGTGTCAGCGTTTGGAAGCTGATTATGGGATGGATCCCTGGATACAGCAGTCTCTAGATGGTCCATCCTTTCATCACAGCTCGAAACTTTGTCTCTGTAACTCCTTCCATGGGTGTTTTGTTCCCAATTCTAAGAAGGGGCATATTGTCCACATTTTGGTCTTCATTCTTCTTGAGTTTCATGTGTTTAGCAAATTGTATCTTATATCTTGGGTATGAGGCATTTCTTTAAAGGAGTCTCTTTTCTCTGTGATAATTCCAGCTTGTGTCAAGTTGACACACAAAGCCAGCCAGTACACTTTGTAAATAACATAACAGTTTGTTAAAAAGTCATCCCTTTAATATTAATAAATACTTGGGGATAAAGGTACAAGGATAATATTGGAGGTACTAAAATATTAGTTGTTAAAGTTATATGCAGAAATAAAAGTAGGCTGGGAAAGGAAAGGGAGTAGATTAGATCAACTGAAAAAGTGCTGGAATGTGCTGAGGGAAAAGTGCTGGAACAGAGAATTTGGGATACTATCAGGGTCTACTGAGTTTAAGGATAACTATTATTTTAAAAATAAAATAATAATAATGATTATTGTTTGTATGTGTTTGTGTGTGTATGTAAATTTGGCCACATGCATTCCATAGTTTCTGAAGAGTCAGAGTACAACTTTACTATTTGGTTCTTTCCTTCCACAATAGGCTTTGAAGATTGAATTCAGATCATCAGGCTTGTGCAGAACATTGTGTTCCATGCTGAGCATCTTGTCTCTCGGCTTAAAGGCTATTAAAATTGTAGAATATTGTAGTGAAGAAGAAACAGAAAACAGATAGCAATCAAGAACAGACAGAGGAACTGAGGTAGTAATGAGAGGCAAAGTGTATGGGTTGTATGTAAAGAATTTACAATGGAATGGTCCAGAAACATACAGAACAGTAAGATAAGTTGAGCAGTATGCAACTAAAGTAATATCTATAAATAACACATAGCAGTGAAGAAAGAATGGTTAAAAAGGAAAGAAAAGATAAATAACAAGACAAAGAAGTACATCTATCTCATTAGTATGCAAATTTCCTTTAACTTTAAAAAATGGTAAAATTGTATATATGTAACAAAACAATTGTTTTAAAATAAATTTATGATTATTAGTAAATGTTTAAGTTTTATATATCTGTATACACAGGATACGTCAAAATTTCTCAGGAGAAGCTGAATTGTAGTGGAAAAAGTTTAAGAGACCCATTTTGTGATAATGTGGAAGGGGGTAATTTCAGAAGGCCCCTTCTCTCACAAAGAACTGTGGACATTTTCAAGTGCTGAGAGGGAGAATTAGTCTTCTCCAGGACTGAGATCCCTAGTAATTTGTACAATACCAAGTGGTCATCTCTGAAATCATGTACATATATGTAACATTAAACAGACTCAACTGTCTGTACTTGAATATTTATGCATATAATAATAATAACAATAATAATAGTAATGAAAAGAAGCCATCAATTTGAGAGGGAGTAAGGGGGATAAGGAGAGGACATGGGAGGGATTGGAAGAAAGAAAGGGAAGAAATGATATAGTTATATTTTAATTAAAATAAGAAAAAATAATAAGAAAAACGTCTGTCTACTGTAGTGCTCCATCTTTCTCCATCCTCCCTACATCAACCCTATGTGTTGCCAGAAGCGCTGTCCTACACTAGCAGCTCCTTTGTAGCTCCCTTGTCACCTGCCACATCATCTTTTTTGCCTGTCCCTGTGGCCAGTGTATGTATTATGTGTCTACATAACACACACCCGTTTGTTAAGCCACCCCCCAACCCCCAGGTTTCATTCCAGTTTCTGTCATTGTGTGAATTGTGTCTCTCAGTTTACATCCAAAGAACCTGGCACAAGTTATTTACTCAAATAACATTTGCTAATAAATTGACAGAAGTGGTTGTCCTGGAAAGAACAAACATCCATCTGCTTCTCGAGGAAAGGACTTATTTGTGATGTGTTTCAAGAAGTTGGAAAAGTCAAATCTGGCTGGATCACTCTGATTTTGAATACAATTTCCTTGCTCATTAAAAATTCTGAGATGACTGGGTATGTAATTAAAGGTTCCAGTCCTGAAGGAATTCATTCAATTTTACCAACAGAGAACAGGAGGATATTACAGACTTTAACATCTCTCAGATGCCAATTCCAGATGGTGGGAAGGAAAATTTATTAAAAGCAAAGAAGTTTGATAATTAAATGGACAAGTGGATGACATGGTAGCTTTGGAGTTTTGTATGAGTCCCATCTGGGGCTAAGCATCAGGTCCAGTTGTGTGCATGGGGGTGGGGCATCCTTAGACTTGACATTTAAAACTCCCACTACCTCCAAGTCAGTCCCTTGAGAAGTATGCTAGATTCACTTCTCTTTCTAATAGAGGATGTACATTTTTAAATGACTGATTTAAGACAGTCTTTATTTTCTTACTGAGATTATTTACTTTATGATATCCCCAGAGCTTCACAATATGTCACAGACCTAGACTCCAAGCATAGTGACGGAATCACTTCCTGTTTTTACAAGTCATTGCCAAGACTGGCCTTATCCTTCCTTTCTGGTGTCAGCTGAGAGGGAATTGGAGGCTGATGGCTGTAGATCCCAGACATCTCAGCCCATATAATCATGGATTTGAACTTCTCTCACTTCCTCCCATTTGTGACACCCATTCCTGTCTCTGGCCAACACTTCACAAGACTCTTAGATGACATGTAGAAGTTGCTACAGGAAGCACATGGTATCTACGCTGAACGGTCTGGAGTTGAACAAGGCATGATTGTTGTTACGTTTAGTTTCCCAAACAAATACTTTTCCAAAACAAATACTGGGATTTGAATGCAGGGTTTCTTAGATGCCAAGAAATCACCCTGCAGCTGAACTATATCCCCAGCCATAGTTTAAGGGTTTGTTGTTGTTGTTTTGTTTTTGTAATTTGTTCTTCTCTCATATGTTACATTCTGACCATAATTTTCCCTTTCCCATCGCCTCCCAGCAGCCCACCCCCGACCCCTGCCCTGAACTCCTCTGCCCCTCAGATGCAGTCCTTCATTTCTGTTCAGAGAACAGGCCCCTGAAAGATATTTACCAAATGTGGCATATCAAGTTGCAATAAGACCAGGCATATCCCCTCAAATTAAGGTTGTACAAGGAAATCCAATAGAAAGAAAAGCACCTCAAGAGCAGGTAAAAGAGTCTGAGACAATCCTTACTCTAACTGTTAGGAGTCCCACAAGAAGAGAAAGCTACACAACCTTAACATACACACAGAGGGTCCAAGTCAGTCCCATGCTGACTCCCTGATTATTGGTTCAGCCTATGAGCCCCTGTGATGCCAAGTTTGTTAATTTTGTGGATGATGTTCCTGTGGTGACCTTGGCACTTCTGGCTCCTACAATTCCTTTCTCTCCCTCTTCTTCAGAATTCCTGGTTAGCAGAGTATTATTGGGAATTGCTAACTCCAACAATTCCAAAGTGAATAGTGCTTCCTACCAGATGAGGATCAGCCCTATTGCCATAGAACATCCATCCAGACTTGATATAGTACCATTCTGGGAAACTGGGACCCTTGTGGGACCCTTGGTTATATCAACCTGTACCCCCTCACCCTGTTAAGAGTTGGTAGTATGGGACTTTAATGCGACTTTTACTGAAGGATCTTTACGGCCTCCCAGATTAATTGGGCTCCTACCCCAGTGTGTGTCCATCCCACATTCTTCTTTCTTCTCATAAACACTTCTGACATCCAAGAAGTACTTACTGTTCTAACATGCCATGCCATATATCGGTGTGCTGGTCCCATCACACCAACTTGGCCATCCTCTTGCATTGAACCTGCTGTGATATGGATACCTGTGAGTAAAGCAACTCATTTCCATGCTATCACTCTGATGTCTAAAATTGACTTGCAATCCCTAGGATGGGTCAAACATGATTTTGGCATCACTGTGTTCATAGCTGGGGCAACTACAGTGGCAGTGGCTGTGGGAAGCCACATGTGCCGTTGCAAAGTGGCACAGGCTTCTGCTGGCCACCACGCATACATAGGCAGGAAAGTTTTTTGCCAAGATGAGGTTTTGAGAATTGACCAAAATTGACCAATCAGAAGAGAGAGAAATTGACCAATCAGAAGAGAGAGAAATTGACCAATCAGAAGAGAGAGAAAGTAACCAATCAGATAAGAGAGAAAGTAACCAATCAGATGTAAGAATGCAAATGAGGTTGTAAGCATCAACCAAACACAACACAATCCGGGTGTGAGACACGCCTCTCCTAGGCCTATATAAAGCAGCACCAGGGCTGGGCTGAGGGTCTTTTCACCTCTGCAATCAAGCTCTCCCAATAAACGCGTGCAGAAGGATCCTGTTGCAGCGTCGTTCTTGCTGGTCGAGTCGGACTCGAGCAAGAAGTGGTGCCGAGAACCCGGGACGAAACATCTTCAGGCACGAGCGAAGACCCCCTGCTACAGGGAGGATTCAGAACTGCATCGCGGGGAAGGAGCGGTTAATAAAGGTTCCCATAAAACAGGCTGCTGAGAAGGATCCGGCGTGGATTCAGAACTCTTCAGCTGGGGAGCGGTGTTAATAAAGTGTTCCTGCAAAACAGACTGCTGAGAAGGATTCAACTGCGTGGATTCAGAACTCTTCAGCTGAGGAACGGTGGTACCGGTAAGTATAAAGAAATTAAGGTAAGTCTCTGAGAGGTATGCTTTCTTACGCAGTAGGTCTGGTAGTTGTTGCTGGGTTTGTGTGGGACCAGCTGTTAAGGAAGGGCAGCGATTTTGTAGGAGTACCAGGAAGGCATATCAGAAACAGAGAGAAAGGAAAAAGAAGACGCGCACAGAAAAATAAGTAACTTAAGAAATATAAAAAAAGAGAAAAAGAAAGGAAGCTAAAAATAAAGATACAAAGGATAATATAAAATATAAAGATACAAAGGATAATATAAAGATACAAAGGATAATATAAAGATATAAAGGATAATATAAAAAATGAAGAACAAAAAATTAAGTCAATTTACCCTCCTCTCGAGGACTTTGACTAAAGAGGCAGCCTTCATCAAAGGCTTAACGATAGCTCTCAGGGAAAGAGGAGTAACTATTAGAAGCAGCCACTGTGCAGAATTCCCAGAAGAAAGAGAAAAAATGAAAATAAGCTATTTCAGAGCCCTCCTAGGGACAGAAGGAAAATGGGAGACGTCCTGCTTCCTCTCTGACTCCTATGGAGAGATTCTTAGCTCTGGTTAGGATATCTGTGTCCCTTTGAGCTGTCTATTGTCTGTTTTTGGTGCACCAAATTGTCTATATGTTTGTCAATTCATGTTTGGATGATTGAATGATGTTCTGTGTTTCATGTTGAAAAATAATAAAAAGCAGTTTCAGTCTGCACAGCAAAAATTGACAAGTTAGCTGCACGGTGGCTGGGAGTCAAGTTCAGCTGAAAAAGCCCTGTTGAGGGCCGATTGCAAATGGAGCTTTTAAAGGGGCAGGCAGTCTTTTGCTTGTAACAGAAAGTTAGCTTAAAATTGGAAACTCAAGGTTGGAGTCATTCTAAACAACATGAACGAACCCAAGAAAACAGGTCATATGCAAAAGCAGTGTACAAAGGGTAGAAAGAATAGGTTTGAAAAGAAAGTACACATCTTTACAAATAGAAGGAAAAACCTTTCAAGGTATAATGGATACAGGAGCAGATAAAAGCATTATATCTAGTAATTGGTGGCCTGCTTCTTGGCCTGTTAATCAATCATCACATAGCTTACAAGGATTAGGATATGAAGCTACCCCAACTATAAGTGCAAAATCCTTACAATGGAAAGATAAAGAAGGAAGGACAGGGCTTTTTCAACCTTATGTACTCCCTTTACCTGTAAACTTATGGGGAAGAGATGTGATGTCAGCCATGAACTTTATACTGACAAATGATTATTCTCAGAAAAGCAAGGAAATGATGAAAGGAATGGGATATATACCTGGACTAGGTCTAGGAAAAAGTTTACAAGGTAGAATTTCACCAGTTAAAGCCACAGTAAAAGCAGATAAGAAAGGGCTGGGTTTTTTCTAGGGGCCGCTGAGGAGCCTTTGCCCATTCCGTGGTGTACAGAGGACATGGTGTGGGTGCCTCAGTGGTCTTTATCCTCTGAGAAATTAAAAGCAGCTAAAGAATTAGTACAAGAACAATTAGACTTGGGACATGTAGAACCCACACAATCACCCTGGAACACCCCTATTTTTGTTGTAAAGAAAAAGTCAGGTAAATGGAGATTGTTACATGACCTCAGAGCCATTAATGCACAAATGCAAGTTATGGGTCCTGTACAAAGAGGACTCCCCCTACTTTCAGCTCTACCTAAGGATTGGAAAATTATAGTAGTAGATATTAAGGATTGTTTCTTTTCCATTCCATTAAACGAGAAAGATAAACCTAGATTTGCATTTACCCTACCTTCTGTTAATCATATGGAGCCTGATAAAAGGTATCAATGGCGAGTGTTACCCCAAGGAATGGCAAATAGCCCTACCATATGTCAATTATATGTAGGAAAAGCTTTACAACCAGTTAGAGATGGTTTCCCCTCCTTAAAAATTTAAAAAGAATGAATTTATGAAATTCCTAGCCAAATGGATGGACCTGGAGGGCATCATCTTGAGTGAAGTAACACAATCACAAAAGAACTCACACAATATGTATTCATTGATAAGTGGATATTAGCCCAAAACTTAGGATACCCAAGATATAAGATACAATTTGCTAAACGCATGAAACTCAAGAAGAATGAAGACCAAAGTGTGGACACTGTGCACCTTCTTAGAATTGGGAACAAAACACCCAGGGAAGGAGCTACAGAGACAAAGTTCGTAGCTGTGATGAAAGGATGGTCCATTTAGAGACTGCTGTATCCAGGGATCCGTCCCATAATCAGCTTCTAAACGCTGACACCATTGCATACACTAGCAAGATCTTGCTGAAAGGACCCAAATATATCTGTCTCTTGTGAGACGATGCCGGGGCCTAGCAAACACAGGAGTGGATGTTCACAGTCAGCTATTGGATGTATCACAGGGCTCCCAATGGAGAAGCTAGAGAAAGTACCCAAGGAGCTAAAGGGATCTGCAACCCTATTGTTGGAACAACATGATGTACTAACCGGAACCCTGGAGCTCTTGTCTCTAGCTGCATATGTATCGAAAGATGGCCTAGTCGGCCATCAATGGAAAGAGAGGCCCATTGGACTTGCAAACTTTATATGCCCCAATATAGGGGAATGCCAGGGCCAAAAGAATGGGAATGGGTGGGTAGGGAAGTGGGGGGCGCTATGGGGGACTTTTGGGATAGTATTGGAAATGTAATTGAGGAAATTATGTAATAAAAATATTTTAAAAAAAAAAAAAGAAAAAAAAAAAAAAAATTTGTCATTATATGGACGACATTGTGATTTGTGGACCTGAAGAAGAAAGTATACAGCGAGCATATGGCTTTCTTAATGAAACTTTAAAAAATAATGGCTTGATTATTGCACCAGAAAAGGTACAGCAGTCTAATGTTAGTCAATTTTTAGGAGCCACTATTACTTTACAGTGTGTTACCCCACAAAAGATTAGTATAAGAAAAGATCATCTAAAGACATTAAATGATTTTCAAAAATTATTAGGAGATATAAATTGGATTCGACCTTATTTAAGGATCCCTACTTCGGAATTAAAACCTCTATTTCAAATTTTAGAAGGTGAATCACATATTACCTCATTGAGACAATTAACACCTGAGGCTTCTGATGTTCTTAGGAAGGTAGAAGAAGCAATCCAAACAGCACAGCTAAATCGTATAAATGAGCAAAAACCTTTTTGCCTATGCATATTACGAACCATAAATTTGCCAACTGCTGTATTATGGCAAGATGGTCCTCTAGTATGGATACATTTACATATATCCCCTACTAAGACTATAGAGCATTATCCCACCATGGTGGCAAATATGGCCCATAAAGGCATAAAAAGTTCAATTACTCACTTTGGAAAAATGCCGGATAGCATAATTGTCCCCTATGCTGCTGCACAAATGCAAACATTGTGTGTGACTATAGATGAATGGGCTATTCTTAGATGCAGTTATTCTGGTTTAATTGATAATCATTATCCTAAACATCCTTTATTACATTTTCTGTTATTACATCCAGTGATATTTCCAAAGGTAACGGCTAACACTCCTATAAAGGGAGCCATTGATATTTATACAGATGGATCCAAAACAGGAATTGGAAGTTATGTGATTAATGAAAAGGCTGTAAGGTTGCAATTTACACCAGGAGCCCCTCAATTGGTAGAATGTTTGGTGGTTTTAGAAGTCTTTAAAAGATTTCTTATGCCCATAAATATTATCTCTGATTCTGTTTATGTGGTTAATGCTGTACTAATGTTAGAGACTGTTGGAAATTTTAAGCAGTCTAGTCCAGTAACTGAAACTTTGAGGAAAATACAAAATTGTATTTTGATGCATGAGCATCCCTTTTATATTCAACATATTAGAGCACATACATCATTACCTGGACCTATGGTTAAGGGTAATGCAATTGCTGATTCAGCCACCAGAGATACGGTTTTCCTATCACAAAATTCTATAGAAAGTGCAAAAAATTTTCATCAACTTTATCATGTCCCTGCTTCTACATTACGACAAAAGTTTAAGCTCACATGAACAGAAGCTCGAGATATTGTCCTACAGTGTGGTAGGTGTGTAGAATTCATTAATGCACCTTCCGTGGGCGTTAATCCTCGCGGAGTGCGACCCCTAGATGTTTGGCAAATGGACGTCACTCATATCCCAGCTTTTGGGAAATTACAATATGTACATGTGTCCATCGATACCAGTTCTGGTGTCCTACATGCCTCTCCCTTGTCAGGGGAAAAAGCAGTTCATGTCGTATCTCACTGCTTAGAGGCTTGGGCTGCATGGGGTAAGCCCCTAGTGCTAAAGACAGATAATGGTCCTGCATATACTTCTTCTAAATTTAGCCAATTTTGCAAACAAATGCAAGTGAAACATATTACTGGACTGCCCTATAATCCACAGGGCCAAGGCATCATTGAGAGAGCTCATCGTACTTTGAAACAATATTTGCAAAAACAGAAAGGGGGAATAGAGGCTATGACACCAAAGATGGCTCTATCCCTTACAATATTTACTCTTAATTTTTAAAAATTGGATGATGCTGGAAGATCACCAGCCGAAAGGCACGGACAATGGCCTCAATCGCCCAATGAAATAGTCAAATGGAAAAATGTCCTTGATAATAATTGGTATGGCCCGGATCCTATCTTAATCAGATACTGGGGAGCTATTTGTGTTTTTCCACAGGGTGAAGAAAATCCACTTTGGGTCCCAACGCGACTGACAAGGACCGTGAAAGAGCAAGATGAATCCCAAGATGATCCTGCTATTCCTGCTCCTGATGATTGAGACCGGGATAAGTATACCTTTGTGGGCCATAGTAAGATCATGGCCAGTACCTTTACCGGTACATTCCAATTCTTCCACCTTGCCTTTGTTTTATGCAACAGAATGTTTTCTGGATGCGCCTTGTGCACGACAAACTCCTCAAGAGCCACGGGTGTATGATAGTACGAGTTTTCATTTAAATTATACACTATGCTTTGTGCATGATGTGGATAGACCTTTTACACCCTGTATATTTTTAAAGAAAAAGATTATCTCTAATTGGGCAGACCCCATTATCCAAAATAAAGTGAGCTCTGGAGTGTTACTTAGTGCTTTAACGCAAGTCGTCCAAGGAGAGCAATTAGGCTCAGGTGATGTTGGAAATAATATAACTTCACCTATAAACATTACCACTATTATGATAAAGGGAAAGGTGACTATTCCCAAAAGATCACGATGGCCTGTTGGCAATGCTACTGCTAAACGTAGCGTGCCCTGGTGTCATCTGGACCTCACATTTCCTATAGTTTTTTCACCTTGTCAATCAAAAATTTTTCCTCGAAAAGAAATAGCAAAGGGTTTTGCTTTGTCACATCCTTTAGATTTTTCTGTAATGAATGATAAGGAAGATGCTACAGGAAAAGAAAATATTTGGCCATATTACAATGGATTTTAAGCAATGAGGCAGGTGCTAGTACCAGTCTGTCAGCCTTTGCACTGCTGACTGGCACCTTTCATGAGATACTGAATGTTTCTGCCACACTTTCCAATACCTCTGCTCATTTAGATAATGTGACAACTAATAGAGTTATCAGAAATATGACTACCTCTCCAGTAGAAGTTTGTGTTAGTCCTCCATTTTTCTTTATATTGGCTGAATTTCAAAATGATACAGAATGGTTAGATTGTACAAATATCACTTGTTTTTTGACACAATGCTGGAATGGAACCAAATCTTTAGCCTTAGTGGTACAGCTACCAATCTTGGTCCCTGTACCTGTTGAGGCAGATCCAGAGAAGTTCCCAATAATGAGTCTAATTAGGCAGAAGAGAGATTTTGGAATCACAGCTGCCATTGTCACTGCCATTGTAGTGTCTGCAGCATCAGCGGTTACCGCAGGAATTGCTATGGCCAATCAAGTTAATAGTGCTGATACCATAAGTCAGATAGCAGAAAAAACGTCTGAGGCATTGCTCACTCTGCAAAGGGTGGATTCTCATCTCGCCTCAGGATTAATGTTAGTGAATCAGAGAGTGGATATTTTACAGCATAACATGGAACAGATGATGGATGTCATTCAAATGAGTTGTGTGGCATCCACTCCGCATGTATGCATTACTCCCAATAGGTATATTAATAATTCTTTTATTAAAAGTACAGACCTATCGAATTATCTGAAGGGAAACTGGTCGCAGGAGCTAGACAGGCTGCAGAAGAGGCTGCAGATACAGATCCTGAACCTTAATGGAACCAGAGTGGAACCTGTGACCTTTGGAGACTTTACCTCTTGGCTTTCCTCTGCTTTCTCTTACTTTAAGGAATGGGTGGGAGTGATTTTGTTTGGTGCTGCCATATGCTGTGGACTGGCGCTCATGCTCTGGTTGGTATGCAAATTTAGAACACAACAAAAACGTGACAAGGTGATTATAACTCAGGCATTATTGGCTATTGAAAACGGCGCCTCCCCTAAAGTTTGGTTATCTATGCTCAAGAATTAGTCGGCATCTGAGTTCTCTGCTCTTGCACATGAGAGAGACTCAACAATCATTGATCAGCCCTTGCACATTGATGCATACGACAGGGTGATCATGATTTCCCCACTAATTCATTTTTTGGCCGGCCTCTTTTGCAGAGTTCGCCCTAGGTCATTTAGCAGTTACTGTCACACAGCACTGGGGTATCCAGAGATGGGCAACTTTCCTCATGCACAGGCCAACCTAAGGCACGGGGCCCGGTGGTGATAGGGTTACCCTACGACGGGAAAAGACTGTGACATTGGAGGAACGACCTAAAACAGGAGCCACAGCAGATGGACATAATTGCACAGGCCTAGTCCAGCCTCATTTTATTAAAACAGAAAGGGGGAGATGTGGGAAGCCACATGTGCCGTTGCAAAGTGGCACAGGCTTCTGCTGGCCACCACGCATACATAGGCAGGAAAGTCTTTTGCCAAGATGAGGTTTTGAGAATTGACCAAAATTGACCAATCAGAAGAGAGAGAAAGTAACCAATCAGATAAGAGAGAAAGTAACCAATCAGATGTAAGAATGCAAATGAGGTTGTAAGCATCAACCAAACACAACACAATCCGGGTATGAGACACGCCTCTCCTAGGCCTATATAAAGCAGCACCAGGGCTGGGCTGAGGGTCTTTTTGCCTCTGCAATCAAGCTCTGCCAATAAACGCGTGCAGAAGGTTCCTGTTGCAGCGTCGTTCTTGCTGGTCGAGTCGGACGCGTGCAAGAAGTGGCCTTGATGCAAATTGTGACAACAACATAAATGCTAGATAGAGTTGTCTACTGATCTGCGGATGTCCTACAGGCACAGGAAATTTTTAACCAAAATTTTTACTGGGTCATCTATATTTTATAATAGCAGGTTGACCTCTTGTCAGAAGAACTCGAGTTGGTGCAGGACATGTTTCTTGAGTGTGACCCTAGGTTTAGGTCTTTCTGCCTAATCCCTTACCAGGTATGTAATTCTGCCTCAGAGAGGCTGAAGTTGGCCCATTATATGAAGGGACCATGGTTCACCAAGTTCCTCAATTATTCTATAATCCTCAGGGAGCAAATACATAAGCTGGGCTTCACCAGACCTCCAGCTATGTCCTTTGAAGTGAGCTTTATCACTAAAGTATGGGACAACATTAAAAGGCTCTATGATTCTCTTGGATGGTCACTTACACAATGTTAGGGGGTATTCTATTGTTAGTAATCATTCTCTTTGAATGTCTTATGCAGCTTATGTCACTCCAGCTCTCCATCTACAAGACTATGCTCTAAATGCTGATGGCTCTGCAATACCCTGAACAGGGTCCTCCTCCTGAGGTTATACAGGCATGGTTCTCAGAGATATGAAAGGCCTCCCAGTAGACTGACCTACCCCATCAGGGCATACTGTCCTGGGAGGCTGACCTTCCAGAGCTGGTACTAAACAGTCTGCTTCTGCTTCTTACCTGGCTCCTGGAGTCCATGTCATTGGTCGTTTCAAAGAAGGCTCACTCTGCCTTCTTACCCCTAACCCCAAGGGCTGTCCTGAGGGCCCAAAGGGTAGGGCAACAGAGTTACCCCAAGATATTAAATATTATTTGTGTCTGTTGTGAAGAGTGTTGTTCCCCTGATTTCTTTCTCAGACCACTTAGTATTTGTATATAGGAGAGTTAGTGGTTTGTTTGTTTGTTTGTTTTGTAGTTAATCTTGTATCCAGCCACTTCACTGAAGGTCCTTATCAGCTGTGGAAGTTCCATGGTGGAATTTTTTGGGTTGCATATATATATATATTTCCATATCATTTGTAAATAGTGACACTTTGACTTCTTACTTTCCAATTTGTATCCCCTTGACAAACTTTGTCTTATTTCTCTAGCTAGCACTTCAAGTTCTATATTCAACAGATATGGAGAGGGTGGGCAACCTTGTCTTGTTCCTGGTTTTAGTGGAATTTCTTTGAGTTTCTTTCCATTTAATTTGATGTTGGCTATAGGCTTGTTGTATATTGCCTTTATTATGTTTACATATGTGTCTTGTATCCTTGATCTCTCCAAGACTTTTATCATGAAGGGTTTTGGATTTTGTTAAAGGTCTTTTCAGCATCCAGTGGGATGATCATGTATGTCATTTTTTCTTTTAGTTTTGTTTATATGATGGATTAACATTGACAGACTTCCTATGTGGAATCATCTCTGCATCTCTGGGCCTACATGGTCATGATGAATGGTATTTTTGATGTGTTATTGGTACATTAGTCAGGGCTCTCTAGAGTCACAGAACTTATGGGTAGTCTCTATATAGTAAAGGAATTTGTTGATGCCTTACAGTCTGTAGTCCAACTCCCAACAATGGTCAGCAGCAGTTGTGAATGAAGTCCAAGGGTCTAGCAGTTGCTCAGTCCCACTTTGGCAAGCAGGCGAAGGAGAGTCTTCATTCTTCCAATGTCCTTATGTACATTTCCAGCAGAAGGTGTAGCCTAGATTAAAGGTGTGTGACACCACACCTGTAATCCAAGATGACCTTGAACTGAGAGATCAACCTGTCTTAATCTTTTGGAATTCATAGTCACTATGCCTCAAGATCTCCATACCAAGATCTAGGTTAGAAACTTCTATCTCCTAGCCTCCAGATTAGGATCACTAGTAAGCCTTCCAATTCTGGATTGTCCAGAATATATATATATATATATATTCCAGATATAGTCAAGTTGACAATCAGGAATAGCTACTACACTTGGATTCAGAATGTAGCTTTCTTTTCTGCAGAGACACACCTATTTTTTAAAAATATTTTTGCATCAATGTTCATAAGGAAAGTATAATTTTCCTTGTTCAATATTTTTGTGGTTTGAGTATCAAGGTGACTGTGGCCTTATAAAATGAATTTGGCAGTGTTTTTTCTGTTTCTGTTTTGTGGAAGAATTTGAGGAATCTTAAAATTAGCTCTTCTTTGGGTGGGTGTCTGGTAGAATTCTGAGGGTTTTTTTTTTTTTTTTTGACTTTTAGTGACTGCTTCTATTTCCTTAGGGTTTATAGGTCTCTATTTAAATTATTTATCTGATCTTGATTCGACTTTCAAAAGTGGTATTTACCAAGAAAATTGTTCATTTCTTTTACATTTTCCAATTTTGTGGAGTACAGGTTTTTCAAATATTACCTAATGACTCTTTGGATTTTCCTGATGTCTGTTGTTATATTCCCCTTTTCATTTCTGACTTAAAAAAATATATTCTCTCTGTCTTTTAGTTAGTTTGGATAAGGGTTTATCTATCTTTTTTTCCTTTTTTTCTTGGATATTTTCTTTATTTACATTTCAAATGTTATCCCCTTTCCCAGTCCCCCCCTCAAAACACTCACCCTATACCCCATCCCCTGCTTCTATGAGGGTATTTATCCCCCAACCACTCCTGCATCCTCACCCTCAAATTCCCCTATACTAGTACATTGGGCCTTCACAGAACCAAGGGCTTTTCCTTCCATTGATGCCCATTGATTCCCAACAAGGCCATCCTCTGCCACATATGCATCTGGAGCCATGTACACTCCAGGTACACTCCATATGTACTCCTTGGTTGGTAGATTAGTCCCTGCAAGCTCTGGGAGTTTGGGCTGGTTGATACTATTGTTCTTCTTATGGGGTTGCAAACCCCTTCAGCTCCTTCAGTCCTTTATCTAACTCCTTCATTAGGGAACTCATTGGGAACCCTGTGCTCAGTCCAATGGTTGCCTGTGAGCCTGTGTATTTGTCAGGCTCTGGAAGAGCATCTCAGGAGACAGCTATATCAGACTCCTGTCAGAATGTATTTCTTGGCATCCACAATAGTGTGTGGATGTGGTGACAATATATGGGATGGATCCCCAGGTGGGCCAGTCTTTGGATGGCCTTTCCTTCAGTATCTGCTCCTCACTTTGTCTCCATATTTGTTCCCATGAGAATTTTGTTCCCCTTTCTAAGAAGGATGGAAGTACGCACACTTTGGTATTTCTTGTTCTTGAGGTTCATGTGATCTGAGAATTTTATCTTGGGTATTCTGAGCTTTTGGGCTAATATCTACTTATCAGTGAGTGTATACCATGTATGTTCTTTTGTGATTTGGTTACCTCACTCAGGATGATATTTTCTAGTTCCATCCATTTACCTGTGAATTTCGTGAATTCGTTGTTTTTAATAGCTAAGTAGTACTCCATTGTGTAAATGTACCACATTTTCTGTATCTATTCCTCCGTTGAAGGACATCTGGGATCTTTCCAGCTTCTGGCTATTATATACAAGGCTGCTGTGAATATAGTGAAGCATGTGTCCCTGATATATGTTGGAGAATCTTTTGCGTATATGCCCAGGAGTGGTATAGCTGGGTCCTCAGGTAGTACTATGTCCAATTTTCTGAGGAACCACCAGACTGATTTCCAGAATGGTTGTACCAGCTAGCAATTCCACCAACAATGGAGAGATTCCTGTTTCTCTGCATCCTTGCCAGAATCTGTTGTCATCTGAGTTTTTGATTTTAGTCATTCTGACTGGTGTGAGGTGGAATCTTAGGGTTGTTTTGATTTGCATTCCCCAGATGACTAAGGATGTTGAACATTTCTTTAAGTGCTTCTCAGCCATTCGATATTCCTCAGTTGAGAATTCTTTGTTTAGCTCTGCACACCATTTTTTAATAGGGTTAATTGATTTTCTGGGGTGTAACTTCTTGAGTTCTTTGTATATATTGGATATGAGCCTTCTATTGGATGTAGGATTAGTAAAGATATTTTTCCAATCTCTTGGTTGCTGTTTTGTTCTATTGACAGTGTCTTTTGCCTTACAGAAGCTTTGCAATTTTATGAGGTACTATTTGTTGATTCTTGATCTCAGACCATAGGCCATTGGTGTTCTGTTCAGGAAAATTTCCCCTGTGCCCATATCTTCGAGGCTCTTTTCCACCTTCTTCTCTACTAGTTTCAGTGTATTTGGTTATATGTGGAGGTCCTTGATCCACTTAGACTTGAGCTATGTACAAGAAGATAAGATTGGGTCGATTTGCATTCTTCTACATGCTAACCACCAGTTGAGCCAGCACCATTTGTTGAAAATGCTGTCTTTTTTTCCACTGGATGGTTTTAGCTCCTTTGTCAAATATTAAGTGACCACAGATGTGGATTCATTTCTGGGTCTTCAACTCTATTCCGTTGATTTACCTTCCTGTCTCCATACCAATCCCATGCAGTTTTTTTATCACTATTGCTTTGTAGTACAGCTTGAGGTCAAGAAGTTCTTTCATTGTTGAGAATAGTTTTTGCTATTCTGAGTTTTTTGTTATTCTAAATGAATTTGCAAATTGCTCTTTTTAACTCTATGAAGAATTGATTTGAAATTTTGATAGGGATTGCATTGAATGTATAGAATGTTTTTGGCAAGATGGCCATTTTTTTTTTTTTTTATTAATCCTGCCAATCCATGAGCATGGGAGATCTTTCCACCTTCTGATATATTTAATTTCTTTTTTTCAGAGACTTTAAATTCTTGTCATATAGATCTTTCATTGGCTTGGTTAGAGTCATACCAATGTATGTAATATTATTTGTGACTATTGTGAAGGGTGTTGTTTCCTAATTTCTTTTTTTTTTTTCTTTTTTTTTCGAGACGGGGTTTCTCTGTGTAGCCCTGGCTGTCCTGGAACTCACTCTGTAGACCAGGCTGGCCTCGAACTCAGAAATCCGCCTGCCTCTGCCTCCCAAGTGCTGGGATTAAAGGCGTGCGCCACCATGCCCGGCTCCTAATTTCTTTCTCAGACTGAAGGGTACTGATTTTTTTGAGTTAATTTTATTTTATTTTACTTTTTATTATTTAGTTATTTATATTTTTGTTTTTCTGTGGCGCTCTGGATGTCCTAGAACTCATTCTGTAGACCAGGCTGGCTTTGAGCTCAGAAATCTGCCTGCCTCTGCCTCCCACGTGCTGATATTAAAGGCATGCACCACCATTGCCCAGCTTGAGTTAATTTTATATCCAGCCATTTTGTTGAAGTTGTTTATCAACTTTAGGAATTCTCTACTGGAATTTTTAGGGTGACTTAAGTATAGGATCATATCATCTGCAAACAGTGATATTTTGACTTCTTCCTTTCCAATTTGTATCCCTTTGACGTCCTTTTGTTGTCTACTTCTTCTGGTTTGAACTTCGAGTACTATATATTGAATAGATAGGGAGAGAGTGGGCAGTCTTGATCCTCCCTGATTTTAGTGGGTTTGCTTCAAGTTTTCCTCCATTAATTTGATGTTGGTTAGTGGTTTGCTGTATATTGCTTTTACTATGTTTAGGTATGGGCCTTGGATTCCTGATCTTTCCAAGACTTTTAACATGAATGGATGCTGAATTTTATCAAATGCTTTCTCAGCATCTAATGAAATGATCATGTGTTTTTTTTTTTCTTTGAGTTTGTTTATGTAGTGAATTATGTTGATGGATTTACATATAGTGAACTGCATCCTTTGGATGAAGTCTACTGATTATGGTGAAAGATCATTTTGATGTGTTCTTGGATTGGGTTGGTAAGAATTTTATTGAGTATTTTTGCATCAATGTTCATAAGGGAAATTGGTCTGAAGTTCTCTTTCTTTGATTGGTCTTTTTGAGGTTTTGGTATAAGCATAATTGTGGCTTTTTAGAATGAATTGGGTAGTATTCCCTCTGTTTCTATTTTGTGGAACACTTTGAAGAATATTGGTATTAGGTATTCTTTGATGGTCTGATAGAATTCTGCATTAAACCCTTCTGGTCCTGGGCCTCTTTTGGTTGGGAGATTTTTTTTTTTTTATTTCTCATGATTTGCTTTCTTATTTTTGTTATTTTTTAAAATTTTTTTTTATTATGTATTTTCCTCAATTAAATTTCCAATGCTATCCCAAAAGTACTCCCCCCCCACTTCCCTACCCACCCATTCCCATTTTTTTGGCCCTGGCGTTCCCCTGTACTGGGGCATATAAAGTTTGCATGTCCAATGGGCCTCTCTTTCCAGTGATGGCCTACTAGGCCATCTTTTGATACAAATGCAGCTAGAGTCAAGAGCTCCGGGGTACTGGTTAGTTCATAATGTTGTTCCTTCTATAGGGTTGCAGATCCCTTTAGCTCCTTGGGTACTTTCTCTAGCTTCTCCATTGGGAGCCCTGTGATACATCCAATAGCTGACTGAGAGCATCCACTTCTGTGTTTGCTAGGTCCCGGCATAGTCTCACAAGAGACAGCTATATCTGGGTCCTTTCAGCAAAATCTTGCTAGTGTATGCAATGGTGTCAGCGTTTGGAAGCTGATTATGGGATGGATCCCTGGATATGGCAGTCTCTAGATGGTTGGTTGGGAGATTTTTAATGACTGCTTCTATTTCTTAGGGGTTATGAGACTGTTTAGATGGTTTATCGGATCCTGATTTAATTCTGGTGCCTGGTATCTGTCTAGAAAATTGTCCTTTTCATACAGATTTTCCAGTATTGTTGAGTATAGGCTTTTGTAGTAGAATCTGATGATTTTTACAATTTCCTCAGTTTCCATTCTTATGTCTCCCTTTTCATTTCTGATTTTATTAATTTGGATACTGTCTCTGTGCCCTCCGTTTAGTCTGGCTAAGGGTCTATCTATCTTGTTGATTTTCTTAAAGAACAAGCTCCTGGTTTTGTTGGTTCTTTTTGTTTCTATTTGGTTGATTTCATCCCTGAGTTTGATTATTTCTTGCTGTCTACTCCTCTTGGGTCTATTTGCTTCCTCTTTTTTTCTTTTTCTAGAGCTTTCAGGTGTCCTGTCAAGCTGCTTGTGTAAGCTTTCTCCAGTTTCATTTTGGAGGCACTTAGATTTTTGAGTTTTCCTCTTTTCACTGCTTTCATTGTGTCCCATAAGTTTGGGTATGGTTTGCCTTCAGTTTCATTAAATTATAAAAAGTCTTTAATTTCTTTCTTTCTTTTTCCTTGATGAAGTTATCATTGAGCAGGGCATTGTTCAGCTTCCATGTGTATTTGGGCTTTTGTTTTGTTGGTACTGAAGACCAGCTTTAGTCCATGCTGATTTCATAGGATGCATTGTGTTATTTCAATCATCTTGTTTCTGTTGAGGCTGCTTTCTTTTTTTTTTTTTATTAAACATTGTTTAACATTTAGTTTATTTAAAAAAGATTATCAGTGTGTCTAGGGGAGAAGTTATTTTATCAGTAAGTAGATTTTAAAAATTTCTAAATAGCAAAAACTTTTTGAAGTTAAACATTAAGAAAATGTAATTTCAAGCAGAGCAAGACAAATTATCAATAATATTTCCATGATGTTTTTAGAATATGATTTTAATATTTTTAACTATTAATATTCAACAAACAGAATAATTACTTTAGGATATATTTTGTTGTTATATCTACCTTTTCATTTCTGATTTTATTAATTTGGATACTGTCTCTGTGCCCTTAGTTAGTCTGGCTAAGGATTTATGTATCTTGTTGATTTTCTCAAAGATCCAGCTCTTAGTTTTGTTGATTCTTTGTATAGTTCTTTTTGTTTCTATTTGGTTGATTTCAGCCCTGAGTTTGATTATTTCCTGCTGTCTACTCCTTTTGTGTGTATTTGCTTCTTTTTGTTTTGGAGGTTTCAGGTGTCCTATCAAGCTGTTAGTGTAACCTCTCTTCAGTTTCTTTCTGGAGGCACTCAGAGCTATGAGTTTTCCTCTTAGCACTGCTTTCATTGTCCCATACGTTTTGGTATGCTCTGCCTTCATTTTCATTAAATTCTAAAAAGTCTTTAATTTCTTTCTTTCTTTCTTTCTTTCTTTCTTTCTTTCTTTCTTTCTTTCTTTCTTTCTTTCTTTCTTTCTTTCTTTCTTTCTTTTTGTTGGTATTCAGGACCAGCCTTAGTCCATGGTGATCTGATAGCATTATTTCAATTCTCTTGCATCTGTTGAAGCCTGTTTTGTGACCAATTATATGGTCAATTTTGGAGAAGGTACCATGAGGTCCTGAAAAGAAAATATATTCTTTTGCTTTAGGATTAAATGCTTTATAAATATCCGTTAGAGCCATTTGGTACATGACTTCTGTTAGTTTCACTGTGTCCCTGTTTAGTTTCTGTTTCCATGATCTGTCCATTGATGAGAGTGGGGTGCTGAAGTCTCCCAATATTACTGTGTGGGGTGCAATGTGTGCTTTGAGCTTTAGTAAAGTTTCTTTTTCTCTTCTACCTCTTGTGTTCTGTTTTTGATGATTGCATCTATGACTCCTGATCCCTTTCCTAGATTTTCTATTTCCAGGGTTGTCACTCTTTGTGATTTTATTATTGTTTCTATTTCCAATAAATCTAATAGTTTTATTGTTTTCCTGTAATTCTTTAAGGGATTTTTGCGTTTCCTCTTTAAGGGCTTCTAGCTGTTTACCTGTGTTCTCCTGTACATATTTTTTAAGGGAGTTATTTATGTCCTTCTTAAAGTCTTCTATCAGCATCATCATGAGAAGTGATTTTAGATCCAAATCTTGCTTATCCAGTGTGATGGTGTATCCAGGATTTGCTATGGTGGGAGAACTGGGTTCTGAGGATGCCAAGTAACCTTGGTTTCTGTTGCTTATGTTCTTAGGCTTGCCTCTCACCATCTGGTTATCTCTAGTGCTACCTATCCTCACTGTCTCTGACTGGAACCTCTCATTCCTGTTATCCTAGTTGTGTCAGAACTGCTCAGAGTTTAGCTTTCTCTGTGCTTTTGTGCTCCTGTGATCCTGAGATCCTGAGTGTTTCAGAGTTCCTGGGAGTCAAGCTGCCTCTGGGATCCTTAAATCCTGGGGTGACCAAGATCTTAAGATTCTGTGATCCTGGGTATGTTAGAACACCTATGATCCTGGGCATGTTACAGTGCCTGGGAGTGGAACTTCTTCTGAATGCTGTGGCACTGGGTGCGGAGCTAGTGCCCAAGGTCTGCTCATGGCACTGGCTCAGACAAGATGAGTGGGTTTATCTATCTTGTTGCATTCTCAAAGAACCAATTCTTTGTTGATTTGTTTGTATTGTTCTCTGTTTCTATTTTATTGATTTCAGTTCTTGGTTTGATTATTTCCTGCCTTATACTCCCTTTGGGTGTTTTTGCTTCTTTTTTTGTTCTAGAGCTTTGTTGTTATTGTGAGATCTCTCCAATATCGTTATGAAGGTACTTAGTGCTATGAATTTTCCTCAGAGCACTTCTTTCATTGTGTCAGATAAAGTTGGGTATGATATGCATCCATTTATATTTAATTCTAGGAAGTCTTTAATTTTTGTCTTTCTCTCTGCCTTGAATCAGGAGTCATTTTATTAAGAGCTGTTCAATTTTCATGTTTTTCATGTTTGTATGTTTTCTGTTGTTCCCTATTGTTAAAATTCAGCTTTAATCCACGGTGGTCTGATAAGATATAGGGGGCTATTTAAATTCTTGTATCTCTTGAAACTTTCTTTGTGAGCAAATATTTGGTCATTTTTTGAGAAGGTTTTGAAAATAAGGTATATACTTTGCATTTGGGTTCTGTAGATATCTTTAAGGTATATTTGGTTCATAGCATCTGTTAACTCTATTATTTCTTTGTTTAGGCTTTGTCTGGATGACCTGTCCATTGGTGAGGTCAGTATTTACATCTCTCACTTTTAATATGTGGGGTATGATTTACACTTTAGTTATGTTTCTTTTGCAAATTTGGGTACGGTTGTATTTGGGACAAAGATGCTAGATGTTATCTTATGACTTTTTTCCTTTGATGAGTGTCTTTTCCCATCACTTTAGATGGATTTTTTAACATCTTTTTTATTGTTTCTTTGGAAATTTCACATCATGTACCACCATCCCATTCCTTCCATATCAACCCTTCACCCTTGTAACCTTCCTCCCAAAAGGAAATAAAAATTGAAAACCTCTCACTGATTCCTTTGAGCATGACCTTCTCCTCCTCTACCAATTGCAGTCTTATATTTTACTGTCTCAGTGCTTGAGTCTCTAGTTCTGCCCTACTTGTACACTTTGTTCCTCCATCTTTCCCTAGTGGTGTTGGGAGCTGCAGTGTGTAATGTGTATCCTTTTGCCCAAACAACTTTACCTGTAAATGTTTATTCCAATGAGTGATTGGTCTGGTTCAAGGTCTCTGGTATCTACTATACATCAATACTGGACCCTCACTGAGACTCCTCTCAGATGTCCAACTGTTGCCCAGAATCATAGAGATCTTGTGGTCCCAGTTCTGGAGGACCAGCCCATTAATGATTTCTAGCAGCTCATATATGGTGTAGATGTTGGGGTGGACCAACTTAAGGCCCTAGCTCTGAGCCTGGGTGATAGCTGAGTTGGTTAGCCTGGGTTTCTTCCAGGCCTCTTCTCTTCCCAGCTCTCTAATGACCAGCAGGTCAGCTTTCTAATGCCCACGGCACTGTGATCAGCTCTTCTGCGTGGCCTTGGCCCAGGCATAGGACGGGGGGTGGGTGGGTGGGGGAGGGCTGTTGCTTGTGTGGGGTGGGATATGGGAGTGGGGTGCTATAGTCTCTTTTGATTAATTTTCATTAGAATCTATATTGTTAGACATTGAAACAGCTGTACCAACTTGTTTTTTAGGCTCCATTTGCTTAGAAAATCTTTCCCCAACCTTTTATTCTATGGTAATGTCTATCTTTCATGTTGAGGTGTGTTTATTCTATGCCTCAGAAAGATGGATCCTATTTTCATATCTATTCTGTTAGCCTGTGTGTTTTTATTGGGAAATTGAGTTCATTGATATTGAGAGATGATTGTTAATCCTGTTATTTTGTTGGAAGTGTGTGTGTGTGTTTGTGTGTGTGTGTCTTTTCTTTTGGTTTTGCTGGTGTGAGAATATTTATTTTTTGTGTAGTTAACCTTGTTGGGTTGGATTTTTCTTTCTAGTACCTTCTGTAGGGCTGTATTTGTGGATAGATATTGTTTAAATTTGACTGTGTCATAGAAATTCTTGTTTTTCCCATCTATGGTGATTGAAACCTTGTCTGAGTAGTCCAGCCTGGTATCTGTGGTCTCCTATAGTCTCTAAGACATCTGTCCAGGACTTTCTGATGTTTAGATTCTACATTAAGAAGTTAGGTGTTACCAATCAAAGAAATCACATGGTGATACTCTAGTATCTAGTTGCATATGTAGCAGAAGATGGCCTAGTCGGTTATCAATGGGAAGAGAGGCCCTTGGTCCTGTTAAGATTCTATGCCCCAGTATAGGGAAATTTCAGGGCTAGGAGGGAAGAGTGGGTGGACTGGGGAGCAGGAGTAGGAGGTAGGGGGTAGGAGATTTTTGGAGGGAAGATTAGGAAAGGGGATAGCATTTGAAATGTAAGCAAAGAAAATATCTAATAAAAAATAAAATGAAAAACATGGAAAAAAAAGAAATTGTGTGTTATTCTAATAGGTCTGCCTTTATCTGTTACTTGGCTCTTTCCTCTTGTAGTTTTTAAAAAGTTTTTATTTGTTCTGCATGTGTAGTGTCTTGGTTATTATATTTTTGGGAACTTTCTTTTCTGATCCAATCTATTTAGTATTCTGCACACTTTCTCTCTTTCTTTTGTTATTGGCATATCCTTCTTTAAAAATCATGTTTGGGTTCCCGGATCCCGCCGAGACTAGTCTGCGCAGGTGAGAGTGTGGACTACAGAAGTACAAATGGGACCTCATAAAATTGCAAAGCTTCTGTAAGGCAAAAGACACCATCAATAAGACAAAAAGGCCACCCACAGATTGGGAAAGGATCTTTACTTATCCTAAATCAGATAGGGGACTAATATCCAATATATATACAGAACTCAAGAAGATGGACTCCAGAAAATCAAATAACCCCATTAAAAATGGGGCTCAGAGCTAAACAAATAATTCTCACATGAGGAATACCGAATGGCTGAGAAGCACCTGAAAAAATGGTCAGCATCCTTAATAATCAGGGAAATGCAAATCAAAACAACCCTGGGATTCCACCTCACACCAGTCAGAATGGCTAAGATCAAAAATTCAGGTGACAGCAGATGCAGGAGAGGATGTGGAGAAAGAGGAACACTCCTCCATTGTTGGTGAGATTGCAAGCTTGTACAACCAATCTGGTAGTCAGTCTGGTGGTTCCTCAGAAAATTGGACATAGTATTACTGGAGGATCCCGCAATAACTCTCCTGGGCATATATCCAGAAGATGTTCCAATTGGTAAGAAGGACACATGCTCCACTATGTTCATAGCAGCCTTATTTATAATAGCCAGAAGCTGGAAAGAACCCAGATGCCCCTCAGTAGAGGAATGGATACAGAAAATGTGGTACATTTACACAATGGAGTACTTACTACTCAGCAATGAAAAACAATGGATTTATGAAATTCTTGGACAAATGGAGATACCTGGAGGATATCATCCTTAGTGAGGTAACCCAATCATAAAAGAAGTCATTAGATATGCACTCACTGATAAGTGGATATTAGCCCAGAAACCTAGAATACCCAAGAGACATTTTGTTCCTCATTTTCTGTTTCATCTTTGGTTTTCTGGTCTTTGTGGTCTGTATGTCTGGTAGCCCTTTTCCCCAGCAGTAGGTCTCTGTTCATCTGAGTGATGAGGCTTGCACCTGAGCAGCAGGTATCTGCTCCTGTAGGGGAGTGGACATGGTAGCAGGGTGGGTGTGGTGGGTGGGAAGGGATGTCAGTGGCTTGGGTCTCTTTGGCTCTAAACTGAGAGCATAAAAGCATATGGAGGGCAAATGTAGCTCTTATCTGTTCTGGCTGGCATAGCCTGCACCCAAGTAGTGAATATCTGCCCAAGGTGGGCATGGGGGCATAGCTGTGGGGCAGAAAGTGGTTTCAGTGTGATAGGTATTTAGGGGCTGAACAAAGGCTGCTGCAAGGCTTTGAGGGCAGGTTGGGCTCTTACCTATCTGTGTTTGGGTTTTATTTGAATGAAGGTCTCACTAAATTGCTCGATTCACTTGAACACACTTGGTAGCTCAGGCCCGCCTTAAACATGTTTCTTCATGTCTCAGTCTTCTGTGATTAAAGGCCAGTGTCCCTTATAATCAACCTTTAAATATAGTCAGTGAGCAGGATCATAGCAACATATAAGCAATGTCATATAATGGTATATGATTTTAGCAATTTATTGATTCATTTGTTAAGCAATTACTAAGATTTACATAGGAAAGGCATGTGGCTTAGGCTGGGAATATAGTGAACAAATAGGGAATAATTATTGAGTTGTATACACACAGCATTCACATTCATGTGATCTCCTTCTGACCCTTTGGAGCTATTGGCTTGAAGCTCTATCCATAATTGTTTATTTTTTCTTTGGCTATGTGATTTCATTATTTACTTTCTCCTTCTAATTTAGTTTGATGTTGCTACTATGCAAGAAAGGCTTAGATGTTGGGAGAGAGTTGGAAAGAGAAATGTGTATTTGGTATAAGATATTTGTGTGCACATCTGAGCTATTGATTTAATGATATGGTATCCAGGTCTGCAAATTGAACGAGAAGGGAGACAGAAGGGATTTACAAACTGACTGGGTAATTACAGATTTGTTTAACTGTCACTGGGATTCCATTTCATGGCTTTGGTTTTTATAATTAAAATTATTTCACCACCAGGTTAAAACTTCATATCTTAGATGTGACCCAAAACCACTGTGTGTGTGTGTGTGTGTGATTGAGTTGTTCTGAAAAACCTTTGAAACACAAGGTTTACCAAGGAAATAATGAAATACAGGTACAATAAATTCTGAGGGATAAACTCAAGTGTCTGTGAAGATTATTGCACAGTAAAACATGGGGTGATCTAGTGGACATGGTTTATTCATAGAAAATTTAAAACACAAGGTATTTTAAGATAAATAAAACACATCTTTGATTAGTGTATGCACTTAAGGCAATAAAATACATAATCTCAAAAACATATTGGAGCCCATTTGAGGTTCAATGTGTTTTAGTATAGATTTTTCATTCAAAATTAGTGTTTACTCTCAGCCAGAGAAAACTCCCAGATTAGGCTGTGTATCTAACTAGAAGCTACAATTCCAGAGCACTTTGCCATGCACTATGTGCTCTGCCTCTATAGCATTAACTCTATCCTACTCAATAACTATCATTTGTTAAGGGGTTCTCTTGTGCCTGACCCCATGTTAACTACTTCACAAGTTCATTTAATCCCCAGGACAAGCCTTTGGGTGTCATTATATCTATCTTATAAATTGCAAGGATGCTACCAAGTAATGTTAATACAAATCTTGCCTGTGATCATGGAGAGGCCGAGCTCCCATCTTGGTCCATTATATCTGACTCCAAAGCCTGGGCCTTTGATTATTGCATCCACATTGGGTATTGAGTGGGCTCTATTGGCTTGCATTTGAATGTTAACAAGATGTGGTGTGGGCGGAAAAATACCTAGCAGTTCTTGCTTCACTAGCAGCAAGCATCTTCATCTCCTTTGAAATGGGGATAATGATTCCTACTACAAGTTTATTGCAAGATTCAAGCAAGACTATTAGTAAGAAAAATATTATAAACAGCTGGAGTCCATTCAATATAAACATAAATTATTTTCATTTTATTATGACAATGAAATTAACCAGTCAATTCTCAGAAATTCTGTTGCCATGAGCATTTTCCCCTATTTTCTAAGGAGGGAGAATATTTGACTGGCTTTGTAAAGCAGGGGTATGTTTAGGAGTAAAAATGTTGGGTTCACACTCTTTCTTCTTTCCTGAAGATTAAGTAGGGAGGTCCCATGTCCCTGGAGATAGAGATTTCTTTTTAAGTAAAAAGTAATTAGGCACCTGAAAAACATTCTTTGTTTTGCCGTAAATATGTTAGATCTCTAGTCTTTGGAAGAAGTGCCTACCATCACATATTCACATATAGATTTTTCCTTTTTATGCTTATAATGGCTACAAGTTTTTAAATTTAAACTTTTGATTTTTTTTCATTTTTAAGAGGAATATTTATTTGTTTGGAAACATCAATGCATTACTTATTGTAGTTGGGAGAGAGCATCTTAGGATTGTAGACACCATGTTGTAAAATACATAGTAGATGGTATATCTAGAGTGAGTTAGTATGTTCAGACTGGTGGAGGGCCTTCCTTTAAAGAGGGTAAGGGGACTGTGTAATGGTTTGTATATTCTTGCACCAGGGAGTGGCACCATTTGGAGGTGTGGCCTTGTTGAAACTGGTGTGACCTGGTTGGAATAGGTGTGTCACTGCGGGTGTGGGCATAAGATCCTTATCCTAGGTGCCTGGAAGTCAGTCTTACACTAGCAGCCTTTGGATGAAGATGTAGAACTCTCAGCTCTGCCTGCTCCATGCCTGCCTGTGCCATGCCTTCCTGGATACTGCCATGCTCCCACCTTGATGATAATGGACTGAACCTCTGAACCTGTAAGCCAGCCCTAATTAAATGTTGTTTTTTTATAAGACTTGCCTTGGTCATGGTGTCTGTTCACAGCAGCAAAACCCTAACTAATACAGACTGCTATGACTTTCCTGGCTTTGACACAAGAGTTAAGGTTAATGTTCTGAGGACAAAGGCATTGAATGAGAGAGTGAGATCTATTCTGAGAAGCATCTGGATTTTTTTATCAGTTAAGCAACTGTTAACTAAGGGGTAATCACACTGGAAACACTGTTTTGGAGATTAGAGAAATGCAAAGATAACAGGTTTTGTTTGCTTGGAAGATGTTTTTCTATTTTTAGGAAAGGAAAGACTTGAATACATGGAAGTATAGCTAGAAAAAAGTGGGAGGGGATTCACATGTAACACCAGAGTATGCTAGATTTAGAGGGTGGGGAGAAGATCACATCATGAAAGAACCTTTAGGAAGTTGGGAAACTGAGAACAAAGAATCATTCAGCCTGCCTAGAGTGCTGGGTTACTGTATGTTTGGGGTGAAAAGGTTAGAAATTCAGGTGACTGTAGATAATCTGCAACATTAGGCCTATGACAAAGACTGTAATAGAAACAAATCCCCAGGATTATCCCATATGCCACATCGATTCTTATTAGTGTTCTTGGTATCAGAGCAAAAGTCTTGGCTTCAGGGATTGCCAATGGACTGTGTAGCTATTGAAAGGAAATAAAACTTGAGACCTGTGATTCATGTAATATATGTCAAATAGCCCGGTGCCTCCTGCTCACCCCCCCCCCTTCTATAGGGAGCATAGTTAAAAGCTGAAACATTAACAAGATACATTGTCAACTCAGATAAGTCCCCGGTTTTAGAATCCTTATACGCCCAGCCTGCACGTACTACTCTGCTGACTCATAATCATGTTACTGATGTTTGAATGAACCAATCGTATGTAACCGCACCAATTCTTCCCTGCTGATGTTTGAATGAACCAATCATGTGCAACTGTGCCAATTCTTCCCCCAGCCCCAGCCCCTTTTCTACAAAAACCCCTAGCTTCCAAGCCTCATGGTTGATTCCTCTGTCTCCTGTGTGAGATACTTATTGACCCGGAGCTCCGCCATTAAAGCTACCTCATGCTTTTGCATCAAGGAAGTCTCTCATGTTTCTTTGGGTAACCCCGTGTCCTGAGACTTGAGTGTGGGGCTCTTTCTTGGGGTCCTACACTATCTGATCAGAAATACCAACCCAAGAGATATGCTGCACTACAGGCAGAGATGGCGCTTTATGGGCAGTGTAACCACAATGAGATTTATCTTCCAAGAGCTTACAGTAACACATACAGTGTTACACAGGAGAGAAAAACAAGAGCAAGTATTGGGGTTCCATGGGGACAGCTCAGGCTGTGTTGGTTGAGCTATGGTCCTGTTGATTATCAACAAAGGGCATTGTCTTAGAATCAGCCATGTAGAGCTTTGTTTGTTTCAAAAGACTTCTTGTTGCTTCAGGAGAGTTTTAATCCTTAAGTTGTTCATCAATCTCTGTTCAATCAATCTGTCTCTGGGATACAAAGTAACTATAGAGAAAGACTCAGGAGAATTCAAAAGGAAGGGAGTGAAATAAGATAGAGTTAGCTAGGTCAGTGACTGGGCTCTCTCTTAATATCTAATAATTTATTAAATGTGTACATATGCAAGAGAGCTATATAAAATATGAAATTCTAAGAAGACCAAATGGTTGGGGCTTAACCATGTTGTTGTTTTTTGTTTTTGTTTTTTTTTTTAAATAAAATAAAGAGGAGTGAGAATGAGAGGCAACTTCATAGGGAAAGTAAGTGATTTTTTACAAGAAACAAATGAGTCTAGAGAACAGACAGTAGTTTGTGTATGATTTTCTTTGGAAACTATGTGTGGGCCTGTGTACCAGAGGGGATAGTGGAGATGGAATCTGGGTGTAGAGGGGTCTCAATACTGGTTCAACATCCTTTGAGTGGACAGTCCTGGGTCCCTATAACTTTGTTGTGCCAGTTGTAGATTTCCCTAGCATAGAATCTCCAGTGGTAGGTGTTAGGAAGGCTCAGAATAGTCTGGGCAGTAGCAGAGTTAGCATGAAGACTGACAAAACAGCCAAGAGAATAGAGGAGAGGGGGGCACATGGCCTGGGCAGCAGTCATCAGGTCATGGATGTCCTTCCAAGAGATCCTGTCCTTCTGGATGTGGTGTTTCCTCTGCCCCTCCTCTTCTTCTTCTATCCTTTATCTAAATATAGTTTTAATTTAGTCTAGGGTTTTAATAATGTGTAAAGCATTCACAGTCTTGGGGGTGGAGAGGGATGGGAAAAACCGATCTTTTATGTCTCTTGCTAATAGGAGACTATTGGCAGGGATGGCTGAGATATGGGGTAGCCCTCTTTGTGGGGAACCCCAGACTCTCATAGTTTTGTTAATTGTCCTCAAATCTTATAATAATCTCCACCCCTGAGCTATTTTTTGTAGCAAATATAGGGGTATTCCATGGACTGTGGGAGAGGTGGAGATGTTGTAGCAACAGCTGTTCTTTTACCATCTGTGTGAGGGCTCTAAGCTCCTCCCTTGATAGAGGCCACTGTAGGACCCAGATGGCTTCATCGGAGAGCCAATCAAGGCAGGGAGTAATAAATCTAACAGTGGCCTCTAGAATTGGGGGTGATTTGGAGGAGAGTTTTTAGGGTCTCCTTAAGTATTATTTTCTTTATATGTACTGTCCTCTATTGTTATGTATTCTCTTTCTGGTTGGGTGATAAGAACCACCTCTAAGGCTTGTAAGATGTCTCTCCCTTGAAGATTGGTGGCTACCAGGGGCTGTATGTGGCCTGTAGTTCCATCTGGGTCTTCCTACCTGATGGCTTTTTTGGTAATGAATGCATGAGAGTTATCCCCTATGCCTAGGACCTGGGAACCAGGAATCAGCTGCCAGTCACATGGGATCTCTTGCTGTCTTAAAATAGTTCTGTCTGCTTCAGTATCAATAAGGCACTTGAATGGCTTATTATCTATCTTAATGGTTAATTTTGGATGGGAGCCTTCTGAGATGCTGGATACCCATAAGCCTTCTATGGGAGTAGTTGTCCCTCTTACTGTTGAGGCTGAGGGCTGGCTGCCCTGTCTGAAGTTTAAAGGCTCCAGTGGCTTACCATCCTTATCATTATACGGTGGTACAGTATTTCCTCCAGTGGAAACCTTTTCTGCAGTGGGGGCAGATTTTCTTACTGTAATTAGGCTGCTATGGGGAGAGAGTTTTGTGGGCATTTATCCCTCCAATGTCCTGCCTCTCCACATTTGAAGCAGATTCCTTCTGTTTTTACTGCTGCTACAAATGCCTGAGCCATGGATGTAATCTGGTGTGATATGGTTCCGGTTCTTATATCTTTGGTTGCCACAATCCACCTATCATGATGTTCCTCCAGGGGACCCTGACAAGCAAGTCTGGATTCAGAAGTCATGCCTTCCCATACAGTGGTTTTGAAGGAGGTCTCTGACTGTGGAGTTGGGAATTTTTCTTTCTAGGCTCATTTTGGTTCTGAGAATAAAATCAGATAGGGGTTGTCTGGGCTTTTGATGGAGAGAAAAAGCAGGGAGGAGGTGTGGTCTTGTGACCCTGAGGGTGGAGTGAGCCTATCCCAAGCTTGGGTTGCACAGAGGCAGACTTACTCATAGTACCCTGCTGGGTGAGTTGCCAGTTGTGCTCCAGTGGAAAAGTCTGCCTGGCCAAAGAGTTCATTAAAACCCCATGGGGTGTCGCCTCTGCCCTGGTTTTGCCTGACTTGTTGGCAGAGTTCACCTCAAAATAAGGCTTCCCATTCCAAAAACATGGGGCCAGAGAGGGAAGAACAACAAATATCTCTCCAATCTTGGGGGATATTTAAGTTGGCAATATGGCTCTGTAGGAGAGATTTTGTTCTGGGTGCATGGATGCCATCTTCCTTCACTGCCTGCCTGAGTTCTTTTAAGTCTGAGGCTTGGAGTGGATACCAGTTAAGTGGTCTATTTTGACTGGGGTTAATATTAACTGGGTATGCTTGAGCGGTTTGGTTTTCTAGTTTTGTCTCAGACTCCTGCATAGCATGGGAGGTAGGGTTAGTTTTTGCAAAAGAGTCTGGAAAATTAAACAAAGTTGTTGGGTGGTAGATAGTTGGGGCTAAGGGTCTATGGAGTTAGATGGGGCTTTGTCTATGAGTTTGAAGGTATTTTGCTTTTATGGCTTGGAGAAGGGGGAGCAAAGATACCTCTCTCTGGTTGGGCGTGGGGGGTGGGGGGAGGTGAAGTGAGGGAAGAGGCAGGTGGGAGCTCCTTTGTTTTTTTTTAATGGAGCCTTGGCCTAGAGTGGGAGAGGGAGGGGCAGAAAGAGCAGACAGTTTATTTAGTGTTTCCTCCCAGGCATAAGGAGGCAGGGGTGGGTAGATGGATTTTATTTCTCTTATTAATTGGGTAAGGGCTGTGAGATCTGAAATAAAATGGTTTTTAGTGGTTTTGATTTTTGGGTTTATCTGACTGAGGGTGGGGGTCAGGAGCTGTGTTGCTATCAGTCTATCCTATTTTATAAGGCCTTATGCATTGCTGAATTGCAGATAAGATCGGAAAAAAAAAATCACGGGAGGGTGTTTTTCTTCTCGGGTATCTCTGTTTTTGATGAGAGAAGCTACTCAGATCCATGAGTTCGGGCTATGAATATTATCATTGGCCATGCATGGCACTATCTGAAGGACTTCCTTCTAAAACAAGGAGGCTTGCTTTTTGGCTATCTTTATCCCTCGGTGTTTTAGTAGGGTATGTATTTCCCTGGTCTGGGGCGATATTTTATGTGACAGTGATACATGATACAAAAGAGGAGAAGCACTTGTCCAATGGGAACATTCCCTTGGCCTATTTGGCTTTGGAAGATTCCACAGAGGTCCAAAACGCTAACCCTTCCCACAGATTTAAGAACTGGCAGCTGCCCTGTGGCTTTTAAGTGGCTGCTGCATTACCAGGTTTTCTTTTTGTTTTAAGAAGTTAGATAGATAGTCTTTGCCAATGCACATTTTAGGCTGTCAGGATTTAGACAGAGGCCAGAGGGACCTTCAGCCAACACCAGAGAGTAGCTCTGGCCAGGTGGCTTCAGTTGCCCCTTTAGTTTGTCCAAATCCATGTGATGGCCCTGACTGAAAACACAGTAGGAAAAGACAGATTGATTGTTTTCAGAGGTGTCAAGGGGTGGGGCTTCCCTTCCCAAAGTATCCATCCAGTGCCATCCTGTCTGTCGGGAGCTAGATGTGTTCGTTTCTTTTTTCCCATTGATATTAGAGAATTCTCTGACAAAGCAACTCAAAGGAGGATCCTTCTTCTGGCTTCCATCTGGGCTGATCCTATGCTACAGCACTCCATATGCAAATACTGTCAGGAGAAAGCTGGTCTCCCAGGAGTTCTGACAAGCCTGTGAGCACAGGTAAGACTACCACTTCTGCTCAGAGGGACAAACCTGGAGACTTCAGGACACAGGAACCAAGAAGCAGCCTGGGACAGGATCCTTCTGGTTTCCATCTGCATCCAGAACTGACCCTGTGCCACAGCTCTCCATACCCAAATACTTGGGGGAGAGAGCTGGTCTACCAGGAGTGCAGACATACCTGAGAGCACAAGTAAGAGCACCACTTCTGTCAAGTTCCTGACCCAAGAGGGAGCCTCCCAGAGCCATCAGGACACAGGAACTAAGGAGCAGCCTGGCACAGGATCCTTCTGGTTTCTATCTGAGAGCTGACTCTGTGCTCTCTATACCTAAATTCTTCCTAGAGATAACTGGTCTCCCAGGAGTACTGACACAGAGCCTTGCAGGAGGGACAAGTCACAGTCAGAGACAGTAAGACCAGCTAACACAAGAGATAACCAAATGGCGAGAGGCAAGGGCAAGAACATAAGCAACAGAAACCAAGGCTACTTGGCATCATCAGAACCCAGTTCTTCCATCACAGTGAGCGGTGGATACCTCAATACACCAGAAAAGCAAGACTCTGATTTAAAAATCACATCTCATGATGATGATAGAGGACTTTAAGAAGGACATGAATAACTCCCTTAAAGAAATAGAGGAGAACACAGGTAAACAGGTAGAAGCCCTTAAAGGGGAGACACAAAAATCTCTTAAAGAATTACAGCACCCAGGCAGTGGTGGTGCACGCCTTTAATCTCAGCAGTTGGGAGGCAGAGAGATGAGTATTTCTGAGAAGCTGGAGATGCAATGGACCATGTCCTGGCTGAGGTAGAGCAGGAGTGGGGAGCTGATTTAGGTGCTGGGTGGCATCGTAGAGATAGTGACTCATTCTGTTTGTAGCTCAGGGTAGACATGAAATCCTTATGTCACTCAGGCTGGCCTGAAATGTAAGAAACACCCTCCTGCCTGCTAGGTTACAGACATGAGCTATCACATCTGCCACCTTATGAATATGTTTTAAATTCCATTGTGTTTGTTTTATTGTTTGTTTATTTATTTATTTATTTATTTATTTAATTTGCTTGTTTGTTTTTTGGGGGGTTGTACAGAGGCGAGGAGAGTATTGAATCCACTGCAGCTGGAGTTGGACATTTGTGACAGAGTGGGTTCTGCAAGTGAAGTTGGATCCATTGCAGGGGCAACTCTGGGAATCACTGATTGACTTGCCACATCTAGTATTTACCTCTTCTGGACATTTTATTTATTTATTTTTTCTCTTTCACAACAGATTTTATTGGTCAAGGAGCAGAGTACAGACATTCCAGTTCTCATCACACATACCCAAAAAGAGCCATGTATTGTGTTCACATACCCAAACTTTGAAGAGTCACGTTGTGTTCATGTACACTAAAGAAGAGTTACATATTGTTTTACTTTGAACTTGTTCCAGTGATGTTCGAGCCTCAAACTTGGCAAGTTTCCCTAAGACCTCTCATAACAACCAAATGCCTGTAATCCTCAGCTCCACCAATTCACAATGTTATGCCACACACAGAACAGACTCAGCATTTCCATCTTTCACAGCACATTATCACAACTGTTAGGAAAATGGACTGCCATGACCACAGACATCACAGTTCTGACAGGGCAAGGGCTAAAGACTGGCTTTCTTACAAAAATGATTCTACTAGAAACATGGGACCAGATAGAACTGAAAATATTCCAGACACAATTGCACGACTGAGACTCCAAATTGCCATTCAGTATGCTTAGTATTATAGGATATAAAACTAGCCCCCTCTATGGAATTTTATGGTGACCCCCGAGACAGTCACAGCCTCTCCTGATTCAGTATCTTGCTACTTTCTGCTTGTATCAAAAAATAAACAACGAGCAAATGATTTAACTCTTAAAAAGACCATTTACACTTAAAAAAATGGGATAAGGTGGGATTTCCTTACCTTTTAAAATGTTTCTAGAGCTACTTAAAAATTGCATTTACAAAATAGTTGATAAAATATATTCCTCTGGATTGTACAAGAAGGGAGGCGGGACCACTGACAGATGTGATAGATGCTTAGTTGGACTTAGCTTCTTTCTCTTCTTCAGAGACTGGACTCTGGTTTTCTGTCTCTCCATTTCTGTCTGCCAACCCAGGCTACTATACCAAACAAAACTCATTTACCATAGATGGATAAACTATGATATTCCAGACAAAAACCAAATTTATACAATATCTTTCTACAAATCTAGCCCTACAAAGGATAATAGATGGAAATCATGAACTCAAGGAGGGAAACTACACCCTAGAAAAAGCAAGAATGTAATCTTTTAACAAACCCAAAAGAAGATAGCCACACAAACATAAAATAACAAAAAATAACAGGAAGAAATTTTGGTCAGAAACTCAGACCTCACTCATTCTGTGGGGCTTTCTCTATCACAAGCATCTGTTGTTGTGAACACATGGACATGGAGCTAACTAGACTGAGGCTATGTGAATGTCAAGGCCCCACATCTTCCTGTGTTTTGTTCAATCTTGAAATAAAAGTGGGTTAGCAAAGAAGACAGGCTTTCCACAAAAGCTAGATCTACACTTAACATGAAGACTATCTAATTTTAAATGGCAGCCAAGGATAGTTTAATCTCCTTAGTGTTCTGCTGAGGTGGCTGTAACTGGGCCTTGAATGTGGGGTTTTGCTACATGACGTTCTGTCTGAATCTCAAGGTCTCTTTGGACTTTTGGAATGAGATACTGAGGGAGTGAAAACATGATGAAGACCCTCAAGACTGCTTATTTTGACAAAATGTCTTTTCTTATTGCATATCATAGCTAGAGCAATTCAAAAGGAAATGATAGGTAGAGAAACAAATGGAATTAGATGATTAATAGAAGAAAGATAGGTGATATTTAGATGGTTAAAAGATAGATTAATCAATCACATATACATGAGTGATTGACATATTAATTGTTTTATAGAATGAAGGGGATAGATAAAAGATGATGGAAAGAAAATAGCTATAAATGTGTGATAGATGGATAAATGATAGATGATAGAAAGGTATATTAGATAGAGAGATTAGATAGATGATAGGTAGACAGAAAGATGATAGAAAAATATACACATATAAGTGCAATTACACATATAAACAAAATCACCAAATAACAAAGGAGACTTATTTCTAACAGGATACCTTTCCTCACCAAAAGAAGCTTTCAATATTCAAACTCCATTACATCATACTGAGATGTTCCAATGGTTCACATGAGAATCTGCAAAGAACTCAGAACTCAGGCTGTTACCATGGCTATATGTTTCTCTCCACCACCTGTCAGCAAGGTCCTATTGCTAAAGACAACTCAACTCATTGAACATGAAGAAGTCAATCTGGCGACTACATAGACTCTTCACTCCTATCTGCTAACATCTTAGGTACAGGAAGATATTCTGCATGCCGATAGGAAAAAACAACAAACAAAGCCACAAACAAAACTCTTTGATTAACATTGGTGTTGTGTCTAAAAGATATGGTAGTGAAATGGTGGCCCAAGTTTGAGAGAGTAACCAAAATCTGGTTTAATTTAAAGCCCACTACACAAGAAGGAGCTTGTACCCAACACTGCTTGGGTGAGTGAAAACCAGACACTAGCTAGCCCAGGTACCTAGTGTAAAAGATATTCTTCTGTTCTTTAAAAAAGAAGAGCAATAACATGACATTCTTAGTACTTGGATAAGTACCTGAACATTCATTCAGTCTTAAACAGAGGCCTTCATTAAAACTATCTGCATAGAGACCAGTAAATCCAGAGGAAGAGGAGGCAAAAAGGGTATAAGAGTCAGAGGGAACAGTAAATTAATAAAAACCCTATTAATCAGTGGTTCTCAACTTTTCTAGTGCTGTGACCCTTTAGTACATTTTATCATGTTCTGGTGACCCCCAACCATAAAATTAGTTTTGTTACTACTGCATAACTGTAATTTTGATACTATTGTAATTATAATGAAAATATCTTTATCTAGGTTATCCAATATGTGACCAGTGTGAAAGAGTCATTCTTCCACAAAAGGGTAGTGAACTCCAGAGTGAGAACCACTGCTCTAAAACAACATGTAAAAATAACGTCACAAACCCAAACAGTCCATGCGGTGTTGATGGTACCATGTTAGTCTTAGATATATTGCAAACCCCAGTTAAGCAGGAGAGAAAAATGTATCAGAAGCAAAGTTCATTCCTCTAAGAATAAAATGATGGCACTCAGGATTTGAAAAGAAGATACCCCCAAGCTTCAGGCATAGTTCATGTGGGAATCATTTATTTAAAATGAGACAGTTATGTCTATATGCTCTCTCAGATGCAAGGTTAGGTTTTAAATTACACACATCAGCTGCTTTGCCAAATCCATATTTCCAAAGGAAAGAGAAATGAGGACAGTCCTAGAATTGTGGGAGCACTTCCTCCTGGGACAGCATGTTCCACACCATTCCTTATCACATTTGGACACCACTCGTCCTTGTCTGGGTTCCCAACCATGATCTTTCTGGATTTCTGTTGAGAATGGTGGCTCAACAGTATATTTCATAAAGCTCACCTCATTTTCCCCAGAGAGGACAGTTTGGAATATAGCATAGTTAGGAAAGAAAGTAATGAAATATCATAGAGGGCAGGTGAGAAGCAAGTCACCAGCTAGTCCTGTTTTCAACCATGTTTTGTTAAGTAGATATACCCTTTCTGTCTCAGTTCTTCTTAAAATTTATATGCTTCCCTCAGGGTTATACATCTAGTGAAGGCACTTGGGTCATCTAACCCATTCATACAGGCTCCATCTTTCCTAACACTACTTAGGACAGACTTGATGGATGCTCCAATTTATTCCATTTCCTGTTTCAATTCCAGTACAAACTCAGATATTTCAAGAAAACAAACTTTAACAAAACATATGAAACAAAGCTACATATGGTATTTAACTCCACACATTTGGCAAAACCACATGAAGTTTTAAAATATTTTAGTATAGAGATGTAAATGTTCTGTGAATGTTGTCTTTCCCAGGACGTGTGGTTGACTCATTGTAAAATGAAGAGCCTTAAGTATAGTTCTGTTACTCATTAGCAGTAGTGCAGAAGAAGTGGGGGATGCTCATTTTCAGGGTTCTGAGTGCTACTTTGATCAGAGTCTTTATAGATCTTGATATGGGTGTGGGTGGTAGAAACTGGTCCTACAACGTGATGTAATAATGGATTTGCTGATCTATTTGACATTACCAATGAGCCTCAGGAAAACTGAAATGCAGCTTCTCAGAAAGCAAGTATAGAGGTCAAAGCATCCTTCTTCATGTCTTCTATCATCATCATGCAAAGTGATTTTTAGATCCAAATCTTGCTTTTTCTGGTGTGATGGTGTATCCAGGAGTTGCTACGGTTGGAGAATTGGGTTCTGAGGATGCTAAGTAACCTTGGTTTCTGCTGGTTATGTTCTTATGCTTGTTTCCCACCATCTGATTATCTCTAGTGCTACCTGCCCTTGCTATATCTGACTGGAGCCTGTCCTTCCTATGATCTTGGTTGTGTCAGAACTCCTCAGAGTTCAGCTCTCTCTGTGTTCCTGTGATTCTGGGCTCCTGTGATCCTAGTTGTGTTAGAGTGCCTGGGAGTAGAGCTTCTTCTGGATTTTGTAGGACCAAGGTCTGCTCAGGGCACCTCTGATCCTATGATCCTGGGCATATTAGAGTGCCTGGGAGTGGAGCTTCCTCTGTATGTTATGGGACTGGCTGCAGAGTTCATATATATATATATATATATATATATATATATATATATATATATATGGTCTGCTCAGGACACTGGCCCAGACTGAAAGGAGCCTGTGCTCCTGTTCGGGTCGAGTTCCTGGGTACCTCGGTCCCGCTGGTTCTTGACATTGCTTTTTTTTCTTTTTTTATAGAATTAATTTAAAATTGTTCATAGTTTAATATTATTACAATTTTGAAGTTATATGTAGAAATTATTTGGTTTTTTTTGAGATCAGAGATTACTGAGTAACCTAGGCATGTCTTACGAACTCAAGCAATCCTACTTAGCCTTCCTAGTATCTGATATACAGTCTTACACTATTATATCTGATGGAGTGTTTGTTATGATGATGAAAATATAAATTCATTTGAAAACACTGCAGGATTTAGAGGAGTATTTTGATCTATTATTTTTTTCAGTGAATGTTACCCTTTCCATTACTGTCATGTTGGAGTTGGACCACCCTGATTCAGACCTAAGAGGTACAGGAAGCATCACAGCTATGAACATTTCAGATCTTTCTCAAGACTAATTAGAAATCTCAGTAAGATTGCCTGCAGACAAGTTTTGGCAGTAACCTTCCTCCTCTCTGTTGCCGATGTCCACTGGAATGAAAAGGATTCTTTCAGTACACATGGGTCTCAATATAATTGGGCACCATGGGTACTGAGCTTGACTCAAGACTACATCAAGACCTAAATCTGGAGGTATTCTAAACTGCTTTCAGGTTAGTAAATACCTACCCAGTCGTTGAGAGTGACAAGGTTTGTGCTAATGTGGTAATGTGGTTTGTCATATTTCCCGTGTTTGTGTAAGTGCATTTAATTTTAGCTAGAAAACTTTTATCAATGTTCTTTTCCCTCTGACTCAATTTCTCTTGGTCTCTCTCTCTCTCTCTCTCTCTCTCTCTCTCTCTCTCTTATCTCTATCTCTTTCTTTCTCTTTTGTTTTTAAAGACAATGTCTCTTTCATCGAACCTGGGGTCACCAATTTGGCCAGAATGTCTGAACAGTGGCCTCAAGAGATCCACCTGCCTCTGCCTTCCAGCACTGAGGTTAGAAACTCATGCAAACTTGGTGTTGAGGATCCAAACTCAAGTCCTATAGTTTGACACTATATTACCTGAGCCTCCTAGTTCCCATCCATTTCTTAATCTCTGAAAATGAGAGATTTACATTTCTCCTAATTCTTAGAAACTGTCTGTACAGCTAGATATTATTTTAGTTAGTTATTATAAAAGTGCCAAGATATGTATAAAGCAACTTTCCTGAAACCATCCTTAGTGACAGACTAGAATTCATTCTTTTTCACTAGGAAAACTATCTAATTAACAATTGAGTCAAATACTATGGAGCCACATTAAAAAATGCCAAGCTCCCCTAAAATGCCTTCCATACTTCCTTAGAGCTCTGCTTTAGAACTTCTGCAGTGGTCTTTAAAGACAGAGCATGTTTGGAAAATCCACATTCATCACATGGCTTACGCGGCTAGGGACCACCTAGAAAAAAATTAGTCTCTTCCCTAGTGTCTTACTTTAGGTTTCCATTTCTATGAAGAGATACCATGACCAAGGCAATGCTTATAAAGGACAACATTTAATTGGGGCCGGCTTGCTGTTTCAAAGATTCAGTCCATTTTTATCATGGTAGGAAGTGTGGCAGTATCCAGGCAAACATGATGCTGGAGAAGGAGCTAAGAGTTCTGTATCTTGACTATAAGGCAGTTAGGAGGGAACTATCAAAGCCTACCCTGACAGGGACACACTTCTCCAACAAGGCCACACCCATTCCAACATGTCCACACCTTGTAATAGTGCCATTCCTAGTGCCAAACATATTCAAACCACTATACCTAGGGATCAGAAATGGAAGGAGCTGGGGAAAGCGTACTTTAATCATATAGAACATATATTCCTGAATACTTACTTACATGCCAGAACTTTGGAGAAGCAAATATGGAGGAGAAGGAGTGTCTTGGCCTTCATTTTGTTTTGAAGGAGTCAGTCAGTTGCACAGATAATGATGACAAAGTAACATTAAAATTCAGGAGATTGCAGCAGGCATGGCCAGTTGTTAGATGAGTGTTTATTTCTAGACTCCTTGCCTCCCACTCCATGGAAACCCAAAAAGCTAAATACATGACTTTATGGTTTCCCTTTTAGGAAAGTGTCCCTATGAGTAGTATTGCTGGTAGAATATAGGAAAGAGAGGCAATATGGGAGAGATTTACTTTTCCTTTTGATAGTGGGGAAAGAAAGGAGCTGAGAATGTAGCTTGGTGGTAGATTCTGGCATGCATGAATTGCATTTAATCCCTCACATTCTAAGAAAATGGAAGGAAGGTTATCATTAATGCTAGTTGTTTCCTTTCTTTTTGTCATCAATAGAAAATTGATATGTCAGGAAATCAGCCATTGTTTTGCAAGCATTTAATGAGACATTTACAGAGATTCTAGATTTCACATGATCCATCTACTGAGTCAACACCAATGGTGAATTACCACTGTAAGATTTGAAAGTTAAACTTCGATTTAGAGCCTTATAAATTGAAATTGCCATTACTAAGTAGTTGTGTGCATTTTCAGAAGACATAAAGCATATAAGAAGTATTTTGGGAGGAATCTCTAAAGAGGCAAGAAGGATTAAGTCCTATTTAAAGGTATAGACTTAAGAGAGTTCTGATGCTTGTGAATTGTGAGAACTTGGATAAATCATATAACTTTTGTAGCTGCACTTTCTGAATTTGAGAAAAGTTAGGGGGAGGGGTGCTTCAATTTCAGTGATGCAAAGATTAAATGAGGCTAGAAAGTATTTCCCATAGTGTCTATAATGTGAAAAATTCTTGACTGACTCTATAATAAACACCCATTTTGAGATCTTAGCAAACTTATGGAGAACACACACACATATTTAACACATACACATAGCAATTTCTGTGTTATATAACATAAATGTATATTTGTGTTCATATGTATATATATGTGCATATGTATATGTATATCTCACACATATATTTAAAAACATACATTTGTCTACTACATTTCAGATGCCCAGGGAAATTATTTTGATGAAATAACCTAGCATCTAGTCAACAAGAATTTCTAAGCAGAGGCTAAGGATATATTTGATTCAGAACACAGGTCATGAATACCTCTTTGTAATAGATTCTACCCTCATCTTTTATTCAGGGATGAGATTCTTATTCCCCAGGTGCTGAAAGCTCTCACATGGCCATTTTTTTTTTTCAAATTTTTCTCAACCAAAGAAAAACATCTCACTGGAGGTCAAGTGTCCCTTGCAGAGGGCAGTCTACACCCAGTGCTAGTCAGCACAAGGTTATACATGACAGACAACTACTGTATCTTGAGAGGTCTATAAATGGCATACCAGTTGTAGAGATCTGGAAGTTTCCACTGAGGACTTTGTTGTGACTATTTCCAATTGCTTTCAGTCAAGTCCTGTTTCTCTTTCCCAGAGATGTTGATTCTGAAAGTACTTTCCAGTATTTTTGTTTTTGTTTTTGTTTGTTTGTTTGTTTTTTGTTTTTTTTTTGGTTTTTTGTTTGTTTGTTTGTTTGTTTTTGCAGGGACATCACAAAGAAACTCTAAAATTTTTTGGTTCTAACTGTATCCTTGAAGATGAAATCAATATTTTATCTTTGGGCAATTTCCTGGCTTATGTGTATATGTGCTTGCATGACTGGCTTATGTGACATCATTTCTAACTAAGATGAATCGGCTTATTCATTCCAGCAAAATATTTATAAACTTGCCACATACATCAAGCTCTGTGCCAAGCTATGACCCATGAAGCTGTGGGCTTGTTGAGAAGACAGACATTGTTCAAACAAGTATATATGGCTTTTAAGATACAACCATGACAAGTCTGTAAAGGAGAAATTCATGAGAAATTGAGTCTCAACAGAAGGGGCAGGAAAACATTCTAAGAACTGAGGGATGACTAGAATGAACTAGCCAAAGAGTGAGGGAAGACCATTCCAGCCACTAGATACAGTCTTTACTGATTCTTGGCAGGATGCAGTTAGTGAGAACTTAAAGGGGGAGGGATAACCACAATTAAAACCTAGGCAGGGCTGTGTAACGAAGGCCTTCTCACTTGCTGTCCTGTGTAGAGAAAACTTGATTAGCTGGGGGATTCAGTGTGGCCTGCTTTTACCAATCATTCCTCTACTTCGGAATGGACTACAAGTGACTGTAGGTGTCAGTAGGTAAAACCCAGAGTCTTCTGTTTCTTGTGGAGATGAAGCTGCCCGCAGTAAACTTGAATCCTTTGGTTTTCTGTGGGAGGCTATCTCTGTCTAGGTCAACAGTTCTTTTCCTGAGGAAAAGCAGTCGGTAAGTTCTGGACTCAGATATTCACAGTGAAAAGAAATGCTCAAGTTCAGACAGAAAATGCAGTTAGATGACAGAAGTCATATTTTTTTTCAACTCATTTTTGAGCACAAATCACATTATGATCTCCATTGTCTGACTCCCTTCTCCTATTTCCCTATTGGCCAAAGCTTGGGTGAGGGATAAAGATTTTATTTATGGAGTCCTCAAAGATCCCAGTGGGTATATATTGAGACCATATTGATCATCAGGGACCAAGCCATTCAGAGCCTTTTGTTCTTCACCAAGATGTTTAGATTTCATCCTATAAGCAATGCAAACACTTGAAAAGTTCACAAGCAGGAGCCCTGATCTAATGAACATTTTGGGATCCTTCTTGCTCTTGCAGAACGGGAAGAGAGATATTTAACCCTGGGAGGTTCTTTCTGTCTTTGCACTCCAAACAAATCTGAGGTCTTGACTTCTGGAGGTACAAAAGCTGGCAGACCTGCCACAGGACTTGATCTCATAGGAGGATGCATCAGAAGCATCTCTTTGCCTCCATCCTCAGCCCACAGCAGAGGCCTAGTATCTTGCCCTGGCAGCCTGTTCAAGTTCTGTGGCATGATGACATTGTACTCAGGGACACAGGATTTACTTTCACCAGTGAGCAGTGACCTGTTGTTTTCAGTTAGTGATGCTGAAAAAAAGAAAAGGTAAAACTTAGAAAGAGAAATAGAGTTTGGTTGTTAGAAGATAGACTGGCCACAGTTCTTTCTCTGAGTTATTTGGTGAGATGGGAAAGTTCTGAAGTTGGGTGAGGAGAATGGAGGGTGGGGGAGGAAGCAGCAGTTTGGCTGTCTGGAAGCAGAAGCAGGAAATAGTAAATTGGTAAAAGGGCTATTTGGAAAGCAATGGGAGGGCTCACCCCATATAAGGAGACAGGCTTGTGGTTTGTAGGTAGAAAAAGGAGCTGGCAAATTTAGTGTAGTGAGGAAGTAAAGGACTAGATGTGAGCCTACAAGAGGCTCACATCTAGAGAGGCAAGACCAAGTCAACTCAAAGGGGCAGAGAGATAAAAAACAAAACAAAGAGCAAAACAAACAAAATCCTGCAAAGTAAAATGGGAACTGTTGGAACAACTGACCCAGCAAGAAAGGAGAGAGGCTGATATTGTCAGAGCAGACAACATCTGAATTCAAGCCCAAGTAGGGATTCTTTAAGCTACCACAAGAATGAAGCCATCCCAGAACTCATACAAGGGCCACTTAAGGGACATGGACATGGGAATGGACAGAGTCTGGGATGGTCACATTTTTTAGAAAAATAAAAGGTTAAGTAACCTAGTCTTCAGCTTGCATTAAACTTTCTCATTTCATATTTTCTTTCTCCTTTTTTTTTTCTTCACCAAAAATAAAGACCAGGTAATTTTATTTACTTCTCGTGCTATGAAAACCTTCAATGTCGGGTCAGGTTTGGCAGAACAAGATCTCCCTAATATTTATTTCGTAGACTGTTTATTTGATGGGTGTTTAAAGAGGCACAGAACACTAGTGGAGAGATGAGCTCATGCCTGGACATTGGTCTAGGCAGCAGGATGCTTGGAGAATTGCACTAAATCAACCCAGAATGAAAGCTGGGACATATTTTACACAGAGAATTCTAGAAGGACAAGTGCTAAATGAGTAAGACCAGAAATCGAGCATTTTTGTTTCAATGTGTGTTTTTAAAAGGTCTTTGTTTTCTCTCGTTTACACTCTCAGGACAGTTTTTAGAGTTGTAACGATTACAGAAAAACATCCATTAAGCCTGCTTTCCCATCATGCTTTCTCCAGTGCTTGTCTCAGTTACCCTGAACAACTCAACATCCATGCCTGTCCCATGTCACTCACCCTTTCTTTTATAAGTCTCTCTCTGATACTCTTCAGTCCTTCAAATCTCTCTTCAAACCCTTCCTACTCTGCCTTCCAGTTTCATTGACAGACTTTAGGAAAATCCCTCCAAATTCTGACTTATTTTCTGAACATTTTATTCATCCTCTTGCATTCTACTCAAATGGTGTGGAACATTTGCCTCTCCTATCTTTTTCCTGTTGTGGGTATGCTGTTCCCCAGTGCCTTCCAGGCCTTTGTTCTTCCCACTTCTCCAGTGTTCTGATACCCATAGGGCTCTCCCACATCCATTTGCTTCATCTACTTCCCTTCTCTGGATGTCCTCTTTTACTGATGATTTTCATACCTCCATCTTACTATTTCTATCCCCGTCTTCTCATCATTTCTGTATTTTGAATAGCCATGTGGATGATTGATCTAACCCTTGGCATCACCTTGGGTACCCTTTGCTCCATGAATGCGCAATAGATTATGTACTACTCATTCTTTCTCAGCTTACCATTACCAGTTTAGTTACATATTTCCTGCCATTGTCTCCTTCACCTATCCCATTCCCTCTGGCACTTCTTGGACACCTCTCAGAGCTCCAGCCTGCAGTGTTGCATTCACTTTCTGTTTCTTGCTTATCCAGGTGAGACCCCATGGGCTGCTCTGTGTGTTTTGCTTGCTGACAGTGGACCTTCTGAGGTTGGTAAAACTCCAGCCAGAGCTAAGTCTGACATGAAGTGGCTCTTAGTCATGCCTGAGAGCTGCTTTACTCATCCAGACAACTCATATCCTAGCTTCCTCAAGAACCATATCTGTCTTTGCTTTCTCTGCTTTTAGAGCACCAGTATTCTGTCCCTGACGTTTACAGCCTTGTTCCTTACTTTATGAGAAAAATCAAAGCAATTTAAAGAGAATTCTAGTGGGCTTATCTAACATGCTGCACCCATTCCTGTGACAGACCTCTCTTTGTTGATTAAGTAGAAGCTTTTCTACCCGAGGCTGACTTTCCATATGGGTCACAGCCACTCTTACCCACTTAAGGAGTTTCTCCCTGTAATCCATCTTACGTTCTCCTATATTACCCACATTTCTCTTCCATTTTAGGGACACACAAGTGTACTGCAGTGTCTCCTAATTTTTAACCTTACATCTTGCTCAGGCCAATTTTGTTCTTACCTTTATAGGTAGCTCATTGGAGCAGCTATCTTGGCTGGCTCTCTCTGTTCCTTACTTTGTGTTCTCTGCTTAATGCACTTCCATCATGCTTTGTTGCTCCACCTAAACTCCATGACTACACTAATCTAATAAGAATCCCCCAGTTCTTATCTCAATTTTTTAATAGCATTCATCCCCCTAAGAAAGGAGTTTCTAGAGGAACCTTCCCCTTAGTACTTGGAAACCAAGTCTTGGCTTGCTTCTGACCTCACTGCCCATTCTTTCCTGGTTTCTCTTATCAACCTCTCTCTTCATACTGGATATCTGACAGTTAGTGTATACTCATTTTCTATGTTTATTATTCAACTTATTGCATTTTGGGTGGGATTCTTTTGAGATGGATTGTCTCTATGTAGCCTTGGCTGTCCTGGAACTCACTCTATAGACCAGATTAGCCTCAAACTTAGAGATCTACTCTGGCTCTGGATCTGCCTCCTGAATGCTGGGATTAAAGGCATGAGCCAGCACTATCCACCCAAACAACTCATTGCTTTGAAGACTATCTAGACCTCTAGATTCTGGAAGCTTATGACTTTACATATCACTAAGGTCATTATGACTCCTAGAAACCTTCTTTTTTCATTCTTTCTTAAAAATCAATTAGCATTTGTCTGACAGTTTTATACATATATGAAATGAATTTTAGTCATTTTCATCTTTATCACCCTCTTTCATCACCTACTCCCCTTTCACTGAAATATTTCACAAGTCCCTCTACTAATTTCATAATTTTGTATCTGTGTGTATGTGTGTGTGTGTACTACTGAGTTTTACCTAGGTTGTTTTCCTGACCATGGGTGAGTGGCTACATCACTGAAGAAAATTTCCCCATCCCTTACTAACCATTAACTCTGACAGTCATCCTTCAGAGAAGCATAGGACTCATGAGCACCTCCTTGATCCATGATGAAACATCACCTGTTCTAATTTTGGGCAGCTCTTCTTTAGGTAACCATAGCTACAGTATTTTCATGAGTGCAAGCCATGTTATGCCAAAAAGACATCTTTTGCAGCCAACTTCTCCAGTCTCTTGTTCTTACATTCTTTTCCTTGATGTTCACTAAGCCTTGGAAGGAGTGGTATAGACATCCTATTTAGGGTCAAGTATGCCACCATCACTTGTTTTTGACATTTTGATAAGTTATGATATGAGTCTCTCTCTATTAATCAAAACCAATATCAGTTACAGGCTTCTTTGAAGAAGGTTGTAAGAAACATTTTGCACACAGACAAACATTTGGGAGGCATTTTGGCAACATGTTCATTTAGAAAATCAGTATTAAGTAGATTCCCCACTGCATATGTGATTGCTATGAATTCATGTGTGCTATGGCATTATCTTGTCTGGAACACACTGTTTTGTTGAAGGTATTTACTCCCTTTTGCTCTAATAATATTTCTGAGCCCTCTTCCAGAATATCCCTTAGGGGAAGAGGGTGGGATTCAGATGTCCCATTTAGAGCTGTAACAGAGTTGGATTCAGTTGTGTGACTTGATAGAAATCATATTACCACTCCCCTAAGAATCATATCATCAGATATACAGATGTAAACAAAAACTATCATCTCTATTATCATATGCACTGAAACCTAGTTTTAGAAGTAGGAAGAATTTTAACTTTGTTTTCTGATTCATTATTAAAAAAATCACATACACTAAATCTATATGTACAGAAAGAATGCTGTTTTTAGGTTGTGTGTATCCTACTCATTTTTTGTTACCCAGTATTGAAGGTCAGCCTTAGTCTGGTGATCTGATAGGATGCATGGGATTATTTCAATATTTTTGTATCTGTTGAGGCATGTTTTGTGACCAATTATATGGTCAATTGCTGAGAAGGTATATCTTTTTGTTTTAGGATAAAATGTTCTATAGATATCTGTTAAATCCATTTGTTCCATAACTTCTGTTAGTTTCTCTGTGTCTCTGTTTAGTTTCTGTTTCCAAGATCTGTCCATTACTGAGAGTTGGGTATTGAAGTTTCCCACTATTATTGTGTGTGGTGCAATGAGTTTTGAGCTTTACTAAAGTTTCTTTAATGAATGTGGCTGCCCTTGCATTTGGAGCATAGATGTTCAGAATTGAGAGTTCATTTTGGTAGATTTTACCTTTAACGAGTATGAGGTGCTCCTCCATGTCTTTTTTGATAACTTTTGGTTGAAAGTCGATTTTATTTGATATTAGAATGGCTACCCCAGCTTGTTTCTTGGGACCATTTGCTTGGAAAATTGTTTTCCAGATTTTTACTCTGAGGTAGTGTCTGCCTTTGTCCCTGAGGTCTGTTTCCTGTATGCAGCAAAATGTTGGGTCCTGTTTATGTAGCCAGTCTGTTAGTCTATGTCTTTTTATTGGGGAATTGAGTCCATTGCTATTAAGAGATATTAAGGAAAAATAATTGTTGCTTTTTTTTTTTTTTTGTTAGAATTGGGTTCTGTTCTTGTGGCTATCTTCTTTTAGGTTTGTTGAAGGATTACTTTTTTGCTTTCTCTAGGGTGTAGTTTCCCTCCATGTGTTGGGGTTTCCCCTTTATTATCCTTTGGCAGGCTGGGTTCATGGAAAGATCTTGTGTGAATTTGGTTTTGTTATAGAATACTTTGGTTTCTCTACCTAAGGCAATTGAGAATTTTGCTGGGTATAGTAGCCTGGGCTGGCATTTGTGTTCTCTTCGGGTCTGTGTAACATCTGTCCATTATCTTCTGGCTTTCATAGTCTCTGGTGAGAAGTCTGGTGCAACCCTAATAGGCCTGCCTTTATATTTACTTGACATTTTTCCTTTACTGCTTTTAATATTCTTTTTTTTGTTGTTGTTGTTTAGTGCATTTGGTGTTTTGGTTATTATGTGACTGGAGGAATTTCTTTTCTGGTCTAGTCTATTTGGAGTTCTGTAGGCTTCTTGTATATTCATGGGCATCTCTTTGTTTATAGAAGTTTTCTTCTATAATTTTGTTCAAGATATTTACTGGCCTTTTAAGTTGATAATCTCCACTCTTATCTACACCTATTATCCTTAGTTTGGTATTTTCATTGTGTCTTGTATTTCCTGGATGTTTTGAGTTAGGGTCCCTTTGCATTTTGCATTTTCTTTGATTTTTATGTCCATGTTTTCTATGGAATCTTCTGCACCTGAGATTCTCTTTTCCATCTCCTGTTTTTGTTGTTGATGCTTGCATCTATGGCTCTTGACTTCTTTCCTAGGATTTCTGTCTCCACAGTTGTCTCCCTTTATGATTTCTTTATTGTTTCTTCTTCCATTTTTAGATACTGGATGGTTTTATTCAATTCCTTCACCTGTTTGGTTGTGTTTTCCTGTAATACTTTAAGGGATTTTAGTGTTTCTTCTTTAAGGTCTTCTACTTGTTTACCAGTGTTCTCCTCTATTTCTTTAAGGGATTTTTGTGTTTTCTCTTTAAGGAGTTCTCCTGTATTTCTTTAAGGGAGTTATTAATGTCCTTCTTAAAATCCTCTACCAGCATAATGAGATATGATTTTAAATCCGAATCTTGTGTGTGTTGGGGTAACCAGGACTTGCTGTGGTGGGAGTAATGGGTTCTGATGATGACAAGTAGTCTTGGTTTCTGTTAGTACAATTCATATGTTTGCTTTTCACCAACTGATTACCTTTGATGTTCGATGTTCTAGCTGTCTCTGGCAGGAGCTTGTTCCTCCTGTGAGTCTGTCAGCTTGTGTCAGCACTCCTGGGAGACTAGCTCTCTCCTGGCAAGACCAGTGTACAGAGGGCTGTGGAGCAGCCCCATATCCTGGCTGAGAATGAAGGCCTGTATTAGGACCATGTCTGAGAAGCTCTGTTGCTTCTGTGCCCGAGCTCTCTTGCGGGGGACACACTGGAGAGGGACACTGGTGAGAAAATTGAGATCTCATCTGAGTCCCAGCGTCACAGCACTCCCTGGAGGCAAGCTGTGCTCTGGCAGGGAAGGTGCACAGAGGACTGAGATTCAGCTCCACCTCCTGGCTGAGGATGAAGGCCAGAGTAGGACCATATCTGAGAAGCTCTGTTGCTTCTGCAGCTTGTGCTCTTCTGTGTTGTCCCACTTTAGAGAGACACAGGAGAGAAATGGTGATCTCACCTGAGCCCTGGGGTCACAACACTCCAAAAGTGCTCTTTATTATAAACCTTTCACCTGTACTAGATTTTCATATTTAAGTTTGTGACAATGTGATGGATTAAAACACACTCATCCATGTTTCATTGAAGAGACACTTTGTCTTTTAATTTATTGAAAATTAAACATTTATATTAAGTTTTATATATTTATATTTTTACCCCATTACAATTTAAAAAAATTCTAACTAATGTTTCATTTTATGTATTTTTGGCATTTTACTTTTACACATTTTTATAATATTTCTTTCTTTCATTCTGTCTTATTTTTACCAAGAAGACAAGCCTGACTTGTTAGGAAAGTCATTAGTAAATATGACACACACAGAGGCCAGAAGTGGACCTTGGCTCCCTGGAACTGGAGTTACAGGTGGCTGCGTGTCTGACTCAGTCCCTTAATCTTTCCAGTCCCTTATGTGTTTTAGAATGTGTTTAGAATTACCTGTTCCTTATGTGTTTTAGAATGTGTTTAGAATTACCTGTTCCAAGGGCCTTGCATGCAACAGGCAACTTTTACTCTAAGCTTTGTTTTCACTTTTTATTTTGAGTCAGGGTATCACTAGGTTGTTCAGCCTGGTAGCCTGGTCTTGAATCATCTGCCTTGTAGTCAGTTCTTCCACTTGTGAGTCTCCGGCCTAGACCTGTTAGGTAGCTGGAATTTCAGTCCTATACCACTGAACTTAAAATTGTTTTGGACCAGGCAATTATGTGCCATTTTTTAAAAAATATTTTTATTAGGTATTTTCCTCATTTACATTTCCAATGCTATGCCAAAAGTCCCCCATACCCCCCCCCCACTCCCCACCCACCCACTCCCATTTTTTGGCCCTGGCATTCCCCTGTACTGGGGCATATAAAGTTTGCAAGTCCAATGGGCCTCTCTTTCCAGTGATGGCCGACTAGGCCATCTTTTGCATACATATGCAGCTAGAGTCAAGAGCTCAGGGGTACTGGTTAGTTCATAATGTTGTTCCACCTATAGGGTTGCAGATCCCTTTAGCTCCTTGGATACTTTCTCTAGCTCCTCCATTAGGGGCCCTGAGATCCATCCAATAGCTAACTTTGAGCATCCACTTCTGTGTTTGCTAGGCCCCGGCCTAGTCTCACAAGAGACAGCTATATCAGGGTCCTTTCAGCAAACGCTTGCTAGTGTATGCAATGGTGTCAGCGTTTGGAGGCTAACTATGGGATGGATCCCTGGATATGGCAGTCTTTTTTTTTTTTTTTTCACTTTCTTTTTTTTTAAAATATAATTATAATCCATTTTATTATTTTTCTTAACACAAGATATCTTCATGTGACTCTGGCTTCTCTCCAGCTCCTATGTTCAAGTAATCACTCTGTCTCAGACTTCTCAGTAGCTTGGACTATAGGTGCTTGCTGTTACTCTGAACTCCAAGTCCATTATATTTACATTTTGTTTGCCAAGAAGAATATAATTCTTCAGAGACAAAGAGCTCTTCAGTTCAATGTTGCTGGAAATGTTGATAATGAATCCTTCTAAGGACTAGAATCTTAAACTCACATGGTTATGAAACAGGAAGTTGAGTTAAAAGTCCCCCATTTTATGGGGCACGTCTCACTTTCTTTCTTTTTTTTTTTTCTTATTTTTTTCTTAGGTATTTTCCCCAATTACATTTCCAATGCTATCCAAAAAGTGTCCCATACCCCCCCCCCCCACTCCCCACCCACCCACTCCCATTTTTTGGCCCTGGCGTTCCCCTGTACTGGGGCATATAAAGTTTGCAAGTCCAATGGGCCTCTCTTTCCAGTGATGGCCGACTAGGCCATCTTCTGTTACATATGCAGCTAGAGTCAAGAGCTCTGGGGTACTGGTTAGTTCATAATGTTGTTCCACCTATAGGGTTGCAGATCCCTTTAGCTCCTTGGGTACTTTCTCTAGCTCCTCCATTGGGGGCCCTGTGATCCATCCAATAGCTGACTGTGAGCATCCACTTCTGTGTTTGCTAGGCCCCAGCATTGTCTCACAAGAGACAGCTATATCTGGGTCCTTTCAGCAAAATCTTGCTAGTGTATGCAATGGTGTCAGCGTTTGGAAGCTGATTATGGGATGGATCCCTGGATATGGCAGTCTTTAGATGGTCCATCCTTTTGTCTCAGCTCCAAACTTTGTCTCTGTAACTCCTTCCATGGGTGATTGTTTCCAATTATAAGAAGGGGCAAAGTGTCCACACTTTGGTCTTCGTTCTTCTTCAGTTTCATGTGTTTTACAAATTGTCTCTTACATCTCGGGTATACTAAGTTTCTGGGCTAATATTCACTTATCAGTGAGTATATATCATTTGAGTTTTTTTGTGATTGTGTTACCTCACTCAGAATGATGCCCTCCAGGTCCAACCATTTACCTAGGAATTTCATAAATTCATTCTTTTAAATAGCTGAGTAGTACTCCATTGTGTAAATGTACCACATTTTTTTGTATCCATTCCTCTGTTGAGAGGCATCTGGGTTCTTTCCAGCTTCTGGCTATTATAAATAAGGCTGCTATGAACATAGTGGAGCATGTGTCCTTCTTACCTGTTGGGGTATCTTCTGGATATATGCCCAGGAGAGGTATTGCGGGCCTCTGCCTTAGCTCCTGCTTCCTGACCTGCTTGAGTTCTAGTTCTGGCTTCCTTTGGTGATGAAGAGCAATATGAAAGTATAAGCTGAATAAATCCTTTCCTCTCCAAGTTGCTTCTTGGTCATGATGTTTGGGGACAGGACTAGAAACCCTGACTAAGACACTTGTGAAAGTTAGTGGAAGAGCTAAAACCCACCTTTGGAAGCTTCAGTAACAGAGTGCCCAAGGTCTGGTGTCCTCTAATAGAGGCAAGGGAAACTAGATGACCCTAAGTACTGTTCTTTTCACTCCTGCTAGGTCTGTCTTCATTTAGGTGTCCATGAGGTGGGGCATACTCAAAGGTCATGACTGAATCACAAAGTTTCAGATGAAGCAAAGCAAGTCCTTGCCTTCTGGTGGTGGTCTCTGGTGAACTTTGTAACCATATCCTTCAAGGGAAATGGTCCTAGGAAAAACTTTTCCCTATGATGGCGCCCATCTATAACCTCTGTAAGCTGTAAGCTGTTAGGAAAGCTGGAGCAAGAGAACCACAGGGCTTAAACTGGGAAACTAAGTGAGTGCCTTAAAATAAAAATGTAAGTGGTGGAGACAGGGCATAGTAATAAAGTACTTGCCATGATGTCATCGGCTTCAATCTTCACCATATCAAAAAAGGAGGAGAAGAAGAAGAAGAAGAAGAAGAAGAAGAAGAAGAAGAAGAAGGAGGAGGAGGAGGAGGAGGAGGAGGAGGAGGAGGAGGAGGAGGAGGAGGAGGAGGAGATGGTGGTGATGATGATGATGATGAGTAGGATGGTCATTCTCAAGCAGGTCAGGAAGCAGGAGCTGATGCAGAGGCCATGGAGGGATGTTACTTAATATGAGAGAGAGAGAGAGAGAGAGAGAGAGAGAGAGAGAGAGAGAGAGAGAGAGAGATTGATTTATCTATCTATGTGGGCACAAGCCATAGCATACATGTGGAGGTCAGAGGACAGCTTATAGAATCAATATTCTCATTCTACCATGAAGGTTCCACAAACAGCACTTGGCAGAAAATACTTTTACTCACTAGCCCCTGAAAGACCAACTGTTGAGTGTGATGGAGACAGGAAATTAATAAATAAGGGAAGGTTGCTGTTGTTCTGCATAGAGAAAATAACTGCTAAGTGTGTGATAGGTTGGGGAATTAGGATGACATTCAGTTTTAATATATTGTTTAGGAATCTTAGGAAACAAAAATCTGGGGGGATTTTCAAGAATAGCTAAATATGTGGGACAGAAGTCACGTGCTCTAGGAGGGTGAACAAATGGAGAGATTATGGTCTTCATATCGAGGTAATGATAAGGTCATTATGTAGATGGAGATGAAATTGTCCATGGAAGTATCTGAAGAGTATCTGTAGAGGCAAAGGTGATGGAAAAGTAAGAAAGGGTAGGACCAGAGACAGGGGAACATCAGCCAGATAAGAGGGGGAAAAAAAAGAGAAAGCAGCACACTGAAATCAGGGGAAGATTGTCTCTAAAGAGTAGACTTGATGGTGTTAAAAATCTAGAGAGACCCGCAAGAACCCACACAGGATCCCCCACGGGATCCTAAGACCTCTGGTGAGTGGAACACCGTGTCTGCTCCAAGCCAATCGCACAGGACCAGACTGCATTAACTAGGGAAGCAGATAACCCGGCCTGATCAGGGGCACAAGTCCCTTCCCATCCACTGCAGCACCGGGGTTCCTGGCCCAGGGAGTCTCGGGACACCCGCAAGGACCCACACAGGATCCCCCACGGGATCCTAAGACCTCTGGTGAGTGGAACACAGCGTCTGCTCCAATCCAATCACGTGGGAACTGAGACTGCATTAATTAAGTAAGCAGATAACCCGGCCTTATCAGGGGCACAAGTACCTTCCGGTCCACTCCAGCACCAGGATTCCTTGTGTGCTGAGTTTCTGGACACCCCCAAGTTCCGCACAGGACCCTCCATGGGATCTTAAGACCTCTGGTGAGTGGAACACAACTTCTGCCAGGAGGCAGGTTCGAACACCAGATATCTGGGCACCTTCCCTGCAAGAGGAGAGCTTGCCTGCAGAGAGTACTCTGACCACTGAAACTAAGAATAGAGTTAGTCTCCCAGGTCTGCTGATAGAGGCTAACATAATCACCTGAGGAACAGAGACAACCATAGAGTTGTCTCTGAGAACCAGAGACAACTATAAGAACTAGCTCCAGAGATTACCAGATGGCGAAAGGCAAATGTAAGAATCCTACTAACAGAAATAAAGACCACTCACCATCATCAGAACACAGCACTCCCACCCCATCTAGTCCTGGGCACCCCAACACAACCAAAAAGCTAGACCTGGATTTAAAAGCATATCTCATGATGATGGTAGAGGACATCAAGGACTTTAATAACTCACTTAAAGAAATACAGGAGAACAGTGCTAAAGAGTTATAAGTCCTTGAAGAAAAACAGGAAAACACATCCAAACAGGTGATGGAAATGAACAAAACCATACTAGACCTAAAAAGGGAAGTAGACACAATAAAGAAAACCCAAAGTGAGGCAACACTGGAGATAGAAACCCTAGGAAAGAAATCTGGAACCATAGATTCGAGCATCAGCAACAGAATACAAGAGATGGAAGAGAGAATCTCAGGTGCAGAAGATTCCATAGAGAACATCGGCACAACAATCAAAGAAAATACAAAACACAAAAGGATCCTAACTCAAAACTTCCAGGACACAATGAGAAGACCAAACCTACGGATAATAGGATTTGATGAGAATGAAGATTTTTCAACTTAAAGGGCCAGCAAATATCTTCAACAAAATTATAGAAGAAAACTTCCCAAACCTAAAGAAAGAGATGCCCATGAACATACAAGATGCCTACAGAACTCCAAATAGACTGGACCAGAAAAGAAATTCCTCCCGACACATAATAATCAGAACAACAAATGCACTAAATAAAGATAGAATATGAAAAGCAGTAAGGGAGAAAGGTTAAGTAACATATAAAGGCAGGCCTATCAGAATTACACCAGACTTTTCACCGGAGACTATGAAAGCCAGAAGAGCATCTGTTTCTTTAGGTTTGGGAAGTTTTCTTCTATAATTTTGTTGAAGATATTTGCTGGTCCTTTAAATTGAAAATCTTCATTCTTATCTACTCCTATTATCCATAGTTTTGGTTTTCTCATTGTGTCCTGGATTTCCTGGATGTTTTGAGTTAGGGCCTTTTTGCATTTTGTTTTTTCTTTGATTGTTGTACCGATGTTCTCTATGGAATCCTCTGCACCTGAGATTCTCTCTTCCATTTCTTGTATTCTGTTGCTGATGATCGCATCTATGGTTCCAGATTTCTTTCCTAGGGTTTCTATCTCCAGCGTTGCCTCACTTTCGGTTTTCTTTATTGTGTCTAATTCCCTTTTTAGGTCTAGTATGGTTTTGTTCATTTCCATCACCTGTTTGGATGTGTTTTCCTGTTTTTCTTTAAGGACTTGTAACTCTTTAGCAGTGTTCTCCTGTATTTCTTTAAGTGAGTTATTAAAGTCCCTCTTGATGTCCTCTACCATCTTCATGATATATGCTTTTAAATCCGGGTCTACCTTTTCGGGTATGTTGGGGTATCCAGGTCTGGCTGAGGTGGGAGTGCTGGGTGCTGATGATGGTGAGTAGTCTTGGTTTCTGGTTAGTAATATTCTTACGTTTGCCTTTTGCCATCTGGTAATCTCTGGAGTTAGTTGTTTTAGTTGTCTCTGGTTAGAGTTTGTTCCTCTTGTGATTCTGTTATTCTCTACCAGCAGACCTGGGAGACTAGCTCTCTCCTGAGTTTCAGTGGTTAGTGCACTTTCTGCAGGCAAGCTCTCCTTTTGCAGGAAAGGCGGACAGATATTTGGTGTTCAGACCTGCCTCCTGGCAGAAGATGAAGGCCTGAAACTGGGCTTGTCCCAGAATCTGTGTAGCTTCTGTAGTCCACACTCTCACCTTCTCTGAGTAGTCTCGGTGGCATCTGGGAACCAAGATGATTCCCCCAGATGCTGTGGTGAAGCCCTTCTTGGTGGGCCAGACACCTCTCCTCTGGCAGGGAAGAAGCTCGGATGTCTGGAGCCTGAAACATGGTCTGCCCTAGAAGCTCTGTGGGTTCTGCCTGTCCCAGAAGCTGCTAGACTCTGCAGTCCATACTCTAACCTATGCAAACCAGTCTTGTGGAATCCAGGAACCCAAGATGGCTCCCCCAGATGCTGTGGTGACAGGTAAATTATCTAAACAGGCCAATACCACACCAGGAAATAGAAGATGTCATTAAAAACCTCCCAATCAAAAAAAAAAAAAAAAAAAAAAGCCCACTGCCAGATGGATTTAGCGTAGAATTCTACCAAACCTTCCAAGAAGACTTGATACCAATTCTCCTCAAACTATTCCATAAAACAGAAACTGAAGGAACACTACCTAACTAGTTCTATGAAGGAACAATTACTCTGACACCTAAACCACACAAGGATGTAACCCAAAAACAGAAGTTCAGACCAATCTCACTTATGAATATTGATGCAAAAATACTTAATAAAATTCTTGCAAACCGAATCCAAAACACATCAAAACCATTCTTCACTACTATCAAGTAGGCGTCATCCCAGGGATGGAAAGTTGGTTTAATATTTGAAAATTCATTAACATAATCCACTATATAAAAAAACTTATAGAAAAAATATCACATGATCATCTCCTTAGATGCAGAAAAAGCATTTGACAAAATACAACACCCCTTCTTGTTAAAAGTATTGGAGAGATCAGCAATTCAAGGCCCATGCATAAGCATAATAAAAACAATTTACTGCAAACCAACAGTCAATATCAAATTAAATGGACACATACTTGAAGCAATCCCACTGAATTTGGGGAGAAGACAGCGATGCCCACAACAGAAGAATGAATACAGAAAATGTGGTTCATTTACACAATGGAATTCTACTCAGCTATTTAGAATGAGGACATCCTGAGTTTTGCAGACAAATGGATGGAACTGGAAAATATCATCCTGAGTGAGGTAACTAAGACCCACAATGACAGGTATGGTATGTGTTGCAAGCCGTCCAGTGGCTCACAAGGAAGGGTACACCTGAATGGCATGCCGGCCCTGAAAGAAAGGGAAACTAGGTTGAAAGACCCCCGGAGGGCAGACACTCACTCAAGCCTCGGGACAGCCGCGCACCCAAGAAGACACTGAGACCGAACTTAAGATGTAGAGAGTAAGATTTAATAAAGCAACAACAAGAAAGCACATAAAAAGCACATAAACCAGAGCTCTGGGGTCGAAACTCATACACCCAGCATGGTGTAGAGGAGAATCGATGCCCGGCCCAAATTTTTACAGGCTTTTATAGGAAAAAGCCAGGGGAAAGGTACAAGTTTTACGTCACCAAGGGGTCGTGTCCTATATTTTGGCAATGTACCCGATCTATTGGAACATTCTGGGGTAGTACCAGGAGGCCCTTATCTCAAAAATGTTCTTGGAACAGTCCTCAGTTAGGAGGGGTAGGACTAGGTTTGTTCCAGGAGACCCTTATCTAAAAAATGTTCTCGGAACAGTTTTTAATTGGGAGGGGGTCGGACTCTGGGGTGAAGAGTTCAGGAATGTACTCTGGGGTGAAGAGTTCAGGTGTGTTCCGGGAACAATCTCTAGATGGGAGGGGTAGGAGGACTCTGAGTTGAAGAGTTTAGGTGTCCAGTAATTTTCCTCTTTCAGGTGATGAGAGAAAGATGGAACCAAGACAGTGTTCTGATCAAAGTTCAAACTTTTTTGTTTTTTGTTTTTTGTTTTTTTTTTCTGAGACAGGGTTTCTCTGTATAGCCCTGGCTGTCCTGGAACTCACTTCGTAGACCAGGCTGGCCTCGAACTCAGAAATCCGCCTGCCTCTGCCTCCCAAGTGCTGGGATTAAAGGCGTGCGCCACTGTGCCTGGCTAAGGTTCAAATTTTTAATGGTGGACACACTTTATAAAGGAGGTGGGAGGCCCATTCCAGCCAATTCATCCTTGGATCCTGGAACCAGCTGCAGGTGATGACTTGCGGAATAGGGTGTAGTCTCAGGAATAGCTCCGGGGCCTCTCAGCAAGTAGCAGTATCTAGAAGAGGAACAGTGACTGTGGCTTAACAATAGAGTGATCTAGGGAGGAAGGCTCCACCCTAGATAATCTCCTTAGTGGCAGCAAGGTCAAGTTTGGCTCAGCCTGCTTCAGGCTTGTGGGAGGCTACAGTAAGTACTCACGAATAAGTGGATATTAGGAAAAAAAATCCAACAGAATATCCAAGATAAAGTCCACAGAACTCAAAAATTTCAACAAGATGAAGTCCCACTTGGGAGCAAGAAGAAAGCATTCACAAGTGGGGAGAGAGTAAGTGACCTGGGAGGGAATGTGGACAGGGCAGGTAGTGGGTGTGGGGGAGAAGAGGGGATCCTGATCTGCTATTGGTGAGGGAAAAGGACTGAAGCCCCGAGGGCCAGCAGAAAGAATGGAAACAGACAACCTTGGGAAATAGGAGGTTGGAGGGACCTTCCAGAATGCACCAGAAACCTGGGAGTTGAGAGATCTTAGGACACCTTAGATGAAATGCCTAACTGTAGGGAGAGGGAACTTATAGAACCCACTTCCATCAGGAAAACAGGACATCAAGTGAGTGATGGGGTTGCCATCCCACAGTCACATCTCTGATCCATAATTCTTCTTGTCTGAAAGAATTACAAGGATGGAAATGGAGAGGATCCTGATAAAAATATGGTCGAGCCACAGGCACAAAGTAGAACCCATCTCAAGGTGAGGTCCGAAATCCCGCCACTATTACTGAGGATATGGAGCACTCACAAAAAGGAACCTATCATGACTGCCCCCAAAAGACCCAACAAGCAGCTGAAAGAGTCAGATGCAGGAATTTGCACCCAACTAATGGACAGAAGTTGCTGACCCCTGTTACTGAATTAGGGAAGGCTGAAAGAAGCTGAGAAGGGTGATCCTGTAGGAAGACCAGCAGTCTCAATTAATCTGGAACCCCCAAGATCTCTCAAACACTGGACCACCAAACAGACAGCATAAATCAGCTGATATGAGGTCCCCAACACACATACCGTAGAGGACTTCCAGGTCTGTGTTCATTCAGTATGCATCTAATCCTCAAGAGACTAGAGGCCCCATAGAGTTTAAAGGTCATTTGGGATGGGAGTAGAGACATCCACGTGGAGACAGAGGGGTGGTGAGGAAGTATAGGATGTGGAACAGTTGGACAGTAAATTGGGAGGGGGATAAAATATGGAGTGTAAAAAAATAAATTAATTAAAAATAAGTCAACTAACAAAAAAGCCCAGGGCCAGATGGTTTTAGCACAGAATTCTACTATACTTTCAAAGAAAAGCTAATGCTAACACTCCTCAAATTATTCCATAAAGTTGAAACAGAAAGAACACTGGCAAATTCCTTTTATAAGGCCACAGTTACTCTGATACACAAACCACAGAAACATTTAACAAAGAAAGAGTATTACACATCAATTTCCCTCATGAACATTGATCCAAAAATACTCGATTAAATACTCACAATCCAAATCCAAGAACACATCACGAATGTTATCCACCTTGATCAAGTGGTCTTCATCCCAGAGATGCAGGGATTGCTCAATACAGAAAAATATGTCAATTAATCCATCATATAAGCAAACTGAAAGAAAAAACCTCCCACATGATTATGTAATTAGATACTGAAAAAATCCTTTGACAAAATCCAATATGCCTACATGATAAAAGTCAGAAGGACATTCAAGAGACAAAGCTAAACACAATAAAGGCTGTTTATAGTAAGCCTATAGCCGACGTCAAATTAAAAGGAATCTCAAAGCAATTTCACTAAACTTTGAAACAAGACAAGGCTGCTGTTATAGTTTATATATGCTTGGCCCAGGGAATGGTGCTATTAGAAGGTGTGGCTCTGTTAGTGTATGTGTGGCCTTGTTGGAGTAGGTGTGTAACTGTGGGTGTGGGCTTTAAGACCCTTATCCTAGCTGCCTGGAAGCCAGTATTCTGCTAGCACCCTTCAGATGTATATGTAGAACTCTCAGCTTCTCCTGAACCATGCCTGCCTAGATGCTGCCATGTTCCTGACTTGAGTGTAATGGACTAAATCTCTGAACCTGTAAGCTAGCCCCAGTTAAATGTTGTCCTTTATAAGGCTTGCCTCAGTCATTGTGTTTGTTCACAGCAGTAAAACCCTAAGATAGCTGCCCACTTGGTGCATATATATTCAATATAGAACTTGAGTTCTATATAGAGCAATATGACAATTAAAGTTGACCAAGGGCAGACAATTTGAGAAGGAAGAAATCAAATTATAATTATTCACAGGTGATAATGATAGTATGCATAAGCAACTCCCAAAAATTCTACCAGGGAACTGCTACAACTGAGAAACATATTCATCAAAGTGGCTTGACACAAGATTAATACAAACAAACAAACAAGCAAACAAACCCCAAAAACAAAAACCAAAAAACCCGAAAGTCAGTAACCTTCCTGATACAAATCACAAATCAGGGAAACAACACCCTTTACAACTCTAAACAACCATGCAAATGATCTGTATGATAACAACTTCAAGTCTCTGAAGAAAGAAACTGAAGATGTCAGAAGATGGAAAGATCTGCCATGCTCATGGATTATTAGGGTTAACATAGTTACATGTCCATCTTACCAAAAGCAATTTATAAACTCATCACAACCCTCATCAAAATTCTAATACAACTCTTTACAGAACTCAAAAGAACCATACTGCATTTGGAAAAAAACAACTCAGGATAGTTAAAACAATCCTCTACAATAAAAGAGCTTCTGGAGGTATCACCATATTTGATTTCAAGCTATACTACAGACCTATAGTAATAAATACCTCATAGTATTGGTATATTAATACCATGTTGATCAATGGAATCGAATTGAAGAGACAGACCTAAGTCTATATGCCTATGGGCACCTGATTTTTGATAAGGAAATCAGAAATAGACAATGTAAATAAGAAAACATTTTCAACACATGGTGCTGGTATAACTGGATGGCAGCATGTAGAAAAATGCAAATAAATACATACCTATCACCCTGCACAAAATTCCAAGTGGATCAAAGACCTCGATATAAAACCAGATAGAGAACCTGATAGAAGAAAGAGGGGAATATCTACAAATGCATAGGCATAGGAGACAGCATCTTGAATTGAAAACTAGTAGCACAAGCACTAAGATAAGCAATTAATAAATAGGACCTCACGAAACTGGATAGCTTCTGCAAGGCAAAGGATGCCATCTAAAGGTCAAAGCAGCAGCCTATAGAATGGAAAAATATTTTTACCAAGTGCACATCTAATAGAGGCTTAATATCTAAAATATATGAAGAGTTCAATAAAGTAAACATCAATGAGCCAAATAATTCAATTTAAAAATGGAGTATAGATCCAAGCAGAGAATTGTCAACATAGAAATATCAAAATCTGAGAAACATTTAGAGAAATGTTCAACATCCTTAGAAATCAGGGAAATGTAAATCAAAATGACTCTGAGATTCTATTTAACACCTGTTACAAGAGTATGATCAAAACCACAATTGACAGCTAGTGCTGGAGAGGATGTGGAGCAAGAGGAACATTCCTCCATTGCTGAGTGCAAATTTTTACAGCCACATTGGAAGCCAATTTGGCAGTTTCTCAGAAAATTATGAATAGATCTACTTATATACCCAGTTATATCACTCCCTGGCATGCACCCAAAGGATGCTTCACTTTGCCACAAGGAGACTTGCTCAACTATGTTCATAGAAGTTTTATTCATGGTATCTAGAAACTGGAAACAACCTATATGTTCCTCAACTGTAGAATGGATAAAGAAAATGCGGTATATTTGTACAACTTTTGAAAAAATTTGATGTGTTACTTAGCTGTTAAAAAATAACATTATGAAATTCACTAATGTATGGAACTAGAAAAAAATCATCCAGAGCGTGGTATCCTAGGAAAAGGAAATAGAACAGATTTTGCAGATGGAATGGGGATGGATGAGTTTGGGAACAGGAGGAAGTGGGGGTGAAGGGAGATAGTATGGGGAGAGATGACTCTAATTGAGGGGCATTTCACAGGTGAGGTAGAAACTTAGTGCAATGGAAAGTCCCAGGAATTTATGAGTGTGACCCTAAGAAAAACTTGTAGTAATGGGGGATATGATGCCTGAAGCAGCCATCTTCTGTAACCAGGCAAGACTTCCAGTAGATTAAGTGTGACACCAACCTAGTCCTAAAACCTTTGACCTACAATTTGTTGTGACTTTAAGATGGTCTGGGGTAAATGTGGTGCAGAACTTGTGAGAGTGCCCAACAAATGACTGGTCCAACCTGAGACCCATATCATGTAAGGGAAGCCACTTTTGATACTGCCAGGAGGGGCAGGAACCAGAGGCTAGATAATCCAGAAACCTAGGATAGAACCAAACACTACTGGCAATAAAATAAAATAAAATAAAATAAAATAAAATAAAATAAATAAAATAAAAAAGTTAATTGAAATGATTCCTAATGATAACTTTGGTATTTGTAGATCATAGACTAGCATAATAATCAACAGAAATGTTTAACTCAACAACTGAATGGAGAAAATTCACGGCTAAACTTTCAGTGAAGGTCAGGGAATCCTGTGGAAGAGGGGGAGGGAGGATTAGAGGAGACAGAGGGGTCAAGGACACCACAGAATCAATTAACCAGAGCTCACAGGGACTCAACAGAGGCTGAAGTGATGGTCAGGGAGACTGAATGAGTCTGTAGAGGGAGGTCCTGAGGTTAAAATCTCATTTTCCTATTGGATCTTGATTTGTCAATAAAGAAGGACAGGGGCCAATTGCTGGGAAGAAGATGTCGATGGGACTTCTGAGTCCCAGGAGGAAAAGGCAGATGCAAGGAAGGAGAGGGGGCTTTACTGTTTATCTGATCCCGATTTAACTTAGGTACCTGGTATCTGTCTAGAAAATTGTCCATTTCATTCAGATTTTCCATTTTTTGTTGAGTATAGGCTTTTTGTAGTAGGATCTGATTTTTTAAAGGATTTTCTCAGTTTCTGTTGTTATGTCTCACTTTTCATTTCTGATTTTATTGATTTTGATACTGTCTCTGTGCCCTCTGGTTAGTTTGGCTAAGGGTTTATCGATCTTGCTGATTTTCTGCTTTGGTTAATTCTTTGTATAGTTCTTTTTGTTTCTACTTGGTTGATTTCAGCTCTGAGTTTGATTATTTTCTGCCTTCTACTCCTCTTGGGTCTATTTGATTCTTCTTCTTCTTTTTTTTTTTTTTCCAAGAGCTTTAAGTTGTGTTGTCCAACTGCTAGGGTATGCTCTTTTCAGTTTCTTTTTTAAGGTACTCAGAGCTATGAGTCATTCTCTGAGTACTGCTCTCATTGTTTCCCATAAGGTTGGGTATGTTGTGGCTTAATTGCATTAAACTCTAAAAGTCTTTAATTTCTTCCTTCCTTGCACTTTCTATTATTTTTGTTATTATTTTAGACCAGCCTTAGTCCATGGTTATCTGACCATATGCATGGGATTATTTCAACCTTCTTGTATCTGTTGAGGCCTGTTTTGTGATCAATTATATGGTCAGTTTTGGAGAAGGTACTGTGAGGTTCTGACAAGAAGGTATATTCTTTGTTTTAGGATAAAATGTTCTATAGATATCTGTTAAATCCATTTGTTCCATAGCTTCTGTTAGTTTCTCTGTGTCTGTCTTAGTCAGGATTTATATTCCTGCACAAACATCATGGCCAAGAAGCAAGGTAGGGAGGAAAGGGTTTATTCAGCTTACATTTTCCACATTGCTGTTAATCACCAAAGGATGTCAGGACTGGAACTCAAGCAGGTCAGAAAGCAGGAGCTGATGCAGAGGCCATGGAGGGATGTTCTTTACTGACTTGCTTTCCCTGGCTTGCTCAGCCTGTTCTCTTATAGAACCAAGACTACCAGCCCAGAAATGGTACCACCCACAAGGGGACCTCCCCAATTGATCACTAATTGACAAAATGCCTTACAGCTGGATCTCATGGAAGCATTTCCCCAACTGAAGATCGTTTCTCTGTGATAACTCTAGCCTGTGTCAAGTTGACACAAAACTAGCTGGTACAGTGTCTCTGTTTAGTTTTGTTTCCATGATCTGTCCATTGATGAGAGTGGAGTGTTGAGGTCTCCCACTATTATTGTGTGAGTTGCAATGTGTGCTTTAAGATTTAGCAAAGTTTCTTTAATGAATGTGGGTACCCTTGCATTTGGAACATAGATGTTCAGAATTGAGAGTTCATCTTCGTAGATTTTACCTTGGAGTATGAAGTGTCCCTCCTTTCTTTTTTGATAACTTTAGGCTGAAATTAGATTTTCTTTGATATTAGCATGGCTACTCCAGCTTGTTTCTTAGGATCATTTGCTTGGAAAGTTGTTTTCCAGCCTTTTACTCTTTGTAACTGAGGTGGGTTTCCTGTCCTGTTTACATATCCAGTCTGTTAGTCTATTTCTTTTTATTGCAGAATTGTGTCCATTGATATTAAGAGATATTAGGGAAAGATGATTGTTGCTTCCTGTTATTTTTGTTGTTAGAGGTGGAATTATGATTATGTGACTATCTTCTTTTTGATTTGTTAAAAGAAAATTAATTTCATGCTGTGTCTAGGGTGTAGTTTTCTTCCTTGTGTTGGAGTTTTCTATTTATCATCCTTTGAAGGGCTGGATTTGTGGAAAGATATTGTGTAAATTTGGTTTTGTTATGTAATACCTTGGTTTCCCCATCTATGGAAATTGAGAGTTTTGCTGGGTATAGCAGCCTAGCCTGGCCTTTGTTGTTTGTTTGTTTGTTTGTTTGTTTGTTTGTTTTAGGGTCTTATGACATCTGCCCAGTATCTTCTGGCTTTCATAGTCTCTTGTAAGAAGTCTGGTGTAATTCTGATAGGTCTACCTTTATATGTTACTTGACTTTTTTCTATTACTGCTTTTAATATTATTTCTTTGTTTAGTGCATTTGGTGTTTTATTATGTGACAGGAGGAATTTCTGTTCTTGTCAATCTATTTGGGATTTAGTAGGCTTCTTGTATGTTTATGGGCATCTATTTCTTTAGGTTAGGGAAGTTTTCTTCTATAATTTTGTTGAAGATATTTACTAGCCCTTTAATTTGGGGATCTTCACTCTCTTCTATTCCTATTATACTTATGTTAGGTCTTCTCATTGTTTCCTGGATTTCCTGGATGTTTTGGGTTAGGAGATTTCTGCATTTTATTTTTTTTTTCGACTGTTGTGTCAATGTTTTCTATGGTATCTTCTGCACCTGGGATTCTTCTATTTATTGTTTTCTGTTGGTGACACTTGCATCTATGAACCCTGATCTCTTTCCTAGGGTGTCTCTCTTTGTGATTTCTTTATTGTTTCTACTTGCACTTTTAGATTCTATATGGGTTGGTTCAATTCTTTCACCTGCTTGTTTTTTTTTTTTTCCTGTAATTCTATATGGGATTTTTGTTTGTTTGCTTGTTTGTTTTCTCCTTAAGGGCTTCTAGCAATTTATCTGTGTTCTCCTCTATTTTTTTTTAAAGAGAGTTATTTATGTCCTTCTTAAAGTCCTCTATCAGCATCATGAGGTGTGATTTTAAATCCAAATCTTGCTTTTCTGGTGTATTGGGCTATCCAGAACTTGTTGTTTTGGGAGAACAGGGTTCTGATGATTCCATGTAGCCTTGGTTTTTGTTGGTAAGTTTCTTGTGCTTGCATTTCACCATCTGGTTATCTCTGGTGTTAGTTGGTCTTGCTGTCTCTGGCTTGACTTTGTCCCTTCTATGAGCCTGTAAGCCTGTGTCAGCACTCGCCAGAGACAGCTCTTTCCTGGCAGGATCCATGCACAGAAGACTGTAGAACAATCCCAGTTCCTGGGTACAAATAAAGACAGATGGAAGGACTTTGTCCCAGCTGCTCTACTGCTCCTTTGCCGTGTGTGTTCTTGGCTGGACCCACTTTAGACAGTCAGTGGAGAGAAAATGGCGATCTCACCTCTGAGCACGGGAGTCAGAGCACTCCCTGTAGACCAGATCTCTCCTCACAGGACTGCACAGAGGCTATCTTACACCACATAAATGGAGTCATACAGCATTTGTATTTTCTGTTACTGGCTTATTTCACTTAGTACAGTTTCTTGAGAGTCATCAAAAGACACCATGTTACAGAATACTCATCCTTTAAAGATAAACTGATGTTATTATATGGATATATCACATTTTATCCTAATCGATCTGTCTATTCATTAATGAAGATTGGAATACTTCTTCCTTTTAGGCTATTGTGATTCTTCTGTTACTCAAATCTGCTTTCGACTGTGTCTAGTGCAATTTTCATTTTAGCTATTATAATTTTCAGACCGAGAAATTCTCTTAAAACTTTCTATCTTATGGGTATTTTTTAATTTTTAGATTTTTTTAATGCATCCTCAGAATATATCCCCATTGGTAAGTGGTACATGAGATTATGCTGATTTATTGTTATTTTCTTTATCCATATCTTTGTTTCGTTTTGTCAGCACCTTCAAAAGAGCTAATTTTTGTCTAGGAGAGCTACCTTCAGGTCTTCTTTGGGTCCCCTTTCTCCGTTGAATGGGTCACTCTTTCCTGTTTCTTTGTTTGGTTTTTTATTTTGTTGTTGTTGTTGTTGAAAACAGGTTAATTTAATTTAATACTTAAGTCTAATAATGGAAATCAGATTCTCCTTCCTAGATGTCTTAATCACTGTTTTTTTTTTTTTTCAATGAAGAACTACATAGGTAAAGTAACTCCAATGTAGGAAAGCATTTCATTGAGTGTTACTTACGGTTTCAGGGACTTAGGCCATGGTTATCACGGCAGGGAGGATAGAGACAGGCAAGCATAGTGCTGGAGCAATAGCTAAGAGCTACATCCTGATCCATAGGCTGGAGGTGGGGCTACTAGGAGGGGCATGAGCTTTTGAAACCTCAAAGCCCACACCCAGCGACACACTTCCTCCAAAAAGGCCATACCTACCAATTTTTCTCAAGTAGTGCCACTTTCTGGTGATTAATCATTCAAATATATGAACCTTCAAATCACCACACATGATACTTTCTCTGTCTCTGATTTTTTTTTCTTGTCTCTTATTGTTTATCTCTGTGCTAAGATTTAGTCTGAATTATAAGCACAGTGTCTTCTCAGGTTTTCCTTAGTCTGTTCCTTATCCATTATCACTTTTAAAACAAGCTCTTCTTGTTTCAATATACTAATTTTCTTTTCATTAAATGATTTTCACCTTTTATTGAAAACAGATTTTTCATTTAGTATATCCTAATTACGTTTTCCCTCCCTCTACTCCTCCCCATCTCCCTTTCTATCTTTATCCACTCTTTCTGTCACTCATTAGAAAGCTAAATAGACTTCTATGGGATAATAATATAATATAATATAATATAATATAATATAATATAATATAATATAATATAATCACAAAACAAAAACTAAGACATCAGAATTGGACAAAACAAACAGAAAGAAAGCCGCTCTAGAGAAGCAACAAGAGACAGAGATCCACTCATTAGCACATAATGAGTGCTAATGAGGAATCCCATAAAAACACCAAATGGATGCTACAATATATAACAGAGGACCAGGTTTCACCCCATGCTAGCCCTTTGAATGCTGCCTCAGGCTCTGAGTTTACCTGAGCTTTGATTGTGTTGATTATTTTTTTCTGAATGCATTAAAGTACTATATTAAAGTACTATGCTTTTAAATGGAAATCATTATTATTACTATCATTATTATTAATAATAATTTTTTATTAGATGTTTTCTTCATTTACATTCCAAATGCTATCCCCTTTCCTGGTTTCCTCTCCAAAAGTCCCCTATCCTCTCTACCCTCCCCTTGCTCCCCAACCCACCTACTACCACTTCCTGGCCCTGGCATGCCCCTATACTTGGGCATAGAATCTTCTCAAGACCAAGGGCCTCTCCTCCCATCGATGGCTGACTAGGCCATCCTCTGCTACATATGCAGCTAGAGACACGAGTCCCACCATGTGTTTTCTTTGATTGGTGGTTTAGTCCCAGGGAACTCTGGGGGTACTGGTTAGTTCATATTGTTGTTCCTCCTATAGGGCTGCAGACCCCTTCAGCTCCTTTGGTACTTTTCCTAGCTCTTTCATTGAGGTCCCTATGTTCCATCTAATAGATGACTGTGAGCATCCACTTTTGTATTTGCCAGGCACTGGCATAGCCTCACAGGAGACAGCTATATCAGGGTTTGGTGGTTGCTTATGGATCCTTGGGTGGGCAGTCTCTGGATGGTCCTTCTTTCAGCCTCAGCTCTGAACTTCGTCTCTGTAACCCCTTCCATGGGTATTTTGTTCCCCCTTCTAAGAAAGAACAAAGTATCCACACTTTGGTCTTCTTTCTTCTTGAGTTTCATGAGTTTTGCAAATTGTATCTTGGGTATTCTAAGTTTCTAGGCTAATATTCCCTTATCAGTGAGGACATATTATGTGTGTTCTTTTGTGATTGGGTTACCTCACTCAGGATGATATCCTCCAGATCCATTCATTTGTCTAAGAATTTCATGAATTCATTGTTTTTAATAGCTAAGTAGTAGTCCATTGTGTAAATGTACCACATTTTCTGTATCTATTCCTGTGCTGAGGGACATCTGAGTTCTTCCCAGCTTCTGGCTATTATAAATAATGCTGCTAGGAACATAGTGGAGCCTGTGTTCTTATTACCAGTTGGAACATCTTCTGGGTATATGCCCAGGAGAGGTATTGCTGGATCTTCCAGTAGTACTATGTCCAATTTTCCAAGGAACCACCAAACTGGTTTCCAGAGTGGTTGTACAAGCTTGCAATCCCACCAGCAATGGAGGAGTGTTCCTCTTTCTCTACATACTTGCCAGCATTTTTGATCTGAGCCATTCTGACTGGTGTGAGGTGGAATCTCAGGGTTGTTTTGATTTGCATTTCCCTGATTATTAAGGATGTTGAACCTTTTTTTCAGGTGCTTCTCGGCCATTCAGTATTCCTCAGTTGAGACTTCTTTGTTCTGAACCACATTTGTAAAATAGGGTTATTTGGTTTTCTGGAATCCCATTTCTTGAGTTCTTTATATATTTTGGATTTTAGTCCCCTATTGGATTTATGATTGGTAAAGATGTTTTACCAATCTCTTGGTGGCCTTTTTGTCTTATTGACAGTGTCCTTTGCCTTACAGAAGCTTTGCGATTTTATGAGGTCCATTTGTTGATTCTTGATCTTATAGCACATGCCATTGCTGTTCTGGTTAGGAATTCCCCCCCTGTGCCCATATCTTTGAGGCTATTCCCCACTTTCCTTTATAAGTTTCAGTGTGTCTGGTTTTATGTGGAGTTCCTTGTTCCACTTAGACTTGAGCTTTGTACAAGCAGATAAGAATGGATCAATGTGCATTCTTCTACATGATAACCACCAGTTAAGCCAACACTTTTTGTTGAAAATGCTGTCTTTTTTCCACTGGATGTTTTTAGCTCCTTTGTCACAGATCAAGTGACCATAGGTTTGTGGATTCATTTCTGGGTCTCCAATTCTATTCCATTGATCTACCTGTCTGTCACTGTACCAGTACCATGCAGTTTTTATTATAATTGCTCTCTAGTACAGCTTGAGGTGAGGGATGGTGATTCCACCAGAGGTTCTTTTATTGTTGAGAATAGTTTTTGCTATCCTATGTTTTTTGTTATTCCAGATGAATTTGAAAATTGCCCTTTCTAACTCAGTAAAGAATTGATTTGGAATTTTGATGAGGATTGCATTGAATCTGTAGATTGCTTTTGGCAAGATAGTTATTTTTAGTGTTGTCTTTAAAAGGCTTTGTCTTCTTGGTGTATTCCATCACCCCTTACTCTTATACCATTTTATTCTCCTCTTTTGAGGGGGAGGGACTTGATGGAGACATTCCTTTTAGGGCTGAGTGTTCCAAAGTCTCATTCTCTTCTCTATATAATGTCTGGCTATGGGTTTGTATATTGGCTCCTGCCTGTAGTAGAAGGAATCTTCTCTAATGATGGTTAAGCAGGAACTGATCTATGAGTATAGCAGAAGGTCATTAGGACTTATTTTATTGCTATGGTCTTTTAGACCAGTAATATTTGGTTTTCCCTTAGGTTCCTGGGCTATCTAGTCTCTGGTTCTTGGTCACTCAAGTAGTGTCCAGTACAGATTCAATTTTGTGGAGTGGACCTTAAGTCAAACCAAATTGTTTGGTACTGTAAATGAAATTATAAATTGTAGCTAGCACATATAAAAGACACACAGTCCAAGTATTTTATTTACAAGCTGTAAGCCTAGACTGGTCAAATTTTGGAGCTATTCTTACTTACATCCCAGCCATGTATCCCTTGTTACTTGCTATTTCTCCTGGCCATGTGCTCAGGGCCCATCTCCTCTCATTGCAGGTCTTCCTCTTGGTCTTCCTCCCTTGGTCTCCTTTCTTTTTTCCCCATCTCTACTTGCAACCCCCAGCCAGGTAATTGAAACCTGCCTACCTCTGTCTACTGCCCAATCACAGGCTTTTATTGATCAGTTAACTTTGGGAGCAGGGTTATATAACATTCTCGTGTGTGTGTGTGTGTGTGTGTGTGTGTGTGTGTGTGTGTGTGAAGATCTCTTTGTTAGGAGTCAACCAGATCTGAGGGATCAGCATTTGAATATGTAGTAGCTCCAGACCAACCCAAACAGGTTACTCCCACAAGATTTTCTATTGATGGATGGTGTGGGGAAGGGTGCTGCATCAAGTGGAGAAAGGGAAGTGAAAGGGGGATGAAGGAGGGAATATGGGAAACAATAGTTAAAATTAAGGGCTATTTGTGGGGTCATATGGAAGCCTAATATGGTAGAAACTTCTTAAAACACACACACACACACACACACACACACACACACACACACACACACACACATATATATATATATATGAAGCGAATCTAAATGAAATCACCAAATAATTGTGGAGCAGAGTCCCAATTGCCCAATTGCCAAATGAAGTTTCCAGTCCTGGGATTGGGTTACATCTAATTGATTGGTTCCATAGGAACTCCCAAACAACCCACTCTTTTGCTACAATTATAAGTTGCTTTCAACAAAGAGTTGGCAAGGCCCCATTGTTGAAGATAACACTTCCACCACTCATTCCACCATGTTAAATGTGGAGAAATTGAGCTGGTGCCTACATAGACCCTTTACCTCTATGTTTGAAAGTCATTGGTACACTGCCAACCTAGCCACAAACCCTCTATAATGGTGTACTGCCTGCAAGATATCCTAATATTTAATTTCTCTCCCCTAAAGGGTTCTCTGGCCCTTTAAATTTCCTGGAAGTCACTGCAACAAGTGGAGGATAGGCTTACAACAAAAGAAGGTTGGAAAATGGCAATGTGTTTGTTTCTATGTTTTTAATGAGAAACAGTAATCATTGATCAATGTTTGGTAATATATGAAAGATTTTAGTCTGTCTTGAATCCTGAAAGCTATGAGCCGGTTGTTACAAGTACCAAATAGCACTCCTATCAGGGGGTTAAACATGGAGACAAATATTGGTTACTATGATAAGAGCTTGTCTCAGGGATTCTGTTGATGTGACAAAAGATCATGACTAAAAACAACTTGGAGAGGAAAGAGTTTATTTGTCTGATATATCCTGAACTGTCATCCCTTGAGTCATTCAGGAGCCTTGAGGCAGAAGGTGGTATTCATGTAGTACTGCTATTGGCATGCTCTCTATGGTTTGATCTTGATGTTTTCTTACAAAACCCAGGTGCACCAGCCTAGTATCTCCAACCACAATGGACTGTGTCCTCCTGCATCAGTCACTAATTAAGAGAGTGCCTAACAGGCTTTCTTGCTTATAGTCTGACCTTATGGAGGCATATATTTTGTTTTTCAATTGAAGTTCCCTTTTCCCAGATAACTTGTATCTATCTGTCAAAAAAATAAAAATAAAGTAAAATAAAATAGCTAGGACCGAGCTTAAATGAATTAAAACAACCACAACATACACAAAGCTTCCTGTGGAAATTTCAAGACTTTGACCAACGTTTCATAAAATAGTTATGCACCATGTAACTAGTTTTTTTTTGTTTTTTTTTTTTTTAAGATTTGTTTGTTTTATGTATATGAGTACACTGTGGCTGTCTTTAGAAACACCAGAAGGGGGCATCAGATCCCATTCATTATAGATGGTTGTGGATCACCATGTGATTGCTGGGAATTGAACTCAGGAGCTCTGGAAGAGCAGCCTCTTGGTGATCCCAGAGGATATCAGGATATGGTTTTATAGGGAATGGCAAGCAAGCTAGGGGGGTTAAGCCAACAGGTGGTGCTTTGAAGCAAAACCATGAACAATTACATATGATGTGAAGGTACATCTAAAACAATCAGACTAATCTTTGATTGACTGTTGCTAGGAAGTAGTTAGGGAGTGCCTCTGGTGTATGGTCCAAGGACAAGCCATGGGATCTTTCTTGGTACTTTGGTGGATCTTCCTAGTGGCTACCTCCAGTTCCCCCATCCCCCAGTGCTACACACATCAGTTTAATTTCCCAACCTTCTGTACTTCTTCCAACTCCTCCCACACCTGATCCTGCCCCACTTTCTCTCACCTCTTCTCTCCTTTCCAGTTCCCTTGCTCATTTTACCTCCTGTGATTATTTTCTTCCCCCTTCTGAGTAGGGCTAAAGCATTTCCACACTTTGGTCTTTCTTCTTCTTGGGTTTCATATATATGATCTCTGAGTTGTATTGTGGGTATTCTGAGCCTTTTTTTGGGGGGGGGCTAATATCTAATAGAAGGAAATCTTGAACATATTGGCACCGGGAAAAGTTTCCTGAACAAAACACCAATGGCTTGTGCTCTAAGATCAACAGTTGACAAATGGAACCTGTTAAAATTAAAAAGCTTCTGTAAGGCAAAGGACCCTGTCAATAGAACAAAATGGCAACCAACAGATTGGGAAAAGATCTTTACCAATTCTACATCTGATAGAGGACTAATATCCAAAATATACAAAGAATTCAACAAGTTAGAATCCACAGAACCAAATAACCCTACTAAAAATGGGATATAGAGCTAAACAAAGAATTATCAACTGAGGAATATCGAATGGCCGAGAAGCACCTAAAGAAGTATTCAATATTCTTAGTCATTAGGGAAATGTAAATCAAAACAACCTTGAGATTCCACCTCACACTAGTCAGAAACTCAGGTGACAGTAGATGGTGGCAAGGATGTAGAGAAGGACTCCTTCATTGCTGGTAGGATTGCAAGCTGGTACAACCACTCTAGAAATCAGTCTGGCAGTTCCTTAGAAATTTGGACATGGTACAATCTGAGGACCCAGTTATACCACTCTAGGGCATCTACCCAAAAGGTGCTCCAACATATAACAAGGACACATGCTCCACTATGTTCATAGCAGCCTTATTTATAATAGCAAGAAGCTAGAGAGAACCCAGATATCCCTCAACAGAGAAGTAGAAAAAATGTTGTACATTTACACAATGGAGTACTACTTAGCTATTAAAAACAATGACTTCATGAAATTCACAGCCAAAGGGATGGAACTATAAAATACCATCCTGAGTGAGGTAACCCAGTCACAAAAGAAAACACATGGTATGTACACACTGATAAGTGGATATTAGACATCCACAGCTTTATCTCTATCTCATCTTTATCTCTATCACTCAGGAAACTGACACTGTCATACATTGCCTCACCTTAGCAGGTTTCTGTAACCTTGTGCAGCCTCCATGACCATTTCACTCTTATACTTTTCACACCTATAAAACCAGCACCATGAAGACAATTACAATTGTGCTGCCAGCTCTTTGATCAGAGCTATTTGCTGTTTCCCTACCAAAGCTGGGAAAAATGCCATTTCCAGCAGAGTACCATGAAGGCTGTGTATTTTTGTTTCTATGTGGGTAGAAAGTCTAATTGAATTTTTATTGGAAAAAGAGTTATCACCTCAAACAGCAAAAAATGAAGGATTAATGAGGAAACATTGTGTATTCATAGACAGATATAACTTCCAAAATATGTGTCACAGGAAGAATGTCAATTGTGCCCACTCCCCCACAGCACTAAAATATCAAGTGCTTTCCCATTTAATCTAATACTTCTGTGTTTCCACTAAAAAGAAATACAATAAAAGCACAGAAAAGTTTGTTTTGCAAAAGAAAATCCCAAAAGTCAAATAAGAGAGGAAATATAGAAATTGTTAAGTTACGTAGAACACTTTATATTATAATGGAATATATCTTCTCTTTTTATTAGATATTTTCTTTATTTACATGTCAAATGTTATCCCTGTTTCTAGTTTCCCATCTGAAAATCCTTTATCCACTTCTCCCTCTCCCTGCTCCCCAAGCCACCCACTCCCATTCCTGGTCTTGGCATTCCCCTATACTGGGGCATAGATCCTTCAGAGGACCTAGCACCTCTCCTCCCATTGATGACCGACTAGGCCATCCTCTGCTACATATACAGCTAGAGGTACAAGTTCCACCATGTGTTTTCTTTTATTGGTGGTTTAGTTACAAGGAGCTCTGAGGGTACTGGTTAGTTCATATTGATGTTCCTCCTATGGGACTTCAAACCCCTTCATCTCTTGAGTACTTTCTCTAGCTCCTTCATTGGGGACCTTGTGCTCTGTTCAATGGATAATTGTGAGCATCCACTTCTGTATTTGCCAGGCACTGGCAGAGCTATATCAGGTTTCTGTCAGCAAGCTCTTGTTGGCATCTGCCATAGTGTCTCTGGGTTTGGTGGTCATTTATGGGATGGATCCCCAAGTGGGGCAGTCTCTGGCTGGTCGTTCCTTCAGTCTCTTCCCTGAACTTTGTCTCTGTAACTCCTTCCCATGAGTATTTTGTTCCCCTTTCTAAGAAGGATTCTGAGCTTCTGGGCTAATATTCACTTATCAGTGAGTGCATATCATATGTGTTCTTTTGTGATTGGGTTATCTCTCTTAGGATGATATCTTACAAAACAGTAACTTCTGGTCTGGTTATAATTACTTAAATACCAAACAGATTTCTAGTTTTCTGTAAAAATGTCTGGGAGTTACTTATATTTAAATGGAATAAAGCTGTTACTACTTTTCTACAGCAGCAACTGCATACAGACTAGGCCACAGCAAGCACAGTTTAGAACTGTAGTTTCCCCCTAGATTCACTATGAAAAGAATGTAAGCAGTTGGTTTCATAAACATGAGTAGGGTTTTCTACTAGAGGAAATACACATAGAATAAAGAATCGAGATAAAAAGGTTTATTTAAATTTATATTTTACATTTATTTGTTGTTGTGAAGAACATCATGACCAAAGCATCTTATCAAAAGAAACACTGGATTGGAGGCTTGATTACAGTTTTAGAGGATGAGTCCTTGACCACCATAGCCAGAAGGCATGGTACTGGAGAAATGGCTGAGAGCATATATATTATCCACAAACAAGAGAGAGAGAGAGAGAGAAAGAGAGAGAGAGAGAGAGAGAGAGAGAGAGAGAGAGAGAGAGAGAGAGGAATGAAAGTGGACTGGAACAGGGACACACAGAGACACAGAGATACACGGAGACGGAGAGAGACATAGAGACAAAGAATTCAGGACAGAGAGACAGAGAAAGGCAGAGAGACAGAGACATACAGAGGAAGACAGAGATAGAGATAAAGGGAAAGAGACTGAGCCTGCTGTTTACTTTTGAAACCTCAAAGTTGAGCCCCAGAGACACTAGTCCTTCAACAAGGCCACACCTCCTAATCCTTCCCCCGAACAATTCCACCATCTAGGAAACAAGGATTCAAGAATATGTGCCTATGGGGGCCCTTCTAATTTAAACCATCACATTTACTATGTGTGTGTACGCATACATGCGTGCATGTGTGCCATGGTATGTGTCTGGAACAACTTGGAGGAATCAGTTCTTTCCTTCTACTATGTGAATTCTGGGGATTGAACTCAGATAAGTGGGCTTGCTGGGGACTGCCTTTAGCTGCCACACCATCCTTTCTGCCTGTGAAAGATTTCCTGAAGTAATGAAGGATAGCATACTCAAAGCATTCAATTTTTGGCATCCTCTACTGTATCAAATTCTTCTCCTGCACTTTCTGATGTCTGATATTTTCTCTAAGCAACTGCATTTATTGTATCAAGTTTTGCAATGAACTCAACAAAAGCTATTTCAGGCAGAATGCAGGCAGGTAAGTCATGGGTCGTAAAATAGAAAAAAAAGTTTAGAACCATTCTCAGGTGTTAATATGTGTATATTTTATCTCTTTATAGATTATATCAAATGCCTCTTGATAAAGCTCCTTAGGAATTATCTATCATTTATTTTGATCATCATCACAAGTAACTTGAGTTAGGTACTGAAAACGATCTCCACTTTCATGTAGAAGACCTTACTCTCTGAGTCAGTTACACTGGTTAGTTAGTCTGAATTTCTATTGGCATTATGATCTTTAGTAACCCCACCATAATGGCCCATTAATCTCTGCTTATGGCATTTCAAAGCTGTTTTGCAACTACAAACTCTTCTGCATTTCTTCCACCAACCAGTTCCAGAGGCCTGTTTTATCTTATTTTACTTTTTTTTAATTATCCCATAGAAATCTGTTTGATTTCTAATGAGAGACAGAAAGGGGATGGGTCCAGATGGGAGGTGAGGTGAAGATGAACTAGGAGAAGTAGAGAGAGGAGAAACTGATCAGTATATAATATATGAGAAAAAAATCTATTTTTTTTAAAGAGAAAAGGGGAAATAGAAAGGCAAGAAAAAGAAAAAAAAGTGGTGGTGGTGGTGGTGGGGGGGGGGATGTGAGAAACACTGGCCATGCCAGGTTAGTATAGCTAGAGCAGAGATAACAATGAAGATAATGATAGCTGATAAGTAAAGGAAGGGGCCAGAAAGGAGAAGCTTCCCAGCATGGTAAGGAATGGCACTGTCCTCTGAGAGCAATGGAAAACTCCAAAGGATTTAAAGTAGAGGAGTTTCAAGATCAGGTCTAAGTTAACATGCTCACCTAGGATGCTGTAGAGAATAGACTTCAGGGTTGGAGACCAGAAACAAGAAGTTCATTCAGCAAGAAGCATGGTTCATGAGTAGATATCAGGAAGCTGATATCTGAAATACTGGGGAGTTATTAGTGACTGTGGTTGAAGAATGAAGAGGAAGAGAGGCCATAGTTATCTGCAAAGGAATGACTGGTGCTCCCTTTGAGTGGCAAGAGACTATTTCCACTTCTAACTTGTGGCAAAAATCTGTACTCATTTTGTAAAGTTTTTTTTCTTGCTTCACTCTCAGTCTTAACATCATACAATATGCTATATTCTCTCTCTCTCTCTCTCTCTCTCTCTCTCTCTCTATATATATATATATATATATATATATATATATATGAATGAAGTGACATGATCTCAAGATATTCTCAAGATTCTCTTTAGAATTTGTGATTTTTGTCCACAGATAGATGATAGTTAAGACCTGTATATGAGGGTTTCTTAGAAGATGGGCTGAAATCAATGAAAGATGTGTCAGTAGCCCTTGGATTCCTGCAACTTGGAGGCAGGGCATCTACATCCAGTTTTCACCTTGTGTGATTTTGGGAGTCATGTGAGCTCCTTCAACAAATATCTTTAAATATCAACACTAGAAATTACAATGGTCCACATATGAATTATTTATACTTCCACAAGTTATAGTTCTTTTATAAAGTAAGGATTACCATCTATTAAAATATACCTTCATTGAATCAGATCACATGTATGCTTCATAAACAATCACATGAATAACTGGACATGTCGGAACCCTGTGAGGCTGTGCTACTTGGTGAATGGAGCATAAGTGTAGCAAACAAGACAGATGAGTGCTTATGTCTTGATATTCTATAGCTGAGCTGTTGGCAAGTGAGGTGGAATGTCTGCAATGGTTGCCTAAGGTCTCTCTTCCTGATAGTGTCTCTTGTACACGTGTGGAATAAAGCTTTTGTGTCTATGTGGGAGCAGCACTTAGAGACCACACTGAGTAGAAGATGGCAAACATAATCAGGCAAGCTTGCTCATGCCCCCATTCTTCCATCTTTCTCACTTACTCATTTGTTTACTCTTATACTATTTGAGCCTGATGAAACAATCTACCATGTTGTGAGCTTCCCCACGTAAGGTCCATTTGTCTAGAAACTAGTAATGGTCTTTAACTGTGGACTTTCAGACCAATAACCTAGAAAGAACTGAGTCCTGATAATAACCATATTTACTGGCTAGTTTTGTGTGAACTTGACACAGCTGGTGTTATCACAGAGAAAGGAGCTTCAGTTGAAGAAATGCCTCCATGAGATACAACTGCAAGGCATTTTCTCAATTAGTGATCAGGGGGGAAAGCCCATCTTTGGGCTGGTAGTCTTGGTTCTATAAGAGCGCAGGCTGAGCAAGCCAGGGGAAGCAAGCCAGTAAAGAACATTCCTCCAGGGCCTCTGCATCAGCTCCTGCTTTCTGACCTGCTTGAGTTCCAGTCCTGACTTCCTTGGTGATGAGCAGCAGTATGGAAGTGTAAGCTGAATAAACCCTTTCCTCCCCAACTTGCTTCTTGGTCATGATGTTTGTGCAGGAATAGAAACCCTGACTAAGACAAATTGGTACCAGCAGAGTGGGGTATTCCTGTGACAACTTGACCATGTTTTGGGGAGGACTGTGGAAGGACTTTGGAACTTTGGGCTTGAAGATCCATTTGTTGTTAAGAGCTCTATCAGATGTTGTGTAGGAGCTTGGAAGATAATGTTGAGAACAGTGCAGAAGATGGAGGTCTGGCTTATGAAATTTCAGAGGTAAAATTAAAGACTCTTTTCAGGGCCATTGCTGTTTTGATTGGGAAGATTCTGTGGTTCTGGTTACTGAGACTGAAGAATCAGCTGTGATTAACAAGATACCAGAACTACTAAAGTGAAACTTTTGCATTACTGGGACTATTGATGCTGGTTAGCTGGAGCTAAGAAATTAGTGGTGATTAAGAAGAGACCAGCATCATTGAGGTGACATCTTCTGGGAAGTGTTTTCTGAAAGCACAAAGAGGCTGTGTTCCAGAAATAACTAAGGTTGTACTCCTGCTGTGGTGGGACTTGGTAATGTGTAAGGGTCACCCAGGTGGTACTGGTTTTGAAGGCATGAAGGGGTCATGCAGAGCAGCTGAGGCTCGATACTGTGAGAGGACATGGAAGGACATTGGTGAAGGTGCAGCTTCAGTTGCAATTGACATCCCAGGACTGAAGGGGTCATGCAGTGTTTTGGAGATGCCAGTACCATGATATGACCACCAAGAGCAGTAGCAGTGGAGTACAGGCATCTGGAGCCTAGAGGACGATGCATGTGCTACAAAGGGCATGGCTAGAGAAGTGACCCAAGCCCTTGGAGGATCCCAGAAGATTGTGAGTTGGATCCCAGACATTGGATGGTTAGAGATTGATTTTTGCTTTTGATTGTGACTGTGCCCTGATATTTTCCCTCTTGAAGGAAGAAACTATTTTAGTGGAGCCCACAGTTAAGAGACTTTTAGTTGTAAAAAGACTTTGGATTTTAAAAGAGATGGATATTTTAAAGAGATTGAAATTTTAAGAATTTGTAAAGACCGTGGAACGTTTAAAGTTATTTAGACCTCGGGGATGAATAAGAATGTAAGGGTTGAGGCTTACATTCAGTGATGTGTTGGTATGTCACGTTGACAAGGGGTCAATAGTACTGGCTAGTTTTGTGTCAACTTGACACAGCTGGAGTTATCACAAAGAAAGGAGCTTCAGTTGAGGAAATGCCTCCATGAGATACAACTGCAAGGCATTTTCTCAATTAGTGATCAAGGGGGAAAGGCCCCTTGTGGGTGGTGCCATCTCTGGGCTGGTAGTCTTAGTTCTATAAGAGAGTAGGCTGAGCAAGCCTTCATTTCCTCAATGAAGGCATCGAGGAAATGCCTCCATGAGATACAACTGCAAGGCATTTTCTCAATTAGTGATCAAGGGGGAAAGGCCCCTTGTGGGTGGTGCCATCTCTGGGCTGGTAGTCTTAGTTCTATAAGAGAGTAGGCTGAGCAAGCCAGGGGAGGCAAGCCAGTAAAGAACATCCCTCCATGGCTTCTGCATCAGCTTCTGCTTCCTGACCTGTTTGAGTTCCAGTCCTGACTTCCTTGGTGATGAACAGCAGTATGGAAGTGTAAGCTGAATAAACCCTTTCCTCCCCAACTTGCTTCTTGGTCATGATGTTTGTGTAGGAATAGAAACTCTGACTAAGACACCATGTGAGTGTGAAAGTTGATCCTCTAAAGTTCTGCCATAAAAGGATGACTTTTTCAACTGATACCTTGATTGAAGTCCTACGAGATTTCTGATTCACATAAACTGAGATAATGTCATTTTGGGTTCTAAGTTTCATGGAAATCTGTTATGTAATTATATATATATATATATGTATATATATATATATAACTACATAACAACTATATACATATATATATGTTTATATATACATATACACATATACATATATACATATACATATATATATATATACATATGTTTATGTGTATGTGTATATATATATATATATATATATATAGGTTTTTCGAGACAGGGTTTCTCTGTATAGTTCTAGCTATCCTGGAACTCACTTTGTAGACCAGGCTGGCCTCGAACTCAGAAATCCACCTGTCTCTGCCTCCCAAGTGCTGAGATTAAAGATGTGCACCACCACTGCCCAATTTTTTTTTGTAGTAATATATTACTAATATATAAAGTTATTCAATTTTCTGTGCTGGTCTACAACACAGAATCCATATATTTATATTGTATCTTTATAGTGAGACTACAGTGAAAGAATGCCAAATTTATAAATGATTGTTACTATCACATAAGAGGGGGCAAAGCCTAGGGATATTGAATCTACCACGTATTGAATGGTATCAACAGTAGACACACTGAGGTTAGGCATGTGACTTCCATAGGTGTCCAGTTATAGCAGAACTACATTATTGTAATGCATTATATAGTCTTCTCTGTCCCATCCAGCAGGACTTAGTTATTCTGTTGGTCGAGGAGGACCAGGGCCTGAAAGAGAAATGAGCAGAGAAAGCGAAGTGAGACCAAGCAAAGAGTTGTCAAGGTCTGTTTAATGAAGGCTAGGAGCCTGATTATAAGCACACAGTGAGAGAAAATAGGGAGAAGTTGAGGGGGCATAATAAAATACAGAGAAAGGGATGGACATCTGGGGCGAATGCTGATTACAGGCTTCTCGTAGCTTATCTTGGAATGTTGGCCCCCTAACAGTCCCGGGCAGCCTTCAAACATTCTGCAGTTTATCTTGGAGTGCCATAAACAGTCTCAGGCACCAAAGGAGACATGGAGGAGGAGGTGAAGCTGCCTTCATCTAAGCAGTCCTAGGTGCCAAGTGAAGGAGGGAGTGAAGCTGGCAGTCTCAGGCACCAGGTGGAGGCAATGAAGGAGGGGGTGGCATAATTCCCTTCAAAGGATCAGCTGAATCTTTACGATGAGAGTAACTGCAGGACTTAGTTTCCCACAGTTTGGTGTTTCACACTTCTCCAGTTGACTATGAATTGAATGATCATGGCAGTGGAGGGATGTGGTGTATATTGCAATACCACTGTCCTAGTCAGTATTCTATTGCTGTGAAGAGACACCATGACCATGGTAATAAAAGAAAAAAATTTAATTAGCGTTTGCTTACAGTTTCAGAGGCTTAGTCTATTGTCAGCATGGTACCATACAGACAGACATGGTGCTGGAGTAGAAGCTGAGAGTTCTATATCTAGATTCACAGGCAGCAGAAAGAGAGAGAAAGAGAGATTCTGGGTCTGGCTTGGGCTTCTGAAACCTCCCAACACTAGAGACATACTTCCTCCAAAAAGGCCATACTTACTCCTACAAGGCCATGTATCCTAATCCTTTCAAATAGTAGCACTCCATTAAGCCACAATTTTCATTCAAGCCACAATAACCACTGTATCTCCAGTATCTCCCATAGTAGTAGAGAATAGAAATGACGTTTCATTTGTGTTTTTTGAAACTACAAAGAAACCACAAAGAAAAGATCAATCATTTTATTATTTATTTTAAAAAGTAATCAGTGAGTTAATTAAACACATGAATAATCAAATGAATGCAAAGACTATCAAATGGCCAGCTCTGGTGGTGTTTTCAGTGATCTAAGGAGGAGATGTGGGGCTGGAAATTAATGTAAAGCAGGCATAAACATACACCTGTTGAAGGAAGCAAGGCTCCAACACCTTTATTTTTTCCCCCATAGCTTATATTCCTCAACAAAATCTCTCAATCAGTATAAAAATATGTGATTACATTCTATTTTTTCTTTAATAGAATGATTACAATAAGTACACATGAAAAATAACATGTTCCCCAATACCCTTACATGATTAAACTTTTTACATCTTAGAGTAAAAAAATCCAAATTATCCCTAAGGACTCATATATGTTCATGTTTAAAAACCTTGTTATAGATTAGCAAAGTGTAAGCAAGCAAAGTATTTTTCTCAGCCAGCTATTTTACTGGCAGGCTGAAATTTGTGGTTACAAAAAAAAAAAATAGGATCAATCATTTTATTTTTATCTTAAAAAGTAATCTTATAAAAATCTTAAGAAAAATCACCAATGTAAACTTTTATATAAAAATAATCAGTCGTTTCTACTTTAAATCTTCAGGGTGCTTACCAGCTACTAACAATTTTTTTTTATTAAATCATATTAGGAAGCTGAGGGCAAAATGGGTACAAAAAATTAATCATCACATTGATCACCAGCCCAGCTTTGGCAATAAAAGCACATCAGCCAGTCTGTCATTATTTTTGTTCCCTGACCTCAAAGAATCCCTTGCTCAACTATCAAGAGTGTGCCTTTCTGAGCTTTAAATTGTTCCCCAAGATTTTCTACATAAAAGCCTCTAACAAAACCATCTTAACTTTACTAACAATTGGTATCTCTAAGTTCTTCCTGAGGGTTGAATCATTTATCTGTTCCATAAATAATACTTGGAAAAGATCAATCACTATTATTGTAAGTGCCAATGGTACTGCCTAGCGAGGGCCTGAAAAATCCCCTTAGAGTTTTCATACAACTCATAGATTATGAGAGATGTGATGACCATGAGGACAACAAGCAGAGTGAATCTCCACAACAACAACAAAATGTCCTCAGGGCACTTAGTCCTCTAGGCTCTGCCTTTCCAAGCCACATCCATGCCAATTGTGCTAACCACTCAACAGCTCTGCATGAGTTCTAAAGCTGTTTACCCTTCCCCTTGCATGGGCCTGGGAAGAAGACCTTATCTTATTGGGTTATCTGGCACTTTTCCCAGGAGACACAAGGGAGTAAAAGGAATTCCGGATATAGAGTAAGCAACCATCCCAGATGTTCATTTGCAGATCCTCATCACCTGTAACTCAGGCCAAAGGCTCGTACTTCTCTGGCCTCAGTATTCTCATGTGCCAAACAGGAGTTATTGTCTTAATTATCTATTGGATTGCTATGAAGATCAATGATATCCTGAATATGAAGTACTTTGTAACTGAGAATGCCAAAATTGTTAGCTGTTAGGAATGTTGGTAGAAACTGGTTTAAAATACTTTCTCTTAATTATTATTAATTATTCAACCAGGAATTTTTTGATGTAACTCCAGTTCATAAAATATGTTTATGACATAAAATTCATGAATAAATTTCACACAAAATCTATATTCCAACAAATTTTACTTTTAAAATTATCTGTAAAAAACAGTATTTTTCACCTGCCCCCAAGAATATAATGCTTTATTTTTCTTGTGTCTCTATCGCCTTGGTAGCATTTTGCAGGTTTACAAATAGAAAACATGTACTTTTTTAGATGTACTTTCAGCAAGTAGGGACATTGTGCTTTTGTTTTTATACCATGTTGTTGCTTAGTTTTGGCTCCATGAGTTTGTTTTGTAATTATTGAGATGGCAGTAAACATGTTTACTGGCTAAAGGAAACAGAGGCTCTTCAGAAGGATTCTGGCTGTGTATTCAGCTGTGTTAATTCCCAAGGAACCAGGTTTGCATCATGTGAAACACACTAGCAGGCTCTGGCCATCAGCCATGTTGACCTCACAAGAAGTAGAAGGCAGGAAAGGACAAATCAGTCTCTTTGGGGCTGCAAATGCTAAGACTTTATACTACTCTACCAAGACCTTTCAAAACACATCCAAAATACATGATAGACATATGTTTTCTAGCCTTTTTCAAATTGAGTGCAGTGGGAGGGTCATTGGATTACCATGAATGGATTTACCATGTGCCATGACATGAGTTTAGAAAACATAGCACACGTAGCTCCCAGGATATTGTAATGTCTTTGCTAAATAGCTAACGTTAGCAGGACTTAGATAAAAATAAGAATCATTTACAGAACTATACCCTTCACCCCACCCCATATCTCTTTCATAACAGTGATATGAAGTAGAAATTTCTGGTTTCTTTGGAGACTCAGTTGTGTCATGTGATCTTTTTCTGGAAACTATCATATGAGAGACATGTGGTGTTATTATGGAAGCAGCCTGGAAAAGGGGCATGTGAATGTTTTGCTAGAGCAGACACTTGAGAGAACACATGTTTGATGAAGGTATAAATATAACCCAACAGACAGTGGATGATGCTGTGTGGTATTGGTATGCCTTACCATTCTTTGCTGGTCATTGTTTGTCGTGACTTCATAGAGAGAAATGCCACCAAAGAACTTCTTGTGGTGTTTCAGGGGCTTCTTGCTGCTTCCTCAGACTGGGCCAATTGGTAGAGCCTTTGAAGTTCTTCTGGGTTGACCTGCTGTTGCTAATTCATGAATGATGTTTGCAAATGGTTGAGCTGCCTCTTCTAATTTGTGTAAACTCAACTGTTCATATCCTAACAATGCAGATTGGATTTGCTCCAAAGAACTATTTCTAAACAGTTCCACTTCCTCCTTTGCTCGATTAACCTTTCCTTTCTACTACCTCTGGTGGGTGATGGGCTAGAAGGAAGGTTTTGGAGTATTCTGCTAGCAGCTTTCAGATAAAGATGTAGGACCCTCAGATCCTCCTGAACTATGCCTGCCTGGATGCTGCCATGTTCCCCACTTGGAGATAATGAACAGAACCTCTGAACTTTGAAAGCTTTTAAATGCGGCACACAGAATAATGTGGAGAAAATAGTTTACTACGGAAAAACATGAGACATACTTGAAGACATGGTTTGCTTCAAAGATATCAAATCAGTGGCACTTTATCATTGTCTCATGGTGCCAAAGAAGCATATCGGACATTGCAAGGATCTAAACAAAGATCACATAGAAATGGTTGAGAACATAGTAGCTGTTGGAAAAACCATGCTTAAGAGGAATAATTTCACTGACTTCACAGATGTGAGAATGAGTTTCCATGTGGCTCTGTTCTGCTCCATCTCTCATCTGCACCTTCATGTGATAGCACTAGTCAAAGAGTTTGGCTTCTTATCAAAGCTGGTTCATAGGAAGGGTCATACAGTTGATTAATTGCTTGAAAAACTAAGAAAATAAAAATGTGAACCATGGATAAGTTTCTTACCTTACTCAAAAAAGCTATTGGTTTGCTCTTTTTGAAGGCTAATTGCAGTCTGAAGGTTTGCTGACTCATACATAACATTACCACTGACTAGCTTTACATTTTTTCTGGATATTTATTTTCTGACATATGTCATAGTTATGTGAGAATTTTCTCACTGACTTCTTTGTTTTAATGCTCACTTATGTAAGGTTTTATGCTTAAGATACTACAGCTAAAATCCATTTAATACAAATTCTGCTAATCAAGATGCATCCTATTATTTTTAAAGTTCAAGTTTCATTTATTAATGGTCTTAATAATAATTTGTAATGAATAAACTGGCATAAAAATTAGAACCTTTATTATAGTGAAAGAGAAAAAATAGCCATTTTATGATAGTTCTGTAGTCTTACACATAAAATTTCAAAATAAAGAATACTATGCTACCAATATTGTGTGATCTTGATGATAAAAGCAGTTATATCTGTGTCATTTCTAACTGGTTTCACACACACACACACACACACACACACAAATTTCCCCTTAGCCATAGGGAAGATACTCTCTTAGTCTCTCAGTGAGCACACAAAACCCAGGATAATACCAAAACCCATAATATATTCTGTGTTTTTTCATTATATGCATACCATATAGTTTATAACAAGCATAGCATGAGATTAATAAAAACAATGTTAATAAAATAGAAGTTATAACAGTGTACAATTAAAATACTGTCAATGTTCATGATTGTACTTTGTTGCCATATTAAGTTGCATATGGCTACTCTGAAGCTATGACAGTTAACCTAATAACTGAGATGGGAAGTATAGTGAGTAATGCATAGAGACTGTGTAGATGGTTCTCAACTCAGGTGGGGTAGAGAGGAATAGTGTGAGATTTCATTTTTCTGTGCAAAACTGCATGTAGTTTACAATATGTGGAGTGTTTATTTCTGACACTTTCATGTACTATTTGGGGTTAACCACAGGTAACTAAAGCTATAAAAGTTAGCTCACAAAAGGTGAGAGGGAACTGCTTTAATGTACTCTTTTTTATTGGATATTTTCTTTATTTACATTTCAAATGTTATTCCCTTTCCTGGTCCCTCCATCCCCTGGAACCCCCCTATCCCATCCTCCCTCTCCCTGCTTCTATGAGGGCATTCCTCCACCCACCCACCCACCCACCCACTCCTACCTCCCCGCCCTCAGTTCCCCTACACTGGGAAATCTATCGAGCCTTCATTTAATGCACTTTTATTTATTTATTTATTTATTTTTTATTTTTTTATGTTTTTAATTGGTAATTTTCTTTATTTACATTTCAAATGTTTTCTCCTTTCCAGGTCTCCCATTCGGAACCCCCTATCCCTGTTGACTAAGGATGTTGAGAATTTCTTTGGGTGCTTTTCAGCCATTCAGTATTCCTCAGTTGAGAATTCATTGTTTAGCTCAGTACTCCATTTTTAATAGTGTTCATGCTAGAGCCAACTATTCTTCCACAAACATCATCAAAAAACATTTGTTTTCCTAGTGGCACTGAATTTGTTTACTGGAAGAAAGTAATTTAGAAACTGTTCATCTTGATTTGTAGCTAATGAGACAAAAATACACTGCCAATTTTAAATTGCCAATCAGATGATCACCTTGCAACAACACTGATGGTCTCTGGCTCCTTACCTACTTGTGCTATGCCTTAAATAATTGTGCCTACCCCATTCTCAAGCTGAGGGTGGAAGGTGATCCTTGGAGGCTTTACTGCTCTGCTAGTTTACTTAGATTTCAAGAACAATCACAAAAAACATAAAAAGAAGGATTTAAACTCAGAGTGGTCCAAGAGTCAGAGCAACAAATGCTGGTATCTGTGTTAATTCTTCCTTTACTCTCAGAGAATCTCCATCATTTACAGTGCTCAGCTAAATGGATCTGGAATCCTTAAGGTGACATTTCAGAAAAATAATTATTGGCTCCTAGAACACAGCAATTGGTGGCTAGAAAGACATGATGCTGGAGGAAGCCTAGGTTTAAGGTTTTCATTCTTCAGTGCTGGGTCTGGTTATATATGAAAATATCATGTGCATACCCATTCTTGGGGAGGGATTGGAATTCAGGTTTGCTTCACAAACCAGACAGGACATGGAAAGTTCAGGTTGTATCAGGGTCTGTTTAATAAGATCCAAGTATCATTTGTTCTTGAAAGAAAATGATCATAGGTTATATGGCAATAAGAGCCTTACAACTTGCATGGGGACCTCATCTAGGGGATGATGGTCTTTACAACAAGAGACACCTGTTAAATTGATAGTTACTGACAGGAATTTGTAAGGCATGCCAAAGTTAGAGAATAGGCTTTTCATAATTTTGGTAGTTTCTGACTACAGGATGGTGGGTAGTGCTGCAGCCAGGGAGCAAAATGAAGACCCAGAAACACTAAATGTCATAGAAGAAGTGAGGGATACAGGAGCTAAGGACAAAGTGCATTTTCCGATAAGCCAGACAGTGAATTCCTTAGGCAAGCAAGTGAAGCACCAAATGTTTTAATGCTGACCTTATGATTGGAGTCTAAAGAGGCAAGGCAGAAAATCATTAGCACACATCTATCTCTTTCAACACTAAAAATTATATTGACTCACAAACCCAAAAGACCATGGAAGAAGCCAGAGGATTGATGTGGGGCCCAAGAATTTCTGAAAGGAGCTACTGTCCTATAAATAGAGGAGGATGGAGAGCTAATGATGGGTCTAGACCAATAGACAACCTTCCTAAACCTATAACCTTTTAATACAGTTCCTCATGTTGTAGTGACCCTCAACCATAAAATTTATTTTGTTGCTCCTTCATAACTGTAATTTTTTGCTACTGTTAAGAATCTTTTTTATTAGATATTTTCTTTATTTACATTTCAAATGCTACCCTCTTTCCTAGATTCCTCTCCAAAAATCCCCTATCCTATCTCCCCTCCCCCTCCCCCCCAACTCACCTACTACCACTTCCTAGCCCTGGCATTCCCTTATACTGGGACATAGAATCTTTGCAAGACCAAGGGCCTCTCCTCCCATTGATGACCGACTAGGTTATCCTCTGCTACATATGCAGCTAGAGACATGAGTCCCACCATGTGTTTTCTTTGATTGGTGGTTTAGTCCCAGGGAGCTCTGGGGGTACTGGCTAGTTCATATTGTTGTTCCTCCTATAGGGCTGCAGATCCTTTCAGCTCCTTGGTTACCTTCTCTAGCTCCTTCATTGGGGACCAATGGATGACTGTGATCATCCACCTCTGTATTTGCCAGGCACTGGCATAGCCTCACAGGAGACAGCTATATCAGGGTCCTGTCAGCAAAATCTTGTTGGTATCTGCAATAGTGTCTGGGTTTGGTGGTTGTTTATGGGATGGATTCCATGGTGGGGCAGTCTCTGGATGATCATTCCTTCAGTCTATGCTCTACTGTTAAGAATCTTAACTTAAATATCTGTTGGTCTTAGATGACCCCAGTGAAAGGGTCATTCAATTCCCAAAAGGGTCACAACCTACAGTTGAGAACTGTTATTCTAGAGGAAGGACTAATATGGGATTCTTCTAGACAAATGGAAAGAGGTCAAAAGCAATAGGGGCCTTGTACCTGCTCTTGAACAAAGTAAACTGTTGATGAGCTGCTGGCAATGCAAACTGTTTGGTTTAATTCCCCCAGGACCCTGTGGGTAGAGGAAAACACTGTGTATGCAGGTTGGGTCAAGGTTGGCAATATAGAAGACACAACCTGGGAACTGGCTAAGAAATGTCTACACTGTCTCTAAGTTTGGAGCCCAATGAAGCTACGATGCCTGCAGTGGACACATCCTTAGTGGCCAGGAAAGAGAGCTTTCTCCTGGGTGTCTAGGCATTATTCTTGTCACAAAGAACTCTGTGATGATTCCCTTTCTATTCTGGAGGGTTGGAGCTTGGAGTACTGGAGGATGCTTAGGGCATCCAAACTGAATTCGTGGATAGAGTTGTTGTTTGGATCAGCATTAAGGTAAAGTGAGTGAGGTGGTAAGTATACATAAAGTGTAAGCAGGCATCTCTATTCAGGTAGTGTAAGTCGTCAGTTGGCTCTCACATTTATGGCATAGCTGGTGAGGTTACCTAACCAGCTGGCTTTTGTTGAGTTTTCCTGTGCTAATTTTGCATTTAGTAGTAAACCATGGCAATGAGAAGCTTTTTGCCCATTTGATATTTGAAATCCTGAGGCCAGCTCTAGAAAACAAGGCAAAAACCAGGTTCTCTCTCTCTCTCTCTCTCTCTCTCTCTCTGTGTGTGTGTGTATGTGTGTATATTTTCAAGTAACTCCACTACATCAAATGCCATTAAGAAAAGGCTATTAGAAACCTGTTGCCTCAGCTGTACAGCTGTTATTTCTTTGGGAAGAGAGAAGTAAGAAATAGAAAGATATTTAATCACTAAAAACTAAAAAGAATCCACAAAGGATCAGCCTTTAAAGGCAACTCAATTGTTCTTTTCTTGATCAGAGAGATAAAAAAGGAAAGTTTATTTTAGATAGAATTAGAAGATAAATGATAACATGCAATTCTAACTCCCCAAATTACCCTCAATTGTCATGCTGGAAAGATATTTAGCTATTCATATTTAATCATGTAGTCTATGTTGTGGCAGTGACAAAGATGATGATGATACTCATCAAAATGAACAAGTATTGAACATTGATTTCTCCACATCAGGTGTTATGCTAACCCATAAGAAAAGAAAAGAATTTAAAATAAAAAAAAAAAAAGAAAAAGGAGACATAACCACAGAATCTGAGGAAATCCAAAACATCATCAGATCCTACTACAAAAGGCTATACTCAACAAAACTGGAAAGCCTGGATGAAATGGACCATTTTCTAGGCAGATCCCAGGTACCAAAGTTAAATCAGGATCAGATTAACAATCTAAACAGTCCCATTCCCCCTAAAGAAATAGAAGCAGTCATTAATAGTCTCCCAACCAAAAAAGCAGAGGACCATATGGGTTTAGTGTAGAGTACTATGAGACCATCAAAGAAGACCTAACTCCAATTCTCCTCAAACTACTCCACAAAATAGAACAGAAGGTACTCTACCCAAATCACTCTATGAAGCCACAATTACTCTGATACTTAAACCACATAAAGACCCAACAAAAAAAGAATTTCAGACTAATTTATGAATATTGATGCAAAAATACTCAATAAAATTTTCACAAACTGAATCCAAGAATATATCAAAATGAATATCCATCATGATCAAGTAGGCTTCCCCCCAGGGATGCATGAATGGTTTACTATATGAAAATCCATCAATGTAATCCACTATATAAACAAACTCAAAGACAAAAACCACATGAACATCTTGTTAGATGCTGAGAAAGCATTTTGCAAAATCCAACACCCTTTCATGATAAAAGTCTTGGAAAGATCAGGATTTCAAGGCCCATACCTAAACATAATACAAGCAATCTACAGCAAAGCAGTAGCCAACATCAAACTAAATGGAGAGAAACTTGAAGCACTCCCACTAAAATCAGGAACTACACAAGGCTGTCCACTTTCTCCCTACCTATTCAATATGGTACTTGCATTCCTTGCCACAGCAATTAGACAACAAAAGGAGATCAAGGGGATACAAATTGGAAAGGAAGAAGTTAAAATATCATTATTTTCAAATGATATGATAGTATATATAAGTGAACCTAAATATTCTACCTGAGAACTCCTAAGCTCGATAATCAGCTTTAGTGCAGTAGCTGGATATAAAATTACCTCAAACAAATCTGGGTTTTCTCTAGACAAAGGATAACCAGGCTGAGAAAGAAATTAGGGAAACAACACCCTTCACAATATTCACAATTAATATAAAATACCTTGGTGTGACTCGAATCAAGGAAGTGAAAGATCTGTATGATAAGACCTTCAAGTCTCTGAAGAAAGAAATTAAAGAAGATCTCAGAAGATGGAAAGATCTTCCATGCTCATTGATTGGCAGGATTAAAATAGTAAAAATAGCTATCTTGCCAAAAGCAATCTCCAGATTCAATGGAATCCCCATCAAAATTCCAACTCAATTCTTCACTGAGTTAGAAAGGGCAATTTGCAAATTCATCTGGAATATCAAAAAACTTAGGAAAGCAAAAACTATTCTCAACAATAAAAGAACCTGTGGTGGAATCACCATGCCTGACCTCAAGCTGTACTAGAGAGAAATTATGATAAATACTGGTACAGTGACAGACAGATAAATGGAATAGAATTGAAGACCCAGAAATGAACCCACACACCTATGGTCACTTTATCTTTGACAAAGGAGCTAAAACCATCCATTGTAAAAAAAAGACAGCATTTTTCATCAATTGGTGCTGGCTAAACTGGGGGTTATCATGTAGAAGAATGCAAATTGATCCATTCTTATCTCCTTGTACAAAGCTGAAGTCTAAGTGGATCAAGGAACTCCACATAAAACCAGAGACACTCAAAGTTATAGAGGAGAAAGTGTGGAAAATCCTCAAAGATATGGCCACACGGGAAAAATTCCTGAACAGAAAACAATGGCTTGTGCTGTAAGACCAAGAATTGACAAATGGGACCTCATAAAATTGCATAGCTTTTGTAATGCAAAAGATACTGTCAATAAGACAAAAAGGCCACCAAGAGATTGGGAAAAGATCTTTACCAATCCTATATCAGATAGGGGACTAATATCCAATATATACAAAGAACTCAAAAAGCTGGACTCCAAAAAGTCAAATAACTCCATTAAAAATGTGGTATAGAGCTAAACAAAGAATTATCAACTGAGGAATACCAAATGGCTGAGAAGCACCTAAAAGAAAATATTCAACATCCTTAGTCATCAGGGTAAAGCAAATCAAACGAACACTGAGATTCCACCTCATACAAGTCAGAATGGCTAAGATCAAAAATCCAGGTGACAACAGATGCTGGTGAGGATGTAGAGAAAGAGGGACACTCCTTCATTGCTGGTAGGATTGCAAGCTGGTACATCCCACTTTGTAAATCAGACAGGCAGTTCCTCAGAAAATTGGACATAGTACTACTGGAAGATCCAACAATACTACTCCTGGGCATATAACCAGAAGATGTTTCAACACATAAGGACACATGCTCCACTATGTTCATAGCAGCCTTATCTATAATAGCCAGAAGCTGGAAAGATCCCAAATGTCCCTCAACAGAGGAATTGTTACAGAAAATGTGGTACATTTACACAATGGAGTATTACTCAGCTATTAAAAACAATGAATTTATGAATTTCTTAGGCAAATGGATGGAACTGGAGGATATCATCCTGAGTGAGGTAACCAAATAGTAAAAGAACTCATATGATATGCACTCACTGATAAGTGGATATTAGCCCATAAACTTAGAATCCTCAAGATACAATTTGCAAAACACATGAAACTCAAGAAGAAGGAAGACCAAAGTGTGGATACTTTGTTCCTTCTTAGAATGGGGAACAAAATACCCATGGAGGGAGTTACAAAGACAAAGTTTGGAGCTGAAGGGGCTTCCAGAAACTACCTGTCTCCCGGGATTCATCCCATAAAAAGCCACCAAATCCAGACAGTATTTCCTGTGCCAACAAGGTTTTTCTGACAGGACCCTGATATAACTGTCTCTTGTGAGGCTATGCCAGTCCCTAGCAAATACAGAAGTGGATGCTCACAGTCATCTATTGGATGGAACACAGGGCCCCCAATGGAGGAGCTAGAGAAAGTACCCAAGGAGCTGAAGGGGTCTGCAACCCTATAGGAGGAACAATATGAACTACCCAGTACCCCCCAGAGCTTGTGTCTCTAGCTGCATATGTTGCAGAAGATGGCCTATAGGCCATCTTTGGGAGAAGAGGCCCTTGATCTTGAGAAGATTGTATGCCACAGTACAGGGGAATGCCAAGGCCAGGAAATGGGAGTGGTTCTGCTGGGGAGCAGTGCTGGGGGTGGGGGATGGGGGGAAGCATAGGGGACTTCTGGGATAGCATTAGCATGTGAAATGTAAATGAAGAAAATATCTAATAAAAAAATAAATAAGACTACTTTGAACATAAAAAAAAATGGGGTCCAGTGCTAAACAAAGAATTCTCAACAAAGGAATCTCTAATGTGTGAGAAGCACTTAAAGAAATGTTCAACATTCTTATTCATGGGGAAATGCAAATCGAAATCACCCTGAGATTCCACCTTACCCCAATCAGAGTGGCTAAGATAAAAAACTCAAGTGATAGCAGATGCTGGTGAGTATGTGGAGAAAGAGGAATACTTCCATTGTTAGTGGGATTTCATACTTGTAAAATCCAGATTTATCTGGAGATAAATCTGCCAGTTCCTCAGAAAACTGAAAATATTTGTACCGAAAGACACAGCTATACAGCTTTTGGGAATATACCCAAAAAGTTGCTCCACCATTTCAAAAGGACACATGCTCCATTATAGCCTTATCATAATATCCAGAAACTGAAAGCAATGTAGATGTCTATCAACCAAAAAACGGATACAGAAAATGTTCATTTGCACAGTGGAATATCATTTAGTTGTTAAAAACAAGGGCATCAAGGAATTTTGCATGCAAATGGATGGAACTAGAAAATGTCATCCTGAGTGAGGTAACCCAGACCTAAAAAGACATGCTATGTTCTCACTTATAAATGGATATTAGCCCCAAAATACAGAATAGCCATAATATACTCCACAGACCCTAAGAAGTTAAGCAAGAAGGAAGGCCCAAGTATGGATGCTTCAATCACACTTAGAAGGGAGAACAGAATAATCATGGGAGGCAGATGTAGGGAGGAACCTAGGTGGGAGAGGGGAGTAGGCAGGAAAAGGGGGCAGGAACAGGCATGGGGGGGGCAGGAGTGAGGCCCAGAGGGCCAGCAGAATGAATGGAAATATGCAGCTGCCAGGGGTTGGAATGGGGGGAACCTCTAGAAAGTTCCAGAGACCTGGAATGGGAGAGACTCACAGGACTCAATGTGGGTGATCTTAGCTGAAATGCCCAACAGTGGGGTATGGAAACTAAAGAGACCATGTCCTATAGTCAGACAGATCCTCCAGTGAAGGGATGAAACATCAACCCATCTATAAAACTTTTGACCCAAAATTGCTCCTGTCTAAAAGAAATGTAGGGAAAAAAAATAGAAGAGAGGCTTACAGAATGGCTGACCAGTGACCCTTGTGATCCATCCCCTGGGCAGGCACCAATCCCTGACACTATTACCGATGCTATGTTGTGCTTGCAGATAGGAGCCTAGCATAGCTGCCCTCTGAGAGGCTTTACCAGCAGTTGGCTGAGATAGATGGAGATACTCACAGCCAAGAATTGGACAGAGATCGGGAACCCCATGGAATAGTTAGGGGAAGGACTGAAGGAGCTGAAGGGAATTGGAACCACATCAGAAGAACAACAGTGTCAACTATTCCAGACCCCTGGGAGCTCCCAGAGCCCGAGCCACCAACCAAAGAGCTTTTATGGGTTGGTCCAAGGCCCCAGCACATTTGTAGCAGCAGGCTGACTTGTCTGTCTTGTGGGAGAGGATGGGTCCAATCCAGTAGAGATTTAATGCCCCAGGGTAAGGGGATGGGGGCTCTCAGAGGCAAAGGAGAGGGGAATGGGGGATCTGGTGGGTGGCAACATTTGAGATGTAAATAAAATAATTAACTAACTAAAAAATCAAAAAAAATGTTTTCAAATAAATAATGATGCACTTTAGGACCTTGCAAAACCAAGAATAGGCAAAGCAATACAAAATAAAAAAAAATCCATACACAGTAGATAAACTATAAAGACTAGTGTAGCAATAAATAAAATTGAGAAAACCACCAAAAAGTACATAGAATTGAAGAAACAAAGTGTTGATTTGTGCTTTTCCCCCAGCCTTGAGCAGGATAAACAGAACTTAATTTTTTGCCACAGTTGGTCTTCCACAGATCTAGCTGACCTAGGTGGAGTTCTTCTACCTTGCTGCTTCTGTGGTTTCCTGCAGGAGCAGACTGCCTGCTGAGCTTGCTTTGCAACATAATCCAGCTGAAACAAAGGATGGGTCTATGGTTTTCCTCTATATAAATGCAGAGCTGAGTATCAAACTTTGAGCCTTTATCAGAAAACTTTGTCTTGGCTTCATCCTTCTCTCACCCTTCCTTTTTCATTCCAGTCTCCCTTTCAGGTACCCAGTTCTCTGTGGCTGCTGGACAGCTACACTGATTCTTGAATCTGAGGAAAGAACTTAAGGGAGGGGCTATTGATAAGGGATATGGGTCAATGGAAAAACAGTAACCAGAATGTATTACATACATGTATTAAGTTGTTAAGGAATACATTTAATAAATGGAAAGGTTCTTTTAAATGTTAAAAAAGATTGAAAAGTCCTTAACCAAACTTATTAAAAGAAAGAGGGAGAAGATGAAAGTTAATAAGATTAGAGACTAAAAAAGGACACATTACAAGATATTGATGCAGTTCAGAAAGCCATTGGGGCATTCCTCAAAATCCTGTATTTTAATAAGTTGTAAAATATGAAAGAAGTGAATTCATTTCTAGACATATCACCTACTGAAGTTTAGCTAAGTATTCAAACAACTTTAAAACTGTATAATAAGCAATAGAATTGAGGCAGTAATAAAAATATATTTGGAAAAATAAGAATCTAGCAGCCCCAGGTGGATTCAGAGCTTGAAAGTTATCAGACCTTTCAAGAATAACTAATATGGATTGTTTATCAAACTCCTTCATAAACTAGAATTGGATATAATGCTACCAAAATCTTTATGAAACCAGTGTTAGTCTGTTACCTAAACCAGATAAAGGCACAATAAAGGGAACAAAATTGTAGGCTATTGTGATGGTTTATATATTCTTGGACCAGAGAGTGGCACCATTTGGAGGTGTGGCCTTGTTGGAATAGGTAGACCTGGTTGGAGTAGGTCTGTCACTGTGGGTATGGGCTTAAGACTGTCACCCCAGTTGATAAGAAGTCAGTCTTCCACTAGTAGCCTTTGGTTGAAGACATAGAACTCTCAGCTCTGCCAGCACCATGACATCCTGGATGCTGCCATACTCCCACCTTGATGATAATGGACTGAACCTCTGAACCTGTAAGCTACCCCCAATTAAAGTTCTGTTTTGTTTTTGTTTTTTTTAAATAAGACTTGCCTTGGTCATGGTGTCTGTTCACAGCAGTAAAACCCTAACTAAGACAGCTATTAATGCACATAGATATAAAAATTCTCAATAATATCTTGAAAACTGAATTCAAGAATACACGAAAAATCGTTCACCATGATTAAGTTGGGATCTAATAACCAGTCAACACACGTAACTCAATAAATATTATGCATTGTAAGTGAACTTATAGACAAAAATGACATGTCTTTCTAAATAGATACAGAAAAAACTCTTCACAAAATTCAACATCCCTTCATGATAAAAGTCTCCAGCAGCCAAGCAAGTTGCCCAAAGGGAAGAAGGCCAAGGGGAAGAAGGTGGCCCCGGCCCCCGCCATCGTCAAGAAGCAGGAGGCCAAGAAGGTGGTCAACCCTCTGTTTGAGAAGAGGCCTAAGAACTTCGGCATTGGACAGGACATCCAGCCCAAACGAGATTTAACGCACTTCGTCAAATGGCCCCACTACATCAGGCTGCAGCAGCAAAGAGCCATCCTCTACAAGCGGCTCAATGTCCCTCCTTGCCATTAACCAGTTCACCCAGGCGCTGGACAGACAGACAGCTACTCAGCTGCTTAAGCTCGCCCACAAGTACAGGCCAGAGACAAAGCAAGAGAAGCAAAGGCTACTGGCCCGTGCCGAGAAGAAAGCTGCTGGCAAAGGTGACATCCCAACTAAGAGACCACCTGTCCTCTGAGCAGGAGTCAATACAGTCACCACCTTGGTGGAGAACAAGAAGGCTCAGCTGGTGGTGATTGCCCATGACGTAGACCCCATTGAGCTGGTGGTTTTCCTACCTGCCCTGTGTCGAAAGATGGGGGTGCCCTACTGCATCATCAAGGGAAAGGCCAGGCTGGGGCACCTGGTCCACAGGAAGACATGCACCACTGTTGCCTTCACACAGGTTAACTCGGAAGACAAGGGTGCTCTGGCTAAGCTGGTGGAAGCTATTAAGACCAATTATAATGACAGATATGACAAGATCCGTCGCCACTGGGAAGGCAACGTCCTGGGCCCTAAGTCTGTAGCTCGCATTGCCAAGCTGGAAAAAGCAAAGGCTAAAGAACTTGCCACTAAATTGGGTTAAATGTACACTAAATTTTCTGTACCTAAATATAATTACAAAATTAAAAAAAAAGTCATGAATAAAGTAGGAATACAAAGAACATTTCTCAATATAATAATGGGTATTTATTATAAAACAGCAACCAAGATTATAATAATATAGACTTAGAGGATTTCCACCATATCAAGATTCCATCTTATCTTAATTAAAAAGACAATTATTATAAAACAAAGAATAACAAATGCTAGTGAGAATGTAGAAAATGGATTTGTAGGTACTGCTGGTGGGAATGTAAACTATTTCAGTCATTGTGAGGACCACTTGTGGGAGAACTGCAAAGCACTAAAACTACGTGTACTGTAAGACTTGGCTGTGTCCTTCCTGAGCATGTACATGAAAGACTCTCAAGTCAATTTAGCAGAGATTCTGCACATTAACTTTATTGCAGTACTGTTCACAATAACTCAGTTATGGATTCAACCCAGGTGCCACTCAACAGTATAATGCATAAGGAAAAGGTAGTACATAAGTACAGTGAATTTTTTTCAGTTACAAATAAGAATAAAAGTCATCTGAAGGAAAATGTATGAACATAAAATTATCACACTAAGTGAATTGAGTTAGAATCAGTCAGGAAGATCAATTGTTTTGTCGTTTTAAGTATTTTTACAGGATATTGGCAAGTATTTTTATTTAGTATTTCAAAGAGGCCATGGATGTCATTGTTTCTACTGAATGGATACTTAACTGCCAGAATCTCCTCATATTCAGAACTTAGGAATTAAGTATTCATATCCCTCCCACTTTGCCCATTTCATTTTTAAATTGTTATTATTCCTTAATCTTTTTTTTTTCATTCCAGTCATTATTCTTCTCCAGGTCTGCCTTTGTACAGTTCCTCATCCCATTCCTCCTTACCTGTCTCCAAGAGGATGTCCTCCCTCCCTACCCCACCAGACCTTCCCACTCCCTGGGGCTTCAAGTCTGTTGAGTTAGGTGCTTTTTCTCTCACTGAGGTCAGACCAGGCAGTCCTCTGCTGTATATGTGTCGGGAGCCTCATATCTACTAGTGTATGCTGTCTACATATGTATGTATGTATGACACTTGGTGGCTCAGTGTCAGAGATTTCAGGGACCTGGGTTAGTTGAGACTGCTGGTCTTCCTATGGGGTTGCCCTCCTCCTCAGCTTCTTCCAGCCTTTTCCTAATTCAACCACAGGCTTCCCCAGCTTCTGTCCATTGGTTGAGGGTAAGTATCTGCATCTGACTCTTTCATATACTTTTTGGACCTCTCAGAGGGCAGCCATGCTAGGTTCCTGTTGGTAAGTACACCATAACATCTGTAGCAGTGTCAGGGCTTGGGACCTCCCATTGAACTGGATCCCAATTTGGGTCTGTCACTCAGTCTCTTCTCCAGTTTTGTCCCTGATGTTCCTTTAGACAGGAACAATTCTAAGTCAGAGTTTTTGACTGTGGGGTGGCAATCCCATTCCTCCACTTTATGCTGTCTTTCTACTGGAGGTGGAGTCTTCAAGTTCCCTCTCCCTACTGTTGGGCATTTCATTTAAGGTCCCTCCCTCTGAGTCCTGAGTGTGTCTCCTCTCCCAGGTCTCTCTCTCCCTGGTAGATTCTAGAGGGTCCCTCCACCTTACCTCTCGAGGTTGGCTGTTTCCATTCTTTCTGCTGGTTCTCGGGGCTTCAGTCCTGTTCTCCCAACCCCCAGTACCTGATCATGTTCCCTCTTTTCCCTCCCTATCCCCTATCCCACCCAGATAGCTCCCTCCCTCTGCCTCCCCATGATTGCTTTCTTCTCCCCCCACCCCCAAATGGGATTGAGGCATCCTCACTTGGGCCCTTTGGCTTGTTAACCTTCAGTTCTGTTGATTGTATCCTGGGTATTTTGTTTTTTGGGGGGTTTTTTTGGTTGGTTTTTGCTATTGCTATTATCCACTTATTAGGACCCATGTCCTTTTGGGTCTAAATTACCTCATTCAGGATGATATTTTCTAATTCTATGCATTTGCCTGCAAAACTAATGGAATAGTATTCCATTGTGTAAATGAACCACATTTTCTGTATCCATTCTTCCAATGTGGGACATCTATGTTGTTTCCAGCTTCTGGATATCACAAATAAAGCTGCTATGAACATAGTGGAACACATGCCCCTGTGGTATGGTGGGGCATTTTTTTGGCATATAACCAAGAGTCTCCAGGCTTGTGCACCAAGCTCCTTTACATACTAAGCCATCTTGCAAAGTTGAAATTGTAAAGATTAAAAACAGAGGCTTTGCCGGGTAGTGGTGGGGCATGCCTTTAATCCCAGCACTTGGGAGGCAGAGGCAGGTAGATTTCTGAGTTCGATGCTAGCCTGGTCTGCAAAGTGAGTTCCAGGACAGCCAGGGCTACACAGAGAAACCCTGTCTCAAAAAAAAAACAAAACAAACAAACAAAAAAAAACCAAAACAAAAACCAAAACCAAATCCAAAACCAACCAACCAACCAACCAACCAAAATAAACAGAGGCTTTATCTTCTTCTTTTGGGAGGCTATCACAATGTTAGACCTTTATCACATTTCATGTTTCTTTACTCTGCTGTCTTTCCTTGTTGTACTTCAGTTGTGTATCATCTATTGACATCATCCATTTCAAATAATTTGTTTTATTGTTACCAGTCTGCTATAATCTACCATTGTGTTCATATTTTTACTTATTACATCTTTAAAGTGTAAAATCATTATTCCATACATTTATATGGGGTCCAGTTCTCTGGTGAAATTTTCTACTCTGTCATCTATTTTATTTTAAATCAAAGGTGATTATTTTAAATTCCCTTACATCACTTACTGGTCTGCTTTTATTGACTAATATTCCTCTTGGTTTTTATTCATATAGTTCTTTCTTCTGGTCTCTCTTATTAAAGGTCAGAATATGTGCATGTGGCTTTGGTTGATGCCTTTTTCCTTTTACTGTTAGGAAGAGTTCTACCAGTTGAGAAAAAGGAATGACCTGATTTAACTGGAAATTATGGTTATTCGAAGCTAGAATTTAACTTGGTGATAGATAATGCATTTTTATTCCAGACTTCTTCCCCAAATCAGCCTTTAAGGTTGCATCCATGCTTTCTGTGCATTACCCCAGCAGGTTCTAATGTTTGCTTTAAGTCCCCAGCACTGGTAGCATCCAAAGTGTTCTGAATAGCATTTTCCTTCTGATTTGTATATGATACAGAGTGAAAACCAGCAAAATCCCCATTAGAAAGAAATTTTAGACAGAAATTTGAGACCAACTTAGCCGCTGTTTCTTTTGCAACAAGATCTGAGGAATTTTGGACACCTAAAAGTATAGTACCCCCCACCACCACTGTAGCCAAATGAAACTCCCAAATCTCTGAGAATTTACTTTCTTGTCAGACTTAACTGTGTACAGACTGGCAAAGAGGAGAGGTTCACAGAAATGCCCATCTTCTCTCAGTGAGGTCTTAGCCTGGCAACATTTGCATGCCTAGAGTGATTATTGCTATTTTTAATCAGTGGCATCTGCCTTAAGCAGCTGTTTCTCATGTATTCAACACTGATCACCAGCTTAGATAGGTAGTCTGATGAAGGATGTCTCCTCATAGCTGGAGATAAAGTTCTCTCTGATTTATGTGTAAAAGATGAAAATTTTCATTTATAATTGAAGGCTCAAATTGACAGTGAGTGACATATTTTTGATGTGTGCCTCTAGGCATGCCTACTTCAAATGTAATAACACAATGTGTCCAACAGGGTTCTCTTTGTTTCCTTGGGAATATAAAGACTACACAGAGTTTAATAATACTGAGAAAACAGCAGAGATAACTTTTCATCAGGAGACCATTTCATAAATTGCTTTGGGGAACACAAATGTACTGTACAGTTTGAACAGGTGTTCTGTAGAAAAAGATATTTTTCCTGGTTAAATTACTTTGGGAAATAATAGTTAAACAGAATTTCTTTACAATATCTCTGAGCATTGTGTATATTACATGCTATATAAGACTGCAAACAGAAATTATGTAGAATTTCCTAGAATTATCCAATAAAAGAACCCTTTTAGGAGTGACTCATGGGGCAAGTATTATTTTACATATTGTAGTTTGGAAAACACTGGTTTGAGATGAAAGGAGGCAGGCTGAATTTTAGATGGCTGCTGGCCATCAAATTTATTACCCATATGATGTGCAGTGGGACATCTCATCTCTGATAGTTTTCTCACTCATAAAACAAAGAGGCTGCTTTTGGAAAGTTCTAAAGTCCAAGCTTTTCTGTGATACCGTGAAAGCTCTGATTGTATCACACCATGTTCTCCCTACTTGGATAAGCACCTTCTCTTTTAAATATAATGATGTCAACCTGAAGGGATGGTTTCAATCATGGAGAGACATTTTTTTATCTCTGAATTTGGAAAACATTAAATTGAAAAGATCATGTAGAAAAATATCTCTGACTCTCTAAAATATATAATGCTATAACTCTGAAGCACAGAGGAATATGGTTTGCTTACTGAAGCCACTGTAGGGCTTAAGCTGTTTATGCATACCTACTGATTTTGGTGAACTTAATCCTCTTTCTCATGCTTCATAGGAAGCAGGAGGCAAGAGAATAGAGTATTTAGTGGAGATTTAACAATAGGCTCTTTATAAAGTCTAACAGTTTAGGGTTCCTCCCTCCCTCCCTCCCTCCCTCCCTCCCTCCCTCCCTCCCTCCCTCCCTCCCTCCCTCCCTCCCTCCCTCCCTCCCTCCCTCCCTTCTTCCTTCCTTCCTTCCTTCCTTCCTTCCTTCCTTCCTTCCTTCCTTCCTTCCTTCCTTCCTTCCTTCCTCCCTCCCTCTCTCTCTCTCTCCCCCTTCCTTCCTTCCTTCCTTCCTTCCTTCCTTCCTTCCTTCCTTCCTTCCTTCCTTCCTTCCTTCCTTCCCTTCTTCCTTTCTTCCTTTCTTCCCTTTATATCGATTCTTTGTGACCTTTGTCTTACACCCAGTCCTGCTGCTCATCTCTGTGTCCCATCATATCTACCCTTTGCCCTGGCACATTCCCTCCAAATAAAAAGCACCTAAACAAATAAACAAGCAAAAAAACAAAGCATAGGAAACACCTCATCATGGAAGCTGTAATGTGTCACTGTGCCTTACAGTATACCCCTCTGTCTACAACTCTTTGCCTGCAAATGCTCATTTCAATGAGTCATTGGTCTGGTTTGAGATCTCTTGCTTCTGTGGCACAACCAATATTGGATCCTCATCAAGACTCCTGATAATCCTGTTGCCTTGTGTCATATAGATCCTGCAGCTTTAGATAGGGAGGACTGACCCTTTTATACAATCCAACTATTTGCAGATGATACAGATTTGGGGGTGGGCCAACTTTATTTACATTTTAAATGTTTTTCCCCTTTCTAGGTTTTCCTTTTGGAAACCCCCATCCCATCCCTTTTCACCCTGCCCCATGAGGGTGCTCCCCAACCCACCTATTAACTCCCATCTTCCTGCCCTGGCATTCCCTCAGGAGTGGGGCATTGAATACCCTTAGGCCCAAGGACCTCCAGTCACAGTGAAGTCCAACAAGGCCATCCTCTGCCACATATACGGCAAGCACCATGGGTCTCTCCATGTGTATTCTTTGGTCCCTGGAAGATCAAGAGAGTATGGCCTGTTGACACTGCTGCTCCTTCCATATGGCTGCAAACCTACTCAGCTCCTTCAGTCTCTTCTCCAACTCCTGCCAGCATCTGCCTCTGTATTTGTCAGGCTCTGACAGAGCCTCTCAGGAGACAACCATCTCAGGCTTCCACTAGCAAGCACTTCCTGGCATCCACAATAGCGTCCAGATTTGGTGGCTGTATATGGTATAGATTCCCATGTGGGGCAGCCTCTATATGGCCTTTCCTTCAGTCTCTGCTCCACACTTTTTGGCCAAATTTCCTCCTGTGAGTATTTTGTTCACTCTTCTAAGAAGCAATGAAGCATCCACATTTTGATCTTCTTTCTTCTTAGGCTTCATATGCTCCATGAGTTGAATCATGGGTATTCCGAACTTTTGGGTTAATATCAACTTATCAGTGAGTACATACTGTGTGTCTTCTTTTGTTGCTGAGTTGTCTCTCACAGGATGATATTTTCAAGTTTGATCCATTTGCCTGTGAATTTCATGAAGTCATTGTTTGTAACCTCCTTCAGCCTAGGTGGGCTGGTTCAGACCATACACCACTAAGGTGGGGCCACCTGTCATGCTGCTAGTTTCCTTTGATGTGACACTGCCTGCCACCTGCCATGAGGCCAAACCAGTTCTCCTAGATTTTCCGGAGTTAACTACAACCTGTGAATCTGGGGAATTATTGCTAAAAGGCTATGCTGACAACATCAAGAAACTTGGCATGATAGGGGATGGGTTTCCCTCTTTATAAGCGCAGATTTTTTTATTAAACATTCAAACCTTGAACAGACTAGCTTGTCTTGGTTCCATTATTTCTCAACCCTCCTAGATTCCTTCTTCTTTTTCAGCTCCAGTTGCCTCCCAGGCTTTCGAACCCGGACATGAGAGCTGAAGGCCAGCTCCAACAATTGTTTTTAATAGCTGAGTGGTATTCCATTGTGTAAATGTACCATATTTTCTGTATCCATTCCTTTGTTGAGAGACATCTGGGTTGTTTCCAGCTTCTGGCCATTACAAATATTGCTGCTATGAACATAGCTGAAGCAACTTCTGGGTATATGCCCAGGAGTGTATATGCCAGTATAAGCTGGGTCCTCAGGTAGCACTATGTCCAATTTTCTGAAGAACCACCAGACTGATTTCCAGAGGGGTTGTACCAGATTGCAATCCTACCAGCAATGGAGGAGTGTTCCTCTTTCTCCACATCCTGGCCAGCATCTGCTGTCACCTGAGTGATACCTGATCATAGCCATTCTGAATGGTGTGTGAGGTGTATTCTCAAGGTTATTTTGATTTGCATTTCCCTGTTGAATAAGGATGTTGAACATTTCTTTAGGTGCTTCTTGGCCATTCAAGTTTCCTCAGTTGAGAATTCTCTGTTTAGCTCTGTTACCCATTTTAAAAATAGGGTTATTAGTTTCTCTGGAGTCTAAGTCTTGAGTTCTTTGTATATATTGGATTTTAGCCCTCTATTAAATGTGTGATTGGTAAAGATTTTTCCCCAATTTATTGTTTGCCATTTTGTCCTATTGACAGTGTCCTGTGCCTTACAGAAACTTTGCAATTTTAGGAGGTTCCATTTTCCGATTCTTAATCTTAGAGAATAAGCCATTGGTGTCTTCTTCAGGAACTTTTCCCCTATGCCCACGTGTTCAAGATATTTTCCTACTTTCTCTTCTATTAGACTCAGTGTATCTGGTTTTATGTGGAGGTCCTTGATACACTTGAACTTTAGCAGAGAGATAAGAATGAATCAATTTGCATTCTTCTACATGTTTACTGTCAGTTGAGCCAGCACCATTTGTTGAAAATGCTGTCTTTTTTCCACTGGATGGTTTTAGCTCCTTTGTCAAAGATTAAGTGACCACAGGTATGTAGGTTTATTTCTGGGTCACTGTGCCAATACCGTGCAGTTGTTTTCACTATTGCTCTGTGTGGTACAGCTTGAGATCAGGGATGCTGATTCCCACAAAAGTTCTTTTATTTTTAAGAATAGTTTTTACTATTCAGAGTTTTTCATTATTCCAAATGAATTTGAGAATGGCTCTTTCTAACTCTATGAAGAATTGAGTTGGAATTTTGATGGGGATTGCATTGAGTCTGTAGTTTGCTTTTAGTAAGGTGGAGATTTTAATTGTATTAATCCTGCCAATCTATGAGCATGGGAGATCTTTCCATTTTCACAGGTTTTCTTCCATTTCTTTCTTCAGAGACTTGAAGTTCTTGTCATACAGATCTTTCACTTGTGTGGTTAGAGTAACACCAAGATATTTTATATTATTGTTTGTGACTAATGTCTTAATTTCTTTCGTAGCCTGTTTATCCTTTGAGTATAGGAAGGCTACTGATTTGTTTGAGTTAATTTTATATCTGGCCACTTTGTTGAAGTTGTTTATCAGCTGTATAAGTTCTCTGGTGGAGTGTTTAGGGTCACTTAAGTATTCTATCATATCATCTGCAAATAGTGATATTTTGACTTCTTCCTTTCCAGTTTGTATCCCTTTGACCTCCTATTGTTTTCTAAGTGCTCTAACTAGATCTTCAAGTACTGTATTGAAAAGGTAGGGAGACAGTGGGCAGCCTTTTCTAGTCCCTGATTTTATGGGATTGCTTCAAGTTTCTCTCCATTTAGTATGATGTTGGCTACTGGTTTGCTGTATATTGCTTTTACTAGATTTTGATATGGGCCGTGAATTCCTGATCTTCTAAGTCTTTTATCATGAAAGGATGTAGATATAGAATTTTGTCAAAAGCTTTTTCAGCATCTAATAAAATGATCATATGTTTTTTTTTAAATTTGAGTTTGTTTATGTAGTGGGTTATATTGATGGTTTTTCATATATTGAACCATCCCTGTATCACTGAGGTGACTCTTACTTGATCATGGTGAATGATTGTTTTGATGGGTTTTTGGATTCAGTTTGCAAGAATTTTATTGAATATTTTTGCATTGATATTCATAGGGGAAGTATGCAGTACTCTTTCCTTGTTGGGTCTTTGTGAAGTTTTGATATCAGTGTAACTGTGGCTTCATAGAACGAATTGGGAAATGTTTCTTCTGTTTGTTTTTTGTGGAATAGTTTAAAGAGTATTGGTATTATGTCTTCTTTGAAGGTCTGATAGAATTCTGCACTAAAACCATCTGGTCCTGGGCTTTTCCTCTTAGCACTGCTTTCACCGTGTCCCATAAATTTGGGTATGCTGTGCCTTCATTTTTATTAAATTCTAAAAAGTCCTTAATTTCTTTTTTTCTTCCTTGACTAAGTTATCATTGAGTAGGGCATTGTTCAGCTTCCCTGTGTATATGGGCGTTTTGTAGTTATTGAAGACTATCCTTCATCTGTGTTGATCTGACAGGATGCATGGGATTATTTCAATCTCTTTGTATCTGTGGAGGCCTGTTTTGTGACTGATTATGTGGTCAATTTTGGAGAAGGTATTATGAGGTACTGCTAAGAAGGTATATTCTTTTGTTTTAGGATGCAATGCTCTATAGATATCTGTTATATGCATTTGATCCATAACTTCTGTCAGTTTCACTGTGTCACTGTTTAGTTTGTGTTTCCATAATCTGCCCATTGATGAGAATGGGGTGTTGAAGTCTCTCACTATTATTGTATGAGGTGCAATGTGTGCTTTGAGGTTTAGTAGAGTTTCTTTTATGAATGTGAGTACCCTTGCATTTGGAGCATAGATGTTCAGAATTGACAGTTCTTCTAGGTAGATTCTTGGCTTTTTCTTTGATGAGTATGAAGTGTCCTTCCTTATACTTTTTGATAACTTTTGGTTGAAAGTCCATTTCATTCAATAATAGAATGGCTACTCCAACTTATTTCTTGGGACCATTTACTTGGATAATTGTTTTCTAGCTCTTTACTCAGAGGTAGTATCCTTTCTTTGACACTGAGGTGCATTTCTTGTATGCAGCAAAATGTTGGGTCCTGTTTATGTGGCCAGTCTGTTATTCTATATCTCTTTATTGGGAAATTGAGTCCATTGATGTTAAAAGATGTTAAGGAATAGTGATTGTTGCTTCCTGTTATTTTTGATATTATTTTTATTTTTGTGTGGGTAAGTTCTTTTGGGTTTGTTGAAAGATTACTTTCTTGCTTTTTCTAGGGTGTAGTTTCCCCCATTGTGTTGGGGTTTTCCATCTATTATCCTTTGTAAGGCTGTATTTGTGGAAAGATATTGTGTAAATTTGTTTTTGTCATGGAATATCTTGATTTCTCCATCTATTGTAATTGAGAGTTTTGCTGAAAGTAGTAGCCAGGGTTGGCATTTGTGTTCTCTTAGGGTTAGTATAACATTTGCCAAGGATCTTCTAGCTTTCATAGTCTCTGGTAAGAAATCTGGTATAATTCAGATAGGTCTGCCTTTATATGTTTTTTGACCTTTTTCTCTTACTGCTTTTAATATTCTTTCTTTGTTTTGATTATTATGTGATGGTAGGAATTTCTTTTCTGGTCCAATCTATTTGGAGTTCTGTAGGCCTCTTGTATGTTATGGGCATGTCTTTATTCAGGGTAGGAAAGTTTTCTTTTATAATTTTGTTGAAGATATTTACTGGTCCTTTAAGTTGAAAATCTTCATTCTCATCTATATCTATTATCCTTAGGTTTGGTCTTCTCATTGTGTCCTGGATTTCCTAGGTTAGGAGCTTTTTGAATTTTTCATTTTCTTTGACTGTTGTGTCAATGTTTTCTATGGTGTCTTCTGTACCTGAGATTCTGTCTTCTATCTCTTGTATTCTGCTTGCATCTATGACTCCTGTTCTCTAACCTATGGTTTTCTATCTCCAGGGTTGTCTCCCTTTGTGTCTTCTTGTTTCCATTTCCATTTTTTTAGATCATGGATGGTTTTGTTCAATTCATTCACCTGTTTGGTTGTGTTTTCCTGCAATTCTTTAAGAGATTTTTGTGTTTTTTCTTTAAGGGCATCTATCTGTGTTCTCCTGTATTTCTTTAAGGGAGTTAACTATGTCTTTCTTAATGTTTTCTATCATTATCATGAGATGTGATTTTAAATAAGAGTCTTGCTTTTCTGGTGTGTTTCATTATCCAGGGCTCACTGGGGTGGGAGAACTGGGTTATGATGATGCCAAGTAGCCTTGGTTTCTGTTGCTTATGTTATTGCCTTTGCCTCTTGCCATCTGGTTATCTCTGGTCTTCACTGTTCTTGCTGTGTGTGACTGTGGCTTGTTCCTCCTGCAAGCTTGTGTGTCAGAACTCTTGGGAGTCCAGTTCTCTTTGGGATGAATTTTGGTATGGAGAGCTGTGGCACAGGGTCAGCTCTGGGGTACAGACAGAAACCGGAAGGGTCCTATCCCAGGCTGTTCCTTGGTTTCTGTGTGATAGCTCTAGACGGGTCTCTCTTGGGCCAGGAATTTTAACAGAAGTGTTGATTTTACTTGTGCTCATAGGTGTGTCAGCACTCCTGGGAGACCAGGTCTTTCCTGCAGGCAATTGGGTATGGAGTGCTTTGTACAGTATCAGCTCTGGGCATAGATGGAAATCAGAAGCCTTTTCCAGTGGTTATCCCAGAGAGTGTCAAATCAGATTCCAAAATAGGTTCACACAGCTTCAACCATGAAAATTACAGTAAATGCATAAAAACACTACGACCATTTGAAGAAAGTTTCTTTGAAAAAATGGTGCGGAGAAAATTGGATTTCTATATAAAGGAGAATAAAACTAGATTCCTATCTCTCAAATGCTGGTAAAGTTGTGGGAAAGGGGATGATTGTTTACTGTTAGTGAGTATAAGCTAGTGTAGTCAATGTGGAACCAATTTGGAGGTTCATGAAGAAAGTAAAATTAGAACTAGCTTGTGGCACACAGACCTAAACAAAGAATTCCCGAGGAATACTGAATGACTGAAAAGCACCTGAAAAATGTTCAACATCCTTAATCATCAGGGAAATGCAAATCAAAACACCCCTAAGATTCCACCTTACACCAGTCAGAATGGCTAGGTTCAAAAATTCAGGTGACAGCAGATGCTGGCGAGGATGTGGAGAAAGAGGAACACTCCTCCATTGCTGGTGGGATTCCAAGCTGGTACAACCACTCTGGAAATCAGTTTGGCGGTTCCTCAGAAAATTGGACATAGTAATACCGGAAGATCCAGCAATACCACTCCTGGGCATATACCTAGAAGATGCTCCAACACATAATAAGGACACATGCTCCACTATGTTCATAGCAGCTTTATTTATAATAGCCAGAAGCTGGAAAGAACCCAGATGTCCCTCAACAGAGGAATGGATACAGAAAATGAGGTACATTTACATAATGGAGTACTACTCAGCAATTAAAAACATTGAGGCCTTTTGGCCTTTTGGAGTCTTAGGTACTATCCAGATTTTAGATATGGCTGGTGTGAAATTAATCTCTCTCTCTCTTTTAAATGAATAAAAGGATTCATGGTATTGGATAAACAGAAAATGAGTTTATTTTTTCTTTTTAAAAAATGTTTATTAGATATTTTTCATTTACATTTCAAATGCTATCCTGAAAGTCCCCTATACCCTTCCCCTGCCCAGCTCCCCTACCCACTCACTCCTGCTTCTTAGCCCAAGTATTCTCCTGTATTGGGACATATAAAGTTTGCAATACCAAGGGGCCTCTCTTCTCAATGATGGCTGACTAGAGACACGAGCTCTGGGGGTACTGGTAAGTTCATATTGTTGTTCTACCTATCAAGTTGCAGACCCCTTCAGCTCCTTGGGTACTTTCTCTAGCTCCTCCATTGGGAAAGAATTTGACAAAATCCAACACCCATTCATGATAAAAGTCTTAGAAAGATCAGGATTTCAAGGCCCATACCTAAACATAATAAAATCAATATAGAGCAAGCCAACATCAAACTAAATGGAGAGAAGCTGGAAGCAATCCCACTAAAATCAGGAACTAGACAAGGCAGCCCACTTTCTCCCTACCTATTCAATATAGTTTTTGAAGTCCTAGCCAGAGCAATTAGACAACAAAAGGAGATCAAGGGGATACAAATTGGAAAAGAAGAAGTCAAAATATCACTATTTGCAGATGATATGATAGTATACATAAGTGACCCTAAAAATTCCACCAGAGAACTCCTAAGCCTGATAAACAGCTTCAGTGCAATAGCTGGATATAAAATTAACTCAAACAAATCAGTGGCCTTTCTCTACACAAAGGATGAACAGGATGAGAAAGAAATTAGGGAGACAACACTCTTCACAATAGTCACAAATAATATAAAATGTCTTGGTGTGACCCTAACTAAGAAAATGAGTTTCCAAGATGCATTGTGGGTAAAAGAAGACATCTCAACTCTGTGGTTTATTATATCTAAATACTGAATAAGTGACAACAAGCTTCAGAACATGAAGGTTTAGTTTTTCCCTTCAATTATAGTTAGACAAAGCTCTCTCTCTCTTTTTTTTTAATCATAGTCCAGATGCTCCATATCAGGTTGTTCTTTGATAAAAATCATGCTGCTGGATTGAAGAGTGCTCACATAAGGACCAATTCACTGAGCTATGGTTATTGTTAAGGTGAACAGAAGCCTGGTTTGAGTGGGTGTGAGAGCTTCTTGTGCCCTTGTGTTCTCTTCCTGAAGGAGTTATCAGTGTGTTATTACCATTGAAAATCATTGGGACAGAAGCCAGGAGCGCAAAACCTATTCAGGCTAATCATCTCAGTGTATTTAATCACACAACTGTCAGCCTTAGTGTAATCACAGCCAGAACAGGTGGTAAATAGAGTTTCAAAAATGCTATCAGGTCCTGCGTTTTCCCAGTCACCATGTCTTGTTTCCTCCTGCAGTAGAGATTATTTCACCCTTATAAGCAAGGTCATCCTCACAATAATTTCAGGAAAAGGACTGCAAATATGTCTGTCATAATTTCTCCTTCCTTAACCAAGAGAGACATCTCTAATGGATCATCATGCTCTTTTCTGCTGATCCCAGATAACTGCAGCCTTAGAATCCTATTGAACCCAATGCTTAATATTTATAGTTCTCATATGAGTTAACTTGTGATACTTATTGTATCCTTGACTTTCTGCTATTATGTTCATAGCCCTATTGTTATCTTACTTCTTCCATCCATTATCTATCTATCCATCTACCATACATTCATCAGGTATCCATCCATCCACCCATCCATCATCTGTCAATCCATCTATCCTCCTCTACATCATGCCATTTATAGTGGAAGCACTGACATTGAAAAACTGGCACTTAGTTTACGATGGTAGGTAATTATTTTTTAAATATATTATATTTTGAAAATTTTATACTTGTATACTGTGTATTTTGAGCATCTCCCCTCTCATTCCTCCTTCCAATTCCTTCCAGATCCACTCCTCATCACAACTCCTTCCCAATTTCATGCCATCTTATGTTTTTAAATAGCCCATTGATACCAATTTGTTCTGCTTACATAGTTGGTAGGTCATCCACTAATCCACTAGATCAGGGAAGATTGGTGGATATCTTTTTTTTTTTTAACATTTTTTTTTCATTAGATATTTTCTTCATTTACATTTCAAATGCTATCCCAAAAGACCTCTATACCCTCCCCCTGCCCTTCTCCCCAACCCACCCCCTCCCACTTCCTGACCCTGGCATTTACCTGTATTGGGGCATATGATCTTTACAAGACCAAGGGACTCTCCTCCTAATGATGGGCAACTAGACCATCTTCTGCTACATATGCAGCTAGAGACATGAGCTCTGGAGGTACTGGTTAGTTCATGTTATTGTTCCTCTAGCTTTACAGACCCCTTCAACTTTTTGGGTACTTTCTCTAGCTCCTTCATTGGGGGCCCTGTGTTCCATCCAATAGATGACAATGAGCATCCACTTCTGTATTTGCCAGGAACTGGCATAGCCTCACAAGAGACAGCTATATCAGGGTCTTGTCAGCAAAATCTTGCTGGCATATGCAATAGTGTCTGCATTCGGTGGCTGATTATGGGACGGAGCCCTGGTGGGGCAGTCTCTGGATGGTCCTTCCTTCTGTCTCAGCTCCAAACTTTGTCTCTGTAACTCCTTCCATGGGGATTTTGTTCCCCATCCTAAGGAGGAATAAAGTATCCACACTTTGGTCTTCCTTCTACTTAAGTTTCATGTGTTTTGCAAATAGTATATTGGGTATTCTAAGTTTATGGGCTAATATCCACTTATCAATGACTGCATATCATGTGAGTTCTTTTGTGATTGGGTTACCCTACTCAGTATGATATCCTCCAGATCCATCCATTTGCCTAAGAATTTCATAAATTCATTGTTTTTAATAGCTGAGCAGTACTCCATTGTGCAAATGTACCACATTTTCTGTATCCATTCCTCTGTTGAGGGACATCTGGGTTCTTTCCAGCTTCTAGCTATTATAAATAAAGCTGTTATGAACATAATGGAGCATGTGTCCTAATTATGTGTTGGACCATCTTCTGGGTATATGCCAAGGAGTGGTATTGCTGGATCTTCTGGTAGAACTATGTTCAATTTTCTAAGTAACCTCCATACTGAATTCCAGAGTGGTTTTCCCAGCTTAAAATTCCACCAGCAATGGAGGAGTGTTCCTCTTTCTCTACATCCCCGCCAGCATCTTCTGTCAACTGAATTTTTGATCTTAGCAATTCTGACTTGTATGAGGTAGAATCTCAGGGTTGTTTTGATTTGCATTTCCCTGATGATTAAGGATGTTGAACATTTTTAGGTGCTTCTCAGCCATTCAGTATTTCTCAGTTGAGAATTCTTTGTTTAGCTCTGTACCCCATTTTAAAAATAGGGTTATGTGGTTTTCTGGAATCAAATTTCTTGAGTTCTTTATATATATATTGGATATTAGTCCCCTGTCAAATTTAGGATTGGTAAAGATCTTTTCCCAACCTGTTGGTGGCATTTTCTTCTTAATGACAGTGTCCTTTGCCTTATAGAAGCTTTGCAATTTTATGAGGTCCCATTCGTCGATTCTTGATCTTACAGCACAAGCCATTGCTGTTCTGTTCAGGAATTTTTCCCTTGTGCCTATATCTTTGAGGCTCTTCCCGACTTTCTCCTCTGTAAGTTTCAGTGACTCTGGTTTTATGTGGATCCTCTTAGACTTGAGATTTGTAGGAGATAAAAATGGATCAAATCGCATTCTTCTACATGATAACCTCCAGTTGAGCCAGCAACATTTGTTGAAAATGTTGTCTTTTTTCCACTGGATGGTTTTAGCTACTTTGTCAAAGATCAAGCAATCATTGGTGTGTGGGTTCATTTCTGAGTCTTCAATTCTATTCCATTGATCTAATTTTCTACCACTGTACCCTTACCATGCAGTTTTTTTTAAAATCACAATTATTCTGAAGTACAGCTTGAGGTCAGTGATGGTGATTCCACCAGAAGTTCTTTTATTGTTGAGAAGAGTTTTTGCTGTCCTAGGTTTTTGTTATTCCAGATGAATGTGCAAATCGTCTTTTCTAACTTGATGAAGAATTGCGTTGGAATATTGATGGGGATTGCATTGGATCTGTAGATTGCTTTTGGCAAGATAGCCATCTTTACTATACTAATCCTGCCAATCCATGAGCATAAGAGATCTTTCTGAGATGTTTTTAGATTTCTTTCTTCAAAGACATGAACTTCTTATCATACAGATCTTTCACTTCCTTGCTTAGAGTCACACCAAGGTATTTTATATTATTTGTGAGTATTGTGAAGGGTGTTGTTTCCCTAATTTCTATCTCAGCCTGTTTATACTTTGTGTAGAGAAAGGCCACTGATTTGTTTGAGTTAATTTTATATCCAGTGACTGCACTGAAGCTGTTTAATAGGTTTAGGAGTTCTCTGGTGGAATTTTTAGGGTCACTTATATATACTATCATATCATCTGCAAATAGTGATATTTTGACTTCTTCCTTTCCAATTGTATCCCCTTTATCTCCTTTTGTTGTCTAATTGCTCTGGCTAGGACTTCAAGTATTATATTGAATAGGTAGGGAGAAAGAGGATAGCCTTGTCCAGTCCCTTATTTTAGTGGGATTGCTTCCAGCTTCTCTCCATTTAGTTTGATGTTGGCTACTGGTTTGCCATATATTGATTTTATTATGTTTAGGTATGGGCCTTGAAATCCTGATCTTTCTAAGACTTTTATCATGAATGGGTTTTGGATTTTGTCAAATGCTTTCTCAGCATCTAACAAGATAAACATGTGGTTTTTGTCTTTGATTGTGTTAATATAGTGGATTACATTGATGGATTTCTGTATATTGAACCATCCCTGCATCCCTAGGATGTAGCCTACTTGACCATGATGCATAATATTTTTTAGGTTTTCTTGGATGCTGTTTGTGTGAATTTTATTGAGTATTTTTGCATTGATATTCATAAGGGAAATTGGTCTGAAGTTCTATTTCTTTGTTGGGTCATTGTGTGGTTTAGGTATCAGAGTAATTGTGGCTTCATATAATGAATTGTGTAACGTACTTTCTGTTTATGTTTTTTGGAATAGTTTGAGAGGAAATGGAATTAGGTTTTCTTTGAAGATCTGATAGAACTCTACACTGAACCCATCTGGTCTTGGGCTTTTTTTTTTTTTTTTGGTTGGGAGACTATTAATGACTGCTTCTATTTCTTTGGGGGAAATGGGACTGTTTAGCTTGTTAATCTGATCCTGATTTAACTTTGGTACCTGGTATCTGTCTAGGAAATTGTCCATTTCATCCAGGTTTTCCAGTTTTGTTGAGCATAGCCTTTTGTAGTAGGATCTGATGATGTTTTGGATTTCCTCACATTCTTTTGTTATGTCTTCTTTTTCATTTCTGATTTTGTTAATTAGGATACTGTCCCTGTGCCCTTTAATTAGTCTGGCTAAGGGTTTATCTATCTTGCTGATTTTCTCAAAGAACTAGCTCCTGGTTTGGTTGATTCTTTGAATAGTTCTTTTTGCTTCCCCTTGGTTGACTTCAGCCCTGAGTTTGATTATTTCCTGCCATCTACTTCTCTTGGGTGAATTTGCTTCTTTTCATTCTAGAGCTGACTTAGGTGTGCTGTCAAGCTGATTGTGTATGCTCTCCCCAGTTTCTTTTTGGCGGCACTTGGAGTTATGAGTTTTCCTCTTACGACTGCTTTCATTTTGTTCCATTATTTTGGGTATGTTGTGGCTTCATTTTCATGAAACTCTAGACAGTCTAATTTCTCTCTAACTCTCTCTCTCTCTCTCTCTCTTTCTTTCTTTCTTTCTTTCTTTCTTTCTTTCTTTCTTTCTTTCTTTCTTTCTTTCTTTCTTTCTTTCTTTCTTTTTCTCCCTCTGTCCCTCTGTCCCTCTCTCCGTCCCTCCCTCTCCTCCCTCTCCCTCTCCCTCCCTCTCCTCCCTCTCCCTCTCCCTCCCTCTCCTCCCTCTCCCTCTCCCTCTCCCTCTCCCTCTCCCTCTCCCTCTCCCTCTCCCTCTCCCTCTCCCTCTCCCTCTCCCTCTCCCTCTCCCTCTCCCTCTCCCTCTCCCTCTCCCTCTCCCTCTCCCTCTCCCTCTCCCTCTCCCTCTCCCTCTCCCTCTCCCTCTCCCTCTCCCTCTCCCTCTCCCTCTCCCTCTCCCTCTCCCTCTCCCTCTCCCTCTCCCTCTCTTTCTTTCTTTCTTTCTTTCTTTCTTTCTTTCTTTCTTTCTTTCTTTCTTTCTTTCTTTCTTTCTCTCTTTTTTCTTTGACCAAGATATCATTGAGTAGAGTGTTGTTCAGCTTCCATCTGTATGTTGGCTTTCTATTATTTATGTTTTTATTGAAGATCAGCCCTAGTCCATGGTGATCTGATAGGATGCATGGTATTATTTCAATATTTTTTGTATTCATTGAGGCTTCTTTTGTGACCAATTATATGGTCAGTTTTGGAGAAGGTACCATGAGGTGCTGAGAAGAAGATATATCCTTTTGTTTTAGGATAAATTGTTCTATAGATAGCTGTTAAATCCAATTGGTTCATAATTTCTATTAGTTTCTCTGTGTCCCTGTTTAGTTTCTATTTCCAGAATCTGTCCACTGAGGAAAGTAGGGTATTGAAGTCTCCCACTATTATTGTGTGAGGTTTAAATTGTGCTTTGTGCTTTACTGAAGTTTCTTTAATGAATGTGGATGCCCTTGCATTTGGAGCATAGATGTTCAGAATTGAGGGTTCATCTTGGTAGATTTTATCTTTTCTGAGTATGACATGCCTTTTTTGATAACTTTGGGTTGGAAGTCGATTTTATTCGATATTAGAATGGCTATTCCAGGTTTTTTCTTCAGACCATTTGTTTGGAAAATTGTTTTCTAGCCTTTTACTCTGAGGTAGTGTTTGTCTTTGTCCCTGAGGTGGGTTTCCTGTATGCAGCAAAATATTGGGTCTTATTTATGTAGCCAGTTTGTTAGTCTATGCCTTTTTATTCGGAAATTGAGTCCATTGATATTAAGTGACATTAAAACAAAGTAATGGTTGCTTTCTGTTATTTTTGTTTTTGGAGTTGGGATTCTGTTCTTGTGGGTATCTTCTTTTAGGTTTGTTGAAGGATTACTTTCTTGTTATTTCTAGGGTGTAGTTTCCTTCCTTTGTTGAACTTTTCCCTTTATTATCCTTTGAAGGGCTGGATTTGTGGAAAGATATTGTATGAATTTGGGTTTGTCATGGAATAGTTTTATTTCTCCATTTATGGTAATTGAGGGTTTTGCTGGCTATAGTAGCCTGCACTGGCATTTGTGTTCTCTTAGGGACTGTATAGCATCTGTTGAGGATCTTCTGGCTTTCATAGTCTCTGGTGAGAAGTCTGGTGTAATTCTAATAGGCCTGCCTTTATATGTTTCTTGACATTTTCCCCTTACTGCTTTTAATATTCTTTTTCAGTGCATTTGTTGTTCTGATTATTATGCGTTGAAAGGAATTTCTTTTCTGGTCCAGTCTATTTAGTTCTGTAGGCTTCTTGTATGTTCATGGGCATCTCTTTCTTTAGGTTAGGGAAGTTTTCTTCTATAGTTTTGTTGAAGATATTTACTGGCCCTTTAAGTTGAAAATCTTCCTTCTCATCTACATCTATTATCCTTAGGTTTGATCTTGTCCTTGTGTCCTGTATTTCCTGGATGTTTTGAGTTAGGATCTTTTTGCATTTTGCATTTTCTTTGATTGTTGTGTCTATGTTTTCTATGGAATCTTCTGCAACTGAGATTCTTTCTTCCATCTTATCTATTCTGTTGATGATGCTTGTATCTATGGCTCCTCCTTTCTTTCCTAGGATTTCTATCTCCAGAGTTGTCTCCCTTATTTCTTTATTGTTTCTACTTCCATTTTAATATCTTGAGTGGTTTTGGTCAATTCCTTCCCCTGTTTGTTTGTGGTTTTTTTGTAATTCTTTAAGGAATTTTTGTGTTTCCTCTTTAAGGAGTTCTACCTGTTTAGCTCTGTTCTCCTGTATTTCTTTAAGGGAGCTATTAATGTCCATCTTAAAGTCCTCTACCAGAATTATGAGATATGATTTTAAATCTAAATCTTGCTTTTCCTGTGCTTTGGGGTATACAGGACTTGTTGTGGTGGGAGTACTGGGTTCTGATGATGCCAAGTATTCTTGGTTCCTGTTGGTAAAATTCTTGCATTTGTCTTTCTCCATCTGGTAATCTCTGGTGTTAGATGTTCTAGCTGTCTCTGCCTGGAGCTTGTTCCTCTTGTGATTCTGTTAGCCTCTGTCAGCACTCCTTGGAGAACAGATCTCTCCTGAGTCTCAGGGGTTAGAGCACTCTCTGTAGGTAAGCTCTTCTCTGGCAGCAAAGGTGCACAGATTTCTGAGGATCAACTCTGCCTCCTGGCTGAGGATGAATGCCCAAAGTGTCCCTGTTCAAGAAGCTCTGTTGTTTCTGTGACCTGTGTGAGCTCCTGTGTAGACCAGCCACAGAGAGACCCCGGGTAGAAAATAGCGATCTCACTTGAATCCCAGGGTCTGATCACTCCCTGTAAGTAAGCTCTCCTCTGGTGTGGAAGGTGCACAGTGGTCTGAGGATCACCTCTGCCTCCTGGGTAAGGATGAAGGCCCAAAGGGACCCTGTCCAAGAAGTTTTGTTGCTTCTGTGACCAGTGTGATCTCCTCAAGATTAGGATTTTAAAAACACAATTTTGTTTTCATTTTGAGGGATGAGTCATCTACTGAGCTATGCAGTTTTCTTTTGTTCTAGCATTGACTAGTATTCCAAGATATTAATTTGAACATAGCAAACAACTCCTCTGAATGTATTCTATAATATATTCCCAACTTCCAGCATAATCTCCGGCTTTTAGATTATTTGATAAATATCTTCCTTTTAAGTGTTGAGATTTGACCACAAGGTCTCACTCATCCTAAGCAAGAACTCTATCTCCCCAGCCTTAAATATTTCCTGATTAAACAAAAATTCATTTACATTGGGGTCATATCAACTTTAACCACATTGTGCATATTAGTTTTAATAAAATATGATAGAATTGCAATCCATGACATTATGAAGATTGAATGGCTTCTCCTCCAAACTATAACAGTGGGTTTTGTGTTTACCACTGAATAGCCAAGACTAGTACTTGAGCTAGTCATTTTGATGGTTCCTGTAAGTACAGTCCCTGCCAATTAGAAACTTCCTAATAAGACCAAAAGGGAAATAATTTATTCCTTTGATTCCTGACTATACAGAAAACCTAGATCTTTGGCCAAAGTAGGCATAAGAATAGTCATGTAGGTAGCTTCATTTTATGTAGCCATGTAATTTACACACACCTTCATTTTGGCATGCTCTAAGTTCAGCCTCAAGTTGGTTGGAGATTTTTCTAGTATATTGCCTGCATTGTCTGTCAGAAACCAGGAACATACACAATATAAAGAGGATAAAATGAACCTCTGCCCCAGATAGTGTGCTTTGGTTGAAAAGCCCAGAGTCCCGAATCTCTTAACAATGACTTAATTTGGAATATTTTTAATCCAGGAGATTAAAGATCAAGCCATCTATTAAGAAGGTAATCTATTTGCTTGATTTTCATTAGGAAGGAATCTCTGTCTCACTGTCTGTTTCACTGTGTCTGTCTGCCTATCTGTCTCCTCCATCTTCTCTTCTTTCCTCTCCCTCCCTCTCCCTCTCCCTCCATCTCCCTCTCTCTCTTTCCCTCCCCCCTTCCCCCCCTTATGTGTGTGTCCTAATTTCCTCTGGATATAAACATTATCTCCTTTGTCCTCCGTGTAGTGATGTCATCATAGCTTTCAGAGACTGGAGTTGTGGGTATCAGCCATTGCTGATTCATCTCTGTGATTCATCTGCTTGAGTCCTGGGGCTAGGAAAGGAGTGGTGTTGTTGAATATCTTTTTCCTGGATGCCTCTTTAATTCTATGTGTGCTCATCTCAGGCTTGTTCAGGTGAGCTGTGTGCAAGTCTGGGAACTTATATAGCGTTCCAAAAGCTAGGCAATCCCAGTGTTGAAGTTCTTAACTTCACTCACCATGAAGCCATTTATAGATTCAGGTAACCAGCAGGGAATTCACCTAATCCATCCAAGGGAATCACAACCTTCTCAGCTATGCCACACCTCTCTGTTTTAAGGTCAGTTATTATAAATTATTAAATTTGTAAAAATGTTCTTAATTCAACTGTGATATAAACCATGAGTCTGTTTCTTTGTAATTTTAACTCAGAAATATCCAGATAACAGGAGTCACTGTTTTGATTATTTTTCCTCCCATTCTTCTCTTCTCTTCCAGTACTTCCTACTTCCAGCCCCTTACTTCTAACTTAACGGTTTCCTGCCACATATCATTTGGTTATAATTCCACTCCAGCCTTTTCTGTAATATTCAGTTGGACTCTTTCCAGGTCCCAGATGAGCCATTTATTTATGCCAAAGCATCTGGACTTCGATACAGCCCTGTCACTGCAACAAGGCAAACTGATGAAAGAGCTGACTGGCAACTGGCTGGCAGGCTGTATCATCATGGAAGCCAGAGAGGCATTTATTTTAAAGGAGCATGAGGCAGGAAAAGGGATGGATCTGAGGTGCAGTGGGGCCTCACATGAAGCCAGAAGCTCATATTCTGCCAAGCTGTGGTTTTATGGCTGCTTATGAGTGCAATATCATGGGAGTATGAGAGTTGGGATGCTTTTAAAGCAGGGTACTAGTGCTTCAGAATTCAAATAACTCCCTAGTCTCCATTTGTACATCTGAAACAGATATATCAGTGAAGGCAAGGGGTGGCCAGTTTTCAACAATGGAGATGTGAACACCCGGGTCAGGAATTCAGGAGTTGTGTGGGACTAGGGACCAAAAATCTCAGTTCTGATCTGTGCTTTCTATTTGCTTTTTTTTCATGATCTTAGTTAAGCCGTGTTTGTGGGCTTCCAAATACTTTTCATGAAATAGAAAGATTTGATGATTTATGGATTTTCAAGTCTTTTAACAGTTCAAGTCAAAGCCAAAGTAGAATCCTTAAGTAGAAATGGTGAGTAGGATTGTATGTATGTTCAACACTATTGTGAAAAGTTGTGTTAACTTGCAAAACAACCTTACTGTTGGCCACTCCAATTCATACTCAGAGGAGGGTACAGATATCAGACATGTGCTTTTTCCTCACTTCAATTATCCTGACTCAAGAGTCAGAGAACAAATCTCACCTTTTGACCTTCGCTCTTGTTCCTTCTGTACCTTTAATTGGCAGTTGGGCTTTCCTCTTCCTTTTGGCTTCTCCTCTCTATTTAGTCTGAATGAGCCATTCAGAATAAGGTTTTCTAGGTCTTAGGCAAGTCACAGTGATGAAGGTAAAAGTATGTACCAGTGTGTGTTTCCCTTTGACCATTTTGGGAAACTTCTATTGAACACAGAGGGTTTCTTAGAAAATAGTTCAAGAAATATCAGATAAGGTACATTTACCACACCAAATATCTGAGTTCTGTGAATTGTTTCAGGAAGCATGTTCTTCATGTAGACCAGAGTCTTAAAGGATTTGGGGGCTAAAGTGAACCTCTGAAGAGCACTACACCCCTCTTCTGTATGGAGCAGCTCCAAATCAACGCAGTTTCACTAGTTAGAAGAAATCTTCCTTGAAGAGCAGCTCAGCTCATAACTCAGGGAATGCACGTGTTTTCAGGTGGCATACCTGTGTCTCTCTCTGTTGGAGTGTTAAATCACTTTAGGCATGAGGATAAAGGGAATATTCTGGATCTGAAAATCTCCATTTAGAAAGGTGACTTCTTATACATAATTCCAGCTGGCCTGGAGGTGAGAGTTGCAGAAGATACACTCTCATCTCCTTGACTCTTTGTAGTGATTTTAGTGACAAGAGATCACTACTTTCCCATAATGCCAATACGCACAAGGTTTAGAGCCATGGTAGAGTGTGGGGTTACTTTCAAATACTTGCTCTTCTACATATTGAGGGACCAATTTCTTCTAGCTACATGGACATCAGGTCTTGTTATTGAGCTAATTCTCTAATGAGGGGATGAATAGGTAGCCTCATTTGCTGAGTTGGAAATTATGGAGGCCTGGGTTGGATTGCTTAGGTACTGGTTCACAGTTACCTAAATTAGCCCCACCTATGGTCATTCTTTTCTGATACCCTTTCCATCCCATGTGATCCTACATACACAGTCTCTTGAGGACAAAAGGAAATTTCTATTTTGAAATGATGTTTTGTTATGTTAACTGTATGTATAATTTACAGGGTGACTGGTTGTGATTTTCTTTTCTCTTCTTTTTTTTTGTTTTTGTTTTTGTTTTTGTTTTTTGTTTTTTGTTTTTTGTTTTTGTTTTGCCACTGTTGAATGGTGAAATAAGGCCAAGAGGCTAGGCCCTCAGAGGACTCCGGATCACACTACATGATCCTTAGCCCCCCAGAAATCTCTTATGGTAAATGAGTTCTTTCACCATCCATAGAATGTCACATAAACTCTCTTGATGCTGAAAATAATTCATTTACTATAATAATACATTGGGCATATGGAGTTATTTATGATAAACATTGTTGGTTTGATTATAAATGGGGACAATGATTGTTGTTGCTTGCTTTTTAAGATAATTTTATTTATTTATTTTTAATTGGTTTGAGTGATAGAAGGCAAGAAACAGGAGGGATGATGTTATTTCGATTCCCAGGGGTATTTTGCTACATATCTGCTCTTCTCTTTGTGTGTGCTGGGAAGGATGCCTAGGGACTTCAGGAGTCTCTAATGTTCATAAGTCTGTGGAAGGCAGCTGGTGTCCACCATCATTTCTAGGACTGTTCCTGCTGCAATGGGTTCCTCTAGTGGTATGCAGGGGCTTGGAGTTAAAAATGTACGTCACTGAGAGAAGCATAAGTGATCTGTTTTTTCAAACTATAAATTATGTACTTAATCATATAATTGCAAAGTGGTATCAAAACAATAGTTCTACTGCTTAATTTGCTTATATTCTCCTGAAATTGTAGGATTAACGTGTGGAAAGAACATTTTCTACATGTTGATCAGATATGTCCTTTCTTATTTGGGCTTGTATTTCTAGGCTTTTTCTTACTTCCTCTGCTCCACATATATATTAGACTCAGGGCTAGAAAAGTTCTGCACCTCAGAGGTGTCCTGCCCTGAGTGACAGAAGGCAAGAAACAGGAGGGATGCTGTACTATTGAGCAGTGGTCCTAGAGAAAGCTGTCCACTTAAGGTTCCAGTTCTTGCATTTTACACCCATGGTATCTGTAAATCCGTCTCAGGACTGGTCACAGTGTTCTTGCGGTAGACTCCTGCTATTCCATATCAATCCAGAATTTGAGCTGGAAGCTCTCACAAATTTACTGCCACACCAATTCATTTGTATTCAATATTTTGTCTAAACATAGTGTTAGACTCACTTTTCTCTAGACATTATGTGGATTAGTTCTGAATCATGCCCACGACCAGATGGAGCTTGCTTTTTCCAAGGAAGACAAAGCATGAAGTTTGCTTGTCGACATTATGAAAAACGCCGGCCTGAGCAATTACCTAGCTGGTATCCTAATTGTCTTAATCTGTGAATCAGAGGGACCATATGGCCCACCTGATCAATTATACAGGCATTGATTAAGTTGAGGAAGAAAAACATGTATCCAAAGAGGTATCATTAGTCACTCAGGCTGACACTTATGTCAGAAGCCTACTAGTTGCTCTGTAAACATTTGCAGATGTAGTTGCTGAGTACAGTTAAGGGGGCAGATGTTGTTGAGCTATCTTGAAAAGCTGTCATGCTGTATGGTAGAGAAAACATTTGTGGAGTCCACATTATTCATGGTAAGAAACAAGGGGTAGCTTGGAAATTTTGTGTCAAAAGAAAACCTTTAGAAATAGAGGTCAGCCGGGCAGTGGTGGTGCACGCCTTTAATCCCAGCACTCCGAAGGCAGAGGCAAGAGGATTTCTGAGTTCAAGGCCAGCCTGGTCTACAGAGTGAGTTCCAGTACAGCCAGGGCTACACAGAGAAACCCTGTCTCAAAAAACAAAAAACAAACAAACAAAAAAATAGAGGTCATCTTTGAAATTAAAAATGTTAATGGAGAGAAACTTTACTTGGCAATAAATAGGACTACTACTACTAGATAATTTCTTACTTCTACAAATGTTCTCCAGGTACCACCAAGTCCCCATCTACTTTAATACCTAAGGCAGATCCCACCTGTGACTCCAGCATCATATTTGTTTTCAAAGGCATCACGAGAGTCTCTTCTTTCAAGCAATTCAAATAATATCCAGAGATTTGTTAATGATTTCATGTGAAATTTCAGAAGAGTGCAGAACTGGGTTGTGAGGGGGCATCTGTAAGCTGAACTGGGTTGTTTGGTTCTCAGTGGATTTTACAAAATGAGAAAGTCCACGAGAAAATGGGTGATTTCTCTGTGTCAACAATCACATAGGACTGAGTGGTACCTGCCAGTCTGAGCCATGTTATCCCTATACTCACTTTTACTTAAGGTCATGGGATAGGCCTTGTTCTCCCTCTTTGGCCCTGCCCTGGAACCCTAATTCTGGTAATCACCTCTGACACAGTAGAGAAACAGAAGCACAGAGGAGCTCTGGTAGGCAGATGAAACTTTAACTTCACTAGGACTCAGTCTTAATTATAGCAGGGGAGGCCTTGGTAGAAAAAACAGCTTTTAAAACAACAGAAATAACTTCTTCAGACATAATTTTTGAAGAATACAAAAGGGGCAGAGGAAAAGAGGGAAGAAAGCACGTGTCCCTCAGCAAAGCTCTGTGCCCCTCTGGGAGCAGGGCGCAGACAGAATGCTCTAGTTTACTCCTTGTGTGATGTCTACTGCAGCTAACACCCAGGCTCCAGGCTCTCGTCAGGGTGAAAAACCATCATAGATAAAGTGCATGCAGAGGCTAATTGTGTGTTCTTTAAAGTCTGTAACTCTTCCCTTTGGTTTGGTGAGTTTGGATTTGGATCTGATCCACTGTGGATTTGCTTTTACTGAATGCTGTCCTGCTCACTAGTCTACAATGCTGGGGCTTATAGGATATGGTCCATGGAGATGGAGATTGTTAGAATCTCACAAGGACTTCTCATCTTAATACTCTTTGTGTGCTTAGTAGAGCAAATGGATGTGTTTTCTGTGAGAAGCTAATCTTGTCCTCCATCCCAACCAATAATACTAACATTATGAATGTTACTACCCATTGTGTCTCCTTTCTATGAGTGGATGAAAGGTCCGAATCAAGTTCATGGCATATCATTAGGAAGAAGATGAACATAAATGGAATGGATGTATTTGGGTTCTTCACCATGTTGTTTATTCTGGACTTCCAAGCTCTTGAATTTCATTTGTACTTTTGTTTGCCTATTAACTTTTAAGTGCTTTTTAAAAAATGTCTTACTAGAGTAGGGTACTATACTGCAGAATGAGTTACCAAATGAGCATTCCAAGGAGAATCTTAAGTTAAATTAGCCCAAATAAACTAAAATGGAACAACGAACCCAAGCTTTAATGCAACAAAGAATATTTAGCTCCAAAATACATGCTCATTAAATAAAGCTCAGCATAATCTTATCATTATGAATTCTTCTATGTCTTTAATGTAAACTACAAGTTCATTAGAGTCAGAGTGAAGTCTTCTAATGGACTGTTTCACCTCTATTATTTTCAGGCTGGTGTATAAAATGGGTAGGTTACCAAACAGAGTTCATTCCCAGTCCTTGCCCCATGACCTAACTCCATTCAGGTTCCAGTCACTCTTTGCAGCATTATGCTTCCTTCTGTACTCTCAAAATCAGGTGTGATTCATGGAAGATGTCTACAGATATAAGGGAGAGGTTATTTCACTCTTTGCCAAAATTTTCTGGAATAGCCCAAGAAATCTCAGGTACAGATCCCAATTAAATGTTTTCCTCCTATCATCCTATCAAGCAATGATTTTACAACCTCACTTTCTTTTATTCTGTAGCACATTTCTGTACTTATAATTGAGGTGTTGTTGTTGGGACATGTCTTAGTTCCCATACTATTGTTGTGACAAAACACTATGAATAAAGTGACTTATAAAAGGAGACATTTAACTGGGGGCTTACAGTTTCAGAGGGCTAGTCCATGAACATCATGTTAAAATACATTCGAGTATTTTGCTGAATCAGTAGCTAAGAGCTGATATTCCAATCTTCAGGGATGGGGACAGATGGAACTGGCCTGGCCTTTTGAAACTTCAAAATGCAAAGATGATTCCATGTGACACATCTTCAACAATGTCACTCCCCCTAATCGCTAGACCAGCCAGGAACAAGTATCCTAATATATGGATGCATATAATAATATATACTATTTAAGACTATAATACCAACAATCACTTTTGAGCAACATAAAAGGAGATGGAAAGGAAGGCAGAACCATGTTCTACTGTTTTTTTTTTTTTTTTGCCATAGACATCAGACAGCATTGTTGACTGAGAACAAATTTATTTTGTTTTTGGCAATTGTTGAGAGTTGTTTGCTGCAGAAATAGAAATTCAGAAAAAGGTGTTGAGCTCTTACCCATAAGGGAAGTTTGGCTTTTATAAACTTCTGATCTCCCTGGAGACAATGCTTGCCTAGATAAGTTGAGAAGAATTCAAGAACAGGATAAATTTAAAAAAAAAAAATCATTCACAGTCAGCTAATGGATGGAACACAGGGCCCCCAATGGAGGAGCTAGAGAAAATACCCAAGGAGCTAAAGGGGTCTGCAACCCTATTGGTGGAACAACAATATGAACTAACCAGTACCCCCAGAGCTCATGTCGCTAGCTGCATATGTAGCAGAAGAGAGGCCCATTGGTCTTGCAAACTTTATATGCCCCAGTACAGGGGAACACCAGGGCCAAGAAGTGGGAGTGGGTGGGGGTATGGGGGACTTTTGGGATAGCATTGGAAATGTAAAATAAGAAAATACCTAAGGAAAAAAATGAAAAAAATCATTCATTAAAAGCAATAACCTTGCTAGGTCCAATATTTCAGGCCTTTACTCCCAGTTATTCTGAAAGATGAGGCAGGAGTATCACAAGTACAGGATCTGCCTGGACTACAGAGGAAGTTCAAGACTACTCTGGGCAACTTAGTGAGGCCCCTTATCTCAAGGTAAAAAGTAAAAATGAAAGGACAAGGGATACAGATTAGTGATAGAGTGCTTAGTTGGCATGCACAAGGCCTGGGACTTATACCTAATATGTTATTACCCTTATACCCTAATACCAATGAACAAATAAACAACCTATGCTCAGTAAGTAAGGGCTTCGTGCCTATTCTTCTAAGCCCAGTCTATACCCAACAAATGGGAGACTTCCTTGTAGAACACTTAGTTTTGTTTGAGCAGTAAAATTTACTTGGAATATACTATGTCTCTTCACATTTTCTTCCATCGTCATGTTTTACAAGACCTTCATTTCAAAAAATTTATTTTGAAAACTCAATCTTGTTTGTGTGTGTGTGTTGGGGGGGGTTAGGTGTATGTGAGTGCAAGTGCCCACTGAGATCCAGAAAATGAAGTTGCATCTCAAGGAGCTAGAGTTAAAGCACCCACGAGCCTCTGATGTGAGTGAGAGGAGCTTAGATACTCTCAGTTGCTGAACCGTCTTTTCAGCCCCTTCCAAGCCTTCTTTGAATAGTTTTTGATTTTATAAAAATTATAAATAGATTAGGTAGTGGGTATGGTCTAGGCAATAACATTGTAGTAAGCATGTATTTTTATAATTGCAATATTTACACAATTTGGGTGAACTTAAATTGGCAATTTAAGTGACTCAAATAGATATAAACTATGCAGTCATTTTGATTGGTCTTTATTTATTTTTATGACTCAGGGACTAAGAATTATCCATCATGTCACTAATGAAAAGATCTGCTGTGTATTTCCTCTCTTTGATGGTCTCTGCTGGGTTTATCTGGACTGACTGGTCTTTGAAATCTTCTACTTCCATGTATATATTAATGAGACATGTCCCCTACAGAGTTTTTTATTGTTCTTTATTCTGTACCATCTGTGGGCACATTGCAAGACCCAATTAGATGATCAGATCATAGCCAAACTTTGTGATTTTCTTGGTTCAAAGAATTTATGGCTGTTCTTCTCTCCCTTTCAGGGTTCTGAGGCATGTGAATAGGGTCAATAGTGGGCATGTCAGGCCATTTCAGAAGCCCATTTATTGATGTTCCCCTGTGTGCCCCAACACACTTCTTTGTCCTTTATTGGTGGGAAGCCGTTGGGTAGAACTTGTTTGAGCTCCATTTGTTGAGAATGATTTTTACTTAATCTCACATCTCTGTCTTATTGAGGAAACCTGGTGGAGGGGGCTTTGTTGACTCTTCAAGGGTCCTAACCCTTGAAGACCCTGGAGGGTCAGTGTGTGAGTTCCTTTTTAGAGATTCTATTCCAGTTTGCCAGTCTCTGGATTTCCTCTAAGCTCTCTAACCTCAGACTGGATAAAGGTCTTTCTCTTTGTGCAATGAAGAAATAGCTCGTTATTCACAACATGCTTTACTTTTTCTATTGTAAATGTTACAAATCTATGCACTTGTAGTTCATGAAGACAATTTATGATTTACCATATATACACATATACATATTATTCTAGTTATAGGTTACTCTTGCTATGATGAAACATCATGACCAAAAGCAAGCTGGGGAGCAAAGAATTTATTTGGTGTACACTTCTACATTCTAGCCCATCACTAAAGGAAGTCAGGATAGGAATTCAAAAATCAGGGCAGGAACCTGAAGGCAGGAACTGATGGAGAGGCCATGGAGAGGTGTTGCTTACTGTCTTGCTTCACACGGCTTGCTCAGTCTGCTTTCTTACAGAACCCAGGAATATTAACTTATGGATGGCACCACCCACAATGGGCTCAGCCCTCCAACATCAATCACTAACTGAAAAAATGTTCTACAGCTGGATCTTATGAAACATTTTCTCAGCTGAGGTTCTCTCCTTTCAGATGGCTCTAGCTTGTGTCAACTTGTCATAAAAGTAGCTATCACACACACACACACACACACACACACACACACATACACACACACACGAGAGAGAGAGAGAGAGAGAGAGAGAGAGAGAGAGAGAGATTATTTATGGTGTAATAGCATTGAAACATAAACGTACATATATATGTATAATATGTATATATGCATATGTATTTTTTCCCCTAGGTATTTCCCCTTTTCTAGTCTAAAGAGTTTTTTAAAGTGTTGGTGTTACAGAATAAGAGATTCCAAGAAAGAAAAACACACATGGAAATACTTTAAAATATTCTACAGCTGCTTATGTGAATGAACTGAGATAAGTCTGTGGTCTACTATGGATTTTAGACTTTGGAGGATCTGAAAAAGCTATGAACATTGTTTAAGATTTTAAGTTCAGATAGTTTGGCTATTTACCATAAAAGGTTAAATTTTTCTCTCCTTTTTTTGGCTTTGAAAATATTCCCTTGGCACTGCTTTCTTTTCCATGCCCTTCTAGAATCTGGAGGTTAGCTGGCAAAATTCCCCACAGCATGCAGTACTCACTGCCATCCAATGATGCTGGAAGTGTCTCTTTAGGGAAGCAGAGAAAAACTCCATTGCTAAAAATGTCAAGTCTGGCATCCTGAAACTCTGCTAGTGAGACTGTGGGAAATGTTGTTCCCTTGGCTGGGGAATAGATTGGGCAGCTGGGATGTCCTTTTCCAAATTCATTAATTTCTATGATTTGAGGAAAGTTGACTTTAAAGGGAACAGAAGGAACCAGACTTTCAGACAAAAGCAAAACCTAGTTATAGTATCTTGCTTTATTTTTAAGTTTCTAGTAAATATTTGCCAATAATAAAATACCATAATAAGAAGAATTGTGTGCATGTAACTTAGGAAGAATTCATATCTTTTGTCCCTTGAGTACATGATAAATTTATATTTATCTAATGATAGTCAGAGAATGCTTACCACAAATAGAAAAGAAACAAAAGGGCTATGTTCCCCTTACTGGCTGTTGAGAATAAACTCATTCATGTTGATTACGGCAATGTCAAGAATATTGCCACAACATTTGATAAATTTATAGCATTTGACAAGTACTTGCTGTATATATTATGTATATGTTAACCTATGCATGTAAATAGATATGCATGCATAGATATAATTTTGAAAATACTTGTTAGAGAGGAAAAAAGCAATTAAAGTACTGGAGCAATTAGATTTTCAAGCTGTAATTTGACACCATGGGCCACTATGGAATAGCATAATGTTGGAGTTGAAATGCCTTTGTGTGGGTGGATACTTCATTCCTCTTTAGAATAGGGAAGAAAATACCCATGAAAGGAGTTACAGAGACAAAGTTTGGAGCTAAGACGAAAGGATGGACTATCCAGAGACTACCCCACCCGGGGATCCATCCCATAATCAGCCAGCAAACCCAGATATTATTGCATATGCTAGCAAGATTTTGATGAAGGGACCCTGGTATAACTGTCTTGTATGAGGTTATGCCAATGCCTAGCAAATATAGAAGTGAATGCTCATAGTCATCTATAAGATGGAACACAGGGCCCCCAATGGAGAAGCTAGAGAAAGTACCCAAGGAGCTGAAGGGGTATGCAACTCTATAGGTGGAACAATATGAACTAATAAGTACCCCCAGAGCTCGTGTCTCTAGCTGCATATGTAGTAGAAGATGGCCTAGTCGGGCATCATTGGGAAGAGAGGCCCCTTGGTCTTGCAAACTTTATATGCCCCAGTACAGGGGAACGCCAGGGCGAAGAATCGGGAGTGGGTGGGTAGAAGAAAGGTGGCGGGGGTGGGGGGAGGGTATAGGAAACTTTCGGGATGGCATTTGAAATTTGAAATGTATATAAAGAAAATATCTAATTAAAAAAAAAGAAACATCAACAGAAAAAAAAAAAGAAATACCTTTGTGAAGAGCACTTTCTGGCTGTGTAACATTAGAGAAGCTACTGAACCAGTTTGTGTAGCAGTCACCCCATCTTTAAATGGAAGAAATAATTGTTTCTTCCCCATAGGGTAGCTATGGGGATTAAATGAGTTAAGACTTGGCAATGTATAAAGTACAAGTAAATGCGAACTTTCATCACAATCACTAGCATGTGTAAAGCTCCATACTTGGGGCTTCAATAGATAAAAATAAAAAGCTACATAGTCCCTTTTACACAGTTACCTATCTAAGTAGGAACCTAAGCTACAATCACATAAAATTTGTTATTAATATCCATGAAGAAAATTCAGTTCATCACTGTAGACTAGCCTTTTAAATGCAAAAGGTACAGGGACTGGGTGACCCAGATCAGAGCATTTCTGTACAGGGTGCTAGCTAGTCTCTCATTTGTCTCTACTTACCTGATGCTGATCTATGTGACAGTATGAGACAAGGCTCAAGGTAGATTGTACACTAAACTGTGTTTGCACTGGCCTGGCTGCTGTTAATCCTGCAGTAGCTTAGCCTCTAGTGAGTTATACAATGCAGGTACTGATGTTGGATTATGACTCTTCACAACAGAGATGTCTTAAGCCTCAAGTGCTCACAGAAGTGCCCCAATTTGTAGAGGGATGCCAGTTGCTTCAACTCAATATTTATCTGAGATTTAGAGTCCAAACTATAATTATCCAGTTTAAGAAGCAATTCTGTGGTGTCTAACTGCTAAACAAATAGTACAGTGAGCCAGCACCCTGTGAGGTCCAAGTCAGAACTGTTTACTGTAGTCTGAGCTGAGCAGGGAAAGCATGATGAAGCGTGGTTAGGAAAGGCCTTCAACAAGGATTTAAGGCGATCTTTGAACTAGTTAATCCCTATTAGTCAAATAGCAATTCTCTCAACTCAAAATTTTCATCTGTCACTCCAGATTTTCACTTATACATTGTCCCTGAGGAGTCCTCTGCAACAAAAGAGAGTTTTGGTCAAAAGTAGAGTTTAATATGTTCCCACAGATTGATTTAAGAATATAGCTTTTACCAATAGCTTTGCTTCTGTGGAGAAAAGGGAGTATTTTGAATTTAAAACTTCAGTTATAGACTTTCTTTAAAAACTCTGCTGAAGTTGATCCTTTTGAATCAATGATTAAGTGTCATTTGTATGCAGAAACTGAAGATATGGTGAACATAACAGAGACCATTTGTTCATGGAGGTGACATTCTGGAGAGGAGACAAACAATAAACCATGGGTCCCTAAGATGACTCAGCTGTGCTAGCCTGACCACCTGAGTTCAATCCATGGAGCACACATAAACACAAACAAACAAACAATACCAGACCCCCAGTGCAGTGTCTTACACTGCATCTACAATCTCAGTATGCCTATGGTGAGATGGGAGGCAGAGACAGGAGAAATGTCCAGAAACTCTGGCAAGACACATAGAGTACACAGAGCAATAAAAACAACAAGAAAGACTCAGACTCAAGAGAGCCTACTCCCCAAAATTGTCTTCTGACTTCCACACCTGCACTGTGTTACCATTACACTAACACACACACACACACACACACACACACACACACACACTAAATAAATGTGTATTCTTTAAAGTTTATATATAAAAACCCCAAACTACTGGCAGAGTGTAGGAAGTTGATAGGTATTATGGGAGACAAAAAAAAAAAAGCATAAATGGAAAAGAGTTGACCATTTCACATGTGTTGGCTTTAATAGTGAGAAATGTAAGTGTATAGGGCCTCAGACCACATGTGGTAGACTGAGCACTTGAAGAAGGAAGCACCAGAATAAAGATTCTGAGGCAGGAGACCAGAGTATTGGAGAAAGCATAGGACAGAAGGTTAGAGGGGAAACCTCTCAGAGCTGGAGCTTGGCAGGCAACTGCAGGCCTTTGGAGAACGTGACTCACATGTATTGGTTAGTTACAGTTATTACTTAGTTTCAGAGCAACCTCCCCAACCCCGGCTTCTACACTTAAAATTTAATGTGTATAAAAGCTGCCCAAGGAACAAAATGCCCATGGTGGGAGATACGGAGATAAAGTATGGAGCAGAGGCTGAAGGAAAGACCATCCAGAGACTGCCCCAGCTGGGGATGCATCCCATATACAGTTACCAAATCCAGACACTATTGTGGATTCCAACAAGTGCTTGCTGGCAGGAGCTCCATATATCTGTCTTCTGAGAGGCTCTGCCAGTGCCTGACAAACACCGAGGTGGATGCTCTCAGCCAACCATTGGACTGAGCACAGGATCCACAATGAAGGAGTTAGGGAAAGTACCCAAGGAGCTGAAGGGGTTTGCAGCCCCATAGGAGGAACAACAATAGGAACCAACCAGTACCCCCAGAGTTTCCAGGCACTAAACCACCAACCAAAGAGTAGGAGGGACCCATGGCTCCAGCTGCATATGTAGCAGAGGATGGCCCTGTGGCATATCAATGGGAAGAGAGACCCTTGGTCCTGTGAAAATTCAATGCCCCAGTGTAGAGGAATGCCAGAATAGGGAAGCAGGAGTGGGTGGGCTGGTAAGCAGGGGGGTAGGAGGGATGGGATAGGGGGAAACAAAGAAAGGGTATAACATTTTAAATGTAAATAAAGAAAATATCTAAAATAAATAAAAATAAAAGCCGGCCGAGAGCTTGTTAACATTTAGTTTCTGATCCAGTAGTTCTTGTGCACCTTGAGCCAGCTTCCATATCCTGCCCAACTGCTAGGCTTACTTCTCTGTTCTTCACTGCAAGGGTGTTGTGCTTGAACCTGGAAGATCCACTCAGAAAGTTTCTCTTCACATTTGTCATGCATTCCCTCAGTACTCATGGTCCTGTAGCCCTGCTATAGGATCTGAGGTTTCTTTGGAGTGCTAGCCAGGTTGTCTGGCTGATTCTCTGTAGGCTATGCAAAGTTTCTAGGGCTCCCTCCCTCACTACTCCTGTAAACCCTGTCTCAAAAATCTCACCTGGAAATCCTTCTCTACTCCTAGATTGGTATTTTTATTCTATGTGTGTCCTATCCCAATTACAGGAGCTTGGACCCAGGCCTGTTATTTCTGGATCTGGACTGGGACTCACAGCATCACTCTGTGTAGACCTGAGGCAGCTGGAGGATTTGTGCCTAGGCAAGGAGTTTGGAATTTGTTAACATGCTGAACAGCTTAGGAGTCACCATAGCCTTTTGCAAAGGACCAACAGATTATGGTAGCATGGTAACATAATTAGGTCAAGGCTTCTTCTCCTTAGCTGTATAGTCTCCAGAATGTTCCTTAGTATCCCTCTCCTCTCCTCCTGCTCTTCCTCCTCCTCACTAAGGACCGAATCCAGGACTTCCCATGCTGAGTAACTGTTTTATCACTGAAATGTAACACCAGCCCTTCAGTTGCCATTTTAATCAGGAAACTGGGAACAAGAATACCTCCTTCAAGAACAGAGATAATGCAAAATTAGTATTCAGTAAAATGCCTTGTATGTATGATTATACAATATTAGTTCCTGTTACTTTTTTATTCTTTCTAAGTCATTTTAGATAAATATTATGGTTCTGGCTTTCACATTCCCTAGAGTTGAATCGTTGGGACAAATCTTACAGTAGAATAATTATGTGATGAGACAGACATGTCGATGACCAATTAATTATGAGAGATGTCACAGAAAATAACAAAAGAGGAAAAATACTTAGAAAATTGATGGAGACGGTAGTGGGTGCCTTTATGATGTCACTGTAGGAGCAATGGCTCTGACTTATGAACCCCTGGGGACACGCTTGCTATCAGTGATAGGAGATGAGTCAGCAACACTACCAAGGCCAAGCACAGGTGGAAACTAACTTTCTAACTGCAATATAAGACTAAGGGTGTGTAGCTTGTGAGGGTGGGCTGCTACGCAGCCGCTGAGCGGAGCCAATCACTGGGTGCAGTGGGTCCTGCCGTGGTGACGTCACGGTTGCCATGGAGAGGCCAGCTTTGTAGAGCCCCTGGGCTGGTAGCGGCTTTGAAACCTTGTTCTCTGGCACCATGAGCGGACGTAGTAGGGGTCGAAAGTCTTCCCGCGCCAAAGGCCGGGGCAAAGGCCGGGCCAGAGCCCGCGTCCGGGCCGCTGCGGAAGACGCCTGGCACGACGAAAAGCCGCCACAGAGCCCGCGGCTCGAGGAGGACTGCGGGGCGGCCGCGCAGGTGCAGGCCGGCGCTGCTCAGGGAGGCGCGGAACCAGCCGAGCCGCGGGAAGAGGCGGCCTGCCGCCTCCCGCTGGACTGCGGCCTGGCGTTGCGGGCTCGGGCTGCAGGCGAGCGCGGGCTGGAGGCCCCTGATCCGGACCTGGAGAGGGCCCGTTCCCTCGCCGAGCGCCTGACCAGCGACACCAGCTTCGTGGGAACCGTGGGAGCCTTGGCGAAGCTGCGACGCGGCTCCCGCATTGGAAATCGGCGAGTCCCCGGGAGGAAGGCCCCAGATACTCGGAGCGCCACGGGGAGGGGACCTCAGGCCACAGTTAGTGGGAAGCCGAAGATGGCCTCTGCGGGGCTGTGCGCCGCTGCTCCAGTGGGGGAGGAAAAAAAGATGACAGAGAAGCATGCTGGGGCAGGGTCTCCCGCGACAGTGGGCAGCATGGATACCCTAGAGACGGTCCAGCTAAAGCTAGAGACCATGAACGCACAGGCTGACAGGGCATATCTCAGGCTTTCCCGCAAGTTTGGCCAGTTGCGACTTCACCACTTAGAGCGCCGGAACCTCCTCATCCAGAGCATTCCGGGCTTCTGGGGGCAAGCCTTTCAGAACCATCCCCAGCTGTCAGCTTTTCTGAATACCAAAGATAAGGAGGTATTGAGCTATTTGAACAGACTGGAGGTGGAAGAACTTGGCCTTGCCAGGTTGGGCTACAAAATCAAGTTCTACTTTGGCCGAAACCCCTATTTCCAAAATAAGGTGCTCATTAAGGAATATGGGTGTGGTCCATCCGGTCAAGTGGTGTCTCGTTCAGCTCCAATCCAGTGGCTCCCAGGCCATGATCTACAATCCCTAAGCAAGGAAAACCCAGAAAACAATGGTAGCTTCTTTGGGTGGTTTTCAAATCACAGCTCTATTGAGTCTGACAAGATTGTTGAGATAATTAATGAGGACCTGTGGCCCAATCCTCTACAGTACTACCTGATCAGTGAAGAAGCCCGTGGAGAGAAAGGAAAGGAAGAAAGGCCAGGTCCAGCAAAACAGAGCCCTGCACCTGCAGTGAGGCAGCCCAACTGATCCGGCACAGATCTCCCTACCGACCTCTTGCTGGACCTGTTAGGCTGACCACGTGGGTTTGGTTGTCTGCCTTCTGTTCGTACCATACGTGGTAGCCACTTTGGACTTATCTTCAAGAATGTGACATTTGTGATAATATTCTCTGCTTCCCCATGACCTCACCTTGTCACAACAGTGTTGCGCGTGTGACATTCTCACTGTTTGTGTATCAATCACTTCGGATATATGACTTTCTCTATCCAGTCCCTATTCTTAGCTCTAGCTCTTCCCGCTTTCCTTTCACCTGGACATTCTGAGTCATTGTCCAGATAGATATTCAAGCTATGCTACTTCATGGCCAGTCAGGCTGGGCTTTGTGTCCATTTTAACCATGCATGTTATCAGTGGCAAGATTTTCCATTGCTATCACAAAATGAAGCCAGTGCTTTTATTCTGTGGGTATGGAGACATCAACCAAGGTTCTTCCTATTTTGTTTCCCACTTCAGCCTAGGTCCAGCAAACCACTGGTGTGGATGAGGACAAGGGAAAACAAGAGTATGTTCTGTTCACATCATACATCTCTTCTTGCCTCATAGACAGTCCACAAGTGAACCCTCCTCATAGTCTGGCTATGCCTGGCTGCAGTAAGCCTATTGCCTTTTGGCTAGGTCGGTGTTATTGGCTCCATCTTGTTTATCAAAGACCTCAAGAACTGCCTATGGACCCAGGTACCTTCCCAATGCATGAGCTACAAACCCACCTTCCCCAGACTTTAGAAAACCTACTGCTTGTCAGACTGGTGGGCAGCCTGGCATTTGTGAACATATGCTTGTTGCTATCATGTTGTGAACCCCGAGAAGAGTAGAGCTTTGGACCACATCTTTATCAACTGGGTATCTGTGCCATTTCTCTTATTCCTTGCTAAGAAGGGGCAAGAAGGAATTTTGAGGAAGAGAGATTTTTCATTTCTATGCCCATGTTTATGTCACACCTTCATGCAACTTAGTCTCCTTCCCTATCAACCTACCTTGGGACTTCCTACTCTCCTTATGAAGCTCTCCCAGCCTTTTAAAATAGCATCACAGTGCAGACAAAAAAAAAAAATCATCAACCAGACTTTTCTACATACAGTTAGGAGGCATGAAGGGGCTTCCTTTGCTCACTCATGTAGTAGGCTGAGATAGGATAAAGAAAAACCAAAAGGCCTCAAGAGAGTCTATGGTCAGACATAGGTCCTGAATCCTGGCTTTGTTCAGTAGTTCTAAAGTTGTATGCATCTGCTAGAATTAGAAACCCTAAGGCAGCAGTGTTGTGGTCTCTTGTTGTGCCTTCTGTCTGTTCCTTTTTAAGACCCAGGGGCTTCTTCCTTTTGTCTCATTTGATAGCCTATGCCACTGGGGTCCCCAGCCCCCAGCTTTCCCACTCAGTAGTGCTTTGCTGTCTTTGTTTCTTAGCCCAAATGTACTCACTATGGAAGAATCCCAAGGTTTTACTGGGGACAGGACAGGCAGAACCTGTTCTAGATATTTCTGGTAAGTGTGCAGGCTGAGCTGGACCATCTCTACCAAAGTTTGTCTGTGTTCTGACTTATCTTCTGTGGAAAGTAGAACTCTGTAAGCCAGCCCCCATGCTAGTATGGAAGACTTCATTCTAACCTTTGTGAGGGGGTCCTTGATTTAGTGGTAAGAAGAAAATAGGCAAGGGAATCCGGGCAAGATAGGTATGAACCTGGTATTGAGTGGGCCAGTAAAACTTGATAGAAATGCATTGTGAAGCTGCAGAGATAGTGATCTCATCTCTTAGTGATGAAGGTGACAGAAGAGACCTTACTCAGGGTTGGGATGGGAGAGTTAAAGGTGTTGGTAAACAAGATGCCGGGGCAAGGATGGATTCAGAGCTCTGGGCAGTCTTCATCATTGTTAGTTATTATTTTTTTTTTGTAATTACAGAAACAAACTAAAAGTAATATTACTATATTGGGTAGAAGTTACATCCTAGAGTGTGTAAGATTATGCTAAATGCTGAGTATTTGCCCTCTAAAATCTTACCACATTTTGTATTTTTGTCTAATGAGGAAAACAGAGCTGTATAAGTTTGCTTTTGCTCTTTATTATGTAAATTTCCAAAAAATAAGAGTGAAGAAAGTGGTCCCTGGACCCTGTGTACCTTCTAGCTAGAAGCAATGAGTAACCTAATGTCATCTGTAGCTTCTTCCTCCTGCATTTTCCATGAAAGTCCAAGTGCATATACCAGTGCAGCTGGATCTACTTTGGGAGACTGGGGCATTGAGATGAAATGTGCACTCTCATGATCACAATAAGTCCACTAATGTCAATTTTGTGTGAACTGATGATATTTTTAGAAGTGGGACTCATAAATAAGTCTTCACAATTAGTGGAACTTAAAAGAGCATTGGTGAGGATATTCTGCCACAGATACAAAAGAAGAGACCATTATGTTGTAAATCTGCCTATGACCCTGATGTAAGGCACTTGAGACCCTTTTCTCCCTTGTAACATAGAGACTTGTATGAACTGTTAGGGTTGCTGTGTTCTGTGAAAATAATCAAATACAACATAATCTTTTCATTAGTTTCTGTAGTTGATAATTTGATATCCTGGTAATAATGTGATTATTTCCCTGTTCCTAAGTGGCATAAATACTTGCAAGTGTGCATGTACAATGGAAAAAAAATAAAAAAATATTCTTGTGTCACCATTGTATTTAATATTACAAAGTAATAATTGGAGGGTTATGAGGCAGGAGCTGAGCTGAAGCAAGGACTGAGTGGTGTATACTAGCCTAAGTAAGCAGGTCCCAGGCCTCAGGCCTTTGCCTGACTAGTTACACAAGAATACTTAAATCCTGCTCCCTAGACCCTTCCCAGAGCCTGGTATTTTGTGTGACTCTAGAGGAAACAACTAGTATTGTTTATAATGAGTTTTCCAGGCACTTCTCATGGGAATTCAATATTTCTAACATCTTGTAGTGAATTTGAATTATGTGGAGAATCCTGTTAAGTAGATTTTGATTTAGTAGTCAGGCAAGCTTCCAGGTGATTGCTTGAAGGTGACATAAGGACTGTACTTTGAGTTGCAACTGAGGTGACCCTAGAGGCCCTTCAAAGAAATAATAAAAAGAAAATTGAAAAAAAATTTAAGTCCATTCAAACTAGAGTAATAGTCTTCAACCATGGTTGCATGTTAGAATTAACAGGGAGACTTAAAACATACTTCTCCTAGCTTCACATAAAAACTATCTAAGTCAGAATGAGGAAAGATATTGGCCTAGTCACAAGGAACTCCAAAGGCTAACTCAATATAGTGTCTTCAGAGTCAGGCTCTCTGATGCTGCTCCTTTCACATCCAGAGAAAGGATAATTTCCATCAGAAGCCATCCTCAGTAATGACCAAACACCACAGAAAATGATTAGAAAAAGAGCTTGGTTTTTAACTGACAAGAAAGTGCCGTTAGAGGCTGTCATGGTAGCTCCATAGGAAAAAGTTCTTGCTAAGCCTAAGGACCTGAGTTTGATCCAACTCAGTGAAGTGGAGAACCAACTCTTGCAAGTTGTCTCATGCGTGTCTCATGTCTCCTACAAGACCTTCACATGCATGTCACTGTGTACCCATCCCCCATACAGTAAATATGAGTGTGATAAAGAGATAAACTTATATGAAGGTAAAGATGCTGCATACAAGGACAGGCAGTGTTTGGAACATAGTAGGTGCTGCAGTGTTGGATGGACAAATAAATGTTGGTAAATGTATGAAGTATTTTGATTGTTTTATATGTACATCTATATTAGTTTTATTCCTGCACAAAGTACCACAGGCTAGAGGGTTCAAAGCTAAAGAAAGTAATCCCTCAATTCTGAAAGGCAGATGCTCAAGATTAAGGGTTGCCAGGCTTTCTTCTGAGGGCATATTTCCTTGGCTACAGATAGACTTCTTTGTGTGTTCACATGACCTTTTTTGGTATGTCTTATGTCATAACTCATCTTCCTAGGACTCAAGCCATATATTACTGTGGTCCACCCTAATGCCTTTAACTTCCATTACCCTTTAAAGAATAGTCTCTTGATAGTCTGGGGTGCTGGGATTAGATCTTCTGTGTGAATGTGGTGGTGGTAGAAGAACATTATCTAGTGACACCATTGTACAATGTAAATGCTTTACATAGTATCCAAGGCTTCTTATCATGTTCCAGGTACTTTTACAGTAACCTTATGGGGTTTAGCTTAATCCTTTCCATATTTTTATAAGGTATAAGGAATTGGAATAAAAAGAAAACTTAGAAAATCATTTGGGCCAGATCCCAGCATTAAACATAGCCTGGTTGAAAAATTCACACCCATTCTTACAGCTCTTAAATGTAAGTCAGTTACCAGAATACATTCTCACCCACTTTCAACTATTTATAGACAGATTTGGGAACAAAAATATTTTTCAGTATAAGGATGACAAACCCAGTCTGAGACCTTAAGAAATGAGGAGCTGGTGCCTGGGCTAGAAGTTAAGCAGGCTGTGTATAGGTTAGAGGCAACAACTCTGGGGCTCTAGCTGACTGTTTACTTAGGAAAATGCAGGCCTCCTGTAGCTGTGTCTCCAAAGAGAAGTGGGGAATGAGAATCTTTATGTGGATTTCCTATACTTGAATATTTTCAGGTAATCAGAAAACACATTTGCTTATTTTGTGTGTATTCATGGTGTGAGTGTACCGTACCAGGTGTAGTGGTCAGAATTGTCAAATTTGGCAGAATTGGGTCTCTCCTTCCACCACTTGTGTATTGGGGATTGAACTCAGGTTGTCAGGCTTGGTGGCAGGTGTCCTCACCATCTGAACTATCTCATCAGCTGTATAAAACCCAGAGTTTTTCTTTAAACATTTTTAAAATAAATGTTGTGTTAGATTCTCCTCCAGTCTCACTGTCCCCACCACTGTCTTTCCAATCCTCCTGGTAAGTCCCTCAGAGTTTTCTCCTAATGTCTCATTTACCCTCTTGGTCCCCTTCAGCACCTCTTTTTATCTGATGCTCTCCTACCTAGATATTTTCGGTTTTATCCATATTTTCAGTCATCACTATGCATACCTGTATACAAACTAGGATCCATGTAAAAAAGAACTGGGTATGTTTTGTTTTTATGAGTCTGAATTACTCTGTATAATATACTTTTCATATCCATCTATTTTTTGCAAATTTCAGTTTTTTATGGTTGAATAAAATTCCATGTGTATATGTACCAAATTTTCATTATCCATTCGTCTATTGAGGTATATCCAGATTAGTTCCTTTTCTGATTGTTGTAAACAGACCAGCAGGCAAATATCTCAGAGTTTTTTTTCTACTTGCCAATATGTAGAGTGTAGAATGAGGAGGCAGCTGTTTGTTTGTTTGTTTGTTTGTTTGTTTGTTTGTTTTCAGGCAGGAGCCTACAATTAGAATTTATGCTGAATCCTTGTGGCATTCCATTTGGGTCCCATCTAATTAGATTTATGTTCTGCATAGTTGCAAAGCCTATATTTTCTAGCTGGCTCACTTAAAACATTCTGTTGCTCAATTTTCTGTTACTATAGTGAAATATTTGAGACTGGATACTGTTATAAGAGAAAAAGTTTGTTGCTTATAGTTTTGAAGGCTTTGGTTCAGCTCCTCCTGTCTGCTTCTCATTATGGCAGGTGACATCATGGGAAGTGTATGAGAGAGAAATCGCATGATAAAATAGAGAGCTAGGGAGTTTCAGGAATCAGACATATCACAACTTTTTTTTTTAATATCACATTTTTTTAAATTAACAAAGTTTTAAAATTTTATTGTTGGTATCTTTACCATAGTTTATAAAGCAATGTATACCTGATATAATGAGAAGAAAAGACAAAACCATAAACGATAAAAATAAAAAGACCTCAGGAATGTACATCAAATTGACATCTTATTGCATTAATCAATAGCTGTTTTGTAAACCGTGGCTATGACAGTCCTGAGCAAGAAATGTTTTCTGTTTAAGCTGTAGTAACTTTTTTGATTATGGATCATAATTTTTTTTTCTGTGGCAGATTTTTATAATTATTTTAAATGTATTTGGAATGACTGTCTCAAAGTAACATGTAGCTTTCCTGACAACAACTTCCCCCTCTCCCTCTCCCTCTCCCCCTCCCCCTCCCCCTTCCCCTCCCCCTCCCCGTCCCCCTCCTCTTCTCCCTCTTGTTCTTCTTCTCCTTCTTCTGAGAGGAAAGAGTTTATTTCATCTTATATCTTACAGTACATTATGAATGGTAGGTAGTCAGGACAGGAAAACAAACATGAACTTGGAGGCAGGCACTGAAGGAGAGGTCATGAAGGAACAGAATTACTATCTTGTATAGACTGATTTCTTATTCCAGTTGTTCAGGGATGGCACTTGCAATAGTAAATCATCAGTTAAGAAAATACTCAATGATCTTTTGCCTACTAGACAATCTGCTGGAGACTTTTTTTCAACCGAAGTTTCCTTTTTCAGTTTGACTCCTGTTAGACTATATTTGATTTAAAAAAAAAAAAAGCAACAAAGAACAAAAGAAAGAAAGAAAGAAAAGGAACAAAAGAAAGGAAGGAAGGAAGGAAGGAAATAATGGAGAGCAGGAGGGAAGGAAGAAAGGAAGGAAAGATTTTCTCAAAGAACCAGCTCCTGATTTTGTTGATTCGTTGTATAGTTCTTTTTGTTTCTACTTGGTTGATTTCTGCCCTGAGTTTGATTATTTCCTGCTGTCTATTCCTCTTGGGTGAATTTGCTTCTTTTTGTTCTAGAGTTTTCTTTTTAAACTAACAGCTGCTGTTAAGCTGCTAGTGTATGCTCTCTCTAGTTTCTTTTTTGGAGGTACTCAGAGCTGTTAGTTTTTCTCTTAGCATTGCTCTCATTGTGTCCCATAAGTTTGGATATGTTATGCCTTCATTTTTATTACATTCTAAAAAGTCTTTGATTTCTTTCTTTATTTCTTCCTTGGCCAAATTATCATTGAGTAGGGCATGGTTCAGCTTCTATGTATATGTGGGCTTTCTGTTGTTTTTGTTGTTATTGAAGACCAGGCTTAGTCTGTGGTGATCTGATAGGATGCATGGGATTATTTCAATCTTCTTATATCTACAGAGGCCTGTTTTGTACTGGTTTTGGAGAAGTTTTGGAGAAGGTACCTTGAGGTTCTGAGAAGAAGGTATATTCTTTTATTTTAGGATGAAATGTTCTATAGATATCTGGTAAATCCATTTGGTCCATAGCTTCTGCTAGTTTTTCCGTGTCTCTGTTTAGTTTATGTTTCCATGATCTGTCCATTGATGAGAATGGGGTGTTGAAGTCTCCCACTATTATTGTTTGAGATACAATGTGTGATTTGAACTTTAGTGAAGTTTTTTTTTTTTTTAATGAATGACTGTGCACTTGCACTTGGAGCATAGATGTTCAGAATTGTGAATTTATCTTGGAAGATTTTACCTTTGATGAGTATGATGTGCCCCTCCTTGTCTTGTTTGATAACTTTGGGTTGGAAGTCAATTTTATTCGATATTAGAATGGGTACTCCAGCTTGTTTCTTGGGACCAATTGCTTGGAAACTTGTTTTCCAGCCTTTTACTCTGACATAGTGTCTGTCTATGACACTGAGGTGCTTTACCTGTATGCCACAAAATGCTGGGTCCTGTTTACATATTCAGTCTGTTAGTCTACATCTTTTTATTGGGGAATTAAGTTCATTGGTGTTAAGAGATATTAAAGAATAGTGATTGTTCCTTCCTGTTTGTTTGTTTTTTTGTTTTGTTAAAGGTGGAATTATGTTTGGGTGCCTGTCTTCTTTTGGGTTTGTTGAAAGAAGATTACTTTCTTACTTTTTCTATGGTGTAGTTTCCTTCCTTGTATTGGAATTTTCCATCTATTATCCTTTTTAGGACTGGATTTGTGGAAAGATATTGTGTAAATTTGGTTTTGTCATGTGTCTTAGTAAGGCTTTTACTGCTGTGAACAGACACCACGACCAAGGAAAGTCTTATAGAAACAACATTTAATTGGGGCTGGCTTACAGGTTCAGAGGTTCAGTACATTATCATCAAGGTGGGAGCATGGCAGTATCCAGGCAGGCATGGCGCAGGCAGACCTGAGAGTTCTACATCTTCATCCAAAGGCTGCTAGTGGAAGACTGACTTTCAGGCAACTAGGGTGAGGATCTTATGCCCACACCCACAATGACACACCTACTCCCACCAGGTCACACCTATTCCAAGGCCACACCTCCAAATGGTTGCCACTTCCTGGTCCATGAATATACAAACCATCACATCATGGAATATCTTGGTTTCTCCATCTATGGTAATTGAGAGTTTTGGTGGGTATAGTAGTCTGGGCTGGCATTTGTGTTCTCCTAGGGTCTGTATGACACCTTTCCCAGGATCTTCTAGTTTTCGTTGTCTCTGGTGACAAATCTTGTGTAATTCTCCTTACTGCTTTTAATATTCTTTCTTTGTTTTGTAGATTTGGTGTTTTGACTGGCTTATCATGTGATGGGAGGAATTTCTCTTCTGGTCCAATCTATCTGGAGTTATGTAGGCTTCTTGTATGTTCATGTGCTTCTCTTACTAAGTTTGGGAAAGTTTTCTTCTATAATTTTGTTGAAGATATTTACTGGCCCTTTAAGTTTGGAATCTTTACTCTCTTCTATACCTATTATCCTTAGGTTTGGTCTTCTCATTGTGTCCTGGATTTCCTGGATGTTTTGAATTAAGAGGTTTTTGTATTTTGCATTTTCTTTGACTATTGTGTCAATGTTTTCTATGGAATCTTCTGCACCTGACATTCTCTCTTTTATCTCTTGTATTCTGTTTTTGATGCTTGCATCTATGACTCCTGATCTTTTGCCTAGGTTTTCTATCTCCAGGGTTGTCTCCCTTTGTGATTTCTTTATTGTGTCTACTTCCAGGTTTAGATCCTGGATGGTCTTGTTCAATTCCTTCACCTGTTTAGTTGTGTTTTTGTGCACTTCTTTAAGGGATTTTTGTGTTTTCTCTTTCAGAGCTTCTACCTGCTTACCTGTTTTCTCCTGCATTTCTCTAAGGGGGTTATTTATGTCTGCCTTAAAGTCCTCTATCTTCATCATTAGATGTGATTTTACATCAGAGTCTTGCTTTTCTGGTGATTTGAATATCCAGGGCTCACTGGGTTGGAAGAACCTAATGATGCCAAGTAGTGTTGGTTTTCGTTGCTTATGTTCTAGGCCTTGCCTCTCACCATTTGTTTATCTCTGGCATTATGTGGTCTTGCTGTCTCTGACTGTTACTTGTCCCTCCTGCAAGCCTGTATGTCAATACTCCTGGACCAGATCTCTCAAGGAGGAAATGTGTATGGAAAGCTTTGGCACAGGGTCAGCTCTGGGGTGCAGATAGAAACCAGAAGGATCCTGTCCCAGGCTCTTCCTTGGTTCCTGTGTCCTGATGGCTTTGAGTGTGTCCCTCTTTTGGCCAGGAATTTGAGTAGAAGTGTTGGTCTTATCTGTGCTCCCAGGTTTGTCAGCTCTTTCCTGGAGGTATTCGGTACAGAGAGCTGTCGCACAGGATCTGCTCTCTCTGTGTTTTTCTTTTCCAGTCTTTGCTGTCAGTATTTTCAATGTTCCCCAGGCATGGTTGAACAAGGACTATGGTCTGAAGTTAGCATATAAAGAGAAGGTTCTGATGTACAGCCATCCCTTGTATTTCTCTTTTCTGCCTGTTCTAATAGTTGAGTAAAATGTTGTAGATCAAAGAAAAGAGAGTGGGAATGAAGACTGAAGAACCTGCTCACTATATAGCAGGCTGAGTCTGTGTTAAAATGTACTGACTTATGTGACCCAAACAAACTCAGTTGGAAATAGGAAGGAACAGTGAATATGGAATCTCCATTGCTCACCTGATTGAGCCACAGACCTTGAGAATGGTTGACTGCTAAGTGTTTGCCAATGTGAGGTTTACTACCTACAGTGTGAGCAATAACAGAGGAGCTGCAGAGTGTGACAGCTAAGAGTTGCAATCAAACATGTCCCAGATTGTAGTAATCTAGCATGTAGTGCTTTGGCAAGATCTGGTTTCTCTACCTATAACCGGGGAGTAAAAGTCAGATTGAAGTTATTCAAAAATAAGACTCAAATTAGTGTAGTAAAAGGATTAAGTTATTGATGTTGGGAAGTGAAAAGTCCAGGACAATCAATCCAGATTTGCTTGATCCCAGGGTGGGTGCTTTTTCCTCATGGCAGTGTGACTTACTTGGTGCTGTATGTCCACAAGTCATACCCAATCAGCAACCTCAATAAAGAAAACAAAAAGCTTTTTTTTCTCTGCCAATACATGCATGTGCACTTTTGTGTGTGTGTGCGTGCACACACACACACACACACACGCACACGCACACGCACACGCACACACACACACACACACAGAGAGAGAGAGAGAGAGAGAGAGAGAGAGAGAGAGAGAGAGAGAGAAAGAGACAGAGAGAGACAGAGAGAGACAGAGACAGAGAGACAGAGAGCTGAGGTTTACTCTTTTGTCTCATCAGGTCATTATAAACACTTGAGCTAAGTTAAGGCCTGGATCACTGCCCATCCCCAAAGCCAAGTGTAGGGTCAACCCCACCCAAGCTCCAAGGACTGATAATAAGAAAGAGGTGAAATCTTTTACAAATAAAAATAAACCACCATTCTAGGGCTAGAGGGAGGTGGAAGATGCTGCAGTGGCCCAAATAATAGCTTCCCACTGAACAGAAGCTGTCCTTGTTATTAAGGAAGTGGGTAAGGGTAGGACCAAAACCCTGTTATTTATAAAGGGTCTGGATAGGTCTCAAGCATCAGACACTGCCAACTCTTTTCCCTGCCTTTCCCCACAGAGTGACAGTTTTTGTGTTGTAGGAGTTTGGTTGCTACTTTCATAACCCACACAGTCTAATCTTTATTTAGATTATTGTTCTTCTCTAAAGATTTTGTACTTTCCCTTATTATTTTATTCTGGTGTTTCCTTTGGGAACAGATAATCCACAAACTAGCTTCTGTGTGGTCATGTGAGAATGAAAATCAGAAGAAATGAGGGGGTGGATTCCTCTTACATAGGATAAGGACATCTTCAGGAGGCAAAGACATGGGGCGGTGTGACATGTGCTAGTGCCTGAGAACTTGAAAATAGGATCTTCCACATACTGTCACCCATCACCATTCATGGAAAATTGGTTCCTAAACAATAAGGACGCCAAAACTGAAGGATGCTGAAGAAGTTCCTTATGTAAAATAAAGAGGAGTTTGCATGTCATCTGCACACACCTTCCTGTGTTCTTTTAATCATTCCAAGATTACTTACCTCATATACCAGTGTGAATGCTATGTAAACATTTGCCAAACAGTGTTGTTTAGGGAATATTGACTAGAAAATGCCCATACACATTCAGTATAGACACTGTCATTGTTGACCTAACCACAGTTTGTAGTCTGGATTTCTGGAGCCCTGCTCTGCATATCCCACATGTGTGGCAGGCTGCCTGTCAGTACTTCAGAGTTTAGGAGTTTCTCACTTCTCATTTCCCAGGCTCCTGTCTTTTACCCCACCCTCCTCATGGCTCCTACTCTTCCTGCATGTTTGTAGTTCCTCCTTCCCTTCTCTGCAGTATGTTCCAGATTTGGCAGCTTATGTGTCAATGGTTACTCCTCATAACTGTAGATATAGAGGGTTTACGTATGGATGATTACCTTCCAACACTGGACAGTGATGGTTAAAAGAGGGATGTAAGTCTGATCATAGTAACATAAAAGTTTCCAAGGCTCAGAGATATGACTGAGGTCATCTCAGGATGTAGAGCAGAAAGTAATCGCCTTGAATTTATAATATCATGAAATGGGCTGCTGATGTGTGTTCCCTCCAAACATGAGAACATGGGTTGCCAGGCAGTGGTGCTGCATGCCTTTAATCCTATCACTTGGGAGGCAGAGGCAGGTGAATTTCTGAGTTCGAGGACAGCCTGGTCTACAGAGTGAGTTCTGGGACAGCCAGGGCTACAAAGAGAAACCCTGTCTTGAAAACCAAAAAAAAAAAAAAAGAGAGAGAGAGAACATGAGTCAGAATGAGTCAGAATGGGGACATCTGTTTCTATTTCACACTCCCCCTCTGAAAGACTCAGGGGTTATTTTGGAGGAGGAGGGAAAAGATCTTAAGGTGGTGGACATCCTCAGGGAAGCAGCCAGTTTTTGCCAGACATGGCAGGGCTAGTGTGCACATCAACTCATAGTGACATGCATGAGCTCTGCATTAGATCAAGCCAGCAAAAACTGTCAGCATAGATGAGGACAAGTCCATGAAGTCCCACCCCAGCATGGATGATGATGGGCTCATGAATTACCACCCCTACATGAGAAACTATTGACTATTGATGGCTGGTGAGTGTGATTGAGTGTGTAAGGGGGGGTGCAGTCAGTTTTCTTCACTGGTGTGGCCCTCTGAGGCTACCTGTGTTCTTGAAGTAGATGGTCTTATACCCATAGAAACACAGACGATGCTACGTGGACTCTGTAAATTTAAACAAAACAAAAACACATGGAGTTTGGAGGGGCGGTTGGTAAGGAGAATAGGAGAGGAATTGGAGGTGGAGGAGATGAAAAACAAATTTGAGCAAAACACACAAATGTGTGGAATTCTTAAACAATATCAAAAATTTTAAAATAGAACATAGGTCTGAGAAAAGAATGTGTTCTTGGTGGGTTGTACCTGCTTCCCTCTGGACCTGGCTGTGATGAAGGAAGACACAAGAGAATTAACAGAATTTTAAGGTGTAGAGAGATTGATCCATGGGATCTGATGCCCTCTCCTGGTATCTGTGGGCACTGGCACTCTCATGTGCACATGCTGCTGTCCACCCCCTCCCCCATATGCATAATTAAGAATAAAAATCTTAAAAAGAATGAGCATTTTAGACAAATTGTTCTGAAATGGTTTTTTTTTTTTTTTACTTTTTGGTTTTTTGTTTGTTTGTTTGTTTTGTTTTTTAAGTACAAGGCAGGAAGAACAGTGCCAGTAGCAGGACAAAGAAGAGGCGGGATGACTTGGATTGGGCAGATAAGAGTTCAAGAGGTGACCTTGAGCCAAATAAAGAAGACCCAAACATAGGAAGAAGTACTGAGGCCAGAGAGAGAAACCGGAAAAAAAGAGGACTTTGATCCTAGGATGAGGGTAAGTGTAGAAGGAAATATATAGCATGCTAAAAGGAGAGCCTTTCCTATCCCAAGGTGGTGCCCTGGGGCCAGGGCATGTTATCTCATACCTTTGAGCTCACCTATGACTAAGTGAAGTTCTGTCTGTATGGAGCCAGCTTCGGGAGGATGATGCACCAGGAAGATTGCAGAAGGAGAATGCTGGCTGCGAGGGGACGCTGGGAGTTTCAACAGACCTTACTTTGCTCTGAGAAGCAGAAGGTAGAGTTTATTGGAGAACCAACTTCCTAGAAGGCTCCTTCAGGAGAAGGGGAAACCCACCTTGTTGGTGGTTCAGACAGGGCAGAGCTCATTCTGCTTCCTGTGGGGCATTCCTCCTCTAAGCTACATCCACACTGAAAACTGATAGTGTCCAGTCTCCAGCCCAATTTACAAGAAGGGGTCAGTTCACTTGAGCTTCATTCTGATTTCCATAACACTGGAAGAAAGTGAAGGAGGGGATATCTCAATAAAAAAGAAAACCATTTAAACTGCCAGGGAACTTGCTTCGGATATTTGTGAAGTGTGTACAATCGGGAGTGGCTAGCCAGTGGAGAGGCTCATCCCTGGACAGTCAACAATCAAGGAAAAGTGAACCAAAAGGGCTTCACATGGAAGATTCTCCACCAAAAATTAACTCCTAATGCTTTGATTCCCTTTTAAGTACAAGAATGAGGACTTCCTCATGGACACATTGGCAACTCCTTACCCTGTGACTGATTAGGACAGCACTAGTAGGTGCATCTGGGAGAGAGAGGCCTCTGTTGCAGTGTGTGGTCTTGGCAGAGCTGGGTTTCTTCCTGTCTTCTGTTTGTGGGCCTCTGCAGTTGCATAGTCCTTGCTTTGACTCCACTGTCCCAGGGCTCTTGTGGACCTCAAGCTGTACTACAGAGCAACTGTGATAAAAACTGCATGGTACTAGTACAGTGACAGACAGGTAGATCAATGGAATAGAATTGAAGATCCAGAAATGAACCCACACACCTATGGTTACTTGATCTTTGACAAGGGAGCTAAAACCATCCAGTGGAAAAAAGACAGCATCTTCAACAAATGGTGATGGCACAACTGGCAGTTATCATGTAGAAGAATGAGAATTGATCCATTCGTATCTCCTTGTACAAAGCTCAAGTCTTAAGTGGATCAAAGAACTCCACAGAAAACCAGAGACACTGAAATTTATAGAGGAGAAAGTGGGGGAAAACCTCGAAGATATGGGCACAGGGGAAAAAGTCCTAAACAGAATAGCAATGGCTTGTGCTATAAGTTCAAGAATCAACAAATGGGACCTCATAAAATTGCAAAGCTTCTTTAGGGCAAAAGATACTGTCAATAAGACAAAAAGGCCACCAACAGATTGGGAAAGGATCTTTACCAATCCCAAATCTGATAGGGGACTAATATCTAATATATACAAAAAGCTCAAGAAGCTGGACTTCAGAAATTCAAATAACCCCCATTAAAAATGGGCTACAGAGCTAAACAAAGAATTCTCAACTGAGGAATACCGAAGGGCTGAGAAGCACTTGAAAAAATGTTCAACATCCTTAATCATCAGGGAAATGTAAATCAAAACAACCCTGAGATTTCACCTCGCACCAGTCAGAATGGCTAGGATCAAAAATTCAGGTGACAGCAGATGCTGGCGAGGATGTGGAGAAAGAGGAACACTCCCCCATTGCTGGTGGGAGAACTGTTAACTCTTAGCTTAGCTACTATGGAGGTAAAATTCTTTGGTGATGTGAGCGATGTAAGTACAGTCTTATTACAATGAACTCCAATGTCCAAAAATTGTTCTTATTTTGGGTTTGTACTACAGTAAGAGCCAAGATTTTAAGCTCTACTAAAAATAAAACAAACAAACAAACAAACAAACAGAAAGACTTTATCTATTTATGGTCATTAAAAAGAGTAATAGTGATATACTATTTTAAAATATCATACAGTTAATATATTTGGAGTTATTTAAAATTTATATTAAGAAAACATGTATTTTCAGTATTGCTGTAGACAAGCATCTACATAAGGCTGTTCAATGGATTTTTTTATATCAAACAGCATTTATAATACTCATTTTTTATTGTTATAATATTTTATACATTTTAAAATATATGATTAAAAATTAAATGTATGGCAGGTATTGAAGGGGTCTCTGGGAAGAGTTGGGGTAGAAAATGGAAGAATGTGATGTACGTCTATTTACTCAAATTATGTTTTTAAATGTTAACAAATTCAGTTAAATTCAAAGTATGTATCTTTTCTCATCATAATACAATAAAACTTAAATAAAAATAAAGAACTCATCTACTGAATGGAACACAGGGCCCCCAATGGAGGAGCTAGAGAAAGTACCCAAGGAGCTGAAGGGGTCTGCGACCCTATAGGTGGAACAACAATATGAACTAACCAGTACCCCAGAGCTCGTGTCGCTAGCTGCATATGTAGCAGAAAATGACCTAGTCGGCCATCATTGGGAAGAGAGGCCCCTTGGTCCTGCAAACTTTATATGCCCCAGTACAGCGGAATTCCAGGGCCAAGAAGTGGGAGTGGGTGGGGAGGGGAGCAGGGTGGGGGGAAGGGTATAGGGGACTTTTGGGATAGCATTAGAAATGTAAATGAAGAAAATATCTAATTAAAAAATTTGAAAAATAAATAAAGTATTCTGTTGGTAAATGTTAAGACAGTGGAATAACAAAGGGAGAAAATACGTAGCATTTAGTCACTGGAAACTGAGTTTAGATAAGGAAAGAGTAGACGGTTACATCTTTGAAAGGTCACATCTGAACTTGTGTATCCTTTATCATGAAGCTTGTGAGCAAGGCAAACCTGTGTGCCTTTGATAAGAGGTCTGGTAGTCTTGTCTAGTTAACGAATTGACTAATAAGCTAATACCGTGGTCGATTACCGTAAGCTAAGGAGATAAAGTTCTGTTTGCTAGCTGACAAGCTGTAGTCAGCTTAGCTGTAAATGTAGTCAGAAATCCGGGAAGAATAAATTATGTTCTAGATATCAAATGTTAATTAAAATGACAGAGATTGGTCAGTAGTCCTCTATCCAAACAGTTCTCCCAGGTTCTGTGATTTCCATTGTTTCTTGGGGGGAGTTATTCTGGCCATCAGACCGAGAAATCAAGAAGCTTTTTCCTGAGGGGGAGTAATCTGGGAGAAATGACTTACTTTGTGTTAGGCAATATGAGAAATTTAACTGAGTGACCTCTGTCCACAGTGTAGGCTGAGCCCTGGCAGTGGGCATGGCAATGGAGCAGTGTTTTTTAGTGGTTATCATACCACAATCCAGGTAGTCTTGTCACTGTACCCATATCTTCTCACAGAACTTGGGGAGGGGGGGGTCACTGTTAGGCTTTGGGAGTCTTTGTCTGTCATAACAAGCTTAAATATTAACATTTTCAGCAGATTTCTGACAAGATTGAGAGATAGTTCTATTAAGTATATATGAGTTAGGCAATCTGTGTTTGTTTAATTATTTGTACCAGAATGTATCTAGTAAATAGAATACATTTCAACTTAATAGCCTTAGCAAAAACAAGGCTAAACATATATTTAAGGCACTGATCTTTAACTGAAGAAGTGATCTTTAACGCTTTTTACTGTTGTAAATCTTTAAATTAATATTAAAATCATTATTTACCAAGACAGGATAGAACAAAAACCTTATCTTAATTGGAAAGTGCCATTGGAGACCTTAAATCAGGCTGTGCTCCTAAAGACAGTGAAGTGGGAACGGTCCATAACAAAGATGGTGGGTATCTTGGACTGCCTTTAACCAAGATTTCACTGAAGTGACAGCAAGTCATGTGACCACCCTTAACTAAGATGGAGTTCAAGCACTAACTCTACCTGTGGAGAAAAGTCAAGTGTTACACCTTAGAATAGAGCTGCAGAAGCATTGTGTATCTTAGAATGAAATGGCAGAAGCATTGCAGATACAAACATAAAGCCAAATCTAAGCAGTGCAGTGTGAGGGGCCCATTGTGCTGCTTGGTGATGGGCTGCAGCTGCTAGAGTGAGAAGGTGTAGACAGGTGCTCGGCTTGGTGTCAGGTCATGGAGCACTGGGTAGTCGGACTGCGCAAGACCCAGGGAGGGTGAGGGGTGGCTATAGCTGTGCTCTGTCTGACTCTCTGGTTGCTGCAGCAGCAGAGCATGCTAAGTCCAAAATAAGATCTGGAGAGTGCAACAAAGAGTCAATGGGGCAGGGAGCCAAGAGCAGAGAGCAAGGGGGAGGGTTGAGAAGTACCAGGGGTCCTAGTCACTGTTGTGGAACCAGCAGCAGGGAGCTAGAGAGTGAGGGAGAATGGTGGAAAGTAGAGAGCGAGTTGGTTGGAATGAAGCCTGTGTATAGGAATCTTTTTGTTTGTTTGTTTGTTTGTTTGTTTGGATTGCTGATGATAATTATAAAGATCTTTTAAAATGGTAGGTTCAAAAGTGCTGTTAAGTGGCCATTTGGAGTCATTATCTAACTAAGAGGTAATGGGATCAGACCTGATTGCAAAGGTGGATAAGTTTGGAAGACTTTAATTCAGGTACTAGTTTTAGAGATTTGAGGCAAGATACCCATTGGGTGAGTAGAAGCTAGCAATTTGCCCAGTTACAGTGTTCAGAGGACAAATGTGATAGCTAGAAACAATAGCTGGGCTAGGTTATCAGGTCATCAAGTGTTGAAATGGGGTGCTGACCAGTGCCTGAGTAACAATTAGGAAAATGGTTCATCCGAGGCCTGGGATTTTGTAGTAGTGAGAAAGAAACAGAAGAGAAAGTCTCTCTCTCTCTCTCTCTCTCTCTCTCTCTCTCTCTCTCTCTCACACACACACACACACACACACACACACACACAGAGAGAGAGAGAGAGAGAGAGAGAGAGAGAGAGAGAGAGAGAGAGAGAGAGAGGAGAGAGAGAAAGAGAGATATCTCATCCAAGGGAAGAGTCATCCAGAAGGCCGGTCATAAAGACTATGGTTAACTTGTCCCCCAAAGACCCTAGAGGGTGGCTAGCTCTTTCTTGGAACCAGAAGCCTTTTACACTGACACCACTCCCAATGGTGGGAGGGAGCTTACAAATCTACCAGCGTCTAGATGAATAGGTCTAGATAGATCTGATGGCTAAAAAGTTCATGTGGTGGCAGGTTTGTGAATCTGAGTTGCAGGGAATGTGAACCTGCCAGTTTTTAAATCCAAGTCATGAAACCCATGTTGTGGTTTTATAAAAAGGAGTCAGGATATGTTTGCTAGATCTTGGTATAGTAAGGTGGGAGGGGTGCCTTGGCAGACCCCCTGAGGTACTAACCATATGACAGGTATAGTGTAGAATAGAATTCATATAGGACATGGGGAAGTGGAGTTGAAAAGGGAGTACAGACAGGGAAAGACAGAGGTGGAGGAGAAAGAGAGAGAAGAGGCTGGCCAGGAACACATGGAGAGAGATGGGGAAGGGGGAAGGGAAGAGGGGGAGAAAAGAGTCAGGAGAGAGAAGAGAGTCAGAGAGAGAAGGGGCAGAGAGAACCAAGAGGGGTCAAACAGTTCCTTCTATAGCAAACCAAGCCTACCTGGCTATTATCAGGTAACTATTGGGAAGAGCCTAGAAGGAATGCTAACAGGGATAATAAGGTATTCCTTAAAGAGGTGATAAATGGCACACAGTCTATTCTTGCTAGGGCTATACCTAGCTGCTAGAAATGGAGACAAGTCAACAGCAGTGGCTTAAATAACATACAGGTTCATTTTCTTTCATCTAGATTTGATATCTAGTCAAGACACCTAGGTAAGTACAGAATTTATTTAAAAGCTCCTAGCTTCCATTGTCTAGGGTTAGGGTGCCATGTCCTAAACAGGAAAAGCATGAAGAGGAAGAAATCAAGCCAAAGGGAATCTGAATCCGTTTAATTTAGAGAGGCGCCACCAGATCAGCTGGTTTTATTAGTGAACCATAATTTAATGATTCATGACATTTTAGCTTTGTCCATTGCTGCTCAGAAAATACTGAGTAGGCAGTAGGCATGTCTACCACACAATCTTTCATGGCAGCCTCTAGGCTGGGTAGAATGACATTGTTTTGGAGCCTGGTATGATGTGCATGTGAGTCCTGGCTCAGTGGTATTTTAGTTGTGTGACAGTGGGAAGTGTATTCTTGTTTTTCAGATAAATCTGTAGTTATAAAACTGAAAGGCTTATAATCTTCCTTTAGGGGCTGTTTTATAGCTTAAATGAGAAAAGTCATGCAAGGCTCAGGGCAGAATCTGCTATTTGAATAATAGGTGTTGAATGAAGCTAACCTTTCTTCCCTGTCCAGCAGGATGGATTCTTTCACATGCAGGCTTTCAATACCACTCATTAAATGCAACTCACAATGCAGACCCTCTGGCATAAACTGCTCCAGTAAACTGCTATGCTTTCAACTTTCAGCAGCAGTGAGACCTGAGGCAGATATCAGTCAGTCCAGGCACTCTTGCTCCCTAAACAGCAGGCAAAGAGGCTCTAGGCAGAGGAAAGCTCTGAGTCATGGGGAATGTAGATATGGTGAGGGGCCCAAGGGTCTGGGTAGAGGATGCTGGGCTCTGAAATAACATTTGTTCAATGCTGTTTGTGTCAAATACATAGCACAAAGTGTAATCCCTCCCAGGCTATATCTGGATCTGCAGGAAGCAGGAATAGAGAGAGGCACTGGGTCTGAGTTGAACGTTTGAAACTCCAAAAACCCAACCCTAGTAACAATTTTTCCAAGCAAGGCTACTCCAACAGAGTCACACCTCCTAATCTCTGTCAATTAGTACCAATCCCTAATGACCAAACATTCGAATATATGAGTCGATGTGGATTATTTCTATTCAAACTACCACAAGGGCCACGACTTATGTGTATGAAATCCTCTTCTCTGTTGGGTGGGTGCTTGTAGGTTATTTGACCTAAGACATCATTCAAGTCCCAAGAGGTAGAACTAGCTGATGCTTGGACAGTGTGGGTCACTTGAGGTCACACAACCATTATGACAGAATTATGATTTGAGCTCGTGGTTGCCTGGCAACACTCAAGAGATCCAATATTGTGCACACATTTGTTAAATAATGACCTGGGAACTTAAGTACTGAGTGCTTAATATTAAGACCTTTGAGATGCTTAATTCTTCAGTCCCAGTGATGCACAAGATGAACCCATTGTTCCTATGGGTACTAAAAACAATATCATTGTCTCTTTAAAGATTCCATCAAGGGTGCCTGAAACTCCAATTATTTTGATGGACATTTGGTTCTCCTAAGTTTAAGGAGGTAACAATAGAGGCATTGTTTGGGGCAAAGTTCTGTATTTAACTGGCAAGCCAGAGAGTTTGACTCAACTTGGTAACCAGAGGCCATTTGGAGATCTCTTATGATCTTTGCTATTTCCTTTTCTTGGGCTCTGTACACCCAGACTGTTAAACAGGAATCTATCCTGCCTCACTTCCTTCTTGCTGTATCGTTTCTAAGTCATCTTGGCTTTGATTCTGACATAGTGGCACCCAAACCCTGGCCACTCATTTCTTTCCCTCTTTTGGCCTTAAGGAGGCTGTCAATGTCATTTCCATGTAAGGACACTAGAAAATAGTGAAAGTAGTATCACCTACTCTACAGTCACTCATAAGATCCTCATTATTGGCCAGGCAGTGGTGGTGCACGTCTTTAATCCCAGAATTTGGGAGGCAGAGACAGGCAAATTTCTGAGTTTGAGGCCAGCATGGTCTACAAAGTGAGTTGCAGGACAGCCAGGGCTACACAGAGAAATCCTGTCTCTAAAAACAAAAAACAAAAAAATTCTCATTATCTAAAAATGTTTGATAACAGAAAAAAATAGACACTAGAAAGTGAGTATACTTAAAACACTGACCAAAGCAGATCACAGAAAACAGACAAATAGTCACCAAATCAAACAATAATAGATAGACCTGTTGAAAATTAATATAAAAGTTATAAAATAAGTTTATGTTATGTTGAACATTATATTGAATATACTAGTTTATACTATCAGCTAATTTTAATGAACAGAATAAACTTGTTTACTTGTTTATTTACTGTTGAGACAGGGTGACTCTGTGTATGCACCTTGCTGGCCATGAGCTTCTCTCATACTTGAGTGCTGGGACTTCAGATTTACACAACAAAGCTGGTAAGTTTAATTTGGATATGAGAACAAAAACTTCCAACAAAATCATTTGACTGCCCAACATTAAATTATTTATACATCAATTTTGCAACATGATCCCAAACAAAATACTATTTACAAAATTCTCACATTCAATTCTGTCCTTCCCCACAAAGCTTCATTTAAATTTATGATATCCAAATAATTTTCTTTGCTGCATCTTATTAACTTTACTCATTTTCTCTCTTCTCTTTCTCTCTTCGCCATTTGCACTCTAACTCCCCGGTCTGTGGTATCTTGGAGTTAAAAATCCCCAAACGATCTCCAGACTCAGTTTAGACTATAATTAACCATATTTATAAAAACTGCTAGTAGGATCATAATCTCAAAGACAAATCAGACATATGCAGCTCAGAGGCAGATTAAGGATGAGTTTTAAAGGCAAAGACCAGAAGTTCTTGAATGTCTGCATAAGCAGGTTACAAAAGCCAGAAAAGCAGTTATTCATATCATAAAAATTGGATGGTCATGGCTGTACATTTGAGGATTGGACTCAGTGAGTCAGAGACAAATAGCTATTAGGTAGCAAGATGGATGCCAAGAATAAAATGGAGTTTCTTTAGCCATTACAGTAGTGACCCTGCTTGAATTGAGCAGCCTTCAGCTTCACTTCCATTGATCTCATGAACTGACCAAATCTGCAGTTTTATTTGCCATGTGCTTTGTACTGGCTATTTTTTGTGTCAACTTGACACAGCTGGAGTTATCACAGAGAAAGGAGCTTCAGTTGAGGAAATGCCTCCATGAGATCCAACTGTAAGGCATTTTCTCAATTAGTGATCAAGGGGGAAAGGCCCCTTATGGGTGGGATCATCCCTGGGCTGGTAGTCTTGGGTTCTATAAGAGAGTAGGCTGAGCAAGCCAGAGGAGGCAAGCCAGTAAAGAACATCCCTCCATGGCCTCTGTATCAGCTCCTGCTCCCTGACCTGTCTGAGTTCCAGTCCTGACTTCCTTTGTGATGAACAACAGCATGGAAGTGTAAGCCGAATAAACCCTTTCCTCCTCAACTTGCTTCTTGGTCATGATGTTTGTGCAGGAATAGAAACCCTGACTAAGACATGCTTGCATTATGTTCACCGGATATGGTAGGGCAGTATAAATATGAAACTATGAGGCAGGAGAGTGCACTTACTTCATGGTAAAATGCTTTGTAGTAGGAGTCAATTTTATAAGTTCTGTTAATGTGGTTAGGAGAGACCTTTGCTGTCTTGTGCTATCCATATTTCCATATTTAACCTCATGAAGTTCAAAGGAACTTCCTGTGCTACACAGTACCCTGGTATTTGTGAAGCACTTGGACATTTCACTGTAGCCTCACTGCAACCCAGTGAGGAACCATCCCTTTCCTTGTGACTTTTTTTTTTAAAGATTTATTTATTATTATACATAAGTACACTGTAGTTGCCTTCAGACCCACCAGAAGAGGGTGTCAGATCTCATTATGGGTGGTTGTGATCCACCATGTGGTTGCTGGGATTTAAACTCAGGACCTTTGGAAGAGCAGTCAGTTCTCTTACCAACTCTGCCATCTCACCAGCCCTCCTTGTGACTTTTGAAAGCTAAAAAGGTTCAAGTAATGTACCCCAATCCCACAGCTTTTTGAGAAACAGAGCCACAGTTGGACCCCAGCTTTGGTAGTTGGAGATCTTCCCTTTTCTCTGACTGGTTACAATGGTGGTTTACTCATAAGAAGTCCTAAAATATACATATTAGAGGCAATTTGGCATGTATGTAAGATTCACCGATACCTTCAGAGTAGAAATAAAAATGACAATCCCTTGAAATTCCTTGAATTAAGCTTAAGGTTTACTGATGTATTTTAAATTTCATACTGTATCAGCTTGCATTTTTCTGGTACTATCCTTCTGGAAGTCTCTGAATTTGCTCACTTATGTACCCAGCACACGAATTGCAGATCTGGAGTAAACAAAGCCCTTATACCCTTTGCTCCTTCCTCATAGCCAGGGGATTCCTGCAAAGTCTAATCCTTGATATCTCTTAGGTCTAGCTCTATATTCAGGTCAGACTTCTTCAGTAGCAAAGCTCATTCTTTAGCTTTCTCATAATCAAAGTGGCCCCTTAGCTTGTAGTAACATCCATTCAAACAGGAAGCATTCTTTGGTCCAGAAGTCCTGTTTGTTTCACCTTGGCAATATCACTTCATTAGGATCAACAGCCCTCTTAATTATTGACTGTTCCTTAAGCAATAAGATAGTGCTTTATTTATCGGGATTTTATCTCCTAGTTGTATTAACGAAGCCCTCTGGTCTACCCAACTCAAATTGTCACGAAGAACAAACAACCTGAGAGCTCCATATTACTGCAGCACTGCCTGTCCATTCATTACAGTTTGCTTTATTAGGCTTCCATAGTTTGGAACTATCAGGAAATAGGTAGCAGACTACCAGGGAAGGATGAGACATGACTAATAGCCACAGTGTCCATGGCTATTCTAAGGTAGTTGAGAGAGGGAAGAGTTGGTCCTTGGGGAAGTCCTAAGGGGAATTTGAGAAAAGAAGGTTGTTTTTTCCCTGTGGTGATTTAAATATGCTTGGCCCAGAGAGTGGCTCTATGAGGAGGCATGGCCTTATTGGAGTAGGTGTGGCCTTGTTAGAGTAGGTGTGGCCTTGTTAGAGTAGGTGTGACCTTGTTAGAGTAGGTGTGGCCTTGTTAGAGTAGGTGTGACCTTGATGGAGGAAGTATGTTACTGTGGGGGTGGACTTTGAGACCCTCCTCCTAGCCACATGGGAGCCAGTCTTCTTCTAGAGGCCTTCAGATCAAGATGTAGAACTGTCAGCTCCTCCTGCACAATGCCTACCTGGGCACTGCCATCCTTCCTGCCATGATGATAATGGACTGAAACTCAGAACCAGTAAGCCAGCCCCAATGAAATGCTGTCCTTTATAACAGTTGCTTTGGTCATGGTGTCTCTGCATAACAATGGAAACCCTTAGTAAGATATTCTCCATGTGATTACTTGTGGCTGATGAAGTGTTCTCTGGTTTTTCTTTCCAAAAATGTGACCAGAGAGAGCTAGGACTCCCAAGAATCATCTGATTTTTCTGGCTTCTTCTAAAATGTTGGCTTCAAATATGTGGGCCTTGGGTCAGACAGACAGAGGAGTTATTATAGAATTCCAAAATGCCATAGGTATACTCAGCACTTCAATTTTGAAGTGTTTCCAAAGCCTTCTGAGAAAGACAAAACAAAGTTTCATTTAAGAACAATAGAATTCACAGCAGTTGTATCAAGAGCCTGTTGTGGACACCTACTCAGCCTTTACTGAGTTCCTTTTTGTGGAAACTGACATCAGGTTTGGGTCTTGTGAGCAGATGAGGGACTATAGCTCAATAGAACTTGACCTGCCTTATATAAGCCCAGACAACTGGAGTCTTCTCTTTAGGAAATTGGAATGAACTTTCAAAGACAGGCTTTGGATGCAGATGACTGGCTTTGAGGCAATTACAACTGGACACTGTGGTATCATCATCCCTACCCCAGTTTTCAGCCCAGCAAGTAGAGACTGTGGGAAGAAGAGTGTTACAAACAGTGAAGAGAAGCAGAAATGGGGCAGTACACGGCTGGACCTTGACATTTTCTTACTTCAGCTTGCACCTCTTCAAGGCACCCAGTAAGCCTTCCAAAACATTAAAAAAAAGACAGTGGCTCCTGCTGGCTACTATAAACCCAGCCAAAGAAACTGACCAGACAGCTTCTTGATAAAATATATTTTCTCAGAAAATAGATGTCAATGGTAACTGCTATTTGTGAGAAATCTTGATGTGTTTCATATACTGTAATGATGTTTATTCTTAATGATAATGTTTCAGTAGTTTGGGAATCTCTTCTATGTCTCCTAGGAAAGGGGATGGATTGTTTTGAAGAAATAAGGCCTGTAAAGCACTCTGCTCAGCACTGTCCACAGAGTAAGAGCTTGCTTATCTACTTTTTGTTTGTTTCTTTGTTTTTTATCACTGTTCTGGTTTGTGGATAATATTTTTCTCCAAAATGATATTGAAGGTTTGGTTCTCATACAGAAGATGCAATCAATGAAGATGGTTGGGTAATTAGGGCACTGGCCTCACTCATGGGTTAATACATTGATAAGTTGTTAATGAATGGAATTTTAGGAGCAGGAGCTTGGTTGGAGGAAGTAGGCCACTTGGAATGTATCTTTAAAGGATATACTTTGTCTTGGTCTCCTCCTGTCTGCTTTTGGAGACTGGTTCCAATGAGTTGATTGGCATCCTCTATCAAATGCTCTGGTTGCCTTCTCAAAGCAATAACACAGTGAAGCTTGTGGACATTGGCCTGAAGCCTCTGAACTGTGAACCCAAATTAGCCTTCCTCTTTTAAGTTGTTTCAGGTGTCTTCATAACAACAAATAGCCTGGACTATATTACCACATCAACTAAACTACTCCTAAAGTCTGTCCTTAATGTAACAGTAATGATTTGAGCATCGTTTCCCTCACTCTGAGAGTTTTTGAGGCCTCAATGTATTTGCCCTGCTATTTAAAGTGGTCCCACAAGTACCCCATGTTTAGTGTATTGAATTGAGAATCCCCATGCCATGACTCAGACCAATGGGTGGAAGTTTGAAAAGAATGCTTAGAGAATGTATAGCTAAGCCCAGTGCCTAGGTGTCTGATTCAGTGAATCATGGCAAACAGATCTTGAGGATTATAAAATGGTGTCTCTATTTAGGCAGCTTACATGTTTGACAAAATGTCTTTTCCATTTATTTATCTTTACATTTTTGAGATGAGATTTCTTTATGCAGCCAGAATGGCTTTGAACTCTTCGCAGTTCTCCTGCTTCCACCTCTATAGTGCTAGGATTACAGGTGTATACCATCTTGCCCTACTGAGGCCATGCTTTATTAATATAATATTACTCAGGAAAGTTTAAGAGTGTTTTATTGCAAGGATCAAAATATTAGGAGATAATCATGAAGGATAACTTCAAGGCAGTAGATGGATTAATAGTCCTTGGTTGGGATCCTGTCAGTACTATGATTTTGTCCCATCATTCAGATCTTATTCTGGATCAGATTCTAGATTTCAGTTATGAAATTCATCATCCAGCACTCATAGAGTTACTGGAATGGTGCTTCCCCAAAACTCTCAGGGCTGACATGCCCTGATGCCTGTGCCACTGCAGTAAAAGGCTGGTGTTCTCCTTTGCCCTTTACCACATGTGATGTGTCACTTGGCTAGGCCTGGATATTTTTGTTTTAAACTGTGCTGTTTCCATCAACCACAATTCCAAACTCATAAGACAAATACAGAAAAAAGATTATCTTCTGGTTTGTTTTATAGTTCTGATGTTATTTCAGGGTCCTCAATCTTACTCCTGGAATTTCCAACAGCACTCGAAGCTGTTCAGTAGGGTTGCCTTTGTCAAGAAAAATTATATATATATATATATATATATATATATATATATATATATATATATGTATTCATATATAAACATGAGAGGGGGTGGGGAGAGAGAGGGAAAGAGAGAGAGAGAGAGAGAGAGAGAGAGAGAGAGAGAGAGAGAGAGAGAGAGAGAGAGAGCTGTTGTGAAACTGGTGTGACAGAAAGTGGGTCACAGCACAGGTTCATTCATTCTGTCTCTATTATGCTAAGCGTAGACTTGTCAGAGTTGAATAAGACCTCGACACACTCACATCCTAGTAACAAAGTCTCATGAGATTCAAAAGTTATTAGAGTGTGAGAAGTGCATAGCTATGGCAGTGGAGTGGGCTGGCTCCAGGCAGTTGCCCTGTCAATAGAAGCAGAAAAGAACTCTAGTTCATGCTGTGGCCTTTTGGTTCTGACTCTGCAAGCTGTTAAATTTTCTTCTGCCTGTTTTCTCAAGCAATCATTTCGAACTTAGAATCCACTTAACAGTCAGTACAAGTAGTTTTCAAACTCTAGCTCCTGCGAGGCTAGGTGGGATACCTGTGAGGTACCACCCTCTGTGGAGTAAAATATATTGAGGCAAAAGCTTTGCATGCATGATAATGACTACATAAAAGAGCCATGCAGCATCTTATAATGTCCAATGGTGAGGAGCAGTCTTCAGGAGCACAGGCCATCACTGGTCTGCTCTTTCACTGTTAGGAGAAAAAAGCTAGGCCATGGTACCAACAGAGCCAGCCATTTCTCAGAACTGGAGTAAAGAAAGTCAAAATTCTAATATTGCCTTCCTTGTCTAGCAAAAAGGTTCAATTTGCTTGCTGTTTTCATACTCCTTGAAAGCTCAGTAATATTTGACAAGCTGTGCTGTGTAACCATGGAGATGTAAACCTACCAGGCGTTTTGCTAGGCAGGACACCAGACACCAGACAGACACCCTGATGCAAGCATCCATTTCAGACCCCAGGATGGCCATGAATTCATCCTTCCCTTGCTGTTCTGCAGTCTTGCTTTTCACAGTTTTTTTTTCACCTGCTCCACAATGAATGTCCTAAAGAGACAGGGAGAAACACTTCATCGTCAAATTTCCTACAGGGGCCAAGATGCTGCTGCTCTGTGGAGAACACACTGATGATCACACCTAGCTATCATGAGTATCTGTGATACTCTTGAAGAAGGGTGCTGGTAGACACAGGTAGCTGGTGACAAGACTTCTGAAAATTACTCAGTGTTTGCAATCCAGGTGGGTCAATGGCAGAAGAGGAGATCACTGAAAAGTATCTGGCAAAATCCTGTTCTCTTTACCATGGTCTCCAATGTGGTCTGTCAGTGTGTACGTAGGAAATCTTAGGCTGCCGTATGTCTCTTGTTAGGAGACCTGATGGATGAGACTGGTATTTTGATGCACCAAGGAGGAAAAAGAAATGTGAGTTTTGCAAAATACTAAGTTTACCGCTGATCCTCATCTAAATTATAGAATATGCTATTCAGTAGACAGTTGTGAAATCCTTTTGAAAAAAAGCTAAGACAACTGGTTGTGGTAGCCTACAACTTTAATCCCAACACTTGGGAAGTAGAGGCAGGTATATTTCTGTGAGTTCACATGTGAATTTTGTCTAAAAAACAAACCAATAACAATAACAACAACAAAAACAATAACACCCAAAAAGCTAAGGAGTCAGAAATATATGGCTTGCAAGTTTCTTTCTTTCCTGCCAATATTTTATATAAGGGAAGCAGTGAATAAAATTATTTATTAAATAAGCCAAAGTAGATTGGATTTGAGTTCACATGTGAATTTTGTCTAAAAAACAAACCAATAACAATAACAACAACAAAAACAATAACACCCAAAAAGCTAAGGAGTCAGAAATATATGGCTTGCAAGTTTCTTTCTTTCCTGCCAACATTTTATATAAGGGAAGCAGTGAATAAAATTATTTATTAAATAAGCCAAAGTAGATTGGACGTGAACAGCAATAACACAAATGTATTCTCAAATCCATCAGAGCCAAGAATGAAAAAAAAAGTCCCAGGGAAAAGTAAATATTTTAGTATCTGAGGTGACTGAATGACTGCTGATTTAGTAGTTCAGTTCTAAGAGTTCTGGACCAAATGAAAAGAGTAATTGTCAGGTTTTCATATTTTCTCAACATTTGTCCAAAATAAATAGGAGAGAGAGAGAGAGAGAGAGAGAGAGAGAGAGAGAGAGAGAGAGAGAGAGAGAAGAAGAAGAAGAAGAAGAAGAAGAAGAAGAAGAAGAAGAAGAAGAAGAAGAAGAAGAAGAAGAAGAGAAGAGAAGAGAAGAGAAGAGAAGAGAAGAGAAGAGAAGAGAAGAGAAGAGAAGAGAAGAGAAGAGAAGAGAAGAGAGGGGAGAGTGGTGCTATATGAATAGACATTTCAAAAATTTTCCTAGCTATAAATTCTATGTGGGATTTATTGCATGAAAATTGAAAATTGTAGTTTGCAAGGAGTGCCAAACAGCAAAATATGTTTCAAAAGATACAAACAGAGCTTTTGATACCATTTCTCTGTGAAAGCTGAAGAATTTGTACTGTATCATAACTCAGGTAATACCTTTTTTTTTTGCAGGGTACCATTATAATACAGAGTAAGTAAATGTCTTTAGGGACCCAAGAAGGAAACACATAAATATGGGATCTGTTGGCACAACTCTCTCAAACATCCAGTTATGGAGACAGAATAGTAGAAAACAAGACACTGAGAGATGACAGGTATGTCCAAAAATCTGTGAATTTGGTGAAGGAGAAAGCTAAAAGCTTCAGATCTCAGGCATATTGAAGCAGTTTTAATATTATCTTATAAAACATAGGAATGTGATAAGAATTCTTACTTAAAAAGTCAGTGTGTGTAGAAAATAGTGTGCCAAGTTACTGTTGAAGAAGACTGGTTTCAAAACACTGGTCAATAATGACTATGTAAGTTACTTCTTCATACCTTGGGGGTCTATTTGCCAAAGTATGGATAGCATGACTTACTTTATTTAAGGTCCAGTGAGAGATAGATGCCATAGTGACTAGTGACTGTTGGTTCACTTACAAGTAGCTGAAAAGGATTGAAGTAGATGTTTCCTTTTCCTTCATGCTCTAGACCACTGATGAAGATCCCTCTAATCTTGTTCTCTACCATGATTGACTTCCTTTCCTAATGTCACCCCAGAGCCCCAAATGACTTCTCCCAATACTGGCTTTGCATTCTAAGAACAGTGCTGTTTAAATCACTTTGGTCAGAATGTCATCACAAGGGAACTTCAGTGAGACCCTAGGGCAATCTGGGTAGTAGAAACAAAGTCAAGTGCAGCACACTTTAACCAGAAGGCTAGATCAATGTCTTGAAAAAAAAGTTGTTGTAAATATGTATGAGGAATGTTTGCTAAAATATTTCTCATTATTCATCTGGAACAGAAGTTTAAATGACTCTTCTGTATTTTACACAGACCAGTTAAGAAGCCAAGGGTCCTGTTACTGACTGGGAAGGAGATGGAGGAAACAGGAATACTGGAGACAGATAACCACCTCTGCCATAAAGATACACGAGAATATATCTGATGTAAAGTGGGTGCTCAGAAAATGTGGGACTTTCCCCTTTCCCCATATGGTGAAGCAAAACCAGAGGTGGTTATAGGGTAATTGCTGGTAGAGCCCATATTTGCTTTAGAAGTAAAGCTTCACCAGCTAATTTAAACTTATGGACATACATGTACTTGATTTAGACAGATAGTAGAGGATGCCTAATGTATAAAAAAGAAAGATTTGGCCTACAATTTAATAAGAATTCTGTTCTTTTTACTCATACAGTCCTGTCTCAGGGCTGCAGAAAACCACTTCTGAGCTTAGACCCACAGCCTTCAAAACCATGAAAGATAAGTTTCCATTGTTGATAAGTCAACTTTGTCAATGACTCTTTGTTGTAACAACTTGAGCTAAGCCAGAAAGTATTCAGTCTGTTATCTACCACTTGTTCCTCATTGCAAACACTTTCACATTCATAAAGCTGAGCTGGGATTGTTTTTCTGACTGTCATTATCCCAGAGTTTCAGCTCCTCAAGGTTATTCTGAATTCCTGGCCATCAAGTCTTTCCAGCAGTTAAAAAAAAATAGTTCCAAATACTGTGGCAGAGAAAGCATGAAGTTAATCACAGAACTCAGTTTCTTGAGTTAGAGGTAAAATAAGGTGGGACCAGAAATGAGCCTTTTACAGGATGTAGAAGTAGAAATTGCTTTGTCTTACCAGAAGTATTATGGGAGAAAGCAGTTGTACACTGTGGTCCTCTTTGCTTCTGGTGACTCATCATTCTTAGAGAACTGTCTAGAGAGACACAGTATTCTCTATCTGCATACGCTATGGATGGCTACTTTATAGAGCCCAGTTGATGTTGGCATTTGCACATCCTAACACTACTACATAGTTAACAGATCAGTTTATAAACCTGAGAAGAATGGTAGATTTGGACTTTTATATACTCATATTTTTATGAGACAACAAGGTGACCTTGAAAGAAGAATCACATTAATGAGTCACCAGGCATATAAAGCTAAGTGTGTGTGTGTGTGTCTATATGTGTCTGTGTGTTATTATGAGCTGAGCTACAGATATGAAACTTGACATATGCTAGGCAAATTCTATACTATGATGCTATCGCCTCAGAAAGACTTATAATTTTTAATAAAAGCCCATAGAGACTCTCCTACTATTGAAGATAGGATCTAATTCTTCCCTCAGACTCTAAGCTGGCCATAGTGAATCACTCTTCTAAGAATTTTGGTGGAATAATGTTCCACTGAGGTTCTTTCATAAAGAATGTTGCATATTGTGCCTAGATCTTCTGGAATGCTCACTTCAGAGTGTTCCCTCTTGGGACTGATACCATGTTCTAAGAAGTTTAAGTCACATAGAGAAGACATATGCAGACAGTTCACCTGAATTTATAGTCCACATCCAGGACCAGTTACCAGCTATTTGATGAACTGTTTTGACCCACTCAATAAAGTTTGAATTTGTGCTGTCCCAGGTGACATAGGAGGTCTATGGAAACCCCAAGGAGGAAACACCCATCTGAATTCAGTTAGCCTAGAAAATCAGAAGTCATAAATTGTATAAATGACTTGTTATACAACAAGGAGGGGATTTTTCAAGTCACTAGAGAAGTGTTCCAGAAAAATCTGGTATCATAAGAAATACAACCACTTGACCTTGAAATTGGGGTTGTGCTGATTTCATGGGTAACATTTGTCATCACTACATAAGCAGAGTGTGTCTAGTTTATGGAGGGCAAAATGAGGAGTAAAGTGACTTGTCCATTTCTTAGAGAAACCTGTCTTCCTCCTTGCCCAGAGAAGAAAGCAATGGTTCTAAGTTTACTAAAGGCACAAGGACCTTTTTTGTCATAAGAGATGCAATAACCCCAGATGGTGATCCACTTTCATGTATAGGTGCATGAGAGGAAGGGAGTGCTGGAATTTAAGGCAAATGAGATAAAACATGATGAGGTTGAACCCTAGTTGAGGATTTAGGGAATATTTCAATGACATTAAGATCTTAGATATTCGCCCATTCAATAGTAACTTATCGTGGATATATTTTGATATGTTTTGGGACCACAATGTATCTGGATATAGCTTCACAGAGGCTTCATGATCTAGTAGGGAAGACAGCTAGTAAATGGGATTGGCAAGTGAGTTGAGGTGGAAGACACTGACAAGGGGCACCAGAGGAGGAGTTGATAGGGACTCCTCTGGGTTATCAGCTGCCCCACTCTGAGGCACAGGTCCTGTAATCTGCCAGGTCTTTTCCATGTCTCCTGCTGGGGCCTGCTGATGCACACAGTACCCTCTCCTGCCCTGGGTATAAGATAAAGCATCTCATTTATGTCTTGATTTTGGCTCCAAAAATGACTTCTATGTGGGTGAATCCTTTTCACTCTGTGTCCTATTACTTTTTCTTATCCCTACTCTAAAATATTTTTAAAAGGAGACATTTTAAATAAATTACCACAGAGCTCAAAATGGCAGACAGTCACTAGAGCCAGTTTCCCTCACTTCCAATGTGGGCTTGTCTGACAAGTGATTTTCATACATTCCTGGAGAAGTTTTGCATCCACCTTTCTATTGTATGCCCTTCACACACACTTGAGATTCTCATGAGCAACAGCTGTGGTTAGAGGAATAGCTGGTAGGGTGAATTTTGCCTCATACTCTTCTTGGAGCTAACTTGTATTTTTACTTGGAAGTTGAATATTTGGTACATGAAACAAGGACCCATGCTGACTTTTATGTCAGTGACAGTACAGCACCTTTCTTCTTTACCACCTATGGTCTAACCTGAATCAGGTATCCATTTCTCCCTGGAGTTGTCACACAATGAGCTTTAGCCTGATTAAGTACAACTGGAGTGCAGTGGCTATCAGTAGCAGCTGACGAGGAACTTCTTTCTGATCTGAGAACACCTTAAGGGTGGGTATAAGCCCCCCTCCTCATTTTCCAGTAACCTTTGTGACACTTAGACAGGTAGTGTTTGTGGAATTTATCTGACTATCATACATGCATGCAACAGCTGTCAGATTTATCTTATTAGGGAGGGGTCATTTTATATAGCTAAATGGCAGTGTTAAAATTGCTTCATAAAGTATTGAGTGTGAGTATTGAGTTTGCTTTTGATAAGTTTGAGGATATGTACTTCAAAACCTTTACTTGGCTTGAGTTTAGAATATGACTGTATAGCTGCTTTTTAAAAAGATCACATTATAGATGAAGATCAAGAATTCCACAGAGGTGATGCAACTTAGAACATCCTCATCAGTTAGTCATTAATCTTCAGAAGGTCAATGCTACATTCAGGGACTCATCTATGGCATTTTGCTGTGACTAACTAGTTGGGGTCAGACTATTGCAGTAACCAACCCTGATAGATGTCTCCATGTCCTAGAAAACAATTTGTGCTAGTGGTTTATCTGAGGTTGCATCTTAGTCTAGGCACAGATCCACCCAACTCTTTTTCCCTACTGAGGACCAGGGTCTGGGAAGCATGCTTTTTGAGAGGCTTAGTGATTTTCATACATTCCTGGAGAAGTTTTGCATCCACCTTTCTATTGTATGCCCTTCACACACACTTGAGATTCTCATGAGCAACAGCTGTGGTTAGAGGAATAGCTGGTAGGGTGAATTTTGCCTCATACTCTTCTTGGAGCTAACTTGTATTTTTACTTGGAAGTTGAATATTTGGTACATGAAACAAGGACCCATGCTGACTTGCTGACATGACCCAAGTGCCCATGCAGCACTCTAATTCCCACCTAAGGGTATCCAGGGATTCAGTGGGTTGTTGTTTTCAATCTTTTTGAACTTGTACAAACAACTCCCAACAAATGCAGAAACTTTTCCCCTGCTTTGCAAACATTTCTGTGTAAACAGGCACAGCACACGATGAAAAAAATTAAGATGCACTTTCTAGCTCACCTTGCCATATTATTTAAAACAATTACTGTATGATTTTCTTTTCATATATCCATGGAAACCCCACTGGAAAGATTTAATACAATCTACTGTGGGAAGCTTATGAAGAAATCTGCTTCCCCAGTACTGGAAAACAAACTGAGCCAGTCCCTCCTGCTTCATAAAAGATGAGATGGATGCAAATTGTTCATCAGTAATCTCCCCAGCAGAGACTGAGCTTTCTGTGAAAGCATTTGAGAGATAATGGGACTGCTTCTTTCAGAGGTATCTGAAACAAAGCCAGTGCCACAGGAATAATAATCTCCTTTGATGTGTCTGGAGATGATTGACAATTTTAGAAAGGGAAGCACAGCTCAAAGCTTTGCAGTCAACACTCAAGTAATTAATGGCCCTGCCAGGTAACCAGCTTCTTGGCCTCTGTGTCTTAGGAAGGAGGGTGGCTCTTGACACCAGGCTCTGATAAGAAGGTGGGCTTTGCCTGGGAACTCTCTGTTAGCTGTAGTATAGCATTAGGTCTGCACTGTTCAACCCTGACCACCTACTAATACCTCCAAGTGGCATCAGAAAACCCTGAGGCTGAAACCTCAGAACAAACACATTGATCATCTCAGAACTGAAGAGGTTGGAAAGGCACACAAGCATTTGAATGCTCAGCCAGGACTGAGAGCCTTTGTTGTAGCACTTCAATTTTTTTCTGAGCTAAACTCTTCATCTGCTTGCTTTTTTGCATTTCCAGCTAGAGATATATCTTAAACCTACAAAAGCTGTTTAGCATCAAACAGGGGTTATTTCCACTTAGTTCTTAATTCTGACATTTAGTGGATGGTATGTAGCAAAGAATACTTGAGGTTGGGGAGTTGGAGAAGGGCTCTTCAGCTACTCTATAGAGTTTCTGAAACTTCTTATGACTTTGTAGTTATTTCTGAACAAAAATTTGCTTTAACACTGGTAGTTAAAGACTTAAATTTAAATTCTGAGTTAGTTGCCCATTAGGTATTAGATAAATGACAGATCATCTGGACCTTTTCCAGGTGAGATAATTATTTTTATTTATTGCATGGTTATCAAGTTACATTGTATAAATAGAAAATCTATATGTTAACTTGGGACTCCTGCCCAAGAAGGGCTAGATGAGATTATTTAAACCTTCTTTCTTCTTGTGGTTTTTGCTGCTGTAACATAAGGCTGAGTAATTATAAAGAAAACAAAGTTATGTTTTTAGGGGTTTAGCAGGTTATTATTTAAGATATATATATGGTTGTACATACATACATGCAATAAAAAAGAAAGAAAAGGCTGTGAATCTGCAGGAGAATAGGGAGGGGTGGATAGGAGGGCTGAGAGAGAAGAAAGGAGAGGAAAACATGTTATAATTATATTATGATCTCAAAAAGTGAAAAAAAGAAAAAGAAAAAGAAAGGGAAAGGAAAGTTAATTCCCCCAGTCATGAATGAGTCCAGGAAATCTAAGCTCTAGGCGTCAGCAGGTCTTGTATCTGCTAAAGGCTGAATCTCCTCTTCCAAGAGAATATTCACATGCTGTATTCCCAGAGGAATACTGATTCCCATTGGGAAGAGCTGGAGAGAAAGAGAGAGGGGAAGAGAGACAGACACAGATTCTGAGACAGAGAGACACAGAGATCTGCAAATTCTTTTATTGTCACCTTTATAAGTGAATGAGGGATAGTATCTGGTAATCTGGGTACTTCCCATCAGCCTTGATCTCATAACTTTGGTACCACCCATCACTTTATAACCTCTTCATCTACCAATATTACTATACTCAGGAGTAAGCTTAAATTTCAGCTTTATATAATACAGAAACATTCAAGCTACAGAGCCTTCAATCTATAGAGTATGGACTGAGAAGATAGCTCAGTGTCCCAGGTCTGGAAACCATGTTCTCAACTTTGAGGTCATGTGCTTGCCTTGCAAGCATGAAGACTTGAATTCATTCCCAGAACCAACTGTAATCCTAGATCAACAAAGATTAAGTAAGACAGATATATGCCTGATACTTTTTGGGCAACTAGCTTAGCCTTCTTGATGAGTTCCAGGTCAGAGAAACCATACCCAAGATATAAGATACAATTTGCTAAACACATGAAACTCAAGAAGAACGAAGACCAAAGTGTGGACACTTTGCCCTTTCTTAGAATTGGGAACAAAACACCCATGGAAGGAGTTACAGAGACAAAGTTTGGAGCTGAGACAAAAGGATGGACCATCTAGAGACTGCCATACCCGGGGATCCATTCCATAATCAGCCTCCAAACGCTGACATCATTATATACACTAGCAAGATTTTGCTGAAAGGACCCAGATATAGCTGTCTCTTGTGAGACTATGCCGGGGCCTAACAAACACAGAAGTGGATGCTCACAGTCAGCTGTTGGATGGATCACAGGGCCCCCAATAGAGGAGCTAGAGAAAGTACCCAAGGAGCTTAAGGGATCTGCAACCCTATAGGTGGAACAACAATATGAACTAACCAGTACCCCCCGGAACTCGTGTCTCTAGCTGCATATGAATCAGAAGATGGCCTAGTCAGCCATCAGTGGAAAAAGAGGCCCTTTGGTCATGCAAACTTTATATGCCTCAGTACAGGGGAATGGCACGGCCAAGAAGTGGGAGTGGGTGGGTGGGGGGGTGGGTGGGGAAGCATGTGGAGGACTTTTGGGATAGCATTGGAAATGTAAATGAAATAAATACCTAATTTTTTTTAAAAAAAGGAAAAAAATGTCAAGGAGGACTATAACTGAAGAAGGACACTTGAGCTTGTCTTCTGGCATCCACAGAGACATGTGCTTCTGCATGTGCATGTGTACACACACACACACACACACACACACACACGTACTCACACATGCACAAACATCTCCCTTCCCCCCACCATACACACACCTGTGGAATAGATAATTATTATCTTCACTATAAAGGGAATCTCTTGGAGCTTATATGTGTATAATCATCTTAGGTTGAGAGATCTTTCACTTAATTAGTTTAGCCACTGGTGATGGCTAGTTTTTTGCAAACTTGCCAGAAGCTTCAGTTGAGAAAATGCCTCCTTAAGATTAGGCTACAGGAAAGCTTGTAGGGCATTTTCTTGATTAGTGATTAATGTGAAAAGAACTGGACTTTTGTGGGTGATGCCATCCCTCATTGGGTGATCCTAGGTTCTATAAGAAAGCAGGCTGAGCAAGCCATCAGGAGCAAGAAAGAAGCACCATGGCTACATCAGCTCCTACTCCCAGCGCCCTGCTCTGTTTGAATTCCTGTTCTGGATTCCTTCAATGATGGCCTACAATGTGAAAGTTTAACTCAAATAAGCCTTTCCCTCCCTAACTTGCTGTTTGGCCACAGAGTTTCATCATAGCAATAGAGGCACAAGTACGACACTACTCCATCCCACTTGGATTGTTCAACATGTATCTGAAAGTCAACTTATCAATTTTCCCCAAACAAACCTCTTCAATTTTTCACTTTACTAAAGGATTGTGGGAGGGGAGCAGGGAGGTAACTTGAATTACACTGTAACATGAGAAAATGGTTGAAATCCTGTTTCTAAAGTGCCTTGACCATCTCCATGTTGCTTGGTGTTCACCTCTTTTACTCCTATCTATTCTTCTGGGTTTTCTTTCATCTTCAAATCTCTGTTTATTTGTAAAGTGTATGTTTTTTCCCCCTATTTCATTTGTTCCTTTGGCTCCAATATTTCCTTCAGGAAGATCATCAAAAAATTTCTTAACATGCTCAGTTTCTCCAAAGCCCCACAGAGCTTCAATAGGTCAACTAGAGTGCCAGACCTGATTCCCTGGCTGTGGTTGTTATGACCATCAGTCCAAGGTCACTGTATATCATACCCTCATTCTTCTGATACCTCCATACTGTTTCCTAATAAACAACAGATTAGCTATGCTATATCGCTGCGGTAAACAGCATGACAAAGCAACTTCCAGAAAGGAGAGTTCATAGTTTGTTTTAGATGCTGTTCTATTGCTGTGAGGAGACAACATGACCACAGAAAGGAGGATTTGTAGTCTCTCTTAGAATAAAAATAAATTTTTATTCTTTAATCTTTTTTTTTATTTCTACAGTCCAGTCATTATCCCTCTCCCAGTTTGCCCTCCTACAGTTACTTACATGGAGGGAAGCAGACAGGCATGGAGCCAAAGTAGTAGCTAAGAGCCCTATGTTCTGATCTATAGGCAGGAGGTAGAGAGAGACAGACAATGAGCCTGGTGTGGACTTTTAAAACCCCCCTAAGCCCACTCCAGATGGCACAGCTTCTTCAGAAAGGCCACAGCTACTCTACTAAAGCTACACATCCTAGGCCTTCTCAAACAGTTCCACTTCCTGGTAATTAATTATCCAAATATATGAGCCTATATAAACCACGGATACTAGAGAGATTTCTGTGTTGTGTACAATTTGCCTCTGTGTTCCCTGCCCCCACCCCTACCCCCCACCAGAAGCTCCCATCCTCCCTCCAGCCTGTAGAAAGCACTATACACAGATGTTGCGTCCTCCTGCAACATCCTGGTACTCCCTCCTTCTTCCCTAGTGTTAGAATGGTATTACCCATAAAACTCCCCCTTAATGAGGACATTCAGAGGAGACATCCTCCCCATCTTTGTGTCTCCAAAAACCAATACTCTTGCTGATAAGCAGCAGAACTCCAGATGCCTGTCCTTGAGACCTTAGAGAAATGACAAGCTCAAGGGAGACCATGGAAAAAAAGTAAACAGAGGTCAGGTCACAGACCGGTATGACTGGCCATAAAATTAGTCCCTGAAGACACACATTAGCCCCCCTCCTCCCACTTTAGTACTATTCTACCAAATGATTACAGCCTTCTACTCCACTTTTCTGTGAACATTCACACTATTCCTAACTATACTGTATATAAACCCAGTGTTTTCTGGACTCACGGTCATTTGCCAGCATTCACACAGTGAGTGTGAGGCAGGTGATTAGAGTTCCAACTTGAAACAATAAAAGTCTCTTTTGACAGTTGCAGTGGGCTTTGCAATTCTTGGGCTCATCTGAGTTTCCTGTGGACTCAGAGCACAACAGGTACACACCTGAGATGGTAGCCACCTCTCTGCCAAATTCCTGTCCTGGAACATATGCTACACATCCCACATACAGAAAAGTGGCCTATGGTCACATAGGCCCAAAACACAGTTCTCTGTGCTAATGAGGTACCTAGAAGTCCTGAGGGTTTAGCCAATAGCTCCTCTTCCCAGACAATCTTCCCTGCAAAATGTATTTAATCTCTTGGGTCCACCCTAAGAAGTAGATACACATCCATTTTCCATAATGAACAACCGATAAATAGTTTGGAACCAAGGACTGTCGCTTTCATTGAGAACCCTGCCATGGGGAGCATGGAACAGGCCTTCGCCTACAGAGCTGCTGCCTAAATCTCCTGTAGGAAGACCATCTGTGCCCCTAGAAAACCACTGCTACCATAGTCAATGAGCTAAGCCAGAGCTCCCAGCCCCAGCCTTGGGCTAGATACTGTCTTCAGCCTGTGGGCCCCCAACAACCCAGGCTTCATTTCAGGTCTTTGAACTCCTGACACTTTGTTCCTGACTTTTCTGTGTGGTTTTCTAGTGGTGACTAGGTGTCCAGGAAATTAGAGAATACAGCTTTTCCTTTTCCATATCTCAGACTGCGTGGGGTGGGGGTGGGGTGTTGTTTTTGTTTTTGTTTTTTTTTCACCCTGGAGTGGTGCCTCAGAGCTTCCCTGAAGCCCAGCACTTCCTCGAAGCATGGGATAAGTGCAGTCAAGAACTCCCTGCATTTTGCCTCCCCAGCAGCCATGCCCAGCTGCAGTGTGGAAAGCAGACTTACAGTGGGGGCCATTTTCATTCAAGTCACAAGTCAGATAGATAAGAGTCCATCACAGCAGGTAATTGTGGCAGCAGGGACCAGGCAGGTATGAAATCAGAAACAGCTGAAAAGCTTACATCTCAAACTACAAGGAGGAAGAAGGAGGAGGAGGGAGAGGAGGAGAAGGAGGAGGAGGAGGAAGAGGAGGAGGAGGAAGAGGAGAAGGAGAAAGATAAGGAGAAGGGGAAGGAGGAGAAGGGGAGGGAGGAAAGAAAAGAGAGAGAGAGAGAGAGAGAATAAACCAATAATGACTAGAGTCTTCGAAACATCAAATGTTTACCCTTCCTCCAGCAAGGTCACATCTCCTAAGCCTAAACAAACTGGACCTCCAGTGGAGGATGAAGTCTAATGGGATATTCTCATTCAAACCATCACACCTGTTGAGTGTCTCAGTCAGAGATAGGAATATATGAAACACAAACCTCTGATTTTCTACATTTGGGTCTAGTGATTACATTCTTTCCTCTGGTAATTAAAACTCTTGGAAATAAAGGCCTTATAGAAACTCTTTGTGCCTTCAAGAATGGCACATTGAAGGAACCTAAATCCAAAAAACTTGATCCAATATACCATATTTACCGAAAACAAAACAAAACAAAAGAAACAAGAAAAAAACAAAGATAAATGTACCAGTCAAAAGACAACCTCTCAAACCCTACACATTCAAGAGGAGTTTGGAAGTCTGTTGTTGCCCACAAGCTCCAACTAACAAGCTCAGGGAACAAAGACTTGCTGTGGCTTTCTCTATATATTGTACCTTGCTAGTTTTATGTTGGGTAGAGCAGGATAAGTCCAATCATGGAAATTAGTCTTAAAACGGAGAACAAGACACCAGATAGGATATGATTGTTTTCCACAATCAGAAAACTTTCTTCTCCTTTCCTCCCTTGTAATACTAGTGTTCTTATCTGAGATGGATTCCCTGAGAATAGTCCCATCAAGGTAGCCTTGACCATCCTGTCTCAATATTGGCCATCACAAATCCATCCTGTCAACCTGATTCCCAAACATTTTTCCTTAAACCAGAGCATGCTGCCCACCACTCCAAATGCCTATGTGAGTCTTATAATGCAAATGTAATTCATCTGTTTCCAAGAGGTCACAAGGTCATTAGAATTTCTATATTGTTCAAAAGCCCAGTTTGAAGCCTCCTCTGAGATCTAGGACAGACTTGTTGGCATGAGCACTTCCTATAAAAGGGAAGGAAAAAGTTATATCCTTCCACCATATGACACTATAGTGTAAATATGGCTATTCATAAAGAGAGATATTGAGCCTGGAAATGAGGCCCAAGACCTAAGCACGACCAAACTTAAGACAATGCAAACATTAAATCCTGGACCTCCATATCTGGCATCTGGGGTAACTGTTGGTATGACATGAGCTTCCAAGGACTTAGACAACAGTGCCTTCATGACCTATTTTCAGCCCACTCTTTCTTGGTCTGGCTTCTCTGGCTACCCAGACTTTCCTTGGCAGATATTTCACATTCTTGGCATCTTACACTGCACCTACAACCTTACTTCCACAGCTTTACACATTGGCATCTCAAGGGCACCCTACAATAAATTAGATTTTGCTACATTATGTCTGCATTGTGTAGCAACCAAGACAGCAAATATGTCTTGATGTCCTTAGAAATCTGGATGGAGGTTTTCATGTCTACAAAATTATTGTCATGTGGATGATACCCACTTGAACAATAGTAGTGGCCTCTGTGTGCATGGGTAGCTGAATTCATGGAAAACTTTTCCTTAAGTGGTGCCGTGTGACCAGGGAACCTCATGGCTCTGTTCCAAAGCTGTCTTAAAAGAGTTAAAACTCTAACTCTTTGAGCCTGTGATAGGTGGAACCCAGCCAATTCCTGAATTGCTTTATAGTTTAATGGCATCCTTTTTATTTTCTAAATGTAAATTCATGGCTTTTAAAAAATTTAAACGACTTTCATCTCTTCAGTGGCTGCCTTTTCTTTGATCTCATTTCACATGAGCCTTTTTTTTCCCATGAAAACTGTATATTTTTCAAATCTTTCTGTTCTAAGATTTGCTCCTAACTTTTATTATAAACCTTGCTACCAATAACAGTGCCAAAGTCTGAATGCTGAGTTACCTTGAGATTTCTTTCACCAAATCATCACTTACAAATTCAGCCTCACATAAATCTCCTTCTGCTAAAAAATACCGTGAAAATAACCCATCAATGCTTAAGGCAGTGCCTGGCATGGGATACCTTCACTGTTATTACCAAAGTTGAATACAGCTGGGATGAGGTGAGGACATCCCCTTGTCACAGACACTCGTGCCAGAAGGTGGTAACCCTTATCCTTCCAGCCCAACACCAGAACATAAGTGTCAGAGACATAGAGAGAGGTTTGTAGAGAGAATGCAATCCCCGGTCCACTCCTGGCCTCAAAGTATTGGAGAGTCCAGTTTTCTCTGGATGGCCTGTGGCAGAGCCTTGAGACAAATAGGAGTTTTCAGATTTTAAATAGGAAACACTGAGTTCTTAATCATGTAATGGCTAGTAATGCCAAGGTGGAGTAGCAGATACTATAAAAACTGAGTTGTTTGTTCATGCCTAGTGATTGAGACTCTTCAAAAATCTTTGACATGAAGAAACTAACATAAAAAGTTGTGTAAGTAGCTGCCTCACTTGGGGTCAGGAAAGTCAAACTACACATTATTTCTGGGATGCTGAGTGTTCTGTAGATCTTAACTGTAAGTATTTCAGAGGGAGAAACACATGCAAATCACTGGCATGAGGAAACAGATACCCTAAGCTTGCCTTCATTTTGGCATTGTTACATAGTTCTGCAAGTGTGTTTTTGCACATGTGCTTGTCTTATAGGGTATGTGAACTTTGTCCATACCAGCAATGACAATGGATAAATGGTAAATAGTTGGAGGTAATTAATTGAATGTTCTCCCTTGTTGAAATTTCAGGAGTTAGGAGATTTGATGGATAGATTCGGTTAAAAACCATTGAGGCACTGATTAGAGATGATGATAAACTAGATATCTGGAATATTTTCTCTAGGATGCAGACTGTAGCAAACTTAGGTCTGTGAGAAAATGAATGAGATAATTTGGTATGATGGTGACAGATTTGATCAGTAACATGGGATATGGGCAGAAGAGGTACAGTGCAGTGGATGAGCTCTCTCTGGATTCCAGTGAACTAGAGGTGACTTGAGTTTGATGGAAAAGAAACACTGTCCATTGTCTCTTTCTGCTTCTCTTTCTTCACGATGTCTTATATCTGGGCATTATATTCAGTCTTTAAGAAATCAATGTTATGTGAAAGAAAGTATTCCATGTAAGCCAGTGTTGGGGCAATAATAAAATAGGATGATCAGGAAACTTGCTCAGCAAGTCAAAGTCCTAAGTAAAAAGGCCCCACCAGCTCTATTAGTTCAAATTAATCAAGGTAATGCTTGCTTTAAGTTTTAAAGTATTTTTAAGTATCCTCAGTCACTAAACAACAGCCTTTTCTCCAAAATTATTCCTAGATAGACACACAGCATGATTATCACCCCTGTAACCTAAGTTTCCTGGATTTCATCCATTGCAAGCAAGAGAGGAATGTGGGCATCTAGTTCAATTTCTGCTCATTGCCAGCTCTTCTAGGTATGAACAAGAGGTTTAATAAATATGTGGGGATGGAAACTGAGTTGAATGTGGAGTCCTAAGGAAGGAAAAGGTGGGTCTCACTGGAGCTACCAACTCCAGTGGCTAAGTTGCTGGCAGAGATGACTGATACACAGAGATGACAGGATGGTCTGCAGCTCTTATAGTACCTATGCCCCAGATTTCATTGATTTACCATTTGGAGTCACTTTAAAGTTTTGTTTTGACTGTCTGGAAAAGTGGTCAGAGTCCTAAGAATGTGAAAAGTACCTCCTTTCCACTTTATTTGTAGTAAGGCCTGACTGACTTTTGATGGCTCTTTAAAGTTAATTACATACTAAAGGTCAGGGTAAAAATCAGGATGCAGGCCTGAAGGCTGCTCTGTCATACCTCATAACAGGACTCTGCTGTGTGTGACTCTTCAGTGTGTGACATGCCTAGCAACCTGGGTCATCAGAGATCTATTTAAGGTCAGTCATGACAAGCTCCTGAGCCAAAGATTAATATAATTCTAGAAAAATCACATTGGAAATTATTTATTCTGTCAGACTTCTTGAGCAAAAGCTTTTCTGGGTTCAGGCTAAATGATGGCATTCAACATGCATGCTTACTCATCTTGACAGCTAACAAGATAAACACGTCAGGTCTGTGACTTGCCAAATGCTTTCCCATTAATTCCACTTAGAAGTTGCCAATAATGCATACTTTGCAAAAGGGACAGATATCACCTCCAAGATAGTGGTTGGAAAACAATTTGTGTCTGACTGCTCTGCTCAGGTGTTTGCCTGTGAGGGACAGCTCACCAAGCCTGGGTCCAGGAGATAAGCTTTGGGTGGAGCATGGCTGTGTTCAAGGTTACTGTCAGGGAGCTGAACCTGGCTAAAGTGCTCTGTGTGTATAGGGTTAAAGACTGTGTTCATGGCACTTGCTTTATCTGTGGTAGTTAGAGGTGTGCCAAGAGACATGGCACAAGCAGGAGACTGGATTGTCAAGCAGACTGGGAGTGCCAGTCTCTGCCCTGGGAAGAATATTATACAGCTTTGAAGAAACCTAAGGAATGTTTGGGTTTGGCATGAAAGCAAATGTTGTCCTAATGAGACCCATCCTCATGCTGTCTGCCAGATGTTAGCTGAATGAACCAGCTCCACAAAGGACACTTTTGAGTCAGTTTGCTTCTTTGGCTAGACCTTCAGCCCCAGTTGACAAGCTTATAAAGGGAGTATGCTTCTGAATACAAAGTGCCCACTGTCAATCTGCATTTGGAGAACATAACTTCACAGAATGCCAGGATTACAGTTATAGAAAATTCTCCACACCTTCATTTTTCCAATGCTCCCATGCAGGAGGCTTCTCTCTCCAACTAAAGTACAGTTCTGGACATCAGAGGACTATTTTCTCTTGTGTTGCTCCCTAAATATCCAGGCAGTCATTCAGTATGTTCTCTGGTGTCCAAATTACTGAAGATAGCTCTCATTTTGTCCAAGTGGTGCCTGTAAGGTACTCTTATATTTCTTCAGGGAAAAGGTTTTCCCCAAAGCACTTCCTTTTTCTTTTTCTTTTCAGTCTGATCATACTGGCTATAGGATACAGGTCAGCAAGCTAGATATTTATTAAATCCCTCATCTATTATTTTCAGACTAGACATATACTAAAAAAAATATATAGTTTATAAAGTATTTTGTTTGGGAGCTATGGCATTTCATCAACTGTATGACAAACACCATGCTACTGCTTTAGATTTGGGATAAGGAAGTCATACAAAGCTTGTCCCTTCCAGGAGTCAGGTCAGAATTGTATTTTAAGTGGTGCTACAGGCATTATGAGATAAAAGATGGCTAAGAGAGGTACCCTCAAAAATGACTCACACAACACTGAGAATGGGTTTGTTATTCCATCACAGTGAATGAGGGCAATTAGCTGATGCTCTAAAGTCCCTTTTAGGGCTTTGGTACTTAGAAGGTAAATTATTAATGTACATGCAGGCTCCCTAGGCTTTGGGGGAGGTTAATGCCAAGGGTCTAGAGAACTATGTGCATTGATGTGATGTTACTCTTATGGTGACACAAGAGAGATTCCACTCCGGGAATTTAGCAGAGTAAACTCAGGTCATGAAATAGTCCAGCAAGACAGAGGTGTTGGGAAGCTGCAGAGGTGACTTAGAGAACACAGCCTCCTGTGTTGCATTATTTCCTTTTGATATTTCCTGCAGGAGTTGTTCAGGAAACATGCTTGTATGGTAGATATTCTCAATGCTTTGTACATTGATCCTGGCCCTCACGGGGTACATATGTTAGGCAACTTACTGGGAGAAGGGTGGGTATGTGTATAATCAAAGGTCACTGTCTACCGAGGAAATCAACCTCCAGTCTTAACAATATGATTCTCTGTGCATAGCTCTATTCTCCATGCATATCTTCATTGTGAGTCTGCTTGCTTCAGATTCACCGAAAAGAGAAAATTTGACTCTTGCAAAATATGCACTGCTTTGTAAAATTGACTAAAACAGTATTGTAAACAGCAAGCCATCAACAAATATTATTTGGCAGGGTCAGAGAAGTTAACAACCAGGATGAAATATTCACTGAGTTAGGTCCTAGGATGTTTGAAAGAGCCAAATGTTAACGAATAAGAAATGACCTTAGAGAAACTGATGGAGATGATGCAGATATCTAGGCAATGTTTTGACAGAAGTCCTCATTGGGCCCATTCTGCAAATGAAAGAGGGTGAGCTGATGTGCTGTGGTAGCACTCACAACCTCTGATGGTCTCAGCTCTGCTCACTCCAGGGCTCTGGAACTGTCAATTCAATCAAACTCTAGACTTGTGTGAGTTATCCTACTAATTTTTATTAATTCCTCTATTTCAGTCAGCCTACTTTTCCCCTTCTGCTGTTTCTTAAGAGCCTTAAATTTTGTTCTCCTCCAACCCACTCCTTGTTCTGTAGTTCAAATGCTTTTCCCAAGTAAAAACTCTCAATAGATAAACCAGTTTATATATTGTGTGTGTTTGCATGTGTAGATAGGTGTAGGTGTGTATGCAGAGACCAGAAGTCAACTTTAGGTGTTTAAGTGCTGTTATTCAGGGCCAGGAGTTCATCAACTAGGCACGCTGGCTGCCCGTAAAGTCCCAAGGATCCTCTGTTTCCCCCAGCCAAGTTCTGGGATTGCAAATGCTAGCCATATGACCAGCTTTTAATGTAGGTATTGGGGATTGAATGCAGTAGCTCATGCAACCAGTTTAATAACTGAATTTTCCTCTTATCCCATGAGAAGAAATATTTTTACTAACATTGTATGAGATGGCATATTTCCCAAATCTTTACTATCTATGGATATTTTAAGTTCATTTTTTAAAAAATGTCATCATCAGCTATTATTTTCTTTACAAAGAACTTTAAAGAACACATTGACCCTTTCCACCACTTTTTTGCAAATGCTTAAAATGTTAAGACATTATGACACAGTAAGTGCTCTCTGTGTTGTGAGTATGGTTTTGAAACTGGACAACACTTTTCCTGATCACCCTTGTCACTGGGCCTGAACCATATAGAAAATCCTCTTTGATGGTTGCTTCAGTGTGAACAATGCCATGTTCTCATCTGTTTTAATTTATACCAATTCTTGAGGACTGGAGAACAAGACCCCTTGAAACACATGACAGGCAATTATCCGAAGTAACACATATCTCATCCCTCAATGGCTGTCCATATATACACACTTTGGAATGGGCATTTTTCACAGAGATGACCCAACCATTTTGAAGCCTGAAGCTTTTGGAGGCTAAATATAATTTCTCTGGAAAAAGGGACAACTGCATCAGTTTATTTCCATTTGGTCTGTGTCTTTTTTTTTTAATATATTTTTAAAATATTTTTATTATGTATTTTCCTCAATTACATTTCCAGTGCTATCCCAAAAGTCCCCCACACCCTCCCTCCCACTCCCCTACCCACCCATTCCCACTTTTTGGCCCTGGCGTTCCCCTGTACTGGGGCATGTAAAGTTTGCAAGTCCAATGGGTCTCTCTTTCCAGTGATGACCTACTAGGCCATCTTTTGATACATATGCAGCTAGAATCAAGAGCTCTGGGGTACTGGTTAGTTCATAATGTTGTTCCACCTACAGGGTTGCAGATCTCTTTAGCTCCTTGGATACTTTCTCTAGCTCCTCTATTGGGGGCCCTGTGATCCATCCAATAGTTGACTATGATCATCCACTTATACGTTTGCTAGGCCCCGGCCTAGTCTCACAAGAGACAGCTATATTTGGGTCCTTTCAGAAAACTCTTGCTAGTGTATGCAATGGTGTCATCATTTGGAGGCTGATTATGGGATGGATCCCTGGATATGGCAGTCTCTAGATGGTCCATTCTTTTGTCTCAGCTCCAAACTTTGTCTCTGTTACTCCTTCCATGGGTGATTGTTCCCAATTCTAAGAAGGGGCAAAGTGTCCACACTTTGGTCTTCGTTCTTCTTCAGTTTCATGTGTTTTGCAAAATGTATCTTATATCTCGGGTATACTAAGTTTCTGGGCTAATATCCACTTATCAGTGAGTACATATCATATGAGTTCTTTTGTGATTGTGTTACCTCACTCAGGATGATGCCATCTAGGTCCAACCATTTGCCTAGGAATTTCATAAATTCATTCCTTTTAATAGCTGAGTAGTACTCGATTGTGTAAATGTACACATTTTTTGTATCCATTCCTCTGTTGAGGGGCATCTGGGTTTTTCCAGCTTCTGGCTATTATAAATAAGGCTGCTATGAACATAGTGAAGCATGTGTCCTTCTTACCAGTTGGAACATCTTCTGGATATATGCCCAGAAGAGGTATTGTGGGATAAAACGGTAATACTATGTACAGTTTTCTGAGGAACCACCAGACTGATTTCCAGAGTGGTTGTACAAGCTTGCAATCCCACCAACAATGGAGGAGTGTTCCTCTTTCTCCACATCCTTGCAAGCATCTGCTGTCACCTGAATTTTTGATCTTAGTCATTCTGACTGGTGTGAGATGGAATCCCAGGGTTGTTTTGATTTGCATTTCTCTGATGATTAAGGATGCTGAGTTTTTTTCAGGTGATTCTCAGCCATTCGGTATTCCTCAGGTGAGAATTCTTTGCTTAGTTCTGAGCCCCATTTTTTAATGGGGTTATTTGATTTTCTGGAGTCCACCTTCTTGAGTTCTTTATATATATTGGATATTAGTCCCCTATCTGATTTAGGATAGGTAAAGATCCTTTCCCAATCTGTTGGTGGCCTTTTTATCTTATTGAAGGTGTCTTTTGCCTTACAGAAGCTTTGCAGTTTCATGAGGTCCCATTTGTCGATCCTTGATCTTACAGCACAAGCCATTGCTGTTCTATTCAGGAATTTCCACACCCCCCGTGCCCATATCTTTGAGGCTTTTCCCCACTTTCTCCTCTATAAGTTTCAGTGTCTCTAGTTTTATGTGGAGTTCCTTGATCCACTTAGATTTGACCTTAGTACAAGGAGATAGGAATGGAATTATTTGCATTCTTCTACATGATAACCACCAGTTGTGCCAGCACCATTTGTTGAAAATGCTGTCTTTCTTGCACTGGATGGTTTTAGCTCCCTTGTCGAAGATCAAGGGACCCTAGGTGTGTGGGTTCATTTCTGGGTCTTCAATTCTATTCCATTGGTCTACTTGTTTGTCACTATACAGTACCATGCAGTTTTTATCACTATTGCTCTGTAGTAAAGCTTTAGGTCAGGCATGGTAATTCCACCAGAGGTTCTTTTATCCTTGAGAAGAGTTTTTGCTATCCTAGGTTTTTTGTTATTCCAAATGGATTTGCAGATTGCTCTTTCTAAATCGTTGAAGAATTGAGTTGGAATTTTGATGGGGATTGCATTGAATCTGTAGATTGCTTTTGGCAAGATAGCCACTTTTACAATGTTGATCCTGCCAATCCATGAGCATGTGGGATCTTTCCATCTTCTGAGATCTTCTTTAATTTCTTTCTACAGAGACTTGAAGTTCTTATCATACAGATCTTTCACTTCCTTAGTTAGAATCACGCCAAGATATTTTATATTATTTGTGACTATTGAGAAGGGTGTTGATTCCCTAATTTCTTTCTCAGCCTGTTTATTCTTTGTGTAGAGAAAGGCCATTGACTTGTTTGAGTTAATTTTATATCCAGCTACTTCACCGAAGCTGTTTATCAGGTTTAGGAGGTCTCTGGTGGAATTTATAGGGTCACTTATATATACTATCATATCATCTGCAAAAAGTGATATTTTGACTTCATCTTTTCCAATTTGTATCCTCTTGATCTCCTTTTGTTTTCGAATTTCTCTAGCTAGGACTTCAAGTACAATGTTGAATAGGTAGGGAGAAAGTGGGCAGCCTTGTCTAGTCCCTGATTTTAGTGGGATTGTTTCCAGCTTCTCACCATTTACTTTGATGTTGGCTACTGGTTTGCTGTAGATTGCTTTTGTCATGTTTAGGTATGGGTCTTGATTTCCTGATCTTTCCAAGACTTTTATCATGAATGGGCATTGGATCTTGTTGAATGCTTTTTCGGAGTCTAAGGAGATGATCATGTGGTTTTTGTCTTTGAGTTTGCTTATATAATGGATTACATTAATGGATTTCCGTATATTAAACCATCCCTGCATCCCTTGAATAAAACCTACTTGGTCAGGATGGATGAATGTTTTAATGTGTTCTTGGATTCGGTTAGCGAGAATTTTATTGAGTATTTTTGCATCGATATTCATAAGGGAAATTGGTCTGAAGTTCTCTATCTTTTTTGGATCTTTCTGTGGTTGAGGTATCAGAGTAATTTTGGCTTCATAGAATGAGTTGGGTAGAATACCGTCTACTTCTATTGTGTGGAATAGTTTGTGCAGAACTGGAATTAGATCTTCTTTGAAGGTCTGATAGAACTCTGCACTAAACCCTTCTGGTCCTGGGCTTTTTTTTGGTTGGGAGACTATTAACGACTGCTTCTATTTCTTTAGGGAATATGGGACTGTTTAGATTGTTACCTTGATCCTGATTTAACTTTGGTACCTGGTATCTGTCTAGAAATTTGTCCATTTAGTTCAGGTTTTCCAGTTTTCTTGAGCATAGCCTTTTGTAGAAGGATCTGATGGTGTTTTGGATTTCTTCCGGATCTATTGTTATCTCTCCCTTTTCGTTTCTGATTTTGTTAATTAGGATGCTGTCCCTGTGCCCTCTAGTAAGTCTAGCTAAGGCTTTATCTATCTTGTTGATTTACTCAAAGAACCAGCTCCTCGTTTGGTTGATTCTTTAAATAGTTCTTCTTCTTTCCACTTGGTTGATTTTGCCCCTCAGTTTGATTATTTCCTGTCTTCTACTCACTCTTCTTGGGTGAATTTTCTTCATTTTTTTCTATAACTTTTAGGTGTGTTGTCAAGCTGCTAGTGTGTTCTCTCTCTAGTTTCTTTTTGGAGGCACTCAGAGCTATGAGTTTCCCTCTTAGAAATGCTTTCATTGTGTCCCATAGGTTTGGGTATGTTGTGGCTTCATTTTCATTAAACTCTAAAAAGTCTTTAATTTCTTTCTTTATTCCTTCCTTGACCAAGATATCATTGAGAAGAGTGTTGTTCCGTTTCCACGTGAATGTTGGCTTTTCATTATTAATGTTGTTATTGAAGATCAGTCTTAGTCCATGGTGGTCTGATAGGATGCATGGGACAATTTCAATATTTTTGTATCTGTTGAGGCCTGCTTTGTGACCAATTATATGGTCAATTTTGTTGAAGGTCCCGTGAGGTGCTGAGAAGAAGTATATCCTTTTGTTTTAGGATAAAATGTTCTGTAGATATCTGTTAAGTCCATTTGTTTCATAACTTCTGTTAGTTTCACTGTGTCCCTGTTTAGTTTCTGTTTCCACGACCTGTCCATTGATGAAAGTGGTGTGTTGAAGTCTCCCACTCTTATTGTGTGAGGTGCAATGTGTGCTTTGAGCTTTACTAAAGTGTCTCTAATGAATGTGGCTGCCCTTGCATTTGGAGCATAGATATTCAGAATTGAGAGATTTCCTCTTGGAGGATTTTACCTTTGATGAGTATGAAGTGTCCCTCCTTGTCTTTTTTGATAACTTTGGGTTGGAAGTCGATTTTATTCGATATTGGAATGGCTACTCCAGCTTGTTTCTTCAGACCATTTGCTTGGAAAATTGTTTTCCAGCCTTTCACTCTGAGGTAGTGTCTGTCTTTTTCCCTGAGATGGGTTTCCTGTAAGCAGCAGAATGTTGGGTCCTGTTTGTGTAGCCTGTCTGTTAGTCTATGTCTTTTTATTGGGGAATTGAGTCCATTGATATTAAGAGTTATTAAGGAAAAGTAATTGTTGCTTCCTACTATTTTTGTTGTTAGAGTTGGCATTCTGTTCTTGTGGCTGTCTTCTTTTAGGTTTGTTGAGGGATTACTTTCTTGCTTTTTCTGATGCATGATTTCCATCCTTGTATTGGTTTTTTCTGTTATTATCCTTTGAAGGGCTGGATTCGTGAAAAGATAATGTGTGAATTTGGTTGTGTTGTGGAATACTTTGTTTTCTCCATCTATGGTAATTGAGAGTTTGGCTGGGTAATTGAGTAGCCTGGGCTCGCATTTATGTTCTCTTAGTGTCTGTATAACATCTGTCCATGCTCTTCTGGCTTTCATAGTCTCTGGTGAAAAGTCTGGTGTAATTCTAATAGGCCTGCATTTATATGTTACTTGACGTTTCTTCCTTATTGCTATTAATATTCTCTCTTTATTTAGTGCATTTGTTGTTCTGATTATTATGTGTCGGGAGGAATTTCTTTTCTGGTCCAGTCTATTTGGAGTTGTGTAGGCTTCTTGTATGTTCATGGGCATGTCATTCTTTAGGTTTGGGATGTTTTATTCTATAATTTTCTTGGATATTTGCTGGCCCTTTAAGTTGAAAATCTTCATTCTTATCTACTCCTATTATCCCTAGGTTTGGTCTTCTCATTGTGTCCTGGAATTCCTGAATGCTTTGATTTAGGATCTTTTTGCGTTTTGTATTTTCTTTGATTGTTGTGCAGAGGTTCTCTATGGAATCTTCTGCACCTGTGATTCTCTCTTCCATCTCTTTTATTCTGTTGCTGATGGTTCCAGATTTCTTTCCTAGGGTTTCTATCTCCAGCGTTGCCTCACTTTGGGTTTTCTTTATTGTGTCTACTTCCCTTTTTAGGCCTTGTATGGTTTTATTCGATTCCATTACCTGTTTGGTCATGTTTTCCTGCAATTCTTTAAGGGATTTTTGTGTTTCCTCTTTATGGTCTTGTACCTGTATAGCTCTGTTCTCCTGTATTTCTTTAAGTGACTTATTAAAGTCCTTTTTGATGTCCTCTACCATCATCATGAGATATGCTTTTAAATCCGGGTCTAGCTTTTCGGTTGTGTTGGGGAATCCAGGACTGGCTGAGGTGGGAGTGCTGCATTCTGATGATGGTGAGTGGTTTGGTTTCTGTTAGTAGGATTCTTACGTTTGCCTTTCACCATCTGGTAATCTCTGGAGCTAGTTGTTATAGTTGTCTCTGGTTAGAGCTTGTTCCTCAGGTGATTATGTTAGCCTCTATCAGCAGACCTGGGAGACTAGCTCTCTCCTTAGTTTCAGTGGTCAGAGTACTCCCTGCAGGGAAGCTCTTCTCTTGCAGGGAAGGTGCCCAGATATCTGGTTTTCAAACCTGCCTCCTGGCAGAAGTTGTGTTCCACTCACCAGAGGTCTTAAGATCCCGTGGGGGATCCTGTGGGGGTCCTTGCAGGTGTCTGGAGAATCTGTGGGCAAGGAACCTCGGTCCTGGTGTGGACCGGAAGGGACTTGTGACCCTGATCAGGCTGGGTTTTCTGCTTCCCTAATTAATGCAGTCTCAGGTCCCGTGGATAGGATTGGAGCAGATGCTGTGTTCCACTCACCAGGGGTCTTAAGATCCTGTGGAGGGTCTTGTGGGGTACCTTACGGGTGTACGGAGACTCCTTGGCAAGGAACCCCAATGCTGGCGTGGACCGGAAAGGACTTGTCTGGTCTGTGTCTTGAAGCAAGACTGAATGTGAGAGAAAATGTGGAGCCTGCATGGAGAAACAGCATGACAGTTCCAAGCACCATCTGCACAAACTTCTGTCAAGAGAGCCACAGTTGATGGCACTGCCACTTGTGAGCCCCACAGGGGATAACCAACTTAATCACCATGCACCAAGTTCTTCTGGTCTGGAGAACTGGGGTCCTTGGGTGAGTGCTCACTCAAACCTCATACTAGTGGTTCATACACCTGGGAGAAAATGGAGTTCTGAATGATCTAATGTCCTGCCCTTCATCCGGTCTTGATCCCTTCAGCCCCATTCTATTGACTGACCTCCTCTCTCCAGTTACCCATGGGTGCATCTGCTTTATTTATTTATTTATTTATTTATTTATTTATTTATTTATATTAGATATTTTCTTCATTTACATTTCAAATGTTTTCCTGAAAATCCCCTATACTCTCCCTGCTGCCCTGTTTCCCTATGCACTCACTCCTACTTCTTGGCCCTGGCGTTCCCCTGTACTTGGGCAAATAAAGTTTGCAATACCAAGGGGCCTTTCTTCCCAATGATGGCCAACTAGGCCATCTTCTGCAACATATGCAGCTAGAGACATGAGCTCTGGGAGTACTGGTTAGTTCATATTGTTGTTCATCCTATAGGGTTGCAGACCCCTTCAGCTCCTTGGGTGCTTTCTCTAGCTTCTCCATTTGTGGCTCTGTGTTCCATCCTATAGATGACTGTGAGCATCTACTTCTATATTTGCCAGGCACTGGCATAGCCTCACAACAGACAGCTATATCAGGGTCCTTTCAGCATAATCTTGCTGGCACATGTGATAGTGTCTGCATTTGGTGGATGATTATGGGATGGATCCCCAGGTGGAGCAGTCTCTGGATGGTTCATCCTTTTGTCTTAGCTCCAAACTTTGTCTCTGTAACTCCTTCCATGGGTATTTTGTTCCCTATTCTAAGGAGGAATGAAGTATCCACGAGATGGTCTTCCTTTTTCTTGATTGTCTTGTGTTTTGCAAAGTGTATATTGGGTATTCTAAGTTTCTGGGTTAATATCCACTTATCAATGAGTGCATATCAAGTGACTTTTTTTGTGATTGGGTTACCTCACTCAGGATGGTATCCTCCATATACATCCATTTGCCTAAGAATTTTATAAATTCATTGTTTTTAATAGCTGAGTAGTATTCCATTGTGTAAATGTATCATATTTTCGGTATCCATTCTTCTGTTGAGAGACATCTGGGTTCTTTCCAGCTCCTGGCTATTATAAATAAGGCTGCTATGAACATACTGGAGCATGTGTCCTTATTACCAGTTGGAACATCTTCTGGGTATATATATATATATATATATATATGCCCAGGAGAGGTATTGCTGGATCTTCCAAGTACTATGTCCAATTTTCTGAGGAACTGGCAGACTGATTTCCAGAGTGGTTGTACAAGCTTGCAATCCCACCAGCAATGGAGGAGTGTTCCTCTTTCTCCACAACCTTGCCAGCATCTGCTGTCATCTGAATTTTTTATCTTAGCCATTCTGACTGGTTTTAGGTGAAATCTTAGGTTTGTTTTGATTTGAATTTCCCTGATGATTAAGGATGTTGGCAATTTTTTCAAGTGCTTCTAAGACTTTTGGTATTCCTCAGGTGAGAATTCTTTGTTTAGCTCTGTATCCCATTTTTAATGGGGTTATTTGATTTTCTGGTGTTCAGCTTCTTGAGATCTTTATATATATTGGATATTAGTCCCTTATCAGATTTATCAGATTTAGTATTGGTAAAGATTGTTTCCCAATCTATTGGTGGCCTTTTGGTCTTATTGACAGTATCTTTTGCCTTACAGAAGCTATGCAATTTTATGAGGTCCCATAATTGTCAGTTCTCAATCTTACAGCACAAGCCATTGCTGTTCTGTTTAGGTATTTTTCCCCTGTGCCCATATGTTTAAGTCATTTCTCCACTTTCTCCTCTATGTATTTCAGTGTCTCTGGTTTTATGTGGAGTTCTTTGATCCACTTAGACTTGAGCTTTGTACAAGTAGATAAGAATGGATCTATTCACATTCTTCTACATGATACCTGCCAGTTGTTCTAGCACCATTTGTTGAAAATGCTGTCTTTTTTCCACTGGATGGTTTTAGCTCCCTTTTCAAAGATCAAGTGACCATAGGTTTGTGGGTTCATTTCTGGGTCTTCAATTCTATTCCCTTGATCTACCTGTGTGTCACTGTACCAGTTCCATGCAGTTTTAATCACAATTGCTCTATAGTACAGCTTGAGGTCAGGTATGGTGATTCCACCAGAGGTTCTTTTATTGTTGAGAATAGTTTTTGCTATCCTAGGTTTTTGTTATTCCAGATGAATTTGCAAATTGCCCTTTCTAACTCAGTGAAGAATTGAGTTGGAATTTTGATGGGTATTGCATTGAATCTGCAGATTGCTTTTGGCAGGATAGTCATTTTTACTGTATTAATCCTGCCAATGCCTGGGAGATCTTTCCATCTTCCGAGATCTTCCATTTCTTTATTCATAGACTTGAAATTCTTGTCATGCAGATCTTTCACTTCCTTAGTTAGAGTCATAACAAGGTATTTTATATTATTTGTGACTATTGTAAAGGGTGTTGTTTCCCTAATTTCTTTCTCAGCCTGTTTATCCTTTGTGTAGAGAAAGGCAACTGGTTTGTTTGAGATAACTTTATATCTAGCTACTTCACTGAAGTTGTTTATCCGGTTTATGAGTTCTCTGATGGAATTTTCAGGGTCACTTATAAATACTATCATATCATCTGCAAATAGTGATATTTTGACTTCTTCCTTTCCAATTTGTATCCCCTTGATCTCCTTTTGTTGTCTAATTGCTCTGTCTAGGACTTCAAGTACTATATTGAATAGGTAGGGAGAAAATGAGCAGCCTTGTCTAGTCCCTGATTTTAGTAGGGTCATCCATCATGACCAAGTAGGCTTCATCCTAGGGATGTAGGGATGGTTTAATATACAAAAATCCATCAAAATAATCCACTATATAAACAAACTCAAAGACAATAATCACATGATCATCTCGTTAGATGCTGAGAAAGCATTTGACAAAATCTAACACTCCTTCATGATAAAAGTCATGGAAAGATCAGGAATTCTAGGTCCATACCTAAACATAATAAAAGCAATATACAGCAAACCAGTAGCCAGCATTAAACTAAATGGAGAGAAACTCGAGGCATCTGCTATTTTAAACCTCTGTACTTTTGCATATATTCTTTTCCTTGTCTGGATTGCAACTGGGAAACTAATCTTTCCAAACTCAACCCTGTTGGTTCTTGAGCTATGGAAGTAGCAGTATCCAGATTCTCCTTTGATTCAGTGCAGTTGTGATTCTTTTCCATAATGTTTAGCACATTTTTTCCAGGCTTCTATTTTCTCTATAGGAGATAAAAAACCTTGATGGAAAAGATTATATTCATTCATTCATTGATTCATTCACTCAGTAATTTATTCACTCACTGGGACATGGCAAGTGATTAGAAATGGGTGAGTAGGATGTTATAAATAAGAATGGTTATGTAATCGATTGTAGACACTGGAGGATTACTGTCCTTTACACTGTATTGGGTCACTAAAATGTATGTGGTCTCATAGAATGAGAAACCTGTGATATCCCCTTACCCTTCCCTTCCAAGAACTTATTGCCCATGTCCTGACTGCCTAGCCTCATTCTGCCAAGCTTCCATGGGCGATCAAGAGAATCAACTGAACACTTAGGTTCCTTCACACTGATCTATCCTGGTAGACATGATGTATTGGGCATGTCATGTCGTAATTGTAGCCAGAATCCTGTGGGTTGGTAGGAAACCATGACACCAGCAAAGAGTGGATCATAGGGTTAGTTGTTAGTTGTAGACCCTGGGAGTAGTACAAGAGGAGAGCATGGAGAGTGGAACAGAGAGGTAACTGCAGTGCTAACAGAAACATGGGTCACCTACGAATATGCCTGCAGTCATGGTTTCCTTGCTTTGTTGCTCAGACTTAGAACTTCCTGGACCCTTTCTCTATGAAGTCTGTCTGCCATAAACTCTATGAAGTTTGTCAGGTTGATCTGTTTGGTTTTTTGTTTGTTTGTTTGTTTGTTTTTGTTTTTGTTTTCTCAATGTTAAAAGAACTTCACCAGTAGGATACATTTGTCCCCAAACTGGTATGTGATTCCATCTAACAGTGGCCATTAAGCATAGACCAGTATTCTAAAACCCTTCATTTTAGTTACTTTTAAATTTCGTTTGAAAATTTCATACAGTGTATTCTGGTCACACCACTGCTATTTCCTCCCTTCATCCAACTGTCCCTAGGGCAACCCCTAACATAGCTCCCTTCCAACAGAAAACTTTTTAAAAAATATTATAACCCACTAATTCAATATGTAATTGTTTTTGGAGGAAAGGATATTTTGCATTTTGATATTTGCACTTGACTTACATTCTATGTTACATCTTTAAAAATAGACTAAGTATGTCTTAAAATTGGTTTATACACTATTTTTTAATGTTTGATGAGTTTTATGCCATCTATTATGCTACTAAGCTTTACATAAAAATTAAAAATATTTAGAACATTTATGATAAGAAATGAGTATTAGGTAGACTCTTTGTTGAAATGTTCTAAGTACTCAGCCGGTAGGCTGAGCATGTAGTTGCTATATGGTATAATCACTTTCTTTACAAACTTGGCTCATCACTCTGACTCATTTGAGGAGTGTTGGAGGGACTATTGTCCTCCCTGTGAGCACACGGCATGTAATTCTAAGTTCCCAGGTTCTTGCATTTCTCCTCCAGCTCAAATAGGCTGGGACTGGTCTTATAAATGAGCTTTCATTCAGTCAGTGCTTCCTTCCTGGAGATTGTGTCTCAGGAAGCTTTCACTGTGGTGGCTTCATCCCTAAGGGGATGTTCTCCCACACTCCAATCTGAAGAGTCACTGAGCCATTCCATTTGAAGTTCTGATTTGCAAATCCCAAGCACACATGAAGGCAACTTCTGAGCATCCAGGGAAATCAAGCTTCATTCAAATAGTTTGCTTGGGTTTGATTACCCATGCACACCTGATATTCCATGTTGGTGTCACTCGGTCTTGCTTCATCCACTAAGAACAAGAGCCAAGCCTTTGTTCTAAAACATTATTGTACACTGATACTCTCTTAGAATGAAATTTAGGTAATAGTGTGCAACGGGTAGGGTTAACTCTTGAGTTAGAAAAAACCTGTAGTTTAAAAATTAGACTGTACCCCTTTGGTATGAATGACTTTGGACATATTGTATAACCCTCTCTTGGGGTTGTATTACTTTTTGGTCTTCAAAATACAATGGTAGCAACCTAAAAAGAAACTAGGGATCTTGTATCCCGGGTCTCTCAGAGACCAGTTCGTTCAGGAGAGCACATGGGCTGGAAAAACAACAGAGCTTCTTGGACAGAATCCCTTTGGGCCTTCATCCTCAGCCAGGAGGAAGAGCTGAGCCCCAGACCTCTGTGCACCTTCCCCTCCAGCAGAGAGTAGGCCTCCAGGGAGGGCTCTGACTCTGGGACTCTGGCAAGATTGCCATTTTGTGTCCCAGGTCTCTCAGAGACCAGTCTGCTCAGGAGAGCATGTGAGGCACAGAAGCATCAGAGCTTTTTGGACAGTGTCCCTTTGGGCCTTCATTCTCAGCCAGGGTGCAGAGCTAAGCCTCAGACCTCTGTGCACCTTCCCTGACAGAGGAGAGCTTGCCTGCCGAGAGAGCTCTGACCACTGGGACACAGGAGAGAGCTGGACCCCCAGGAGTGCTGAGAGAGGCTAACAGAATCACAGGAGGAACAAGGTCCAGCTAGAGACAGCTAGAACATCGAACACCAGAGATTACCAGATGGCAAAAGGCCAATGTGAGAATCTTACTAATAGAAACCAAGAACACTCAGCATCATCAGAACCCAGCACTCCCACCACAGAGAGTCCTGCATATCTCAACACACCTGAAAAGCAAGATTAGGATTTAAAATCATATCACATAATGCTGGTAGAGAATTTTAAGTAGGGTATTAATAACTCATTAAAGAAATACAGGAGAACTTGACTAAACAGGCAGAAGGCCTTAAAGAGGAAGCACAAAATCCCTTAAAGAATTACAGGAAAACATTGCTAAACAGGTAGAAGCCAAAGTTTTTTGTATCTTTAAACTGGTTTATCTTAACAAGACATGAGGGAACACCTACCGTGCCATGTAGGTGAAATACCACCACTGAGTCCCGGGGTTCAGGCTTCTCAACTGGACTGGAAACCAGAGTGCCTGTGTATAGCCCAATGCCCCACAGAGGCAGGCAACACTAGTTTGAGTACCACCATGGAGAATTAGACTGAGATGGGAAGGCAGCCAGCTGAAACCTTGGCCTAGGGGTTATCATGATGTAGTCTGATCAACATTTGCCACAGTGACCAACAGTCTTCTATCCAAAGCACTTGACTGTGAGATCTGATGGGCATATCAGTCAGAGGAATCCTTGGCAGCTATATAGATGGGCAAAGTCTTACCCACCAGCTGGCAGGTGAGTGATGGGCTGGTGTAAATGCTGAGAGTCTATAGCTATAGGGCAAAAATCTAGTTCCACCAGCAGTTGGTAGTACCAGAGTAAGTGGGAAATCAATAAGTCCAAAATTTTCTGTTTTCAATCATTCTCTGTGTAATAATGAAAAACTGCCTATTGTCTATCAAGCTTACTAACTTGTGCACTTGTTTCCATGTTGGGAGTTACACTGGCAGAGGTAAAGGCACAGGAGCTTTCTTTCTGAAGAGGGGAGCTGGGTATGGGAGAAAATTCACAATGTCAAAAAAATTACAGTTTTCATTGGCACTGAATGTCCCATGCATTAGTAAAATGAAACTCAGAGATGCCCTTTTAAGTGGTGGAGGAGTCTGACAGTGGTTCAGGTGAATTGCTGGGCCAGTGTAAATATCTCCTGGTTGACTGTATGGATTGATGCCTCCACCCATTTCCCTGAAGATGTAGCCTAGCTAAGGCCTACTTTGAAGCTACTGTGGCTTCAAGAATCTAAAGTGAAAGCAGAAGGACACTTAAAACCAAAGATTAATAACCTTAGAGAGATAACCTCCTTCTTGGACTGGGGACTAGAGGAGAAATGGAAACCAGCAGCACCCTGGAGCACAGGGCCAATAGTCATTGTAACCATGCGACTGAGACAGCTGTGGTGTTGTCATGCCAGTCCTGTGGGTTCTGCTGTGAATACCATCATGTCCACAACCATTGCCATCCCCACTGACACTTCTGCAGGCTAGGAAACATAGCAGATCCTTAGATGTGAGGGTTGCCTTTGAAGAAAGATGCCTGGAATTTATGCAGAGATAGAATTATGCTAAACAAGTAACTATGGTTACAAATCTCCATGGATACGTACATATTAAAGAGTGTGGGGCTGGAGAGATGGCTCAGTGGGTAAGAGCACCCGACTGCTCTTCCGAAGGTTCAGAGTTCAAATCCCAGCAACCACATGGTGGCTCACAACCATCCGTAATGAGATCTGGCGCCCTCTCCTGGAGTGTCTGAAGATAGCTACAGTGTACTTACATATAATAAATAAATAAATAAATCTTAAAAAAAAAAAAAAAAGAGTGTGGCCTTTCATTACTTATTCCATAGGTTCATTTGGATTTCTATTCGGTGCTGTCATCATCCACTGCTCTACAACAATTGTATTGAAAATTAATCCATTTATCATTTGTATAATTTCTTATAGTCATCCCTACTTATAGTTCTATTTCTGTGAACATGTCACCCCTCCCCTTTTTCTTTCTTGTGTCTCTTATAGCTACTAAGTGGACTGTATTAACTGAGGTCCAAAAAGAGGACCTTACATGTAAGAAGTGGATGAAGTTCTGAGTGGATATATATGACTGGCATGAGCATGGCTATGTCAAGGATCCCAAAGCATCAGACCTGTTGGACTAGCAAAGCCTTTCCCACTCAGCCACCAAGGAATAACCATGCTTTCCCTCTGAAAGTTGGAATGTTGCCAATGTGTATAAAAACTACTAACCTTAGCTTTTTTCTGCATGACTGAAACCCAAGGCTACTTCCCTATAGAGATCTTCTGCCCAGACTATCTCCCCTCATTCATGTTGCATATAATAGATTCACTGAATTTCCAGGGTACTACTCTTTCCATCAGAGCACATGGTTCATGTGATCCAAGCTTTTTTTGTGGGTGTGTCCATCGTTTTATAATTCTCTATGGTCCATTATGTCAGTCTTTAAGGTGTAGTACTTTTTATGAATTAATTAATATCAAGCAATATTAATATATATTTTGAGTGGGTAAACCAAACAGCAGACCAGGCCAAGGTGGTTCCATGTGAAAGAGGTTTATTGTGCAGAAGTAGAGGGGCGGTGAAGCAGGTAGAAGGGCAGAGAGAGGAAAATGAGAAAGAGGGAAGAGAGAAGAAAGAGAAGAAAGAGAGAGAGAGAGTGAGCAGGAGGTAATCTCCCAATTTATACAGAAAATGACATCACACCAGTGAGGGTGGGAAGTGAGCCAAGTGGATTGTGGGATTGAGGGTCATTGGCCTGGCAACGCAGGTCAAGGGTCACATAGTTAGGTCGGGGCTAGGAGTGTCCTGATACTAACAGTACTTATGTCAAATTGTTTCTCTTTTCATAAATGATGGACACAACAGGTAGTAAAAATAGGCCAAATTCAGGGCACCAAAATGCAGAAGGACACTTGCTCCCTTCCACAGGTCTGTCAGGGTAGACACACACACACAGGCTTATCTAATCTTCCCACAGGCAACCTGAGTGAAATGGATAAATAGGGAGGATACTGCCACCTGTGTGCTGGTCACATGTCCTGAAGCCCTGTGGGGATGAGCATCCTGAGAGTAGCCACGATCTCCCCAGAGAAGAATATCACTATGCAGAGAATGTGGATGTGGAGGAGCAGCTCATTCTCCTAGCAGAAAGGAGGTAGACTCATTTTTCTTCTAGCTCTATGAAGTTCTAAATGGTGCCTGTCCTCTACCACTTATTTGACCACTGCCATATAACCATGAGATTTCTGATGGCATATAGCTTTCTTGCTTGAAACCTAGGTGGTCTTTTACACACAGGAGATAGAAGCACAAATTTTTCTTGCATATTCACTCTGATCATTTATTGGAGAGTGCTTAGAGCACTATGTAGAAAAGGATTCTAAAGTGCTGCCATCTCCTGGTTATGGGACCCAGAAGATTTCTAATATTCCTATATGAGAATCATGCTAACAACTATAGTCCTATCAACATGCATTTGAAAGTCTTGTGGGAGGGACTATAGTGCCCTTCTATAACTATAAAGTAGTCATGGTTATTTCCCTCTCTTTCTTTGTCAAATAATGCAAAACTTCCATTTTCATTACAATTGCCTATCAGTAGACATTATGTATCTCATCGTATCACCTAATGTTAGATCTAGGTGAATCTTTAGAGAGCATTTCAAATTAGTATTGTGTTTATAGAAAGTAAAAATAATGTCTCAGGAAGTTCATTTCCCAAAAGCCGAGTATCTCATCAATCCTGGTCTCTTCTCTCCCATTTGTCTTCTTTAGGGCCTTTGCTTCCAGAGCAGAGAGAATCTGCCATCATTTTGCCTCCATGATAGTCAAAATATAATACAAAAAGTAGCAAAACAAAGCAAAGCAAAAGGTGGGATACACACACACAATCAGAGCAGTGATGGATCTTGAGTAGTAAAGATACAGGTTCAAGTCTCACAACCTGGCTCTCTCAATTGCTGGTTGAATAAACATGAGTAAGTGGTTTAGCAGGCTGAGCTTTGGGCATGAGAATTGTGAGGGTTCAGTGCAATGATGAACAGGAAAAGTATAGCACTGGGCCTGTTCTAACAAATGTTATTAGTGATGATTGAGTTGGACTGAATGATTCTTCTCTGTTCTGAGAGCCTATGATTAGAGGCACTGTTTGACAATAAACTGGAATTTCTCTGAGCTGTCTATAAGGAGGTCATGTTTTCTTCAAGACTGTTTCATTGAATAAGGAAGTCTGTGGAGTATGAGCCTTTGGCTATCAACAGAACTGGATTCCATACCCATTTCAGGCAACACAGTTGCCATCCTTATTCCTTCTACTACTACTAGTAACTGACAAGGTGTATCTTGTGATATGGTTTTGATTTTAACAAGCTAAAGTTTAAAGAGTACTTCCTATAAATCTCAATTCCACGAATTCCCTTGTTGGGGCCAGCCTGCGGCTCTCATGTCCGGGTTCGAGCTTGGAAGGCATCCTGGAACTGGAAGAGAAGAGGGAGCCTAGGCGGGTTGAGAAATAATGGAACCAAAACATGCTAGTCTGCTCAAGGTTCAAATGTTTAATGGCGGAACGCTTTATAAAAGAGGGGGGAAAAGTCCATTCCTGTCAATTCATCTTTGGAGCCTGGAACCAGCTGCAGGTGATGACATGCAGGATAGGGCATAGTCTTGGGAATAGCTCCAGGGCCTCTCAGCAGGTAGCAGTATCTTGAAGAGGAACATCAACAGTGGCTCAACAATAGAGTAATCTAGGGGAGAAGGCTTTACCCTAGATAATCTCCTTAGTGGCAGCAAGGTCAAGTTCTGACTTAGCCTGCTTCAGGCTTGTGGGAGGCAACATCTCCTCCCTGTTATTAATATTAAAAAAAAAAGCTGGACTGAGGCATAAAATTTATTTATGCTCCATAGTCCTGCCTGGGAATTATGGTGGCTGGCATGGTGCCTGCCTTAGGATCTCAGATCCTCTCAAACCATCCAATTCTGTCATAGGAAGATATATGCGGCTAGTTTGTGTAATATTTCACACAAACATGGCTCTGTGGTGTATTATCAACAGCCATGGCCTTTTGGCATGTACCCCTATCTTAGACTGATATGATCCAGGATCTGGTTGCCCATCATTGACTAATCGTCCCTCATAGCACACCTTATTCCCAAATCAGACCAAAGCCACAATATGTACTTAGAATTCTTCTTGATGAAAATTAATAACTGCCACCTGCATGCTGTTGGGGGTGGGGATGCACACCTGCTGAAGGGTGTTGACTGACCTGCTTGAAAAACAGTCAAGACAGTGAAAGTTACAGTACAAAACCTTCTTTTGGGGAAGTACAGGTACTCCATTCAATTGCAAAATTAGCAATGATCAGGCTAGACTTACAGCTCCTGGTGTTGGGGAGGTGACGTTGGGAATTGTAGAAAGGCTTACAGCTTCCCTGGGAGTGGAGGCTGTGCTCTAATTTAACTTTTTGGCTAGAGAGGATTTTTAGCCATAATCAAGGTTAGAGTCATACTTACTAGAAGATTCAGGATCTGTGTCTAGTTGTCGAACTAATCTCTCAGGCAGCCATTGTGCTCCATCTTCTTTTTGTGAAAAAAAAACACAGAACAAGCCCCTTTCCCAGATTAGGACAGGGTCTGGACCCTTCCATTCATTCCTTAATGGGTCCCACCACTTTACAAACATGGCATAAGAACTAGAAGTAACTGGATGCCAGTGTCGATCCATTGCAGACTGACCTTTAACATCAGAGCACATTCAACTATTCCTTGTCCCATGGGGTTACAAGGAATTCCAGTTTTATGTTTGATGCCAAATTCTTTACAAAATGAAGTATTTTTTCTTTCTTTCTTTCTTTTTTTTTTTTTGCTAGAATAGGATGGCCCAGCCCTGCACGGGAACCCTCTGCCTCAGGAGCAGGGAGAGCCATCTTGGTTCCGGGACTCCTCCGAACTTAGGAACTTAGTCTGCACAGGTGAGAGTGTGCACCACAGAGGCAGACAGCTTCTGGGACAGGTGGGAGCCACAGAGCTGCTGAGGCAGCACCCTTTTGGGGCCGCAGACATCCAGCACCCTCCCAGCCGGAGGACAGTGGTCCCGCCCTGCACGGGAGCCCTCTGCCTCAGGAGCAGGGAGCGCCATCTTGGTTCCAGGACTCCGCCAAACTTAGGAACTTAGTGTGAACAGGTGAGAGTGTGCACCACAGAAGCTGACAGCTTCTGTGACCTGCCAAAGCAACACAGCATCTGGGAAAGGTCCTGTTTTGGGCCTTCTTCTTCGGCCAGGAGGAGGTCCAAACAGCAGATATCTGTGCACCTTCCCTGTAAGAGGAGAGCTTGTCAGCAGAGAGTGCTCTAACCACTGAAACTCAGAGGAGAGAGCCTGTCTCCCAGGTCTGCTGATAGACGGTAATCAGAATCACCAGAAGAACAATCTCTAAACAGAGACAACTATAACAACTCCAGAGATTACTAGATGGTGAAAGGTAAACTTACTAACAGAAACCAAGACCACTCACGATCATCAGAACCCAGCACTCCCACTTTGCCCAGTCCAGGGCACCCCAACACACCTGAAAAGCTAGAACTGGATTTAAAAGCGTATCTCATGATGATGGTAGAGGACATCAAGAAGGACTTTAATAACTCACTTAAAGAAATACAGAAGAACACTGCTAAACAAGTAGAAGACATTAAAGAGGAAACACAAAAATCCCTTAAAGAATTGCAGGAAAACACAAACAAACAGGTGATGGAATTGAATAAAACCATCCAAGACCTAAAAAGGGAAGTAGACACAATAAAGAAAACCCAAAGTGAGGCAACGCTGGAGATAGAAACCCTAGGAAAGAAATCTGGAACCATAGATGCGAGCATCAGCAACAGAATACAAGAGATGGAAGAGAGAATCTCAGGTGCAGAAGATTCCATAGAGAACATCGGAACAACAATCAAAGAAAATAGAAAATGCAAAAAGATCCTAACTCAAAACATCCAAGAAATACAGGACACAATGAGAAGACCAAACCTACGGATAATAGGAGTGGATGAGAATGAAGATTTTCAACTCAAAGCACCAGCACACATCTTCAACAAAACTATAGAAGAAAACTTCCCAAATCTAAAGAAAGAGATGCCCATGAACATACAAGAAGCCTACAGAACTCCAAAGAGACTGGACCAGAGAAGAAATACCTCCCGACACATAATAATCAAAACAACAAATACACTAAATAAAGATAGAATACTAAAAGCAGTAAGAGAAAAAGGCCAAGTAACATATAAAGGCAAGCCTATCAGAATTACACCAGATTTTTCACCAGAGACTATGAAAGCCAGAAGATCCTGGACAGATGTTATACAGACACTAAAAGAACACAAATTCCAGCCCAGGCCACTATACCCAGACAGAGTCTCAATTAACATAGATGGAGAAACCAAAGTATTCCACGACAAAACCAAATTCACACATTATCTCTCCACGAATCCAGCCCTTCAAAGGATAATAACAGAAAAAAAAACAATACAAGGACGGGAAGCCCTAGAAAAAACAAGAAGGTAATCCCACCACAAAACTAAAAGAAGACAGCCACAAGAACAGAATGCCAACTTTAACAACAAAAATAACAGGAAGCAACAATTACTTTTCCTTAATATCTCTTAATATCAATGGACTCAACACCCCCAAAAAAAGACATAGACTAACAAACTGGCTACACAAACAAGACCCAACATTTTGCTGCTTACAGGAAACTCATCTCGGAGAAAAAGATAGACACTACCTCAGAATGAAAGGCTGGAAAAAATTTTTCCAAGCAAATGGTATGAAGAAACAAGCTGGAGTAGCCATTCTATTATCTGATAAGATTGACTTCCAACCCAAAGTCATCAAAAAAGACAGGGAGGGGCCACTGTACCTCATCAAAGGTAAAATCCTCCAAGAGGAACTATCAATTCTGAATATCTATGCTGCAAATACAAAGGGAGCCACATTCATTAAAGAAAGTTTAGTAAAGCTCAAAGCACACATTGCACCTCACACAATAATAGTGGGAGACTTCAAGACACCACTTTCACCAATGGACAGATCATGGAAACAGAAACTAAACAGGGACACAGTGAAACTAACAGAAGTTATGAATCAAATGGATCTGGCAGATATCTACAGAACATTCTATCCTAAAACAAAAGGATATACCTTCTTCTCAGCACCTCATGGTACCTTCTCCAAAACTGACCACATAATTGGTCACAAAACAGGCCTCAACAGATACAAAAATATTGAAATTGTCCCATGCATCCTATCAGATCACCATGGACTAAGGCTGATCTTCAATAACAAAATAAATAATAGAAAGCCAACCTTCACATGGAAACTGAACAACACTCTTCTCAATGATACCTTGGTCAAGGAAGGAATAAAGAAAGAAATTAAGAACTTTTTAGAGTTCAATGAAATTGAAGCCACAACATACCCAAACTTATGGGACGCTATGAAGGCATTTCTAAGAGGAAAACGCATAGCCCTGAGGCCTCAAAAAAGAAAGTAGAGAGAGCACACATTAGCAGATTGACAACACACCTAAAAGCGCTAGAACAAAAGGAAGCAAATTCACTCAAGAGGAGTAGACGGCAGGAAATAATCAAACTCAGGGGCGAAATCAACCAAGTGGAAACAAGAAAAACTATTCAAAGAATCAACCAATCAAGGAGCTGGTTCTTTGAGAAAATCAACAAGATAGATAAACCCTTAGCCAGACTCACTAGAGGGCACAGGGAAAGCATCCTAATTAACAAAATCAGAAATGAAAAAGGAGACATAACAACAGATCCTGAGGACATCCAAAACACCATTAGATCCTTCTACAAAAGGCTATACTCAACAAAACTGGAGAACCTGGATGAAATGGAGAAGTTCCTAGACAGATACCAGGTACCAAAGTTGAATCAAGATCAGGTTAATGATCTAAACAGCCCTATATCCCCCAAAGAAATAGAAGTAGTCATTAATAGTTTCCCAACCAAAAAAAGCCCAGGACCAGATGGGTTTAGTGCAGAGTTCTATCAGACCTTCAAAGAAGATCTAATCCCAGTTCTTCACAAACTATTCCACAAAATAGAAACAGAAGGTACTCTACAAAACTCATTCTATGAAGCCACAATTACTCTGATACCTAAAACACAAAAAGACCCAACAAAGATAGAAAACTTCAGACCAATATCCCTTATGAATATTGATGCAAAAATCCTCAATAAAGTTCTTGCTAACCGAATCCAAGAACACATCAAAACAATCATCCATCCTGACCAAGTAAGTTTCATCCCAGGGATGCAGGGATGGTTCAATATACAGAAATCCATCAACGTAATCCAGTATATAAACAAACTCAAAGACAAAAACCACATGATCATCTTGTTAGATGCAGAAAAAGCATTTGACAAGATCCAACACCCATTCATGATAAAAGTCTTGGAAAAATCAGGAATTCAAGGCCCATACCTAAACATGATGAAAGCAAACTACAGCAAACCAGTAGCCAACATCAAAGTAAATAGTGAGAAGCTTGAAGCAATCCCTCTAAAATCAGGGACTAGACAAGGCTGTCCACTTTCTCCATACCTATTCAACATTGTACTTGAAGACCTAGCCAGAGCAATTCGACAACAAAAGGAGATCAAGGGGATACAAATTGGAAAAGATGAAGTCAAAATATCACTTTTTGCAGATGATATGATAGTATATATAAGTGACCCTAAAAATTCCACCAGAGACCTCCTAAACCTGATAAACAGCTTCGGTGAAGTAGCTGGATATAAAATTAACTCAAACAAATCAATGGCCTTTCTCTACACAAAGAATAAACAGGCTGAGAAGGAAATTAGGGAAACAACACCCTTCTCAATAGTCACAAATAATATAAAATATCTTGGCGTGACTCTAACTAAGGAAGTGAAAGATCTGTATAATAAAAACTTCAAGTCTCTGAAGAAAGAAATTATAGAAGATCTCAGAAGATGGAAAGATCTCTCATGTTCATGGATTGGCAGGATCAACATTGTAAAAATGGCTATCTTGCCAAAAGCAATCTACAGATTCAATGCAATCCCCATCAAAATCCCAACTCAATTCTTCAACGAATTAGAAAGTGCAATCTGCAAATTCATCTGGAATAACAAAAAACCTAGGATAGCAAAAACTCTTCTCAAGGATAAAAGAACCTCTGGTGGAATCACCATGCCGGACCTAAAGCTTTACTACAGAGCAATTGTGATAAAAACTGCGTGGTACTGGTATAGTGACAGACAAGTAGACCAATGGAATAGAATTGAAGACTCATAAATGAACCCACACACCTATGGTCACTTGATCTTCGACAAGGGAGCTAAAACCATCCAGTGGAAGAAAGACAGCATTTTCAACAAATGGTGCTGGCACAACTGGTTGTTATCATGTAGAAGAATGGGAATCGATCCATTCCTATCTCCTTGTACTAAGGTCAAGTCTAAGTGGATCAAGGAACTTCTCATAAAACCAGAGACACTGAAACTTATAGAGGAGAAAGTGGGGAAGAGCCTTGAAGATATGGGCACAGGGGAAAAATTCTTGAATAGAACAGCAATGGCTTGTGCTGTAAGATCCAGAATTGACAAGTGGGACCTCATGAAACTGCAAAGCTTCTGCAAGGCAAAAGACACCATCAATACAACAAAAAAACCCACCAACAGAGTGGGAAAGGATCTTTACCTATCCTAAATCAGATAAGGGACTAATATCCAATATATATAGAACTCAAGAAGGTGAACTCCAGAAAATCAAATAACCCCATTAAAAAATGGGGCTCAGAACTGAACAAAGAATTCTCACCTGAGGAATACCGAATGCAGAGAAGCACCTGAAAAATGTTCAACATCCTTAATCATCATGGAAATGCAAATCAAAACAACCCTGACATTCCACCTCACACCAGTCTGAATGGCTAAGATCAAAAATTCAGATGATAGCAGATGCTGGCAAGGATGTGGAGAAAGAGGAACACTCCTCCATTGTTGGTGGGATTGCAAGCTTGTACAACCACTCTGGAAATCAGTCTGGCGGTTCCTCAGAAAATTGGACATAGTACTACCAGAGGATCCAGCAATATCTCTCCTGGGCATATATCCAGAAGATGTCCCAACCGGTAAGAAGTACACATGCTCCACTATGTTCATAGCAGCCTTATTTATAATAGCCAGAAGCTGGAACGAACCCAGATGTCCCTCAACAGAGGAATGGATACAGAAATTATGGTACATTTTCACAATGGAGTACTACTCAGCTATTAAAAAGAATGAATTTATGAAATTCCTAGCCAAATGGATGGACCTGGAGGGCATCATCTTGAGTGAGGTAACACAATCACAAAGGAACTCACACAATATGTATTCACTGATAAGTGGCTATTAGCCCAAAACTTAAGATAAACAAGTTATAAGATACAATTTGTTAAAAGCATGAAACTCAAGAAGAATGAAGACCAAATGTGGACACTATGCCCCTTCTTAGAATTGGGAACAAAACACCCATGGAAGGAGTTACATAGACAAAGTTTGGAGCTGTGTTGAAAGGATGGACCATCTAGAGACTGCTATATCCAGGGATCCATCCCATAATCAGCTTCCAAACGCTGACACCATTGCATACTGTAGCAAGATTTTGCTGAAAGGACCCAGATATAGTGGTCTCTTGTGAGACTATGCCGGGGCCTAGCAAACACAGAAGTGGATGAGCCCAGTCAACTATTGGATGGATCACAGGGTTCCCAATGGAGAAGCTAGAGAAAGTACCCAAGGAGTTAAAGGGATCTGCAACCCTATAGGGGGAACAACATGATGAACTAACCAGTACCCCGGAGCTCTTGTCTCTAGCTGCATATGTATCAAAAGATGGCATAGTCGGCCATCAATGGAAAGAGAGGCCCATTGGACTTGCAAACTTTATATGCCCCAATACAGGGGAATGCCAGTGCCAAAAGAATGGGAATGGGTGGGTAGGGAAGTGGGGGGGTATGGGGGACTTTTGGGATAGCATTGGAAATGTAATTGAGTTAAATACGTAATAAAAATATTAATAATTAAAAAAAAAGTATAGGATGGCCCATTATCTGTCTTAATAAGTTTAGGCAATCCCATGGCATTAAAGGCTTGTAAGCAATGATCAATTACAGTTTTGGAGGCTTCTCCCATATGCAGAGAAGCAAAAAGAAATCTTGAACAAGTATCAATACAAACATGTATATATTTCAATTTTCAAAATTCTGCATAATGAGTTACATCCATTTGTCAAATATGATTAGGCATAAGACCTTGTGGATTAAGTCCTAAATGTGGCACCGGAGATAATGTACTATATTTAGGACATTGTTTTACAATAATTCTTTTTTTAAAATTATTTAATTATTTTTTTAATTAGCTATTTTCTTTATTTACATTTCCAATGCTACCCCAAAAGTCCCCCAGCCCCCCACTCTCCCCCCCACTCCCACTTCTTGGCCCTAGTGTTCCCCTGTACTGAGGAATATAAAGTTTTACAATCATTCTTGCTTGATCCTTAGTTATCTTAAGTTGGAGCCTTAAGGTCTGGCTCAAGAGATGAAATTTTTCATGATCAAGTTTGGCCAAAGCAACAGGATCTGAAATTAAGGCTTCTCCTATTAGAGCTCTGTCGATGCAATCATTGCCTTCAGCTAAAGGTCCAGGAAGACCAGAATGAAATCGTATGTGGCCAATATAGAACGGGTGTTTTCAGGCAAGAATGATGTTTTGCAATTGTGAAAACAGGGATCCTGCTGGAGTATTAAAGTTAAACGTACCACAGGTCTCCAATAAGGGTACCGATTGTGCAACATATAAACTATCAGTAAAAATATTAAAAGCCTCATGTACAGACCAAAAGACATTCAGTACTGCTGTTAATTCTGCTAATTGAGCTGAGAGGCCTGGAGTGTTTATGATTACCTGTTGATTATATATAAGAATAAAGGCTGTAAGGAAGTCATTTTAGGAAATATCACCTCATGTACATTTAAAATTTTTATCAACCTATCTTGAGGGTAGTGGCTGTTTATAGTTCCGTTAAACCCTATTTAAGCAAGCAACCAATCTGTACTATGCTGTTTCAGCCAAGTGTCTTGACTTACATTGTAAGGCTGAACAATAATATCTGGCTCTTTGCCAAAATAAGTTAGTGCCTGCTTCCTTCCAATGATAATCATCTGGGCTACTGCTTCAGAATATGGCAAGATATTGCGTTTAGGAGAAATCCTCGAATGTATCCACATTAGGGGAGACTTTTGCCATAACAATCCTGTAGGCACACACATCGTATTAAAAATTAACAGATGTAATGGCAAAGAGTAATCTATATAAGTGACAAATTGCTCTTCAATAGCTTTTTCCACTTATTGTAAGACTAGCAATCCTTCTGAGGTTAGGGATCTAGGGGAGGTAGGATCAGAACTCCCTTTTAGAATATCAAATAAAGGTTTTAACTCCCCTGTAGTGAGCTTCAAATAGGGGCAAAGCTAATTAATATCACCTAACAATTTTTGAAAATCATTCCAAGTCCTTAAGTTGTCTCTGTGAATAACTATCTTCTGCGGAAAAACAGCTTGAACAGTAAGTCTAAAGCCCAAATACTTATAAGGATCCTGAGTTTGTATCGTTTCAGGAGCTATCTGTAATCCTTTTTCAGCTAAAGCTTTTTGTAAATCTCTATAACACAAAAACAAATCTTGGGGGCCTTTTCCAGGCAACCCAGGACAATTTCTTAACTGTTCAAAACCAGTCTTTTTTAAAGGAACAGTATTTTTTCTTATGAGTAGCATAAGCAATTGCAAGCTTGAGAATTAATAGCATTTGAGGGATGAACAATTTTAAGCAATTGTAAGCTCTTAGATATATATTAATAAATATACACATTAAGCTTGATTATTCAACATTTTAAAACACCATCTACAGCATACAATTTAATTATCTGTGTTGAAACAGGGGGAAGCTCAAAAGAATAAGCGTGTGATCCAAATCACATATACATTTCTCCCATAAGAGGGCTTTTTTTTAACACAGTAACTGGGATGCATGCATGCATGAATTTATAGAAGATACAAAAGCATGTGTAAAAACAATTTTTTAACTTTGGGATAATGATTTTCAATTTTATTTAAAATGATGATATGCAATAGATCAAATATTATTATTTTGTAATAATCAAATTAATTGCTGTTTGGAACAAGGAACAGACACTTAGTCAGGTTTTTAAGACACAATTTTTGTTATAGTTATTCTAAAATATATGAATTTATCTTACAATTCTTTGTTAACACCACAGTGGTCTTAATAGGATGCTGAAAGTTTACTTTGAGGTGAAGAAGGATGATTTTACAACAATGTTTTCTCTAGCCAAGGAATTGTTGTGGGCACATTTAATAGCCAATAACTAAAATAGGCAGCTAATATTTAATTACCATTGATTATAATTGATAACAACTATAAAAGCTTTCTTTACTTTCTGCAAGGCCTTTTGTTCTTTGCCAGTTAATTTGTGTCTCACTTAATAGCACCTGACAAAGGCTTAAGTTCTCCTATGGTGAGTTTAAGATGAGGTCTTAGCCTATTAACATCTCCTGGAAGCTTTTGAAAATAAAATTTTGAAGCAAATCAATTTTTCTTTCTTAGATTTTTAGGACTGTGATTTTCTAGTATAGCTAAAAACCTAAGTATTAAAAGATATTACCTCTGAATCTTAAGGAGGCAGGGAGAGGTGAGGTCCCCGGAACTTCCCCAGTTAGCAAAACAAAAGAAATGCCCCACAAACCTCTCTGAGGCTGCTCTGAGCTGAGCTCTGCGTCTACCCAAATGCAAACATTTCTCAATCTGAGCACTCTGCCAGAGTCCTGGCCCAAAGATTATCCCTATTTTGAAGTATCTTTAAAGACCTGTTTTCCTGGTTTTGCTCCTGCCACATGTTGTTTAGAATGACTTCAACTTTGAGTTACTAATTTTAAGCTAACTTTCTATTACAAGCAAAAGGCTGCCTGCCCCTTTAAGAGTTGCATTTGCAATCAGCTCCCAGTAGCGCTTTTCCAGTTACACTAGCACTTTTCTAAATTTTCACATAGCTCTAAACACATACACAAAAACACACAAAACAGAAACCAACAGATCCAGACACATGCAACCCTTTCTCGTCTTCCACGAGCAGGCAAAAGAATTAGAAGGGTAAGCTTCCATTTCTTAAACAAAACTTGGTCCCTCTAACTGATCTCTGGAGACTGCCAGAAGTCTCTGGCTCTCCCTACTCCCCAGGGCGTCCCCTGGGGAGGTAGTGGTCTTCCTAGCACATCTGCTGACCAGAAGTCCTCTGGTCCTTACAGCCTGAAGGGGCAGCTGCAAATACCAAGCACGAGTTTCAGAAAACCCCATCGTCTATAAACAGCAGAGAAACAAAACTCAGGCAGATCTAAACTCAGACTGCACCATGTTTCAGAGACATGGGAAGAAACACAGACAACAAACCAAAACAATGAGCACATGTTCATTTCAGGAAAGATAAGACAAACACTCAGAACAAAGACACCGGCTGGCATGCACACATGTGGGGATTCCTCGATTTTCTCTCTGTCCCTGGGAGAGTTTCAAAATCTACTTTCCTCCTGCTTGATGCAATTTTCAACTGCGGCCATCTGCCTGATTATTAAATCCCTTTTATTAAGCCCTTTTATTTCTCTCATCTAAAAAAGCAGCTTCTGGAAGCTGCGGCCGACTGCCTGCCTGTTGAGTTCCTAGTTACTGACAACTCACTGTTGAACCTAAGTGAATCCAGTGCACGGGAATCCAGCTTAGCCCGCACCAACCTTCTCTGGTATGAATTTTCTTTAATTCTTTTCTTCTTCCATGGAGCTCCAAACCAGCATTGCTTCTTCCAAATGTCCTCTGCCTTTCCCAGGTCCTGTGTTGGTTTGCCAAATTGTTGGGGAGGGCCTGCGGCTCTCATGTCTGGGTTCAAGCCTGGAAGACATCTTGGAACTGGAAGAGAAGAGGGAGCCTAAGCAGGTTGAGAAATAATGGAACCAAGACATGCTAGTTTGCTCAAGGTTCAAATGTTTAATGGTGGACATGCTTTATAAAAGAGGGGGCTAAGTCCATTCCCGCCAATTCATCCTTGGAGCCTGGATAGGGCATAGTCTCAGGAATAGCTCTGGGCCTCTCAGCAGGTAGCAGTATCTTGAAGAGGAACAGCAACAGTGGCTCAACAATAGAGTGCTCTAGGGAGGAAGGCTCCACCCTAGATAATCTCCTTGGTGGCAACCAGGTCAAGTTCTGGTTCAGCCTGCTTCAGGCTTGTGGGAGGCTATATTCCCTGAGGCATAGTACCATTTTTACCAATGTTTTTTATATCTTTAAACAAGTTGATGTTTTTAGGTTTTATTTTGTTTTTGTTTGTTGTTTGTTTGCTTGGTTGGATTTTTCCCCCTTTGATTCCAGGTGGTTTCTAGCAGTCTGTTTTTAAGGTAGAGAGTGAAGCATGCTCCTAATTTTAACAGCATTAAGATATTTAAGCCAGGCAATGCAATGTGGGGAACATTTCTGAAGTTTCTACTGGTCTTTCCCTCAGCTCCTTCTATTTGCCTCTTGGTGTGTGTGTGAACCTTCTATCTAACCAGAAACTTGAGAGTCAGAAATGTGGGTCTTTTATGTAAAGGTGCTCAGTGTGTGTTTGTCTCACAAATAGATGGGAAGTAAGTATAATGGAAGGCAAGCACAGGACCAGGAGGATGCTGGTTACATTAAGCATATTATGTAGACGAGATACCTGATGGGCTATCACTTCTAGATGAGTAGGCAACACACCCCCCTGCCCCCCCCCCTCTATCCCACTTTATTTAGAGAAAATGCTCAATTGGATATATGGGAGTAGAAATGCAGGACTGTAAGACAGAGTAGAAATGCCTCAGAAGTCACTCTGCATGGCTCATTGTATGAAAAAAGGAGTTGAAGCCAGTAAGAAGGAGTTGGCTAAACCAAGATCAGTGACAAGGCATTGCAACACTTAGACAGGAGCCAGGGAGATCAAGTCCAGCTGAAATTCAGCCAAAAGCCCTGTTCTTAAAGTCTATTAAGTTATGTAATGAGGATATGGTTGGTACTTCATTATGAATAGATACTTACGAAGCCATTTATGTGTGTCAGATTTTTGACTTTCTCAGCTGCTCTTTGATGTAAGTCCAGTAAGGAAAGAGCTACATAGGAAGCTATCCTATAGAGGGGAGTATATTAGAGCGGTGGTGGCTCATAGTCTCTGAGAGCTCATTGTCCTTACTGGTGATGCCTGGCTCTCTTGGGTCATTCCTTAATTTTAATAAGAGCATGTTGAAACAAATTTTAATTTTTAAGTATAGAGACACTAATAAGATAAAACGATGAAGCATCAGTTCATAACACATAATTTCTAATCTAAAATCTAAGAAAGATCTGTAAAGGGACTACCGTGCCGACTTGTAACTTTCTCTGTTTGAGCTACTGTTTCTCTTATATCAGTCCAGGATTAAGGTTTTTATTTGAATTCATCAAGTCTGGGCAAGTGATATATCTGTTCCAATATGTAAGAAACCATCTTCCCTTTCCTATAGAATTGTCAGTACTTAGGCATGCAATAAGAAGAAGAATCCAAATGAAATCATCCAGGGAAATCAGGGACAACTGTATAGTTGGGATCACACTTAAAGCTTGTCTGTTTGGATACCCATAAATATATACATTTTTTAAATGTACCACTTAATTCAATTGTATTATTTGACCTGATATATTAGATGAACGAATGGAGGATATTCCTAAGTGGTACTCTAGACTAAAGAGGCCCAATTAAGATCATACATCAGGTTAGCTCCCTGATTTGCACATGAAAATGCCCAGTTATTGATATAGCAGACTGGTTGCATGGCAAATTACAAGGAAACATTTTCTCTTTCTGCAGTCCAGACACAGTTTTGGCATTAATTTTGTAGGCTGGAAAGCTCTTGTTGCCATTAATTATCTCTAGTCAAAACTGAAACGAGTAGAGATGGATTGGTAGTAAAATAAGATGAAGCAGAAAATCATGCACAATATCTCACCACCTGAAAGAACCAATAAAGGACAGACTTGGAAACATCTGTGCATAGAATCCAGCTGGCCAGGGCAGGGAGTGTGAAGCTGTCTTTAAGAACAGAGCACACCTTTCAGATCTATCTTGTCCTCTCACTTTATAGGACCAATGCCTACAGAATCACTTCATGTTGATTCCAAAATGTCTCTTTATGCCTTGACTCACCAACTATTTCCCATCAATATTTTCTGGGAGTCTGATTGTCTGAGAACACTGAAAGAGGTCTGTCATAGTCAAGGTAAGTATTTCAGTTCTTAAGTGGTCTACCAATTAAAGTTATATAAAGAGAGTGATAGTACAACCACTCTGGATATCAGTTTGGCGATTCCTCAGAAAATTGGACATAGTTCTACTGGAAGATCCAGCAATACCACTCCTTGGCATATACCCAGAAGATGCTCCAACATGTAATAAGGACACATGCTCCATTATCTTCATAGCAGATTTATTTATAGTAGGCAGAAGCTGGAAAGAACTCAGATGTCCCTCAACAGAGGAATGGATGCATAAAATGTGGTACATTTACACAATGGAGTACTACTTAGCTATTAAAAACAATGAATTCATGAAATTCTTAGAAATGGATGGATCTGGAGGATATCATCCTAACTGAGGTAACCCAATCACAAAAGAGCACACATGATATGCACTCACTGATAAGTAGATATTAGCCCAGAAGCTCAGAATCCTTCTTAGAAGGGGGAACAAAATACCCATGGAAGGAGTTACAGAGACAAATTTCAGAGCAAAGACTGACCATCCAGAGGCTGCCTCACTTGGGGATCCATCCCATAAACAACCACCAAACCCAGACACTATGGCAGATGGCAACAAGAGCTTGCTGACAGTAGCCTGATATAGCTGTCTCCTGAGGGGCTTTGTGAGTATCTGGCAAACACAGAAGTAGATGTTCAGAATCATCCATTGAACATAGCGCAAGGTTCCCAGTGAAGGAGCTAGAAAAAGCCCAAGGAGCTGAAGGGGTTTTCAACCCCATAGGAGGAACATCAATATAAACTAACCAGTACCACCAGAGCTCTTTGGAACTAAACCACTAATCAAAGAAAACACATGGTGGAAGTTGTGGCTCTAGCTGTATATATATGTAGCAGAGGATGGCCTAGTAGGCCATAAATGGGAGGAGAGGCCCTAGTTCTGTGAAGGTTCTATGCCACTGTATAGGGGAATGCCAGGACCAGGAATGGGAGTGGGTGGGTTGGGGAGCAGGTGGATGGGGAAGGGTAGAGGGGATTTAAGGAGGGGAAACTAGGAAGAGGGATAACATTTGAAATGTAAATAAAGAAAATATCTAATAAAATATCCAAGGAGCTGAAGGTGTTTTCAGCCCCATAGGGGGAACAACAATATGAACTAACCAGTATCTCCAGAGCTCCCTGGGACTAAACCACCAACCAAAGAAAACACATGGTGGGACTCATGGCTCTAGCTGCATATGTAGCAGAGGATGGCTGAGTTGGTCATCAATAGGAGGAGAAGGCTCTTGGTCCTGTGAAAGTTTTATGCCCCAGTATAGGGGAATGCCAGGGCCAGGAAGCAGGAGTGGGTGGATGGGTGAGCAGGGGGAGGGGTGAGGGGCATAGGGGATTTTCAGAGGGGAAACTAGAAAAGGGGATAACATTTGAAATGTAAATAAAGAAAAATCTAATAAAAATAAAAGAATAAGAGAGAGAGAGAGAGAGAGAGAGAGAGAGAGAGAGAGAGAGAGAGAGAGAGAGCCAGAGCTTAGTCATTAAGAACCTGCTTTCTTTGATCTAAGCAAGCCCATGCATTTATATTTTATTTTGACTTTGGTCCTTGTTCAGCTCTGAAGGGCTCAGAACTTGTCCCATTTGGGATGAATGCCTGTGGTGGCCTGCTGTGTTGGGTTTATCATTCTCCCTGACCACATGCTTGCTTCATGCTTACTGAGTTTAGGGGTGAAGATTGGAAGATTGGCTAAATGGTCATTTCCTCTAGGGTTTCTAGATTTCTAGCAGCTACTGCTATGAATCTCAAAGGCTCTTGGTTCCCTTGGTGAATGGAGATACTGTTGGGAAACAAGAGGTTGTTTTTGTTGTGGGTAAGCCTGGTTGGATTTGCAAAGAAATTTTTTTTCAGACATCAGTCAGCATATTTGTTACTTGGTGAATTATATACTATGTTCATATTTTCTTATATTTTGTCTGAAGTTGGTTGTGCTTGTTGTTATCATTCCTGATTCAAGAGAAGAGGCTCTGAATGTTTGGTCCTACAATTTAAGCAATCTCAGTCTTAGATCAGAATCCAGCGGAAAAAGCATTATATAATATATCAGATAACACCACACTGTGAAACCTGCTAGCCCAAATATTCATGAGCCTTAGAAATTCCTGGGTTGGAAAGCATCCCTATCTCCTTTTTTGATGTATACCCCTTATAACCAGCAATATGCAAGCAAAGCTCTGGAATTAACATGAAAGACGTAATTATCTATCTGACCAGGAAACATAGGCATTAAATAAGAGTGGCATATGAGTACTTAGAAAATGTGCTGTATGTTCCATTTGAACACATAGAAAATGGACTAATAAAACTTGGGTCTTTCTTTTCTCTCACTTTCTGTTTCTCTCTCAGTGTGTATGTATGTGTGTGTATGTGTGTGATGTCATATGGTGTGGTGTGTTTATGTATGCATATGAGAGTGCATGGGTAGATGTATATGTGTGTGCTTGTGGAGGCTAGAATCCAAACTTGGGAATTATTTCTTAGCAGCCATCCTAGTCTCTCAGTAGGACTTATGGTCACTGAGTCTGTGAGATCCGCTACCTTGTGAGATATAGGGATCCTCCCATGTCCACTGCTCAGCACTGAGATTACTGGTGCATATCACCATATCTGGCTTTTATATGTGAATGCAAGAGATCCAATTTAGGTCCTTATGCTTATGTGAGCTTGTATGTACTATTTGATCTATCCCTCCAACCTAGATCAATTAAGGGAAAAAAATGAAGCCAGGCAAATTAGAAAGACACAGATTATAATTCCCCTAAAATGTAGTGTAAAGTGAAAATAAAATATGACCATGGGGCTACAAAATACTAAGAGCTGGCTGAACGTAATCTGTGCAAAAACGAATCCTAGGCACTTATGCATGGTTCTTTTTTCCTACCTCTGAATCAGCTGCTGGAATCCTTTGTACTGTTCTTTTTCATCACCTTCTCAGTGGGGTATATGTGCTCTCCTGAAAGGGGCTCTATTTGTCCTGCCAAATCACATTCTGAAAAATCAGCTTTTCAAACTAAAGCTTTAAGGGGACCCAAACAAGGCTGAAAACTAAGGAGTGTCCTAAAAGAATGGCTCTTGTTAAGAAGTTAAAGAGAATCTGAGAAGCCCCATGGAGTAAGTTCATATTTCCCAAGGATCCTGCTGGCTTGTGCCAGTTGAGGTGTCCAGTCTCTCCAGATGGGACTTACAGCTTTGTGTTCTGGGCTGTAATTGCCTAAGACAACTGCTGTCAACTCACCTCACCAAGAAAAAGATGAACCGACAACAGCAGAATTCTCAAACCACAGAAGTAAATGGAAACTGTCTCTATTAGAGTGCATGAGTAGATGCACATGTGTTGGTGAAAGAAAGATGAAATTTCAATACCTGTAAGTCATATAAAGTACTCAGAAATTGCTGGTTGTTTGTGAGCCTAGAGGCTGCCTGGGGCTGAGAAAAAAGAAAAACAAACCTGGGTATGCCCCGTAGTTAAAACATTCCTGGGAACATCTTGACCATAAGATAGAGGGGAATGTGAAGACACAACAGGGCTATCTAAACTGAGTCAGCAACTCACAGAACTCTGACACCCTGCACGTACATGTAATTTTTCTGCTGATGTTTGAATGAGCCAATAGTGTGTTGCTATGCTGAATTCCACACCCCTAAGCCCCTTACCCCATAAAACCCCTAGCTTTCGAGCCTCGTGGCCAACATCTGTTATCTCTTGTGTGGGATGCATGTTGGTCCAGAGCTCCGTCATTAAACGTCCTCATGTAATTACATCAAGATGGTCCTTCGAGATTTTTTTGGGTGCACGCCGAATTGGGAATTGGGTGGGGGTTTCCCCACTAGGTCTAACATTGGCATGCGGAGGCTAGAGTCCAACCTTGGGAATTATTTCTTAGCAGCCATCTTAGTCTCTCAGTAAGACCTATGGTCACTGAGTCTGTGAAACTGGCTACCTTGTGTGAGATAGGGATCCTCCCATGTCCACTGCCCAGCACTGAGATTACATAACACCGTATCTGGCTTCTATATATGAATTAGGGAAGTTCTTTCCATTCTCTCATTCTTAGGTCCACGTATTTATTTTTTTATTTTCTTTTTTTTCTTTTTTGTTTTCTAACTTAAAATTTATTTATAAAGAACTTGAAAATAAAAACACATCATACACCAAAATTACCTGGACTCAAAGTCTATATAGATCAGCGAACTTCTGTATAGATAGCAGTCATTCGTAAACTGTAAAGCTTCACACCAGAGTTTATACTTTTCCTATCAAATACATTATTATGCAAGATTCCTCCACCAGATCTGCTTCCATTCATGCTTCTGGGTTCCTGAATTGAGCTCCAAACGTGCCCTCTCTGGATGGTGGCCTGGAACCTTTAAGCAAAATAAACTCTTCCCCCAAGTTACTGAGGTCAGTGTTTCATTGCAGCAGCATAGAAGCAAACTAATATACTGAGGTCGAGAGTAGTACATAGCATGATTTTGCAGCCAGGCTCTAGGATTCCCAGGCAGAAGTCAGGGAAAGGCATGGGACTTGGATGTAGCACCCTTTATGAAACTCAACTTCCCTATGAGATGACACAATGTCATGTCCTGGCAGTAGAAGCCTGTTCAGTAGGGACACAGATAGGTGACTGTCAGTACATTTAAAAGTATGGAAGAGTGTCAGCTAGACTTCAACACTACATGTGAGTGGCAGTGGAAATACACAGAGGTACTTCAAGCTTCTACTTACATGTAGTTAACTACTTTCCCACTGGCTGATTCAAGACCCATGGGCAAGGCCAGAATCAGAGTAGGAGAAGTCTGAGAAGTTACAGGCCAACCAGAATGGAAGACATGGCACTAGTTAAGATATTTAAATGATCCATCAGCAAAACCTACTGTCTTAGTCAGGGTTTCTATTTCTGCACAAACATCATGACCAAGAAACAAGTTGGGGAGGAAAGGGTTTATTCAGCTTACACTTCCATACTGCTGTTCATCACCAAGGAAGTCAGGACTGGAATTCAAGCAGGTCAGAAAGTAGGAGCTGATGCAGAGGCCATAGAGAGATGTTCTTTACTGGCTTGCTTTCCCTGGCTTGCTCAGCCTGCTCTCTTAGAGAACCCAAGACTACCAGCCCAGAGATGGTCCCACCCACAAGGGGCCTTTCTCCATTGATCATTAACTGAGAAAATGCCTTACAGTTGGATCTCATGGAGGCATTTCCTCAACTGAAGCTCCTTTCTCTGTGATAACTCCAGCTGTGTCAAGTTGACACAAAACTAGCCAGTACACCTACCTTTCGTGGCAGTAGATCCAAATATGTTTTGAACTTTGCCCATTTATCTTTAAGGGTTAAGCCCTGGAAAGCTAATTAAAACTATTGAGTGGGGAGAGGCAGGTTTGAAGACTGTTGAAGGTCAAAGTAGAATAATCATTAGAAGACTCTAGTGGTCAGCAGATAGGTCACTTAAATGAATTCCTCTTGGGATGCCTTTGTTTCCCATATCAAAACCCTTTGATCTCCTTCCATGGTGACATATAAGTTCTGGTATGGTTTCTGATACTCCTGAGCACAATCAGAAGGAATTGGCATAACACTGTTTAATAGACAGATAGTCAAGAAAACTCAAGGTTTTAGCCTCTTATCTACACTTTTCAGAGGTCAGTGTCCCAGTGTGTAAAGCCTGTCAGATTTCTTTTTTTTTCACGTATTTATTTTTCAATAGTCTTTTGCCATCACCTCTAAATTTCCTATTTTTTCTTTTCTTATGAAAGATAAAGTAAGTTTAGCCTTGATTACTTGTTTTGTTTTCATTGTTCATATCAATAAGAAATATGTTTTCTTATGAATTTGTCATAAAGACCCTTGTCTTGAGTACTGCAGTATTGTATCGTATGGTTTTAGAATATTACAGGTGCATACCACCACATCTAGCTTTTCTATGCAGATGCAAGAGATTCATTTTTGGTCCTTATGCTTATGGGAGCTTGTGCATACTATTTGAGTAGGTATACCTCCACCCTAGGTCAATAAATATTAAGGGAAAAAATACTTCCTCTTCTGTTTACAATAAGCTTATTCTTTAATGAAACAGTCACTTTCATTTCTAACCAAGTGACCAAATGATGCTCCTATCACCAGACCTGGTCACTGCCTTACCTCAGTGGCTGGATCAATTGACTTCAAAAAGTCTGTCTGTCTGTGATCTGGAAGTAGAAACCAAATAAACTCCTTTCTCCCATTTTAAAAAAAAAGTATGTCTGGATTTTTGGTATGTGTTTGGAATTCTTAGGAAAGGATTGCCAAGCTGTAAGAATGTCAGCTTGGACATTCCAAAGCCATGAGGTAAGAATGGGGACAACCTGGATAGATCTTGGTTGTGGTAATCATTTGTTGTTGTTTGCTGCTGGGATATATCTCAGATAAATTAAAATTCTCCAATTACAATTTAAAATGCATGGAAAGAATTGAGAAAAGTCAGATGGGAGAAGTTAATGCATAAAATAAAGTACAAATAAGGTAGAAGATCACTGTTTAGTGAAGGGGTAATTAGTGAAAGGACTGGCTCTTGAATTAGCTTCTGAGAGACATCTCTGGAGTCTGTGGAATGGTTTGCCTGATGTTTGTGTTCTTGCTTACCTGATTTTGCTACCAGTTTGATTGAGACAGTGTCTATTTAGCCATGTGTCATCAGTTTGACTTCTTAGGAACTAGAATACATGTGGCTAAAATAAACCATACAGATGTTTCACAAGACTGGTTAACAACAAAAACTATGGACAGCAAAGCTTGGTTGAAATTGCTGGTTGTCATTACTTTGTATGAGGAATCATGTATCATTGTTAAATAATTTAGTATTACACAGCTCTCTTAGAAAGGAAAAACTGACACTCTATATCAGGCCTTCTTAGATGCTACACTACAAGCTTTCCCCACTGCTGAATTAGCCTATATTCTCTCTGTTTCATAAATTGTAGCAATGAGTAAAGTTGCTTTACTGCTTCTGAGAGTCAGTTTAGCAAATAATTGAACCGAGTGGTGGTGGCGACTTATCATACATGGGTCACAGAGGAACTTCCTCAGACTTATGTCACATATGTGTTCTACCAGAGAGTTATAAGGGCAAGCATTTCTTGTTTCAGGTATAACTTGCTAATTAGTCAGATGACTGAGGACATATGAGACAATAATGTAGAGATTTGAATGAGAAAACTCTCAAAGGCTCATTTTTGACTGTTTGGTCCCCAGTTATTAGTACTATTTGAGAAGGATTAGGAGATATGACTTATTAGATTGGACATGATCTTGTTGGAGGAGGTGTGTCTGGGATCAACTTTGAGGTTTCATAAGTCCATGCCAGGCCCATCCCCAATGTGCTACCCCTTGTTTCTCTCTGCCTGCTGACTACAGATAACGATGTATAAAACTTTCAGCTACTTCTCCAGGGCAATGTCTATCTGCTTACCACTTCAATTATGCATTAAACCTCTAAAACTATTAGAAAGATCCCTATTAAATGTTTTCTTTTATAAGAATTTTCTTGTTTATGGTGTCTCTTTGCAGCAATACTAACCAAGATATAAGTTTATACTGGGGAATGGTATATTGCTGTGATAGGTATGCCTATGCTGTTTGTTGGAAAAATATAAAAGACTTTGGGACTTTAGATTAGGAAAGTCATTGGCTGCTTTAAGTGGAGCTTAATGGGTTATCCTAGTAGGAGCATGGAAGACAGTGGTACTGAGAGCTTTGCGGACCGTGCATGCCTAATTCAAGAAGTTTCAGAGGGAAAGAATGTTAGTAAGTGGCTTAGAGACAGGTTTTGTTTTATTTTGGCAAAAAATGTGGCTGTTTTTTACCTTTGTCCTGAAACTTTGTTTGAAGTTGAATTGAAGACATTTGGATTAAAGGTTTCATTAGGAGATTTCAAGACAGTATTCATGGTGTCATGTAGTTATTAGTAATCAGTCATCCATGCAGATCTAAAATGAAAAGGTACAAGCTGAACAAAACCAGAATGTACAATTTGAGGCGAAAAGAAGGACCAGAAAATATACCGCCATAGTCAAGTCCTGTGTTCAAAGAGATAAAAAGATTAAACAAAGACCTGTTTCAAACTGGAATTAGAAAGAGGAGTCCCCTTAGGGCAAGATCCCAAACCAGCTAAGCTTCTAACCTGTGAAAAAGGAGTTGAAGCTTTGGCTTAAGCAGCAAAGAAAACCCCCAGCAATAGAAATTTATGTAAATGTAACTCAAGGACGGGTCACTTTCTAGCTCTAGAAAGCAGGATGGAAACTTCTGCCATAGGGTTCTGGACTTAGAGTCATGAAGGATACAGGAAAGGAGTTGCATAGTTTTCCTCTGAAGTTAAGAAAATCCACGGAGGCCAGTTAAGGGAGTCCGTTCATGAAGGCTGTTGTACAAAGCTGTGAAAGTAAAGCCTAGACTGCTTTAGGGATCCCAGAGGACACTGGATGTGGAACCAGCTCAAGAGAGAGAAGCGAGCTGCCGTCAATAAAGCTGGGAGGAGTGGGAGAGCTTAAGATCATTTTGGCACAGAATGTAGACACAGAATTTGGAGTTTTCCTTCTGTTTTTTGGTTTTGCTTTGTTCCGGGATTCCCTCCATATGCACCATTTCCTCTTGTTTGGAATGGTAATGTATATTCTAGGCCATTGTATGTTGAAAGCACATAATTAGTTTTTTGATCTTATAGGAAGTTTACAGTTAAGAATTTACATTGAATATGAGAAGAGACTTTGATCTTTGAACTTTCAAATAGTGTTGAGACTATGGGGACTTTTGAAGTTGGACTGACTGTAATTTGCTTTATGATGTGGCTACAGGCTTTATGGAGTTCAGGGAGTGGAATGTAATAGTTTGAGTGAGAATGGCCACTAGAAGCTCATATGTTTGGATGCTTGGTTCCCAGCTAGTAGAACTGTTTGAAAAGTATTACTGGATATAGCCTTGTAGGAGGAGATATGTTACTGGGGATGGGCTTTGAGGTTTCAAAGGCTCACACCAGGCCCAGCATATCCCTCTATCTGCCTACTTCTTGCATATATGGATATAAGGCTCTCAGCTATTGCTCCAATGTAATACCTGTCTGCTTTCCACCATGATCATCATGGACTAACCCCCTAAACTCTAAGCAAGTTTCCAGTTAAATACTTTTTTTGTATGAGTCGCCTTAGACATGGTGTCTCTTCACAGCAACAGATCAGTGACTAAGATACTTTGTTAACTACAAACAGATTCATAACTAAATATTGGCAAAATACTTTGTAGGTAGTGTGTGTGTGTGTGTGTGTGTGTGTGTATGTATGTATGTGTGCGTATGCAAGCACATGAATGTGTGGTAAGTCATTGCTGTGCTATTTATTGGTTTTGTTTTTAATTTTTTATTCCTCTCCAATATTCATGCATTGAAGCATAATCAACAATGTGCTATAATTAAGAGGTAGGATTTTGGGGGGGGAGGAGATTAAAACATGGAGGTGGAGCCATAGTGAATAGGTTAAGAGCTTTGTGAAGGAGGTTTCACATAGCATTCAGCAGTCTTGTTCTTTCACTGCTGTCATGTATGAATACAGCAGCAAAATGTGATTCTGGAATTAGAACAACTTCTCATTATACACCAACGTCAAATATTTGTCCTTTTTAAATACTCAGTCTGTAGCCTTTTACTACTGCAGCACAACTTTTACTACTGCAGCACAAACAACCATTCAATGTTTTAGTACTTTAAAAAAAACTCAGTACTGGAAGGTCATGGTGGTGTGGTCCAATATATGCAATACAATCTATATTCTTGGTGTCATGTTAGCTGTACATCAACTTCTTTGGGCTGATTCATTGTTCCTGCTCAATAACAGTGGTCTCTTAATAGGTCTACTAAGCTCCAGGTATTGTTTTAAACATTTTATAAATTAATTCTTTAAAGGAACATGATGAGATAGGGCAATTTTAACTTTTTTTTTTTTTCACAGCACAAAGGGTAAGGCAAGGATTGCTACTGCAACTTGCCTGATACCAATACTATAAGTGGTAGAATGCCAGGAGTCACATTCAGGAATCTTATATCCAAAATCCATGTGCTCATAGAGTATTGTTAGTCTATCACTTGTCTAGGCTTTGGCTGAAATAAAGAGGAACTGTATTGCACATACTGTTATACACGAGATATTTGAAAGTCAAAAGTAGTTAGGCTGAATGTGGATAAAAACTAAAGATTGAAGGTAGACATTTTAATTACCCACGACAATACCATCATTTGGTATCATGTTACAGAAATACCTTACTTGCCACATAGACTTAAAGGGCAGAAATTCAAAAGAATAGAGTTGTATCTACTGCTAGAAGAGCGAAGTAGATGCTCTTAGAGTTGGTTCAGTTAGAATGCATTGTGAATTACTTACAGATCTTGAAAAGATGTAATACAAGTGAAGAATCAACTCAGACAACCTCTTCAGATTTTCCTTATACTTGTTACGAGTGCACATGCACTAGGACGTGTTTAAAATATGGGGAAAGTATGGAGGCTAGGTGAGACAGAAGCACACAAGTGGTCTTATCTGTCTCCAGGGTCAGGAACTCTGGGCTGGGAGAGCAAGGAAACATGTTCTGAAGCACGCTGGGATGGAGTATATCCTCAGTTAGTGATGGCGAGATTTGAAGCATATGTGCATTTTCTCAGGTAAGCTTCTATATTTGTCCATCCTAGATATCTGTTTGCTCTCAAGATGGTGAGCATGAGATGTTGGGTTAGAAACTGAGTTTCTGGATTAAAACTAAAAGAAAATACATATATTTCTCAAACAAAACAAATCACAGAACTTTGTTTTCAAGAGCTTTAAAAGATAAACTCACATAGTTTCTTGGAAATCAAGAATTCTTTACATAGACATGTTTTGAGCCACCACTGATCACAGATTAGCTGGCATTGAAGATGATGTTCAGTGGTTGAAAGATGCTATTCACTGCTATCCATAAATCTTTAGTAACCCAGCAAGCACAGGGAGAATCTTCATCAAGTTTGTAATTTTATAGAAAAAGAGATTTTACTGAACACTCTCAGATCATCTTACCCCTGGTCCCTTCTCCTGACACTAGTTAATGAATCTGCAAGGACAATTATCCCCAAAGCTAATGAACTCACACACAACAGTGCTCACGGTCCTGCATAAACCCAAATGTTATGAAATGGTTTCAGACTCTCCCGTTAAGCCCTGTTCTGGGAGCAAGCCACCCAACATGACCTCTTGATTAGCCCTCTCATTTGGAATTACAGCAACTCCTCAGTGTAGGCTATAGAGTTCTTTTTGTAATTAACACCTCTCTTTATAGTTAATAGTGCTTACAGATTGGCCTCTAATGTGGGGCAGCTAGTAACTCACCCTGAGAGCTGCTTTCCAAATATGAAATTAAATCATTTCCAAGTCTTTCTGCAGCTCAGCAGTTGTCAGAGTATTGCTTAGAAAGCTAATGGGAAAGGCCTTCAGGACTGTGAAACATCCTGTGGAATTTGTTTCCCTTCTTCCTCTTTCTATTTATTCATTTATTTCAACGATGCACCTGAGTTCATTCCTATTAAGTGGGTCTTGTGGCTTAAGCCATGTCCTCCCATATGCCTGGGGCTACCTGACTATGAGTGTCTAGAGACTCAGATTTCAGAAAAATTGACACGAGAATGATATTGCCCAAAAAGCCTTCCAAAGCAGAGAAGCTTTGCTCTCTGCCTGCAATTGACTAAAGTTCAAAGGGGAAAGCTCAGACTATTAAAAAAATCCCTCACAAATAGTTCCTATTATAGTTCTGCATAAATAAGAGCAAAGAGAAGTACACACTCACACACACACACACACACACACACACACACACTCACACTCACACTCATACAAACAAGAAAACAAAAGTCCCCAAGACATGAGAGATCAAGTGTGTCATTTTCCAACTCTGTTGCAGGAGTAGCAAGGCTGGAGACAATCATACTAAGAAGAAGCTGGGTAGCTTTTCTTACTGATTAAGGACATATTAGACACTGCCTAAAACATGTACCTGTACTCTTACATAGTCTTGGGTCTAATGCTGTGAAGTAGATACAGCACTAAAGAGAGTGCACACAGCATGGAAAGACTCTTAACTGTACCTCTAGCTAAGTATAGCAACTGTTTGTGTATAGCTGTCTCCCCAGAGTCAGTCTTGTCTGGCTGCAGATCAGAATGCTCAAAATGCAACTGATTTTACATACTTCTATTTCACAGCATTACAGCTTTAGGAAATTTCTGAGACTTCATCTCCAGTCTGATTCTATTTGAGTATGTCTTCCATCCAGGTAATCCCTACTCTCAAATCCTGCAGCCAAGTCAAATTAGAGGGTAGGTAGAAGAAAGCCATGTGTGAGGCTCTAGGTACAAGAGAATTTGAATCTTATAACCATAAACTCGTAAATGTTAGTCTGATGGCAAAATCAGACCAATAAATAGATAACTCCAGTGTATGAGCAAATGTCATGTCAACTGGTATATACAGTGTTGAAGTGATCATTGTATTGGTACCAATTTTCCATAGAATCCCCATCAAAACCTCATGAGTAGTGTTGTCAAAGACATTTTTAGATAAGAAAGTGAAAACACTGAGTGGTTTTGTGACTTCTGTGACAAAGCCAGATTCTGAGTTCAAACAGACCTCAGACACTACACTTTTCCCCATCATGCTCTGAGAGGCAAACACTCTGAGAAGGCTTGGAGAGAAAAGAGGCTAGAACCTCAGTCAGCATGGAGCACCAGGCAAGAATGGACCTTCCCAATGAAGGAACTCCCAAGGTGGGGAGATGAATGGAAACTGCTTCATTCTCAGATGCAGCAGTGTAAACAATAGAGTGATCCACATGAAAAAAATCATTCATGACTATATAAACTTGGATTATAAAAAAGGGAAGGTGAAATATATCCAGGTAAGTCATGGAGTCTGCCATGTTCAGAAGCAATAGTCAAGTATTTGCATGATAACATGCATAGTTCTCAAAAACATGAGCTTGTGTGGTGAGGAAATTTCAGAATGGGACTACAGTCATTTTCATACTTTTAAATAGAAAAATGCACGCAAACAAAACAAAAATTTACCTTATACAAGAACATGTAAAAACAAAATGGTTCATGGGACTGAAGACATAACTCAGTGGTTAAAAGTACACTTGTCTCTTCCAGAATACTGGAATTGAGTCTGAGGACCATATTGGGTGGCTTAAAATCACTTATAACTGCAGCTTAAGGACATCATACACACACACACACATACACACACAGAGAGTAAAACAAAATAATCCTTATGAAGCAAGCAGAATAATCAGTTTGAATAAGGAAGAAAACAAGAATGGAAAAGAGGTTCAAAATAAAATAAAGCTACACAAGGTGCTGACGGTGTGCTGTGAGCTGAAGAGAATAAGTCCAGGGAGAGTTGAAGACTTTTGAATGACTACACTAGAATTAGTCCTTTCCTCCAATTCCATAGCTGCACCCAATGCTTCCAGTTATTTTCCTCAACAGAGCCTGCCTCCTTTCTCATGGGTACCTGGGGTTATTGTTCTAGGGGTGAACACTGACTTAAGCTCACAGCATCAGTTCACTTCCTATTGTAGAAGGCAGTCATCTTATGGCAGCTTAGATTCTCAGGACAGGGATTCAGGGGAAAAGGACGTAAACTGAATTTTTAGCTTTCAGTCAAAGCTCAGCTCCATCCTGAGCCCTGTGGCCTTGAGCAGAATGCTTAGTCTTTAAGGGGCCGAATTCTCTCATCTTTTAAGCTATAAAATATAATATCTGATTTAGAGGATTGTGTGAGGCTTTGAGGAGTGAATGAGTGTAGTGTTAAAAACAGTTCCTATGGCTCAATAAATACTGCCCATGATTATCCCTGGGAACTTAGAAACTGAGAGAATGATGAAATGGCTTTGTCTGGGTGGCCAATCATTATGTCAGGAAGTAAGTTACTTTCAACTGCATGGAGAAGCCTCATTATTTTATTCCCATGGGCCATAGAAATATCATTGTTTTATGTAACGTGGGTGAGATGCAGAAGGTTGGAAAGCCTGACTGAGCAGGCATCAGTCTCTGGTTTAGCTTTTCAAGTTTTGCTGTACTGAAGCCTCAAATCTACCCTACAGCTTAGAGTTTTTCTGCTACACCTCCTCATTTTCCTGAAGTTTGTTTAAAAATGTTTCTGTCACTTTACCCACAGAAGCCTTATTAAAGGATCACAATGACAGAGAAGACCCATAAGTCTCAGCTTCTATGTTCATTTCCCCATATGGTAATTTTCAGAAGTTCTGTAAGAGTCACCCTCATATACTGGTTGCTCAGTAAAAACACAGGCTTGGCTGTAGCTCAGTTGGTAGAGTGATTTCTCAGAGAATACATTGCCCTGGGTTTGACCCCTAACATAAAGCAGGCTAGAGCTTATACACCTGTAGTCCCAGTACTTGGAAGGATAAAGCAGGCGAATCAGCAGTTCAAGGCCAGACTTGGACACACAACGTGTTTGAGGACTACAAATACAATATGTGAAATTTTGCTTCAAAAATTATTGAAGGGACTGAGGAAGTAGCTCAACTGGTAACATACTTGATGTACAAATATGGACACCAGAATTTACATCCCTTGCATCCACATACAAATCCAGGCATGGTTTCATGAGCCTATAATCCCAGCACCAGGGAGATAGAAACTGGAGGGTCTTTGGAGCTTGCTGGCTATCCAAGGTCCAATGAAAGATCGTATCTCAAAAAATAAGGTGAAGAGTAATGGAGGAAGACACCAATGGACCTTTGGCCTCCTCATGTATGTGCATGCACAATTCTTTATATATGTGCATGTGTGTGGACACACACATGAACACGCATACAAGTATCTAGCATATACATAGAACAAAAATGTTTTAAAAATGTACAAATATTCTTCCTGCATCCCACCTAATTTCCATTGACACAACTGGTAAGGTCATAGCCTCAGCACACATATCATTGCACAGAATGTTCTGGTGTGATGACAATGAAACATGTATTTCTTACTTCATGAACTTTAACCAGGTTGGGAAATGAACCAGTTCCTGTTCTTCATCATTTTCTATAGCAATAGGTTCTGTTTACCACTTCCCAACAGAACTCTGGTAACAGTTTAGAAAAATTTGCCAACTTACCTTGTATATCAAATGAATAATTATTGCAGGGTTACATTTCTGAGAAGGGGATACTTAGAAGTCAATGTGGAAGTGTTTCTGGAAAGATGGACAAATGGCTTCTGTTGACCAGTGGAGATCAGAGAATAGTCAGCTAACTGGTTTATGCCAACTCTGTGTTTTGAAGGGTTTCAGAGAAAACTGTTATCAGTAGTTCAGCCACCACATAGCAACACAAAGATGAAGGACACAGGAAGCTTATCTGAGCAACTGATTGTGTTTGTGACTTCAGTAATGTTTCAGGAGGCATTTCTTGGAGGTCTGAGACGTTGTGCTTTTGATCATGTCAGTTTGCCATGTGACTTCTGATCACATGTCTGTCCTGCTCTGTGCTAGGTTCCAGGTGCCTTCCAACATTATGTGTGAAGGAAGGGGAGACCAGGTACTTTCTGAGGGGAGCCATCAGCTTCTGGAGGGTCATTGATGACATCCTCAAGATGTTTATTGCTTACTACTGTGGCAAAAACTTCTGCCTGAAGCTCAGTGTTCACATCACCCAGCAGTAGCATTGCATCATCAGAGAAATAAAAAAGTGCAGTCACCCCTCCAGAGACCTGTGCAGTGTTTCCTGGGGTGGTCAGTCCAGAGCTGGAATTCCAGTGTGCTGATGCTGCCAGCACTACATTCAGGAAGACAGATGGGGAGAAGAACATCCTTGCCTGCCAATGTCCTTCCAAGAGCGTTGTGTACATTTCTCATGTTATTTCTGGTTACAAGTATTAACTAGAATGTGATCACACTAATTGATGTGTTTATAAAAAGATAAAGAGAGAGAGGGAATATGTTCTACTGAGGGTGTGGTGAGGTATGGGGAATGGGGTGCCTCGGCAGGCCCATCTCTTCACCCCACTCCCCTGAAAGACTGGCCACACGACGGTATAGTATAGAATAACATTTATTCAGGACATGGGGAGGGAAATTAAGAGGGTAGTAGAGGCAGAGAAAGGCAGAAAAAGGGAGAGAGTAGAGAAGTAGAGGCCATCCATGAACACATGGAGAGAGGGGGAAGGGACTGGGAAACGGTGGGAGGAAGGGAAAAACCCAAGAGGGCAAGACAGAATCAAGAGCGATAGAGGAGGGTGCAAGCAGCCCCTTTTATTGTGGGTCAGACCTAGGGGTAAAGCAAACCTGGCTATTGTCAGGTAACTGCAGGGTGGAGTTTAAAAAGAATGCTAACATTAATGTTATTAACAAAGTTGGGTAGAAGAATATACTCTTTTACTCTAGGTAAAAATGTAAGACCTCTATTCCTATAACAAGGGGCAGAAGTGTAAAAGCCCTATATAGCTCTTTCTGCCTAATACCCACCATGACTCAGTTCAAATCTCCTTTCAGAGAACACCTCTGTCCAGGTTGTCAATAGTAATCCTTTCCCATGCTCCATCTATAACATAATCTGTTTAGTCTGATTTTTCTTTCTATGACCAGAACATAGACCCTAGGGTGCTTTTGCCCTTTCTTTTTTGCACTGTTTGCTATACCCTGGGGCTTAACAGTGTCTAGCACACAATGGGGACTTACAGTCATGTAAATGAGGAAAACAAAATGTCATTGTGACTAAGTGTAAGGGCTCTGAGGCATACAGTCTTGCATCCACTCCTAGTTAAAAATATCTTGGTCATGTGACTTACTCTATTTCTGTTTTGACTTCATTATTTTAAAAAAGAAAAAGGCAGGGTACTAGAGAGAAGTGGGGAGCACATATGACCAGAATACATTGTATACATTTAAGAAAATCACACACACACACACACACACACACACACACACACACACACACACACACACACAAAGTGGGGAACATTGTAAGGAATAGCATGAATTCAGGAATCACATATACAAAGGGCAGGATGAGACATACTGAATAATGGAAAACAAACAACAGTGAAACAGTGGAGTCTGAGTGAAGCAGAACTGAGAGTGGATAGGCTACCAGGGTGGGAACATGCATGGTCTTCTGTACTGTGAACATCTGCAATCCAGAATACATTCCAGGGCACTAGCCCAGACAGGTTTGCAATGCATACTTATCCTGGCTTCAATGAGAAGATGTAGTAAGCAGAGAACAGCTTCTGTGAATGGAAGATCTATTATATGTGCTCTTTTTATTTCATTTTTTTAAACAGTGTCTGGACAGAGCAACCTTTCATATGTGCACTTTCAAGTTCAACCTTTCTGCTGCTGTCTGGAGGCTCTGGGCAGGGAGAGCTGAGTCCTAGGCCAAGTCTGGCTCCTTCCTTTCTATGAGGGAAACTTTAAAGTATGCTTAACCAATTTTAAGTTTTCAAGGAAAAAACTGTTAAACATGGATGTTTTAGAATATTGCTTTGCCAAGTTTATATTTAGAATTATTGAAATTCAGGACAATATTAAAAATAGTTGATTTTAAGGCTGGGGTTTTAGCTTACTTGGTAGAGTGCCCCCTGAGTATGCATGAGGGCTTTTCAATTCCCAGCAGTGTATAAAAAAATAGTTGATTTTAATAATTGTTTTTCAAGCCTGGATAGAGTTTTGATGGGCTGGAAATATTTGATTTAATAGTAAATACATATACAATTTGGAACTCATTGTTTATATTTTCCATAGGATCTATTTTTCTTATTTTCATTTCTACAGTTATGAATTGTTTTTCATATAATTTATATTCTATTGGCAATAATGCTCTAAAGGATTTATATTTAAACACTCCACATCTGAATATATTTAATGACTCAGACATTAAAGCAAGTACAAAATATTTTGTGTATGTTTTCTGACAGGTTACCTGCTGAGTATTTTATGTGTATTTGGAGAGTGCCTCACATGGTTGTCTAGAATGGCCTAAAGCTTACTATATAGTCTTGGATTTACAGCAATCCTCCTGCCTCAGCCTTTGAATGCTCCATGGACCACTTTGTCCAGATTTTCAGAATAGTTATATTACTTTTAAACTATTCAAAATTAATCAATAGATCTGGATTATTTAGTCAAAACACAGAAATTAAAGCATTTAAATTGGAAAGGAAGAGTTAAAATAGCTTTCATTTTTGTATAATACATATATTAAAATTTCTAAGGACTAATAAATTTAGTACATTTTTCAGAATACAGAATAGCACACAAAATCTTTTGCCTTTCCACACACTTAACAATAAAAAAAGAAATTGAAGGAAAAATTATAATTATAATAGTTTCAAGGAGGAATACATTTAATAAAAGAAGTAAAAGGCTCTGAAATCATTGAACATTTCTGAAAAAAAATTAAAGGAGAAATAAATAGTGGAAAGTCATCCATGGTTCATGAAGAAATCAGTCCTTTAAAGATGCCAGTGCTGCCTAAAGAGATCTACAGAGTCAGTGCAGTCCTAATTAAAATAACAACAGATCCTTTAAATTTCATATGAAATTTTAGGAAACCAATAATCAAACTATCCTGAAAAAAGAACAAAATTGGGTACTTATTTCAAATCTAATTTATTTAAAAATTTATGTATTATTTACTTATTTTACTTTTTATATGTGTATAGCTGTTTGCTTGCATGTATATGTGTGTATAATATACCTGATGCCTGAGTAGGTCGGAAATAGAGGTGGGATCCCCTGGAATTGGAGTTACAGGTGGTTGTGTGGTGCCATGTGGGTGCCAGGAAACTGAACCCAGCTGGGCCTGCTATAAGAACAGCCAGTGCTCTTAACTGCAGAACCATCTTCCCATTGCCCAGATCTTATTTTAAACCTACAGTAACAAAAACAATAAATTCTGGGCATTAAAATCAGAAATCCTGACAAATGAGAAGCCCCCAAATAAAGCCATGCATATATGGTCAAACAATTTTTGACAATTGAGGAAAATAAAGTCTTTTAAAATATACAGTGTTGGGAGACCTGGATATCTCCATGAAAAATAATGAAGTCAGACCCTTAAAATGGTTGGAAATACACTTTAACTATGCATAAGGATTATTGAGTTAATATCTAAACAGAACAACTACAACTCTTAGACGATGAGTCTAAGTCAAGCTTTATGACATAGGAATGGATAATGATTTCTTGCTATGATACCAAAGGTACGAGAAACGAAAGACAATGATAAATTGGGCCACATCAGAATAGACCTACTTGCTTCAGAAAAACAGCCAATAGATTGAGAAAGCAAAACAAAGTGGTAAGTAAAAATTCACAAATCAGATCTATGGTGTAGGAGTGATATCTAGAGTATGTAATGAAGTACAACCCAACAATCTGAGTTCTAGAAAATGGGCAAAGTACTTTATATGGCATTTTTTCAAAGAAGATACACAAATGTGCAATATGAACATAAAGACATGGTCACTTGTTACTAGTAATTGCAGTGGTTTTCATCCCTTTTGGGGTTGTATCTCAGAATATCCTGCATATCAGATATTTACATGATCTCTAACAGTGGCAAAAATTACAGTTATAAAGTAAGAACAAAATAACTTTATGCTTGGGTTCACCACAACATGAGGAACTGTATTAAAGCTTTAGGAAGTTTGAGAATAGACCTTCAGGTATCAGGGAAATGAGAATAAAAACCACAGTAAAATATGGTGTCTCACAATCATCCGTTCTCACACTCATTAGAATATCTGCTATGGAAGAGAAATACAACAGGGACAGGATAGATGGTCCTAAGTACCCATAACAGCACCACTCATAGCATACCAGCATGCATCTGTAACCCAGCAAGTAGGAAGTGGGTATGTGGATGATTGCTGAAGGTGGTTGGCCCATCTGCCTTGCTAAATAGATGAGTTCCAGGTTCAGGTAAAGCCACTGTCTCAAAAAATGAGATGGAGACCTATTAAAACAGACATCCATTGTTGACCTCTGGCTTCCACCTATGCATATACACTTGTGCTTCCATATGTAATTGCTTATGCACCCAAACAAATATAGTTATATTGAACAGATAATACCAAGTGTTGGTTATGTAGGATTGAAGCATCTACACTTTGGTCTTCCTTCTTCTTAAGTTCCAAATGATTTGTGGGTTGTATCATGGGCATTCTGAGCTTTTGGGCTAATATTCACTTATCACTGAGTACATGCCATGTGTGTTTTTTTGTGACTGGGTTACCTCACTTAGGATGCTATTTTCTAGTCCCATCCATTTGCCTCTTTTGATCTCTTTCTTACGCCACTCCTATATTGGATTTTTTTCTCTTCTCTTCTCTTCTCTTCTCTTCTCTTCTCTTCTCTTCTCTTCTCTTCTCTTCTCTTCTCTTCTCTTCTCTCTCTCCTCTCCTCTCCTCTCCCTCTCTCCCTCTCTCCCTCTCTCCCTCTCTCCCTCTCTCCCTCTCTCCCTCTCTCCCTCTCTCCCTCTCTCCCTCTCTCCCTCTCTCCCTCTCTCCCTCTCTCCCTCTCTCCCTCTCTCCCTCTCTCCCTCTCTCCCTCTCTCCCTCTCTCCCTCTCTCCCTCTCTCCCTCTCTCCCTCTCTCCCTCTCTCCCTCTCTCCCTCTCTCCCTCTCTCCCTCTCTCCCTCTCTCCCTCTCTCCCTCTCTCCCTCTCTCCCTCTCTCCCTCTCTCCCTCTCTCCCTCTCTCCCTCTCTCCCTCTCTCCCTCTCTCCCTCTCTCCCTCTCTCCCTCTCTCCCTCTCTCCCTCTCTCCCTCTCTCCCTCTCCCTCTCCCCTCCCCTCCCCTCCCCTCCCCTCCCCTCCCCTTCCTTTCTTCCCTTCCCTTCCCTTTCTTCTTTCTTTCTTTCTTTCTTTCTTTCTTTCTTTCTTTCTTTCTTTCTTTCTTTCTTTCTTTCTTTCTTTCTTTCTTTCTTTCCTTCCTTCCTTCCTTCCTTCCTTCCTTCCTTCCTTCCTTCCTTCCTTCCTTCTCTCTCTCTCTCTCTCTCTCTCTCTCTCTCTCTCTCTCTCTCTCTCTCTCTCTCTCTCTCTCTCTCTTTCTTCCTTTCTCTGATTTAAGATAGGGTCTGACTCTTTAGCCTAATCAAGACTAGATTTTAACTCAAGGTGTTCCTCCTGCCTAAGCCTTCTGAGTTCTGGGATTAGAACTCTTCTAGAATTCCTTCTGATTTTTTTGGATATTTTCTTTATTTACATTTCAATTGTTATCACCTTTCCTGGCTCCCCCCCCAAAACCTCCTATCCCTTCCCATCCCCTGCTTCTATGAGAGCACCCCCCTATCCACCCACTCCTGTCTTCCTGTCCTGGCATTCCCCTACACTGGGGCATCAAACACCCTTAGGACCAAGGGCCTCTCCTCCCACTGATGTTTAACAAGGCCATCATCTGCCACATATGTGGCCAGAGCCATGGGTTCCTGCATGTGCATTCTTTGATTGGTGATAAAGTCCCCAGGAGCTCTGGCAGTCTGGCCTGTTGACATTGTTGCTCCCTCTGTGGGGCTGCAACCCCCCTCACCTCCTTCAGTCCCATCTATAACACCTCCATTAGGGATCCCTTCGCTCAGTCCAATGGTTGGCTGCAATCATCAGCATCTGTATTTGTCAGGCTCTGGCAGAGCCTCTCAAGAGACAGCCATATCAGGATTCCATCAGCAAGCACTTCCTGGCATCCACACCTAGTGATCCATCTGCAGACACCAAACTCCCATACTACTACTGATGCCAAGAAGCACTTGCTGTTATGAGCTTGGTATGGTTGTTCCCTAAGAGGTTCTATCAGCACCTAACCAATACAGATTCACATACTCACCAACCATTGGACTGAGCTCAGGGACTCCAATGGAAGAACTAGGGGAAGGACTGAAGGAGCTGAAGGGGATTGCAACCCTATAAGAAGAACAATATCAACTAACTGGACCACCCAGAGCTCCCAGGGACTAAACCACCAACCATGGAGGGAGCCATGGCATATGTAGCAGAGGATGGCCTTATCTGACATCAATGGGAGGTGAAGCCCTTGGTCCTGTGGAGGCTTGATGCCCCAGTTTAGGGGAATGCTAGAATGGATGAGTGGTTGGAGGAGCATCCTCAAAGAGGTAAAGGGGAGGGGGGAAAGGTGGGATGGGATGGCAGGTTTGTGGAGGGGTAACCGTAAAGAGGGATATCATTTGAAATGTAAATGAATAAAGTGATTAAATAAAAATTAAGTTTGTTTATATACTCTCATGGTTCAATAAAATATTAATAAACATGTTAGACATATTTTTAAAAAGCTCTAAACCCCACAAGTGTTGGTTAGGTTGAATATAGAAATTAAAATACTCATATATAGTGGGGATGTAAAATGGCACAGCCACTATGAAAATCAGGGTGTGGTAGAAAAAGAGATGAAGCTCAGAGGACTGGCTGTGGCATGGAAGAGCTACGGTTATGCCTTTCTCTTACACACACAGTCTGAGATTTTAATTTTGGTAGAATATTATCAATGTATCCAATCTAAATAATGTGCTTTCTTATTAACCAACTTGTAGTTATCCCGAATCTCTGAAATTATAGCACATTTTTTAAATACCTGGGTATAATAAAAATGTTAAAATAGAATCATCATATGATTCATTAATTCTATTTCTGGGTTATATTCAGCCCTAGGAGTTGAAAGTAGTCTCAAAAGAATAGTTGAACAGTCATGATTACAGTGGCCAGAAGGTACCTATCAACTGAAGAATGGATGAGACATATGTATACGAAATGTACAATTTTGTCTTTAAAAGAAGGAAACTCTTAACACACGCCATCTGTAGATGCGTTAGACTTTTCAATGGTGTGACAAAATGTCTAATTGAACAGCTTAGGGAGTACAAAATTTATTTTGTTCCAGAGCTTCAGTTTGTGGTTGCCTCATCTCCTGTGTTTGGATGCAACCTCATGGTGGTAGAAGCATGATGGTGTACACTATCTTCCCCTTCATGTATAAATCATAGGAATGAATGAATCTTGAGAATATTATGAAATAAGTGGGGTACTCTGTGATTCCATCTATAACAAGATGATTAAAAGCAGTCAGCTTCACAGGGAACAAAAGTGGAATGATGGTTGGTAGAGGTTGTAGGGAGTGCCATGGAGATCCATTTTGAGAGGAAAGGTATTCAGAAGACAGAGATAGTGATGGCTGAACAATTCATTCCACTAAAACTGTACAGTCAAAAATAGCTAAGATGATAGATTTTATATGTATTTTAAATTACTTTTATTAAATTCAAAGTGATTTATAATTAACTTAGTCTATTACAATTAATATAATTAATTGTAATTAATATCAAGTTTTAAAATAAAGACTTAAGTAAAGTAAATATTTCCCATTTAAATTTTAAAACATTTGTTAAGAAATTAGGTTTCTAAGATAAAGCTGTTTATATTTCTGCTATGACAGGCTAACTATCTAGTAATATAAATAATGGAAATCACATTTCAAGAATATTATGTTGAGGCTAATACTCAAATTTATAAAGAATACAAGTTATTTAATATTGTAAATATTAAATTATGCAAAATACCACATTGTGCAGTGCTGCAAATATTGTGCTAATTCATGAATATCTCCAGAGGCTGAAGGGAACATGAGGAGCATAAGGAAAATAGAAGATGCTCAGTGCTGCTGGGAAACAAAAGTTCTGTTAGACAAGGATCTATGGCTTTCATGCTCTCTGAAAGGAAAGCTTTGGTAAGGCCTGTCTTCTCTTGAGTACAGATCTTCCAGCTCTGAAGCACTGTCAGTATCATTCACACAGCATTCCTGCCATCTCATTTCAAAGACATTACCTGAAGTCACCCTTTTCTTTGTTTTCTTTTTTGAGCCTAAATGGTGTTAGCCTAGAAGAGGATACCCAATCAGAATTTACACTGTGATAGCTTTTGGTGAAGGATGGAAGTACCCAGGCAATCTCCAGTGTGTGTGTGTGTGCGTGTATGTGTGTGTGTGTATGATATATGTTCAAGGGACCACAGTGGGGCATCTCAACACTCAGTGAAGATGTGGTGGTTTTCAAATGCCACTTTCTGTTCTTTGTGGTGGGAAAGAAATTGTAAATTGCATTTTTTTTTTCAGTAAAGACTAGGAAGGCCACCAGCTACAAAATCTATTTGTATAAGAATGATATTTGAATTTAATTTTATAGGTTTCAATCATATTTTATCAATTCTATAACTTGAAGTAGTTATTTATGAGGTATATATCTAGGTTTTCTAATTTCTAAAATGGGTATTAATATCGGATCTGCCTCATTGCATTGAGTAAGGATTAACTGAAAGAATGCTAGTTGGTTCTTTGCATGGTTGACTCAGAGTGGGTATTAGAAATGCTTTGTATGGTAAGAGAGAGGCTCAGAGGTAAGTTTAGCTTGCAAATTCTTTGGGATATACTAACTGGTACTTTGAATTAAGGAAACTAATTAAAGCAAAGTTTGGCTTCATTGTGAAGGTCTAAAACCTAGCTAAGTGTTCTTCAAATATGGAAAATATGACAAGGCTTTCTGAAGGACATCACACTTGCAGATAATCTTGTAGCTACTGTATTAGATCTGGAATAGCTACCATAATATTAGTAATTAATAATACTGAAGAATATCTGATTCTCCTCAAGAATTCTAGGACTGTTTGGATGTGTGGCAAGCACATGAGTATTCATTTGTCAAGTTTTAAGGGTCCCGGGAGACTCTAAAATCCAGGGGAATGGTTTTATCTGAGGTAAGTCGTCAATTGATTGGAAGATTTGATTTGATGAGAATTGAGTTCCTCTGTCTCAATTTATGTAGAAACTTCATCAACCTCCTCCTACCCTTGCTTTGGCTAAACTGTGAAGCATTTCAGGGAGAGGGGAAAATGAAAACAAAATTTAAAAGTAATGTTTTTTCTGCTCCTAAAACAGTATTGGGATTTTCAGATTAACAGAGACTTGAAAAGAAAGCACATATTAATTTCTATACCATAAACATCCTTCATTTCAAGTGGCAATTAGTGATAACATTTCAGTCTCAAATTGTGATGAAACTTTTATGCTTATCATCACACAGCTGTAAATTAATTATTTGAGCACAGATCAAGAATATGTATATTTCATAAAACAGATATAGATATCAAGATGTGTTTGATATTTACTCACAGTAAATAGCACCTCAAATAGCATCTCAAATTATCATGAAAGGAACACCATAAGCAAACAGGGCTGTGCAGTAATGTGACATACAGTGGAGATACAGTGGAGTTTCAAGACTTTGTTGGTGTCATTAGTTTTGAAAAGGAAGGTGGAGCACTCTGGGGAACTTCACCAATCAGCCAGAACCCTCAAAATCCCTGTCAGTTTTTTTATTTACTGTATTTATATAATTTCTAATCATCCTGCTCCCCTCCATCTCCTTCTGTTTTCTCTCCACTCCATTAAAATTCATGACCTCTTTTTCAATTATTATTACACACATATACATATAAAACATAACCTACTAAGTCCATTTAGTGGGGCTTGCATGTTATGTGTTTAAGGCTGACTTATTGGGATTAAATAACCTATCAGGAGGTTCATCCCCACAGAAGACTGACCTTCCCTCTCTTAGCAGCCAATGATTCCATATAGTTCTCCATCTGGAGATGGGGTCTTGTGAGATTTCTCCCATCTATGTTGGCAAATGAACTAGTATAGTGAGAATTCTGGAACTTTGTTTCTTTAAAAAAATACAGAAATATTATACGAATATGTTTTTGTTTTAATCCCAGGTGTGGGAATATGGAGCTGCTTCACAGCAGCTGACTATTGTTTGCCTCGTGCTCTGGCAGGGGCATGATTTTGCCAGCTTCAGATAGTTTCTGCCAGCTGTGATTGTGTGATATTTGGAATTCTGGGAACTTCTCAGAGAGTATGTAAATGCTAGGGCTCAAAGAGTTGGGGGGCTGTTGGTGAGTTGTTGGTTGCTGTTTGGTTGTTGTTGATCATGGTTTGTTAAGTAGTCCTGTGAAATGAAGAAAGAATCAAAAATAGATATCCTGAGTATGAAGATCAAAATTTCCCCAAGGTACTCAACACCCTTAATCTGGAAGAAGTAGTCTAACAATGACATTGCTCCCTTTCCTTTCTATCAATTTTTCTGTAGCTAACACTGGCTACAAACTGGTATCATTATGAAGGTCTTGTTTAGCCAACTATATTGTTTAGATTTCATAAATGGAGCTTCCCTGTCATGTGTAGGAGACATTAGTTCACAGCAAAAATCTATCTTAATAATGTCAAGGGCATCAGCAATCAACCTGATTTACCTTGAATCTGCTTGGTTTTTGTTTGTTTGTTTGTTTGTTTGTTTGTTTGTTTTTGGTACATAGCATTTACCCTTTTCATATATTATATAATGTTTAATTGGGTTTCTCTTCCCAGTTCACGCTTAAGTCTACTCATGCAAATGAATCAAAAAAGCAGCTTGACCCTAAAGTCACATTGAAGAAACTGAATGGCAGGCTGCCATCTCCTGAGTACAAGAAGAGCTCTTTTTGATTCAATTTAAGGGGGGAAAAAAAAGAGAGTTTCACTTTAAACTTCCTATTCCTATGGCTACACAATGGTACATGCTGGGCTCTAAGGCTGTCTCATTGATAGATCTTAGCAGTTAGCATGTATATGCATGTACCATTCTGAGAAGAATATCATGAAGGTCCTTTTCTTTATTTCCAACTGCCACTCTCCTCCTCACTCTGAGTGACATACTGACACAGACATTGTGCAGCTTTCTCGTCAATCTGTACTCATTCAAACTGTCCAGTCCATCTCTTCTAAATTACTCGACTCAGGAAGGGACTGAGTGACAGACAGAGGAGTCAAAAGGAAAAAAGGCAACAGGAGTGGAGGAGGAATTTTTCTCTTGATAAAGAAGGCCCCAGGAGGTATAGGACTGAGAAGGGAGACAAGCAAATAAACACAGCAAGTACAGAAGGCCTGTAGTCTTGTCTGCAGCTCCATCTGGGAACCTATCTGGCTTACACTGTCTAGGCATGGGCCTTTTGCACTAGAGGTCTGCACTCACAGCTTTGGTGGTTGATCTCTCAGGCCAGAAAGAGCACAGGGCCACTGGCCTGGAGATTGTCTCCTCACTTCTGGGGCACTGTATGGTGCTCATACTCTAGGCTCTTAGGGAAAGTCTGATAGTGGTAAATTGGCTCAGATTACACTAAGAACATTCTATTTTTGTCTTGTTTTTGAAAAGTATTTTTAGAAAGCGCAGGATTTTTAAGTGGAAAATTGTTTCTGCACATGGCAGACACGGTCCCACTGTTACCTGACTTGGTTGACTTTGGGATGTTAACTGCACATCTGACTATTGTCCATCTATAATGAGTCATCCTTCTTATTCTTTCATATTTTTATTTACTCTTCCTTAGATTTGTTGGTTTATTGATTCTGTGTATTGATATATTGCAATCAACATTTGTTAATTTTTTTTTTTGGTAAATCTTTTTTCACATTTATTTTGGTCTGAGTCCCTGAGCAAACATGCAAGCAGACTCGACAAGCATCTTTTACCTTCTCAACATCTTACTCATGTGTTCTATGGCCTTTCCTTTCTGCGATACATTTTTATGAATGCCTTGCAATTATTTTAATTCATAAATTCTTTTAGTAGTTTCTTTGTTTTGTTTTGTTTTTGTTTTCAAGGTAAAGTTTCTCTGTTTCCTGGCTATCCTGGAACTCTGTAGACCAGGCTGGCCTCCAACTCAGAAATCCACCTGCCTCTGCCTCCCAAGTGCTGGGATTAAAGGCTTGCGCCACCACTGCCCAGCCCTTTTAGTAGTTTCTTAATTTGTCAGCTTCATATTTCAAGAATTTTTCTTTGATTCTTTTAAAAAATGCATTCTAATAATAATTATTTGCTTTTAATTTTTAAACTTTCACATCTTTAAACACAATAGGCCTAAAGGTGTAAAAACTGCAGCTTGAAATAGTCACTGACCAGAGGAAACTGTTGGTTAATTTTGTCAACTCTTTGGCTTGTTCTTGCTCAGAATGGAGCAAGAACCCAGCTCTTGCGAGTTCACGGTTTTATAAGTTTACAATAAGCTTACTCCTCAGCACCTGCACAGTTGTGACAAGCTCCTCGAGATTCCCTAGGGTTGTCCTAAGGTCATCATTGTTTTGAAGTGTAGTTTTTCAGGGTCTTAGTGGCAATGGGATCCCTTAGTATTCCTAATGGAATAGGTTACTGGATTTGTTTATACTCTGCCGATTACTTAACGTCTATAAAACATAGTATTTAAAATGTTTACATTCTTCAGAATTTCTACAGAAATATTCTTGGTATTTCCTTTTGTGTATATCATTATTGTATCATGTTTTAGTCAACTCATTCATGTTTTTTAAGAAATTATTTATAAAAAGTATTTCCATCTAATGTTGTATTGATAAGAATAAGAAGTAAAAATTCAACAGGAAGTTTTAGGGTAGGAGATCCTGAGAGTAAATAGTTTTTTCTTGGCAAAAGGTCAGAACTGTCTCTGACCCTGCCCACAGTTCTATTCTTGCCGAAGGCCAGAAATGCCAGGAATGTTTAAGCTAAAATGTCTTTGGTTATGCTGTGGCCAGAAGCCATGTATGGCAGAAGGCAAACTTGAATTCTTTTTGTATCTTTTCCCTAAATAAGTACCTTTGCATGGAATTTGTAGTGGAAGATGTGTTGAAACTGAGAAGAGGGAATTGGATACTTTGTGTTTGGGTCAAATGGATTAACCAGTTCATCATTTCCTTCCTCTTGCCCATCCTGCTTTCTGTGATAACTCAGTCCTAGACTTTCTATTTAATGGCATCCTGTTTCCAGGGTCTCAGCAGCTGTCCAGGGCTCTGCCTCTGAAAGGCCCTATGGATCTATAACAAACCCTTTTCTAAACTCAGCCTCCCATTGCCCATGATTTTTTACTTTTTTATTTTTTTGAACTCATAGAAAAAGCACTCAGAGACCACTAACGCCATGGAAACTTAGTATGACCATGAACATATAGCATCCTAACTCTGGATTTGAAGTCCATCTAAGGCTAGAGGAAAAGTCTGCTCTGAACTCAACGACACTGTATTTCTTCCTATTGATTTAAAATCTTCAGGGTCCGAGTAGGGATCTGCTACTTCACCAGCAAAGAAAACTCATATTCTGCCCTTCTATACTTTTAATCCTTTATGACCATTAATATGATAGATGCTCTATTTTCTCTTTCAGACAATTCAGTTACATTACAATCTATTAGACCGTTTGAGATTATGTCATAGTTTTTACATGATCCATTCTAATATTTGTTTGTCTTTATTATCTTACTATTCAGTTTAGATAATTTTGCTGACCTATATTCTAATTCATTGATTCTTTCCCTGGCCTCGTTCAATCTTAGTCTGCTGTTGAGCAATGACCCAAAACATAAAATGAAATAAAATAAAATAAAATGCTCTCCAACCCTCCTGACATTGTATTTTTAGTAATTTAATTTTGCTATTTTGTTTTATTTTTTTTTCTTCTGATTTTTAATAAATTATAAACACTCTATCCACTTATCAAAGTTCATCAAAGAACTTTCAAAACATTTGACCTTCATGCTTCAGGGATTATTCATTCACAAAGTAGGCCACCATGTCATATCTTAAATTCCAGCGCTCTCATGCATTCCTTGTGGGACTCAATGAGATGTCCACAGTGTTCTTCTCCTTTCTCAATGATGTACGCATCACATGCCTTCTTGGTTTCAGGGCAGGCACAGCAGGGCTTCAGAGGCTTCTTCTCCTGAGCCTCAGGCAGGGCGGGGCTAGCAGCTGCCAGTCCTGGCATCTTTCCAAGCAAAAGCAAATAAGAGCACACACTAGCAACGCTCCCAAGCTCCGACCAACCTGACCTATCTCTCATTATTTTATAATTTCTATTATATCCTCTTAGTGTAATTCATTCCTATTTTCCTGTGAACTCCATATTTATATTAAATTCTCAACATATTAGTATATCTATGATTAATATGTTAAACTCTCTTGTTTTATCTCTTGACAATAAGGTACTTTTGCCCTTTTGTGTTTGATGAGTTTTTGTTGTGTTGTTGTTTTGTTTTCCTTTTTTGCTTTTATGAAGCCCAGGCTGGCCTTGAACTCTTGATACTCCTACCACAGACTTTCATTTGTTGGAATTGCAGGTATGCACCACATCATACCAGGCTGTTTTGTGTAATTCTTGTGATTAATTTGAATATTAGACATTGTATAATGAAGTATTGTATAATGTAGCATTGTCTATAGAGTGGGTAAGAATTGAAATTTTTATCTGTGGAATTTTGTGAATATTATTTGGTCTATCTGGATTTCAACCTCTGAAATGTAGCTGTAAAAAAATGCCTCTGAGAAACTGAAATATATAAAACATACATATTAAATGGCAATATCATTATCTAGTGATAGTTTCCTGTACCCAGCTTTAAAAGATCTGTATATATATATATATATATATATATATTTGAAGTTTTCTAAATGTAAATTTGTTTTTACCAATTTGAAAATTCCATAAAATGTATAACATAAAATATACAAACTAGATCGTCAAATCTCTTCACTTATCCACTTAAAATATTGAGATTATGTAATTTTCTCCTCTTTTCCATAATATAAACCACAAATTGGTCTCATTACATTTAATTTAATGTTTATAAATGAAAATGAAAACTCAGAAACCTTTCAAATATTTATTGCTTATTTTTAAACTGGAAACAACATTTTCAAGGTGGTGCAGTAGGGATCATTATTTATTCTAGAAACAGGTATGAAAGTATTAAGGAAAGATGATTAACAGAAGGTATAAAGAAAACTATGCCCTGTGGATTAAGTGTATAACACTCTTTTGTGACGATGGATGCTGTGAAGATTCAGAGTTGGGATTCCCAACTACAGAGAACAAGGTCCTCTCTTCTTGTTCTCCTTAGGACCTGGGCAGCATTTCTTCCATGTCTGCAACAACATAAGCGACAACAGCCCACACAGCAGCAGCAACGTTCATCTGCTTTGGATCCATGACAGTCATGGTGTCTCCGTGGGAATGATGGAAAAAGAAATACTTGTACAAGTCATCACGCAGACTGGCTCCTGTGGAGAAGAGGGAGAATTCTGAATGTGCTATTTGACAAGCATGGCTGAATAGCTGTTTAGAAACCACTGGTGTCCTCCCACATCTTTTTGCTCACTCTCCTTACTAATTGAAGTGGCAAAGAAGGAAGAAATACCTATGTCATATTACTGTGACCAGAAGATTTATATGTCAGGCTGTGGAAGAGTTTTAGGAATGCCTTAACTTTGATGAAAGAACTTGGGAAAGGGTGGTTAACACTCGGTTAACACTAGCTCTAACAGGAATTAGAGCTTCAACTTATAAAAAGTCCAAGTTTCAGCCTCAAATCAGAGCCTGGGCAAATGTCCTCTCTAATTCATCCTTCAACACCTGCTTGAACTATCTTATGGAAGAGTAGCTGTAGTTCAGGAGCATCTGGCAGTCTGGTGGATTGTTTTATTGTGAAATTCATGACATGCAGAGAAGACTGCAGAGAGCCTACGTGTGCATTAAGCTGATACTATGAAGAGGTTGTGTCTATCATTAAATGCAAGACAGCACTTCCCAGCACATGAGAAAGCCATGCTCTCACTGTCATTTTCATTGCAGTTCTGTTCTACCTTCCCAGGACTCACAGTCCTGGCTTGCTCAAGTGCTGATCACTTCTTGTTTTTGGTAGTTCTCTCTCTCTCTCTCTCTCTCTCTCTCTCTCACACACACACACACACACACACACACACACACACACGCACGCACGCACATGCACGTGCACACACATACACACACATACACACACATACACACTCAATATGGCCAGAACTGTCTATTCTAAATATATTCTGTATTTTGCTCTTTTCACTCAGATGTATGTAAGATTTAACTGCTAATATGCATTGCTGTTCTATATTACTTTTAAATTTGCTGTATCCTATTTCATTGTATTAATTAATTATTATTGTTTCTGGCATACTCCCTTAAGACTCCAATCTTACCAGTTTTGATTAGAGTGTTCATGACTGCTCAGTTTTAAATGTTTATTAGCTTCTAAGTTGAATATGTTATCAACCTATGTTTTATAATAAATATCTTTCATTAAAAATATAGAGCTCCTTTGTTTATTTTTTACTATTAATTTTTAATATCATACAATGTGGCACAAATTCTTTGGATTTTGTTGTGATTTGCTTCATGGTCTACTTTCAAAAATGTTCCATACACACTGCTTGTAAAGGATGTATGTTTAGTCTGCTGGGCATGTCACCAAACCTAATATTTTACTGTGTTCTCCAAACTTTTAACTCTTTATCAACTTGTTATACATCTGATCTATAAGTATGGGAAGGTATGGACAAAAATGTCCATCTGTGATTTTCAATGTGCTTTCTACTTCATAGCTATTCTGTAGCTCCAGAAACGTCTTTATTTCTATATATTTCAAATCTATATATTTCTACATATTTAAAGTTATGCTCTGAGGGACACATGAACTTAAAATTTTGTCTTCCTGGTAGATTGAACTTTTATTGATTTGTGATGGTCCTCTTCATGTGTAGCAACACTTTCTGTCCTGATATTTTATTTATGATAAACATGCTAAGTAATGATTCAATGTCCTTTGTGGTTACTGAGTGCTTTAGACTTTGTGTTGCTCCTGTATTTAATCCAGCTCCTCCTACAGGTAAGATGGTCCACTTGCTTCTTTGTGCAGAATGCTAAGTGTAGTGCATCATTTTATGTCTCTTGTCCTTATACTCTAAATGTTTTCAAAATTAGTCTTGAGAATATTTGTGTTGTAGCAGGAGACTATAATTCCTTTATGCAGATTATGGGTTTTTTTGTTGGTTTTTTGTTTGTTTGTTTTGTTTTGTTTTAGTTAGATTTGCTTATACCACCTGAGGGTTAGCTCTTCTTTCCTTGTGTTTTCTAGATTTCTCCCCCTCAACTCCTCCACACCCCCCCATCTGCCTTGACCCTTTCTGGGTTGATTTTTCTCTACTCTACTGGTTTGAGCCTATCTGCTTTGCTTCTGTTCAGTCCAGAGACTTTAGAAATCATTGGTTACATATTGGTTTTCATGATTATAAAGAAAGTTAGCAGCACTGTGGAGGCTATATGCCTCATGCCTGTCATAAACACCCATGTTCTAAAGTGTTGAAGGTAAAGGCTGGCCCCACATTGCTGATTCTCATCTTGTACTTATTACTGGTATACATTTTGTATACTGCCTCCAGACAATGATTGCTTTAACCAATAATTTTGTGCAGGAATGGAATGATTATGAACGTAGAACATCAACAGTGACCTTCTGTTTCTTGCCCATAAGTTGGGTATAACATCTGTTCCTTAGACCTCCACTGTCCGGGACTGATTTTCTCCATGACATACTAAGTTTTCAGATCTTTACTAAAAGATATATTCTACCAGTTTTCCTAAACTCCTCACTCTGGAGTGAAGGTGAGGTTTTACAGGGTAAAGTTTGCCATAGTTCTACTAAACCACTAATACAAGCTAGTAAGGAAAGAGAAGCACAGAAGAAAGCTCTTTAACACTCTGACAGTGAATGGCTCCTATGCCTACATCGCATATTAAACATCGTATGTTAACTGACAAAAGCTATCAAACTCTTCACCTGTGTTTAGGTGACTTTTTTTCCCTGTGTAGTGATTTTATTTCTAAATCAGTAAAACATGTTATCTCTTCACCCAGGTGCTCAGAAAGGGTAAGATCTTGCCATCCTCCAGCCTGGTAACATAAAACTTATAGTGGGTAGGCTGGAGCTGAGGTCCATAAATGATTTGAGGTTCAATCCAACTCAACTGTGGAAATGTTTATTGAATCCCCATAACATTCTGAGCAGTAGGCTAAGGCTAAAAACTGACAGAAAGTTAGAAGGAACTTCATTTCTGTTAGGCTGGAACCCCTGCTCAACCCCTGCACAAGCTGTGAAACCTGTCTGTCCTCCTACTCCAACCCTGATCATACAGAGAAAACTCAGGCTAACACATCATTACTCCTCATCTCCATGTTTCCAGTAACCCTCTCAAGAGTGCCCTCCCAGAGGTTCAGTTTTTGACCATGTATAGACCTCATTCCAGCTCCTATCTGGTTCATCATCACTCCTCACCTAATCTCTATAGAGCCCCTTTGCTTTAGCCCACCCAAAGCTGCAAACTAATAACCATGCCTCCTTTACTTTTGGTCTAATCTGGTCTAATCTGTCCTATCTCTTCATCACTGAGGGAGAGAAAATGCTCTTCAGTTTTCATCATCCAAAACCTTATTCTGCAGTAGGGGAAGATACGCTTGTGAGTTATAACAACAAAGCATGAATGAATGGCAGGTGTTTATGCTGTGTGCTCTCCTTGCTGTCACCATCCTCATTACCACCATCATTTGTTATAATCGTCTTTGCACATTTTCCACAATACTGTAAGCTGCCCAGAGTCAGATCCTGTTTTGATACCCACTGTGCTGCTAATGTCTATGATATAGCACCAAATACAAGTTGGAAATATATTTACTTAATGGATGAATGGGAGCTAATTTTATGAGTGAGACATGTAGGGTCATTGTAGGAAAAGATGGGACTTACAACAAGGCAACTTGAATAATTTACTGAAGAGATGACTTATACAGAATTATTAGTGTTAAATAAAGCAATAAAGGATAAAACAAGCCAGGAGCAGGCACGGTGGAAAGCCATTGTCAGCCTTAGGCTTACAAGAGGAGGAGGGATGGTTTAGGAAGGAATTAAAAGTGTGTGTTAGGAAAAAATGAGAGGGGCTGTGGTTGTTTAGAAGCCTGGGTCTCAGTCTCTAGCTGATGCCTCCCCAAATTCTTCTGGGTCCCCCTGAACCAAATTCAACAATAGATCAGAAGGCAATGGGGTTTATTAGCATAGCCCATAGTAGTTCATCCTCAGAGAGTGATTGTAGGTTACAAAAAGATAAGAGAAATGGAGAGGTGGAAAAGGATGTCCAACATGAGTCCTTAAGATGTCAATAGAGGTTGGTTACAGGTATTCCAGGTACATAGAATATATGCACATTTTAATTTGAGCAACATGAGATACACCGGGTCAATAATTGACAGATGAAATGTGAAACTGATAACGGTGAATCCTGAAAATGTCATGGTGTACTCCATAATTGTACATCCTTAGCAGCTGTTAGCTGGGACATTAGGGCAACTGTGGCTTCATCTCACGGACCAGGAATGGGTAGGTAACTCCAGAGATGAAAAGGTAAGGATGCAGCTGGAGTAGTCTGGTAGCAGTCTTTCAGCTTCTGGAATTCTCATGGAAGAATGTTAATGAAAATAACAACCCTTTCCTGTGCAAAGGGCAGGATGCATTTAAAAAAAGGGGGGGGGTTCCTTACACCACAAGCCCATGGCATACTCAGGAAAATCAAATTTGCACGTTTTCTCTAATGGTACTATGTCTTCATAAAACTGTGACATTTTAGGATTGTTCGGTAGGGAGCACACACTTCCTAGATTCCAGATAGAACCAAGTGAATGTTGAAGTCACACAAAGATACACACACACACACACACACACACACACACACACACACACACACACACACAGGACAGAGTCAAGAAGTTCATAAAATGGAGTGGATGGAGGATGGATTAGGATACAGAGGGGGGTGTGGGTGTTTAATCCTAGCAGAGTATGATCACATGGGGCTGGTTTGATTCCATACAGGCCATCTTAAGAATACTGCAAGTTAGCTGATAGAAGAGGGACTCAAATTCCCTATTGGAAAAACAAAGGCAAGACATATTGTGATGTCCTTTACAGGCTTCCAAAATTACCTCTGTGTCTCAGATTTAAGGAATCTGGCTGCCAAATGAGTGATGTCTGGGTGCCTTCCTTTAGAGTCTGTGACTTAAGGAAGGTCACATTTCCTTCTATATCATCTAGGTTCCCATGACATTATGCAAAATAAAAACAACCAAGAAATTTGCTTATCACCACCAAGGAGCTATTAAAAGGCCCATTGACAGCCCTGGAGCTTTGTCTCTGTAATTCTACTCAGGCACTTTATCATTGACAGCTATTGATCTAAAGGACCAACACTGAAGGAGCTCCTGCATTTCAATTTCAGAGAAATGTGGGCGAATGCTAGCTATTCCTAGGGAGAATTGCATGGTATCTTTTGACAGGTGTATGAACTCTGAACAGGGAACCATCAAATGGTCTTTAGAAATGGAAAACTGCTAAGAGGAGTTTGCTCTAAGGAGAAGTAGTCTCCCCTGGAAACAAACTACAGGATTCTGAGAACTTTAACTGTTGGAGAGTATTTTCAAGAGAGATTTAGGATGTAAAGATGTCAGCCAAAAAGAAGGGATATATAGCTGAGGTAACAGAGGGAGGTAGGCTTAGGTTCTAACTCAAACTCTTCTGCTTGACTTTTAAAGTCGACTGCTAGGTCATTCCACTTCAGTTTCAGTCATAAAATCAGGATTATGGTAGCCAATATTCAAGATGCTTCTGAGGATTAGTAGGCTCTCAATTCAGTCTATTTTTTTTAAATGTCTGTTCTGTACCCATAGAAGCTCCAAGAGACCCATAGCATCAATTAAGTGCCCCTTGGAGGATTTAAAATCCTAATTTAATCAATCAAAATTCTGATGATTATTCAAAATGATGGCATAGTTGGACATCATGAAATCTGTTTTATGTGACATCGCCTTGACCCTGATTTAAATGATTTTTTTCTCTTCCTCCTTCCCCTGTTCTGTTTTCCACACCTCTGAGTCTTTCTTGCAAACACTCATATCACAAAAAATACTTTCCAGTTGTGAGCCTAGGTAAAACCTCCTCTGTGACTATCAAATGAGATACCAATTCTACTGAATTCTGCTCACAGTGTATTGCAATCTTCATAGGGACAGAGTGGTAATGTTCATGGTGTGTGTGCAGAACAAGAACAAATACTTTTTCCTAAAGATATAGGTGAGTAAAACCAAAGAATTTCCACATAGCACCTGCTTGTCATCCCTCTCACATATGTAATCAATAGGTTTTCATGAAAAAAAAATTAAGAAATTTATGTTTTGAGATCTTTTGGAAAGATAGTCAAGCTCTGATTTTCAAATTCAAGACTTTTATTTTATCAAATACATGGCTGTTGTGCTGTGTGAAGGCTGCATACAGGCGACCAGCTGTGGAAAATCCATTTCTTCTTTGTAAGCAGATCTCAAGCAGTCTGGAGCCCATGATTTAATTGCAATGGAATGTATTAAGGGCTTTCCCCCAATCATAATAATTATGCAGCTAGAGAAGAATGTTGTGTTCTTAATATATTCCCTACAAGGAAAGAGTCCCCTTAGCATCCATAAAGTGCTAAAAATACATTTAAAATTTAATTAAAATTTTCTCAGCTACATTAACATGTGAAAAAACATTATGAAAACAATTAGAAAGTCAATTAATAGAATTTGCAGGCATTTAATATCCCTTTTCAAGGAGGCACTTTAATCCCTATTAAATCTTATGGAAAATTACAATCAGGAGTAGTTAATGAATAGCTTCCTAACCCATAGCTTCTCAGAAGGGAAAACAAATCATAGGGGATGAAAAATAAAAAAAATAAAACAAAATATAGGCTCAAGTAAGAAAGAAAGAGACCCCCAACCTAAACATAATTAAAAGCATAACAGTTTGAGTTTATAAACATTTCACCTACTCAAGAACCACTAAGCTTGTACTCAATGTTTCCAAGGTGTGACCAACACAATTCTGAGCACATACTTGAGGTCAGCCCTGAGATTCCTGGTGACCTCCAGGGTAGCTGAACTGAGGGGCACTGAATCATCTCCCATAAAGTTGAAGAAGTGGACAGTAGCAATAGGACTAGTACTAAGAATCCTAGTAAGACTAAACCATACTACATGATAGTAGTTATGGAGCCATCCTACAGGGAAGTAAGAGAAATGGATTGTCATCACTGTTTATCCAGTGCTTCCTGTGTGCCTGGAACTCTTTGGAAATTATTTCATTTAATTCTCTAAGTGACACCATGAGTGCAAAACAGCAACAGATTGACAATAGTCATGAGGCTTGTTTAACACTACAGAGTAGTAGTCGGTACAGATAGGATTCCAGCTTGGGTTTTTCTGATTTAAAAATCCTTACTGTGTACCTGATCTCACTGAACTGTCTCAGGATATCAGCTTTTACCTCTCTGGGAATTTAGATAGTGTGGCCCCCGCCTGTCCCTCAGACCCACCCTGGTGCCCATTTTGATAAGGGAATAGAAATTTGAATTGGAAGTATATAGGATAATGAAGGAGAATTACATTCATAAACTAGGCTCAGACAGCCTGAGACCATTTGTCAGAAAATGAATGTCCATTGTGGCCATATCACCTTGAAACACCTGATCTTATTTGATCTTAGAAGCAAGAAAGGGTGAATTTGGGTCTCATATTGGACAGGCCTGCCAACTCTTCTGGGACTTCTTGGCTATCTGAAGTTACTCTTACCTCTAATCACTCATGATGTCCTTTGTGGTGATTTTTTTCAATACCATTTTAAAACTAATCTTTTAAAACTGATATACTATCAATAAAATTATACATACCAATAGAGTGCCATGAGATGTTTCAACATATCTGTTTGTAATATTTAAATGAGGTTAATTTAACCATGTCTATATTCTTAGTCATTTTTTTATTTCTTCATGATGAAACATCCAATATCGTTTTCTGGCTTGTAAGACCTTTGGAATTGCTGCCACACTTATCATACTCATTGATCCATTTATCATTCTTTCCACACCTGTTGAGGTTTGGTCTGTTGCTAAGTTTTGCGGTGCTAAATTCTGTACTCTAAGGTCTGGACCTACCAGTAATTTCTCATGTTTACTAGCTTTTGTTATCCAAACCTTGTTCCTAAATTTAAAACTATTGGTTAAATAAAAATGGCTACAGCCAATAACTGAAGGGATTAGAGGAAGGTGGGTTTTGAGTTACCTAGTTATGGGTGGAGAAGACAGGGGAGAGAGGAGAATGAGGAGAAAGCATCATGTGGGGAGATGTACCATGAGCACATGGCCAGGAGAAACAGCAAATATTTGGTGAATACCACTGGAGAGGTAGCCAGGCCAACAGTTCGAAAAGTAGATTAAGGATTACTATCCCAGTAATTGTCAAAGTCATAGACTGGAACAGAAAAGAAATTCCTCCCATCACATAATAATCAAAACATCAAATGCATAAAACAAGGAAAGAATATTGAAAGTAAGGGGAAAAGGTCAAGTAACATATAAAGGCAGACCTATCAGAATTATACCAGACTTCTCAACAGACATTCTAAAGGCCAGAAGATCTTCAGCAGATGTCACACAGACCCTAAGAGAACACAAATGCCAGCTTAGGCTACAACAAAACTCTCAAATTACCATAGATGAACAAACCAAGGTATTCCAAGACAAAACCAAATTTAAACAATATCTTTACACTAATCCAGTCCTACAGAGGATAAGTGAAGGAAAAGTCTAACACAAGGAGGGAAACTACACCCAAGAAAAAGCAAGAAATTAATCCTTTCACAAAAAAACCCAAAAGAAAAGAAACACACTCAACAACAACAACAAAAAAAGTAAGAGACTGACAAGCCAACTGAAGCCTTTTTCTTATGCTTCTGGTTTTCCCATAGACCAGTAACACTAAACAGAGAAAGGGACAGGAAACTTACACTCTAACCCCTTGTTCTCCACATACACCGAGCAGTGTGACCTTTAAAAACTCATTGACTTCTCAAACCCTGACCAAGTACTCCTAACATACCAGGCCTGGGGCTAGTAGCCAAAGAAGTCATGTAAAATCGGATCACTGCCCTTGAATGATTTACAGTCCTAGCAGGAAGAAGACAGTAAACAAGGAAGAAAAACTAGGATGTCAGCCAGGTTTGGACTAAAGAGTTGCAGGCGAAAGCACTCACTGCTCTTCCACAGGACCAAAGGTCAGTTCCCAGCATACAAATCCAGAGGCTCACAACCACCTGTATTTCTAGCTCCAAAGGACCCAATGCTCTCATCTGTCCTCGGTGGGCACATACACACAGGAACACACACACAAAAATATATCTTTTATTTTAAGTCAATTCTCTTAAAAAAAAAAAGAAAGAAAAGAAACACACAAACATAATTCCACCTTTAGCAACAAAAATAACAGGAAGCAAAAATGGTCACTAATATCTCTCAACATCAATGGATTCAATTCTCCCCATAAAAAGACATAGGTTAACAGACTGGATATGTAAACAGGACCTAGCATTTTGCCGCATAAAGGAAACATACCAATGACAAAGACAGACACTACCTCAAAGTGAGAGGCTGGAAAAAATTTCCAAACAAGTGACCCCAAGAAAAAAGCTGGAGTAGCCATTCTAACACCCAATAAAATAAACTTTCAACCAAAAGTTATCAAAAAAGATGGGGAGGGTCACTACATACTCAGCAAAGGAAAAATCCACCAAGAAAAACCTCTCAATTCAGAATACCTATGCCCCAAATGCAAGAACATGGACATTTGTAAAGAAAGAGTACTGAAGCTAAAAGCACACATTGAACCTCGCACAATAATAGTAGGAGATTTTAACACCCCACTCTCACCAATGGGCAAATCATGGAAATAGAAACTTCACAGAGACATGGCAAAACTAAAATAAGTTATGAAACAAATGGATTTAGAAGATATCTATAAAACATTTCACCCTAAAACAAAAAAGTATTACTTCTCCAAAATTGACCATATACTCAGTCACAAAACAAGCCTCAACCAGTACAAAGACACTGAATTAATCTAATCTACTCTATCAGACCACCACAGACTAAGGCTGGTCTTCAATAACAACAAAAACCACATAAAGCCCACATACATGTAAGAAGCTGAACAACTATCTACTCAGTGATAACTTGGACAGGGAAGAAGGCACAATATATCCAAACTTATGGAGACAATGAGAGCAATGCTAAGAGGAAAACTCATAGCCCTGAGTAACTCTATAAAAAAATTGGAGAGAGCATACACTAGTAGCTTAGGAACACATCTGAAAGCTCTAGAACAAAAAGAAGCAAATACAACAACAAGGAGTAGACAAACTCAGGGCTGAAACCAATCAAGTAGAAACAAAGAGAACTATACAAAGAATCAACAAAAACAGGAGCTGGTTCTTTGAGAAAATCTACAAGATAGATAAACCCTTAGCCAAACTAACTAGAGAATACAGAAACAGTATCCAAATTAACAAAATCAGCAATGAAAAGGGAGACATAACAACAGAAACTGAGGAAATTAAAAAAATAATCAAATCATACTACAAAATTCTATATTCAACAAAACTGAAAAATCTAGATGGAATGGATGATTTTATACACAGATACTAGATATCAAAGTTAAATCAGGATGAGATAAGCCATCTAAACAGTCCCCTAAACCCTAAGGAAGTAGAAGCACTCATTAAAAGTCTCCCATCCAATAAAAGCCCAGGACCAGATGGTTTTAGTGCACAATTCTATCAGACCTTCAAAAAAGACCTAATCCCAATACTCTTCAAACTTTCCACAAAATAGAAACAGAACGAACACGACCCAGTTCTTTGTATGAAGCCACAGTTGCACTGATACCCAAACCACAAAAAGACCCAACAAAGAAAGAGAACTTTAGACCAATTTCCCTTATGAATACTTCAAAAATACTCAATAAATTTCTCCAAGAATACATCAAAATGATCATTCACCATGATTGAGTAGGACTGCAGGTTTGGTTCAATATATGGAAATCCATCAATGTAACCCACCCAATAAATGGAAATTCATCAATGTAACTAACAAACTCAACGAAAAACTACATGATCATCTAATTAGATGCTAAAAACGCTTTTGACAAAATACAACACCCATTAATTTTAAAAGTATTGCAGAGATCAGGAATTCAAAGTCCATACATAAATATAATAAAAGCAATATACAGCAAACCAATAGTCAATATCAAACTAAATGTAGAGAAACTCAAAGCAGTCCTGTTAAAATCAGGAACAAGACAAGGCTGTCCATTCTCTCCCTACCTATTCAATATAGTACTCAATGATCTACTCAGAGCAATTAGACAACAAAAAGACATCAAAGGAATACACATTAGGAAAGAGGAAGTCAAGATATCCCTATTTGCAGATGATAAAATATGTTGCATAATCAACCCTCAAAATCTACCAGAGAACTCCTACAGCTGATAAACAACTTCAGTGAAGTGGCTGGATATAAAATGAACTCTAACAAATCAGTAGCCTTCCTCTACTCAGAGGAAAAATGGGCTGAGAAAGGAATTAGGGAAACAACATCCTTCACAATTGCCACAGATAATACAAAATATATTGGTGTGACTCTAACAAAGCAAGATCTGTATGACAACATATGGATTTTCATATATTGAACTAATCTTGCATCCCTGGGATGAAGCCTACTTCATTGTGGTGAATGATATTTTTTATGTGTTCTTGGATTTGGTGAGCTAGAATTTTATTGAGTATTTTTGCATCGATATTCATATCGATGCAAGCATCATCTGAAGTTCTATTTCTATTTTGGGTCTTTGTGTGGTTTAGGTGTCAGAGTAACTGTGGCTTCATAGAATGAATTCAGTAGTGTTCCTTCTGTTTTTGTTTTATGAAATAGTTTGAAGAATGTTGGTATCAGGTCTACTTTGAAGGTCTGGTAGAGTTCTACATTGAAGCCATCTGGCTCTGGGCTTTTTTTTCCTAGAAAGGTTTTTAATGACTTCTATCTCTTTAGGGTATATGTGCCTGTTTAGATAGTTTGTCTGCTCTTGATTTAATTTTGATATGAGATATCTGTCTAAATAATCATCAATTTCACCTAGATTTTGTTGAGTATATATTTTGTAGTAGGTTATGATGACTTTTTTTTTTAATTTCCTCTGTTTTTTGTTATGTATCCCTTTTAATTTTTTTCCATTTTTATTAGATATTTTCTTTATTTACATTTCAAATGTTATCTCCGTTCCTAGTTTCCCCTCTGAAAACAACTTATCTTCCCCTCCCTCCCCCTGCTCAACGCCCTACCCACTGCTGCTTCATGGTCCTGGCATTCCACTACACTAGAGCATAGAGCCTTCTCAGGACCAAGGGCCTCTCCTCCCACTGATGTACAGCAATGCCATCATCTGCTACTGGAGACAATGTAGCTGGAGCCATGGGTCCCACCATGTGTACTCTTTGGTTGGTGGCTTAGTCCAGAGAGCTGTGTGGGTACTGGTTATTTCATATTGTTGTTCCTCCTATGGGGCTGCAAATCCCTTCAGAACTCTGGGTTCATTCTCTAGCTCCTCCATTGGGGATCCTGTGCTCAGTCCAATGGTTGGTTGCAAGCCTCCACGTCTGTAATTGTCAGGCACTGGTAAAGCCTCTCAGGAGACAGCTATAACAGGGTCCTGTCAGCAAGCACTTGTTGGCATTCACAAAGTGTCTGGGTTTGGTGACTCTATATGCGATGCATCCCGAGTTGCAGCAGTCTCTGGATGGTCATTCCCTCAGTCTCTGCTCCAAACATTGTCTCTGTAACTCCTTCCATGGGTCCTTTCCCCCCTTCTAAGCTGGACTGAGGTATCCACACTCTGATCTTCCTTCTTCTTGAGTTCATGTGGTTTGGGAATTGTATCTTGTGTATTCTAAGCTTCCAGGCTAATATCCACAAATCAGTGAATGCATAACATGTGTGTTCTTTTGTGATTGGGCTACCTCACTCATATTCTCCAGATCCATCCACTTGGCTAATAATTTTATAAATCATTGTTTTTAATAGCTGAGTAGTACTCCATTGTGTAAATATACCACATTTTCAGTATCCACTTCTCTGTTGAGGGATATCTGGGTTCTTTCCAGATCCTTGCTATTATAAATAAGGCTGCTATGAACATAGTGGATCATGTGTTCTTATTACATGTTGGAGCATCTTCTGGGTATATGTCCAGGAGTGGTATTAGTGGGTCCTCAGGTAGTACTATGTCCAATTTCTGAGGAACTACCAAACTGATTTCCAGAGTGGTTGTACCGGCTTGCAATCCCAGTAATGGAGGAGTGTTCCTCTTTCTCCAAAACCTCACCAGCATCTGCTGTCACCTGAGTTTTTGATCTTAGCCATACTGACGGGTGTGAGGTGGAATCTCAGTGTTGTTTTGATTTGCATTTCCCTGATGACTATGATTGTTGAACATTTCTTTAGGTGCCTGTCAGCCATTCAGATTCCTCAGTTTAGAATTCTTTGCTTAGCTCTGTACCCCATTTTTAATAGGGTTATTTGTTTCTCTGGAGTCTTGTATATATTGGGTATTAGCCCTCTATTGGATGTAGGAGTAGTAAAGCTCTTTTCCAAAGCTGCTAGTTCATGCTCTCTCCAGTTTCTTTTATGTTTTTCTTTTTTTCTATTTTTTGTTTTCTTGAAACAGGGTTTCTATATATAGCCCTGGCTGTCCTAGAGCTTACTCTGTAGACCAGGCTTGCCTTGGGCTCAGAAATCTGCCTGCCTATGCCTCCAAATTGCTGGGATTAAAGCATGTGCCACCATTGCCCAGCCTTCAGTTTCTTTTTGGAGGCACTCGGAGCTATGAGTTTTTCTCTCAGGACTGCTTTCCTTGTGTCCCATAAGTTTGGGTATATTGTGGTTTCATTGTCATTAAACTCTAAAAAGTCTTTAATTTCTTTCTTTATTACTTCCTTGACTAAGTTATCATTGAGTAGAACATTGTTCAGCTTCCCCATGGATATTGGCTTTCTATTGTTTATGTTCTTATTGAACATAAACCTTAGTCTATGGTGATCTGATAGGATGAGTGGAATTATTTCTGTCTTCTTGTATCTGTTGAGGCCTGCTTTGTGACTGATTGTTTGGTCAGTTTTGGAGAAGGTACCATGAGGTGTTGAGAAGAAGGTATATCCTTTTGTTTTAGGACAAAATGTCCTATAGATATTTGTTAAATCCATTTGTTTCATAAATTCTGTATGTTTCACTGTGTCTCTGTTTAGTTTCTGTTTCTATGATCTGTCCATCAATGAGAGTGGGATGTTGAAGTCTCTCACTATTATTGTATGAGGTGCAATGTGTGCTTTGAGCTTTTGTAAGGTTTCTTTTATAAATGTGGATGCCTTTGCATTAGAAGCAGAGATGTTCAGCATAGAGAGTTCTTGGTAGATTTATTTATTTTTTGATGAGTATGAAGTGTCCTTCCTTATCTTTTTTGATAACTTTTGGTTGAAAGTCGACTTTATTCAATAGTAGAATGGCTACTCCAGCTTGTTTCTTGGGGCCATTTTCTTGGGAGTGTTTTCTAGCCTTTTAGTCTGAGGTAGTATCTGTCTTTGTCACTGAGGTAGGTTTCCTGTATGCAGCAAAATGTTGGGTCCTGTTTATGTATCCAGTCTGGTAGTCTATGTTATTTTATTGGGGAATTGAGTTCATTGATATTAAGAGATATTAAGGATAAAGATAGTTGTTTCCTGCTATATTTGTTGTTAGAGATGATATTATGTTTTTTTTGTGGGTACTTCTTCTTGGTTTGTAAAAAGAAGATTATTTTCTTGCTTTTTCTATGTTATAGTTTCACTCCTTGTGTTAAAGTTTTCCATTTATTATCCTTAAAAGGCTGGATTTGTGGAGAGATAGTGTCTAAATTTGTTTTTGTCATGGAATATCTTGGTTTCTCCATCTATGGTTATTGAAAGTTTTGCTGGGTATAGTAGCCTGGGTTGGCAATTGTGTTCTCGTAGGGTCTGTATGATGTCTGCCCAGGATCTCCGGGCTTTCATAGTATCTGGTGAGAAGTCTGGTGTAATTCAAGTAGATCTACTTTATATGTTACTTGAACTTTTTCCCTTACTGCGTTTAATATTCTTTCTCTGTTTTATGCATTTTGTGTTTTGATTACTATGTGATGGGAGGAATTTATTTCTGATCCAATCAATTTGTGTTTTGTAGGGTTCTTGTATACTCATGGGCATTTCTTTCTTTAGGTTAGAGATATTTTCTTCTATAATTTTGTTGAAGATATTTACTGGCCCTTTAAGATGGAAATGTTTGTTCTCTTATATATCTATCACTTTAGGTCTTGTCTTCTCATTGTGTCCTGAATTTCCTGGATTTTTGAGTTAGGATCGTTTTGTATTTTGCATTTTCTTGGTGTGTTGTGTCTATGTTTCCCACAGTATCTTCTGCACCTGAGATTCTCTATTCTATTACTTGTATTCTGTTGGTGATGCTTGCATCTGTGACTCCTGATCTCTTTCCTAGGTGTTCTATGTCCAGAGTTGTCTTCCTTTGTTATTTCTTCATTGCTTATACGTCCATGAGCCTGGATGGTTCTGTTCAATTCCTTCACCTGTTTTGTTATGTTTTCCTGTAATTCTTTAAGGAATTTTTGTGATTCCCCATTAAGGGCTTCTACCTGTTTACCTTTGTTCTCCTGTATTTCTTTTTCTTTCTTTCTTTCTTTCTTTCTTTCTTTCTTTCTTTCTTTCTTTCTTTCTTTCTCTCTCTCTTTCTTCTTTCTTGCTTTCTTGCTTTCCTTTCTCTCTCTCTCTCTCTCTCTCTCTCTCTCTCTCTCTCTCTCTCTCTCTTCCTTCCTCCTCCTTTCTTCTTTCTTTCTTTCTTTCTTCTTCTTCTTCTTCTTCTTCTTCTTCTTCTTCTTCTTCTTCTTCTTCTTCTTCTTCTTCTTCTTCTTCTTTCTCTCTCTCTCTCTCTCTCTCTCTCTCTCTCTCTCTCTCTCTCTCTCAGATATTTTCTTCATTTACATTTCAAATGCTATCCTGAATGTCCCCTATACCCTCCACCCACCCTGCTCCCCAATCTACCCACTCCTGCTTCCTGGCCCTTTAATTTCTTTATTTTTTCCTTGACCATGTTATCATGAGTAGAGTGTTGTTCAGCTTCCACGTGAATGTTGGCTTTCTATTGTTTATGTTGTTTTTGAAGATCAGCCTTAGTGGTGATGTGATAGAATGCATGGGATCATTTCAATATTTTTGTATCTCTTGAGGCCTGTTTTGTGACCGATTATATGGTCAATTTTGGAGAAGGTACCATGAGGTGCTGAGAAGAAGGTATTTCCTTTTATTTTAGGATAAAATGTTCTATAGATATCTGTTAAATCCATTTGTTTCATAACTTCTGTTAGTTTCAATGTGTCTCTGTTTAATTTCTGTTTCCAGGATCTGTCCATTGATGGGAGTGGGGTGTTTAAGTCTCCCATTATTATTGTGTGAGGTGCAATGTGTGCTTTGAGCTTTACTAAAGTTTCTTTAATGAATGTGGCTGCCCTTGCATTTGGAGCATAGATATTCAGAATTGAGAGTTCATCTTGGAAGATTTTACTTTTGATGAGTGTGAAGTGCCTCTCCTTGTCATTTTTGATAACTTAGGGTTGGATGTCGATTTTATTCAATATAGAATGGCTATTCCATCTTGTTTCTTCAAACTGTTTGCTTGGAAAATTGTTTTCCAGCCTTTTACTCTGAGGTAGTTTCTGTCTTTGTCTCTGAGGTGGGTTTCTTGTGTGCAGCAAAATGTTGGGTCCTGTTTATGTAGTCAGTCTGTTAGTCTATGTCTTTTTATTGGGCAGCTCAGTCCATTGATATTAAGAAATATTAAGGAAAAGTAATTGTTCCTTCCTATTATTTTTGTTGTTAGAGTTGGGATTCTGTTCTTGTGGCTATCTTCTTTTAGTTTTGTTGAAGGATTAATTTCTTGCTTTTTCTAGGGCATCATTTTCCTCCTTGTGTTGGACTTTTCCTTTTATTATCCTTTGAAGGGCTGGATTCATGAAAAGATATTGTGTGAATTTGGTTTTGTCATGTAATACTTTGGTTTCTCCATCTATGGTATTTGAGAGTTTTGTTGGGTATAGTAGTCTGAGCTGGCATTTGTGTTCTCTTAGAGTCTGTATAACATCATCTTCTGGCTTTCTTAGTCTCTGAGGAGAAGTCTCATATAATTTTAATAGGTCTGCCTTTATATGTTACTTCATCTTTTTCCTTAACTCCTTTTAATATTTTATCTTTATTTAGTGCATTTTTTGTTCTGATTATTATGTCGGGAGGAATTTCTTTTCTGGTCCAGTCTATTTAGAGTTCTGTAGGCTTCTTTTATGTTCATGGGCATCTCTTTCTTCAGGGTAGGGAAGTTTTCTTTTATAATTTTGTTGAAGATATTTACTGGTCCTTTAAGTTGAAAATCTTCATTCTCATCTTCTCCTGTATTTCTTTAAGGGAGTTATTTATGTCCTTCTTAAAATCCTCTATCAGCATCTTGAGAAGTGATTTTAAATCCAAGTCTTGTTTTTTCAGTGTGTTCAGGTATCCAGGACTTGCTGTGGTTGGAGAACTCAGTTCTGATGATGCCAAGCAGTCTTGGCTTCTGTTGGTAAGATTCCTGCCTTTGCCTTTTGCTATCTAGTTACCTCTTTTGTTAGATGTTCTTGCTGTCTCCGGCTGGAGCTTGTTCCTCTTGTGGGTCCATAAGCCAGTGTTGGCACTCCTGGGAGAATAGCTCTCTGCTGGCGGAACTTGTGTACAGAGGGTTCTGGAACAGCCCAAGCTCTGGGTGCTGATGCTGACCGGAATGATCCTCTCTCAGCTTTTCCACTGTTCTTGTGCCAAGTGTGGTCCTTGCTGTCCTGCTTTTTATTTATTTATTCGAGAGAAAGTGGCTATCTCACCTCAGAGTCCCAGAATGAAAGCACTCCTCAGTAGAACAGGTCTCTCCTGGTAGGACCCATGCACAATGGGCTGTGGAACAGCCTCAGCTCATGGATGCAGATGGCAGACCAGAATTCCTTTTTATTTCTGATTTTTTAAGTTACGATACTTTTTCGGTACCCCTTAGTTAGTTTGACTAGATGTTTATCTATCTTGTTGATTTTCTTAAAGAACCAGCTTTTGGTTTTATTGATTCTTTGTATCATACTCTTTGTTTCTGTTTGGTTAAATTTTGTCCCCAAGTTAGGAATGTGTGTGTGTCATAGCCTGTGTGTGGAAGTTAGAGGACAATTTTTTGGAGTTATTTCTTCACTTCCAAATTGACCAGGCAGCATCTCTTGTTTTCACCCATAAAGGCACTACAGGCAGAGTGCTCCATTAGTCTCAAGGTGTTTTTCCTTTCTCTACCTCCCACCTTACAAAAAATTGCAGTTAGGATCAACTACTGATTGGATAGTATATAGAATTTTATATGCATACTTTTGGTACCCGGTATTATATATGGGTTCTAGGATCAAACTTAGGGCTTCAGGTTTTCATAGAAAGAACATTTTATTCACTGAGCTATATCACTGGCCTATTATATAAATTTTGGTTTCCTCGATACTAGAGTCTTGCTACATAGCACATGCTGGCCTGAAACTTGTGATCCTATTGCCCTAGCTCCATAAATGCTGGGATGACAAGCATATACTATTGCAGTTGTTCCTTCCTCTCTTTTAACTGAAGTTTATTTGTTCCTAAGTTGTGGCTTATCTATTTTGTTTTGTTACTTATAAATTGTTTTTAGTAGTTTCTCTAGAATTGATGATATTCACTGTAAATAAATGTTTTTGCCAGGTCTGTACTTAATATATTTATAAATCTTAGAATAGTGAGTGCATTTGCATCTTTTTCCTTCTTTTCTTTGCAATATTGTTATCTTACATTTATTTCCTTGTATTTATAAACCTCATATATATTATTCGTTTTACTTTAAAGAGTTATATCCTTTTAAACGATATTTCATAGGCCAGAATGCCTTTAGACTTAGTGAGTTATTTATCTACTTATAAATGCATATATTTGCCCTTCTGCCTTGTCCTTGCAGCTGGGGCAGACCCCTAGTTGACTGTCCCCCTGAAGACTCCATATCCTGATACATCCCAGAAGACCTGCTGCACTCAGAGAAGTTGGTAAGAACAAATCCTCCATCCCCATGCCCCCTTCCCTGAGTCCCAGAGCTCCTGCTGGAAGCCTGGTATATTCAGAACCCATCACCCACCAAAACACCCACCCTCCCAAATACCACTCCCATTCCTTCCATCTCTCCCACTCCTTCAACCTACTCCTTGCTGTTGAACAATTGTACTGAGTGCAGCCCACTTCTCTGAGAGCAGTGGATTCTCAACTGCTCTGAGTGCAGAGGGTCCTCAACTTCTCAACTGCTCTGAGTGCAGAGGGTCCTCAACTGCACAGTGGGCCTCTGGGATGTATCAGGATATGGAGTCTTCAGTTGAGTAGACCAACTAAGGGTCTTCTCCAGCAGTCATCTCTCTTTAATATCTATCAATACTAATGGACTCAACTCACCTATAAAAAAGCATAAACTAGCCGGGTGTGGTGGCGCACGCCTTTAATCCCAGCACTCGGGAGGCAGAGGCAGGCGGATTTCTGAGTTCGAGGCCAGCCTGGTCTACAAAGTGAGCTCCAGGACAGCCAGGGCTATACAGAGAAACCCTGTCTCAAAAACCAAAAAAAAAAAAAAAAAAAAAAAAAAAAAAAAAAAAAAAAAAGCATAAACTAACAGACTAGATACGCAAACAAGATCCAGCATTTTGCTGAATTCAAGAAATACATCTCCACAACAAAGACAGACACCATCTCAGAGTAAAAGGATAGAAAAATGTCTTCCAAACAAGTGGTCCAAGGAAACAAGCAGAAGTTGCCATCCTAATAGCCAATAAAATAGACTTTCAACCAGAAGTTATCTAGTGTGATGAAGATGGACACTTCATATCCATCAAGGGGAAAATATACCAAGGGAAAGTCTCAATTCTGAATATATATGCCACAAATGCAAGGGCACCCAAATTCATAAAAGAAACTTTACTAAAACTCGAAACTCACATTGAACCCCAGACAATAATAGTGGGAGATTTTTTAACACCCACTCTCACCAATGGACAGGTCATGGAAACAAAAACTAAACAGAGACAGAGTGAAACAAAGAGGGGTTATGAACCAAATGGATTTAACAGATATCTACAGAATATTTCATCCTAAAACAAAAGAATACACCTTCTTCTCAGCACCTCATGGTACCTTCTCCAAAATCAACAATATAATTGGTCATAAAATAATTCTCAACAGATACAAGAAGACTGAATTAATACCATCCATCCTATCAGACCATCATGGACTAATGTGGGTCTTCAATAACAGCAAAAACTACAGAAAGCCCACATACACGTGGAAATTGAACAACACTGCTACTCAGTGATAACTTGGTCAGGGAAGAAATAAAGAAATTAAAGACTTTCTGGAATTTAATAAAAATGTTGACACATCATACCCAAACTTATGGGACACAATGAAAGCAGTGCTAAGAAGAAAGTTCATAGCACCAAGTGCCCTGGTAATGAAACTAGAGAGATCTTACACTAACAATTTAATGGCACCCCTGAGAGCTCCAGAACAAAAAGAAGCAAACTCACTCAAGAGGAGTAGAAGGCAAGAACTAGTCAAACTCAGGGCAGAAATTAATCAAATAGAAACAAAGAAAACAATAAAAAGAATCAGCAAAACCAAAAGCTGGTTCTTTGAAAGAATAAAGAGGATAAATAAACCCCTAGCCAAACTAACTAAAGGGCCAAAAGGCAGTATTTAAATTAATAAAATTAGAAATAAAAGGGAGACATAATAACAGAAATGGAGGAAATTTAAAAATCATCAGATCATACTATAAAAGTCTATACTCAAACTGAAAAATCAAAATGAAATGGATGGTTTTCTAGACAGATGCCTCATACCAAAGTTAAATCAAGAGCGGGTAAACTATCTAAACAGGCCCATACCAGACAAGGAAATAGAAGAAGTCATTAAAAACATCCCAACCAAAGAAAGCCCAGGGCCAGGTGGATTTAGTGCAGAATTCTACCAGACCTTCAAAGAAGACCTGATACCAATTTTCCTCAAACTATTTCATAAAATAGAAATGGAAGGAACACTACCTAACTCATTCTATGAAGCCACAATTACTCTGATACCTAAACTACACAAAGACCCAACGAAAAAGAGAACTTCAGACCAATCTCATTTATGAATATCAATGCAAAAATACTCAATAAAATTCTTGGAAACCAGATACAAGAACACATCAAAACCATCATTCACCACGATCAAGTAGGCTTTATCCCAGGGGTGCAAGCCTGGTTTAAAATATGAAAATCCATTAATGTAATCCACTATATAAACAAACTCAAAGAAAAAAATCACATGATCATCTCCTTAGATACTGAAAAAGCATTTGACAAAATACAGCACCCCTTCATGTTAAAAGTATTGGAGAGATCAGGAATCCAAGCCCATACCTAAACATAATTAAAGCAATTTACTGCAAACCAATAGCCAATATCAAATTAAATGGAGACATTCTTGAAGCAATTCCACTGAAATCAGGGACAAGATAAGGATGCCCACTCTCCTTATATCTATTCAATATAGTACTCTAAGTGTTAGCTAGAACAATAAGACAGCAAAAAGAGATCAAGGGGATACAAATTGGTAAAGAAGAAATAAAGGTATCACTATTTTCAGATGATATGATAGTAAACATAAGTGACTCCAAAAATTCTACCAGAGAACTTCTCCAGCTGTTAAACAACTTCAGCAAAGTGGCTGTATATAAAATTAACTCAAATAAATCAGTAGTCTTCCTCTATACAAAGGATAAACAGGCTGAGAAAGAAATTAGGAAAACGATTACTTTCACAATAGCCACAAATAGTATAAAATATCTTGGAGTAACTCTAACCAAACAAGTGAAAGACCTGTATAATAATAACTTAAGTCTCTCAAGAAAGAAATTGATGAAGATCTCAGAAAATGGAGAGATCTCCCATGCTCCTTGATTGGCAGAATTACCATAGTTAAAATGGCCATCCTACCAAAGGCAATCTATAGATTCAATGCAATCCCCATTAAAATCCAACACAATTCTTCAAAGACGTGGAAAGAGCAATTCTCAAATTCATCTGGAAAGGCAAAAACCCAGAATATCAAAAACAATTCTTAACAATAAAAGAACAGCTGGGAGAATCACCATCCCTGACCTCAAGCTTTACTACAGAGCAATAGTGATAAAAACTGAATGGTATTGACACAGATACAGACATGTTGATCAGTGGAATAGAATTGAAGACCAAGAAATAAAACCACACACTTACCATCACTTACTCTTTGACAAAGGCGCCAAAAATATACAAAAAAGAAAGCATCTTCACTAAATGGTGCTGGTCTCGCTGGCTGTCTGTATGTAGACGAATGATAATAGATCCATATTTGCCACCTTGTACAAATAAAGTCCAAGTCAAATCAAGTCCAAGTCGATCAAGGACCTCAACATAAAACCAGATAGACTGAATCTAATAGAAGAGAAAGTGGGAAAGAGCCTTGAACTCATTGGCACAGGGGGAAATTTCCTAACCAGAATTCCAGTAGCTCATACTCTAAGATCAAGAATTGATATAGGAGACCTCATAAAACTGGAAAGCTTCTGTAAGGCAAAGGACATAGTCGATAAGACAAATTGGCAACCTACTGATTGGGGAAAAAAATCTTCACTAACCCCACATCCAGTAGAGGGGTAATATCCAAAATATATAAAGAACTCAAGAAGTTCATCACCAAGAAACCAAGCAACCCAATTAAAAAAATGGGGTATAGAACTAAACCGAGAATTCACAACTGAGGAATCTTGAATGGCTGAGAAACACCTAATGAAATGTTCAAAGCCCTTAGTGATCAGAGAAATGCAAATCAAAAAGACCCTGAGATTCCACTTTACACCAGTCAGAATAGCTAAGATCAAAACCTCGGGTGACAACACATGTTGGAGAGGATGTAGAGAAAGAGGAATGCTCATCCATTGCTGGTGGGAGTGCAAACTGGTACAAGCCCCCTCGAAATCAATCTGGAGGTTCCTCAGAAAATTGGAAATAGATCTACCTGAAGACCCAGCTATATTACTCGAGAATATTCCCAAAAGATGCTCCATTATGCCACAAGGGCACATGTTCCACTGTGATAATAGCGACCTTATTTGTGATAGCCAGAAGCTGAAAACAACCTAGATGTCTCAGGACAGAAGAATGGATACAGAAAATGTGGTTCATTACACAATTAATACTACTCAGCTATATCTAATAAAAAATAAAGAAAAATAGTGATATATATATATATATATAGAGAGAGAGAGAGAGAGAGAGATTATAGATATAGATAGATATAAATCCTGATTTTTGCAGACAAATGGATGGATCTAGAAAATATCATCCTGATTGAGGTAACTCAGACCCAAAAGGACATGCACGGTATGTACTTAATAATAAATGGATATTAGCCAAAAAGGAAGAAAGAAAGAGAGAGAGAGAGAAAGAAAGAAAGAAAGAAAGAAAGAAAGAAAGAAAGAAAAAGAAAAACATACAGAATACATAAGATATAGTCCACAGAATTCAAAAGGCTCAACAAACTGAAGTGCCCAAGTGAGGATGCCTCAGCACTACTTGGGAGAGAGAAGAAAGCAATCACAAGTGGGGAGGAAGGGAGGTTAGGACTTGGGATGTAGTGTGGACAGGGTGAGGAGGCAGTGGCGGGTAGAGGGGAACCTGATCTGGTATTGGGTGAGGGAAAAGGACTGATGCCCTGAGAGCCAGCACAAAGAGTGTAAACAGGCAACTTCAGGAAATTGGAGGTTGGGGGGACCCCCAGAATGTACCAGAGACCTGGGAGGTGAGAGACTCCCAGGACTCATAGGGAAGGACTTTTGATGAAATGCCTGACAGTAGGGACAGGAACTTTTAGAGCCCACCTCTATGAGAAAGACAGGACATCAAGTAAGGGATGGGGTTGCCATCCCACAGACATATATCTGACCCATAATTGTTTCTGTCTGAAAGAATTACAGGGATAGCAATGGAGAGGAACCTGAGGAAAAGAAGATCCAGTGACAGGCCCAAAGTGGGATCCAGCTCAAGGGGTGGTTCTAAGGCCTGACACTATAAGTGAGGCTATGGAATGCTCACAAAAATGGATCTATCATGGCTGCCCTCTGAAAGGCCTAAGAAGCAGCTGAAAGAGACAGGTGCAGTTATTTGCAGCCAACCAATGGACAGAAGCAGGTGACCCCTGTTGTTGAATTAGGGAAGGTTTAAAGAAGCTGAGGAGGAAGGTGATCCCCGTAGGAGGACCAGCAGTCTCAATTAATATGGACCCCTGAAATCCTCAAACACTGGACCACCAAACAGGCAGCATACAACAGCTGATATGAGGCCCCAAACACACATACAGTAGAGGACTTCCAGGTCTGTGTTGTTTTGGGGGGTGGAGACATCCAATGGAGATAGGGTGGAGTTAGGAGTAGGTGTGGGATGTGGAGCAGTCAGATAGTCGATGGGGAGGGGTGGGGAATGGAATATGGAGTGTAAAAAAATGAGTTACAAATAAGATAAAATTAAAAAATATATATTTTTTAAACATTTTTTACTGGATGGCAGGTATCAGGAAGTTAGTACTGCTTTTGAAGCTCTGTGCCATATCTGGTATAGTTTTATTTTGACTTGAAACACTTTCTTTTTCTTGCTATATGGGTTTTCTAATAAAGTGTTTGATCATCTAATTTTGTTTCTTTTTTAATTGCATGTTGGAGAATTTTTAATTTTATCACCATTTTAAAGATGTACTTTTTTCTAAGTTCATGGGATTTCATTTAAGTACTTTAAATTTGCCAGCTCTTTGTCAAAACTTCTTGATCATGTCTTTGTAAGAAGAAAGATACAATTTCTATGGAGATAAGAATACCTGCTGGAAATAGACCTCTACAGAACATTTCTTATAGTGCAAAATATGAGTTTCTCCCACACAGAGATCAGGTGGGAAGAAACACTGCTTAAAAACTTATTTATTTCATTTGTATTACCCATGAAACAACTTACAGACCATATGAAGGTCAAGAAGAAGGAAGACCAAAGTGTGGATGCCTAGTCCTACTTAGAAGGGGGAACAAAATAATCACAGGAGGTAGAGGATAGGTGGGACTTGGGAGGAAAAAAGGAGGGAGAGAGGAAAAATGGGGGCAGGATCAGGTATAAGAGGAGATGGGGGAGATGCACAGAGGGTCAGGAAATTGAACAGAGCTATGTAGCAATAGGGGATGGGAACTGGCTGTAGCCAACAGAAAGTGCCAGACACCAGGAAAGCAAGTTTCCCAGGACCCAATGGCGATACATTAGCAGAAATACTCAACAAAGGGGAGCAAGAACCTGTAGAGACCATATCCAAAGGTTAGCCACAGCCCCTTGTTGAGGGATGGGGTAACCCACTCATCTCTAAATTTTTAACCCAGAATTGCTCCTGCCTAAAGGAAATACAGGGAAAAAGAGTGAAGCAGAGACTGAAGGAAAGGCCATGCAGAGACTGCCCCACCTGGGTATCCATCCCATATGCAGAAACCAAACCCAGTCCCTATTGCTGATGCCAAGAAATGCTTGCTGACAGAAGCCTGATATGGATGTCTCCTGAGAGGCTCAGCCAGAGCCCTACGGATACAGATTGGGATGCTAGCAGCCAACCACTGGACTGAGCAGGGGAACCCAATGGAGGAGTTAGGGGAAGGACTGAAGGAGCTGAAGGAGTTTGCAACCCCATTGGAAGAACAACAATATCAACCAACCAGACACCACCACCACCCCCAGAGCTCCCAGGGACTAAACCACCAACCAAAGAATACACATGGAGGGACCCATGGCTCCAGGTGCTTATGTAGCAGAGGATGCCCTTGACTGGCATCAAAGGGAGAGGAAGCCCTTAGTCCTATGAAGGCTTGATGCCTCAGTGTAGAGCAGTGGGGTGGGAGTGGGTATGTGGGTGGGGGATCACCCTCATGGAGGCAGGGGGAGGAGAGGAGGGGTGGGGGGTTGTTGGAGAGAAAACCAGGAAGGGGGATAACATTTGAAATGTAAATAAACAAAATAACCAATAGAAAACATGTTGGGAAACATGTTTAAGAAAACAAAGTGTCCCTTATGGTGCTACAAAGCACTGAATATTCTTATAAAAATAAACGATTATCTTTTACCTTGGTCACTTTTACTCAATGTTTTTCTTATTCATGTTTTAGAGAAATTCTTATTGGTGCTTCCCATCAGGTTGATTATAGTTACTTGGTTGTTTAACCTGCTTGGTTGTATTGAGTTTGCTGCGTTTGCGAGTGTATAGATCTTGATGCGTGGGAAAACCTTTGAGTATTTGCAGGGAAACATGAAGTTGAACTGGCCTGGCTGCCGTAAGAAGCATGTGTTATAAGTTTTTCAAATTGGAGGCCTTGGCTCTTGGGGTTCTACGTGGCTTTTCCTTTCTGAGAAACCAAGGCGCCCTCTCAAGCTGTGAAGCATTTCTCTGTATGTTCCCTTCGAAGTTAAGGAAGCATAGACGCTTGACAGGACAATTGGTCTTAGACATTAATTTTGTGTACACTGTGTACCCATCATGGCAACTATAACTGTATTGATCCTGGCAAATGCTACTATATTCTGTTTCTGATAAGAGCATAAAAACATCTGATTAAACTGTTACAGCCACAGTCTTCTTGGTGCTCCTCCAACACAAGCCTGGTTTAATTTCTCACCAGCCATATCAGGTAGCCTTGCCTGGGTAAGTAAGCGTGGACATTTTCAGGCGTGAATAATTAATTTTCTTTTCTTGTTCTAACGTCACCCTGACAGTTTTAGGGAGTCCACCTTTACATGTTGTACTTGTTAAACATGTTCCATTGCCACAGAGATTTTCATTTTTATTAATATGGTTCCCTCTGTCTTCAGTTTGAACTGCTTCTGATGCCATGTTTTGAAGTTCACTCGTCATTTACTTGAGTCAATATGCTGATGATCTCATTAAGTGGCGTTTAAATCTTCATACATTTAAAATGTGAACATTTGCTTCCTCTAGCATAGGGATCACAGTTCTCATCTTCACGCTGTCTACTATATTAAAGTGCTTGGCAGAAGTTGACCAGTTTTCCTGCTTTTATTGCCTTGTATGGCCCAAAGGGTCAGTTTTATTAGCATTTCAAACCTAATCTATATCTGCCATCCATTGTTCTTGGTCCTACATGTTAGCGCCTGACAGTTGCACTGTTAGCATGGACCCGTGTGTTTAGTTTCACAGATTATACGGGCAGCCTTGTCGAGTCTGAATTTTGCATTGTGTAACAGCTTCTGGGGTATTATAGTTCACATCTCTGAGCATTAGCCTCACTCTCTGTAATACAGGAATAATAAATAATTGCACTTAACATAATGGCTTGATTTTCAGTGACTAATGAGTTAGAATGTTGCTCAGCACATTAGGTAATGTTCACTGTGATAGTGGCTTTTAGTGCTGTCATTACTACCTATAAAGTCCAGTTGATTGATCTTTTCTTTTTTGTAAATATCAATATTTAGTCAATAAAATCACACATAATTATGTTATATAACATAATATTATCACATAAGCTTGTTAAGGAATTCTATACTCCATTTATCTGGTATAATCATAAATACATAATACAAAGTTCCTAGGGTGAGAAGAAATGGACTTTGACAGAAGTTGCTTCTTAAAAGCTAAGAGGATTGTAAAGTAGACTTTAAAAAGAAAAATCTTACAATCCAGGTTCATGCTGAAAAAGCATAGGTGTAGAGAGCTTCTAACAAGCAGATTTTATTGACACTGTGCTCTAATGGCAACAGATTGCTGAAGGAACATGGGAGTAAACTTATTTGTAAATCAAAGGATCATTTTATAGAGCAAATGATACCCACCAATCTGTCTATGCCATAAACCTGAAGTCGGGAATGCAGCACCTGTCACTGAACTGCAGCAGAGCCAATAATATTCATTGTTATGCTCTAATACCTTGTGTAACTATTTTCACATAAGAACTGCCCTTAGGAACACCTTTCCTGGAGTTTTGACGAGATTCTTGCTAATAGGAGGCCTCAAATTTATACATACTATACAAAGGTTTTTGGGTTTGGGTTTTTGTTTGTTTGTTTGTTTGTTTGTTTTGCTATGGGAGTGTGTATGTGTTCTTAAGCAGTCTGCATGAGTTTCACAGTTATGAACCAAACATACATTCAAGTTTCAACATAAAGAAAAAAAATTGATATTTGTTCTGCAAACCACTCATATATTGCCCTTGTTGTTCCATATTGAGAATAGTCTTGCCTCATGTGTGCAGGGCTCTTCTGTCTTGGATTAAAATGTCCAGCTGGGTAATCTCAGAAAGATATTGGCAGGATCATGTCTTGTAAATGTTTAATGACAGTCTTCAGAGGATCAAGGGATGAAGAAGCAATTAAAACTCAAACTCCTGATGGGATAATGTGATTCAGTCAGATTCTTATGTAGTAGTCTGACCTTGATGTAGCACCCCAGTGCAGAGGTCTGTGTGCCATTAAAATATTAAGTAATCCCCCACTGCTGTACAGGAGAGGGTTAGTACCAGAGCACTACACTCATTCCTCTGAGTCATCCTTCAGCATCAGCCTGATAAATAATACTTTGAATTTAAACAGTGTTTCTTTCAGAAAAGGATCAGTGCCTTTGTTTCCTATCTATTGTCACAACAACATTTGGGCAACGGAAGAAATTTTATTTTCTATTTGCATTCCTGTTAGGTACAATTCAAGAAAGAGCAAGACAGATAGGAAGAAAGGAATAGGGCAGGGGGAGAGATGAGAGATGTGGGGGCGGGGGACTATTTGTTTGAGATCACATAGTAATATGTATAGAGATTTTGAGAGAGACTTGAACTTTGGACTATCAATCTTGTAGTCATTCTATTTGATCAGGGTTAGCAGAAAATATATATTGTTAAGACAGAAACTAGTGTGCTTATACCCTCTGTGTTGTAAGTAACTACTCACCTTTGTTATTAAAGCATGAAAAACAATCATATTTATATGCACATATATGAACAGGTATGCGTAATTGATTTTTAATGAAATTACATATACATATTATCTATGCTATGCATAGAATTATATGTAACAAATTTCCATGCTCATATTTAAAAACAAACAATTTCCATGCTCATATATTTTAGTTTAAAAACAAACATTTAGTCCACAGATCACAGTTTACAATTCATGACCCATGATAAATGTGCCTTCTTTGAGCTCTAAGAACAATCACATGATGGTATCATGCAACATTCATTCGTGTTTCTTGTACTGTCACAAAATGATCAGGAGACTTCCAAGAGTGTTGTTAATAGATTTCTTTGTACTTTCTATATGAGGAAAACAAGATATAAACTTACTGGTCAAAGACCAGGTGGTAATGAAGCATGAAAACTGTAGTATATGTTTTGTGACTTTTGTTCCTTCTCTGGTAGCTCTTTTCATTAAAAATTTGTACCTTTACTTTATTTTCACACTAAAATCTTAGTAGTGGAGAAGCTGAATAACTAACTGATACATTCATTCATCTGTGAGGGTTCAAGTTAGAGATGGAACCACCACTTGATGGGTTCACATGGGTCTTCTGACTCACTACATTATTGTCGGAGTCTTTCAGAAATAACACAGGTGGAACTAGACAGACCTCTGTAGTCCATTGTAGCTCACTGTTTTAGCATCCTACAGTGATGCTGTGCACAATGATTTTCTTGATATACCAAAATTATCCAGACAAACTGATGAGGAGGACTACTGGATGTTTAGCAGCCTTTAAGATGAATAGTTAGGAACCATGATTTCTAGAATCTCCTCTCTTTCAGAACAGGGTAGGTAATAGGGCCACCAAAGGGCTTGCTTTCCCTGCAACTGAGGGGTTTCTTGGAACATAGTATCTGAACACTAAAGTCAAAAACGTCCCAGGCAACTGTGACGGTTCATATTAACTAGTTAGTAAATATTTGTTGGATGAATTGACCATTCCTGATAACTATGCAGCACTGGAGGTGATTCCCATCTGGAATGGGCACTAGGAAAATGGGGAAGGGTCTGGGGTAACAAACAAACCAAAGAAAGAGTGGTTTCTAGCTTCCTTGAGCCACCCAACTCTTAACTGTAGAAAACCAGACCCATCTGTATGAAATATCAGTATATATATATATATATATATATATATATATATATATATATATATCATTATAAAGGGAAATATAATATATCAGTTTGGATGATTAGTGGTACTTCTCACACTCACTTGTAAAATTGTATTATCTACCATTTTAAAAACACATGACAACACAGGCATTTAGTTCTAATCATTAGGGAAAGCACTTAAAAGGGCTGCACAGAGGCTGTACTATGGAGAGCACAGTATAAGCTATAGGTGATGACCAGTTTCAACAGAGTAGTGGTGGCCTGCATGGGGTCCATAGCAGGTTAGCATGATAGTGCTGGCTTCTACACTCAGGACTTGTGGTCACTGAGAATTCTCTCAGACCTCCAGTGTCACCTGCCTTTGATGAAGACTGTAAATTTGGGCTGCCTGGTGACCTACTTGGATTTCCATGGTTTGGGTGCATTCGTTTCTGTGGGCCCCATTGAAACCCAAGTCTTCTGTAAGTGGATGGATTTGATCTTTCTGTCAAGGGACTTCAATTACACTACGGGTCAACAATTCTCCTCATCCAGCAGAAAATTATAAATACCACAAGGACCTACATAGCCTTGTGATGGAATGACTACTAAAGCCTCACAGTGTTGACAACCACAAATGACCAAATAATGTTTGAGAAAAGCAGTGCATAGCCTTTCAAACTCTCCTTAGAGACATTCTCTATGGAAGGCCTTATTATAATTTTCATTTGCAGCTGGTGACTGTTTACTGAAGACCTTGGTTATGAAGATTCAGTTTAAATATGCATCAGTAAATTCTGCTGCCATTACATGCTGGCCAACCTCAGTAATGAATCTGGCTGGCTCTTCAAAGTCTGAATTAGCATCCACAACAGACATTCCCTCTGATTGGCAGGCAGCCTTAAGGAATTCAGACATCTAGCTAGGCCCCTCTCCATTTCCTCTCAAACCACAGATAAACTATAGCTCTTAAGACCTATAAGTCTCTAGTTTTTCTCCTCTGGAATTCTTACTGTGCAGTCTCTCTCCCATCCTGATTTCTCTTTGTACTTTACACTGTACTCTTATGTGCTCATCTTTCATGCATAATTCCTTCACAAATTTAAAAAGCCAATTGTCATTATGCTGTTTGTTTTGTGTAAACCAGATTTTTGAGGTAGACACTCTATTTCCTTAGTGTGGATAGCAAAGAGGCATAGACATAAGTTAACTAATGGTCACTGAAGTGGCATACAGAAAGCCAGTCCAAAGCACAGTGCCAGTGAGACTAGGAAGCAGGTGGTGTGGGTAGGACTACATACTACTATCCAGCCTAGAAACACTGTCCCCACTGATAGCACAGCCTAATCATGCATGAAGAAAATCAATTTATCTTCTACTGAATGTCAGATGAAGGCTAAGTCAAGTAGTGATCTATTCTTTGGAAGAACAATGTGAGCATAGTATAGGAGATGAGTAAAATTTCCATGGATTCCAATTATAGATCTGTGAATATCTGAATTAGGTGAAGCTTTTCATACTGAGTCACTCATGTCTATGAACTGGCTAAAGTGCTCGGCATATTCTCTACATCACCAAAAATTCAGCCAACACAATATTGGGGTAATATGGGCCCACAACCTAGAAGAAAACTGTTTGAGGTAGATAAAACTTCAATAGATTTCCTGTGTTTTCAGCAGACTTAGACTCACACTTGCTGCTGTATGTAGCTTTTGATTACAAACACAACAGTTGGGCAGTGCTGGTACCCATAGTTATCTTGTTAATTAGCTTATGTCATACAATGTATAGTCAGGGCTGTAACACTACAAGCAGAAGAGGCACACCAGAATAGCTTTTGAGCTAGCTGTCTTTCCTATTAGCAGGATGCTGGGAAGTCCTTCCTTCCAGAAACAATGAGGAGGCATATTGCCTGTCTTTCTATGCTGCTTTCCCCCATCTTTGGTTCAGTATATTTCAGTTGTGAAGCAGAATAGAACATAGGAAGAGTGCTGCAGAAGAGGGATACACATAGAATCTGCCTAGGAAAAATTCTAATTTCTATCTTGTGCTTTGTGTATTTCAGAATGAAAATTCTATACTCATTAAACTGTCCATTGTGCAAACAATACTGGGAAACAAGATGGGGTTTAGGAAGCTGAAAGGGAGGAGAAGAGGCAAGACAGAGCAAAAAAACAAAATTAGGACTTTTTTTTTAAAGGGGACTACAAAATGTTCAACCAGAGAGGAGAAAATATTTGTGTAGAATTCAAGGAAGAATGAAGTGATGCATCATTTCAATGTGGAAAACTGGCAGTGACATCACCACTGCAGACACAGAAAAATTAATAAATTAATATGAGGGACGACTAAACATTTGGTATTTTCACTTCATGTACAGAAGTGCAATGGATCTACCAGAATAAAATTACTAGCTACTAGACAAAACAGTGACACAGAGGAAAAAAAAGAAAGAAAGAAAGAAAGAGAGAGAGAGAGAGAGAGAGAGAGAGAGAGAGAGAGAGAGAGAGAGAGAAAGAAAGAAAGAAAGAAAGAAAGAAAGAAAGAAAGAAAGAAAGAAAGAAAGAAAGAAAGAAAGAAAGAAAGAAAGAAAGAAAGAAAGAAAGAAAACACACTGGCCACCTTCTGTGTACCAGGTGCTGCAATGTATTGTCCCATTTAATCCCAAACATGCAGTGCTGTGGAGATCAGGTCTCCTTTAGAGATGAGCAAAAATGCTTAAGGAGACAAATATCCCAAGTTCAAATAACTACTCAACAACCAGTACAGGTCAATCATGAGGACAAACTGCAGTCCTTCTCTACAAACTGGAGTGTCTTATGGGACAAAGTCCTAGCACACTCTAGAATGGAAACCAGCATATTTTAATGATCAACATGTGACAGCTCCTTGGAACATTCTCTCCTTTATTCATCACCTGTAACTCTAATTTCATTCATAAACAGACGTGTTGACTGACACAAAGTGCTAGGCTTCTTTAAAGGATGATTGTAATCAACACCAAGACAATTACACATTTGTGGTGCCTGGGTTAGGAGTAATATGGAACTTCAGCATCCTTCTTTAACAGGGAGATCTTATTTGAAAGCTCTAGGGAAAGAAACTTGGAGATTTCTTGTGTATATACCCATCATGCTCATGGTGGGTGTTCTGGTGCTCTTTCTGGGTCTAAAATATATATGTCCCCAGAGATGGAATGGGCATGGCTATTAGGACAGATGCAAATTTCAGTAATTTAGAAAACTGTAGTGCAAATTCATAGTTTTCAGTGTCCTTATATGAGTCTACGTTAGAGGTCACCAGATAAATTCTTTTCCTTGATTTGGGACTTCAGGAGAAGAAAAGAGATGAAATGTGAGAGGTAGGTGTGATTATCTCCTACTAGAGTAGACAGATCAGGTGACTTCTTCAAGGCCACTCTCTGCTAGGAATGTACCACAGGGGCAGGCTATAAATGGAACCTGCCATTCTGCAGCCTCCATCTCATAGAACCGAGCTTTACAAACTTCTCTAAGTTGGTGATTTAACCAACTATATTATAATTCTGTGAAGTCACACCAGTAAATATTGCCCCCATAGTTCCATTACTTGCCTTATATCCTATAGCTACTTCTCAGCAGAATGGATTCCTTTTATTACAGACCTATTTCTGTTGCTCCCATCTGAAGGAAATTCATTCTTCCTATAATAACTGCCCTTTCTCCATTTACCATCAAACCTCTTGTTTCCTTACCTGCTTTCTCCAATTCTTCATTTCTGACTCACTTTCTGTCTCCCTTTTACTGTTTCCTTAAAATACCACTTGCCAAGCTCAGCCTGCTGGTCACTGAAACTAACGAGCAAAGGCATCTTTCTGAGAACTCTTTCTGCATAGAACATCTTTCTTAAAGGACCCATCTCTGACTGAACCTCTGCAGGGGATTTCTTCCCCCAAATGCTCCTAGTTGCCTAATTTCCTTTTGCAGTCTTCTCTGCAAATTTTCATATCCTCAGCCCCTCCCCTCTCTGTTACCCCATAGATTACTGGGGCAGCATTTTATCAAAGTGATGGTGATATGTCTGGACCTAGTCAGAGACCCAGGACATATGAAACTGCCTGAAGCAGGGCTTTCCTCCTGCCCCAGACTTGAAGGTTCTTCCAATTTCTGTGAACACACTTTGGTTACGTCAGATGGCAGAGGCTGACAACTGATCATTGAAACTTGTCTTTCTCCCTTGACATTACTAGTTTATCCATCTCCTCTGTCTGTACTTTGACCCCTCACTGAGGCCATTGCTATTTCTTGTTGGGCCTTCCCATCTATTCCACTTCAGCTTCACACCCACTGTTACCTTTCTAAACATATAACGTTTTATTCTTGCATAGTTTGTTATGAGAAGTCTACTACTCCTTACTTTCATGAAAGCCACTATATTAGTACACCTACTTCTCAAATTATGATGAGATTATGCCTTATGAAAGCTTACTTAAGTTGGGAATATTAGATGTGGGGAACACAGGGAAGACAGCTAACATACTGAGAAGAGTGGATTAACAAATGCAGTGTCCTGTAGAACAAGAGCTATTACATTAGTTGATAGAATGGCTTGCTGAGATCTGTGGCTCTCTGATGTTACCCAGAGGAGAAAAAGGGAGGTAGGAAGAGAGGGAGAAGGAAAGAGAAAGGGAGAGGGAGAAGGAGAGAGGGAGAGGAGGAGAGAGGGAGAGGGAGAGGGAGAGAGAGGGAGAGGGAGAGAGAGGGAGAGAGGGAGAGAGGGAGAGAGTGAGAGAGGGAGAGAGGGAGAGAGGGAGAGAGGGAGAGGGGGAGAGGGGGAGAGAGAGAGGGGGAGAAGGTCTTCATGAACCATGTGGGAAAGATCAAAATTCAAAGCATGGTCTACTTGATGTGTGTTATGTTCATCCACTGTAAAGTTGAACATCCATGCAAAAGACTGTTTCGTCACTGTCATTCCAACCTTGTTTTTCCTCTTCTCTTATTTTTCAGAGATGCCAAGCTTCTTCCTGTTCCTTACTGTGCCATGCTTTCATAGTTTCTTAACCTTTTCAATGGGTATTCTGTGAAACCCCTCCCCTATGCTGTTCAGTTGACCTCTAGGTAATTATTACTGGTGTAGAGGTCACTTCTTCTTAAAGGTCTTCCCAGACCTCAGCTTGGTCCACTGTCTCTCAGGTTTCACCAGAGTCCATGTACTGTCCTACAAAGGCAAGTGATTACCACTTGTTTATGTGTCCACATCTCCTAGTAGAATATGAAGCAGAGGAGAGTATTGACTCTTTTGTGGCTGTCATCAGTTCCTATCAGTGTCCAGCAAGAATAACCATGTTGGATACTCCATAATGAATAAACAATCTTAAAGACTGAGAGTACTGCAGCAAGGGAGGGTGGCAACCTCTGCTTTTCCAGATGAAAGGTTTTTCTTGAGACAGATGAATAGCAGCAGAAAGAGAAAACCGTCTTTTTGGAAAACATCTCTTGTATCAACTGGAGTATATGAGGGGACAATTAAGAATCATGTGTGCTTTGAGAGTGTGAGAAAGAGAAAATAATATTGGGAATATAGTCCCCTTCTCTATTCTTGTATAAGATATTTACCAAACTCTAGCTGGATGTTTCTATGTCTCTACTGAAACAAGCAGAGCTTACAGTGATGACATAACAAAGTGTCCTGCTACTCACTACCTTCCACATTCTTGTGAGGTCATAGGCTTCAACATATGCTCCTAAATGACCCCCCCCCAGTCCTCCTCTGACTGGTGGGTGGTAAGACATGTGTTGCTTCAAGATGACATAGAAGTTAAGAACTACCTAAAAACAGAGTGGCTTATTTTGAACAAGGGATATCAAAAGAGAACCTGTGTAGCAATTGGCGATCTGGGATAAGGCCATAGAAATTTGTGTGACACTTGTAAGCTAGGGAACTTCTCTTGTTCTAGGATTAATGTAGAAGTCCTGGAAGATAAGCTGGACCTAACTTTCATCTTATGAAGCTTGTAATTCATCATTTATAAGAGAGAAGAGTTACTCCATGGTTAACTGCTGAGAAAGTATCATAAAACATTGACATCTGTGCTAGGCCTTGATTTCTCTTCTAGAAGAGAAAATATTAGCACAGTCTGAGTAAGAATCACCTGAGAGAATAGGAAAAGGAATGGGAGAGGATACACACAGAGCCCACAGAGAATAAAGAGAAGAGGAGCATAGGTAAATAGGTTGGTTCTAATCACGGACTATTGGAAGGTGAGATAGGACAAGCCTGACCTGCAGTGTTCCACAGGTAAGATCAATGGCTCATTTACCCAGCTTTAAAAGGCTACAAACAGCTATTTTTTTACGTTGGGAAAGAAATCTAATAATTTGTATGACTTTCTGCTATGAATCTGATAAAAAGCCTCCCGAAGTCTGTAACAAATGGCCACAGGAGCCCTGCATTCCTGCCGCAATATTATAATACACTGCCTGTGAGTTGGATCGTATCAATTTCTTTGGGACCTCCAGCCATCTTCACAATTCATCTTTTGGTTGCTTTACTTGGTTCCATTTTATTGAGTTTGGATTTCCAGCACTAGCTATAAGTTAGACTGGTTATGTGTAGTGATGGAGGTACAACTACAGACTTTCAGGAGCTCAAATGGAGAGCTATGGGGAATGAAAATGAGTATCACTATTAGTGTCAAAGGAAAAATGGCTAGAATTCCAAATATTAGAGGCGAATATGGAGAAAGTGAGACCTCCACAGGTGGAGAGGAGAGAAAGCCATTGGAGAAAGCCACTTTGGAAAACAACTTGGCAATTTTTACAAAGTCCTATGACGTTTTCCAAGAAGAAAATAAAGCAAATGCCCACAAACTACTTGTATCAGCATATATACAACTTTGTGAGTGCCAAAAACTGAAGAAGAGGTATACATTTATATAGTGGCAAACTGGACAACCAAGTTGTAGTTTGTGGATATTATGCAATATTGTCCAGCAATCAAAAAGAATAGATTTCCTGGGGCTGGAGAGATGGCTCTTCTTTTCCAGACGTCCTGAGTTCAATTCCCAGCAATCACACTGTGGCTCACAACCATCTATAATGGAATCTGATACACTCTTCTAGTGTGTGCCTGAAGACAGCTACAATGTACTCATATAAGTAAAATAAATCTTCAAAAAATAGATTTCCAATAAATGCAACAGTATGAGTGAAAAACAAAAGGCCACAGTGCTGAAGAAGTACAACCATACTCCATGTGTAATCTCCCTGATATCAGGTTCAAATTCAGGCAAAAGTAATCCCTGGCAGCTCCATTCAGAACAGTATTGTCTCTGAGAGTGATTGGGGTTTACTGAAATGTAGTGAGGAAGACGGATAGGGTGTTAGAAATGGATCTTTATTTGGATGTTGTTTGGACAGGCTACATGATTGTCAAATGTTATCAAATTTGGCATATTACTATGTGCCAATTATATCACAACAAAATAAACTGAAAAGGAGAGTTCCAGAAAAGGTCTGTCATAGGTGCTAAAAGCACGAATTACATACTTGGTAGGAACTGCCCAGAAAGAGAAGGACAATTGGATGATAAATGGATTTAAAGGGGCCTCTATATGGAACATTTTGTATAAAACAACGTTGGTACACTCATATCAAGAAAAACATCAATTTAAAGTGAGAAAATAGACTGTGTTCAGATTCCTGATAGTGAATATATTGTGATTCTACTTGGAGTGATGATGTTTCATAATGACAATTAAACTATGGAGCTATAAACATATTTATATTTGGTACATAAAAAGTAAAGTCTAGAGAATTAGAAATGAAAAGAGAGAATTTTGATTGCTTTTACCAGAAATTTGTGATTGATATTTGAGGAGACAGGTGTGTTTGCCTTGATTGGAACATTGCACAGATATTTTACATTAACAAAACATCACCTAGTGGCTGATTAATATGTAAAATTTGTATGCATCATGATTAAAATTTAAAAAAAATATAAAATGAAAACAGTTGCTTGAAATATGGTTAAGTCATGGAGGAAGTAGTAGAAATAGAGGACACTGGTGGAAGAAAGGGAAACCTGCTGCGTCTTTGTCAGGAAAAAAGATGAAGAACTGAGTGAAGAAGGATAAAAAAAAATCACAGAACTGTAGTGGACATGTGGGGATCTGGATGCAGTGGTAGGAATCTGATGGTGACAAGGAGATATAGATAGGCTGAATCTGCGGAGCACAGAGAGGATGTGGAACACATTTAGAGAGTTTGGCAGGGTTTTGCCCACAATACATGTGACCTATAACTTTATGGCATAGATAAGTGTGGAGATGTCATCAAGTCTAGGAATTGAAAGGCCCAAGGAGTGAGAGCACACAGTGGTTACTGAGAGCACAGTGGAATGTATCATGGTTGTGACAGTGATAAAACAGGATAGGGACAATGAGAAAGTCCTGGAAGGCAAGAAGAGAAACAGGAACAGCAGCCATAAGAAAGTGGGTAAGTGCAAGATAATGCTGTTAATCAAAGGGATTTCAGGGTCAAGATGTCTATGGAGACAGTTCTAGATAATGACAAGTTATGAAGTCTGGTGACAGCAGTGACTTGCAGTGGGGGGTGGGGTTGGGGGTGGGGGTGGGGTGGAGTCATGAAGGATGATGGCAGATTTTAAGAGAGACAGAAAATGACTTAAGTCCTTAAGGTAATAGGGCAGAGTTTCACTACTTAGCATGTCTTTCTCTTATGGTACTGGCTATATTTAACCCTGATATGGTTTGGATATGAATCGCCCCTGACAGACTCATGAGTTGAAGTCTTGGCTCCTAGTTGGTGCTGATATTTTGGGAGGCGTTAGAAACAGTAGAATGAGCCCTCTTTGGAGGAAGTAGGTCATTGGTGCCATGGTCACCTCCTATAGTCATCTCTGTTTCCCTGAGTGCCATGAGGTAATCAATTTTGCCGTGTTATTTCAAATGATATTGTAAATTGTTCTTTCTAACTTTCTGAACTATTGAGTGGAGATTTTGTTGGGGATTGCCCTGAATCTGTAGATGGCTTTTGGGAAGATGGTCTTTTTTTACTAAATTAATCCTGCCACTCACTGAGCATGGGTGATTTTTCCATCTTCTGAGATATTCTTTGATTTCTTTATTATGGGACTTGAAGTTCTTGCCATACAGATCTTTCACTTGCGTGGTTAGAGACACGCCTAGGTATTTTATATTATTTGTGACTATTGTGAAGGGTGTTGTTTCCGTGATTTCTTTCTCAGCCTGTTTATTCTTTGAGTGGAGGCAGTCTGCTGAGTTGTTTGAGTTCATTTTATATCCAGCCACTTTGTTCAAGTTGTATATCAGGTTTAGGAGTTCTCTGGTGGAATTTTTAGGGTCACTTATATATACTATCATATCATCTGCAAATAGTGATATTATGACTTCTTCCTTTCCAATTTGTATCCCTTTGATCTCTTTTTGTTGTATAATTGCTCTGGCTAGAACTTCAAGCAGTATATTGAATAGGAAGGGAGAAAGTGGGCAGCCTTGACTAGTCCCTGATTTTATTGGGATTGCTTCAAGTTTGTCTTCATTTAGTTTGATGTTGGCTATTGGATTGCTATATATTGATTGTTTTTCCTATGTTTACGAATGGGCCATATATTCCTGATCCTTCCAAGTCTTTTACCATGAAAGGGTATTGAATTTTGTCAAATGCATTTCTCAGCATCTAATGGGATATGAATGTAGTTTTTTGCTTTGAATTTGTTTATATAGTGGATTACATTCATGGATTTCCATAAATTGAAACATCCCTGCATCCCAGGAATGAAGCCTACTTGATCACGATGGATGATCATTTTGATGTGTTCTTGGATTTTGTCTGTGAGAATTTTATTGAGTATTTTTACATCAATATTCATAAGGGAAATTGGTCTGAAGATCTCTTTCTTTGTTGGGTCTTTGTGTGGTTTAGGTATAAGCATAATTGTGGCTTCCTAGGATGAATTGCATAGTGTTCCTTCTGTTTCTATTTTGTGGAAAAGTTTGAAGAGTATTGGTATAAGGTCTTCTTCAAAGGTCTGATAGAATTCTGCACTAAACCCATTTAGTAATGGGCTTATTTTAGATGGGAGACTTTTAATGACTGCTTCTATTTCTTTGGGGGTTGTGGGACTGTTCAGATGTTTTATCTGATCCTGATTTAACTATCTGGTATCTGTCTAGAAAATTGGCCATTTCATCCAGAATTTCCAGTTTTGTTGAATATAGGCTTTTGTAGTAGAATCTGATGATTTTTTGAATTTCCTCATTTTCTGTTGTTATGTCTCCCTTTTCATTTCTGATTTTGTTAATTTAGATACAATCTCTGTGCTGTCTGGTTAGTCTGGCTAAAGGTATATTTATCTTGTTGATGTTCTCAAAGAACTGCTCCTGGTTTTGTTGATTCTTTGTAAAATTTTTTGTTCTTTGATTCTACTTGGTTGATTTCAGCCCTGAATTTGATTATTTTCTGCCATCTACTCCTCTTGGGTATACTTGCTTCTTTATGTTCTATAGCTCTCAGGTGTGCTGCCATGCTGCTAATGTATGCTCTCTTCAATTTCCTTTTAAAGACACTCATAGCTATGAATTTTCATGTTAGCATTGTTTTCATTGTGTCCCCTAAGTTTGGGTATATTTTGCCTTCATTTTCATTAAATTCTAAAATGTCTTTAATTTTTTGCATTGTTTCTTCTTTGATCAAGATATCGTTGAGTAGAACATTGTTCAGCTTCCATGTGTGTGTGTGTTTTCCTTTTTTTTTTTTTTTTTTTTTTTTTGTTATTGAGGCCCAGCCTTAGTCCATGGTGATCTGATAGGGTATATGGGATTATATCAATCTTCTTACATCTGTTGAGGCTTATTTTGTAAGTGATTATATGGTCAGTTTTGGAGAAGGTACCATGAGGTGCTGAGAAGAAGGTATATGCTTTTGTTTTAGGATGAAATGCTCTATACATATTTGTTAAACTCATTTTGTTCATAACTTGTGTTAGTTTCACTATTCCTCTGTTTAATTTCTGTTTCAATGACGTGTCCATTGTTGAGAGTTTGATGTTGGAATCTGTGTGAGGTGCAATGTGTGCTTTGAGTTTTAGTAAAGGTTTTTTTTTTTTTATTTTATTTTATGAATGTAGGTGCCCTTGCATTTGGAGCATAGATGTTCAGAATTGAGAGTTCATCATGGTAGATTTTTCCTTTGATGTGCATGGAGTGTCCTTCCTTATCTTTTTTGATAACTTTTGGTTGAAAGTTGATGTTATTTGATGTTAGAATGTCTACTTTAGCTTGTTTCTTGGGACCATTTGCTTACAAAGTTTTCTTTTTTCAGCCTTTTACTCTGAGGTAGTGTCTGTCTTTGTCACTGACATGGGTTTCCTGTATGCAGCAAAATGCTGGGTCCTGTTTATGTATCTAGTCTGTTAGTCTATGTCACTTTATTAGAGAATTGAGTCCATTGATGTTAAGAGATGTTATGAATGGGGATGTGTCTTACTCCCATTTATCTCCAATTCTCATCCTTCTATTCAGGGAATAACTTGGCAGTGTATAGGGGCACCCAGGTATAGTGGCTTGTGTTCTTATGCTAATATGTTACCCAAAAACCTGTCCCCAGTTGGCTCTGATTGGGAAATAAAGTTGCCAGCAGCCAATGGCTGGGCTGGTAGACAGAGGCAGGACTTTTAGGATGCCCAGGCAAGAAACATGAGAGGAGGAAGAAGGGAGTCCTCCAAGAGAAGGGCATAGGCAGACCATGCTGGAAAGGCATGGAGGGAGAGACAGATGAAATATAGGTGCAAGGGGGAAAGTGGCCCCAGAAGGGCTGCCCAGAAGGGTCCAAGGGCAGCAAAGATAAAATATAGATTTAATAAGCATTAACTCAGGAATATCGGAGAAATAACCATTGAGCATGTTAAAGCACATTAAAAATAAGCTGGTGTGTGTGTGTGTGTGTGTGTGTGTGTGTGTGTGTTTGTGTGTCTTTCATTCATGAATCCAAAACATTTGGGAGGATTTAGAGGAGCCTCCACCAGGAGCATAGAGCAGACTTTAACAATTTACTGCAATACATAGGTATTTATTGAAATCACTTGACTGTTCAGCAAGTATGCTGACAAAAGATACAAGAACCATAGATTTCAGTATCTGGAAAGAAATCACATGGTTGGTGCTTAAAAGGGGGGTGCTGTTTGCTTCTGAGTCATCTCTTCAGTTATTTCAGTGATTTTTACTAAAGATGAAAACAATTCCTTCAAGCCTTCAAAAAATTGCAGTTCTTTTCCGGGTACTCCCAAGCTTCTACATTTCAAAGGCCAGTGGGAGCTGCTTGGTGGAGTCAGAGAGGAGAGGAACCATTTCTCCCATGCGACAGCTGTTTATCTTGAGTAGTATTGTCTCTCTGTGCCTTAACTTCTTCATAGAGAAATCATCCAAGTGGCTATACAACTATGAGTAAAAGTTACTAACAATGAATTGTGATACATGCAGAAATTAAATTGATAATAAGAATCAACTTAGATTTGAAACAGTAATGGTTATCTTGGTTCACTGGTCTCGGTTCATAATTACATGGCCAATTTGCAGTAACTGAATATTTTTTCTCATTGATCAGGACCCTATCATCTCTACAAACAAAGAAAATTCAAAACATAGTCACTTTCACTCCTTCAGCTGTTGCTGTGTCCCAGTCCAAGTTCCATAAACCTTCTGTCAAGAACGTTGTCACTCTTCCATGTGAGGCCCTGTTTCTGTCTGTTATTACATGTCACTGGTCAGGAAGCAGAGTTTAGATCACAAGGAAATCCGAGATACACAACCCAAAACCTTTTCCTATGATGTGCATCTTCCGAGTAAGTTCTGTATCCTCAAAGTTCCAAAACACCATATTATAGCACCACCATCAGGGGACCACATGTTCAAATAAAAAAGCTTGTGGGGGATATTTCACATTCAAATTATAATACCAAGGTATCTTTAGCCTTTGGCCCACAGTAGAATCTCAACACAATAAGTGTGTTGGTTCCCAATTCTAAGAAGGGGTGAAGTGTCCACACTTTGGTCTTCATTCTTCTTGAGTTTCATGTGTTTTGCAAATTGTATCTTGGGTATTCTAAGTTTCTGGGCTAATATCCACTTATCAGTGAGTACATATCATGTGAGTTCTTTTGTGATTGGGTAACCTCACTCAGGATGATACCCTCCAGATCCATCCATTTGCCTAGGAATTTCATAAATTCATTGATTTTAATAGCTGAGTAGTACTCCATTGGGTAAATGTACCACATTTTCTGTATCCATTCCTCTGTTGAGGGACAAAATACCCAGGGAAGGAGTTACAGAGACAAAGTTTGGAGCTGAGACAAAAGGATGGACCATCCAGAGACTGCCGCACCCGGGGATCCATCCCATAATCAGCCACCAAACGCAGACACTATTGCATATGCCAGCAAGATTTTGCTGAAAGGACCCTGATATAGCTGTCTCTTGTGAGGCTATGCCAGTGCCTGGCAAACACAGAAGTGGATGCTCACAGTCAGCTATTGGATGGAACACCGGGCCGGTAATGGAGGAGCGAGAGTAAGTACTCAAGGAGCTGAAGGGGTCTGCAACCCTATAGGTGGAACAACAATATGAACTAACCAGTACCCCCAGAGCTCGTGTCTCTAACTACATATGTAGCAGAAGATGGCCTAGTCAGCCATCATTGGGAAGAGAGGCCACTTGGTCTTGCAAACTTTATATGCCCCAGTATGGGGAATACCAGGGCCAAGAAGTGGGAGTGGGTGGGTAGGGGAGTGGAGGGGGGAGGGTATGGGGACTTTCAGGATAGCATTTGAAATGTAAATGAAGAAAATACCTAATAAAAATTGGAAGAAAAGAATATAAGTGTGTTGTTGTATGATTGAGAGACAAGGCTAACTTTTTCAACTTTGTATAGTCCATCCCTGTCAGAGAAATGGGCAGAAGTCAAGAATTAATTGCTTGGGAGTTCTACTTGCTTCCTAGTGTGTCAAGGACAGCGTGGAGGTTTTCTGTTCTGTATGCACCCCCAGTGAGCAAAGGGCTTAGACCTTAACTCTCCCAATTTTATAAATATATGTATTCACACATATAAGTTAAAGAAACAAACTTGCCACTGTGCACAAATGCAAGCCCTCCACTATCTGCCAGTGTATAACCCATGCATTTTTTTTTCTGTGACTTTCATTAGCATTCAGGTCAGACACTTCTCATGGGTATGGCCTTGCACAGGGAAATTATTATTAATGAAAGAAGTATTCTGTTCTTCTGGTAGTAAGGAAGAGGAGAGGGCATTTCAGCATTCAGTGATGAAGAAGCTGTGGTCACAGTTTTATATTTTATGCCACTACATCATGGCATCTAAGCAGAATCACCAAATGAATGTTGGAACCCATCTGATGTCTATGGGATGAAAATACCATATAAGAAAATTGTGAATAAGTAGTTTGGAGGTGAAATATAAATTCAGATTTACAATATCAAATCATGGCTTTCAATTGGGTCCCTACTGAAATCTTATTTAAAAGATCCATAAAGCCATTTTTTTTTAGCTGTAGTAAGGTACAAAGGAAGCCTCAAGCCTTTTAGTAAGCTGCACTAGCACTAAAGAATCAGGCAGTGTCTGCCTGTATTATCTGCCTAGTTCTTTTAGTTCTTTAGTTTTATTTGTTTGTTTTTAAAGAGGAAGGATCACAAGCATATATGTTCATATAGGATCACAAACACACAGGACAGCCTGAAACCCACAAGGCTAGCCTTGAAACCACAGGAACCAAGTTGTTATCTTTACAGGCTTGTGCCACCACTCCTGGCCTCCTAGTTACTTAGGTTTCTAGAAAAAGTGCCAAAATGTTATGTCTGTAATCTACTGAGAATATTACAGCTTATGTAACTATGCTACTGTTTATGCTAGAACTGTTTATAGTAGCCCAAAGGTGGAAACAGTGGAAATGTCTATGAATTGAGGAGCAGATAGCAAAAGGCTGTTATATAACAGAATGTTATTCAGTCTTAAGATGAAATTATAATGCCTGTTACTACACAAGTGAATCTTAAAGTTATTGTTAAGAGAAAAGGACAGCAATTTGGGTGATTCTACTTTTGCAAGTGGAAAGAACACTCACAGAATATTCACTCAGAATATAGAAAAGATGTAGTTTTCTGGAGCTAGATGAACAAGGAAATGCAAGGTTGAATTTTTTGTTTCATGGGTATAGCGTTCAGCAAGTCAGCACGGGAAAATAGAAGATGACTTTACATGGCAGTGATGGACAATATGAATGCACTTAATGCCACAACTTCATCTTAATATATCTAAAGCAGTAGACTTCAGATAATGTATATCTTGCCACAACTAGAAAAACTCCAAAATTTTGGAGTTTTTTTCAGCTGTAAAATGTGATACTATGTGATCCTTGCTAAGTTCATAAATCTGGTGCTGCTGAGAACCTAGAACAGAGAGAATGCAAAGCTCAGGGGTCTATGCCAACCTGCCATGGGCTGGTATTGCTGAGACCTAATGCAGAGTGCAGAAGTCAGCAGGTCTCTCTGCCTGCTGTGAGTTGCTGCATTCTCCATCTTAACCTATAAGCAATGCTTTGCCAATTGCACACTGAAATTTCAGATATGCACTTCTGTTCATTGAATTTAGCTCAGGGTGCCCTTTTAGAAAAGGGCTTTTATTAGTGAAATTAACGGTGTTCATTATATGTGGACTCACAGAAATCCATTAGAGACACCGTGTAACTGCTATACTCCATCACAGAATACCATTAAGTCTACATGTTTTACTTTCAGCAATGGCTTAACTTAGTTAAAGCCCTCAAGAGTCAAGAACACTGAAGAATCCCTGATTCCTGAAATTAGCCTGATGACTAACAGAACCCTGTTCCTGGTGTCGTCACTTGTCTTGACTAATATCTTGTACAAAATACTGTTCAGAAACCTCAAAATATAGATCTGGAGCACATTCAAATTTACCAAACAGTCATAAAGTCTCTGCAAGTTCCTTTCCTAATCAGTGTTTGCTAAGTGGATGCTTTACATGTGATGATGCTTGTCTGAAATTATTGCTCATTAACATTGTACTGGGTACTTTTGTGTCAACTTGACACAGCTGGAGTTATCACAGAGAAAGGAGCTTCAGTTGAGGAAATGCCTCCATGAGATCCAACTATAAGGCATTTTCTCAATTAGTGATCAAGGGGGAAAGGCCCTTTGTGGGTGGGACCATCTCTGGGCTGGTAGTCTTGGTTCTATAAGAGAGCAGGCTGAGCAAACCAGGGGAAGCAAGCCAGTAAAGAACATCCCTCCATGGCCTCTGCATCAGCTCCTGCTCCCTGACCTGCTTGAGTTCCAGTCCTGACTTTTTTCAGTGATGAACAGCAATGTGGAAACAGAAGCTGAATAAACCCTTTCCTCCCCAATTTGCTTCTTGGTCGTGATGTTTGTGCAGGAATAGAAACCCTGACTAAGACATCTAGTCATAAAGTTGTCAGCAGAGTTGCAATTCTAACCTGAAAACTTCCTCAGATGTGGCTAAGATTGAGCTAAGAGTCACAAGTTACCAGATCGTTCAGCTCATGCTCAGCAGTGTGCAGGCCAGTGGAAAAGTCTAGTGTCAAAGAACGCATAAGCAATGAAACCATAAAGAACTGGCTTATGATCAGGTTGAGTCCTAAGAAGTTACACTGAGGTAGTGCAGCTAGTCGTCCTCCTTGACTTCACAAATAAATGAAACAGAAACAAAACAAAACCTCAGAGTTCTGAAGTTCTCAGTGATCTTCCTAAGAAACTGAAGGAAAAATTTTAATATCTCTGTTACTTAGAAGACACAGTGTATTGAGCAACTGTGTTGTGTCAGGCATTTAATAGGTACTTTAATGAATGACTGATATCAAAAGATCCCTAAGAAACAGGCACTGTGCACCTGTTTTCAGAGAGATCAACTCCATTTACATACTACTTCCCTTGACATTCCTTGTAAGATGCAGGCAGTTTGAAACTCTTTCTGTGACTTGAAGTCACTTTCAATGACTATCTTGGCCAGGAAAGGTGTGTGAAGAATGACTGGAAATGTTAGACAATGCCCTGCTCTGATGTCTGCCTGAGGAGAACTTGCCCTCTAACTCCCCTAAGGTGGGATGTCTCTGAGGCATGGTCTGCAGGATCTCTTGGATCCTCTCAGTCACTCAGGCCCACAGGAGAGACCTGTGTGCTACCATCAGGTGAGCAGCTCCTTACCATCTCCTCATTCCCTGCTAGTGCTTCCTGGAGTCATCTTTCAGAGAATTACAAGTCATAAATCCTTATTTTAGGAAATGGTTTTAGGGAGCACACCTAGGAAAATTGTGAGATCATCCATAATAAATGCATCAGCTGTCGGATTGCAGAGCTAGAATGTGACCTGAGTTTGAGATCATGTACTTCTATCTTGCCTTACTCACTATTTAATCCCTGCCTGTGCAAGTTCAGATAGGACAGAGGAGAAGGGCCAGATAAATGGTACAAAAATACCTTAGAGTGCTCTAAATGCTTTCTTTGATTAGCTTCTCAGGTCCTCCTGCCCTCAGAATTGATACCATCACTCTCCATTATGCTAATATGAAGATTATTATAAGTGTTAAAAAATCTGATTAGTCATTTCAGTAGGTTCGATAAACATCTACACAACCTCTAACCCCTGAACTCATGAGTGTTACTTTACTCTTATTTGGCAAAGTGAACTTTGAAGATATTATTAAGGATTTTGGACAAGGAATTATTCTGATTTTAATATAATCACCAGGGTTCTTTTGAGCGGGACTTAGAAAGAGTCAGAGTCTTTTTCTTGCTGTATAATAGTAAAAATGTAACAGAAATGGACCACAGACACAGGGAAATATGTTATATGCTTGCTTACAAATACATAATAGATGTAATTTCAATGAAGTTATGCCATATGGGATGATAATATTCCCAGATAATAATATTGATAATATTATTATAATATATATTATATTGCCCAGACTATCTAAAAGCAAGCTAGTGCTAGGCAAGAGAAATATCTTTGAGTTGTTGTTCATGTGGATACAACAGACTTCTCAAACAATAAATGAAATTGCTATTGTTCTTGGTTGCCTCGTAGAGCTTGAAGGTAAGGTCTGTTGTTGAAGACACCACACATTTAGATATATGACTTGGAGGAATTGACCTGTAACTGACCTGGAAGCCTCCTCCTTTGGGTCTAGTTCTCATGATATTGGAAAATGTTTTGCAAGATGCTAAAGAAGAAATGCAATCAATAATCCTATCCAGCTGCAAAACATATAAACCAGAAAGGATCACTTGGCAAGGTGTCACTAGTGCTGCAATAGTGGCACTTATATCTTGGGTACAACCAATAGCTGTCTAACTGGACATAAAGCCTACTCAATAGCAGGGAATTCATACCTGAAATGGAAAATATAGATAACTACCTATGACCAGAGGAGAGGTTATACAACTTAGAGGAGAACACACTATTTCAGTTTTCCTAAAGCAATATAATTTCTTACTACATTCTAAATATTTATTCTATTGCCCACAGATAAGTGTAGCTCATATTGTACCTTCATAATAAAATAAGCTTGTTTTTGAAGCATATGGATCTATTACAGAGATCCCCAACTGTCCAAAATGGAGAGAAGAAGTGTCTGAGGGGTACTCAGGTGCTATAATCCAACTCCCACATTTAAGGTTTAGAGAACACTGCAGAAGTGGGAGGATAGAAAGATAGTAAGAACCAGAGGACTGGGAGGTTTGCTGCTAACTGGTATCTTCTAGTCATGACAGGGATGTTGCTCCTATGAAATCTTAGCAATACAATTACCTCAACCTATATGATACCATCAACTGGTATGTCAAAGGGCATTGGGGAAAGTTCATAAGGTCCAAACTCCTGTATAAAAATCTACAGCAAATTAAAGGCTGCTGAAAAAGGAAGAATCCATTTTCTTCAGGGGCAAGCTCCCCCATACAATCCCAGGAGGTCAGCTCTCAACACCAGACATATATGCAACACTAAAATGGATGCAGTTGATCAGTGGTGTGTGTGTGTGTGTGTGTGTGTGTGTGTGTGTGTGTGTGTGTATGTAAAACAATAATCATAGAAAAAGAAGTCATATACAGTCATGTATTTGAGGAGTGAGGGAGCATGGAAGGAGTTAGGAAAGAGAAAAGAGTACACATGATGTAAACACAGTACGGAATAATGAAAGTCTAAAAAGAATGAAAAGTTTAAATTAAAAGAAGGGAATCATAAGCCACATAATATTCTGGTGATAGCAAAGCAAATAGCTGGTGGTAGTTTCATAAGGTATGATATAACTGAAAAACTCTTCTTATGGCCATTTTACTGTGATATTGAAATGTCTTAATTATGTGTCCATGACAATGAAAATATAAGGTTGTGCTGCTAGTTGCATAAAAATAAGGCATAGAACCATGTATAATAATACTGTGCATAATAATTACTGTACTGGAAAGGAAAATAAAGGCAAGGACATGAGCTTTCCCTGAGCACTCCAGAAGACACACCCCTTTTTGACTTTTGTCCTCTACAACTGTAAAAGAACAAATTTGTTTTGTTAAAACCACTGGGCTTGTGTTGTTTCATTACAGCAGCATCAGGAATCTAACACAGATGAGCAGGCACTGCCAGTTATAAGAACACATGATGTCTATTCAGCTCTAGCAATGTCTCGGTGCACTTTATGGCCCAGCTGGCTAAGTCTCCCAGCAACTTCTTGGAAAAACTAGTTTTAATCTCTTCATTGTCTAATGAGGAAACTAGGGCTAAGAGATAAGAAACTCCTAACAATGAGCTAATACCTGAATTTAAGCCTTTGGTTCCCCCAAGCCATGTTGCCTTTTAAAACACTGAAATCTGAGTCCTTGAAACTGCCCTGGAGGGGGGTTAGTTGGAGGACACTTAGTACAGTAAAGCTCACTTTCAGTAATGCGGTGAACAGAGACAGAACCATGCACGGTGCCCTATTAAACACAAGTCTCCCTGGTTTTCACCTTTTTGTCTCACAGAACTTCTTCCCAGTTGTCCATGTTTCTGCTAAAGGGAAGATTATCCCAGGCTGAGATTGTTAATGAAGAAAATTTGGTGACTAGATATTTTGATGTTAAGATCTTAGCTTCTGTCTTCTATAGAATTGAGGTTAGACAAAACTCCCCTTGCAGCTTTCTTTGTAATCAGAAATGGGTTTGCAACCCCAGAAAGAAACACACTCCTCTCACCTTTTCTCATTTTAAGTGTATTTTTTAGCAAAAGAAAAAGCTTGAGACATTGTATAATATTTAAGTGGAATGGGATTTGACTGGTTCGAACCGAACGTGCCTAGCTGTGCTCTACTGCATACTTTGCAGTTTGCGTGATTATTTGCCCCTTTAGCGCACTCCACATAAGAAATATGGGACGTGTTTTCACCAGTCAAGCAAATAAATAATAAGATAACAAGGACCAAATGTTCAAGGAAAAGTCTGTGAGAAGTGAGGTTACAACAGATTTTCAGCTAAAGTCTACATTTATTTATTATTGATTTTATTATTCAGCCATTTGTATAATGATGTCATAAGAATAACAGTGCGTGCGTGCGTGCATGTGTGTGTGTTTTAAATCTGAAACTTTGTAAACGCACCGTTTACAATAGGAAGGAGGTTTCACTTTGGCTCTATCAATTCTGATCTATTGGTATTCATTCAAAGCATAGATAGAACTTTCTAAACTCATAAAGACTTAATGCCCCAATCAAGATTCAGTTGGAAAGAATTTGATCAATTGGTTATGTCTGTTTTGGATGCTGAATAAGGGAGCTTTAATAGTCCTGCATGCTAAAATTGTCTGCCAAATTTTACCAATTATGTGTATTGTTCACCTCTGTTTTCAGACAATGTCATCATTTGCTGAGCTATTTCTATGAATATGCAAGTTCTACCTCTGCCTCTTTGGTAGTTTCCTTAACATTTCAACCATCAAATTATACTCTGTGCTTTCAGAAATTCAAAGAAACAATGACTTTAATTTGAGAATAAAGTTAAAGTTTAAATCAATGCTTACTGAATTCTCCAAAGATGAGTATTATGTATGCCTAAAATCATTAACAGAAATAACGTTCTTTGTTATATTCCTAAAAACGTGTGGTTGAGTATCATTCTAATCAAATTCCTTTGACTTGATGAATAAATAAATTTTTAGTTCTTATAATGTAACTTGTGAAATGAATATGTACAATTCATAACATTCAGATTATCCCCATAAATTTAACTGTAAATTACTTCTAATATTTATTCATAATTTTAAAATAATTTTCTCAAATCACTCAGTTACACAATCACTCAACAGCTTTCCTTTTTTACCAGTTTCCTCCTAAGCTTGCAGTTGTTCTCTAAACTATCTTCTCACTCCATGAAAACTACTAGAACCAGAAGGCTAACAAGAATATGGTAGTTATCAATGAAAACAGTAGTAATGCCATCTTTTAAAAGACTCTTTAAATATATATATATTATATATACATATAAATCATATACATATACATATTTGTGTGCATGCGTGCGTGTGTGTGTGTGTTTGTGTGTGTGTATGTGTATGTGTAGCAGCTTGTGTTCTCATGCTAATTGTTACTTGAAAACTGGTTAGCACTGTCCCACACGCAGGACTGAAGGAATCCTGTTTCCAGTTGGTTTTTGACTGGTCAATAAAGTTACCCACGGCCAATGACTGGACAGGGAGACAGAGGTGTGACTTTTAGGATTCCTGGGAAGAGAAGGAGGGAAGGAAAGGATGAGGAAGAGAGGATTCTGTCATAACCAGGGCAAAGGAGACATACCACGTTGGAAAGGTGCAGGAGGGTTAGACAGCCAACATGTAGGTGCAGGGGGAACGTAGCTCCAGGAGGGCTGCCAAAGAGGCTCCAGGACAGCAAAGATAGAGTATAGATTTAATATTAACTCAGGAATATAGGACAGAAGAGTGTGTTATTCATGTGGTGTTAGAGAGTGGTCCAGTCTTTGAGCAGTTTAAGGTATTTAAAATATAAGGTGGTGTATAATGTGTCTTTCTTTTGGAAATCTAGAACTTTGGGGAAGCCTATGCGAAATTTACCTTCAAAATAATCAGAATAAGTAGACTAATGAAAAGGAACAGGGCCTTCAGTAAAGGCAATGCTCTTTTGGCTAGACAGGAAGATAGAGTTTCCTGATTACCATGGGCAGATCCATGTGATATGCTCTGCCCAACAGAATTTGTACAGAGGTTGTCCATGTTATTTCCAGAGCTGCATCTGAAAACCTGGAAAACATCCATCTTTTATGGATGATCAGATGCAGAATGACCAGTAGAGCAAAACTCTGAGGTCCTTAAGGCCCAGCTAGGCCAGTGAGATGGAGGAAGCTGAATAACTGCTTGTTCCACCACATCGCCTCCCAGAGCACAAGCACAGACTGATATCCATTGAACTAGATGCTTCCCATAAGCCAAAAACATAGGTCTACTTATCCCAGCTTCCAATATTGCTTACATTGAGTAGTTTTGTCATTGGGACTTTGAACTCTCTTATTTTTAATGGTAGTGGAACAGAAAATAAGGACACTACGGTGTGCATATTTTTGATGAATCAAATATATAATTATTAAGTGTTTTTAAAACTTTTTATTGATTCTTTGTGAATTTTGCATCATTGCCCCAATACTAGTCATCTCCCCACCTCCCCATATCCACCCTTGCAGCCTATCCCCAAAACAAAACAAAAAATAAAAATGAAAACAACAAAAAAGACAAAAATAAAAAATGCATCTTATTGTGGAGGCTAGGGTGTGTCGCGGTGTATCACAAAGTGTACCCTTTGGCCTACAAAGCTTTGCTTGCAAATGTTTATTGCAATGAATCATTGTTATGATTTGGGGCCTCTGCCTACAGCTATACTATCAATACTGGATCCTCACTGGGACTCATCTTGTATATCCTGTTGTTATCCTGTGTCATGGAGATTCTTAAGTTTGGTTATGCAGGAATGGTTCCTTCATGTGCTCTAGTAGTTCATAGATGGGTAGATTTTGGGGTGGGCTAACTAGAAGCCCTGGATCTCTGCCTGAGTGTTGGCAATTGTCTTAGTCAGGGTTTCTATTCTTGAACAAACATCATGACCAAGAAGCAAGTTGGGGAGGAAAGGGTTTATTCGGCTTACATTTCCATACTGCTGTTGATCACCAAAGAATGCAGGACTAGAACTCAAGCAGGTCAGAAAACAGGAGCTGATGCAGAAGCCATGGAGGGATGTTCTTTACTGGCTTGCTCAGCCTGCTCTCTATAGAACCAAGACTACCAGCCCAGAGATGGTCCCACCCAAAGGGGGCCCTTCCCCCTTGATCACTAATGGAGAAAATGCCTTACGGTTGGATCTCATGGAGGCATTTCCTCAACTGAAGCTCCTTTCTCTATGATAACTCCAGCTATGTCAATTTGACACAAAACTAGCCAGTACAGCAGTTTTGTTCAGCCCACAAGCTTCCTGTACTCACATCACTAGAGCCAGCTCTCTAGCACTGCCCTGGCTATGGGCAAGGACAGCTTTCCTACACTCACACCCTTGAGCTGGCTCTACCATGCCTGCACTACCAGGGCCAACTCTAACATGCTGCCCAGGCAAGGCATAGGTCCTTCTCTTCAGAGGACTGTGGCATGTGATAGGGCTAGCTTTCCTGCACTGGGGCTAGTTCTCCCACACTCATGCCACCAAGGTCAGCTCTCCCACATTGCCCAAGTGAGGAGCAGGGATGCTCTCCTAAATGCAGCAGCTAGGGAGCAAGGGGCAGGGCCAGGTCTCCTGTTCTCACACCCTAAGAGGTAATGTTTTCCACACTGCCCAGGTAAGTGGCAGGACCAGCTCTCCTGAATGTCACAGATTGTAAGGAAGAACTCTGTATAGCTCTTGGAGATGGTTCTAGGAGGCAGCCCCAGACAGGGATATTTGCATGAACTTTGGTAGTAATATGTGCCATGAACATTGACACAGACTCCTGCTGATGCAGAGCCACAGACTCTGGCATGGCCCCCAGTGACCGCAGGGCTGGGACATCACCATGGTCTCAGGTGGCAGCACAGGCTACTCACACCAGGCTGAGCTGCACTACCCTCCAGTTCTGCTTCTCTTTAAGTGTACACACTATTCTCTCTCCTGCCTATCTGGCCACCACGTACTCAGGGTATCTTCCTTCTGCCATGCTACATGGTGGCTAGTGGGCATCTGAGTTTTATTTATTTATTTATTTATTTATTTATTTATTTATTTATTTTGCATGTGCACCCCCTTTCTCTGAGTGTCTTCCACACATGCTCCCACCATAGTATAGTGATTGGTGTATCTCCGGGTGTCTTCAACCCATTAGCCACTGTGTGGAGTTGGGTATGCCTCTTAGTGTTTTTCACATGTTCTTATTAAATAATTTGTATAAAAAATGCATCAAGATTACTACCAGGTATTTAAAAAAAATCAGCATATTTCTAAAATGAAAGATTATAAAGTTGCTATGTCTGTGAACAAACTATGTTAGAGTTGGCCATTAATAACTTCGGGTTACTTATGGTCATTATTCATTTTCCCTTAGTAAATGTTTATCTACTTTAATCAAATATAGTAAATAGGTAGACTTAGGAAGTGATTGCTATCATCTGATAAGAAGGGTCAACTTTTCATAGCTAATTTCTGGTTAGGAATGGCCTAACTTGGTCGTTTGAGAAAATGCTACTAATCATTTTTTTTTTTTTTTTGGCAGCAAGAACCATACTGAGTACAGATATAAAACTCCAGTATATCACAACGTTTTCCCATGCTGGTAAGCCTTTGTTTAAGACTCAACTCATTGCTCACAGGAGTGGATGTGCTGGAGGATATCAATTAGCATGCAATGTGCTGAATTCTGTCAGAGAAGCTTAGGTCAGTGCCTTAGGGTTTTACTGCTGTGAACAGACATCATGACCAAGGCATCTCTCATAAAGGACAACATTTATTTGGAACTGACTTATAGGTTCAGAGGTTAAGCCCATTATCATCAAGGAACATTGGCAGGATTTAGGCAGGCATGGCTCAGGAGGAGCTGAGAGTTCTACATCTTCATTTGAAGTCTACTAGTAGAATACTGGCTAGGATGAGGGTCTTAAACCCATGCCCACAGTGACACACCTATTCCAACACAAGGCCACACCTACTACAATAAGGCTACACCTCCAAATAGTGGCACTCCCTGATCCACACATATTCAAACCACCACAGTCATCTTGAAGTTTCCTGTGTATTACTTTTTATGTTCCATAGACATTTCTAGGGTAGCAACCGTGAGACAGAATCATGAGGACACAGTAAGATCAGCTAAAGGTTCTTACTCTTATTTTACCCTTTGCCATATGCAAGATGACAAGAGAAGGTTGCTATCTCTGAGATCCTCCACATTTTTACCTACACACACTTAGCTGCTCACTGTTCAGGCACATGTCAAACGCTATCTCTTCCAAACTAATTTTCTTGGGTGTCCCTCCACCAAGTAATACTCTCTCTTTTTACTTTCTGTTATATCTCTGTTTTAGAATTTATATTTGCCTAGCTATTTAAATAGGTTTGTATTTTATTTCCATTTCCAGGATGTTAACTTGATGGAACAACTGTGTTTTATTCAAAGATGGAATTTCAGAAGAACAAAACTAAACTTATATGTGTTGGGAATTGTTCTTCTAGGCCATCTCTAATAAAATAACAGAGGCAGAGTTAGTATCAGGACACAAATATTTTCTCTTTTGTTTTTAGTCTCTGGAGTACTATTCCATGTGTTCCTAGCTTTACCACATTCTGGCTCTAGCACTAATAAGCTATTGGCCAACTTCTGTGCTTCCCATAGCTTTAGTTTACTCTCCCATCAAACGAGATTAGTAATAAGATTGTAACAAAAAGTATCTAGAAAGACCCTAGCACACATTTCAATGGACAGGGTTATTATTTTCATCACGACTGTCCTCACCCTATCATTCCACTAGGAAACTACAGAGGATTTTGGTTATTTTAAACAGAAAGTAAAAAGCTCAAATGTTCTTACAAACTAGAAAAGCAATGTGAGAAGACTAGCCTATGATGGGAAGTAGGCAATAACAGCAGTCTGATTAATGTTGTAGGATTACTAAGATAGGATCTGAACTATCAAAGGGAATTTTACCTAAGAGACATGAATGTGTTTAGGTGCTATCAGTTGGGAATATAAAGATAATTAGAAGTTATCTAAGAGGACCAGAGAGGAAAAATCATAGAAGTAGAAGGGTCAGAAGAGAAAATGGATGTAATGTACATTGTATTGGTAAACTTCCATGTGGTATATATAGTTTCATTAAGAAGCTGACTCTGAAAGAAGGATTGTCTCCTCCCATTTTAGACCCAAATGTGCTTATCTCAAAGTGACCTCAAAGGTCCCTGTCTGGCAGTGATCTAGCACCACTCCCTTACCTCTGTGACAGGGAGAGAAGAGAACAAACAACAAAGGGGCTTGTGTGTAAAACTATTGTGCCCCTGAGAATGAATGGCTACAAAGTAAACTGTTTCCTATTGAGGCTGTTATTGTGCATATCATGATACAAGAGTGCCTGCAGAGAAAAAGAGAAGCCAGAAGTTCAACTATGGCAAGCTCTTCCACAGACAGAAAGCTCAACTGATTGACTCAATTACCCTGGTTGGTTCCTTCTGGATATCATGAGCCCTCAGAGTGATGATGGTCTTATTCTGTGATTTGTTCTTTTACTTGGCAGCCTCATCTTAGGGAACACTGCTCAGCTCAGGACACTTTCAATCAGGAACTTCAGCTGAAGACTACAACAGGGCAATTCCAGTCAATTTCTACTAGATGTTTTCAACACCTGATTTAATGTTCATTTGTAGTCTGTCTGTTGGACTATCTATATCATCTGTCTATCTATCTATCTATCTATCTATCTATCTATCTATCTATCTATCTATCTATCATCTACCTGTCTGTCTGTTCATCTGACCATCTGTCCCTCCATCTGTCTATCTATCCATATATTCATACACACGTACAACCCTTCATATTTTTTCTTTTGCTTTGACTCATTCATTCAAATTGAAACTATGGCTACCACAAATCACTTGCCATCCCATACAGAATAATGAGCAAATGTGAAATAAGTTGATGCTTTTAAGAAATTTGTATGATGGTTCTATGGATAAGATCACTGACTGCTTCTTCAGAGAACTTGAGTTTGAGTCCTGGTACACATATAGTAGATTACAACCATCTATAACTCTAATACCAAGGGATCCAATTCTCTGTTCTGGCCTACAAGGGCACCAAGCATACAGATGACCCACATATAAAACACCCATAAAATAAAATAAGATAAAATAAAATGCTATAAAATAAGATGGTATAGCAAAATGAAATCCAGGTGGAAAACCAGTAATGATCAGACTGAGGATTTGGTAGTTATCAGGTTGTGAAATATTGCATATGCCATGCTTATGAGTTATAAAAGCAATGGGAAGTCACATTTTAAGATAATAACCTGAAACAATGGAGTGAGAATAAGCTCTGAATGGCTTCAGCAGCAAGGCAACAGCAGGATGAATGGAGTAGAATCTACATTTCTGGGACAGAATTGGTCTGGATTTATTGAATGGAGAAGGTAAATCTCTAGAAACTTCAAGAAATAGAGGAATAAGAGTTCAAAGGTGATAAATACAACCCTTAGTGATATATACCACCCAGAGACATGAAGTTGAGAATCTCTAGAAATGGCAAGAAATAGAAGATGAAGAGTATAAAGGTGAGACCAACTAACCCTTTGTGGTGGAGCATAAAGAAAGGAATCTAAAAAGGAATAAAAAGTGAGTTGAAAAGCTCAGGAAGAGGAATTTCTAAGGAAGTAGAGATGGCCCTTCACTTATGATGGAGGTTGTGTCTCAATCTAATGTAAGCAGAAAATCAGTACAGTAGAAATGTCCTGAGTGCACCTATCCAACTGAACATTCTATTTTAGGAACATGGAACACTGTAGGCAATCATGATCTTGATACTTACTTAGAGCTTCTTGCTTCTGTCCAGCTCTGAGAGAATCAGACTAAACATCAACATCTAGAGAAAAGGTCAAAATTCTAAGCACAGATTCTACTAAATGCCTAAAAGTTATAAGTCAAATCACTGTAGTCAGTCTGGGACTATCTGTACAGCTTCAAAATGATGATGATTTAAAAACAATCAATTTTAAAAGATTGAAATGAACATTAAAAAAAAAAAAAAAGAAACAATTAAGGCAAGAGTTATCCTTCTAGTCTGGGCCAGTGCCCTGAGCAAACATTGGGTGTGAACTCCATAGCTAGACCCACACCCACAACGCCCAAAGGAAGCTCCACTCCCAGGTGCTCCAACATACCCAGGATCATATACAGAGGTGAGGAGGACCCAACATCTGCCCCAACACCTTAATATCTCTTAACATCAGTGGACTCAAGTCCCCAATAAAAAGACATATACTAACAGACTGGATAAATAAACAGGACCCAGCATTTTGTTCCATACAGGAAATGCACCTCAGTGATAAGGACAGACACTACCTCAGAGTAAAAGGTTGGAAAACAATTTTCCAAGCAAATGATACCAAGTAACAAGTTGGAGTAGCCATTTGAATATTGAATAAAATCAACTTCCAACCAAAAGTTATTAAAAAAACGATAAGGAAGGACACTTCATACCGGTCAAAGGAAAAATCTACCAAGATAAACTCTTAATTCTGAACATCTGTACTCCAAATGCAAGGGCATCCACATTCATAAAAGAAACTTTACTAAAGCTCAAAGCACACATCGCATCCCACACAATAATAGTGGTAGAGACTTCAATATCCTACACTCAGCAATGGAGAAATCATGGAAACAGAAACTAAACAAAGACACAGTGAAACAAACAGAAGTTATGAACTAAATGAATCTAACAGATATTTATAGAAGATTTCATCCTAAAACAAAAGAATATACCTTTTTCTGAGCACCTCATGGTACTTTCTTCAAAATTGACCATATAATTGGTCACTAAACAGGCCTCAACAGATACAAGAATATTGAAGAAAAACAAGGGAAAGCACACATACACATGGATGTTGAACAACGATTAACTCAATGATAACTTGGTCAAGGAAAAAGTAAAGAAAATATTAAAGACTATTTAGAATTTAATGAAAATGAAGACACACCATACCAAAATTTATGGGACACAATGAAAGCATTTCTAAGAGGAAAACTCATAGCTCTAAATGCCTCCAAAAGGAAACTGAGGAGAACTTACACTAGCAGCTTGACAGCACACCTGAAAGCTCTAGAACAAAAAGAAGCAAATACACCAAAGAGGAGGAGATGGCAGAAAATAATCAAACTCAGGGCTGAAATCAACCAAGTCGAAACAAAAAGAACTATACAAAGAATCAACCAAACCAGGAGCAGGTTCTTTGACAAAATCAACAAGCTAGATAAACTCTTAGCCAGACTAACTAGAGGGCACAGAGGCAGTATCTAAATTAACAAAATAAGAACTGAAAAAGGAGATATAACAACAGAAAATGAGGAAATTCAAAAAATTATCACATCCTATTACAAAAGCTTATACTCAACAAAATTGGAAATTCTGGATGAAATGGATAATTTTCTAGATAGAAACCAGGTGCCAAAGTTAAAACCAGATCACATAAACCATAAACAGTCCCCAAGTCCCTAAAGAAATAGAAGCATTCATTAATAGTCTCCCAACCAAAAAAAGCCCAGGACTTAATGGGTTTAGTGGAGAATTCTATCAGACCTTCAGAGAAGACCTAATACCAATACTCTTCAAACTATTCCACAAAATAGAAACAGAAAGAATACTACGAAATTAATTCTATGAAGCCACAGTTACACTGCATATTTTCCCTTGGAGATGGAATGGTTTCTGTTTAATCAGGAACTTGTCTCAATTTCCTTTCATAGAGGACTTCATAAAAGATTTTTTTTCTACTTCTAACATGTTTAATGTTCCAAATAGATTTTATTTATTTGGGGGGGGGGATTTTTTTATTAGATATTTTCTTTATGTACATTTCAAATGCTATCCTGAAAGTTCCCTATACCCTCCCCCCTCACTGCTCCCCTACCCACCCACTCCCACTTCTTGGCCCTGGCATTCCCCTGTATTGGAGCATATAAAGTTTGCAAGACCAAGGGGCCTCTCTTCCCAGTGATGGCAGACTAGGCCATCTTCTGCTACATATGCAGCTAGAGACACGAGCTCTGGGGATACTGGTTAGTTCATATTGATGTTCCCCCTATGGTGCTGCAAACCCCTTCAGCTCCTTGGGTACTTTCTCTAGCTTTTCCATTGGGGGCCCTGTGTTCTATATTATAGATGACTGTGAGCGTCCACTTCTGTATTTGCCAGGCACTGGCATAGCCTCATATGAGACAGCTATACCAGGGTCCCTTCAGCAAAATCTTGCTGGCATATGCAATAGTGTCTGGGTTTGGTGGCTGATTATGAGATGGATCCCCGGGTGGGGTAGTCTCTGGATAGTCCATCCTTTTGTCTTAGCTCCAGACTTTGTCTCTGTAACTCCTTTCATGGGTATTTTGTTCCCTATTCTAAGGAGGAATGAAGTATCCACCCGTTGGTCTTCCCTCTTCTTGATTTTCTTGTGTTTCGCAAACTGTATCTTGGGTGATCTATGTTTCTGGGCTAATACCCACTTATCAGTGAGTGCATATTTAATGACTTCTTTTGTGATTGGGTTACCTCACTAAGGATGATATCCTCCAGATACATCCATTCATCCAAGAATTTCATAAATTCATTCTAATATCCAATATATATAAAGAGCTCAAGAAGCTGAATTCTAGAAATTCAAATAACCCCATTAAAAATGGGGTACAGAGTTAAACAAAGAATTCTCAACTGAGGAATACCGAATGACTAAGAAGCACCTGAAAACAAGTTCAACATCCTTAATCATCAGGGAAATGCAAATCAAAACAACCCTGAGATTCCACCTCACACCAGTCAGAATGGCTAACATCAAAAATTCAGGTGACAGCAGATGCTGGTGAGGATGTAGAGAAAGAGGAACACTCCTCCATTGCTGGTGGGATTGCAAGGTTGTACAACCATTCTGGAAGTCAGTCTGGAGGTTTCTTAGAAAATTGGACATAATACTACCAGAATATCCAGCAATACCTCTCCTGGGCATATACCCAGAAGAAGTTCCAACTGGTAATAAGAACACATGCTCCACTATGTTCATAGCAGTCTTATTTATAAGAGCCAGAAGCTGGAAATAACCCAGATGTCCCTCAACAGAAGAATGGATACAAAAAATGTGATACATTTACACAATGGAGTACTAATCAGCTATTAAAATCAAATAGATTTTAAAACTTGTTGAGTGCATATTACTTTTAGCTTCAGAAGGTATCATGGATATTTAAGAGGCATTTAGCTATCATTAGTTATTTTGATGACTTAAAAAAAAAAAAAAAAGAACATGCTCTTCCGGCCTGACCAGCACCAGGGTAGCTAGAGCACAGGGTCGGCTGACACCCACCAGCTACCCACGACACCCACCACAGGATCTTAAGACTTCTCGTGAGTGGAACACAGCTTCTGCTCCAATCCAATTGCGCGCTGGACCTGAGACTGCATTAGTTAGGGAAGCAGAAAACTGGCCTGAGTAGGGCCACAGGCCTCTTCCGGCCTGACCATCACCGGGGTAGCTAGAGCACATGGTCGGCTGACACCCGCCAGCTACCCATGACACCCGCCACAGGATCTTGAGACTTCTGGTGACTGGAACACAGCTTCTGCTCCAGTCCAATCACGCGGGACCTGAGACTGCTTTGGTTGGGGAGGCAGAAATCCGGCCTGAGTAGGGCCACAAGCCTCATCCGGTCTGACGAGCACCTGGGTAGCTAGAGCGCAGGGTCGGCTGACACCCGCCAGCTACCCACGACACCCGCCACAGGATTTTGAGACTTCGGGTGAGTGGAACACAGAGTCTCCTCCAATCTTTAAACAGTGACAACGATAACAACTAACCCCAGAGATTACCAGATGGCAAAAGGTAAACCTAATAATCTTACTAACAACAATTACTTTTCCTTAATATCTCTTAATATCAATGAACTCAACTCCCCAATAAAAAGACATAGACTAACAAACTGGCTACACAAACAAGACCCAACATTTTGCTGCTTACAGGAAACTCATCTCAGAGAAAAAGATAGACACTACCTCAGAATGAAAGGCTGGAAAACAATTTTCCAAGCAAATGGTATGAAGAAACAAGCTGGAGTAGCCATTCTAATATCTGATAAGATTGACTTCCAACCCAAAGACATCAAAAAAGACAGGGAGGGGCACGTCATACTCATCTTAGGTAAAATCCTCCAAGAGGAACTATCAATTCTGAATATCTATGCTCCAAATACAAAGGCAGCCATATTCATTAAAGAAAGTTTAGTAAAGCACAAAGCACACATTGCACCTCACACAATAATAGTGGGAGACTTCAAGACACCACTTTCACCAATGGACAGATCACGGAAGCAGAAACTAAACAGGGACACAGTGAAACTAACAGAAGTTATGAATCAAATGGATCTGGCAGATATGTACAGAACATTCTATCCTAAACTAAAAGGATATACCTTCTTCTCAGCACCTCATGGTACCATCTCCAAAATTGACCACATAATTGGTCACAAAACAGGCCTCAACAGATACAAAAATATTGAAATTGTCCCATGCATCCTATCAGATCACCATGGACTATGGCTGATCTTCAATAACAAAATAAATATTAGAAAGCCAACATTCACGTGGAAACTGATCAACACTCTTCTCAATGATACCTTGGTCAAGGAAGGAATAAAGAAAGAAATTAAGGACTTTTTAGAGTTCAATGAAAATGAAGCCACAACATACCCAAACTTATGGGACGCAATGAAAGCATTTCTAAGAGGAAAACTCATATCTCTGAGTGCCTCCAAAAAGAAACTAGAGAGAGCACACATTAGCAGCTTGACAACACACTAAAAAGCACTAGAACAAAAGGAAGCAAATTCACCCAAGAGGAGTAGACGGCAGGAAATAATCAAACTCAGGGGCGAAATCAACCAAGTGGAAACAAGAAGAACTATTCAAAGAATCAACCAATTAAGGAGCTGGTTCTTTGAGAAAATCAACAAGATAGATAAACCCTTAGCCAGACTCACTAGAGGGCACAGGGAAAGCATCCTAATTAACAAAATCAGAAAATAAAAAGGAGACATAACAACAGATCCTGAAGACATCCAAAACACCATCCTTCTACCAAAGGCTATACTCAACAAAACTAGAGAACCTGGATGAAATGGAGAAGTTCCTAGACAGATACCAGGTACCAAAGTTGAATCAAGATCAGGTTAATGATCTAAACAGCCCTATATCCCCCAAAGAAATAGAAGCAATCATTAATAGTCTCCCAACCAAAAACAGCCCAGGACCAGATGGGTTTAGTGCAGAGTTCTATCAGACCTTCAAAGAAGATCTAATCCCAGTTCTTCACAAACTATTCCACAAAATAGAAACAGAAGGTACTCTATCCAACTCATTCTATGAAGCCACAATTACTCTGATACCTAAACCACAAAAAGACCCAACAAAGATAGAAAACTTCAGACCAATATCCCTTATGAATATTGATGCAAAAATCCTCAATAAAGTTCTTGCTAACCGAATCCAAGAACACATCAAAACAATCATCCATCCTGACCAAGTAGGTTTCATCCTAGGGATGCAGGGATGGTTAAATATATGGAAATCCATCAACATAATCCAGTATATAAACAAACTCAAAGACAAAAACCACATGGTCATCTCGTTAGATGCGGAAAAAGCATTTGACCAGATCCAACACCCATTCATGATAAAAGTCTTGGAAAGATGAGGAATTCAAGGCCCATACCTAAACACGATAAAAGCAATCTACAGCAAACCAGTAGCCAACATCAAAGTAAATGGTGAGAAGCTTGAAGCAATCCTTCTAAAATCAGGGACTAGACAAGGCTGTCCACTTTCTCCATACCTATACAACATTGTACTTGAAGTCCTAGCCAGAGCAATTCGATAACAAAAGGAGATCAAAGGGATACAAATTGGAAAAGATGAAGTCAAAATATCACTTTTTGCAGATGATATGATAGTATATATAAGTGACCCTAAAAATTCCACCAGAGAACTCCTAAACCTGATAAACAGCTTCGGTGAAGTAGCTGGATATAAAATTAACTCAAACAAACCAATGACCTTTCTCTACACAAAGAATAAACAGGCTGAGAAAGAAATTAGGGAAACAACACCCTTCTCAATAGTCACAAATAATATAAAATATCTTGGCGTGACTCTAACTAAGGAAGTGAAATATCTGTATAATAAAAACTTCATCTCTGAAGAAAGAAATTATAGAAGATCTCAGAAGATGGAAAGATCTCCCATGCTCATGGATTGGCAGGATCAACATTTTAAAAATGGCTATCTTGCCAAAATCAATCTACAGATTTAATGCAATCCCCATCAAAATTCCAAATCAATTCTTCAACGAATTAGAAAGTGCAATCTGCAAATTCATCTGGAATAACAAAAAACCTAGGATAGCAAAAACTCTTCTCAAGGATAAAAGAACCTCTGGTGTAATCACCATGCCGGACCTAAAGCTTTACTACAGAGCAATGGTGATAAAAACTGCGTGGTACTGGTATAGTGACAGACAAATAGACCAATGGAATAGAATTGAAGACCCAGAAATGAACCCACACACCTATGGTCACTTGATCTTCGACAAGGGAGCTAAAAACATCCAGTGGAAGAAAGACAGCATTTTCAACAAATGGTGCTGGCACAACTGGTTGTTAACATGTAGAAGAAAGCGAATCGATCCATTCCTATCTCCTTGTACTAAGGTCAAGTCTAAGTGGATCAAGGAACTTCACATAAAACCAGAGACACTGAAACTTATAGAGGAGAAAGTGGGGAAAAGCCTTGAAGATATGGGCACAGGGGAAAAATTCTTGAATAGAACAGCAATGGCTTGTGCTGTAAGATCGAGAATTGACAAGTGGGACCTCATGAAACTGTAAAGCTTCTGCAAGGCAAAAGACACCATTAATAAGACAAAAAAACCACCAACAGATTGGGAAAGGATCTTTACCTATCCTAAATCAGATAAGGGACTAAAATCCAATATATATAAAGAACTCAAGAAGGTGGACTCCAGAAAGTCAAATAACCCCATTAAAAATGGGGCTCAGAACTGAACAAAGAATTCTCACCTGAGGAATACCGAATGGCAAAGAAGCACCTGAAAAAATGTTCAACATCCTTAATCATCAGGGAAATGCAAATCAAAACAACCCTGAGATTCCACCTCACACCAGTCAGAATGGCTAAGATCAAAAATTCAGGTGACAGCAGATGCTGGCGAGGATGTGGAGAAAGAGGAACACTCCTCCATTGTTGGTGGGATTGCAAGCTTGTACAACCACTCTGGAAATCAGTCTGGTGGTTCCTCAGAAAATTGGACATAGTACTACCAGAGGATCCAGCAATACCTCTCCTGGGCATATATCCAGAAGATGTCCCAACCGGTAAGTAGGACACATGCTCCACTATGTTCATAGCAGCCCTATTTATAATAGCCAGAAGCTGGAAGGAACCCAGATGTCCCTCAACAGAGGAATGGATACAGAAATTATGGTACATTTACACAATGGAGTACTAATCAGCTATTAAAAAGAATGAATTTATGAAATTCCTAGCCAAATGGATGGACCTGGAGGGCATCATCTTGAGTGAGGTAACACAATCACAAAGGAACTCACACAATATGTATTCACTGATAAGTGGATATTAGCCCAAAACTTAGGATACCCAAGATATAAAATACAATTTGCTAAACGCATGAAACTCAAGAAGAATGAAGACCAAAGTGTGGACACTGTGCCCCTTCTTAGAATTGGGAACAAAACACCCATGGAAGGAGTTACAGAGACAAAGTTTGGAGCTGTGATGAAAGGATGGACCATCTAGGGACTGCTGTACCCAGGGATCCATCCCATAATCAGCTTCTAAATGCTGACACCATTGCATACACTAGCAAGATTTTGATGAAAGGACCCAAATATAGCTGTCTCTTGTGAGACGATGCCGGGGCCTAGCAAACACAGAAGTGGATGCTCACTGTCAGCTATTGGATGTATCACAGGGCTCCCAATGGAGAAGCTAGAGAAAATACCCAAGGAGCTAAAGGGATCTGCAACCCTATAGTTGGAACAACATGAACTAACCGGTACCCCGGAGCTCTTGTCTCTAGCTGCATATGTATCGAAAGATGGCCTAGTTGGCCATCACTGGAAAGAGAGGCCCATTGGACTTGCAAACTTTATATGCCCCAATATAGGGGAATGCCAGGGCCAAAAGAATGGGAATGGGTGGGTAGGGAAGTGGGGGGTGCTATGGAGGACTTTTGGGATAGAATTGGAAATGTAATTGAGGAAAATATGTAATAAAAAATATTAAAAATTATAAAAAAAAGAACATTTGAAATTTACACTTAAACATCTTGACCTGCAAAATATACTTATCCATTATATTCATACTGTAAAATAGTTTTCAAAATAAAAACTTATGTTTTCTAAATTTTTTAGCTTAAGTAAAACATCTTCTATCAAATAATACATGCACACACACACATACATATGTATTTTTACACATATAGATGTACATACAATGTACAGATTTGTAAGACCTCCAGAAAAGTTCTCAAAAATTCAGAGGTGTCAGAATTGAACAATGAATGTTCTGTGTCAAAATGATCTCTTTTGTTCCTACAGGTCAAAAATAAACATAAAAAATAGAAAAGTAAGAACAAGGCTACATTCAGCTGCCACTTATATCCAGCACAACCTTTGTCATCTAATTGCTTTCAAAAATATGTTTGTACAATAAAATCAACTCAACAAAATTTTTAAAAAAGAAAAACTTCTATGTTTTATAGAACAGCAACAACAAAGGAAAGGACTAGAGTAGGCTCATATGAGGTGGGCTTATCTGAGTGGGCTCATCTGAGGTGGGCTCATCTGAATGGGTTCATCTGAGTGGGCTCATCTGAGGTGAGCTAATCTGAGGGGGCTCATCTGAGTAGGTTCATCTGAGGGCGCTCATCTAAGGAGGCTAATCTGAGATGGGCTCATCTGAGTAGATTCATCTGAAGGGTCTCATCTGAGGTTGCCCAAACAAAGGCTTTTAGATAAGTCTTTGTTTGGGAGGTTGGGCTTTTGTTATTGGTCTTTTTTGTTTTGTTTTGTTTCTTGTTTTTTGTCATAGAGTCTTTAGAAGTTGCTTTAGAATCCAGGCAACTGTGAGAAAAGGAATGAGGGAGGGAGAGGAGGAAAGGTTTAGGTACAAAGAAAAGAATGGTCATCCAGTCAAATGAAAGTATGTATCTATTTTTAATATAAAAGTCTTGAAATGTGTTACTTTGAAGGAACACTTTAGTCAAAATAAAATGAATATATAGAATGAAAATAGTTGCAGATTGATGTGTATGGGGCTGTGAAGGAACAGCACAGCACAGGTAAGAACAAGGATGCACATCCTGTTGTAAGAGTAGGAATAGATGGTAGAATTTATGGTCCTTTCCTGAGCAAGGGGGGATGAGAAGAGGAGGAAAATGACATCAACTGGGACATAGGCCAAGACACTTAGTGTACACACAGGTAAGATGTGAGGTGTCATTGAGGGCCATGTTTAGGACTAGAGGCCAGGACATCACAGAGGCACCAAGTTAATAATGTGCCTGTGACCTATCCAAGAAGACCCTGGCTATCTTAAATGTATGGGGCCAAGGCAGAAGATAAGTGAATTGGCTTAAAATATTTGATCTCTGTGGAGAAAGCTCATGCTATGATGTATTTAATGTCTTCCTTAGTCTGAAATTTCATTATAGGTCTGGACAATTTGCAAACCTGCAAATCATCTTAAATTTCCCCAACACTGCTGAATGCTAATCCATCTAGCTAGACATTGCAACCTGCAAGGGAATTGGAGCCTTTAAACTCAATTTTCTTTTGACACTTGAGAAATGAGTACAGAACAATGTGTCCAATTCTTAGTCCTTGGAGAGTCAAACATCAAAGTATTTTATAAGAGTGATAAGAGAAGAATTTTGTTCTTATAATACTTATTCTCAAACTAGAAAAGGAAAGACGAAGGCACTTGCACTTAATCTTGACAGGAGAGGAGCTTCTCAAGGACGCTCTTGCCTGTTTTGTGATTCCTGTAACTGTATGGAGCTCTACAGTCAGCACCTAATAGACACCACAGAACAGACTATAGAGTCTCTGTTATGACTCCCAATGGTCCAGACGCTGAGGTGATTAGCCATGACACGTTTTAGATTTAAAGAAAAAGGCAAAGAATAGATGATAGTGACTCTCCATAAAGGCCTCTACCTTACAAAGAATGATAAAATTAAGGAATCAGGGCTTATTGTTATTATGACTGGATTTGGAGTCTTCTAAGAGACAGACCTCTGGGTATGTATGTAAGGGTGCCTCTAGAGAGGTTTAGCTGAGGAAGAAAGACCCACCCTGAAAAGTAGCAACATCATTCCAAGGGCTGTGTTATGAGACTGCATATAAAGTTAAGCAGAACAAGAATATCAGCTTTTAACTCTATGCTTCCTGCCTGTGGAAACAATGACTAACCGTCTCACTGTTCTGTTTCCATGTTTTTCAGGACACAATGGACATTGACCCCTCAATCTGTAATGAGAATAAACCTCATTTTGAAATGTTGTCAGATATGTAGTTCGTAGAAACAACAAAAGTATTTAAAACAGTAATAGACTCAATTTTAGCCTTCATTCTTACCTGTGACATTGAGAAAGGTTCTCTATTGGATTGTTCTGTAGATGGACACTTGGAAAAGAATGATTGATCTCCTAAAACTCAGGCTCAATTCTATGTTTGTATGAAAGTGAACACCTGAACTTTAAACTTTAGGATTATGAAAGTAAGCGGGGGGACAGCAGATTTTTGACAGATTTTGAGGACATAGTTGTTAAAACTGCTGCACACAGTTTCCTGCTAGAGTTTACATTTCACATATTTTTTTCCATAGTTGTAAAGGAGGGAAATCCTTCTGGAACATTAGCTGCTATTTACCATATTTTTAGTTGTCTATAACTTCAGTAACAAGTGGTAAATAAGTACAATTTGTCCATAGCCCCCATGGACATAAACAATTAAATAGCAGAAACCATGTGCTTTGTTGAGGTTTGGTTGTAGAGATATTCAGGATAACTACAGCTCCTCTAGGAGCACTATGAGGTTCTCTCTCTCTCTCTCTCTCTCTCTCTCTCTCTCTCTCTCTCTCTCTCTCTCTCTCTCTCTCTCTCTTTCACACACACACACACACACACACACACTCACACACAGACACACACACATACCTTAGCAGACATCTCATTACTTTTACTCTACCTTGTAGTTTCCTATTGACTTAGTGCTTCCAGGGAAAATACTTTTTATTCTTACTATTCCTAAGATCCCAGACAGGCCAGATAAATTTCTAAATGCTAGGAGCATACACTTAAGATAGGGTTGACTGACTGTAAATGAAAAGTGCCAATGATAAGTTTAAAAATATAACACTTCTAAGAAAAACCTGAAATGTTTTCCAGGAAAATATCTATTCCACAATTGAATTTATACGTCATTGACAGGAGGAAAAAGAGAAAGAAGAGAAAGAGAAGGAGGTGAAGAAAAGGAAGGGAGAAGTGGAGAAGGAAGAAGAGGAGAAGAGGGAGGATCAGGAAGAAGAAGAGAAGCAGCAGGAAAAGGAGGTAGCAGCAACAATGGCAGCTTCTGCTGCTTGTGAACTAGCCTGATATTTAGAGGGAGGTGAAGATACTGAGAAAGAATCCCAATAGACTGCCAAGTTATCTCATGGAATATCAGAATCAGACTAGCTCACTTTGCTTTTGTGGCAAACTGGATCAAACCATAAACTTTATAATGCCATCTGAGCTCAGAGAAAACAAGATCACTGTGCAGACCTCCAAATACCAAATCTTCCCATCCTCAATAATGTGACTGACCATTGCTTCTTTACCTTGTGAGACTTCACTGGATCTCTTCTCCCTGAAGCTATGAACGATTAAGATGGTGGGATTGTATCCACTTCTTGTGTGCATGCAGTCTAAATGATCACCTGCTTCCCTGGAGCCTTGCCAACCACGAACCTAGTGCAAACCCAACATTCTAGATACTGCTTGGCACCCTTTCACTGGGTGTTCTTGTCTACAGAAACAAGCATAAACCCCCTGTGTTCAGCTACAGTGTGCTTTCCTGGTCTCATCTCTGGGGCATCATTTTGATGTGAGCATGCTCTGTGGTGTTTGGGGAAGGGAAGAGTAGTAAAACCATGAGGGAGAGGTCACAATGATGGTGGGCAAGGATGCTTCTCTATGTAGTTTCAAATCTCAAGGGACACTGTGAGAGCTCTCTGCTGTTCAGCACCTTTCCGTCTCTTTCCTGGGTTTTTGCATGCAATCACTCACACAGACTCTGCTGCTGCCAGGAAGGGGTTTACAGTGGAACTTGACTTTTATTCTACACATCTTAGGCTAGCTTGCAGCTAGTTACTACATCCAGCCAGCCAAATATGGTTGACCTCCTAGGCTCTGAGTGTGGGAACTATGAGACTTCCAAGGATACCTATTAGATGACAGTTGAAAAAACATGACTTTTGATCTGCCATCTCTAGGTCTTTGTAGAAATGAATTGAACAGGGTGAAGATAAAATAGAAAGTTAATGGGGTCTGTCTCCAAGGAAGTGGTTTTAAAAAGCATCTAACCCAGAGGGAAGTTCTTATAAAACATGAAGAATGCTGAGCTTTCTATTGGCATTTGTTTTCTGGGAATATGTAATTTATATAACTACACCCCCATAGAGAAACTAGCTTATTTTGCAAATATGGCCCCAAATTGGTCAGAACTTTTGCATGGTATGGTAGGAGGTAGAGATGGTTATCTCACTTGCACACTGGAAACATGAGCTATGGTAATAAATCCCACAGTATGGTCAGAGCATTAGCAACAGGTTCTGGAAGACACCCAGCTATTCCTACTCCACACCACCCTCAGCGTTCCCCAAGTGGTTATTCCCTTGAAGCAGCCTCATTGTTATTCCTCTGATCTTGGACTTGATAATACTAGCAAACCTAAGTTAACACTATCTAGATCATATTATTCTCAGGTCACTACAATAGGTATTTTCTGCTGAGAGAAATTAATAGGCCCATTCTGTTCATCAAAGGAGGATTTGTAGGTTCGTTGTCTCTCTCTCTCTCTCTCCCCCTCTCTCTGTATATGTGTGTATATGTATGTGTGTATGTATATGTGTATATGTGTGTGTGTATGCATGTGTGTGTGCATTATGTACATGCATGCATGCACACACTCATGCTCCCTTGCATTTGTATGGAGGAGAGTGGGCAGTGTTAATGGCAGGCATCTTTATAACTCACTATTCACCTTCATGTGTTTAGACAAGATCTGTCACTTGAACACATGGCTTGTCAACTCAGCTCGTCTAGCTAGCTCCTCTGTCTCTACCTTTATGTACTGACTGGGATTTTTACTTTACTTTTCTTTTTTTGTTTTTGTTGTTGTTTGGTTGGTTTTTTTTTTTTTTTGGTTGTTTTTTGGTTTTTGTTTTTGTTTTTTATTTTTCTTCAAGACAGGGTTTCCCTGTGTATCCTTGGCTGTCCTGGAACTCATTCTGTAGACAAGGCTGGCCTCAAACTTAGAAAGCCTCCTGCCTCTGCCTTCCAAGTGCTGGGATTAAAGGCATGCGCCACCACTGCCCGGCAACTGGGATTTTAAATAGGATGCTATGTCCTATATAAGTTGGCAATCCAAAATCAGACCCTTAAATTTGCATAGAAAACACTTGATCAGCTGAGTATCTCCCAGTCCTAGTGCTCTGCATCTTTACTGTCAGAGGAGTGCAGAAAAGACAGAAGTTGTGAACCCCAGCCCAGACTTCTATGTTAGTATCTGAGAAATGGGCCTCAGGAATCTGCCCTTGTGACAGCTTTGTCTGAGATTTTTACCTAATCTGAGTATTACTGCTCCAAGTGTAGGTAAGTCCTTTCAAAAACTAAGTCATAATTGAAGAAGAGGCCAAAACTCCCCACCCTATTGTTTGTTGAATCCAGTACCCTGAGAGGTAGGGTTGCTGATAAGTGTTTAAATATGGAGTAGCTTGTAGGGGGGTTCCCCTAATTATTTGATTGGCTAATAAAAACAACAAGAAGCTAATCGCTGAGCAAAGATAAGGAGGTGGATTTTTCTTGGTCCAAGAGAGGATGAGGTGACATGGGAAAAAGAGATGGCTTTTTTTTGTGAGGTTGAGAGTGAGAGGACTTGCAGGATATAGGCCACAGAATTGTCAGAAGGTGGGTGGGGTATAGAATTTCCAACATGATAATGAGTTTAGGACAATAGATTCTGTGCCCACCAGTTGTGTTATTCTGGTTAATTTTAAAATTAGGATTGTCTGGTGTTTCCATTAGCGACTATTCAGGTGGGCAGGTAAGTGGACGGTTGGTTGGTTGAATGGGGCATTCTCTGGGAGGAACACCTGCTGGGTGGCTTAGCAAAGCCAGCCAGAGAAAAGGTGGCAGTCAAGGCTGTTGCACTGGGCTAGGAACCTAGACAGAGCAAGCTTGGGTTCTTTTAAAATTACAAGCTACAGTAGCTAGTCCAAATTTCGGAAGGTGTATTTCTAGTTTTCAAAGATTACAAAATAAACAGACCTTGACAAAAAAGAGACAGTTTCTTTTCCACATTCTTTTGTAACAAGGCTGTGGCTTCTGTGCCCACAGGAGTGAAACTGCTGTGTATTGGCTGCAGATCAGAAGGCTTACACTACTAATAGGTGATCTCCAGTCAGGCGTCTATTGGAGTGTGTGTGTTATGGAATGTGCCACAATCATTAGAATTGCTTTTAGGCTCTGAGTTCAGGAAAGTTGTTATGACATTGGGGTGAATTGGAGGAAGCAATTTCCTTAATAACAGCAGCTGTTTGGGAACTGTGATACTATCACCTGGAGTGTGTTTAAATAGCAAGGCCAGCAATAGTTTTTTCACGTGTGACTTCGCGTTCTATAAGTAAGACACAGTCTCTTTTTCTATATAGTTTTAAAAAGTGTTTTGTTCTGTTAAGATACCATGGCTAAAATCTTGTAAACTTGTACAAAAATTTCTTGTAACCTCCCAAAGGCTACACAAGGGAGGAGGAAACCTGTATCAGGACCTCTAAGGCTGGGGTCCTGCTAGCACTTAAACCTCAATTATTCTCATTTTCTCTGTTGAAGTGGGTAAATCTGAGTCCTTCAACCATTGAATAACATCTGAAAACTCACAGAGAAAGCATAGACACATTTTTTTTAAAAAGTCCTTTTACCTTATGTGGTCTATAATAAGGTAAGTGATTTATGTAGAATTCCTTCATAGAAAAGCCTCACTTAGGGACTTGACTATACCACATCCAGTCAAACAGCCTGCATCGAGCAAAGCAGCGCCCCTTTTTCTGAGTGGTCACCTGGAGCACAGATGCTTACAGTCTGCTGCAAGGTGCGTAAATCAAGGCAGACAGCTATTTATAAAATTGAAATGCCATTGACCCAAGAGAAAATCTCTACATTCTTACTACATTATCAGCTTTGCAATGAGTGTGGTGAAAATTAACCATGCTTGGGTGAAATTTATTCCCATTGCTTTCATGGCTAATGCTTCTTTCACCATTGATATTTTAGGGAAAACACAGACGTGTGAAGCATGCCAAGCAGGTACTTTCCTTTTCAAACATGGTGGAGACAAGGTAAAAATGCTAGTCTATCTCATCTTTCTTTGCATTTCATCTCAGTTTGGATGCATCTTGTTTAATGATGAAGTCCAATATTCTTAGAGAAAAAAGCAGGTTTTAATATTATCTAATAAACTGTGCTTGTATATCCAGAACAAAATAACTAGAAATATTTCATTTTGGTCAATGGTTTTAAATTCCTAACTTCCCTTTACACAGGATGCTGCACACATACACTTTTTAAGTCAGGTACAAACTGAATAAAAGCACATCTCCTGTAGCAGTAACCTTTTGTGTTTTCTAGTGAGATTTTTCAAATTAATCTTTCAATATTTATATTAAGAAATCAGAGTTCCTGTTAGTCCTCAGATATAATGACAGCCTTTGCATTTGTGATATCAAGGAAGAGAAGAGGAACAGAACAGAGGTTTCATACACAGCTAATTTAACTTTCTTCTGATCCACAAATATGATACAACTGGATTCCTAATGGAAAAGCTTTCAAAATTAGAAATTCTGTCTTGGCTTTCTCAATCTACTACTCAAAATATCCTGCTCACTATCGTTAGAACTAAAGATCTTTTAAGAAGAGGTCTGTACTCTGGGGGAACAGTGGCCCCCTGAGGAGGAGTACAACTCAGCTTGGTTCTCCTGCAGTTTCTCACAGAACAAGGCTGTTGTTCCCTTTATCCTATGCTATTTGCAGCCATTATCATAGACAATCGACTTGAGAAGACACAGAATGCCCCTACTGCATATTTATAAGGCAGTTGTTAGTAGGCACCAGTGGAAGATAGGCTATGAACCTGCTTGGCCATTTATCAAGACCTGTAGATATGTACAAGACCAGAGAGTCTTAATACTAACTAGAAATAGGAAAATAACAACAAAGGAAAGATGTGTTGAAGACATTTGACTGACTGTTAAATGGGAAGGCATATTGAATGAAATCTTCCATAGTACTAGAGTCTTCATACTTTGTGGATCAGTTGGAAAAGTTCTGAAGGACATCTAAATCAAGTTTGCTTTTTTTTTTTGTTTTGTTTTGTTTTTAAACTTTTGACCAAGAACATTGCAAGATGGGCTCTTTCCCCACCAGAAATACATAATGTGTCAGTCTGAAATATTCTTGAACTAATATGAGACTTTAAAGTACATATTCAACACTAGATTAGTGACACACACACAGAGACACAGAAAGAGAGAGAGAGAAAGAGAGAGAGAGAGAGAGAGAGATTGAGACATACACAGATATACACACAATACACAGACATATACACCGACACACAAAAACAGGCATACACGGACAGACAGACAGACACACATACATACATACACAGATTCAGATAATCTGAGCTACAGGTCTGTCACAGAGGACTGAAGAAGTCTAAACTAATGACGGAAGTTTTGCTTCAATAACTAAACTAATAACTGTGGCTTATTCATGGAGATTTTGTGCTAAGCATTCACTTAAGGTGACCTTTATCTAAAAATACATAATTAATCTTATAAAGTATTATTAGCATTATTTTATTTTTTAAGAGTTCAAAAAGGTTTAATGCCTTACTAAGGTCACATAGCTAGAAAGTAGCTGAGTGAAATTCTAAGTCAATTTCCTTAATCCAAACTCTTATTAACTACACCTAACCCAGTGGTTCCTCATTCTGACTGCATTTCTGAATCCCCTGGAAATTACTAAACAAAGTGCAGTCAGCATTTAGTTCTCATGTTCCTCGTTAATTATTTGAGATACTTCTGTAGAAACACCACAATCAGTGATCTGGTTGCAAATGCACACATGAGAGTCTCAGAGAAAGAGCAGCAGAAACAGCAGCAAAACAGCTATGGAAGCCATTTGGGTTTTTTTGTCCTTTGGTATAGTTCTTCTACTAGAGATGTTTCTGTTAACTAGTTTTGTTTTGTTTCTTCAGCTCTATTTTGCTCTTGGGCAGCATGCACTTTCTATTTTCAGAGCCTTGAAGTATGTATGAATAATGGGTAAAGGCTCCAACTGTTATCTTTTCTTCCTCCTGTGTTTAAGCCCTGAATTAACTTTTTAGGACAGAACTTGTATTTTATGTGTGATAATGGCATGCATTGATATTACATGTTAAATATGACTTCTCTCCTTACTATCCTTCTGATTTTGCACAAAGATGAGCCTCTTGCAGATGAGCCACAGTGGCCTCATCTGAAAATTGGTTAAAGAATAATACTCTATATTTCAGAAGGTTCTTAAAAGTCATCTCCAAAGTCATTGCAAACTTTTGTTTGACTCATATTTGAAGTCTTGTTCCCGTGTGTCTTAGTCAGGTTTTTACCACTGTGAACAGACACCATGTCCAAGCCTACTCTTACAAGGACAACATTTAAGGCTAGTTTACAGGTTCAGAGGTTTAGTCCATTATCGTCAAGGCAAGAACATGGAAGCATCTAGGCAGGAATGGTGCAGGAGGAACTGAGAGGTCTACATCTTTATCTTAAGGCTGCTAGTGGAAGGCTGACTTCCAGGAAGCTAGGATAAGGTTTTTTAAGGCCCATGCCCATAGTGACACACCCACTACAATGAGGCCACAGCTCCTAATAGCCCTACTCACTGGGCCAAGTATATACAAACCATCATATTCCACTCCCTGGCCCCAATAGGCTTCTTCAAACACATGAGTCTGTGGGGGCCATACCTAAACGTAACATAATAGGAAATATATTTAGTTTAACTTCTAAAGTCCCCACAGAGTATAGCAGTCTCAACAATGCTAAAAGTCCAAAGTTCAAAGTCTCTTCTGAGATTCATCCAATCGCTTAACTGTAATCCTCAAAGCAAACCAGGAAACCAGCTGGGCAAACTCCAAAGTTTGCATCTCCATGTCTGATTTCAAGGTGGTCTTCAGATCTCCAACTCTTTATTCATCTTTGTTGACTGCAACAAACTTCTTTCTCCTCTGCTGGTTATATTTTCAGTCAGCAGCTTTCCTCAGCAGATGGCCCATGGTTCTGGCATCTCAAATATCTTGGGGTCTTCAAAGCAACTTCAATTTCACAATTTCTTGTTCAATACCTAGGATCCACACATGATCTTATGAGCTCCTCCAAAGGGATGGCATCACTTCTCCAGCTCTGCCTTCTGTAGCCCTCTAATCTCAGGATGATACACTTTACTGCCCCTGATGTTCTTGGTGGTCATCTCATGATACTGGCATCTCCAATACACTGGGGTGTTCTTCTGTAACTAGGCTTCATCAATAGCCTCTCATAGGCCTTCCATTGACTGTCACAGTGCCTCAGCTGTTCTTTTTTTTTTTTTTTATATTTTTATTACATATTTTCCTCAATTACATTTCCAATACTATCCCAAAAGTCCCCCATAGCGCCCCCCACTTCCCTACCCACCCATTCCCATTCTTTTGGCCCTGGCATTCCCCTATATTGGGGCATATAAAGTTTGCAAGTCCAATGGGCCTCCCTTTCCATTGATGGCCGACTAGGCCATCTTTCGATACATATGCAGCTAGAGACAAGAGCTCCAGGGTTCTGGTTAGTACATCATGTTGTTCCAACAATAGGGTTGCAGATCCCTTTAGCTCCTTAGGTACTTTCTCTAGCTTCTCCATTGGGAGCCCTGTGATACATCCAATAGCTGACTGTGAACATCCACTCCTGTGTTTGCTAGGCCCCGGCATCATCTCACAAGAGACAGCTATATTTGGGTCCTTTCAGCAAAATCTTGCTAGTGTATGCAATGGTGTCAGCGTTTAGAAGCTGATTATGGGACGGATCCCTGGATACAGCAGTCTCTAAATGGTCCATCCTTTCATCCCAGCTACGAACTTTGTCTCTGTAACTCCTTCCCTGGGTGTTTTGTTCCCAATTCTAAGAAGGTGCACAGTGTCCACACTTTGGTCTTCATTCTTCTTGAGTTTCATGCGTTTATCAAATTGTATCTTATATCTTGGGTATCCTAAGTTTTGGGCTAATATCCACTTATCAATGAATACATATTGTGTGAGTTCTTTTGTGATTGTGTTACTTCACTCAAGATGATGCCCTCCAGGTCCATCCATTTGGCTAGGAATTTCATAAATTCATTCTTTTTAATAGCTGAGTAGTACTCCATTGTGTAAATGTACCATAATTTCTGTATCCATTCCTCTGTTGAGGGACATCTGGGTTCTTTCCAGCTTCTGGCTATTATAAATAGGGCTGCTATGAACATAGTGGAGCATGTGTCCTTTTTACCGGTTGGGACATCTTCTGGATATATGCCCAGGAGAGGTATTGCTGGATCCTCCGGTAGTACTATGTCCAATTTTCTGAGGAACCGCCAAACTGATTTCCAGAGTGGTTGTACAAGCTTGCAATCCCACCAACAATGGAGGAGTGTTCCTCTTTCTCCACATCCTCGCCAGCATCTGCTGTCACCTGAAATTTTGATCTTAGCCATTCTGACTGGTGTGAGGTGGAATCTCAGGGTTGTTTTGATTTGCATTTCCCTGATGATTAAGGATGTTGAACATTTTTTCAGGTGCTTCTCTGCCATTCGGTATTCCTCAGGTGAGAATTCTTTGTTCAGTTCTGAGCCCCATTTTTTAATGGGGTTATTTGACTTTCTGGAGTCCACCTTCTTGAGTTCTTTATATATATTGGATATTAGTCCCTTATCTGATTTAGGATAGGTGAAGATCCTTTCCCAATCTGTTGGTGGTTTTTTTGTCTTATTGATGGTGTCTTTAGCCTTGCAGAAGCTTTGTAGTTTCATGAGGTCCCACTTGTCAATTCTCGATCTTACAGCACAAGCCATTACTGTTCTATTCAGGAATTTTTCCCCTGTGCCCATATCTTCAAGGCTTTTCCCCACTTTCTCCTCTATAAGTTTCAGTGTCTCTGGTTTTATGTGAAGTTCCTTGATCCACTTAGACTTGACCTTAGTACAAGGAGATAGGAATGGATCGATTCGCATTCTTCTACATGTTAACAACCAGTTGTGCCAGCACCATTTGTTGAAAATGCTGTCTTTCTTCCACTGGATGTTTTTAGCTCCCTTGTGGAAGATCAAGTGACCATAGGTGTGTGGGTTCATTTCTGGGTCTTCAATTCTATTCCATTGGTCTATTTGTCTGTCACTATACCAGTACCATGCAGTTTTTATCACAATTGCTCTGTAATAGATCTTTAGGTCCGGCATGGTGATTCCACCAGAGGTTCTTTTATCCTTGAGAAGAGTTTTTGCTATCCTAGGTTTTTTGTTATTCCAGATGAATTTGCAGATTGCACTTTCTAATTCGTTGAAGAATTGATTTGGAATTTTGATGGGGATTGCATTGAATCTGTAGATTGCTTTTGGCAAGATAGCCATTTTTACAATGTTGATCCTGCCAATCCATGAGCATGGGAGATCTTTCCATCTTCTGAGATCTTCTATAATTTCTTTCTTCAGAGACTTGAAGTTTTTATTATACAGATCTTTCACTTCCTTAGTTAGAGTCACGCCAAGATATTCTTGACACCTTCAAGCCTTCAAAACCAGTATTACCTGGGTGACTCTTACACATTACCAAGTACAGCTGCTGCAGGAGGTACAACCTTGGCTATCTCTGGAACAAGCTTCTTTGTGCTCTCAGAAAACACTTCCCAGAAGATTTCACCTCAGTGATGCTTGTCTTTTCTTAATCACTACGAATTCTTTAGCTCCAGTTAGCCAGCATCAGTTGTACCAGTAGTCCCTTCTATTAATCACTCTAAAGCCAGAACCACATGGCTGAAGCTACCATGTTCTGCTGCTTCCAGAAGCTGGAATATGGCCCCCTTGTTCTATTACCTTATCTCTTTGCCATCCCTTTCACTGCCTAAGCCTAGCTTTCCTGAATCTTGCTCTATAGTTTGACCTTGAACTCAGAGATCTGCATGGCTGTGTCCTGGGATTAAAGGTGTGCACACCATACCTGGATTTAAGCTTTTCTTCATCTAGAACTTGCTCTGTCCCACGCTGGCCTTGAACTCAGGATCTTCTTGGTCTCATCTCCTGGGATTAAAGGTCTGTACCACAATATCTGGATCTAAATTTAGCTGGGTAGGATCTTGCTCCAAAGTTATCTCCTTGAACACAGGAATCATCTCCATTTCACTTCCTGGTACCCCATTAATTCTCCATCCATATATTTTATATTTTTCATTTCTAAACTTGCTACACTTGCTTAAAATCCTCTTCAGTAGACTTAAACAGAAAACAAAGTCTATGATGTTTTTTTCTGAGACTTCTTTCGTCAAAGCAATTAATCTGAGTCTCTTTACCTTAGCCTCAGGTAGACTCTTCAGCCAAGGACAAAAAGTAGCCACATTCTTCACCAAAATACCACAAAACAGTCTCTAGGCCACATTCTGAAATTCTTCTTCATGAAAACCTCTTGGACCAGGTCCAAACAGTTCAAATCATACCCAGCAACAAATTCTTCCCTATTCCTACCTGGATAGCCCATTAAGCCCACCTTAAAGCATTCCATTGGTTTCCAATGTCTCCAAATTCATATTCCTTCAAACAAAAGCATGGTCAGGCCTATCAAAGCAATATGCCAGTCCCTGGTACCAAATTCTGCCTTAGTTAGGGTTTTGCTGCTGTGAACAGACATCATGACCAAGGCAACAGTTATTTAAAAAAAAAAAAGGTTTAATTGGGGCTAGCTTACAGATTCAGAGGTTCAGTCTAATATCATCAAGGGAAGAGCATGGTTGCATCTAGGCAGGAATGGTGCAAGAGGAACTGAGCGGTCTAATCTTCATCTGAAGGCTGCTAGTGGAAGACTGACTTCCAGGCACCTAAGACAAGGGTAATAAGGCCTATGCCCACAGTGACACACCTACTCCAATGAGGCCACATCTCTTTTTTTTTTTTAATTAGATATTTTCTTCATTTACATTCCAAATGCTATCCCAAAAGTCTCCGATACCTTTCCTCCACCCTGCTTCCCAACCCACCCATTCCTGCTTCCTGGCCCTGGCATTCCCCTGTACTGGGGCATATGATCTTTGCAAGACCAAGGAGGGCACATCTCCTAATAGTGCCACCCGTGCATGGTCAGAGCATATACAAACCATTACACTATGTTATAAATGAAAAGGCACTTAACTAAAGAAATCAGAAATTCCAGATATAAAAAGAAAAAATAACATTCATAATACTAAACATCACAGATTAACAGAAACTTTTACATCTCTAGTAGAAGAACTATACCAAAGGACAAAAGGACCCAGATGACCTCCATAACTGTTATGCTGTGGTTTCTGTTGCTCTTTCTCTGAGACTGTTATGTGTGCTTTTGGGAAAAGCACTAATTATGGTGTTCAATTTAGTGTTAGGATTTGGGGCAACAAAGAAAATCCAGATGGAACAACAGCAAGGGTTAGTACAATCTTATAGTCTTGAATTTAAATTGAAAGACATATTACTAATAGAATTTCTCTTTTGAGAACAAAACAATTGTCTAGCTACTAAAAGACTTAGAGATACCAGCCATGTTTGTTCGCAACAAATACATAAAAAGCACAGTCTGGGGCTCTAAATACCATGAATTTGTAAAAGTAGTTGAACTCATTGAAGAAATGGCTGATTCTCTATCTTGGGCAAGAAATGTACAAGATGATCTGGAACATTTGTAAAATTATAAACCTGGAATATTCCTAGTAACTGTGAGGCTCATGCTAAAACCAATTGGGAGGAACTCAATGAGGCCTCCACTGGCCAAAGATGGGACAGTTAAGGCATCATTAAAAATATATTCATAATAGATGAAACATATCAAATGTCTTGAAATTCATCAGTTAATAATGATGCAAAATGAATGAATTTATCATCTATGGATGACACTAGGAAACAAAATGATGGATTTTAAAACATGTAAACAAAGGAAAGAGTGAATGATCCTTCTTTCCTTCCTTCCTTCCTTCCTTCCTTCCTTCCTTCCTTCCTTCCTTTCTTCTAAATACATCTCTGGGTTACTAAAGGAAAAGGTTTTTATTGGTTATTGTATTTATTTACATTTCAAATGTTATCCTCTTTCCTGATTTCCCTGCCAGAACTCCTCTATCCCATCCCCCCTTCTCCTGCTTCTATGAGGGTGTGGCCCCACCCACCCACCTGCCTGCCCTAGCATTCACTGGGGCATAAAATCTTCACAGGACTAATGGCCTCTTCTCCCATTGATGTCTGACAAGGCCATCCTCTGCTACATATACAGCTGAAGCCATGGGTCCCTCCATGTGTACTCCTTGGATGGTGGTTTAGACCCTGGAAGCTCTCTCTGGTTGGTTGATATTGTTGTTCTTACTATGGGGTTGCAAACCCCTACAGCTCCTTCAGTCCTTTCTCTAACTCCTCCATTGCGGACCCCGTGATCGGGTCAATGGTTGGCTGCAAGCATCCACCTCTGTATATGTCAGGCTCTGGCAAAGCCTCTCAGGAGAAGGCCATTTTTTTATAGGAATATTTCAAATCATTAACAAAGAATATGAGAACTAAAATACATTATTAAGATTATGCTCCAATAAAATGTATGTTATGATATAAATATATATGAGAGAAAAATGTACAAGAGAATTTATACATGTGATATGAATTTATACACATATATATATATACCACATATCATGTATCTGTCTATCTATCTATATATTGATATATAATATGAATTTGTATATATTAGAGATAGATAGACAGATAGATAGAGATATATCTGTATTGTGGAAGGGAACGAGAAGGTATCAGGTGTGTTCCTGCTAATGTGAATAAGCAGAAGCATCTCTGCATTAATCTCACCATTCAGAATTAGGCTTGAGTCAGAACAAGCCACCTGAAAGTGCAAAAAAAAAAACAAAACAAAAAACAAACAAGATAAAGATATAATCTATGAATTATAAGAGATTTCACAGGCATGTCAGCAACTTGTATTATATAAACCTTATTGAAAGTTTGGGTCAAACTAGAATAGTTCTATTGAAAGTGAATTTAACTAGAAACATCTAGAAACTAGCTATATAACAGAATCTGACAGTAAACAAGGTAGTCCTAAAGTATTTTAGTGGAAAATGGTATAGTTCTATTGTTGTGTATGCGAGTCTTTATTTATGAGATATAAATTATTTACAAATAAATTGATGCTATATTGGGGATTTTCATCTGGCATAAAAGGTCTAGTTGTTGCTGAAGTGAAGTAAGACTATCCCTGAGTAAAACTGTTCCTAAGCTGACTTATAGGCACATGGAGGGCACATTGTGTGATTTTTATATTTTTGTATTTGTTTGACATTTTCTGTGGTAACAAATTGACAGTGGTATAGACTGAACCCAGGGCTGTGCATAGATTAAACTGACAGTATGGCACTTAGTTACATCTCTAGTCCTATAATAACATTTTCTTATAAAGAGTAGCATTATTTATAATCATAGGATATAACAAAAATTGCATAAAATTGAAGTTACATTTCCTCACTCCTTTAATACAAGGCTAGAAATGAATTCTATTGGGTTTTAGATCATTTCAGACATTTTTTCTTAGAAACTTAAATGTAGTTTTATTTAGTGTTCCATTATGAAGCCATTTTTCTAGTTTTTATGATTATGTAAACCAAATCAGTTGGTTTTCAGCTGTGAGTCCCTGGAGAGAAAAGGTCATTTCTTATTTTTATATTCCCCATAATTCATACATAATATAGCTACCTATTGTATGCAGTGATTATATAGAGACCCAGGCTTATGAGGTATTAACTTAATGCAGTTCCCACCTTACCATGGTGAAAAAGTGACATTTTGGAGAAACCATGCTTTGAAGTTTGAACTTCTCACAAGCAATATACCACTATATACCATCGTGAGATATTGTATCCAGGCATCAAGAAACCATAGTTCCACTTTGTCACTAGGTCACAAGAGGACATGGTCCATGAAGTAGTATTGTATGCTCTGTTGCTATGTTACTAGGACATGATGTCTAATAGGCAGGTAAGGTGAATTGTATATTTGTGACTCACAATGTTGTCACCTTACATTGAGGTTTTTTGGGTACATAATCCCACTATAAGTCAAGAAGCACCTGTGCCATCAAGAATAATACACAAAAATTGAGAGTCAAATGTATTAGAAGGGAGATTCCAGAAGAGCCAACCTTGAGACCATTAGAGGGAAAACTAAGGAAGCAAAGCCTTTCCAGGCTATGTTATTAGAAGCCATGGAAGATGGATTCTAATGGAAGATGGAACATGGTGTTCATGAGACACTCTGATGCACAATATAGAACAATCCTATAACATGTAAAGCAAGTGTTCTAACCTGTTGCTTCTTCCTCAAGTTCCCATTTCATTGCATATCCTTACACTATGCCTCCTATTGAGTGTGATCTGGGCATCTTTAGCATGAGCTTTCTAAACTTACAAAATTTCTCACTAAGCACTCTCCTGCTGAGGACTTATGGCTTCTTGGCATCATCTGTAAGAGTTTTCAACCTGAAACATATGGCCCTTGTACATCTGCCTGGATACTTCAACTGCTCTTACTGCCTATTGTTGTAGGAAATATTAAAAATAACATTAAATTCTCGCACTATGACAGGCACCAGCAGGCCACAGGGCTCCATCTGGGTGTTCTCATCTCAGCAGACTCTCTGGTCTAGGGCTCCTGAGACATCTCCACCTGCCTCGGCTAAGTTCCCTTGATGGGTTGCTGCCACTCCAGCCCCATGCAATGACTGCCCTCCTCAAGTTAGATATCACAATACCCAGTAACCTGATAAAATCAAAACTCTTGAAGCTTATAATTAACCAGTCAGATTTATATAACAATAAATTCTCAATTCACAAGATGCCTACACAATAATTTCAGAGCTTAATGATACAAGCTGCCCACCTAGATTAGACAAGTTGCCCCAATTATTCTATCCCTATATATTTACCTGTGGCTATTTAAAGCCTTGCTGAATCTGGATAATTCTGTTCATCCTCCATATTGCTTTCTTCTCCTCTGTCTCCATCTCTGCCACTCTTCAGTGCTGCCTCCCTTTTCCCTGTCCAATCACAGGCTTCTTGCTGTATTAATAATTAAATCCACTGGGCAGGGAAAATCCTGATATAGCCTATAACTTCCCAGATGAACTGCCCAGAGAAGCCTTTCTCCTGACTGCTGCCTACAGGGACACATGCCAGGTTTCTACTATCTCCTCACTAGGAATGTCCTTTTCTACCTCTGTCTATTGTAATGTCATATAATTTCATCATTAATGCCCAGTCTCATCTTGTAGCATTTTCATGTGCTCTATCATAGGAATCTGGAACACATTTCATATGTGCTACTTACGGGAATGTTGCACAAAATATCTGACTGTTACTTAACTTTTTTGTGTCCTGTTAATTTCCAGATCAATACATCTAATCATTAAATGTTTATGTTCCAAGTAATATTAGACCTTGTGGGACTATAAAGAAGACTCACAGTCTAGTTAATGAGACAAAACACAAAATACATGAACTTCCCAAGTGAAAGTTTGCATTTTAGCTTTTAATAACTATTCTGGGCAACACTAGACGATATTTCATAAGTCAGGATGTGACAAACTAAACCACTTCTATACTGTAAACAGCCCCTCTTCACCTAATTTGCAATCAGCCTGGGAGGCTTGGGGACCAGGAGGCTTCTACTGAAGTTGAAGCAAATCTGCTTTAAGGAGAAGAGTATAAAAGCTCATTGATTCTGAGCCTGATGAGCAACTTGAGATATTGACGTGGGTGTTAAATGGGTACATTTAGAAGATAGAAGTCAAGTAATAGTAATTCAAGAGTTCTTACTCACCCAGGCTAAAAAGGGGAAAGGGAGACACTAACTAAACTTATGTTAATAAACTTACTGATGTCATATATATATATATATATATATATATATATGAACACACATATATGTATATTATGTATATATATTATTCTTAGTTTATTTTTTGTAACAGTCTGTTTCCTCTCACTGTTACTTCTTTAGTTCAGTCTTCAAGAGAACATACATGGCTGTCTATCATCAGGGTCTACACATTCTCTGGATTATGCTAAACACTTAAGATGTGCTTACAGAATAATTTCCACAGCTCTTTACATAAGGGACTGAGAACTCCTGCCACAAATTAGAGAGCTTCCTTATAATGTTCTTAGAGAGGTGTGAACTCCTCAATGCAGAGCCTTAACTTCTTTGAAAACTCCTGGACAGAATGACTTCACCACAGGAGAAACATCTCCCATTTAGGGACAGTGAGGGGCACAAAAATGTTGAGGTGTTGTATTACACTTCGTCATGAGAAAATATGTATTTTGGATCCAGAGGGAGATCCTTGAACCTACTTTACATGAGCATATCTACCTGTGTCCTTGCTGACTGTTTTCTTAGAGCCTTTTGCTTTCTTAGAGCCTTTCAGAAGAAAGTCATTTGGAAATGTCAAAATAGAAAGTTTTTGGTTAGTTTTGTTGATATGAAACATTGAACAGAAATAAGGAAGACTGAAAAGTGCAAAATCCTGAATAATATGTATATGTTGTATCTCAGTGGAGTCTGAACAAAAATGAAAGAAGAGAACAAATGAATTATTGAAAATAATGCAATAGGTATGGGGAAAGGCCCATGTAATGGGATCATATGATCACTGAGGTGGGCAGCCCACTCTAGTTAATAAGCTTCTCTCATAGTATTGTATTTAGAGATGACCAGATATTATTCCATCAAAGTTTGACCTTGTTTATACAGCCTTTGACCTATGAACACTTTATGGAGGGACAAACACTTATCTTCAGGCATAGAAATTCTGCAGCATTCTCAATGGCTCAGATTTGTAAAAACAGAGCAAGCACCACAAGGAGAGCTGAGCTTGGTTTGGTGAACAAGCTCCAGTGGTAACTGCTTAAGCTTCAGGAGGTCAGAGAAAGCTTGAAAATGGGTGAAATAACAAACTGAACCATGCAGTTAGCTGTTGATAAGAGACTAGGGAAGAACCATATTCACAGAAGTGTGGGAGCAGAAGGTTGTTCCAGGAATTCCAGTTTGTTGGACAACTAGGAGACACACAGAAAACAAGAGAAGAGCCACACAAGGCATGGGGTGGAACATGAATGGCTTCACATTCCTGACTAAGTAGACACTTTAGTTATGTATAACAGCTGGAGACTGGAGAAACACTGAAGGATTTCATGTCAGGAGAAGATGATCAGATATCACAACTACTTTTAACTCTTTACTCAATGGACATCCTCACCTTAAATATTTTCCTCATATGTCAGGAAGCAATGCATTTTTCAGTGGATACTGGAAAGGATTCCACTTATTCTAGGAAGTGATATTTGATCAATATTCACCAATTATGGTATTTCTAATATGATGTGTTAGTATTATACAATTTAGGCAAAGACAGTAATCACAATTTTTCACCAGTGGAATGAAAGAAAGTCTGTCTTATTAATTCTTGAAAGAGTTACTCACTTTGAGAAAGGGATATAAATTATACACATTCTCTCTTTCATGACCATATAATGTAGAAAATATGCTGCTTTTAACAATCACAGCATGCCCAGGAGTATGGGATGAAACTTGTAAGATGCTTGGTGTGACTGGAAAACTAAACTGAACAGTGAGTTGGGCTGGGGACTAATTTCAATGGTGAAGAAGCACTTGTATGACTTGTATAAGGCCTTGTGTTTTATCTCTAGTACTGCAAAGGTGGGGTGGGGGGAATAACCAAAAGCTCTGGGTTTCTTTGTAAAAAATGTCCTTACTGCCTTCTGACTTGGATCTTCTGTTTTATTTTCTAGGTAAAAGCATCCCATTTGTTAGGTAGATTTCAACATAGAAGGTTTGCAATGAAGTGAGTGATTAGGGGGTAGGGAATTCACAATGTAGGTCAATGTGGCTGATGGAGTCCTGGGAATGAGTGAGTCAATGAAAGGGTCAATGGCCATAGGAGGTAGGGTACCGCCAAACTCCTGATAACCTGAGACCAAGGCTGTACCTAAGTGCTGTGGAAAATCAGAGCACCACAAACTGCTGTGGCCTCTGGATAGATTCATGAAAATGAATGAACACAGACTATGCCAAAAGGGGAGGGAAGAGTAGCCATGTTAAAGGAGACAGGGGGTGGCTTGGGGTTGAGCTTGAGTGGAAAGGGCATCGAAGATACTTTATATTAAATTTATTTTGAAAGCCTCTCTTTTTGTTACTTAGTTCATTGTCAGTTGGATTATTATCCATTAAAGATTTCAATCTATAGACTTCCCACTTTCTCAAAGATGACATTTCCATAAACTGACTTACTTTTCTTCAATAATTAGTGGAAATCATACAGAATTTTAATTCTATTTGAGTCCTCAATAACTATTTGTTTCTATTAGTCACATGTGAAACAGTTAAGAAAAACGGAGGCTCAGTCATTAAGAAGTCACTTCAGACTATGGCCCTTTAACAGATTTAGAACATAGCAAGAGGCCAATAAGTGTTTATTCCAAAGAAATGAGAGAAAAAGAACAAAATAGAGCTAGATGTGAAGTAATACAAAGCATCATTTAAATAGTTTTTTAATTAAATCAGCATAATGTATACTCTATTTTCCTTCAGATCAGTTATAATGATTGCCGTTTTCTGAAGTTCTGGAACTTTTCAATATTTTGAGTGTTACAGCATGAGCAGTCCTACTGTTTCTTCCAGGAATAACCAAATGTAGAAAAAACAAAAGATAGCTTAGGGGTGGGAAGATGGCTCAGTGGATAAAAGCACCTACTGCCAAGTTTGATGACCTGAGTCCAGTCTCTGGTACTTATATAGTGGAAGGAGAGAACCAATTCTCAGCAAGTTCTCCTCTGATATTCAGATGAGTACCTGGGTAAATGTATGTACACACACACACACAAATACACACATACAAAAGCACATGCACACGTATACACAGAGGAACACATACATACATGCACAGGGAAACATTTATAGTCATCTAAAATGAAACACTGACTCTAGAGAAAACCTGCTGACCTAGAGGAGGAAGGAGTAGAACAAAGAAAGTGAAGAGCAATATGTAGTTATTTACAATAACAAACTCCTTTGTCCCAGTGGTAAATGATTCCAAGGAGCATTGGGCTGGAATCTTTTGCATAAGCAAAAGCTGAATAAGATAAACATTTTAGATGGTCTGGGAAGACCATCAACATTCCAGACTTCTCTGTGTTGCTACATGGTGTGGAGGGAAATACCATCAGCCTTACCACCAAAATGATCTGATCTCAGGGTAATTTTGAATTCTGTAAGTCATCTCTCTGAGTCTATTTCTCCATCTTTAAAATAAGGGTAATTGTACTAGCTTCCAAAGGATGGTTTCAGATTAAAGGCAGTATTTTAAAAGAAGCTTGAGTGGGAGTCTCATAAATGGTGGAAGATCAATAAAGTGTAGCTTAACTAATTCAGCAACCAAAGCAGGCTTACATTCCTCATTCCACTCTCTTATGTGAAAAATCAAGCCTGAATCTGCTGAGGCCCAGAGGGATGGTATCTCATTCTGTCCTATGAAGGTAATTAATCTACCTGTTCATTTCATACAGATCAATGCCTATGGAACATAAACATGTGAAGAAATAAAGCAAGGGGCTTTCATGATCAAACATTCTAACACAACTGGTGGGTAGGGGGGTTGGTGTAAATTTTTTTGTCTCAGTTCTGCTGTGGATTTTAGTTCCTCCTCTGCTTTGGCCACTCCTGGTCAGTCTCCAGTCTGTTTCACCCTGAGCTACTAACATTTTATTCACAGCAGCTGCGTTGGTGGTTCTCAGTTGAAGGCTCACTAAGGAAATGGAAAATATGATCAAATGATCCTGTTCCACTCAGTACAAGCTTTTGTCCTTATACTTGGTATCCAGATCATATCATAATGGTTTGGATATGTCCAGGCATTGTGCACCATTCTTAGTGGAAATATGGATTTCAGAGAATTTCAAGTTTTTGTTTAAGTATCCATAGTACAAATGGAGAGAATTCAAGTCTCCCACTAAAATAAAGGAAAGACATTTTAACTTTTAGCTATGGATATTTACTATGGCTTTGAAGCCCTCAATATCTCAAGAATGGGCTTTCTTTACAATTAAAATCTATGCAGCTGTTGGTGAGATCTGTTTTTTGAGCAGGAAACAAAAGTGGCAGAAATGGACCTGGAGAGCCTGTTTTCAGTTCCTATACATATGAAAGTTTCAGAAGTGGTTAAGTAGCTCAAAGGCTAGGCTTCCCATTTGTATAACTCAAATGCAGAACAATATGCAGGAGAATCTGTAGATAGTCATTTTGATTATAAATATAATGGCATTGGAGGAACAATGTAGATTCATTAATAATACCAACAACTCTTAAGATGGTAGCTCTTGGGTAAAGTTGTGAAGCAGCACAAATTAATGGAAAAAAGTTCTTATGTTCTGTTCCCATAAACTCTTAGGTATACTTGCATTTTGTAATTTGATCTCTGTCCTCAAGGGCTTAGGTCTTCTCTTCAGGGGATTCACACCACAAATCACCAATCAGGGCAAGTCAGTTTATACATATCTTTGTTCTCTAGGGAGTGTGTATATGTGTGCATATGTGTATGTGGTGTGTGTGGGGGAGGGTGTATATGATTGTGTGTGTATATACTTATGTTTATGTATGTGCATGTGTGTGGTATATGTGTGTGTGTGTGTGTGTGTGGTATGTGTATGTGTGTATGAGGTTGTGTGTATATATATGTGGGATGTGTATGTGTGTATGTGGTGTGTAGGTGTGTGAGGTTTATATGTATGTGTGTGGAGCATGTATGTATGTGTAGAGCATGTGTTTGTGTGTGTGTGTGTGTAGTCTTGCATGTGAACATTTTTCATGTTGAGGTCAGAGGACAACTTATGAGAGTTGGTTCTCTCCTTCCATGTGGGTCCTGAGGATTAAACTCATGTGTTAAGACTTGATGGGAGGTGACTTTTTCCACAGAGATATCTTGTTAGTTTTGTGTCAAATCATTTAACAGAAGCATCAAGGGAAAAAAAAAAAACAATTTTAAGGAAAAATTCCAAATTCAAAGAAAGAATCTCTTATTGTGAAGTTTAGATACAACAATGTCTGGGTATAGCAATATTAGAGTAAGTGAAGATCCCCAGGGGTATTGGCAGCAGTGACTGCTTTCTACTTCATTTCTCAAAATTTGGTGGTGAAATTACAAAACACATATCTTTAAAAACAAATCAAATTCAAAGAGCAGATGTGTAGGCTGAATTCTAGGATCATTCACTGCAGATCTCAGAGAGTGAAGCACAGAGGATAAACGCATGCGAAATGAGTACCATATTTCCAACTGTGAAAGTAATTAGAATATACCTTACTGATAAAAGGATAGGACGTCTATGCCAGTGACCACTGGGACACCTAAATAGAGATGTTATTTTAAATTGGTGACATCATACTGGAACATCTCCTTCACTTTTGGTCTTACCAGGCACTCCAGCTTGGATCCAGAAGTTAATATCAGTTCCTTCTCCATTACTAAAGACCTTGGTGACATTGAGGGGTTGCAGAAGATTCATGACTTCCTTCATGATAGCCCTGGCCTTGTCACTGCCAGTGAACTGCAGTCCAGTGGGTAAGAAGGTTCCTGAGTCAGACTCCATCACCAAACTGTACTTGGAAACATTTGCCTAAATAAAATTGAAAAAGAGATAAATGTTTGATTCCCATTTGCTGCTTCTATGCTATTAAATAAATCACCTTCTTACAGATTGCTGTCAAAATTATATCACTCTACCCTGATCCATATCTACTCTGTGTATTTCCTGGTGGTGCTAAGGTGTATAATTTCCTATCCTGAGATTCACCAAACCTAAGAGTTGACTTGAAAAGTTACAAAAAAAAAATATAATGGAGCAAATGTAATAAAATTGCTCAATTATTTTTCCTAGCAATAATAGTTTTTGAAGCACTTAGCTTAAGGCATTTCTGTACTAGAATGCACTGTGTACTCTGCAGGAAGAGAAAGGTAATCACTATTCTTACCCAACTGTGTACCCTGTGAGCTAAATGTCCAAATGTCTTGCTGCTCTAGCAAGACAAGGCCCACTTGGACAATAGTAGCACAATATCATGAGAATAACCAACCACGTGCTGGTTTCAGTTCTGCCCCAGGAGATGGAACCCATACTTCATTATCAGGCCACAAACCCATGGCCAAATACCTTGTACCTACTAGGGGAGAATCTGGTACTATTGTTTTGCTAAGTGGACATGGTATTAGACTGACTTCTAATAACTTATTATTATGTCCATAGATTAATGCACATTTCACTCCTCATCCTTCTATTTGTGTTAGATGGTGAGTGTTACAGAGAGCAATGACAGGTGAGGGACAGAAAGACTGCAGATTTCTCAGTTCTAGATCAAATATACCACATCTCATGCTTCCAAAACTCAGGAGTAATTGCTGTAGGCAGAAAAACTATAAGAGTCAGATGTGGTGGGTGACTGCTATGCTCTCCGGTCGAGTCAACTGGACAAGCCGAGAGGCTTAAAAGTTACTCATGAGGCAAAAGAGTTTCAAGGAAGCTCTCCTCCTGGAGTCTAGCATTCCCTACCCATACATTAATTTTCCATTCCCGTGTTAGTCTAGTGTATGGATCCACGTGCTCTCTTTCAATATTTTTCTATCATAAGTGCCTTCTAAGATTGAATTCTGACATAGCTAAAGCGTGTTCCAACAATCCTAGTTCGTCCTTAGCAAGACCTTGGGCTTGGAATTTAGTACTGCCCCTGGTATTACACTATCTCTTTGAGTAAAAATTAGGTCACTGCCCTTCACAGGAATTTACCATCACTAAGGAAGAAGGAAGTTTCAGACCAAAGGAGAAACCAGAATAGATACTTAGAACTGTAACAGAGTTACACCCATACACACGTATTTACAATGGCCTAAGGGGAAGGTGGACTATACAAGAGACTAAAATAGGAACTATGGCAAGGGCACGAAGCCCTTGACCCTGGCTTCTAAGATTAGTGAATCTTAGGTGAAGCCCTTGTTGATCCCAGCTGTTATCAATGAATTCTATCCCAGGTGGTTCCCGTTAGACCCTTTGTGTTTGCATTCCTCTGTTTTATGTAAGATTTCGGTTACCTCAATTATACCTTGCGAATATGTCACCCAACTTCTTTATTGTCCTCTGCATAAAACGTCTAATGCTCGATTTGAAAATTACACTCAGATTCCACACGAACTCTCCTGTGTGTGTGTCTGTTTGTCGTTCATCCATGTTTTGCCCACCGCGTCGAGAGACCCCGTTCCACGCAGACACAGGGACCCAGAGGGTCTGTGGCAGGTGACTACTAGGAAACAGTGTCCTCTGGACACAGCAGGGCACATATGAACTCATAGCAGTTGTGACAGCATGTAGAAGACCTATGCAAGCCCAAGTCAGACCAAATCCCACTATATATAATGGTGTTGGGCACAAGATTCTATCCTAGCCTTGGAGTGACTGGCAACTGTTAGGTGTTGGAAGAGAAATAGTCAGTTTTTATAATAGGATAGTCCCTGGTAAGGTCATCATGTTCCAGTGGAAGGCTACATATTCAAGATATAAGGGCAGCACAAATTAGTCTTAATGGAGAAAAACAAAAGACAAGTTGAGAGGGATGTATCTGAGAAGTGTTGAGGGAGAAGTGACTATGACCAAAACACATTGTACAAAATTCACAAATCAGTAATAAACTTTTAAAAAATAAGTTTAGTAAGCCAGGATCCTAGTCATAGTTGTGTCTTCATTTAATTTTCAATGAAAGTTCCAAGGTGCTTATAATAAATGCAGCTATCTTTGCTCTCAGATGTAGCTACTGCCTTATAGTACCATCATTTGAAATACTAATGTGCAACAGATTTACATTTATGATGTATAGTAAGGGCTCATCTAACTGTATATTGCTGCAAGGTCAGCAGGTGAACATGTAATTTGGCAGTCCTAATCTTTTTCTCTGCTCTACCTCTACCCCAAACACTGCAGGAAGGAGAAAAGTAAAATTATAATATATCTTGTAAATGAACACAGAATTGGGCAATCTTGTATGTGAAAGTGCCAAATTGTAGACAGATCCTATGTTTCCAACAAGAAAGGCAGGCGAAGTGCTCTTGACTATGCAAGGCCACACCTGGCACTAAAGAGAAGCTTGGTGAGATAGATATGACTTTGGAAACATTATATTTCATTCCCTGTACAGCAACTGGCACTCCTGACTACCAAGCAGAATGACTACCCACTCTGTCTCTCTTCATGTTAACACAACTTGAGCCTTGCCTTTTCTGTCAGTAGAATGTGACAAGTGCCTTTACTTAAGTTTGAGTGTGAACTTATAGCCTGTTTTAAGTGATAGTAAGAATGGTTCCCTGACTAACTTACCAGGGCTTCTAACACATCTCTTAAGTCCTTTTTGTTTTTTGAATTGCAAAAGAAGGGAAATCTCAGAGACAAGGACTTTGAAATTTGGAGTGTCATTGCTCAATGACGTGGGATATTGATGGGTACTCAAAACGGTGTAAATAATGGAGCTTCCAGAAGTACCACTGGCTGTGAGCAGGAGAGCCGAAGAGCACAGGCTTCGGAATTATCCAGTCTGATTTGATCCCATGTCTGATTTTATGCTTATCAATCTTTAGCTATGTGCCTTTGCATTTGAGCTAAACTCTCAGTTTATGCTTCAGTGAAATGGGGATGATAACCATATCCAGCTTATGGAATTTGGAGAACCTGTAGTTCAGGCTCAGACACAAGGAACATTTGATAAGCAGCAGCATCACTGGTTTTACTGGCATGTCTCTTTAGTGTCCAGTGTCTCAGGATGGTGCCAGGGATACAAAAAGTATCCTGTTTGCTGATTATGATGACAGGCAGTGGATCTGCAGCACTTCTTTCATACCAGGCATGTGTGAAGTGCTTTGCATCTCATCCCATGGCCTGCTAAGCTAGTACAGTTTTTATACAAGTGCATAAAAGAACTGAGGCTGAGTCAAGTTATCAAGCTTGCTCAAAGTTATCTAGCCAGGGAGAAAAGTGTGTGGTGTGGATATAGGCCACTTCGGTATTTTATGACTTTGTGTCCCATCTCCAGAAGGACACTTCTAATTTCCCAGTCACAAATATTTACTTCTAAGTCAGAAATACAAAGAATGCACTTTTGAAAATGAATAGATTTTAACTTTTTCATGATCATAATCCAAAGTCTACTCAGAATTTATTATCTCTGCTAATAAAGTAATTTAATTAGGCACTGAGAGGAGTGAAAATGCAAATAAAAACATCTTGTTACACAATTTCCTTCCAATTAGGAATCAAAGCCTAAAATAATAAAACTTCCTTTCAAGCCAAATAAAACAGGATGTGTACAGATATCAACAAACCAGAATCCTGGCATAGTAGAGAGATGCTTGATTTCCAATCATGTATGGTTCCATTAGCATTGCTAACTTGATAGCAGTATGCTATTGTTTTCTACTTCTATATAAACACTGCCATATGTTTCCTATAAAGGAGAAGAAAACAAGCCATCCACCATACATCACACCACCTTTTCTCCTATTATAAATTCATCTTAGTCTGGGCGGCCAGGGAAGATGCTGGGACACCACTGCTAAAATCAACTGGAACGAACTACTGTCACTCAGGAATGTGTTATCACACATGCATATTCTTTATCATGAGCAGCTTGTTGTAGGTGGGGAAGGCTAATCATTGCCAGTGACAGGAAACAAAGCCATGCTCTATGGACTTGCACCCTTCACAGTGCATGGGGCGAGATATCTGACACTTGTTTACAGAGCATAGTGAAAAGAGACAAAATGCTTGGTTGCTGAGATGACCAACTCTGATTGAAATAAACTGGGACATCCAGAGGAAAAGTCTAAAGAACTCAAGGATAAGTTAGGATATGATCTGTAACTCACACTGCCCTCTTAATAAGCTGTCTATTAGGAGCCATGAGAGCAATCGCTCATTATACTGTAATGTCCATAATAACCCAAAGCAGAGGAATGCTTCTGTGACCCCTTAGCTGAAGTTCTCAGATCAGTCACCATATGCTCAGGGTCAGGGTTCACAGCTATCATATGCTACAATCACATCCTGCAACATGTCTTTCCCCCACTATTCCTTTTCTGTTTTTTTTTTTCTTCCCCTTTTTCTTAAGGATTAAGCAACTCAGCCAAGAGCAATTTGGTAACCATTAGCATTCTTTGGTGGCCATGCAAGATTTAAAAGAAGGAAACTGCTGAAAATACATATTGAATGTTTTAAATTGCTTGTTTTATAGCATAAGCACAAGAATGAGGTGTGTATTCTTTGCTTTTATAAAGTTCCAGGCAATTCTTAAAAAAAAATAGACCTGTGCTCCAAAACTTATCCTTTTCTCCATAAAATTAGCTTCATTTTTGTTTTATAACTTAACTTTCTCATAGCATAGAGAAAATAATTCACAAGAAAATTATAAGAAAATATGCCCATTTTCTCAGGTTTCTCAACATATCTTTGGTTTTTATTTAAAGTTACACTAAAATCTCCAAATGAAAAGGAGTCTCTTAATTACTTGAATTAATAGTATAGCCTCCTCACTTTTATCTTCAAAGAATATAGATAACTGTACTGACATGGGGCAGTTGGCCCCAGCACAACTTTCACAGATGTTAGTGGCAACGCTGTTTAGTCAGGTGGTAATCTCAAGGAAAATTTCAAAAGCAGACCATCTCATGTGCGCTGGGAGGCTGCATTCATCTGCAGCTGCACCAGAGAGTGGGGTTCCAGAAAGTCAGGCATCGGCTTCCTACAGAGCTCCGATCAACACCCAGTCCTGCATGCATGGTGGGTAGAGAAACATCTCTTACTGTAGGACAGCAAGGACAGACTTTGCTTTCTGGTCAGGTCTATCCTGGAACTTAAACGCTGTGTTCTTTTACGGACTCCAGCATTTGGTGTTGAGCAGCTGTGGGTACCCAGGGAAGAGTTAGAAAAAGATTAATGACAAGGCCAAGTGTCACAGGTTATTTTCACTTTACAACTAAACTACCTGAAGTTTAAGGAAATGAGCAGCTTTGGGTAAGTTACATTAGTACTAAAATTGCAGGCACCTATTTCAGTTTAGCCCCGACTCCCCCATTATGCTGGAGATAGGAGCAGAATGAACAGCTCCCTGAAGCCCATACCTGTCACTCAGTAAGTGTGCTCAGAGGCATTCTACTGTGGGACAATCCTTGTCCCATTTTTGAAGTACTTTGGGTTTCTGTGAATTTCTCCCCCTTTGTTAGTCAAAGTCCACTGATAGCCCCTAAATGTATTAAGACATATGATTGCCCCATAAATGTCACTATGGCAACCATAATGAGTCTGCAGGCTAAAAGTAAGTATATGAGCATCAGCTAAAAGATATATTTTAATTATATAGGAAATAGAATTCTATTAATTCTGGTATTTAAAAAGGAAATATCCTAGGATATTTGATAAATAGGCTTAAAAGGGGTTATATTTTACATTAATGGTTTCTGCCTCAGCATATAGTATTATTACTGATGTAGCAACATAGCTGGTGAAAGTCATGGGACTCAAGATCCCACCGTGGTATTTTGATTCCCTCTATGACATACATTGGCCCAGTACTTCATGTCCCTGGCTTCATATTCATCTCTATCTGCAGCTACAGAAATGTTCCATACAGTGGCTAAGGCCAGCTTTCTCATCCTCTATCCCTCTCAATCCCTTCCTATCTCATTACACTGTTAGTCTCTACTCATCCCTACTAACTCTACTCCTTCTTCAGGTTCAAAGATTACAACTGTTTTCCTTTGATTCACTTCCTTTAACACAAGGACCTTATAAGAGAAGAAAAAGACATGGTTTTGTGGTTGATGATGAGGGTGTGCCACGTATCAGATCAACTTCTCTTGCCCTGTTCTTGGTTGGGAAACTGACTTCAGCTTCTTTAAATGTTTCTAAGATTACTTCTGACTATTTTCTTATGACCAGACATGTCATTTAAAAGAAATTGTATTAATCAAAGTTATCTACAGGAAGAGAACTGATCAGAACGAATGTCTGTCTATCTATCTATCTATCTATCTATCTATCTATCTATCTATCTATCTATCATCTATCTATGTACTTATAGATAGATACCTATGTGTATAAATATGCATACATATGAATATATAAGGGAAATTATATATGATATATTATATATATTATACATAATGGGAATTTATTAGAGCGGCTTATAGGCCATAATCCAACTAACTCAGCAATGACTGCCTATGAATGGAAAATCTAAGAATTCAGTGTTCAGTCCATGAGGCTGGATGTCCCAATTGGTCTTTATAAATATATATATAGATATATACACACACACACACTGGAATCCTAAAGAAGTAAGCTCCAATGCCAATGAAGATAGGGTAAGAGAAAACAGACAAAAAGAGCTTCCTTATTCCATGTCCTTTTTATTATAGGCTGCCATCAGAAGGTGTGGTTCAGATTAAAGGTGGATCTTCCCACTTCAAAAGATTTGGATTGAAGTTTTAGCATCTTCTACCTCAAAGATCTGTATTAGAAAGGGGCCTTCCAACACCAAATGATTTTATTAAGAAAAAATAACTCACATGTGTTTCTGATCACATTTGGGTTTTAGTTAATTCCAGATGTGGTCAAGTTAACAACAAAGAATAGCCATCAATAATAGTCATAATTTTCTTGTCTTGCAAAGAAAATAGACTAATTTGAACTCAAGAATCAGCCTAGTCCAAAGCCACTCCAACTTAACTCATGACTTTTCTTTTTCATGGAAAATTGACAGCACTTGTGCACTTCGTGGTTTTGACAACATCCTCATATGCTTTATTTGTTCAAATACCTTTACTACTATTAATAAAGATATGAAATATAGCTTAAAAATTACTTCTGAATGGAAGCAGGAGAGCATCAGGGCTCTCAGTTCCCTAAGTAATCTCTGAGCCTTTAGCTACAAGCACACCACAGCCCAATCTAATATGCTGGCTTGTTGTACTTCATTACATTTGTGTTTTTTCCTTTTGCTCCTATAAAAATTCAAGGTCTCCTGTAAGTAAAGTGCCTAAGGCCACATTAAGAGCCAGAAAATGCTCAAGAGCCTAGAAGAGACAAGTGGCAAAGCTGTGTGTATCTCTGCTGCATCCCCAGCATAACAGCAGCATGTATGAGAAGCTCAATAAATACTGCAGGGGAAAGGTGAAACTGGGGAAGTTTAGACAGGAGGACACTGTGCTATCTGTGGCTGCTGATGTAAGTGGGAGGCTAGAGTGATGCCCTACTGAGCTTTCATTATCTTGCAAAAGAAAGCCAACTTCTAGTTCCTTGAAATAGATGCTGCTGGAGCTTCTTGTGCGCCTTTCTAATCTTAGGAGCCACTTAGGAGGTTCCAAGAGGAGGACTGCAAGTTCAAGGTCAGCTTGGGCAACTGAGTGAGTCCTTGCCTCAGTAAGACTTGAGGGTAGGGCATGGAGAGTTAGCTTAGAGGTTAAAAGCATTGGATGCTCCTCCAGAGGATCAGAATTTAGATACAAGAACCCAAGGACATTCCACAGCTACCTGTGCCTCTAGCTCCAGGAATCTAATTCCCTCATCTGGCTTCTGTGAGTACATCTGCAGAATGTGTGTATGTATCCATCAATAAAAATGAGAATACATTTCTAAAAGTTCAAAGAGGGCCGAATATCAAGCTCTGTGTAGAGGTCTTGTCCCACTGACCAAGGCTCTAGGCTTAATTCTTAGAAGTAGGAAAAGAAAAACTCAGCAGTGATTTTTTTCCAGGATTCATTTTTTATGGGGATTTATTTTGAGGCTATTTATAATGATGGATACTAGATAAAATAATTAAAGTCTTCAGGGACATTGTTAAAAGGTGCAGAAACCTTGAATTTTAAAACTTTTTTTTCCTAAACGTTGATCATCAATTAAAGTGAAAGACAAAATATTAAGTTTTATTTTACTATATATGTTTATTCAAGGAGAAAATATATGTCTATTTAATATATATTAAGAAGAAGCTGAGGAATGGGAGGCCAAGCATCCCTATTAGCCCTGGGCAGACTTAGTTTTCTTGCTTATCTCAGTATTATTATTAATAAGGGCCCCATTTCTCTTGCAGGGATATCTTAGTTTTAACAGTAAATTATTCTGGTGGTCTGTGAAGTGGGTCATTTACAAAGACCTGGATATCTTTGCAGGGGACCAGAGCTCACCAGAAGACCCTGGCTGGTTACCTCACATGTGATGAATTCTCAGACCATGTTCCAAAAGCAGATGGAAAGCCTGGGTCAAACTTTGTGGACAACGTGATACTAGTCCCAAGAAAAAGCCACTATTCTGGAAGTTCTGGTGAGTTGAGAATTATGTTTGTTTGTTTGTTTGTGTTATGTTTGTTTACAGTGTATCCCTAGGTCCTAGACAAGAGGAACCTTGAAATACACAACAAAGGAAGAAATGAATGAAGTGGCATTGATTTCTGCATCCAAATACTGCTCTTGAGATATGTCAGTTTACAAGAGAGGAGCAAGGTATATAAAGTTTAAAAGCATAAGGCAAATATACTCTACAGGTAGGCTGCCCACAAATATCAACTGTCCTTCCCAGTATTTTATAGACAATTACAAAACATTCCAGGTCTGAGATCAAAAGTGACCATAAAGTAACAAATGCCAATTGAACTACACTTGGCACTTTGCCTCTGCCTGGAAATATTGTTTTCCCTCAGTTTCTGGGATCTAAAACTGTCAGCTCTCTTTGTGTCTTACTGGATGCTCTTTCTCCATTTTTCTTTTACCAAGGACAATCTGCCCTTGGGTATTGTATGGTCAGAAACAATATAAAAGCACCTTGACTCTGCTCAGTTCATGCTTACTCTGCTGGGAATTGCAACCTTTTTAAGGGATTCTATTTTGTGATGAAATTTCTCTCCTGAATTTCACATTCAGATTATTATACCTGTACACGTATCAGTTTCATATGCTGCTTTAATAAATCACTATAGTCTAGCAACCTGCAACAACAACAGCAACAACAACAAAATATTCCTTTTGTTATGAAGAGAATCTCGCAAAGCTGAAGTCAAGATGCAGGTACTGCTGATGAGCTCCATCTGGAGGATCTGAGCAATTTTCTTCATTTTCTACCCCCGAGATGCTTTCAGTACTTTCCTTGGCTCCTAGCCCCAACACAAGCCTTTTCTCTTCCCATCTGTCATTATATTGCTTCTTTCTGAGTTGATCTCCTTACCTCTAAGGAGAAATGGCATAGTAAACAGCAAAAGCACTGAGGTCATTGAGTCTGGAAATGTTGACAACCATTCTTGACACTACCTTCAAAATGGAATCTATCACCGATTCTATTGCTCTACTTTCAATATCCACCTGAACTTCAGCAACCCTGACTAACATCACTGTCCTATAGGAGTGCTGAGGTAGTGTCCAGATCATTTCCACCTTGATCCCTCTGTAGGGATGGTTCTGATGCTAAGGTCCGTTCCTCAATTCGTTCTTGATCTATCAGTAAAAATGCCATTGACCTATTGCTGGACAGAGGAATAGACAGGACTGCGGGATTTCTGCAGGCAAGGGAGCAGATGCAAGAAGAGGGAGAGAGAGAGTTTTCTCCTTGCTTTGGAGGTGGAAAAGTCAACCAGTCATGTGAGATCTTTCACAGAGGAACCACAAGCTGCTTCTACAGATGGGAGGTTGGGGGTGTTGAGCTGGGAAAGGTGGCTGAGCAACTGAAATTGAGTGCAGATTTAGGGTGCTAATTTGGGAGTACTGGGCAGCGAATGCTGCTTGAGGTAGATTGGAGGCATCCAGCAGTTGAGCCAATAAGGCAAGTTGAAATTGAACAACTGTGTGCATCTGTGTTTTCATCTGCAGATCCAATATACTCTGGGTGGGGGCTGGTAGCATGGTCTGTTGAGAGCAAAATGTAATTTCTATAGTTTGGGAGGGTTGAGGAGAAAGCACACAATGGGAAGGGTGACTAGTGGGTGCTCACAAGTTAGCTAGAGGCAAGAAGTCCTGGGAAGCTACTGTTACAGGCAGTTGTGTTATCAGGCACGTTCTATGTCTTCTTGAAGAGCACAAGAAAGGAATTTGAAGCTTCTTACACTAAAAAAAAAATGATGTGTTTGAGAAGGTAGGACTTTAACCATATCTAAATATTATGCTTCTCACCCATGTATCAATGCATTCATGTTACTCCCTTTGTAAGTATGACTACATGTTTTTATGAGTTACACAAAAATAAATTTAAAAATAAAACAAAAAGAAAGGAAAATTATGGGAGATAAGTCATCTACAAATGCCAACATGAGGATCTCTGTAGCTGATGAAAATGTCCTGAGAAGTCTGAGATGCTACTAACAACCTTGTTAGAGATTTTGAAGATGGTACTTTGTGGAAAACTAGCCAAAGGCACATGAAGGGCACTTGTTATCACATGAGAAGGAATTAATATTTTATTAGAATAAAAATTAATATATTTTGAAATAAATTATGTAAAAATATTTTATGGAAGGTATTTGGCATGAGGTTGCCTTTAAAATGATTAGAAGTTATCGAAACACAAGTAAAATTTGTAAGGTCTTTTTAATAAGGGAATGATAAGGTAACCTTACTCGGAGACTGAGCGGCAATTACTTTCTCCTTCTTAGGTGAAATCTGGATCAAGCATATCCTTGGCAGATCCTGTCTTTATTTCACCACCTCAGATGAACCCCACCTTGTGTTGGGTTTAATGAAATGAAATGGCTTTCACTCACAGGAGGGCATGGCAGTAAGCAACTGCTGTGTGAAGTCTTAAGTGCTATTTAAACATATTAAAAACACATTTTTTAAAACCTTATAGTTTGTTATGTTAAAGTTGGTACAAAATGAGGCTAATAACACTCGGTATAATCAGCAAGATTCAATTACAGGAACCAATAACTGCATCCTGGGACCACCGAGAGCTTTAACAATTGCTTTTCATACTTCCTGAGTTTTAAAGTAGTCAGGCAAAATGAAAGAAAATAATAAACAGATGAGGCAATTTGACTTCGAAAAGAGTTAAGTTAACTTAATAGGTATATTTTAGATAAAAGGAGGCTAAGAAATTATAGAGATTATAGGGAGAGATCCAAATAGGTGTTTGCAATGAGCTAAGGGGGTTAAGGAGAAACAATTTCCCTTCTCTGAGAAGAGTAATAAACAGAAACAGCAATCATCAGAAGGGAGGAAGAGCAAGTAGCTGAGGTAGAAAATAGCTTCAAATGTGCTAGAAATAATGGCTGCTCTGAGAAGCCACCTGAGGAGAACTTGGGGGTCTAGAGGAAGAAAAGCCCAAGGTGAGGAAAACTAAAGGACCAGTCTAGCCCCTACTCTGCTCTGGTCCTTCTTGCATTTCTGTTCCCTTCATCCAGTGTCCCTGGTGTTTGAATACTACAAATAACTAGGCTAGGTGTGTGAGTAATCCCTCTAAGAGGTGGTTGGCCTGAGAATAGAGTGGATACTGCAATTCATATGTCCCTTGTGACTGCTAACCAGCACCAAGTGCTACCCTTGAAGATTTGCAGGTTCTAATGATATTTGATGTGATTTTTGGCCACGGAATGAAAAAACAAGAGGCAAGTTATTTAGCTACTCTAGCCTTGGTTTACTTGTAAAATGAGGGGGAGGGTCAGATTATTCATAGTTATCTTGCAGGTATATTAAGGCAGAAATTCTTTTTTTTTAATTTTTTTTTGAATTTTTTATTAGGTATTTTCCTCATTTACATTTCCAATGCTATCCAAAAAGTCCCCAATACACTCCCCCCCCCTCCTCTACCCACCCACTCCCACTTTTTGGCTCTGGCGTTCCCCTGTACTGGGGCATATAAAGTTTGTAAGTCCAATGGGCCTCTAATAAGGCAGAAATTCTTAAACTGGGCTGTGCTTGGGAATTCATAGATCTGGAGCAGGTCTGGGAACTTGAAAAGGAAATGCTTACATACTTATTTTTCCTAAAGTGCAATAGGAATTAGACTTATTTAATGTAATTTGTTGAGATTACAACATAATAACATCATTTTCCCTTTTTCTTCCCTCCAAGTAATGCAAGGGACACCTACCCCCTCAAATTAATGGGCTCTTAGAATTTTCTTAGATTATGGAGGTTAGCAACAAACCACAGAGAACCTGTCACTTTGTCAGCTACAGATACCACAGATATTTTCATGACATCTTAGGTATGCTGCAAAAATAAACTTACATGTTTATCACATTGAATTTATGGCAACAGTTTAATCATAGTTAGAATTATTTAATAAAGTTTAAGTGTCACACATACAATGGCTATAAATTCCACTTAAAAATTAGGTAACATTTTTAACAATGTTCTTGTCCTTGTAGCATTGTGCTTATTATTTTATATGTTCACTACCAAAGTGGTTCAGGGCACATGCAGTGGACATAGTTCTCTGATTGTTGAATGGGAGTTTTATTAATAATAAGGATTAACTGTTGTTATTTTTATTCTTGTTTTATTCAGTAGGGTTATTCTGTACTGAACACTGTGAATTGGGATCTTGTTTTCCTTCTATAATTGATGAAAGAGCTTGTGAATTACTTGATCTTTCTTAGGCTCATGCCATCTTTAGCAAAGGAGCAATTTCTCTGAAGAATCTGAGACTATTTTGCATATATTCAAAGGTACATCATATGCTCATTTTGTTCTATTGAGACTTATGATTACTATACGGAAGAGTGACTCATAACTAGAATGTTAAGTCATATCCCAGGAAGGATACCTTTGAGAGGGAAAGGAAACAATTATGACAAGATGATGCGTTGAAACTAGATTATCTTCAGGAAACTGGGGTAAAAAGAGGCTACTTAAATGCTTTTCTTAAAAAAAAAAAAGAAAAGGAAAGAAGAAGTATTATTTTTCTGATAGTTTGTATCTTTCATTACAAAACTACTACAAAACTCAATAAATATGCCCCACAGTGCTTTGATTATAAGATCCATATTTTCCACCAATTTTAACATTTTGTAAATGGGAATGTATCTTGTATTCCACAGGATTTTGCCAAATTCCAGATAAGGAAACAAACTGTGCTGTGAGTTGATCCTTACACTGCCTGTTGATGTACAAGGTTTCTCACTAGGGGAATTCATTGCATCCTCACTTAAATTCTTTGTACTTCTGTCAACAGCAATCATTGAATTTTAAGCCTGAGTTTTTAATAAGTCATTAAAATTTTTCATAAAGTCTTCATATATACCGAAGATAGTTCTTTCTACATGAGGGAGAGCAATTGGAAGCAATTGCTCTTTGGTAGAGACTCTTGATTGTCCAATGGTAATAAAGACTAGTGCCCTCAAATAGGCCTTCAGAGAGGTCTCCTTGTTGTGTTTTATAAAAGACAAGGATGTTTTGTATAGTGTGGTATGGTGAAGTGGAAGGGATGACTTTGTAAGCTCAGGCTGAAGCATCCCTTCCCCTGAGATACCAACAATACCATGGGTATAGTGTAGAATAGAGCTAGAGGCGGAGGAAGGGAGGAAGGAAGAGAGAGAGGAGAAGAAGAAAAGTGAAGAGGAGAGGAGAGGAGAGGAAAGATAAACAGAGACCTGCCAAGAACACATGTAGAGAGGGAAGAAGAGGAAGAGGAGAGAGGGAAAAGGGGGTAAGGAAGAGAAGAGTCAGAGAAGCAAAGAGAGCGAGGAGGGGCCAAACCCTCTCTTTTATAGCAAGCCAAGTGTACCTACCTGAATCCAGATAATCTGTCCATAGCTCCCTCAGCATTTCAAGATAAGTATGGTTTTAAAAGATTTATTTTTATTTTTAAATTCATGGTCATATATGTGTGCCTGTGTGTATATGTCACCTGTATGAATGCCTGTGGAAACCAGAAAAGGTGTCAGGCAGTGGGTGTGGATGCTAGGAACCAAACTCTGGTCCTTTAGGAGAGCAGCAAGCTTTGAATATATAATTGAAATATATAAAATATAATTCATTTAAATAGAAGTAAGATGACCATTTATAAAGGAACCCAGAATCATGTGTAAGAAAGAGGTACAGATCTGCTCATTGGAGATGCTGGTGGATACCTCATGGTATCTCTTGGATCCCTGTCTGTAATAATTTACTCAGGTAAATGTCGTTATCTTATTTGAATGATAAAATATCTTCTAAAAGGTATGCATAATATATGCATAAATATAAAGGGCATTTTCCACAAATCAGAATAGTCATGAGAAAAATGCAGTTTATTTTATTTGAAAATTTCAGCATTAAGGGCCAGAATAGCTGGCTCTCACAAAGACACTGTCAATTTATTGCTTTACAAGTGCCACTTCCATATAATGAAATAATTAGCTAAGAAATTATATTTGTATTTTCAACATTTTTGTACAATAGGAAAGTCGGGATAATTAGGCATTAAGTATATTTTCATGACATGAAGGTAGCAGCTTTGTATATAAGTGAATATTCATTCTTCCTCTTCATTCGCTCCATTCTTGGACTGGTGATTCAGAAAAGCATCTTTAAATAGAGGGTATCACACTGTACTACATTAAGATAATTACCGCAAAGATGAGAAGATAAAAATAACATGGGTAGCCAAAGCCTTCCTCACAGATTCTCTGGAAGCCAATCAGCTTACTGTGTGTGGTTCCAGAGCTTCGTGCTGCTTCTGAGTCATGCTTCTTGCTTCTCATTCTTATTTGCTTTTCTCTGCTGTGGCACTCCACTCTGGCAGGCTGAACTAGCCACCAGGGACATCTCTACATTACAACCACCTCCAAAGCAGAGTGAGTACCGGTTCGATTTTGGCAGGTACAGATTTTTCTTTTTCCCTTTTGTGATTCTGAGCTCACTGCCCAGCTTTCAGCTCAGCTGTCTGTCCTTGCAGTCTTAGATTGCAACTACTAAGGCAGTAACACAGGTGACAATAACATTTGGAGACACACAGCTCCCTTCTTTTCCAATTATTTCTCTGATCTTCTGAGTCACAGGCATACATCAAATGGGATTGGCCAGAGACATATGCTCTATATCTGATAATGTTAGAAAATGCTGTTGCAGTGAAATGCCCTTGGGATTTTACAAGATAGCTCAGACAGGAGTCTGTCCTGTTATATTTCTGTCACACAAATACAGTAAAAGAAGAAAGATGGACTCAGTTTGAGGAGAGGATTATATATTGTGAACCAAAGTTCTATACATACACAAAAGATCTAAACACATATTCACACATGATTAGTATCTTGTCTCATGTAACTTTGACAGAGCTAAACACAGCAGAATATCCTAAGGTGCTATCCTGAGGGATTCCCCTATCTAAAGAGACTTCTAAATAGTGCAATGATCTCAACATTTATCATGGCAAGGGCTTGGGATATTTTCAAATTGTATTTTTTGTTAAGCTATAAATTTACTTGCAAGATGCACCAAACTAAGAGGAAATTATACATAAAGTCCAAGTGTTTCTGCTTTTTTTCAATCATTGTATCAGGATTTTGAGAGTTAACATCATAAGTAAATGCATACTTTTTTTTTTTTTTTTTTTTTTGGTTTTTTTTCGAGACAAGGTTTCTCTGTATAGCCCTGGCTGTCCTGGAACTCACTTTGTAGGCCAGGCTGGCCTCGAACTCAGAAATCTGCCTGCCTCTGCCTCCCGAGTGCTGGGACTAAAGGTGTGCGCCACCACACCCGGCTAGTTATACATGTGTTTTTTAAACTTCCCAGAAACTATGCCAGAACAATGCATCGGAAATTAACAAGACAACCTATGCCTAGTGGCAGCTACCTATGTCACTGATACAGTCAGTGAAAGAAAGTGTATGAAGAGTAATTCAGAAGTGATGGCACAGATGGCATTGTGTAGAAGTGATAACCTAATTCACACTTGTGGGAAAACAAAAATTTTCAGATTTTGAATGGATTCTTTTGCACTGTAAGTCTAGCCACCAACCAACTTCTTCTCTATTACTTGAGTTTTAGATTTAATGAGTGGAGCACATTACTTTTTTTCTTACATGGAAAAAAAATGGACTATTTTCACAAAGCATTTTCCCTCAGACTACTATTAAGTTCTAATCCCTTGACCTTTCCTAATTCAAATGACAAAACAGTCGGATTGCTTCCCATTTGACTCTGTGGGTATAATAAAGCTTTGGAGGGGAAACAAATCATTTAGCTCTGTGGAATGGGGAGCATTCTACATTCTATCAGCCTGCAGTTCATACCTGGAGAGCTGGCCCCACTCTTGTCCTGGGACAGTGCCTTTAACTTGGTGGATGAGTTTTATTAAATGAAACTCTAGGGATTCATGAGAGCAAATGACACCCCTGTCCTTAACTAGTGACAGAAGTGCTGTTTAATTTGGAAATCACTCTGATTGTGAGACCATGGTCAGCCTTTATTGAAAAGCCTTGCTAAACTCTCTGAATGTGAATTGCTGTTTATGTATGTTCAGTTTTGCTGGGTACAAAAGCTCTTTAGAATTTTTTTTTTGCTCTTTTGTTTTTTTTTAATTAGGTAGTTTCCTCATTTACATTTCCAATGCTATCCCAAAAGTCCCCCATACCCTCCCCCACCCCCCTACCCACCCACTCCCACTTTTTGGCCCTGGTGTTCCCCTGTACTGGGGCATATAAAGTTTGCAAGTCCAATGGGCCTCTCTTTCCAGTGATGGCCGACTAGGCCATCTTCTGATACATATGCAGCTAGAGTCAAGAGCTCCGGGGTACTGGTTAGTTCATAATGTTGTTCCACCTATAGGGTTGCAGATCCCTTTAGCTCCTTGGGTATTTTCTCTAGCTCATCCATTTTGAAAAACTCTCCTTAAAAAGTATCCTGAAACTAATGCTAGCAAACTGCTAGTTGCTGTGGGCAACCCCCAGCTTCTAGAATGAGTAAATGCAAATAGTATGTAAATGTTTCATTTTGTTTGTTTGTTTGTCTTTTCCAGAGAGGGCTTCTCTGTGTAGCCTGGCTGTCCTGGAACTCACTCTGCAGACCAGGCTGTCCTGGAACTCAGAAATCTGCCTGCCTCTGCCTCCCAAGTGCTGGGATTAAAGGCATATGCCACCACACCCAACTATAAACATTTCTTAACAGACTACAAGAAGAAAGGTTTTGTAAAGAAAATGGGAATAAGGTTCTAATCTTGTGGTTAAGTTTTGTGTGTGTGTGTGTGTGTGTTTGTGAATGTGTGTATCTGCTTGTATATGTGTGAATGTATATGTGAATATGTATATGTGTTTTTGTGTATGTGTGTGTGAATGTGTGTATGTGACTGTGTATATGTCTATATCTGTGTGTAGATGTGTGTGAGAGTGCCTCTATTTGTGTGCATGTGTGTATGTGAGTGTGCATGTGTGTATCTATTGAGTATGTGTCTGAGTGTGTGTGTGTATGTATTATACACATATAGGGGAGTCAGCAGGAATTACAAATAAGGCCTTATTGCTAAAAAGGTTAGAAAATCAGGCCCCAATCACCACTATCAGGAGACAGTGGTAGAGCTGGGCAGATGTACCACCAGTACTACAGGACTTGGGTGCCCAATCCCATTTAGTGACTGTTAAGAGAGTTTCAGAGAGAAAGATAGAGGCTCATGGCAGGTCAACAGCTTGTGGTCAGAAGTGGGCTCCATAATTCTACTGCTGTTTCCTTGGCTGAGCTGCTGCCTTTATGGTAGTCTGGGTTTAATAATGCTGGTGGATCTGGACACTGCTAGTAGAGAGTGTGTAGAGAGCAGACTCCTCAACTTAGTATTGACTTTTAGGCAGGTTTGTGGGGTTCTGTTCTACCCAGAGACTCATGCCATTTTTGTCAGAGCACTCTCTGAAGTTGTATGAGCCATAGAACAGGAGGAAAAATCACCTCTGCTAGATATAGCCAGCCATCTCCAGGAGGGCTACTGACTGATGGAAGACCTACCATTTTTTCAATCTCCTGGGAAGATTTTTCAATCTCCTACTTTCCAATGATAATAATTTGAGTTAAAAACAAAACAATATATAGACAAAAACCCTGGCTTAATCTCAGATTTGTTAAGGAATTAAGGGCCAGGACACACTGTAGTGTTTGTTTCTTTATAAGACCCTTCTCTGTGCATAAACTTTTGAAAAAAGAAACTTTTAAAATTATATCTTACCATATTGTTATTTAATCTAGCTATCTGAAAAGAGCATCCTGTTCCTGCTTTAAGAAATATTGAGTACTACACAGTGGCACAGACCTACAATCCTAGTACTCAGAGACACAGAGCATCACAAGTTCTAGACTAGGCCACATAGGAAACCCTGTTTCAAAAGTAAAAAACAAAACTAACAACAAAAGCTAACCTGAAGGAAAAGGGGGAGAATAGGAATAAGAGGAGGAGAAACATTTATTGTTGTTTGTTTTGGGGAAAGGGAAAGAAGGATGATCCAGTATGTAGGGTGCATGAGGACCTGAGCCAGATTCTCAGTACCAATGTACAAGCTACGCATGGCAGAACACACATGTATCCCCACAGCTGGATGTGTTGTCAGGAAGAACAAGTGAACCATTACAATTGAATCAGTGAGCTTGAGGGTCATTGAATGAGATCCTGATTCAAAAATTTAAGGATATTTAATATTAACCTATAGTCTCCACAGGCACAGGCATAGCTGATAATACCTGGTTTGATGGGGTTTTATAAAACTCAAATAGCAAAATTTAAAACTCAAACATTATAACACAACCTAATCCAAAGACTAATTTGATACATACATATGTGAGGAATGATGTAGGAAAACATTGTCTTTGCTTTTCACCATCACGTTCCTATAGGAGCAGAAAACTTTGTACTGCTCTTCCTAACATTACAGTGGCTCCAGTGTGAGCTTCGGTGTCTCAGGCTGCCTTTATGATGTCATTTGGAGTACAAAGACTAAGTAATTTGATACATATATGTTGAGGAATGATGTAGGAAAACAGTGTGAGCTGAGATGTCTCTGGCTGCCTTTGTGATGTCATTTAAAGTACAAATTATGCATAGATTAGATTTGTTGTTCTTATACCTAGATCTGAAGAAGAGTGCAATGATGTCACACTCTGGTAGTGTCACTATGACCACATTAAAAATATTTGGGGGCTATAAGGTTAAAAAGTAAAAATTCCTACAAAACACACTTGCTTGGATAATGTGAGCATGTCTCCTTGGATTTGTAACATATCCCTTTTAAAGTGAATTGTAAAACTTAATGTGGGTCAGGAAGTTGGCAAAAACTTTACTACTAAAAGTAGGTAATTTTTTTTGTATATTTATGTAAGGAGGAAATTTTGTTTCTCAGCACTAGAAACACAGGAAATGCTAAATATAATTGATTATATTCATTTTAGCCTTTTTCTGTTCTTAAGGTGGCTCCAGTTAAAAAAAAAGCTGATGTATTTAAAATTATTATCAATCCCATCTCTCATTTCATAAAACCTATTTAAAATATTGCCCTTACTAATGACTACCAGAACACACCAGTGTTTACCCCATTATTCAATTGCCAGAAGTTTGTGCAATAAATCAGGATAAAGTTAAATATTTTTCATGCCAGACTAGAATACATCAATCTATTTTATTGTACTACTTCATGTAATGAAGTCTTCTCAAAGCCAGATTAACTTACTAATTATAATTATGCTAGAACATATTCATTTTTGCTTAAAATTTAAGAGATTTCAAAATTCCATTAAGTCCGGTTGAAATTAATTTAGATCCACCATCCTTTTTATGTTTTTTTTTATTACATATTTTCCTCAATTACATTTCCAATGCTATCCCAAAAGTCCCCCATACCGCCCCCCACATCCCTACCCTCCCATTCCCATTCTTTTGGCCCTGGCATTCCCCTATATTGGGGCATATAAAGTTTGCAAGTCCAATGGGCCTCTCTTTCCAGTCATGGCCGACTAGGCCATCTTTCGATACATATGCAGCTAGAGACAAGAGCTCCGGGGTACTGGTTAGTTCATCATGCTGTTCCAACTATAGGGTTGCAGATCCCTTTAGCTCCTTGGGTACTTTCTCTAGCTTCTCCATTGGGAGCCCTGTGATACATCCAATAGCTGACTGTGAACATCCACTCCTGTGCTTGCTAGGCCCCGGCATCGTCTCACAAGAGACAGCTATCTTTGGGTCCTTTCAGCAAAATCTTGCTAGTGTATGCAATGGTGTCAGCGTTTAGAAGCTGATTATGGGATGGATCCCTGGATACGGCAGTCTCTAGATGGTCCATCCTTTCATCACAGCTCCAAACTTTGTCTCTGTAACTCCTTCCATGGGTGTTTTGTTCCCAATTCTAAGAAGGGGCACAGTGTCCACATTTTGGTCTTCATTCTTCTTGAGTTTCATGCGTTTAACAAATTGTATCTTATATCTTGGGTATCCTAAGTTTTGGGCTAATATCCACTTATCAGTGAATACATATTGTGTGAGTTCCTTTGTGATTGTGTTACCTCACTCAAGATGATGCCCTCCAGGTCCATCCATTTGGCTAGGAATTTCATAAATTCATTCTTTTTAATAGCTGAGTAGTACTCCATTGTGTAAATGTACCATAATTTCTGTATCCATTCCTCTGTTGAGGGACATCTGGGTTCTTTCCAGCTTCTGGCTATTATAAATAAGCTTGCTATGAACATAGTGGAGCATGTGTCCTTCTTACCGGTTGGGACATCTTCTGGATATATGCCCAGAAGAGGTATTGCTGGATCCTCCGGTAGTACTATGTCCAATTTTCTGAGGAACCGCCAGACTGATTTCCAGAGTGGTTGTACAAGCTTGCAATCCCACCAACAATGGAGGAGTGTTCCTCTTTCTCCACATCCCCGCCAGCATCTGCTGTCACCTGAATTTTTGATCTTAGCCATTCTGACTGGTGTGAGGTGGAATCTCAGGGTTGTTTTGATTTGCATTTCCCTGATGATTAAGGATGTTGAACATTTTTTCAGGTGCTTCTCTGCCATTTTGTATTCTTCAGGTGAGAATTCTTTGTTCAATTCTGAGCCCCATTTTTTAATGGGGTTATTTGACTTTCTGGAGTCCACCTTCTTGAGTTCCTTATATATATTGGATATTAGACCCTTATCTGATTTAGGATAGGTAAAGATCCTTTCCCAATCTGTTGGTGGTTTTTTTGTCTTATTGATGGTGTCTTTAGCCTTGCAGAAGCTTTGCAGTTTCATGAGGTCCCACTTGTCAATTCTCGATCTTACAGCACAAGACATTGCTGTTCTATTCAAGAATTTTTCCCCTGTGCCCATATCTTCAAGGCTTTTCCCCACTTTTTCCTCTATAAGTTTCAGTGTCTCTGGTTTTATGTGAAGTTCCTTGATCCACTTAGACTTGACCTTAGTACAAGGAGATAGGAATGGATCGATTCGCATTCTTCTACATGATAACAACCAGTTGTGCCAGCACCATTTGTTGAAAATGCTGTCTTTCTTCCACTGGATGTTTTTAGCTCCCTTGTCGAAGATCAAGTGACCGTAGGTGTGTGGGTTCATTTCTGGGTCTTCAATTCTATTCCATTGGTCTATTTGTCTGTCACTATACCAGTACCACGCAGTTTTTATCACAATTGCTCTGTAGTAAAGCTTTAGGTCTGGCATGGTGATTCCACCAGAGGTTCTTTTATCCTTGAGAAGAGTTTTTGCTATCCTAGGTTTTTTGTTATTCCAGATGAATTTGCAGATTGCACTTTCTAATTCGTTGAAGAATTGAGTTGGAATTTTGATGGGGATTGCATTGAATCTGTAGATTGCTTTTGGCAAGATAGCCATTTTTAAAATGTTGATCCTGCCAATCCATGAGCATGGAAGATCTTTCCATCTTCTGAGATCTTCTAGAATTTCTTTCTTCAGAGACCTGAAGTTCTTATTATACAGATCTTTCACTTCCTTAGTTAGAGTCACGCCAAGATATTTTATATTATTTGTGACTATTGAGAAGGGTGTTGTTTCCCTAATTTCTTTCTCAGCCTGTTTATTCTTTCTGTAGAGAAAGGCCATTGATTTGTTTGAGTTAATTTTATATCCAGCTACTTCACCGAAGCTGTTTATCAGATTTAGGAGTTCTCTGGTAGAATTTTTAGGGTCACTTATATATACTATCATATCATCTGCAAAAAGTGATATTTTGACTTCATCTTTTCCAATTTGTATCCCTTTGATCTCCTTTTGTTGTCGAATTGCTCTGGCTAGGACTTCAAGTACAATGTTGAATAGGTATGGAGAAAGTGGACAGCCTTGTCTAGTCCCTGATTTTAGAGGGATTGCTTCAAGCTTCTGACCATTTACTTTGATGTTGGCTACTGGTTTGCTGTAGATTGCTTTTATCATGTTTAGGTATGGGCCTTGAATTCCTGATCTTTCCAAGACTTTTATCATGAATGGGTGTTGGATCTTGTCAAATGCTTTTTCCGCATCTAACGAGATGACCATGTGGTTTTTGTCTTTGAGTTTGTTTATATACTGGATTACGTTGATGGATTTCCATATATTGAACCATCCCTGCATCCCTGGGATGAAACCTACTTGGTCAGTATGGATGATTGTTTTAATGTGTTCTTGGATTCGGTTAGCAAGAACTTTATTGAGTATTTTTGCATCAATATTCATAAGGGATATTGGTCTGAAGTTTTCTATCTTTGTTGGGTCTTTTTGCGGTTTAGGTATCAGAGTAATTGTGGCTTCATAGAATGAGTTGGGTAGAGTACCTTCTGTTTCTATTTTGTGGAATAGTTTGTGAAGAACTGGGATTAGATCTTCTTTGAAGGTCTGATAGAACTCTGCACTAAAGCCATCTGGTACTGGGCTATTTTTGGTTGGGAGACTATTAATGACTGCTTCTATTTCTTTGGGGGATATAGGGCTGTTTAGATCATTAACCTGATCTTGGTTCAACTTTGGTACCTGGTATCTGTCTAGAAACTTGTCCATTTTATCCAGGTTCTCCAGTTTTGTTGAGTATAGCCTTTGGTAGAAGGATCTGATGGTGTTTTGGATGTCTTCAGGATCTGTTGTTATGTCTCCTTTTTCATTTCTGATTTTGTTAATTAGAATGCTTTCCCTGTGCCCTCTAGTGAGTCTGGCTAAGGGTTTATCTATCTTGTTGATTTTCTCAAAGAACCAGCTCTTTGATTGGTTGATTCTTTGAATAGTTCTTTTTGTTTCCACTCGATTGATTTCGCCCCTGAGTTTGATTATTTCCTGCCGTCTACTCCTCTTGGGTGAATTTGCTTCCTTTTGTTCTAGTGCTTTTAGGTGTGTTGTCAAGCTGCTAATGTGTGCTCTTTCTAGTTTCTTTTTGGAGGCACTCAGAGATATGAGTTTTCCTCTTAGAAATGCTTTCATTGCGTCCCATAAGTTTGGGTATGTTGTGGCTTCATTTTCATTGAACTCTAAAAAGTCCTTGATTTCTTTCTTTATTCCTTCCTTGACCAAGGTATCATTTAGAAGAGTGTTGTTCAGTTTCCACGTGAATGTTGGCTTTCTATTATTTATTTTGTTATTGAAGATCAGCCTTAGTCCATGGTGATCTGATAGGATGCATGGGACAATTTCAATATTTTTGTATCTGTTGAGTCCTGTTTTGTGCCCAATTACGTGGTCAATTTTGGAGAAGGTACCATGAGGTGCTGAGAAGAAGGTGTATCCTTTTGTTTTAGGGTAAAATGTTCTGTAGATATCTGCCAGATCCATTTGATCCATAACTTCTGTTAGTTTCACTGTGTCCCTGTTTAGTTTCCGTTTCCATGATCTGTCCATTGGTGAAAGTGATGTGTTGAAGTCTCCCACTATTATTGTATGAGGTGCAATGTGTGCTTTGAGATTTACTAAAGTTTCTTTAATGAATGAGGCTGCCTTTGTATTTGGAGCATAGATATTCAGGATTGATAGTTCCTCTTGGAGGATTTTACCTTTGATGAGTATGAAGTGCCCCTCCCTGTCTTTTTTGATGACTTTGGGTTGGAAGTCAATCTTATCAGATATTAGAATGGCTACTCCAGCTTGTTTCTTCACACCATTTGCTTGGAAAATTGTTTTCCAGCCTTTCATTCTGAGGTAGTGTCTATCTTTTTCTCTGAGATGAGTTTCCTGCAAGCAGCAAAATGTTGGGTCTTGTTTGTGTAGCCAGTTTGTTAGTCTATGTCTTTTTACCGGGGAGTTGAGTCCATTGATATTAAGAGATATTAAGGAAAAGTAATTGTTGTTTCCTGTTATTTTTGTTGTTAAAGTTGGCATTCTGTTCTTGTGGCTGTCTTCCTTTAGGTTTGTTGAGGGATTACCTTCTTGTTGTTTCTAGGGCGTGGTTCCCGTCCTTGTATTGGTTTTTTTCTGTTATTATCCTTTGAAGGGCTGGATTTGTGGAGAGATAATGTGTGAATTTGGTTTTGTCGTGGAATACTTTGGTTTCTCCATCTATGTTAATTGAGAGTTTGACTGGGTATAGTAGCCTGGGCTGGAATTTTTGATCTTTTAGTGTCTGTATAACATCTGTCCAGGATCTTCTGGCTTTCATAGTCTCTGGTGAAAAATCTGGTGTAATTCTGATAGGCTTGCCTTTATATGTTACTTGGCCTTTTTCTCTTACTGCTTTTAGTATTCTATCTTTATTTAGTGCATTTGTTGTTCTGATTATTATGTGTCGGGAGGTATTTCTTTTCTGGTCCAGCCTATTTGGAGTTCTGTAGGCTTCTTGTATGTTCATGGGCATCTCTTTCTTTAGATTTGGGAAGTTTTCTTCTATAATTTTTTTGAAGATGTTTGCTGGTCCTTTGAGTTGAAAATCTTCATTCTCATCCACTCCTATTATCCGTAGGTTTGGTCTTCTCATTGTGTCCTGTATTTCCTGGATGTTTTGAGTTAGGATCTTTTTGCATTTTCCATTTTCCTTGATTGTTGTGCCGATGTTCTCTATGGAATCTTCTGCACCTGAGATTCTCTCTTCCATCTCTTGTATTCTGTTGCTGATGCTTGCATCTATGGTTCCAGATTTCTTTCCTAGGGTTTCTATCTCCAGTGTTGCCTCATTTTGGGTTTTCTTTATTGTGTCTACTTCCCTTTTTAGGTCTAGTATGGTTTTGTTCATTTCCATCATCTGATTGGATGTGTTTTCCTGCTTCTCTTTAAGGACTTCTACCAGTTTGGTTGTGTTTTCCTGTTTTTCTTTAAGGACTTGTAACTCTTTAGCCATGTTCTCCTGTAGTTCTTTAAAGTCCTTCTTGATGTCCTCTACCATCATCATGAGATATGCTTTTAAATCCAGGTCTAGCTTTTCAGGTGTGTTGGGGTGCCCTGGACTAGGCGAAGTGGGAGTGCTGGGTCCTGATGATGGTGAGTGGTCTTGGTTTCTGTTAGTAGGATTCTTACGTTTACCTCTCGCCATCTGGTAATCTCTGGAGTTGTTATAGTTGTCTCTGTTCAGAGGTTGTTCTTCTGGTGATTCTGAGTATCGTCTGTCAGCAGACCTGGGAGACAGGCTCTCTCCTCTGAGTTTCAGTGGTTAGAGCACTCCCTGCTGACAAGCTTTCCTCTTAAAGGGAAGGTGTACAGATATCTGGCATTTGGACCTCCTCCTGGCCAAAGAAGAAGGTGGTAAACAGGACCTTTCCCAGATGCTGTGTTGCTTTGGCAGGTCACAGAAGCTGTAGGCTTCTGTGGTGCACTCTCTCAGCTGTGCAGACTAAGTTCCTAAGTTCAGTGGAGTCCTGGATCCAAGATGTGCTCCCTGCTCCTGAGGCAGAGGGCTCCTGTGTAGGGCAGACCACTGTCTTCCAGCTGGGAGGGTGCCGGATGTCTGCGGCCCCAAAAGGGTGCTGCCTCAGTGGCTCTGTGGCTCCCGCCTGTCCCAGAAGCTGTCTGCCTCTGTGGTCCTCACTCTAACCTGTACAGACTAAGTTCGGCGGAGTCCCGGAGCCAAGATGGCGCTCCCTGCAGGGCAGATCACTGTCCTCCAGCTGGGAGGGTGCAGGATGTCTGCGGCCCCAAAAGGGTGCTGCCTCAGCGGCTCTGTGGCTCCCACCTGTCCCAGAAGCTGTCTCCCTTTTTATGTTTTAGAACATGAGATCTGACATGCTGGCCTCCTAAGAGAAGGGAGGAGAGTAACTCTGTTCACATAAAAACCTGATTGGACCAATTGCATCTGGGCAATCATCATTTGATTAATTGATTTGAAAAAATGAGAAAAGGATCCTATTTTCAAAATACAAAGTTAAATTACACTTCCACAAGTCAACTTTTATTCACAGTAATGTGCTCTTTGTATGGTGACAATTTCTTCTAGTAAACATGAGTTTGATTCAACCTGTAGAGTAGTTCACATTTTAAATAATCACTTCATCAAGAAGCAATAATGCAAAGGGCCTTTTAGCAGGCTTTCTCATCCTGTCTAGCTGAGCATGAAGGGGTCATTCTCATTTTTAGTATTCCATTGGGTCCTCACAATCCTGCTCTCCCTTAGAAGGAGTCCGTTGTGGCTTCAACCGCCACCATTCAATGACCTGCTATGCCAAAGCATTGATCCACATGGATACAGTTATCACATCAGTCACCATATGTCAGTTTAAAGAGAAATGTCTTCTATAGTCTCATGCATTTGAACACATGGTTCCTTTCTAGGTGATGATGGTGTGAGTGGGTTATAAATCCTCCAGGAGCTTTGCTGGAAAAAGTATGTTCCTAGGGGTAGGATCTAAGTGTTCTAGGCTTTTCCTGCTTCCTGCTTTCTCTCTACTTCCTATGTACAAATTAAATGTGATCAACCAGCTGCTTGCTACTGCTTTTCTGTTTTATTTACCATTATAGACCCTCCCTTTGCAACTGTAAAACAGAATATACTGTGCATTCTATAAGTGGATTTCTTCATGATATTTTGTACAGCAACAGACAAGGAACTAGTACACACCCAAAACTCATGTGAATAAAAAGCCCTTAATTTCTCCAAATTGTAGAACAGTAGAATCAAGACAATTGGTCTCATTGCAATGATTGAAGAGAGGAGAAAGAGCCATTAGAGTAGAAGCAAACCTTTTTTTCTAGTCCTTCAGAATCACACCGTCAAATATCTATAAAATATAATACCTGCAGGAATCACCCAGCCTGTAAATACTGGGAAGGATAGGAGCAGCTGGGATACTTATGTTTCTGGTGAGGATGTAAGTAGTTAAGTTCTTATTGCTTAGAAGTTTTTAATGAAATTGAACATAGTCCTATGATCTAGCTATTTTACTCCTAGAAAGTAAAGTCCATCCAAATGTATATGTCCATCCAAACAACTCTACAGAAATGTTGATATCACTTTTATTTGTGATAGCTAACACTGGGAAGAGCACAAATGTCCATCAACAGAACAACTATGTTTTCTTTTTCTGGAGGAAAAAATAGAAATTGGGGTTTATTCACATAACAAAGAACTATTCGGGAAGGTGCCAATTCCTGTTAATAAAGCAACATTGATGGATTCTAAATCCTTATTGCTTAGTGAAAGAATCTGGATTGGAGATTACACACAATATGCTTATATTTACATGAGGATCAAGGCCAGGCACAACCAATTTGTGGTAATTAAAAAAAAAATCAGTGCAGTATTTGTCTTTGGTAGAGTTGAAGGGAAATTTGAAGCAGTATAAAGGAAGTTTGTAGCATAACGCTCACACTCTCATGTTGATCCATGTGATGATTACCAGATGAACTGGCTAGTTTTAAGTTAACTTAACATAAGCTACAGTCATCTGAGAGGTAGGAACCTCCATTGGCAAAATACCTTCATAAAATCAGACCATAGACGAGCCTTTAGAGCATTTTTTTTTTTTTTTAAAGACACAGGGTTTCTCTGTATAGCCCTGGCTGTCCTGGAACTCACTTTGTAGACTAGGCTGGCCTCGAACTCAGAAATCTGCCTGCCTCTGGCTCCCAAGTGCTGGGATTAAAGGCGTGTGCCACCACCACCGGGCCATAGAGCATTTTCTTAGTTAGTGATTAATAGGGGAGGGCTCAACTCAATGTGCATAGTTCCCTCCCTTGGCTGGTGGTCTTGGGGTCTGTAAGAAAGCAGGCTGAGCAAACCATGTGAAGCCTCTAATTAAGCCTCAATAAAATGATAGAATAAGTAGCTTAAACCACAAACAATATGCCTCTAAACAATTATCATATTCTTATGCTGATGTAATGACAGAGACATCAGAGGAAACTTGGAAATTAGGAAATGACATTGTATAACCCATCAGAATAAGAAAATCTCCTTTATAAGACTTTATGCAATGAATTGTTAGGGAGGTGCTAGGTTGATTTTAGGAATGATTTTTGTTATGGTTTGAATCCTAAATGTCTCCTGAGACCCTTGATCCACACTGCAGCATTACTGATTGGTGGGGTGTTTGTTTGCAAGGTGACTAGACTACAAAGACCTTATGAATTGATTAATATACTATTCATAGCTTAGAGGGTTTGGAAAGGAGAGTCTTATAAAGGGATATGTTCTTGCTTCCTGACCACCATAAAGTGTAAGCAGTTTGGTTGCATGATGTTCTTCTGTCTACCTTGTCATGAAATCAGAAATAACAGAGCCAAATAATCATGGACCAAAAATCTCTGAAAGTGTGAACCAGAATAAACCTTTCCTCCTTATAGAATAATTATTACTGATACTTCTTTACAGTGATGGACAGATGACTAATATGAGTTTTATTCTGATTGACTAATCTAGTCAAGTCATAGCAAAAACTTCAGTGTCTGTTTTCTATTATTTTACTTATGAGCTGTTGCCAAAAATCCATGTATATACATTTTTGCTGGAAAATTTGCTTCCTTGGAGAGAACATTTTAGAAATTGCAATAAAATTCCAGGTGAATCTAAAAATTCACATACTAAGCACCAATAGTTTTATCTATTTCTTAGATATACAATAACTGAATGAATTTTCAGTAGCTTAGTAAATTTCAACAGGTATTAAAATAATTAAGCCAATATTTTACAAGATAGCATAATTATAAAGTAAAGGTAGCTATTAATCAGAATATAATTTTAAAAATCAGTCTGGGCAATGAATTTTGTCCTATCTCTTAATTTTATATGTATATATTAATAAAAGCACATTATTAAGGCATATTTACTAAGAAAATATAGTGAATTACTTTCACTCCCATAAAGATTGACTAACCATGTTCATTAAAATATTTCTTTAGACTATTCATTGAGGAATAGATTTTATAAATGGAAAATAAAGTTACATTCAGAGGAAAAAAAAGAAAAAAAACAATAATTTTCTACATGTTTTTCTCCACAGCTGGTCCCATGTATGCTTAGCCAGCTGTGCTGTGAAACTTGACCCAACAAGAAGACTGTGGATGCAGCTTCATAATAATACACTACCTCCATGCAAACTACTTGCTGTTGAATATAGTCCACAAAAAAATAAAAATACAAAATTTTCTTTTCCTATAAAACAGTACAGAGATTATTGCATGGGAATACTGTGAAACTATAATTTTTATCATAAGACTGTGGGCTGGTAAATATCTTCTGTAGAGAGCCTACTAGTACAACTAGTGTAAAAGTTATTCTTGTAAGGCACAAGAGTAATGAACAAGCTTTTGTCACATAAACACTGATGTGGAAGGGTTGTTCCACTTCTTGCTATTGTTCTATGACAAAGGACCTCTACTATGATGTTAATTGTGTACTGTTATCACTTCTGACACTGTGAATAACCTGTTTTATCCCCACTCCTGGGACTCATGATTTGCTTATACATTCATATTTTTACATTATTTTATGTGTATGGTGTTTTGTCTGCACATATGTCTGTGATCCTTGTGCTTGTCTGGTACACATAGAGGTCAGGGGAGGGCCTCAGATCCTTAGGACTGAATGTCAGGGAGATTATAAGTTAGTATGTAGGTGCTGAAAATAGAAGTTTGGTCCTAGCCAGGTGGTGATGGCAGCAGCACAGGCCTTTAATCCCAGCACTTGGGAGTCAGAGGCAGGTGGATTTCTGAGTTCGAGGCCAACCTGGTCTACAAAGTGAGTTCCAGGACAGCCAGGGCTACACAGAGAAACCCTGTCTCAAAAAACCAAAAAAAAAAAAAAAAGTTTGGTCCTCGTCCTTCTCCTCCTCTTCATTTTCCTCTTCCTCTTCCTCCTCTTCCTCCTCCTCCTCCTCCACAGCAGGCATATGCATACCTCCTTCCCCTGTTTACTTGGGGACACTCAAATAGCTTCTCTTTGAGCTAATGTTCAACTTGTTCTCAAGGTTTCCTGTCCTTGCTGTATACTTTACTCTTTAAAAGTTGTTCTCTGATGTAACCCCCCATCTACAGTGTTAAAGGTTTGTAGATTAGAAAACTGTGGTCTTCCACAGTAGCCTTCTTGCTTCAGGAAGCACTGATTCCTAAGTTTAATACCCGACCAGGCAGTCCTCTGTGTTCTCAGTTCAGAGATCTGTGAATGACTCACTCCTAACACCACGAAGCTGATGCTGCTTGCTGACTCCAGGTATCAGGGCCTCAAATCCCAGGACTTCAGGGAGAGGGCTTGGCTTAGTGGGGAGGCAATGATTACCTAGCTTCCTGCCATATATGAGCACAGCAGAACTATTAAGACTCTTAGAAAATGGCAAGACTCAGCTGAGAGTTTTCTAGGGCCATGAGTATGATCAGACAATAGAAGGGCCATTAGCCACACATAGCATCTTCATCTCACCAGGACATTCTTGCTGACAGGACTGGGTATTGGCCAGTTAGTTGGCCACAAAGGACTAAGAATTCTTAGACAATTATAGAGGATTTTAAAACCCAAATTCAAACCAATGCTTTTGGTTTGAATTATAAATGTTATAAATGTTAGTGTTCAGCAGATGTTGGATAGTTTTACCTTATGTAGCTCATAATACTGGGAGGCACCAATTCCTCCTTGTTCTTCTGCAGTCCAGAGAACCAGGCGCAGAGTCCTCTTTGGACGCAGCCCTGGGAAAATAATAAAAGGCATGTCAATTTGTTTTGAATGTTTTTAAAGTGGTGGAGACCTCATCAGCACTGTGGAGATAAGAGTGAATTAGAAGCACCCGTCTCTTGCTGGTGTTATCATGCACACCTGCTTCAGGGTACAGATGATGGCACAAGGGTACAGCTTCAGAAATAATCTCCAGGGCAAGGTAAAAGTGAAAGTGTTTATGACCCATGTTATTTTCAGGGCTTAGTGTGTGGTCAAGTTCTGTGAAGTATTTATTATACCAATCTAGAAGGCAATGTCAGGAGGAGCCTAAGATCTTAAAGCCTCCCAGAGCTGTCAATTGGAACCAAATCACTTAACAGTATTTCAGGATACAGTGAAAAGGCATGAATCCATGGGCAAGGTTCTCATGCTCTCCCCAGGAACTTAGTAACTAAGAGGCTGATGCAAGTTCTGTGGTTAGTCATGGCCATGTACTGGAAAACAGAGTCATTCTGACAAGGTCAATGAAATGTAATCGAATGAGCCTGTCATTTTTTCACGTTACTTCACTAACAGCATGGCAACCACCTCATGGATTTGCAATAAATAATGTGTATAGATAGTCCCAGACTCAACTTACTAATTTCTACATTGTAATTATATGAACCAAATGTGTAGCTATTTAGCAGGATGATCCTTTCTCATATTACTGGACAGCAGTAGGAACAAGCCACAGTTCCTAGTGGGTCACATGATCACAAGGAACAACCACCAATGCCCTCCACTGTGTGAAGTTGCTGTCACCGGATGCTTGTCAGGAGAAGTGCTTGAACATACTTAGGATAGTGGTTCTCAACCTTCCTAATGCTGCAACCCTTTAATATAGTTCCTCGTGATGTGGCATCCCCCAACCATATGGTTCTTTTTATTGCTACCCGTAACTGTAATTTTGGTCCTGTTATAAATTGTAATTTAAATACCTCTGTTTTCCAATGGTCTTGGGCAAACCCTGTGAAAGGGTGGTTTGACCCAGCAAAGGGGTCACAACGGTTGAGAACTACTGACTTAGGATTTTTCCTCACAACTTATAGTGGTTTGGCAAGGATGCAGCCACCACTTTAAGCTGAGATCCTTTTACTTCAATTCTCAGGTTTTTAATTAATGGCAAACTTGTCACACCTAGAGTCTTTTTTTGGGGGGGGGGGTTACCAAGACTCTCCAGGAATCATTAACTGCAGGTTATCTATCAACTATTAACTTTTGTCTCAATTTTTAAAGTATGGTAAAACAATGTCTTAAATGAGCCACTTTGCTATCAAGGGCTAAAATTTCTCCTGCTTTTAACCTGATAATTGCTAGTAAGTAGCAAAAGCAGAGAACATAAAGGTGGCCTTTAATCTTATTCTAATGATTCATCTTCCTGCAGGTGAATTGTTAGAGATGATCACAGTGGATTTTTCAGTGGCTCTGAGGCAGCCATATTACCAATCTCAGGTATATCCACATACTTGCAGCTTTCCACAAGCTACAGTTTGGGCAGTAAATGCTCCTGTGCCATCAAGCCCATCCTGCCCACTCCAGGCACTGACACATTCTCCTTGCAGAAGCCTGATGGTAAGAATCTTGAAGTAAGGAGCTCTACTTCCCTTGAGGTGAGCATAGCTGTGACATCATTTCATATGGGAACATTTGGTGGAAAAAACCCCAGGTCCCAGATGCCTGCAGGTATGAGTTCCTGGGAAAGCCTGAGCAAAGTATGTCCTCAGGAAATACTGCTGACACTTCATTAAAGTCTATATAGAGCCCAGTTCATTAGTCTCTGGTCCAAAGCTCCAGCCTCAACTGACTGAACCATTGCAGCCACCTATCTCTCTTGCTGCTGCAGCCCTCTCTTTCCCTCAGATGATTGTGGCTGGAAGGATTTTGCAAAAGTGAAGCCAGACCACACTATTTCTCTGACCCAAACCTCCAATACTACTAGCTTCTGAAAGGCAAAGATTTAGAGTTTAAGTTATTTTTTTTTAAGCTACAAGTATGGTAGGGCCAACATGTAGAGATCAGAGGACAAACTGCGGTTTGTTTTCCTACCATTTGGGTCCTGGGATCTAACTCAGGTGCCAGGCTTAGCAAAAAATGCCTTTAAACAGTGAGACATATTTACTGGTCCTGAATTATACTTAAATTAAAAAAAAATATGGTATGGTTATGGATGTTCTGCTTGCACAGCTGTATGCATTAGGTTACCTAGAACTGAGGAGACTAAAAGAGGGATCAAGTCCCCTAGAACTGGAGTTACAGTTCAAATAAAATTCAAAGCTACTTTTACAGCTACATGTCCTCCTAAAATGTTTCTTCAAGCTCATTTCAAGGTTTTATATGTGAGAAAGGCGGACATATCTAGAAATTCCCACCTTTGATGGTTCACAGCTGTGTAACTACTCAGTAGTTGGTGAAACTCAGCCTGCTCGTTTGACAAGTAGAGATAATATTATAGATCTGTGCTATAATTCTTCCTCTCGATGGCCAGAATGATGTATGAGGAAATTCCTGTAGCAGGCATTTAATTAATTTAATTTAAACTAATTTAATTAATAATGAACTGTAAAGCTACATGATAACTGTCCAGGACAAAACATACTTTTCACACACACCCCAGAGGAAAAGAATCACTTATATACTCAGAGAGGAAATCCTTCCAAGGTCTTTAAGGAATTGGCAATGAAGAGAGAAAGCACCCAACACTGGCTCCATAGTCAACTATAATAGTCAACTATGGCATAAACTTCGCAAAGTTGTCAAGGAAAGTGATATAATCAGGATTGCTAAAGATCTTTGCCCATTTTTTTTTAAAGTATACTTGATGGTATAGGAGAGATGGCTATGTGGCTAAGAATATTGCTATTTTTGTAGAAGACTTGGGTTTTATTCACAATAGACTGGAACTCTAATTCCAAAGAGATCTGAAGTCCTCTTCTTCCTCCATGGGTACCAGAGAAATATGTAGTGTATGAACATACATGCAAGCATTGACAAATACACATAAGATAATAATAAATAAATCTTAAAGAAAAAGATGTAGACTGGTATGGTGGTGACACCATTTCAGCACGTCGGAGGCAGAGGCAGAGGCAGAGGCAGAGGCAGAGGCAGAGGCAGAGGCAGAGGCAGAGGCAGAGGCAGAGGCAGAGGCAGAGGCAGAGGCAGAGGCAGAGGCAGAGGCAGAGGAGGCAGAGGCAGAGGCAGAGGCAGAGGCAGAGGAGGCAGAGGCAGAGGCAGAGGCAGAGGAGGCAGAGGCAGAGGCAGAGGAGGCAGAGGCAGAGGCAGAGGCAGAGGCAGAGGCAGAGGCAGAGGCAGAGGCAGAGACAGAGGCAGAGGCAGAGGCAGAGGCAGAGGCAGGTGGATCTCTGTAAGTGTGAAACCATTGTAGTCTACAAAGAGAATTCCAGGACAGCCAGAGCTACACAGAAAAATCCTATCATAAAAAAAAAAAGCCAAAAACCATACAAAAGAGAAAGAAAGAAAGAAAGAAAGAAAGAAAGAAAGAAAGAAAGGAAGAAAAAAGGAAAGAAAAATAAGAAACAGGAAAAGAGAAAAAGATGTGCTTGAAGATTATGTAAGTCAAATAAGCTTTGTGTGTGTGTGTGTGTGTGTGTGTGTGTGTGCAACAAAGGAAAGAGTAATATATACTAGTGTTACATACTAAAAAAAAATTCTAGTTTTTCACCCTTGTTAATGCATTTGGATTACTCTCACTCCCACCCATCTTCTCTTATCTCCCTAAGACTCCTGTTACCTTCCACACAATTTTCCTACTCCCACTTTTATGTCTTTTTGTTGTTTTGTGACCAACTGAATTAAATCAGGACCAACTGTGTGATCACGGCTTTGGAACTATCCACTGGAGCCCGATGGATTCACTGGTGAATAGACAACTGAGGAAGATGACTGTTTCACTCCGAGATTCTGTCAGTAGCCAATAGTTTAGTAATGAATAATGTAGAGGACACTGTGGTGCCCTTGCTATCCAACACTAATTGCAGGGCTGGTCTTGTGCAGGGCCAGTGCAAGTTACTGCAGTTGTTGTAATTTTATGATTCTGAGGGCTGTGTCCTATCTAAAGGATGGTAATTCACAGCTTTTCTCACTATCTTCTGTATCTTACCTTTGTTCTACCTCTCTAATAATCTTACCTGAACCTTTCAGAAACTGAAGAACTACACTTCATGGCACCCTGAATTATTAAAAGGATGGACTTATTTAAAATAATAAATAGATAGTACAGGGCACAGAAAATTCATTTTCAAAGCCATTGCTCTGAAGATCCCTGCAGATTGAATTCACCATTGAAAGTCATTGGATGGCCTAGTCGGCCATCAATGGAAAGAGAGGCCCATTGGACTTGCAAACTTTATATGCCCCAATATAGGGGAATGCCAGGGCCAAAAGAATGGGAATGGGTGGGTAGGGAAGTGGGGGGCGCTATGGGGGACTTTTGGGATAGTATTGGAAATGTAATTGAGGAAAATATGTAATAAAAATATTTAAAAAAAAAGAAAGTCATTATCACAAATAAAGGAGTAGTCTCTCTCATATTTCAAATTGGCCAGAGGGCCAGTGGAGTCATATTAATGTAGTACAGAAGCAACCTGTTTGAAGTAAGTGATATAGAAACCTCCAAAAGACAGAAGCATAGTTGGCCCTAAAAATAAAAAAAACAAAAAACCACAGAACCCCTTTGAATCCATGAGAAGTCCAGCACCCATTCACACCTACTTCACAAAGTGAAGGGCCCATGGGAGAAAAGGAATCCAAGGGTTTAGCTGATGCCTAAGTAACTCAGAAATCTCCTCTCACTCTCACAATCTGATTGCCACTAAACTGAGAGAAGTGAATGGGATTTCAACCATTGATTTGGACCTATGTCTAATGTGCCATTTTGATTCCTAGGCCCCCTAGGAATCAATGTGTTGACCCTGGGGTCTGAAGGAGCTGTGCTTCATTCCTGCTCTAACATCTCTGAACCCTGATAGTTTCTTCTACACAGTAAAAAAAATAATGAGCACTTCATGGGATTACTAGGAAAATTAATGGGATAAGACAAAAACAATCTTACCTAACACCCGTGTCAGTCATAGGTAAGGTTACATAGCACATGTATTGGTCAGATTCTCTGGAACATATTATGCTTTCAAGGACTATTTCTTAGTTCTCTGTGCCTAATTCTAGATGGCTTTACATCTGGTAACAAGTGTCCAGAGTGGTAGAACCAAGACAAAACCTCTTGCTTATGTCTCTTCCACAGTCTTAGGACACCACTAACATACAGGCCCTCAGTCATGGAAAATTCAGATTTCAGTTAAGCTTTAGAAAACACAGCCTATTTTAGAGTGAGATGCATGCATACCTCAGCAAGAATATGTTCCATGACAAACACAAAGAACTTCCTCACTTTTCAGGTAAGAACAGTCAGAAAACATTTTATGGATAAGGTCAAAGCAAAATATATCTGAGCACCAAATGAGAATAATGCATTATTTTAACTTTAATTTCATCTTAAATTTTAATTTATACTTTTTAAAATAAAATATCTTAAATCCAATCTAATTCTCATTTTTCATTTTATGTTTTAATTGTGTGTGTGCATGTGCCTGTGCATACACACACACACACACACACACACACACACACAGGCACACAGGGCCTGGGGAAGGAGAGAGAGAGAGAGAGAGAGAGAGAGAGAGAGAGAGAGAGAGAGAGAGAGAGAGAGAAGACAATTTATGGGAATTTGGTTTTATCCTTCCACCATGTTGATTGAGGTCATCAGGCATAAAGATAAAGCCTTTACTCACTGATCCACTTTGGTGTCTCCAAGCCAGTTTTAAAATCCATATATTTTAAGTATGTAAAATAACAGTATTCACAAGTACTATTGGAATAAATCAATAGCAGCATCAAAGATCAGAAAGGGGGGTGGGCAAAGAGCTCAAGCATAGTAATGCTATGTCCCAGTTCTGGGTGGTACTCAGTAGGATGCAGACCTAGTTCAAAGTAAGCACATGAATTGAAGAAGGATGGAGACCACATCTAGCTGTGGCCAGGTAGGCATTAGGATTTTCTGAATTTTCACCACAGAATGGGCCATCTACTGGGTTTCTGATGAGTACATCCACCCTGTTTGACAAACATTTGACATATTTGTGGCTTTTCTCTATAAGAACAATTGTCAAAACTTCATTTTGGTGTACAAATGTGATCTACCTGCATTTTATTTTATTTTATTCAAAAACATTGGTGCTGGGAGAATAGCACCTACAACAAAGGATGAAGAGAAGATTTGATTAATAGCGGGTTTTCTTATTTCCAAATTTATAGGCAAAGAAACTGAGACTTACTAATAAATTGAAAAGGTCAACTGGCTGACCTTGGAAACTTGGCAACTTGGAAAATGGCAAAACAAAATCAACTCGACTTTCAACAAAAAACTAAAATTAAATCTTCTTGTAGATCCCTTTCTCAAATCCTGACTTCTAGAGAAACTATGGGTCCTCAGACACACTTGTTTCTGTCTCCCACTCTTTGGAACTTTGACTAAGTTCTGTCTTCTGTGACCTGATTTTGAAGAGCAAGTATATGTGGTCCTTACAGAAATATACTCACACTAGTTGAAAAATGCTGTAATTTTCCAGCCCTCTTTAGCAGCAGGTTGGAAGAGAAAGCCTACTCTTGAAAAGATAGAGACTCTGGCATATGCATCACCAATGTGTATTGTGTCTAAGTTACAGAGATAAATAATGGTCTGGGAGCCTATGGACTGAATGAACAGAGTGTGGCTAAATGCATGGGGCTGAGGTTCTATTTTCACACTGAGAAAATTAGACAATTTGTCATATAATAGATGAGAACATTATCATTGATTTGTTAAAATAGGGGAATGTACAAAGATTAATTATTCAGTGAACAAAATTGCACCTACTCTTTACAAGCAGGAGCAAAGAATTATCTTGAAGACCTTTGTTCTTGGGATAGCTACTTTGTCTCTGTCTTAGTTGTATAAATATGAAGCAACCAGGCACTTCATTGGTGCACTGGGTCAAGGCAACAGATTTTTTAAAAAAAATATTTGTATAGATTTATTTATTTCATTTTATGTATATGAATGTATGTGTACAATGTGCTTGCCTGTGGGCGTTAAGGGTGCTTGTGAGCTACCATATGGGTGCTGAAAGTTGAACCCAGGTTCTCTGCAAGAGAAACAGGCATTCTTAACTGATGAAACATCTCTCCATCCCTGAAACAGAGGGTTTTTTTTCTGTTTATTATTTCTTTTAGTTTTTAGATTATGATTATGTGATTTTCCTCTTCCCTTTCTTCTCTCCAAACTTTTCTATATACTCCTCTTTGCTGTCTGTCTTAGTTAGGGTTTTACTGCTGTGAACAGACACCAAGAACAAGGCAACTCTTATAAGAACAATGTTTAGTTGGGGCTGGCTTACAGGGTCAGAGGTTCAGTCCATTTTATTCAAGGTGCAAGCATGCCAGCATCTAGGTAGGCATGGTGAAGGAAGAGCTGAGAACTCTACATCTTTATCTTAAGTCTGCTAGCAGAACACTGACTTCTAGGCAGCTAGAAGTAGGGTCTTAAAGCCCACACCCACAGTGACTCACCTACTCCAACAAGGCCACACTTCCAAATAGCGCCAGTCCCTGGGCCAAGCATATACAAACCATCACACTGTCTTTCAAAATCATGGCTTCTTTTTATATTAACTGCTGTCATATGCCTATAAATATATGTGTGTGTACATATTCCTAAACATAACCTGCTTATTCAGTATATGTTGCTACCTTCAAAGCAGTTTGAAGAAATGTGATGATATTTATATTATGCTTGTGGAATAGGTTATAACACTTAATAAAAAGCAACAGTCCTACCTCATAATGATGAGGGTTCTAATATCCAGAAAATTAATCACTATTAATCACTGGTAATACAGAAACCATGTGACTACCAGTATGTGCTGGCCACTTATAAGCTATTCCAGTTTTCTACTTATACTTTGCTTATTTCTTTCATCCTAAGCTACGATACATTGGTTATTTGTATGGGACATGCTATGCATCCTATTTTAGATCATTGGTCCTTTGCATATGTTCTTGATTTTTTTTTCTGTCTCTAAGCTCCATTAGCCTTTTCTATTTGGTCAATTTCTATTCATTTAATAAAGTCCATTTTTAAAAAAATTTTTTACACTCTATATTCCATTCCCTGCCCCCCTCATCCACCTTCTGACTGCTCCACATCCCACACCTCCTCCCCACCAGACCCTCATTTCCACATGGATTCCCCCATCCCCCACTCCATCTGACTTCTAAAGTCTCTGGGGCTTCCAGTCTCTTGAGGGTTAGGTAAATCATCTCTGAATGAACACAGAACCCGAAGTCCTCTTCTGTATGTGTTTTGGGGGCCTCAGATCAGCTGGTGTGTGGTGTCTGTTTGGTGGTTCAGTGTTTGAGAGATCTTGGGGATCCAGAGTGAGACTGCTGGTTCTCCTATAGGATAGCCCTTCTCCTCAGCTTCTTTCAGCCTTTCCTAATTCAACAACAGGGGTCAGCTGCTTCTGTCCATTGGTTGGGTGGAAATATCTGCATCTGACTCTTTCAGCTACTTGTTGGGTCTTTCAGAGAGCAGTCATTAAAGATCCAGTTTTTTTAGTGTTCCATAGCCTCAGTAATAGTGTTAGGCCTTGGGACCTCCCCTTGAGCTAGATCCCACTTTGGGCCTGTCACTGAATTTTTAATATTACTTTCTCGTATACATATACACACACATACACATACACATGCACACACACACACACACACACACACACACACACATATATATATATATATATATACATATACATATATAAACATATACATAAACACTTTCTCAGATATAACTTCAAGGCAAAGAATGACTTTCTGGATTTTCTCTAGAATGTCACTTATTTATTTCTTTATTTATTTTTCAAGACATGGTTTCTCTATGTTGTCCTGGCTGTTCTGGAACTCAATCTGCATGCCAGGCTGTCCTTGAAGTCACAGAGATCTACCTGCCTCTGCCTCCTGCGTGCTGGGATTAAAATATATTCATTTTTTTTTAACCACACTTAAATGGTAATCTTCAAATGTACCAGTAGCTTTCTGAAATTTATTAATTCCCCATTTTATATCCTAGACCAATGGCAAGCATTTAGAAAATACTGAATAAATGTTAATTGATTGCTAAACAGACAGGCTGAATATATTTTTGAAGGATAAATAAAAGTTGCTATCTTGTCATCTAAAGCATGCTGTGCCTACTCATTTTAGGCTACCAAGCCTTAACATCACAGGTTAAAATACTCTAGTAGCCAAGGTGATTAAATGGGCTTCAATTTCTACATCTGCTTCAGCTACCATTGCATAGACTCGTTTATAGCACAGCTGGACCTTGTCAAAGTGCCTAAATAGCTCTTGTTGATCAAGTCATTAAATAAATACATAATGGCCACAGAGATCTTTTTCTAAGCCAATGGACTTAAATTATAGATATTTTTATCTTAAGTATGAATAGAGTCTATGTTTTACTTTGATAATTTTAATATAAATTCAATAAAATTCTCTGTAAACTTAAAGCTAAAGAAAACAAAACAAAAGTCCATAAGCATGTTGTTATTTTTCTTTATAACCTTTGTATACAAATATGTACCCAATACTTTATAAATATATAAATGGTGATTTCTCTCTCTATATAACTTTATACTCATTTTCTACTGAAGTCATGGAATATATGGTCTTATTGTAATCAATAATATTCAAGAAAAGTCTTTTACTAGTTCCTAGCTGATCTATAATTGATGTTTAAGGTTTTTACTCAGTAGTCAAGTTCTTAGAAACAGACATACTTAGTCTAAATGGTATAAACACTTTTAAGTCTTCTGTTACTTTTGGATTTTATTTTTATTTTGGGAATCAGGGTGTTTCTATGTAGTCCTTTCTTGGCCTGATACTTGCTTTGCCTAGGCTGGCCTTGAACTTGTGGCAGTCCTCTGAGCAGTGAAATTAGTAGTGTGTATCACCATGCCCAGCTTCTATTCTCCATCCTTCCTTTCTTTGTTTCATTCTTTCTTCTTTCTTCCTTCTGTCTTTTCTATTACAACAACAACAACAACAGCTACTCAAGGACTTAAAGACAGGTTTATATTCTTAACAAGTACATATGAGAATATTCAGTTTTACTTTAATGCAGACTTTTAAATCCCATCTTTTGTTTTTATGTGTCTTACATCTACTTTTTTTCTATAAAAGAGATTTTCACATATGCATGCATACACAATTTGTAGTCTATTTTCACTTGATTTTGACAAATGTTGGTCTTTTACCTGATGCCTGACTAGACGTAAGTTATGTGAATTTACATATCTTATCAAATATTCTTTTGAAATCACATATATTGACATATATCAGGAGAAACTGAGAAGCTGCTTAAGGATGACCTGAACTCTGTATCATACTTTTGCTAAGTATTCTCTTTCCCCAAACACCAACCAGCGAGGAATGTCACATAAAGTACAGTTTTTAAAAGTACAAGTAGCACAAAAACTCCTTTATGAATATACATCTAACAATATGACTATACATATTTTATTTTTATTTTTTTGTGAATAGGAAACTGTAGCAGAAAGGAGAACAGTCTCAGATCAGGGGTTATTAAGAAGTAGCTCAGCTCCCACAAATCTTCAAAAGTAACAACATTCCTGGATCCCTTTCAGCCTCACAGCCTTTGTATTTTGTTGCAGAAGTTGTCACTACGCTGCTTTTGTTGCCTCTTCCACAGCTCCCTTTTTACGGTAAGAGAGAAGATGCTAGCTGCACTTTCAAGGAGTTGCCATGTGCAGAAAATCAGTGGTAGGATTATCTGGACATTATTGAAACATGGATATTTCAATCCTGTATTGATTTTGACCACAATAAGGACATTTTTTTCTGTTCGTTTTTCTTATACTTACTTCTCAGCATAAAGCATTTCACAGACCAATTTATTTTTTAATGTGTTTCAACACAAATTTGTATTCCAAGGTAATTTCTACATACTCTCATCATGAAAAGATCAAGATTACCAAAATGTCCCGAGAATGCTTTCCTTCCATTTCCACACGGCAGACATAATTAAGCCTCCTGATTTGCTGTGTGACCATGTCACCATTTCTTCCAGTTACCTGTCTAATATTACCAAATTAATCCTAAAATCCTACTTTGATTATGTCACCGGCTGCATAAAAGTTCAGTAGTTGAGCATGGTGTTACTCACCTTGAATCCCGGAACTTTGGAAACATGCAGAAAGACATGTATTATAGGTGACCCTTGGCTCTTGAGCAAGATCACTCCCTGTTACTTATAGTTCTATTCCAACATTTTTGGCAACACTTCTCTAGCAGTAAATGAGTTTTGAATACAAACCACCATATATGTAAATATTGCATATAAAGTCAGTAAAAGCAATTGCCTGTAACAATCATTTCTTTTTCTCTATAAAGAGCACATATCTTCCTGTTCCAGTGGATTTTCATACTCATTCTTAGGTTTTGAAGGTCTATGATCTTGGGACATCTCCAGCCTTATGTGGACTTATTTACAGCTACAAGGTAAGGCTCTCTACTTTCTCTGAAGTTCAGAGCTATCAATTCTTGGGTCCACCAACTTAAATTAATCAATGTTAATTCACTTTCTTTTGGACGATTTTTATATACAGTCACTGATAAACTAAGGAGTTCCATTCACATTTATTAAGTTATAGATCAGTACAACTAGTAAAATTTGTTTTAAGCTGCAAAGAGTTATGGATTAGATACTTTAAAGCAGTAGATTTATTATCAGTTATATTTAAATAAATGGCAGAGGACCCTGGGGATTAGATGAGGCAGAAGCAAGTGGAATAGGTAGAATCAGATGGAAATATCCAGTTTACAGTAAAGCTATGATGTTATTACAAATTAATTTGTAAATTCTGACACTTCTGAAAAGCATTTGGCCTCTGAGGGGAAGTGTTTTTTTTGCCCTTATGAAAAGTGTGAGGCACTTTTCAACATTGAAAATATTTGTCCTGTTTGGCTGTCATCTCGTATAGACCTATTATTTTCTGAAAAGGAAATGGAAGGGGAAGAGAGGAGGTTGGGGGTAAGCTTGGCACAGTAGAGGGAGGAAATGGGTAGATGGGACTTATTGTATGAGAAGAGTCTTATTTTCTGAGGGAAGAGGGGAGGTGGAGGTAAGCTAGGAGGAGTAGAGGAAGAAAAATAACTGTGGTTGTGATGTATCATGTATTGTATGAGAGAAGAATATATTTCCAATTTAAAAAATAAAAAGCCAAAGAAAACACGACTGGTGTACTTTTGCATTCTCAAGATGAGAGAAGACTTAGAGCAAATTTAGGGCTATTTATATGAAATTTCAGTGTTCTACATTTGAAGAGCCTTGTTTGGTAAAAGTAATAGATTATTTAAACTTATGCAATGTTTACTTTCCCATATGCATAAAAGCTGACAGGGTAAGGAAGAAATTCTACATAGCATGTAAAAACTATTTTCAGGAGCGTGTAGAAATTTATTTAATACCTTGGAGGGTTATTGTCTGAGAATGACTCTCCCAGTTAATCTGCTTTCTTTCTAAGGTCAAGTTTATAGGAGTGCATTCAGTCTGTGAACACTCCACTCTTGAAATGAAGCCAAATTAATGCAGAATTATGTGCTTAGTGTGGGAAGGAATGTGATGTTTCCATTCTAAGTACTTTTCCCAGGACCCCTGTCATTAAGCCTTAAAAATAAATCTACTGATACTTTTTTATCTCCATGTAGATGCTAGCATATCAAAAACATTATTACCTGTCCTAACTTATTTAGTTCTAATCCCCACATTGGATATTTATTCAAAACATCATCAATGTTAAAGCACAAGCATATATGTAACTACTTTGTAAGAGAAAACTAAAATTCTATGATAGAAGATGTGAACAAACATATAAATAATATTCACTTGGCCTAAATGTGTATAAATAAAAAGATCAACTAGTAAAATCAAGACCAATAAAAATATGAGTTTTGCTCATGCAATAACTACTAAGGAATTGGGAACTGAAGAAGTCATGTGCAATAACTTTATGGAAGTAATATTCTAGAGGACAAAAAGTAATGTAAGAAATCCCTACATTAGTGCCATAATCACTGTAATCACTATTGTAGGTACTTCGAAAACACCTTAAAAAAAACTAATTAAAAAAAGAAATGTTTGGAAGCTGATCCTGTGCCACAATGCTCCATACCCAAATTCCACCAGGAGAAAGCTGGTCTCCCAAGAGTGGCTACATGCCTGTGAGCACAGGTAACCACCACTTTTTTTTTTTTTTTTAGGTAAGCTGTGATTTTTTTTTAAATTTTTAATATTTTTATTACATATTTTCCTCAATTACATTTCCAATGCTATCCCAAAAGTCCCCCATAGCGCCCCCCCACTTCCCTACCCACCCATTCCCATACTTTTGGCCCGGGCATTCCCCTATATTGGGGCATATAAAGTTTGCAAGTCCAATGGGCATCTCTTTCCAGTGATGGCCAACTAGGCCATCTTTCAATACATATGCAGTTAGAGACAAGAGCTCAGGGGTACTGCTTAGTACATCATGTTGTTCCAACTATAGGGTTGCAGATCCCTTTAGCTCCTTGGGTACTTTCTCTAGCTTCTCCATTGGGAGCCCTGTGATACATCCAATAGCTGACTGTGAGCATCCACTCCTGTGTTTGCTAGGCCCCTGCATAGTCTCACAAGAGACAGCTATCTTTGGGTCCTTTCAGCAAAATCTTGCTAATGTATGCAATGGTGTCAGCGTTTAGAAGCTGATTATGGGATGGATCCCTGGATACGGCAGTCCCTAAATGGTCCATCCTTTCATCACAGCTCCGAACATTGCCTCTGTAACTCCTTCCCTGGGTGTTTTGTTCCCAATTCTAAGAAGGGGCACAGTGTCCACACTTTGGTCTTCATTCTTCTTGAGTTTCATGCGTTTAGCAAATTGTATCTTATATCTTGGGTATCCTAAGTTTTGGGCTAATATCCACTTATCAGTGAATACATATTGTGTGAGTTCCTTTGTGATTGTGTTACCTCACTCAAGATGATGCCCTCCAGGTCCATCCATTTGGCTAGGAATTTCATAAATTCATTCTTTTTAATAGCTGAGTAGTACTCCATTGTGTAAATGTACCATAATTTCTGTATCCATTCCTCTGTTGAGGGACATCTGGGTTCTCTCCAGCTTCTGGCTATTATAAATAGGGCTGCTATGAACATAGTGGAGCATGTGTCCTTTTTACCGGTTGGGACATCTTCTGGATATATGCCCAGGAGAGGTATTGCTGGATCCTCCAGTAGTACTATGTCCAATTTTTTGAGGAACCGCCAGACTGATTTCCAGAGTGGTTGTACAAGCTTGCAATCCCACCAACAATGGAGGAGTGTTCCTCTTTCTCCACATCCTCGCCAGCATCTGCTGTCACCTGAATTTTTGATCTTAGCCATTCTGACTGGTGTGAGGTGGAATCTCAGGGTTGTTTTGATTTGCATTTCCCTGATGATTAAGGATGTTGAACATTTTTTCAGGTGCTTCTCTGCCATTCGGTATTCCTCAGATGAGAATTCTTTGTTCAATTCTGAGCCCCATTTTTTAATGGGGTTATTTGAATTTCTGGAGTCCACCTTCTTGAGTTCTTTATATATACTGGATATTAGTCCCTTATCTGATTTAGGATAGGTGAAGATTCTTTCCCAATCTGTTGGTGGTTTTTTTGTCTTATTGATGGTGTCTTTAGCCTTGCAGAAGCTTTGCAGTTTCATGAGGTCCCACTTGTAAATTCTCGATCTTACAGCACAAGCCATTGCTGTTCTATTCAAGAATTTTTCCCCTGTGCCCATATCTTCAAGGCTTTTCCCCACTTTCTCCTCTATAAGTTTCAGTGTCCCTGGTTTTATGTGAAGATCCTTGATCCACTTAGACTTGACCTTAGTACAAGGAGATAAGAATGGATCGATTCACATTCTTCTACATGTTAACAACCAGTTGTGCCAGAACCATTTGTTGAAAATGCTGTCTTTCTTCCACTGGATGTTATTAGCTCCCTTGTCGAAGATCAAGTGACCATAGGTGTGTGGGTTCATTTCTGGGTCTTCAATTCTATTCCATTGGTCTATTTGTCTGTCACTATACCAGTACCATGCAGTTTTTATCACAATTGCTCTGTAGTAAAGCTTTAGGTCCGGCATGGTGATTCCACCAGAGGTTCTTTTATCCTTGAGAAGAGTTTTTGCTATCCTAGGTTTTTTGTTATTCCAGATGAATTTGCAGATTGCACTTTCTAATTCGTCGAAGAATTGAGTTGGAATTTTGATGGGGATTGCATTGAATCTGTAGATTGCTTTTGGCAAGATAGCCATTTTTACAATGTTGATCCTGCCAATCCATGAGCATGGGAGATCTTTCCATCTTCTGAGATCTTCTATAATTTCTTTCTTCAGAGACTTGAAGTTTTTATTATACAGATCTTTCACTTCCTTAGTTAGAGTCACGCCAAGATATTTTATATTATTTGTGACTATTGAGAAGGGTGTTGTTTCCCTAATTTCTTTCTCAGCCTGTTTACTCTTTGTGTAGAGAAAGGCCATTGATTTGTTTGAGTTAATTTTATATCCAGGTACTTCACCGAAGCTGTTTATCAGGTTTAGGAGTTCTCTGGTGGAATTTTTAGGGTCACTTATATATACTATCATATCATCTGCAAAAAGTGATATTTTGACTTCATCTTTTCCAATTTGTATCCCTTTGATCTCCTTTTGTTGTCGAATTGCTCTGGCTAGGACTTCAAGTACAATGTTGAATAGGTATGGAGAAAGTGGACAGCCTTGCCTAGTCCCTGATTTTATAGGGATTGCTTCAAGCTTCTCACCATTTACTTTGATGTTGGCTACTGGTTTGCTGTAGATTGCTATTATCATGTTTAGGTATGGGCCTTGAATTCCTGATCTTTCCAAGACTTTTATCATGAATGGGTGTTGGATCTTGTCAAATGCTTTTTCCACATCTAACGAGATGACCATGTGGTTTTTGTCTTTGAGTTTGTTTATATACTGGATTACGTTGATGGATTTCCATATATTGAACCATCCCTGCATCCCTGGGATGAAACCTACTTGGTCAGGATGGATGATTGTTTTGATGTGTTCTTGGATTCAGTTAGCAAGAACTTTATTGAGGATTTTTGCATCAATATTCATAAGGGATATTGGTCTGAAGTTTTCTATCTTTGTTGGGTCTCTTTGTGGTTTAGGTATCAGAGTAATTGTGGCTTCATAGAATGAGTTGGGTAGAGTACCTTCTGTTTCTATTTTGTGGAATAGTTTGTGAAGAACTGGGATTAGATCTTCTTTGAAGGTCTGATAGAACTCTGCACTAAACCCATCTGGTCCTGGGCTTTTTTTAGTTGGGAGACTATTAATGACTGCTTCTATTTCTTTGGGGGATATACGGCTGTTTAGATTATTAATCTGATCTTGATTCACCTTTGGTACCTGGTATCTGTCTAGGAACTTCTCCATTTCATCCAGGTTCTCCAGTTTTGTTGAGTATAGCCTTTGGTAGAAGGATCTGATGGTGTTTTGGATGTCTTCAGGATCTGTTGTTATGTCTCCTTTTTCATTTCTGATTTTGTTAATTAGGATGCTTTCCCTGTGCCCTCTAGTGAGTCTGGCTAAGGGTTTATCTATCTTGTTGATTATCTCAAAGAACCAGGTCCTTGATTGGTTGATTCTTTGAATAGTTCTTCTTGTTTCCACTTGGTTGATTTCGCCCTTGAGTTTAATTATTTCCTGCCCTCTACTCATCTTGGGTGAATTTGCTTCCTTTTGTTCTAGTGCTTTTAGGTGTGTTGTGAAGCTGCTAATGTGTGCTCTCTCTAGTTTCCTTTTGGAGGCACTCAGAGCTATGAGTTTTCCTCTTAGAAATGCTTTCATTGCGTCCCATAAGTTTGGGTATGTTGTGGCTTCATTTTCATTGAACTCTAAAAAGTCCTTAATTTCGTTCTTTATTCCTTCCAAGGTATCATTGAGAAGAGTGTTGTTCAGTTTCCATGTGAATGTTGGCTTTCTAATATTTATTTTGTTATTGAAGATCAGCCTTAGTCCGTGGTGATCTGATAGGATGCATGGGACAATTTCAATATTTTTGTATCTGTTGAGGCCTGTTTTGTGACCAATTATGTGGTCAATTTTGGAGAAGGTACCATGAGGTGCTGAGAAGAAGGTATATCCTTTTGTTTTAGGATAGAATGTTCTGTAGATATCTGCCAGATCCATTTGATTCATAACTTCTGTTAGTTTCCCTGTTTAGTTTCTGTTTCCATGATCTGTCCATTGGTGAAAGTGTTGTGTTGAAGTCTCCCACTATTATTGTATGAGGTGCAATGTGTGCTTTGAGATTTACTAAAGTTTCTTTAATGAATGTGGCTGCCTTTGTATTTGGAGCATAGATATTCAGGATTGATAGTTCCTCTTGGAGGATTTTACCTTTGATGAGTATGAAGTCTCCCTCTCTGTCTTTTTTAATGACTTTGGGTTGGAAGTCAATCTTATCAGATATTAGAATGGCTACTCCAGCTTGTTTCTTCCTACCATTTGCTTGGAAAATTGTTTTCCAGCCTTTCATTCTGAGGTAGTGTCTATCTTTTTCTCTGAGATGAGTTTCCTGTAAGCAGCAAAATGTTGGGTCTTGTTTGTGTAGCCAGTTTGTTAGTCTATGTCTTTTTATAGGGGAGTTGAGTCCATTGATATTAAGAGATAATAAGGAAAAGTAATTGTTGTTTCCTGTTATTTTTGTTGTTAAAGTTGGCATTCTGTTCTTGTGGCTGTCTTCTTTTAGGTTTGTTGAGGGATTACCTTCTTGTTTTTTCTAGGGCGTGGTTCCCCCCCTTGTATTGGTTTTTTTCTGTTATTATCCTTTGAAGGGCTGGATTCGTGGAGAGATAATGTGTGAATTTGGTTTTGTCCTGGAATACTTTGGTTTCTCCATCTATGTTAATTGAGAGTTTGGCTGGGTATAGTAGCCTGGGCTGGAATTTGTGTTCTTTAATGTCTGTATAACATCTGTCCAGGATCTTCTGGCTTTCATAGTCTCTGGAGAAAAATCTGGTGTAATTCTGATAGGCTTGCCTTTATATGTTACTTGGCCTTTTTCTCTTACTGCTTTTAGTATTCTATCTTTATTTAGAGCATTTGTTGTTCTGATTATTATGTGTCGGGAGGTATTTCTTTTCTGGTCCAGTCTATTTGGAGTTCTGTAGGCTTCTTGTATGTTCATGGGCATCTCTTTCTTTAGATTTGGGAAGTTTTCTTCTATAATTTTGTTGAAGATGTTTGCTGGTCTTTTGAGTTGAAACTCTTCATTTTCATCTACTCCTATTATCCGTAGGTTTGGTCTTCTCATTGTGTCCTGTATTTCTTGGATGTTTTGAGTTAGGATCTTTTTGCGTTTTCCATTTTCCTTGATTGTTGTGCAGATGTTCTCTATGGAATCTTCTGCACCTGAGATTCTCTCTTCCATCTCTTGTATTCTGTTGCTGATGCTCATATCTATGGTTCCAGATTTCTTTCCTAGGGTTTCTATCTCCAGTGTTGCCTCATTTTCGGTTTTCTTTATTGTGTCTACTTCCCTTTTTAGGTCTAGTATGGTTTTGTTCATTTCCATCATCTGTTTGGATGTCTTTTCCTGTTTTTCTTTAAGGAATTCTACCTGTTTGATTGTGTTATCCTGTTTTTCTTTAAGGATTTGTAACTCTTTAAAAGTGTTCTCCTGCCATTCTTTAAGGGATTTTTGTGCTTCCTCTTTAATGTCTTCTACCTGTTTACCAGTGTTCCTTTGTATTTCTTTAAGTGTGTTATTAAAGTCCTTCTTGATGTCCTCTACCATCATCATGAGATATGCTTTTAGATCCGTGTCTAGCTTTTCCGGTGTGTTGGGGTGCCCTGGACTGGGCGAAGTGGGAGTGCTGGGTTCTGATGATGGTGAGTGGTCTTGGTTTCTGTTAGTAAGATTATTACGTTTACCTTTCGCCATCTGGTAATCTCTGGGTTTAGTTGTTATCGTTGTCACTGTTTAAAGATTGGAGCAGACTCTTTGTTCCACTCACCCGAGGTCTCAAAATCCTGTGGCGGGTGTTGTGGGTAGCTGGCGGGTGTTAGCCGACCCTGCGCTCTAGCTACCCCTGTGCTGGTCCGTCCGGAAGAGGCCTGTGGCCCTACTCAGGCTGGTTTTCTGTTTCCCTAACTAATGCAGTCTCAGGTCCCGAGTGCAATTAGATTGGAGCAGAAGCTGTGTTCCACTCACCAGAAGTCTTAAGATCCTGTGGCGGGTGTTGTGGGTAGCTGGCGACTGTCAGCCGACCCTGCGCCCTAGATACCCAGGTGCTGTTCTGACCGGAAGAAGAGAGCAAGACCACCACTTCTGCTCAGAGGAACCTTCCCAGACGCATTAGGACACACGATCCCAGGAGCAGCTTGGAACAGGATCATTCCAGCTTCCATCTGTACCCTGGAGCTGACACTGTGCCATAGGTCTCCATACCCAAATTCCTTCTGGAGAGATCTGGTCTCACACACTTGCAGGAAAAACAAGCCAGTCAGAGACAGGAAGATCAGCTAACACCAGAGATAAACAGATGTCGAGAGATAAGGGAAGCAACATATGCAACAGGCTATTTGGCATAATCAGAACCCAGTTCTCCCACCACAGTAAGCTCTGGATACCCAAACACACCAGCAAAGTAAGACTCTGATTTAAAAATCACATCTCAAGATGATGATAGAGGACTTTAAGGAGGAAATAAATACCTCCCTTAAAGAAATACAGAAGAACACAGGTAAACAGGTAGAAGCACTTAGAGAGGAAACACAAAAATCTCTCAAAGAGTTACAGGAAAATACAACAAAACGTGAAGGAATTGAACAAATTCATCTAGGATCTAAAATTGAAAATACAAACAATAAAAAAATCAAAAGGGAAGACAACCCTGGAGATAGAAAATCTAGGAAAGAAGTCAGGGGCCACAGGTGCAAGCATCACAAACAGAATACAAGAGACAGAAAAGAGAATTTCGGGAGCAGAATACCATAGAAAACATTGACACAACAGTCAAAGATAATGCAAAATACAAAAAAGCTTCTAACCCAAAACATCTAGGAAATCCAAGACACAATGATAGGACTAAACCTAAAGATAATAGGTATAGAAAAGAGTGAAGATTCCCAAATTAAAGGGCCAGTAAATGTCTTGAAAAAAATTATAGAAGAAAACTTCCCTAACCTGAAGAAAGGGATGCCCATGAACATACAAGAAGCCTACAGAATTCCAACAAGACTGGACCATAAAAGAAATTCCCCCCATCACATAATAGTCAAAGCACCAAAATGCACAAAACAAAGAAATAATATTAAAAGCAGTAATGGAAAAAGGTCAAGTAACATATAAGAACAGACCTATCAGAATTACACCAAACTTCTCACCAGAGACTATGAAAGCTAGAAGATCCTGGAAAGATGTCATACAGACCCTAAGAAAACACAAATGTCAGCCCTGGCTACTGTACCCAACAAAACTTTCAATTACCATAGATGGAGAAACCAAGATAACCCATGACAAAAACAAATTTACACAATATCTTTCCACAAATTCAGCCTTACAAAAGATCATAGATGGAGAACACCAACACAGAAAGGTAAACTACACCCTAGAAAAAGCAAGAAAGTAGTTTTATTTCAAGAAACCCAAAAGACAATAGCCACACAAGCATAAAAATAACATCAAAAGTAACAGGAAGCAACAATCCTTATTTCTTAATATCTCTTAACATCAATGGACTCAATTCCCCAATAAAAAGACATAGAATAGCAGACTGGATATGTAAACAGGACCCAACATTTTGCTTCATACAGGAATCACAACCCAGTGTCAAAGACAGATGTTACCTCAGAGTAAAGGGATGGAAAACATTTTCCAAGCAAATGGTCTCAAGAAACAAGCTGGAGTAGCTGTACTAATATCAAGTAAAATCAACTTTCAAACCAAAGTTAAAAAAAAAAAAAGATAAGGAAGGACACTTCATACTCACCGAAGGAAAAATCTACCAAGAACAATTCTCAGTTCTAAACATCTATGCTCCAAATGCAAGGGCAGCCACATTCATAAAAGAATATTTACTAAAGCTCAAAGCAGAAATTGCACCTCACACAATAACAATGGGAGACGTCAACACCCCACTCATATCAGTAGACATATCATGGAAACACAAACTAAATAGAGACACATTCAAACTAACAGAAGTTATGGATCAAATGAATTTAACAGATATCTATAGAACATTTCATCCTAAAACGAAAGAATATTCCTTCTTTTAAGTACCTCAGGGTACCTTCTCCAAAACTGACCATATAATAGGTAGCAAAACAGGCCTTAACAGAAAACTGAAAGAATCCCATCAGATCAACAAGGACTAAAGGTTGGTCCTCAGTAGCAACAAAAATAACAGAAAGCCCAAATGCACATGGAAGCTGAACAACACACTACTCAATTATAACTTGGTCAAGGAAGGAATAAAGAAATTAAAAACTTTAGAATTTAATTAAATGAAGACACAACATACCCAAACTTATGGAAACAATGAAAGCAGTGCTAACATGGAAATTCATAGTTATAAGTGCCTCCAATAAGAAACTGGAAAGAGATCTTGGTTCCGGGACTCCGCCGAAAGTAGTCTGCACAGGTGAGAGTGTGTACAACAGAAGCTAACAGCTTCTGAGACAGCACCCTTTTCGGGCTCCAGACATCCAGCCACCTCCCGGCCAGAGGACAGGTGTCCGCCCGGCCCGAGAGGCTTTTGCATCAGGATCAGTGGAACCCATCTTGGTTGAGCCATCTTGGTTCCAGGACTCCGCCTAAAGTACTCTGCACAGGTGAGAGTGTGTACTACAGAAGCTAACAGCTTTTGGGAAAGGCCAGAGCCACAGAGCATCTGAGGCAGTGCCCTTTTCGGGCTCCAGATATCCTGCAACCTTCCCGGACAGAGGACAGGTGTCTGCCCGGCCCAGGAGGACTTGCCTCAGGATCAGCAGAAGACATCTTGGTTCCTAGACTCCTCCGACAGTTGTCTGCCCAGGTGAGAGTGTGGACTACAAAAGCTAACAGCTTCTGTGACAGGCCAAAGCAACACAGCTTCTGGGAAAGGTCCTGTTTTGGGCCTTCATCTTCGGCCAGGAGGAGGTCCAACCTCCAGATATCTGTGCACCTTCCCTGTAAGAGGAGAGCTTGCCTGCAGACAGTGCTCTGACCACTGAAACTCAGAGGAGAGAGCTAGTCTCCCAGGTCTGCTGATAGAGGGTAACAGAATCACCAGAGGAACAATCTCTAAACAGAGACAACTATAACAACTAACTCCAGAGATAAGCAGATGGCGAAAGGTAAACGTAAGAATCTTACTAACAGAAACCAAGACCACTCACCATCATCAAAACCCAGCACTCCCACTTCACCCAGACCAGGGTATGCCAACACACCCGAAAAGCTAGACCCAGATTTAAAAGCATATCTCATGATGATGGTAGAGGACATCAAGAAGGAATTTCATAACTCACTTAAAGAAATACAGGAGAACACTGCTAAACAGGTAGAAGACATTAAAGAGGAAGCACAAAAATCCCTTAAAGAATTGCAGGAAAACACAACCAAACAGGGGATGGAATTGAATAAAACCATCCAAGACCTAAAAAGGGAAGTAGACACAATAAAGAAAACCCAAAGTGAGGCAACGCTGGAGATAGAAACCCTAGGAAAGAAATCTGGAAACATAGATGCGAGCATCAGCAACAAAATACAAGAAATGGAAGAGAGAATCTCAGGTGCAGAAGATTCCATAGAGAACATCAGCACAAAAATCAAAGAAAATGGAAAATGCAAAAAGATCCTAACTCAAAATATCCAGGAATTCTATCCATAGAAGACCAAACCTACGGATAATAGGAGTAGATGAGAATGAAGATTTTCAACTTAAAGGGTCAGCAAATATCTTCAACAAAATTATAGAAGAAAACGTCCCAAACCTAAAGAAAGAGATGCCCATGAACATACAAGAAGCCTACAGAACTCCAAATAGACTGGACCAGAAAAGAAATTCCTCCTGACACATAATAATCAGAAAAACAAATGCACTAAATGAAGATAGAATAATAAAAGCAGTAAGGGAAAAAGGTCAAGTAACATATAAAGGCAAGCCTATCAGAATTACACCAGATTTCTCACCAGAGACTATGAAAGCCAGAAGGGCCTGGATAGATGTTATACAGACACTAAGAGAACACAAATTCCAGCCCAGGCTACTATACCCAGCCAAACTCTCAATTACCATATATGGAGAAACTAAAGTATTCCATGAGAAAACCAAATTCACACATTATCTTTCCATGAATCCAGCCTTTCAAAGGATAATAACAGAAAAAAAAAAAAAAACAATACAAGGACAGAAACCATGTTCTAGAAAAAGCAAGAAGGTAATCCCTCAACAAACCTAAAAAAGACAGCCACAAGAACAGAATGCAAACTTTAATAACAAAATAATAGGAAGCAACAATTACTGTTCCGTAATATCTCTTAATATCAATGGACTCAACTCCCCAATAAAAAGACATAGACTAACACACTGGCTACACAAACAGGACCCAACATTTTGCTGCTTACAGGAAACTCATCTCAGAGAAAAAGATAGACACTACCTCAGAATGAAAGGGTGGAAAGCAATTTTCCAAGCAAATGGTATGAAGAAACAAGGTGGAGTAGCCATTCTAATATCTAATAAAATCTAATTCCAACCCAAAGTTATCAAAAAAGACAAGGAGGGACACTTCATACTCCTCAAAGGTAAAAATCTTCCAAGAAGAACTCTCAATTCTGAATATCTATGCTCCAAATGCAAGGGCATCCACATTCATTAAAGACACTTTAGTAAAACTCAAAGCATACATTGCACCTCACACAATAATAGTGGGAGACTTCAACACACTACTTTCACCAATGGACAGGTTATGGAAACAGAAACTAAACAGGGACACAGTGAAACTAACAGAAGTTATGAAAGAAATGGATCTGACAGATATCTACAGAATATTTTATCCTAAAATAAAAGGATATGCTTTCTTCTCAGCACCTCATGGTACCTTCTCCAAAATTGACCACATCATTGGTCACAAAACAAGCCTCAACAGATACAAAAATATTGAAATTGTCCCATGCATCCTATCAGATCACCATGGACTAAGGTTGATCTTCAATAACAAAATAAATAATAGAAAGCCAACATTCACGTGGAAACTGAAAAACACTCTTCTCAATGATACCTTGGTCAAGGAAGGAATAAAGAAAGAAATTAAGGACTTTTTGGAGTTTAATGAAAATGAAGCCACAACATACCCAAACTTATGTGACACAATGAAAGCATTTCTAAGAGGAAAACTCATAACTCTGAGTGCCTCCAAAAAGAAACTAGAGAGAGCACACATTAGCAGCTTGACAACACACCTAAAAGCTCTAGAACAAAAGGAAGCAAATTCATCCAAGAGGAGTAGATGGCAGGAAATAATCTTAGGGGCAAAGTCAACCAAGTGGAAACAAGAAGAACTATTCAAAGAATCAACCAATCAAGGAGCTGGTTCTTTGAGAAAATCAACAAGATAGATAAACCCTTAGCTAGACTCACTAGAGGGCACAGGGAAAGCATCCTAATTAACAAAATCAGAAATGAAAAGGGAGACATAACAACAGATCCTGAAGAAATCTAAAACACCATCAGATCCTTCTACAAAAGGCTATACTCAACAAAACTGGGGAACCTGGATGAATTGGAAAAGTTTCTCGACAAATAAAAGGTACTAAAGTTAAACCAAGAGCAGGTTAATGATCTAAACAGTCCTATATCCCCTAAAGAAATAGAAGCAGACATTAATAGTCTCCCAACCAAAAGAAGCCCAGGACCAGATGGGTTTAGTGCAGAGTTCTATCAGACCTTCAAAAAAGATCTAATCCCCGTTCTTCACAAACTATTCCACAAAATAGAAACAGAAGGTACTCTACCCAACTCATTCTATGAAGCCACAATTACTCTAACACCTAAACCACAAAAAGACCCAACAAAGATAGAGAACTTCAGTCCAATTTCCCTTATGAATATCGATGCAGAAATCCTCAATAAAGTTCTCGCTAACCGAATCCAAGAACACATCAAAACAATCATCCATCCTGACCAAGTAGGTTTCATCCCAGGGATGCAAGGATGGTTCAATATATGGAAATCCATCAACGTAATTCAGTATATAAACATACTCAAAGACAAAAAAAAACATGATCATCTTGTTACATGTGGAGAAAGCATTCGACAAAATCCAACACCCATTCATGAGAAAAGTCTTGGAAAGGTCAAGAATTCAAGGCCCATACCTAACCATGATAAAAGCAATCTATAGCAAACCAGTATCCTACATCAAAGTAAATGGTGAGAAGCTGGAAGCAATCCCACTAAAATCAGGCACTAGACAAGGCTGTCCACTCTCTCCCTACCTATTCAACATTGTACTTGAAGTCCTAGCCAGAGCTATGGGACCTCATAAAGTTGCAAAGCTTCTGCAAGGCAAAAGACACCATCAATAAGACAAAAATGCCACCAACAGATTGGGAAAGGATCTTTACCTATCCTAAATCAGTTAGGGGACTAATATCCAATATATATAAAGAACTCAAGAAGGTGGAGTCCAGAAAATCAAATAACCCCATTAAAACCTGGGGCTCAGAACTGAACAAAGAATTCTCACCTGAGGAATATTGAATGGCAGAGAAGCACCTTAAAAAATGTTCAACATCCTTAATCATCAGGGAAATGCAAATTAAAACAACCCTGAGATTCCACCTCACACCAGTCAGAATGGCTAAGATAAAAAATTCAGGTGACAGCAGATGCTGGCGAGGATGTGGAGAAAGAGGAGCACTCCTCCATTGTTGGTGGGATAGCAAGCTTGTACAACCACTCTGGAAATCAGTCTGGCGGTTCCTTAGAAAATTGGACATAGTACTACCAGAGGATCCCTCAATACCTCTCCTGGGCATATATCCAGAAGATGTCCCAACCCATAAGAAGGACACATGCTCCACTATGTTCATAGCAGTCTTATTTATAATAGCCAGAAGCTGGAAATAACCCAGATGCCTCTCAACAAAGGAATGGATACAGAAAATGTGGTACATTCACACAATGGAGTACTACTCAGCTATTAAAAATAATGAATTTATGAAATTCCTAGGCAAATGGATGGACCTGGAGGGCATCATCCTGAGTGAGTGACACAATCACAAAGGAACTCACACAATATGTACTCACTGATAAGTGGATATTAGCCCAGAAACTTAGGATACCCAAGATATAAGATACAATTTGCTAATCGCATGAAACTCAAGAAGAACGAAGACCAAAGTATGGACACTGTGCCCCTTCTTAGAATTGGGAACAAAACAGCCATGGAAGGAGTTACAGAGACAAAGTTTGGAGCTGTGATGAAAGGATGGACCATCTAGTGATTGCCATATCCAGGTATCAATTCCATAATCAGCTTCCAAATGCTGACACCATTGCATACACCAGCAAGATTTTGCTAAAAGGACCCAGATATAGCTGTCTTTTGTGATATTAGGCTGGGGCCTAGCAAACACAGAAGTGGATGCTCACAGTCAGCTATTGGATGGATAGCAGGGCCCCCAATGAAGGAGGTAGAGAAAGTATGCAAGGAGCTAAAGGGATCTTCATCCCTATAGGTAAAACAACACTATGAACTAACTAGTACCCTGGAGCTCTTGACTCTAGCTGCATATGTATCAAAAGATGGCCTAGTTGGCCATCATTGGAAAGAGAAGCCCGTTGGACTTGCAAACTTTATATGCCCCAGTACAGGGAACGCAGGGGCAAAAAGTGGGATTGGGTGGGTATGGGGGACTTTTGGGATAGCATTGGAAATGTAAATGAGGAAAATACCTAATTTAAAAATATGTAAAACAAAAATGAAAACAAAAAAACAAATACAAAAACAAACAAACAAACAACAAAAAAAGGAAACTGGAAAGAACATACACTGGCAGCTTAACACATCGGGAAACTCTGAAATAAATAGAAGCAAATACAGAGGAGTAGACAGCAGGAAATAATCAAACTCAGAGCTGAAATCAAGCAAGTAGAAACAAAGAACAAGTAACTTTACAAAGAATTAGCAAAACAAGGAGATGGTTCTTTGAGAAAATCTACAAGATAAATACACCCTTAGCCAGATTAACCAGAGGGCAAAGAAACAGTATCCAAATTAACAAAATCAGAAACGAAAAGGGAGATATAACAATGAAAAATGAGGAAATTCAAAAAATCATCAGATCCTACTACAAAAGCCAACAACACTGGAAAATCTGGATGAAATGGACAATTTTTAAATCAGATAACAGTTACCAAAGTCAAATCAAGATCAGGTAAATCACCTAACAGTACCATAACCCCTATATGAAATAAAAGCAATCATTAAAAGTCCCCCCCCCCCAAAAAAAAAGAAGCAGCCCAGGACCAGATGGGTTTAGTGGAGAATTATATCAGACCTTCAATGAAGACCTAATACCATACTCTTCAAACTATTCCATAAAATAGAAACATTCTATGAAGCCACAGTTACACTGTGTATTCTCCCTTGGAGATGCAATGGTTTCTGTCTAATCAGGAACTTATCACAATTTCCTTTCATAGAGGACTTCATAAGAGATTTTTTTTCTATTTATATCATGTTTAATGTTCCAAATAGATTTTAAAAACAGGTTGAGTGAATATTACTTTTAGCTTCAGAAGCATTTAACTATTATAAATTATTTTGATGACTTAAAATGTCAATATGGGGTTGTATATTTTAAAATAAATTGTATTAGTTTCATAACAATAAAAAAGAAAAAAAAAGAAATGTTTTGATCAGAGAGTGAAGGGGAAGGAGGAGGGAATTGAGGAAGGAAGCGTGGCTATGGGAGAGGGGGAGGGAAGGAAAGAGCACACATTGTTTCAAGAGGAGAGTAAAAGAAAGTTAACAGGGCTTGAAACAAATGAAGGGCATATAGGCATAGTAGAGAAAGAGTTTATAGTAGTATCTTTGTGACATTAGATATGGCTAGTGTTGAGAACAGAATGTGAGAAGTAGTGGCCAAGATTTATTGGGCACTGACTCCTGGGCTGTTATGCTGGTTAACTTCCATTGTTAACTTGATTAGATTGAAAATCACTTAGAAAGCATATTTCTGCACACCTGTGAAGACATTTTCAAAGGGACTAACTGAAGAGGATTACACACCTCAAGCACTGGTCTCACCATCCACAGCCTGAGAATCCATACTAAATGAAATGGGAAAAGGAGACAGCTGGTGAGCACCAGCAGTCTTTTATGTTTCCTTTCTGTGTCTACAGTATAGCCAACATCTTTACACTCTTGATGCTATACTGGACTATGTGCCCTGAAATCATTAGCCAAAAGAAACCTTTCCTCTCTTACTTTGTTACTTTTCAAGTAAATAGTCACAACATTCAACAACAACAACAACAAAACTGTTAGAGAACCAAACTGTTAAAGTACCAAAAGAACTTGTTAGAGTACAAAAAAACTGCAATTATTCCTATGAGGAACTTGAACAAGCAATTCTTAGGCCTTCTGAAATGGCTTGCAGGAGACATGTGACATCTTTGGATCTGTGGTAGCCTATAGATGTTGTAGAACTTTGTAGTCAGAACTTAAGGGGCCATATTGATATAGGAGTTTGGATAATTACAGTGCTGATGAGTTAAGGCTGTGCTCATGAAGGTTCAGAAGAAAAAAAGGACATATGAGGTACTAGGTTAGAGGCCATTCATGGAATATTCTAGCAAAGTATCTGTATGTGGTTTTCTTATGTCCTAAAGGCTTAAGGGAGTTGAATACAATGAATATAGACTAAGTTGCTTGGTGAAGAAAATTTCAAGACATCTAAGCTATGTCCTTGTTACTGGTTACTGCATTTACTCAGAGAGAGAGAGAGAGAGAGAGAGAGAGAGAGAGAGAGAGAGAGAGAGAGAGAGAGAGAGAGAGAGAGAGAGAGAGAGAGAGAGAGAGAGAGAGAGAGAGAGAGAGAGAGAGAGAGAGAGAGAGAGAGAGAGAGAGAGAGAGAGAGAGAGAGAGAGAGAGAGAGAGAGAGAGAGAACAAAGTGGCATGGGAAGGAGTTTGAATCCAAGTATAATTGAAGATAATATGGGTTTAGGCAAAGTGGATATAGTTGTTGGAGAGCAAAGAAGACTTGCTTTGCACTGGGGCAGCAAGATAACCACTGGGAGGATAAGGTATCCTACCACTAATTTTGGCTTCAGGGCATAACAATGCAAATGCCTTTGAATGGGGAGTGTTTTAAAACACAGAACTTTGACATACCCTCCTGGAAAGTAATTGCCTAACGAAGGTTTTCTCAAGGCTCAGTTATGAATATAAAGAAAGACTGTAGAAAATGGTCCAAAGAGACAAGACTAAGTATAAAACCAGGAGCAGAATTTGATTTTATCCATATGATACTGGCATGGAAGATAAAGGTTATAGCATCAAGGAAATTTGCACCAGGAATTCAGAAAGCCACCCAGACATGCATGAATCTGTTGAGTGGGTGTTGAAGGAGGAGTCTAAGTAGTGGGTGGAGAACCTAGAACAGTGGGAAAGCAACAATGATGCGATGTCTGCCAAGAAAGGGAAGCTCCAGGAACTGCCTTACAAGTGGTCATGCAGGCTGCAGGAGGGACTACACATACCTAATAGTACAGATGATGCTATTAAAGGACCCAGGTATCAGACATAGCTACAGCATTCTGAGTTTGCCCTACTGGGTTTCAGGTCTTATGTTAGTCTACATTTTCCTTTTTGTGTTCCTGTTCTACCATTTTGGAATGAGAATGTGTAGTCCATGGCATTTTACATTGAAAGTACATAACTTGTCTTTTGATTTTACAGTGTGTATAGTTAAGAGATTACCTCAACTCTCAGAGAAGTCTTTGAACTTATCCTTCTAAACAACATTGAAAAGTTCAAAACTTAGAAGACTGTAGAAAATGAACTAAATACATTTTACCTGTTAATTTAGCTATGAGCTTCTGAGGACCAGGATTAGAGTAGTATGGTTTAAAAGTGATGTCTTTGAATGTCTAGTTGGCAAGAGATGGATTTAGGATGTTAATATTCATTTCTGACTTCAACGAAGACAAGAATCAGCACCTAGGAGACACACTTGTGGACATATACGTAAAGGTGCTTTAAGAGAGGGTTAAGGGAAGAGTGAAACCACACCATTCTCCAGGCTGAGGGGCCCAAAGGAATCCAAGAGGAAAATGAGAAATCCTGACGAGCAAAACACTCACTTCTTTTTTTATTAGATATTTTCTTTATTTACATTTCAAATGTTATCCCCTTTCCTAATTTCTCCTCCAAAATATCCCTATCCCTTCCCCCTCCCCCTGCTCACCAAAACACTCACTCCCACTTCCTGGCCCTGGCAGTCTCCTATACTGGGGCATATAACCTTCACAGGACCAAGGTCCTCTCCTCCCACTGATGACCTATTAGACCGTCCTCTACTACATATGCAGCTAGAGCCATGATTCCCACCATGTATTTATTTTCGTTGGTTGGTGGTTTAGTCCCAGGGAGCTCTGGAGATACTGGTTAGTTCATATTGCTATTCCTCCTATGGGGCTGCAAACCCCTTCAGCTCCTTGGGTACTTTCTCTAGCTCCTTTATTGGGGGACCTAAAGCACTCATTTCTTTCTGTTTCTCAATTGCATGCCTTATCATCCTGCTGCCTGCCCCCAATGGTCTATATTCCCTTAAACCATGAATCAAAAGAAATGTTCTCTCCCTGAAATTGTTTCTGTTGAGGGACATGTTCAAAGTAATGAAAGCAGAATATTGTATTATGATGCTTACAGACAGTATCTTATAGTATTGTCATAAATGTCATCTCATTTAGTTCTGAGAAGCAATTATTATTGACATTCTTTCTTTCTTTTCTCCTCCTCTTCCTCTTCCTCTTCTTCCTCTTCCTCTTCTTCCTCTTCCTCTTCCTCTTCCTCTTCCTCTTCCTCTTCCTCTTCTTCTTCTTCTTCTTCTTCTTCTTCTTCTTCTTCTTCTTCTTCTTCTTCTTCTTCTTCTTCTTCTTCTTCTTCTTCTTCTTCTTCTTCTCCTCCTCCTCCTCCTCCTCCTCCTCCTCCTCCTTCTCTCTCTCTCTCTCTCTCTCTCTCTCTCTCTCTCTCTCTCTCTCTCTCTCTCTCTCTCTCAGAAATAATAAAACTGAGAAGAAGATAAATTAAGCTTCTTGACCTTAGCATTTGGTAACTGGCAGAGCCAAGATTGAAACCTAAGACAATCTGGTAGGAAGCCATCTTCTCAATTTCTTCATGCCCCTGCCTTTCCAAATGATAAGCCACACTCAAGGCATGGCCAATCCTGAACAGCCCCTGGTTTCTGATTCTATTCAAGTGAAGTTTTTATATACTCTAGCAAGTCTGCACATATCCTATTACTCAGAGGTCCATGTTAGTACCTTCAAACACCAGCTGAAACTGTCTATTCCCAAGAGACAGTTTCTATTAGTTTGAGGAAAGTTTTGGTCATTGAGAATGACCAAAGATGATGAAAACCTCCAGATTCATAGCAATGGAAATAACACAGTGTTGAACCATTGGGTCTAAAAATTGCTACTGATTTTGGATATGTAGTAAACAGAAAAGAATAATACCTTCCAAATGCATGATTCCAGATGTGCTTAAGCTACAGGGAACTGAACTCCAGAAAGACTAAAGATGAATCTAGGAAGTGAGTAAGCCTAACGTCCAGTTAAAGTCATCAACAAAATGAATGCCCAACACCAAAAAAAAAAAAAAAAAAAAAAAAAGCCATAGGCTTCTTAAAACTCAAGATACTATTACAGTCAAGAGTGCTGTGAAAATAACAATTGTTATCAAAAAATAAATACTGTTGGAATAGAAAAAATAGTTTAGGAGTCAATTTGGGGAGAGAGGTAATCAAGGCTTGGATTGCTAGAGATCAACTGTGTAACTGTCAAGGTATTTACAGTTGCATCAGTGCTGTAAGGGACAGCTGGCTAATTGTTAAGGGGGTGGGGCTTGGGGCAGAGAGGAACTGGGTGTACTGGACAGTTAACACCATGTCAGACACTGCTAATTTCTTCCCAGACATTGTCTCATTTGTTTCTCACAACAATCATACTTCACTTGAGACTATGTCATCTGATTGCAGCATCCCTCAGTAATAGATAAGCAAACCACGATTAAAAGAAGGCAATGACTTAAACAATGCCACAGGGCTAGTCCACATTAGAGTCTGAAGATGAATTCAGACTTTGTGTTAATCGTACTTCCCAGGCCTCTTTGAGATCACCAGGACTCAGAACTCCTTACGTGGAGAAAAATCTCTAATGTAAGAAACCGAATTACTTAGTATAAATGCTGACAACATGGGCAGACAATGTAGGAAAAATGTCAATAAGAATGTGCAAAAACTGAGGCGCTTTTTCTGCTTTTGTTTTTGTTTTTATTTACTTTTAATTGTTATTTTAAAAATTTATTTATTTGTTTTAAATTCCAGATTTTATTCCCCTCCCAGTCTGCCCTCTGACTGTTCCACATCCCATACTTCCTCCCTGGCCCCCTCTGTCCATGAGGATTTTCCCCCTTCCCCTGCCACCCCACTAGACCTCTAAACTCCCTGCACCCTCCAGTCTCTTGAGGGTTAGGTGCATCTTCTCTGACGAATCCAAGACCCAGCATCTGAGTTCCAGTAGGTGAGAGATCTTGGGGGTCCAGATTAATTGAGACTGCTGGTCCTCCTACAGGATGTCTCTCCTCCTCAGCTTGTTCCAGCTTTCCCCTAATTCAACCACAGGGGTCAGCAGCTTCTGTCCATTGGTTGGGGGCAGATATTTGCATCTGACTCTTTCAGCTGCTTGTTGGGTCTTTCGGAGGGAAGTCATGATAGGTCCCTTTTTGTGAGTACTCCAGAGCCTCAGTAATAGTGTTAGGTCTTGGGGATTCCCCTTGAGCTGGATCACACTTTGGGCCTGTTGCTGGACCTTCTTTCCTCAGGCTCCTCTCCATTTCATCCCTGTAGTTCTTTCAGACAGGAACAATTATGGGTCACAGTTTTGACTGTGGGATGGCAATTCCATCCTTCACTTGATGCCTTGTCTTCCTGCTGGAGGTGGGCTCTATAAGTTCCCTCTCCCCAATGTAGGCCATTTCATCTAAGGTCCTAGAGAAGCTTTTCCTTTTAAAAATTCTTTGTCTCTCTGACTTTCTCTGTCTCTCTTTCTCTGTGATTGTGTGTCTACACCTGTGCTATTTAACTAATGTCAATATGCCTGTATATGTAGGTTATAGGGAATGCTTGAGAGTTACCTCTTAGGCCATATCCACTAATTTTTAAACATTAATTTTCCTGTGCCTGTGTATACATATATGCTTGTATGTAGGCATGCAGGGGTCACAGTATATTTGTGGAGATCAGAGAACAACTTTTCCTAATCACTTCTACCATGTGGGGGCTCAGGATCAAACTCAATTATCATCTTGGTGGCAAGCACTTTTACCCACTGAGTGATCCAGCTGAACCCTATTTTTGTTGTTATTTTGAGAAAGGTCTTCCACTGGCCCGGAACTTACCAAGTAGGCTATATTAGCTAGCCAGAACTTTCAGGGATCTCCCTGCCTCTATTTGGCAGCTTCACAGTTACAATTGATGCCAAGCTCTTCTTTCTCATATGTGTCCCTGGGATCTAACTTATTTCCTTGTTCCTGTTATGCAAACAGATTAACAAATGAGTTATTTCATTAGCCCCAAGCAGAATATACCCTTTCAAATGTACTGGAGTGTCAGTTTCACATCACAGACTTCAAAGGTATCCCAGTGAATTTCATGTTACAGAACACTAAAGAACAAAGATGTTCACTAACAAAGTGAAGCTTGATTATTCATTCTCTTTCAACCCAGTAGGCTGAGCCTTGTTAAGTGATTCATGGTCACGTGCATCTCAAAAGACACAAATAGAATTTGAAGCCAGACCATTCCATATCAAGTCCTGGTTAGGGTCTTCATTCTATAGGCATCTGTGCCCTCAGTTGTTTGGGGATAACCTTCTTGGGGACATTCCTATGGTGTAGAGGAAGATATTGACAAATTCAAGAGGACTATATATAAGAACAGCTGTAGTCTGGGACACTCACAGCACTAAGAAACAGAAGAGGAAGAACTGTTATTGGCCATGCATTCACCACAGCTACAGGTTGAGAGCACATTGTTCACATTTTGTAAGAACATACAAAATGTTCAAGCAAATATTGCCACATCATTAGACTAGTGAGTTATTGATTCTCATTCCTTGGCTTTCCTGGGCTTGATTCACCACCATGTTGCTTAAATTTATTTCTGTGTGTTGGGATGGGGGACTGATAGCAGAAAGCATCAAATTGTTATGAACAAATTCTTCAAAGAACAATCAACATTGAAGGTACTCTAAAGCATAATGATGGGAGGTCATTTTCTCAAACCATGGGAAGTTAGGCAGTTCTCATCCACGTGTCACAGCATACATGTTCAATTACCCCCACTTGGCAATAGTGTTTATTTAGTCATTTGTTAGCATTGAACCTGGAGTACATTCTGTCAATTGGTCTAAACCTAGTCTTAGAGTGTTTTATCAACATTAAATAACAGGATCAGAGTGAATCTTTGTGTGTGTGTGCCTTATAGTCCAAGGGCAATATCAAATAAATAATTTGTGCCAGTGCTTCACAGTCTACTCTTTATAGCATTAAAACATTTACTTTATCCCATTGAATTTCCAAAGAAGAAAAACCCTTCTGTGCCTTATTTTAAATAATAACAATTTCTGCTCTTCCGGTCAGAAAAGCACCTGAGCAGCTGGGGCGCAGGGTCTGCTGACACTCGCCAACTGCCCACAACACCCGCCACAGGATCTTAAGACTTCTGGTGAGGGGAGCACAGCTTCTGCTCCAATCCAATTGCGCGGGACCTGAGACTGCATTAGTTAGGGAAGCAGAAACCGGCCTGAGTAGGACCACAGGCCTCATCCGGCTGGATCAGCGCCGGGGTAGCAGGAGCGCAGGGTTGCCTGACACCCGCCAGCTACCCACGACCCCCGCCGCAGGATTTTGGGACTGCTGGTGAGTGGAACACAGCTTCTGCTCCAATCCAATTGCGCGGGACCTGAGACTGCATTAGTTAGGGAAGCAGAAACCGGCCTGAGTAGGGCCACAGGCCTCACCCAGCCGGATCAGCGCCAGGGTAGCGGGAGCGCAGGGTTGCCTGACACCCGCCAGCTACCCACGACCCCCGCCCAGGATTTTGGGACTGCTGGTGAGTGGAACACAGCTTCTGCTCCAGTCCAATCACGCGGGACCTGAGACTGCTCTGGTTGGGGAGAGAGAAATCCGGCCCACACAGGGCCACAAGCCTCTTCCGGTCAGAAAAGCACCTGAGCAGCTGGGGCGCAGGGTCTGCTGACACTCGCCAACTGCCCACAACACCCGCCACAGGATCTTAAGACTTCTGGTGAGGGGAGCACAGCTTCTGCTCCAATCCAATTGCGCGGGACCTGAGACTGCATTAGTTAGGGAAGCAGAAACCAGCCTGAGTAGGGCCACAGGCCTCACCCGGCCGGATCAGCGCCAGGGTAGCGGGAGCGCAGGGTTGCCTGACACCCGCCAGCTACCCACGACCCCCGCCGCAGGATTTTGGGACTGCTGGTGAGTGGAACACAGCTTCTGCTCCAATCTTTAAATAGTGACAACGATAACAACTAACCCCAGAGATTACCAGATGGCGAAAGGTAAACGTAATAATCTTACTAACAGAAACCAAGACCACTCACCATCATCAGAACCCAGCACCCCCACTTCACCCAGTCCAGGGCACCCCAACACACCGGAAAAGCTAGACACGGATTTAAAAGCATATCTCCTGATGATGATAGAGGACTTCAAGAAGGACGTTAATAACACACTTAAAGAAATGCAGGAGAACACTGCTAAAAAGGAAGAAGACAATAAAGAGGAAGCACAAAAATCCCTTAAAGAATTGCAGGAGAACACTGCTAAAGAGTTACAAATCCTTAAAGAAAAACATGATAACATAATCAAACAGGTAGAAGTCCTTACAGAAAAACAGGAAAACACATCCAAACAGATGATGGAAATGAACAAAACCATACTAGACCTAAAAAGGGAAGTAGACACAATAAAGAAAACCCAAAATGAGGCAACACTGGAGATAGAAACCCTAGGAAAGAAATCTGGAACCATAGATGCAAGCATCAGCAACAGAATACAAGAGATGGAAGAGAGAATCTCAGGTGCAGAAGATTCCATAGAGAACATCGGCACAACAATCAAGGAAAATGGAAAATGCAAAAAGATCCTAACTCAAAACATCCAAGAAATACAGGACATAATGAGAAGACCAAACCTACGGATAATAGGAGTGGATGAGAATGAAGATTTTCAACTCAAAGGACCAGCAAACATCTTCAACAAAATTATAGAAGAAAACTTCCCAAATCTAAAGAAAGAGATGCCCATGAACATACAAGAAGCCTACAGAACTCCAAATAGACTGGATCAGAAAAGAAATACCTCCCGACACATAATAATCAGAGCAACAAATGCTCTAAATAAAGATAGAATACTAAAAGCAGTAAGAGAAAAAGGCCAAGTAACATATAAAGGCAAGCCTATCAGAATTACACCAGATTTTTCACCAGAGACTATGAAAGCCAGAAGATCCTGGACAGATGTTATACAGACACTAAAAGAACACAAATTCCAGCCCAGGCTACTATACCCAGCCAAACTCTCAATTAACATAGATGGAGAAACCAAAGTATTCCACGACAAAACCAAATTCACACATTATCTCTCCACGAATCCAGCCCTTCAAAGGATAATAACAGAAAAAAACCAATACAAGGACAGGAACCACGCCCTAGAAACAACAAGAAGGTAATCCCTCAACAAACCTAAAAGAAGACAGCCACAAGAACAAAATGCCAACTTTAACATCAAAAATAACAGGAAACACCAATTTCTTTTCCTTAATATCTCTTAATATCAATGGACTCAACTCCCCGATAAAAAGACATAGACTAACAAACTGGCTACACAAACAAGACCCAACATTTTGCTGCTTACAGGAAACTCATCTCAGAGAAAAGGATAGACACTACCTCAGAATGAAAGGCTGGAAAACAATTCTCCAAGCAAATGGCATGAAGAAACAAGCTGGAGTAGCCATTCTAATATCTGATAAGATTGACTTCCAACCCAAAGTCATTAAAAAAGACAGGGAGGGACACTTCATACTCATCAAAGGTAAAATCCTCCAAGAGGAACTATCAATCCTGAATATCTATGCTCCAAATACAAAGGCAGCCACATTCATTAAAGAAACTTTAGTAAATCTCAAAGCACACATTGCACCTCATACAATAATAGTGGGAGACTTCAACACACCACTTTCACCAATGGACAGATCATGGAAACAGAAACTAAACAGGGACACAGTGAAACTAAGAGAAATTATGAATCAAATGGATCTGGCAGATATCTACAGAACATTCTATCCTAAAACAAAAGGATATACCTTCTTCTCAGCACCTCATGGTACCTTCTCCAAAATTGACCACATAATTGGTCACAAAACAGGCCTCAACAGATATAAAAATATTGAAATTGTCCCATGCATCCTATCAGATCACCATGGACTAAGGCTGATCTTCAATAACAAAATAAATAATAGAAAGCCAACCTTCACGTGGAAACTGAACAACACTCTTCTCAATGATACCTTGGTCAAGGAAGGAATAAAGAAAGAAATTAAGGACTTTTTAGAGTTCAATGAAAATGAAGCCACAACATACCCAAACTTATGGGACGCAATGAAAGCATTTTTAAGAGGAAAACTCATAGCTCTGAGTGCCTTCAAAAGGAAACTAGAGAGAGCACACATTAGCAGCTTGACAACACACCTAAAAGCACTAGAACAAAAGGAAGCAAATTCACCCAAGAGGAGTAGACGGCAGGAAATAATCAAACTCAGGGGTGAAATCAACCAAGTAGAAACAAGAAAAACTATTCAAAGAATCAACCAATCAAGGAGCTGGTTCTTTGAGAAAATCAACAAGATAGATAAACCCTTAGCCAGACTCACTAGAGGGCACAGGGAAAGCATCCTAATTAACAAAATCAGAAATGAAAAAGGAGACATAACAACAGATCCTGAAGACATCCAAAACACCATCAGATCCTTCTACCAAAGGCTATACTCAACAAAACTGGAGAACCTGGATGAAATGGACAAGTTCCTAGACAGATACCAGGTACCAAAGTTGAATCAAGATCAGGTTAATGATCTAAACAGCCCTATATCCCCCAAAGAAATAGAAGCAGTCATTAATAGTCTCCCAACTAAAAAAAGCCCAGGACCAGATGGGTTTAGTGCAGAGTTCTATCAGACCTTCAAAGAAGATCTAATCCCAGTTCTTCACAAACTATTCCACAAAATAGAAACAGAAGGTACTCTACCCAACTCATTCTATGAAGCCACAATTACTCTGATACCTAAACCACAAAAAGACCCAACAAAGATAGAAAACTTCAGACCAATATCCCTTATGAATATTGATGCAAAAATCCTCAATAAAGTTCTTGCTAACCGAATCCAAGAACACATCAAAACAATCATCCATCCTGACCAAGTAGGTTTCATCCCAGGGATGCAGGGATGGTTCAATATACGGAAATCCATCAACGTAATCCAGTATATAAACAAACTCAAAGATAAAAACCACATGGTCATCTCCTTAGATGCGGAAAAAGCATTTGACAAGATCCAACACCCATTCATGATAAAAGTCTTGGAAAGATCAGGAATTCAAGGCCCATACCTAAACATGATAAAAGCAATCTACAGCAAACCAGTAGCCAACATCAAAGTAAATGGTGAGAAGCTTGAAGCAATCCCTCTAAAATCAGGGACTAGACAAGGCTGTCCACTTTCTCCATACCTATTCAACATTGTACTTGAAGTCCTAGCCAGAGCAATTCGACAACAAAAGGAGATCAAAGGGATACAAATTGGAAAAGAGGAAGTCAAAATATCACTTTTTGCAGATGATATGATAGTATATATAAGTGACCCTAAAAATTCCACCAGAGAACTCCTAAGCCTGATAAACAGCTTCGGTGAAGTAGCTGGATATAAAATTAACTCAAACAAATCAATGGCCTTTCTCTACACAAAGAATAAACAGGCTGAGAAAGAAATTAGGGAAACAACACCCTTCTCAATAGTCACAAATAATATAAAATATCTTGGCGTGACTCTAACTAAGGAAGTGAAAGATCTGTATAATAAAAACTTCAAGTCTCTGAAGAAAGAAATTATAGAAGATCTCAGAAGATGGAAAGATCTCCCATGCTCATGGATTGGCAGGATCAACATTGTAAAAATGGCTATCTTGCCAAAAGCAATCTACAGATTCAATGCAATCCCCATCAAAATTCCAAATCAATTCTTCAACGAATTAGAAAGTGCAATCTGCAAATTCATCTGGAATAACAAAAAACCTAGGATAGCAAAAACTCTTCTCAAGGATAAAAGAACCTCTGGTGGAATCACCATGCCGGACCTAAAGCTCTACTACAGAGCAATTGTGATAAAAACTGCATGGTACTGGTATAGTGACAGACAAATAGACCAATGGAATAGAATTGAAGACCCAGAAATGAACCCACACACCTATGGTCACTTGATCTTCGACAAGGGAGCTAAAAACATCCAGTGGAAGAAAGACAGCATTTTCAACAAATGGTGCTGGCACAACTGGTTGTTAACATGTAGAAGAATGCGAATCGATCCATTCCTATCTCCTTGCACTAAGGTCAAGTCTAAGTGGATCAAGGAACTTCACATAAAACCAGAGACACTGAAACTTATAGAGGAGAAAGTGGGGAAAAGCCTTGAAGATATGGGCACAGGGGAAAAATTCCTGAATAGAACAGTAATGGCTTGTGCTGTAAGATCGAGAATTGACAAGTGGGACCTCATGAAACTACAAAGCTTCTGCAAGGCTAAAGACACCATCAATAAGACAAAAAAACCACCAACAGATTGGGAAAGGATCTTCACCTATCCTAAATCAGATAAGGGACTAATATCCAATATATATAAAGAACTCAAGAAGGTGGACTCCAGAAAGTCAAATAACCCCATTAAAAAATGGGGCTCAGAACTGAACAAAGAATTCTCACCTGAGGAATACCGAATGGCAGAGAAGCACCTGAAAAAATGTTCAACATCCTTAATCATCAGGGAAATGCAAATCAAAACAACCCTGAGATTCCACCTCACACCAGTCAGAATGGCTAAGATCAAAAATTCAGGTGACAGCAGATGCTGGCGAGGATGTGGAGAAAGAGGAACACTCCTCCATTGTTGGTGGGATTGCAAGCTTGTACAACCACTCTGGAAATCAGTCTGGCGGTTCCTCAGAAAATTGGACATAGTACTACCGGAGGATCCAGCAATACCTCTCCTGGGCATATATCCAGAAGATGTCCCAACCGGTAAGAAGGACACATGCTCCACTATGTTCATAGCAGCCCTATTTATAATAGCCAGAAGCTGGAAAGAACCCAGATGTCCCTCAACAGAGGAATGGATACAGAAATTATGGTACATTTACACAATGGAGTACTACTCAGCTATTAAAAAGAATGAATTTATGAAATTCCTAGCCAAATGGATGGACCTGGAGGGCATCATCTTGAGTGAAGTAACACAATCACAAAAGAACTCACACAATATGTATTCATTGATAAGTGGATATTAGCCCAAAACTTAGGATACCCAAGATATAAGATACAATTTGCTAAACGCATGAAACTCAAGAAGAATGAAGACCAAAGTGTGGACACTGTGCACCTTCTTAGAATTGGGAACAAAACACCCAGGGAAGGAGCTACAGAGACAAAGTTCGTAGCTGTGATGAAAGGATGGTCCATTTAGAGACTGCTGTATCCAGGGATCCGTCCCATAATCAGCTTCTAAACGCTGACACCATTGCATACACTAGCAAGATCTTGCTGAAAGGACCCAAATATAGCTGTCTCTTGTGAGACGATGCCGGGGCCTAGCAAACACAGGAGTGGATGTTCACAGTCAGCTATTGGATGTATCACAGGGCTCCCAATGGAGAAGCTAGAGAAAGTACCCAAGGAGCTAAAGGGATCTGCAACCCTATTGTTGGAACAACATGATGTACTAACCGGAACCCTGGAGCTCTTGTCTCTAGCTGCATATGTATCGAAAGATGGCCTAGTCGGCCATCCATGGAAAGAGAGGCCCATTGGACTTGCAAACTTTATATGCCCCAATATAGGGGAATGCCAGGGCCAAAAGAATGGGAATGGGTGGGTAGGGAAGTGGGGGGCGCTATGGGGGACTTTTGGGATAGTATTGGAAATGTAATTGAGGAAATTATGTAATAAAAATATTTAAAAAAAAAATAATAACAATTTCTTCTTTTATCTAGAAATGCATGCTGTGCCCAGTTAGATTACCTGAAACTTTAAAGGCAAAGCTGTATTCTTGCTGCCCAAGTTTTGTAGTCAAATCACAAAACACTCTGAAAACTTATACACATTTTCATTTTCAGAACCAGACTTTGCTCTGGTATTTGAATAAGTAAAAGGTTTTTATGAGGACAGTGTCAAGTTGTCCTGTGATGGTCCCCATCTTGGTCTGCTAAGTCATTGTCTTCTTTTACCAAGCTATGGACACTGGCAGGTTTAAGAACAGTCACTTCATGAAAAATAAAATTTGAATCAAAAGGCAGCAAATTTTCAGAAACATTTGAACATGATGTTCTCTCTAGGGCATAGCTGCAGTATTTCCACAGGGTCGGGCTCCTTTATTGGCTGCCAGAGGCATTGTGGGAAGATACCGGTACTAACAGTTTCTTAAGCACAATTTGAAATGACTACATATCCTGGATAACAGTAATTTTAATCAATAAAACAACAGTGCTTTCGAGAGTGATGAGATTCTGGGTAGATGTCCTATACATGTACACACACACCCCAGCAATGAGAAATTTTTAACCCTTGCTTAGTCTGGCACAGTACAATTCAGTGCAAAGCTTCCTCACCTCATTACAAGCAGAAATGTTAGTGCAGGCCCGGACTCACATATATAGTTACGTTGGTTAGAATTTTATCAACTAGACACAAATTAAGGTCACCTTGAAAGAGGGAGCCTCATGTGACAAAATGCCCCATCAGATTGGCTGGTAGAAAAGTCTATAAATGTTTTTTGATTAATAATTAATGTGGAGAGTCCAGCCTGATGTGACCAATGCCATTCCTTGTCAGGTGGCTCTGGGAGATAAAAATAGCAGGTCAAGGAAGCCATAAAGACCAAGCATGTTCCTCCATTGGTTTTTGCTTCTATTCATTCCTGTCTCCACGCTCCTGACCTATTTACGTTCCTGCCTTGGCTTCCTTTAATGATCAGGATGTGTAAGCTAAATAAATCCTTTCCAAAGATTCAAGGAAAATTTTAGATCAGTGTTTTATCACAGCAATGGAAAGCAATCCACAACAGAAGTTTAGGATAACTTCATAGAGGGTTCTAGTGATGGAGTCTAATATAGGTCAAGGCTAGTTTTATCTCAAGCAAAGGTTAAGCTTTTCAGCCAAGAGAGGTATTAAAAAGTATACACTGTATAGAATTCTGGGAAATAAAGTCAAGATCATTGAATTGCATTTTTATTTGCCCAAAGAAAATCTTCACATTAATAACAACTAAACTTCATTTTATTGATGTGGTACTGAGGTAAAAGGAGTTTCCTTGAGGTCCTAGCGTTCCAACAAATACATTGGAGTATCAATGACTACCCATTGACTTTAATACCTCATTCGTGGTTCCTAACTTCTCTGATTGATTCTTGAACTATGTATCCCTAGAATAAGATAATTGGAATAATTATCTTTTCTCATAGAAGTGTTTTTTTTTCTTTGTCTTTATGACCTAATGGCTTTCCTCTGACTTGAAAATCATGGAGGAATGTCGTTGGGGGGATCTATAGGCAAGGAAGATAAGTCTGAAGGATTTTCCTGAAGATTGGTAAAGTTGGGTTGTCTTCTACATGTTTCTTTTATGCACACTCCATACAAAGCTCACTCTGCTGTCCTTACAAAGTTCAAAAGTAGAAGCAGTATATACTCTAAAGCCAGACAGGAAAGTATAGAGGAAATGCTCCTCAGCTATGTTCTCAGCAACTGAGAAGACTAAGTTCTGGCAAAAGAAATTCCATAAGAGACAAGTAATTTTTGTATCTTGGAATCTGGAGGGTTTCTGGTTTCTTAGAAATATAATATGAGAATAACTGACCTACAAGAGAAAATATTTCTGGTTATGTTGCTTGGATGGTCTTGTCCATGGGGGTTTGAAAATGTCAAAGAGGTAAAATAATCAACTAGTTGTCTATCTAAAAATCTGAATTCCATAAATGTGTAGGAGATGACATGTGGGAATGTGTGTGTATGTGTGTGTGTGTGTGTGTGTGTGTGTGTGTGTGTATGTGAACATAAGTGAGGGGTGTGCACGCACATGCATGTGGAAGCCAGAGGTTGTGGTTGAGTGTCTTTCTTTATCATGCCCACCTTATTTTTGGAGATAGGGTATGTCAGTGGATATCGATCTCAATGATTTGGCAAGGTTAGCTGGCCAGCAAGTTCCAGAGCTCCCTGTCTCCACTTCCTCAGCTATGGGATTACAAGCATTACACCATCATGCTTGGTTTTATATATGAGGGCTATGAATCCAAACTCTGATCATCATCCTGTATGGCAGTTACTTTATTCATGGAGCCATCTGCAATACCAAACTCCCTCAGTTTAACATTCTAGACTAAAACCACAAAGAAAAGAAAAACTGCTGGCATTTTCATACATTTTTCTTAAAAAAAATGCTTTAAAGTAAAAGTATCACAGAATAGTCACTAAAAGTCTGAACTTCAAATTTTGACTTTCATTAAAATCTAGAGCACCATTTTTCATATTACTTAGAGCTACATGGCTTGCACGCAGAGCCTTATCTTTAAGCCTTGGGTTACCTATGTGTAAATTAGAAATGAGCTAGTACTACCAGCCTTTTGGAAATGCTATGGGGATTAAATGAGAATCATCTTGAAAAGGTGTCCAGTAAATACTCTATAAATGTAAACCTCTGTTAGGCTAGTGTTAACACATACCTTCTTTAATTATTTGTTTCTTGGTTCATCCTTATTATGTCTTTTAGTAAAAGGCTGGTAGGATAAATGTATAAGCAATAGTAGAAAACAATTAAATTAAAATACAAGAAAATTTTATTACAAGAAAACACAAGAATAGATCCATAAAATCCAAGAAAGCTTCAATGGTATTTCATATCTCCTTACCCAAAACAGCAAAAAGTTGCCATTCATGTTATATAGCTCTCTCTGTAGCATTAATATAGAAAGAGATTTTAAGATTTAACCATGTTTAGCATTCTTTACCCAGTGTTGAACATGATCATATATCCTGTTTTAATTCTAGAGAGTATTCATCAATTCTCTCCCACAGGATTATTTGGAATTGTACAATAGAATTTAAGCTTCAAAATCTTTTATATTTTCAGTTCTTTCTCTTTTCTTTAACTTACCTTTGGAAATATTTAATTTCCATGATGTAATTCATAAAGTCACTCCTTGATATTCTCTTTTTGGAAATAAACCATTATTATTTTTTTCTACTAAGATTTTAAAAATTAGTCGGTGCCAGCACCGGGCTACCTTGGGGGTAAACTCGGCAGACAGTCCCATGGCCCCCAGAGGACTCGCCACGCACCAGGTGCTCTACCATGCCAGGATCTTGATCACCATTAACTAGAACACAACATCTGTTCTAACACCACTGGGAATGACTGGAACCAGCATGAGTCAGGGATGCAGGAACCCCATCCAACCAGTGGCTGAGGTGCCTTCCAGGCAACACTGGTCTACCTTGGTTGTAAGCCCAGCAGACAGCCCCACAGCCCCCAGAGGAGGTACTACTCCCAGGCACTCTAACATGCCCAGGATCTTAGGATCCCAGGATCTCAGGAACTTTGTCACCCCAGGATCTCAGGGCCTCAGAGGAAGCATGAATCCCAGGAACTCTGACACACCCAGAATCACAGGATCTCAGAGAAAGCTGGACTCAGAGAAGTTCTGATTCAACAAGGATTACAGGAAGGACAGGATCCAATCAGATATAGTGAGAGCAGGGAGCACTTGAGATCATCAGATGGTGGGAGGCAATCATAAGAACAAAAGCAACAGAAACCAAGGTTACTTGGCATCATTAGAATCCAATTCTCCCACCATATCAAGTTCTGAATACACCATAATACCAGAAAAGCAAGATATGGATCTAAAGTCACTTCTCATTATGATGATGAAGGACATTAAGAGGGACATAAATAAATCCCTTGAAGAAATATAGGAAAACACAGGTAAACAGGAAGAAGCCCTTAAAGAGGAAATACAAAAATTCCTTAAAGAATTACAGGAAAACACATCCAAACAGGTGAAGGAATTGAACAAAATCATCCTGGATCTAAAAATGGAAGTAGAAACAATAAAGAAATCACAAACAGAGACAACACTGGATATAGAAAACGTATGAAAGAAGTTAGGAGACACAGATGCAAGCATAACCAACAGAATATAAGAGATAGAAAAGATAATCTCAGGTGCAGAAGATACCATAGAAAACATTGACACAACAATCAAGAAAATGTGAAATGCAAAAAGATCCTAACCAAAAACATCCAGGAAATCCAAGAAACAATGTGAAGACCAAACCTAAGGATAATAGGTATAGAAGAGAGTGAAGATTCCCAAATTAAAGGACCAGTAAATATCTTCAACAAAATTGTAGAAGAAAACTTCCTCAACCTAAAGAAAGAGATGCTCATGAACATTCAAGAAGCCTACCGAACTCCAAATAGTTTGGATCAGAAAAGAAATTCTTCCATCACATAATAGTCAAAACACCAAATGCACAAAACAAGGAAAGAATATTAAAAGCAGTAAGGGAAAAATATCAAGTAACATATAAAGTCAGAATTACACCAAACTTCTTATCAGAGATTATGAAAGCCAGAAGATCCTGGGAAGATGACATACAGACTCTAAGAGACCACAAATGTCAGCTCAGGCTACTATATCCAACAAAATTCTCAATTACCATAGATGAAGAAAAAAAGGTATTCCATGACAAAACCAAATTCACACAACATCTTTCCACAAATCCAGCCCTTCAAAGGATAATAAAGGGAAAGCTATGGAGGAAAACTATACCCTAGAAAAAGCAAGAAAGTAATCTTTCAGCAAACCTACGATAGCCACATGAACAGAATTTCAACTCTAACAACAAAAATAACAGGAAGCAAAAATTACTTTTCCTTAATATCTCTTAATATCAATGGAATCAATTCCCCAATAAAACGACATAGACTAACAGACTGGTTATGTAAACATCACCCAACATTTTGCTGCATACAGAAAACCCACCTCAGTGACAAAGACAGATACTATCTCAAAGTAAAAGGCTGGAAAACAAATTTCCAAGCTAAAGGTCCCAAGAAACAAGCTGGAATAGCCATTCTAATATCAAATGAAATCGACTTTCAGCCTTAAAGTTATCAAAAAAGATAAGATAAGTAGTGATACTTCATACTTATCAAAGGAAAAATCCATCAAGATGAACTGTCAATTCTGAACATCTATGCTCCAAATGCAAGGGCATCCACATTCATAAAATAAACTTTGCTAAAACTCAAAGCACACATTGCACCACGCACAATAATAGTAGGAGACTTCAACACCTCACTCTCATCAATGGACAGATCATGTAAACAGAAACTGAACAGAGACACAGTGAAACTAACAGAAGTATGAAAGAAATGGATTTAACAGATATCTATAAAACATTTTATCCTAAAACAAAAGGATATAACTTCTTCTCACCACCTCATGGTACCTTCTCCAAAACTGACCATATAATTGGTCACAAAACAGGCCTCAGCAGATACAAAAATATTGAAATAATCCCATGCATCCTATCAGATCAGCATGGACTAAGGGTGATCTTCAATAACATCATAAATAATAGAAAGCCCACATACACTTGGAAGCTGAACATCTCTCTACTCAATGATAACTTGGTCAAGTAAGAAATAAAGAAAGAAATTAAAGACTTTTTGAGTTTAATGAAAATGCAGCCACAACATACCCATACTTATGGGAAACAATGAAAGCAGTCCTAAGAGGAAAACTCATAGCTCTGAGTGCCTCCAAAAAGAGACTGGATAGAACACACACAGGCAGCTTGACAGCACACTTGAAAGCTCTACAACAAAAAGAAACAGATTAAGCCAAGAGGAGTAGATGGCAAGAAATAATCAGACTCAGGGCTGAAATCAACCAAGTGTAAACAAAAAGAACTATTCAAAGAATCAACCAAACCAGGAGCTGTTTCTTGGAGAAAATCAACAAAATAGATAAACCCTCAGACAGACTATCTAGAGGGTACAGAGGCAGTATCCTAATTAACAAAATCAGAATTGAAAAGGGAGACATAACAACAGACTGTGAAGAAATTAAAAAAAAAAAAAATCAGATCCTACTACAAAAGCCTATGCTCAACAAAGGCTGGATGAAATGCACAATTTTGTAGACAGATACCAGGTACCAAAGTTAAACCAGGATCAGATTAATGATCTAAAAAGGCCCATATCCCCTAAAGAAAAAGAAACAGTTATTAATAATCTCCCAAATAAAAAAAAAGACCAGGACCAGATGCTTTTAGTGAAGAGTTCTATCAGACCTTCAACAAAGACCTAATACCAAATAATCCTCAAACTATTCCACAAAATAGAAACAGAAGGTACTCTACCCAATTCATTCTATGAAGCCACAATTACAGTTATACCTAAAACACACAAAGACCCAAAAAGAAAGAGAACTTCACACCAATTTCCTTTATGAATATCAATGCAAAAATACTCAACAAAATTCTTGCTAACTAAATCCAAGAACTCATTAAAACTATCATCTATGATGATCAAGTAGGCTTCATCCCAGGGATGCATGGATGGTTCGATATTTGGAAATCCATCAATATAATTCACAATTTAAACAAACTCAAAAAATAAACAATATGATCATCTCATTAGGTGCTGACAAAGCATTTGACAAAATTCAACACCCCTTCATGATAAAATTCTTGGAAAGAACAGGAATTCAAGACCCATACCTAAACATAGTTCAAAGCAATATGTAGCAAAACCAATAGCCAACAACAATGTAAATGGAAAGACACTTGAAGCAATCCCACTAAAATCAGGAACTAGACAAGACTGCCTACTCTCTCTCTACCTATTCGATATAGTGGTTGAAGTCCTAGCCAGAGCAATTAGAAAACAAAAGGAGATCAAAGGCATACAAATTCGAAAGGAAGAAGTCAAAATATCACTCTTTGTAGGTGATATGATAGTATACTGAAGTGACCCCAAAAGTTCCACCAGAGAACTCCTAAACCTGATAAACAACTTCAGCAAACTAGCTGGATATAAAATTAACTAAAAAAAAAATCAATGACCTTCCTCTATACAACGGATAATAAGGCTGAGAAAGAAATTAGGGACATAACACTCTTCACAATACTCACAAATAATATCAAATACCTTGGTTTTACTCTAACTAAGCAAGTGAAAGATCTGTATCATATGAATTTCAAGTCTCAGAAGAAAGAAATCAAAGAAGATCTCCGAAGATGGAAAGATCTCCCATGCTCGTGGATTGTCAGGATTAATATAGTAAAAATGGTCATTTTTCCAAAAGCAACCTACATATACAATGCTATCTACATCAAATTTCCAACTCAATTCTTTATAGATTTAGAAAGAGCAATTTCCAAAGTCATCCGAAATGACAAAAAACCTAGGAGTGTGAAAACTATTCTCAACAGCAAATGAACCTCTGTCAGAAACACCATCCGTGACCTCAATCTGTACTACAGAGCAATTGTGATAAAGCCTGCATGGTATTGGTACAGTGACTGACAGGTAGATCAATGTGATAGAATTGAAGACCCAGAAATGAACCCATACCCCTATGGCCACTTGATCTTTGACAAAGGAGCTAAAACTATCTAGCGGAAAAAAGACAGCATTTTCAACAAATGGTGCTGGCTCAACTGATGATTAGCATGTACAAAAGTCAAATTGACCCATTCTTCTCTCCTTGTACAAAGCTCAAGTCTAAGTTGATCAAGGAACTCCATATAAAACCAGAGACACTGAAAATTATAGAGGAGAAAATAGGGAAGAGCCTCTAACATATGGTCACAGGGGAAAAATTCTTGAACAGAACACCAATGGCTTGTGCTATAAAATCAGGAATTGACAAATGGCAATGGGACCTCATAAAATTGCAAAGCTTCAGTAAGGCAAAGGACACTGTCAGTAAGACAAAAAGGCAACTGTGATGTTTTGTATATTCTTGGAACAGGGAGTGACACTATTTGGAGGTGTGACCTTGTTGGAGTAGGTGTGACCTGGTTGGAGCCGGTGTGTCAATGTGGGTGGAGGCTTAAGACCCTCACCCTAGTTGCCTGGAAGTCAGTCTTCAACTAGCAGTCTTTGGATGAAGACACAGAACTTTCAGCTCTGCCTGTGCCATGCCTACCTGGATATTGTCATGCTCCAGCCTTGATGATAATGGACTGAACCTCTGAACCTGTAAGCCAGCCCCAAATAAATGCTTTTTTTAAAGGACTTGCCTTGGTTATGGTGTCTGTCCACAGCAGTAAAACCCCAACTAATACAGCAACCAACAGATTGGGGAAAGATCTTTACCAATCCTACATCCAGTAGAGGGCTTATATACAATATATACAAAGAACTCAAGAAGTTAGACTCCTGAGAAACAAATAACCCTATTAAAAATGGGGTATAGAGCTAAACAAAGAATTCTTAATGGAGGAATACTGAATGTCTGAGAAGCACCTAAAAAAATGTTTAACATCTCTAGTCATCAGTGGAATGCAAATCAAAACAACCCTGAGATTACCTCACAGCAGTCAGAATGGATAAGATCAAAAACTCAGGTGACAGCACATGCTGGTGAGGATGTGGAAAAAGAGGAACACTTTTCATTGCTGGTGGGATTGCAAGCTGGTACATCCAGGCTGGAAATCAGTTTGGCAGTTCCTCAGAAAATTGGACATAGTACTACCTGAGAACCCAGCAATACCTCTCCTGGGCATATACCCAGAAGATGTTCCAACTGGTAATAAGGACACATGCTCCACTATGTTCATAGCAGCCTTATTTATAATAGCCAGAAGCTGGAAAGAACCCAGATGACCCTCAACAGAGGAATGGATACAAAAAATGTGGTACATTTACACAATAGAGTACTACTCAGCTATTAAAAACAATGAATTTATTAAATTCTTAGAGAAATAGATGTATCTAGAGGATATCATCCTGAGTGAGGTAACCCAATCACAAAAGAACATACATGATATGCACTCACTGATAAGTAGATTATTAGTCCAGAAGCTCAGAATACCCAAGATATAATTCACAAACCACATGAAACTCAAGAAGAAGGAAGATCAGAGTGTGGGGACTTTGACCTTTCTTAGAAGGGGGACCACAACACCCATGGAAGGAGTTACAGAGACAAAGTGTAGAGTAGAGACTGAAGAAATGATCCAGAGACTGACCCACCTGGGAATCCATCCTATAGACAATCACCAAACCCAGACACTGTTGTGGATGCCAACTAGCTATACAGGAGCCTGCGTACAGGAGCCTGATATAGCTGTCTCCTTTGAGGCTCTGCTAGTGCCTGAAAAATACAGAAGTGGATGCTAACAATCTTCCATTGTACTGAGCATAGGGTCCCCAATGAAAGAACTAGAGAAAGTATCCAAGGAGCTGAAGGGGTTTGCAACCCCATAGGAGGAACAACAATATGAACTAACCAGTACCCCCAGAGCTCCCAGGGACTAAACCACCAGCCAGAGTCACATGGTGGGACTCATGGCTCCAGCTGCATATGTAGTTGGACATCAATGGGAGGAAAGGCCCGTGGTCCTGTGAAGGCTCTTTGCCCCAGTGTGGAGGAATGCCAGGTCCAGGAAGCAGGAGTGAGTGGGTTGATCAGCAGGGGAGGAGGGAGAGGATAGAGGGAGGGTGTTTTTCATAGCAAATAACATTTGAAATGTAAATAAAGAAAATATCCTAAAATAAAGAGTTTTTAAAAAATTGAAATTACTATATATTTTTAATTCTAATAATTTAAATTGGCTTTCTTTTGTATATGTACATTCTTATGTCACTGTATATTGCTACTTTACAAACTCTGTTATTTATATTTTAAATTGTTATCTACATATAGGATTAGAGACTAAAGTCCAGGCCAATGCATTATAAGTTATACATGAAACCACTAAACTACACCTTCAGCTCTCTATTCATATTTATGTGCATTTGTATGTACATATGTATGTATGTATTACTTGGGGGGTATGTGTGTATGTAATATGTGTGCATGTGTGTGTGTGTTGTACAAACTTGAGTATATGTCGGTATTCAAAGGTCAGAGCAGAATATCAGATGTCTTTATTTATCACTCTTCTTTCTATTGCCTTGAAAGGGGATCTCTCATCGAATGAGAAGCTTGACATTTTAACTAAGCTGGTGAGCAACCAGGTTTTCTGATTTTTATGTGTATGAAGATTTAAGAATATATTCTTAAGATTTCTCCTCACTAGTAGCACCCCATGGAAATTAGGGCAACATGGCATGCTAATATTCACAGATACACTTGGAATGGAAGACTGGGGTGGAAGATAAGGGAAAGAGAAGGTTGTGAAACAAGAAGGGAGTTAATGAAGACTTCGTAGGATGCTATTATTCTGTTTCTCAATTTGGAATTTAATTTATTCAGAGATAAATTTTAAAGACTTTTGAAAATATCCCAAGGCCATAATAAATGACTGTTCTTTAAATTCAAATGCAACTGTTTCCAGTTTGTCTTCCTTCCCTTTGCTTAAGAAAACAATATAAGACTTACTACCACTCTCAATACCTGTGTAAATGAGGAACAGATGGATGAATACTGGGTAACAAGGCCTACAAATGCAAAGGGGTAGCAGGTGAAATGGACATTGCTGGAGTTGATCATTAATTCCCCCCCAAACAGCATATTTTCAAATTGAATATTTTTGAAATTAGATGATTAGATGACTTTATGATGTATTCACTGAAATATGGGCTTTCATCTCTATAACATTTTCTTATGTCAAAGGTTTGTCTTTCAATTCACTAGTTGGAATTAAATCTAATCTTTTAATATAATTGTGAAAAAACTTAAAAACAAGCATACAAACAAAATTACAATAATCTAGAAACTTCTAATTCAATAGGAACAAAAGAAACCAATCTCCTAACTGAAATGGGCAAACAATGTTGGGTAACAATCAAGTCAGCAAAAGTCTGAGTGTGGTCAAAGCCAGAAGAAAATGAAATTACAGGATTTGAACTCTTGGAGAAAAGTAATCTTTTTCTAGTTCCCCAGGGTCTGTCTATATGAAAACTTTGACTCTTCTAGCTGAAGTGAGTTTTCTAATAAACCAGTATAACCAACTTTATGAGCTTTAATCTGTCCTGCTAAAGGGGTCTTAATTGGTAGAGAAAAAACATAAAACAACTAAAAGGGGACTTGTGTTTTTCATCAAAATCAAGGTGTCTCTAGGAGAGATTTTTTTCCCTTGAAGCTAAGAAAACATTTGAAGAGACTTTCCAAAGAGACAACCCCAGATGAAAGGCTACAAAACAGACTTATGACTTTGTTATAAATTCTCTAATGCCATACCAGGACCCGAGGTAAGTGATGAGAAGCCTGGGACTTTTCATAAACAAGGCCAGGTGCTCTTTGTATAGAATATTTCCAGATGGTGGGCTACCTTACTCTGCTAGTAACAAAGTAACTCCATTGTAGTCAGTAAACCTGCCAGGACCCTTGGGGGAAACGGTAAAGTCTTTGAAAGACTTTGTCCTTCAGTAAATTCCTTCTAATGTTATGACCTCATCATTTACTTGTTATTTGGGGAGAGAAGCTAGAAACAGGCCTAAAACAAAATTCGTCAAAAATCACAATCTATAGTTAAGAATATACAACTGGATAAACAGGATCAATTACCAAATAAATCTTAAAGGAGAGTAGTACTTGTGAAGCTAAAAAGTTGAGGGTTCTATTCATTCCCCATACTCTAAGCAGATGTATATTTGGGGGCCCCAAACTATATTTTACTAAATGGCATGTATGATAAAATTAAATTTAAGCTTAAATTTGTTAATGTGACTTATTTTGTGCCTTAGTGATACTGTAAGACTCTGGTGAGCCTTAGCTTACTGGAGACTCCCTGAGTGAAAGATGCAGAACTAGGAATCTATGCAAAAAGCAAGAGGAATTTATTGTTCCAACATGTTGGGGTTACCCTGCACATGGAGAGAGAATGACCACATGCAGCCCATCTGGCGAGCAATTCTCTAGGCAGCAACCATTAGGCACAGTGCGATTGGCAGAACTGTGTGACTTTTAAAGTGATTGGTCTATAGGGAATGAGGTGGGTACCAATGGTCGTGGAATGTGTCTGAGTTTTGATGGTCAGTCCCTCCTCCCTGTGGTCTGAGAAATGTAATCAGCCCCTCCCTTCTGGAGGGGAGCAGTGCCTATGTTCTTTATGATCTTTTGCTTTTAGGAGGGGAGGGGTCTGGTGGAATTTTCTAAAGTTGCTGAGCAGACCTCTTTAATACCTACCTATGAATATAAAAGTTCCACCTGGGTAGTTATTAAATAGAAACCACAGATAAACAAATACTGTAGTAGGGAAAAGATTTTGAAGGTCATATAATCTAAAACCTGGCCTTCAAGTCCTTTATGTGACTCTGGGATCACAAGGCCCTGTAAGTTCCATTTTTAAAGGTCAGTAAATCCTTTTCTTCAAAACAAAATGTCCCAAATGAAAAGATGAATCCCATCTCATTCTCACCTCTACCCATATTGATCTGATCAGACTGCTACCTTCCTGTGATAGTCTCAATAGAATTTACAATCATCATGGATACATATATTTAGGCATTTCTATGTTATTTAGATAACATTAATTGTGATGGAATCAACTGTCCTAAATGTGGGCAACACCATCCCAGGGACTGTAGTCATGGACTGAATAAAAAGAAGAAAGGGAGCTGAGCAGGGGCATCCATGCCTCTGCCTCCAGACTCCGTAGGCAGTGAGACCAGTTCAATCACATTCCTGCCACCATGCCATTGCTGCTAGGAAGGACTACAGTCACTGAAACCATGAATCAAAATGAACTCTTCCTTTCTCAATTTGCTCCTTCCTTCCTTCCTTCCTTCCTTCCTTCCTTCCTTCCTTCCTTCCTTCCTTCCTTCCTTCTTTCCTTCCTTCCTTCCTTCCTTCCTTCCTTCCTTTCTCCCTCCCTCCCTCTCTCCCTCCCTCCCTCTCTCTTTCTCTCTCTTTCTCTCTCTTTCTTTCTTTTTCTTTCTTTCCTTCTTTCCCTCTTTCCTTCCTTCCTTGCTCCCTCCCACCCCTCTCTCTCCTCCTTCCTCTTCTTTCTTTTTCTTCTTTTGTTTGTTTGTTTTTTGTTTCATTTTTGGTATTTCATGAGAGCAACAAGACAAGCAACTAATATTGAAAATAGACACTAAAAAGCGATGCTAGCGAGGTGATAAACCTGATCATGTGCTTTACAAGCCTTCAAAACTGCTTGGCTGCAGAATGGTGGAAGCATTTGGAGTTTTGAGCTAGGAAAGCTCTAGAGCCCTACAAGCCCAGTTACTTTTAGAAGTTTGAAAAAAATGGAGTTTTGAGAGAAGAATGGGCTTTGGAGGCCTGACTTATGAGGTTTTAGATGTGAGTGAGGACTAACAGGAAGCAGGTCTGAGGCCATTTATATGATATTTTGTCAAAGAATGTGGCTATATTCTGCCCATGTCTAGGAACTTCAGTGATACTAATGAACAACAGAATTGGAATATTTGTTTGGTGGAGGACATTCTGGCTATGGTATGTTTATTGCTCATTGTTCTTAAGCCAGATCTATAATGAGTGAGAACAAAAGTAGAGTAGAAGAATACAAAGAATATGTAATTTCGGGCTGGTGAGATGGCTCACTGCTCTTCCGAAGGTCCAGAGTTCAAATCCCAGCAACCACATGGTGGCTCACAACCATCTGTAACGAGATCTGATGCCCTCTTCTGGAGTGTCTGAAGACAGCTACAGTGTACTTACATATAATAAATAAATAAATCTTAAAAAAATATTTTAAAAAAAGAATATGTAATTTGGTGAGGAAACAAGAAACTAGATAATGTTCTAAGCCCCACCCATAGAAGTCTCGATCTTGTGAAATCCAAACACATTGGAATGGAAAGTACCAAAACTGAGAATGCCTCTGAAAATGTTGTTTCACAAATGCAATTCCCTAGGGAAATGTTTCTCTAAGCTTAGCTCATAGAAGCTGATGCAATGGTGGTCCATGGGGAACAGACTCTATCCTGAGCTTGTAGCAGAACTTGGCAGTACCATTTACAAAGTACTAGTTTTTCAGGCCTGAACTATACAAGATTGAGGGGGTCATGCAGTATTGTTGAGGGGGAATCATAGAGTCTTATGTCATGTTTCCAGAAAGCCATTGTGGCCAGACACTTTGTGTATATTTGTAGTCTCTGCTAGTAGTACCAAGAGGAGGCCACTGTATGAAACTGTGAATGTTAAGTCTGGCATGGTCTTGGGGAGGGTAGGGATAGGGGCTACCAAATGACAAGGTTTCTGACCCCGAGGGCTAAGCCAGTAGATGTGATGGCTGCCATAGGCATCATCCTTGTTTGTATACTAATATTCATATTTTACATTCCTCCTGTAAGGAAGGTCCTTGCTGTTAAGGTTAGTTACTCCATTATAATTAGACAGGACCAGTCCAGGAAGTGAAGGTGTGGCTAATGTCTCAGCAAAATGGTAAACACTGGGACCTTCAGGACAGCCTTTAAGGCTGTGGTGAAAAGCTCTAAAAACATGAGTTTCAAAATATATAATTTCTCACCTATACAAAAAATAAGGATGCAACATGAATTATGAGGGCCTTTATGAATCTAAAGGAACAGAGGCAGCTGCGTTAACGAGCCGTGTGTCAGAAAGATATGAAGACAGGCAGATACAAATGCAAGCAGATTTCTGAGTTCAAGGTCAGCCTAGGACACAGTGAGTCCATGCCCAAGTGTGGTACAAATACTAATGACAGAACTGGGTCCCACCCAGCTAGTTTATCCTCTGTATTTAACAGAGACAGGAAGATTTCTGAATTCTTTTGCAATATTAAAAGAACATTTGTGCTTGCAGTTTCCTAAGAATTAAGGGGCTGGGATTACAGGCTTCTAATTCATAGGATAATCAAAAGGAAATCTGACATAACTGACTGGACTGATAGTTAAAATAAAAGACTGGGCTTATGATCTTCAGGACTACAGGAGATGATCTATCTAGAAAAATTTTTAAGAATAGCAAGAGAGATCTGCTTAGAGAACTGTCTCCATCAGGACATAGAGAGCTGTCTGGAGGTTTCCAGAGAAAGCAGATCAGAGAAAGAAGGAAAGCATAACAGAGAGAAGGCAGGCTGGAAAGCTGTCTCCAGCAGAACGTAGGCTGCCAACTTGGATCCAACTTGGATTTGACTTTGAGTACTTTGTTTTTGCTGCTCTCAGACACCTGTACTCTTAGAATCCCCCTCCAACCGAAGACAATCCCTTTGAATGTAAAGATGAAGCTAAGTTGCAACGCAAACTTCTGCGGCATTGGAGATGGTAGAACCATGGGATTCCTGCTGAAGAAAGCTGAATATAAGAAGAAGAGCCTACACAAGAGAGAGGATCTGTATGCTGCATTAGCAGAGCTGGGAAAAGGGCCTACGCAATCCCTTTGAGACTAGATCATTTTGTCACAAGCCTCAGACATTGGACACAGCTGAAGGATCTGGCATTTGCTCTGCTGGGTTTCGGTCTTTCTTTGATCTAAGCATGCCAAGCATTCCCTTTGGAATGGAATGTTTATTCTGTGATGTGGCAGGTTGGAAATGTATATTTTCCTTTCTATTTTATAGAGGCTTAGAGTTAAGACCTTGCCTGGGTCTCAAAGGAGACTTAGGCTTTTGGATTTTAAACAAGTTTGGAATTGTTAAAGTCTGGGGGAATTTTAAAATTGATTTGAATACATTTTGTATTATGAGATGGTCAGAACTCTGAGCCCCAAATTCAGATATTGAGCTGTCTATGAGACATTGAGACATTTCAGATTCCACATAACCAAACCAAATTTGTTTTACCCATTTGACTTTTTAAGATTTGTGTCTATTCTTTATTAAATGGACTCCTTCCCCAATATAGTTTTTTTTTGCATTTACCATTTTACTTACCTGTCCATCAAGACACCCAAGTCAGAAACATTAGAACTTGAACACTTCTCTCAGTCAGATATTACAAAGAATTAACACCAATGAGAGTTTTCTTTGCATATATTTGCCAAGTTTTTACTATATGTCAGGCACTCATATGATATGTATGTTTGGTGCACTTAACTTTTATGATAATCTTATAAGTATTATTTTAGGAACTCTTAGAAGTATCATTATACTCTCCTCTTAAAATGGAAGTAAATGGAAGCATATATTAATTACTTCTTAGAATAGTCAACAAGCCAGTCACGTTGTCATAGTCTAAATCCTGGTAGTATAGGCTCAGGGACAGTGGGTTCTGAAATTGGTGGTTACTGCCTCTTTGCCCAACTTCTATCTCCAAAAATATTTACATTACAATTCATAACTAACAGAATTAGTTATGAGGCACCAATAAAATAAATGTATGGCTGGGAGTCACTACAACATGGGGAACTGTATTAAAGGGTCACAGCTTTGGAAAGGTTAAGAACCATTGTTCTAGAACATGAAGCTCATTTTCAAACCCAAGGGTGTTAAACAGTCTTATCCACTGTGCTAATTAATTATCAAGACCGATACAATTTGATTCCTGAGCCTTTTCCAAATAAGTCTCCTCTGCAGCATCTCAGTACTTGCTGGCTTCTGTAGGTCTATTTATCCACTAAGAGGAGATTTTAAGTATCATGAAGATCAGAATAAGAATAGCTTGTGCACTATAGTGCTCTGAACTTAGCACAATGATTAGCACTTAGAATAACCTCAGTGTTTTCTAAAACATGTATGTCATAATTTATATCTTGTTAGTAAAGGTAGATATCCATATCATTTCTCCTGCAACAGGTAGACAGCCACATCATTTAGGCTACAAATAGAAAATTTTTGAGATGGAAATAGAGAATTGACAGAAATTACTTTCGGTAAACTATTCCAATTATAATTAAAACCTATAAACCCTTTAACAACTGGGCCACCGTTGGGAACAAAATAAAAAAAGGGGGGCCTGGGGCCCTGGGGCCCTGGGGAAGAATGGAAGGAAAAAGATGCCCACACCCCGCCAGAGTTTCCCTATTCTCTGGTCAGTCAGGCGTGGGAGGACTGCTATCTACCCTATCCACTCATCCCTGGGTGGGCATTCCTCTATCCCACTCTTCAGGGGGTGGTCAAGGGGAAACCCTGCCTGAGGACACCCCCCCCCTCCCGAGCTACTTTGCCAAAGCCACAGGGTTGTGGGAGAGAGGGAAGAGGGAAGAAGTTCCCAACACTGACCAGAGTGCGAAGTGGAACTTGAAGGAGCAGAGAAGAGACTTTATGGTTTTAGAGTTTTATTATAGAAATGCAGGAGAAAGAGAGAAGGTAGAAAGGAGGAAGAAAGAGAGAGAGACAGAGAGAGAGAGAGAGAAGACAAAGAGAAAGGGAAGAGGAGAGAGAAGTGAGAGGAGAGAGAAGAGAGGGGACAAAGGAATAAGAGAGCGAGGTGCAGCCTGAGCTCCCCTTTTTATGGTCTTCACTGTTGCTAGGTAACTGGGGAGGAGTTTAGCCTGAAGGTCAGAAGCTTGGGCCATTGCTTATGTGACTACAGACCATGCTTCTCTTGTGAGGGCTGTGGGAAGTGGTACCTTAGGCAGGGGCCGGAGTTTCAGGATCATGAGGGAACGCCTACCGTGTCATGTAGACGAATTATGACCATCGGGGTTCAGACCTCAGCTCGACTGGAGACCAGCCTGCAATTCCCCACAGGGCACCAAATGTATGAGGTTGTCTTTTCACCATGCTGTACTGTCTTCTTCTGGCATTATAACAATTTAAATCATATAAACTGCATTTCCTAGACCCGATAACAGTAGTATTTAGAGTATGACAACATATATCAGTTATGTGAGATTTCAGAGGCAAAAGAAGATAGAAAAAATGTTGACTTCCTTGGGGTGATAAATAATGCCATGGATGTGCAGGCCCCAGGTGAAAACTTCTGCCAACACTGCTTAAGCATCATCTTGCACACCACTATCATGCATCTTCATTCTTGAATGATTATTTCCTGTAGTTCCTATACTTCATGGTTATTTGAACATAGGTAGTCACATGCATGACCTGCTCTCTGAGGCTTTCTGGCATTTTTATAAAGATTTGTAAGGCAATGTATCATAGCTTCAGTAGTCAGAACTTTCAAATCTCTATTTTATTTCAATAAAGTTGACTTTTTCTCATGCAAAACCCAGTATAGGCTGGGCATTGAGTACTTCCCACGATGTTGTCATTCATTCATACTCCAGCTAACCCTCCTTCAATCCTTTATTTTAGGTATTAACACACAACTTACAAAGTTGTTTCCAAGGGCTTTGAGCCTTAGAAGAGGTATATAGCCCTAGCTAGTCTGGTCCTAGGAAGTCCTACTTCACCTACCTGATGGTTTGAGACCACCATGAGCCCTCAAACTAACAGGAAGAGAAAGTGAGAGAAAATTAGAATGTTTACTAACCATTGATAATTTATTTCATGGGCTTTGATTACCTAAACTAAACCCCTCTATGCTTGAAATACCTAGGATAGTTTATATTGTCCTTATTGATTCACTTTAATTAATAATTCTGTAACCTAAGCATAATAATTGTAAAAAAGATATACATTATCTATGTTTATATACTTCAGTGAATAAATGTTGGTTTTACTGTTGGTTTGAATAGGTATGTCCCCCATAGGCTCATGTGTTTCAATGCTTGGGAGTGGCACTTAAAGTGGAAACTTAAAGGTTCTTTGGAGAGTCAGTTGTGTTGGATGGTGTTTTGCTGGAGCAAACACATGTAGGAGTGTTTTTCTAAAGTGGACACAGGTAGGCAAACTCATGAATGAACGTTTCACTGAAGCAGACACAGGAGAGAGGATGTTCTACTCAACAAACACATGAAATGATGAAATGACACGTAATGAGGGATTCTTTGCTGACAATACACATGTATTGGTCTGCCTTACACTGCATAGTTGAACTTCATTTGTCGCAGATTCAGGCTGATTAGATGCACGTGCTAAGACAAGACCCATGCTGAGGCAAGGCACATGGAGGATATGTAATGTCTGGAAGGTATAAATAGGACTGGACAGAATGATTGAGACAGAGTCTGGCTTGCTGGTACAGCTAGCTGTGTAACGCTTGTAGGTCTCAAGTCTGAGATGATCTTTGCTTCTGAGAAAGGCACGGTGGAGAACTTCTTCTGCTGTTCCTGCTGGTCCCTCCTGATGACACGAGCTTAGGCTGAGGCCTGGCTGTCTCTGCAAGGTTGTGCCACAACTATTGCTAACCCAATTCTACTGAACTGGATTGCTGGTGTATCCATTAAATGTTTGCAGGTAGATCGAGCTGCTGCTGCCTGCTAACCTGTGAACTAAACTGGAGATTTCCAGGCAACACAGATAGGGGTTGGTCCAAAAAAACCTTTCTATACAGGTCTACTTCCCCTATATCCTTTCTTTTCCATAACTCCTGGTGGGTGGTGAACTATAAGGGAGGTTAAAGCATTTAACAATCATCATTAAAAATAAAGTTTGAAAAATTAAAGTTGCAGGCCCTATTAGGAGATAGGGCTTTGTTGGAGACAGTTTGTCACTGTGGAGGTGGGCTTTGAAGTCTACAATATACTTATACCATGCCCAGTGAGGTAGTCTCTCCCTGCTGCCTTCTAATTAGGATGTGAAACTCTTGGCTCCTCCAGTACCATGTCTTCCTTCATGCTATCATGCTTCCTGCCATGATGGACTCTGAAACTATAAGCCAGACTCAAATGAAATGTTTTTCTTTATAACAGTGGTTGTAGTCATGGTGTCTCTTCACAACAACAAAACCCAAACTAAAACAAGTTCATATGAACAAATATTATTTTATATAATTTTGACATATAAGCTTAGTGTTTGGGTTATATACCTACTGACCATTATTACTTGAATTAACAAATGTGAGAGTAAAGTCTAAAGTAGTATTGTTGGTTTTAGCAACAAGAGAAAAACAAAATTTTGTTGGTATAGGACCTATTTGTGAAAAAATCATTTTTGTTTTAAATTAAAATCACCTATATTTTTCAGTGAGGGATGATATTTTTGAGATTCCAAAAGTATAATACTCTCACTCATTGGGGCTGTAAAGGACAGGGTCTATATTATTATTTTTGTATTTAACATACTTGATGACCTGTAAAGTCATAATACACTGAGCAAGAATGACCATTGAATTTGGAAATCATTATGTTTAGCTATGAAACTATTAGCTTTTGTTCATCTCTGATTTAAGAAAAAAATATATATACAGACACATTCATGCAATACAGTATCTTAAAGCAAAGTGCAAAGTTAGAATAATACAAACAATGTTTTATGATTATAGAAATGGTTTTGCCATAGACACTTTGTGGGACCTTCATCCTTCCCATCTGAAAGTGATTTTAGATAGACAGATACAATTCCATGCTAATGACAGTGGTAAATATGGGTTAATTTCTGTGGATGATGTATGGTCAAATCAGGTAGCCTACACTTCCTACACTATAGAGATTTAATTCCTGACTAAATTGAGGCATTTATCACTGTGCTCTGCCTACTCATGTCTCTGTCAACAAATGAAGGTCATGTTACTCCCTCCACTTTGTGTTAACACAAGATGTGCATACATCAGGCTATTTAGGAGGAAAGATATGCATAGGGTGATGTACTTCAGATGAGTCAGTATGAGGCTGAAGTCTATAAGTCTGCTTTTCGTCACACTTTAATTTACACTAACGAAAGCAAAGGAAATGAATGTAAGTAGAAACTCACTTTCACTGAGTACATGTGGCTGAATTTTGTGCTTCTTAATTCTGAATGTATGTTGTTTTTGATTCATCATAGCAGCTTTTGAAGATGACAATATAATTATCTCTATTACACAATAAGTAGATTTGACCATATATTTCTGTCTCAAAACCTGAACAAAGCTTCTTGTCTTTCTCAAATTCAATTTCCCCATTTGTGAAGTTTGAACAATAGAACTTTTCCCACATCTAGCCATTCTTTACACATGAAATTCTTTCCTGGATAGATGAGCAAAATCGGTCAAATCTTGTGTCAAGGGCCCATACTTTATTTTGGCTCTCAGAGTCTATAGTGATGGGGCTTTAAAATAAAAGTCCCTCTGCACAATACAGACCTTCTCAGATACTACACATCTGCAGAAAGAAGCTGTACTTCATTCAGTACTATTAGAAATACATTTTTGCCACCAACATTACTCATATCAAAGACCAAAGATTGACCAGTGATAATAATTAGAGTTCAGCTTGTTGTTGATGATTGCTGAAACACACTCATCAAGTGACACAGAATATGCTTATGTAAGGCCAAGCCCATCCACTTTGTGAGCCAGGTGCTGAGACCAAAGAAGAATCTACAAGGATTCAAGCATGAGCTTTGGAAGTCACTCATTTATGACTATGGTTGGTAGTTTTTCACTATTCACTCTAGGGACTTTTCTTCCCCCTGTTTCTTCCTAGTGACTAACTCATACTTTAGGGCCAGCAGTTCTCAATCTGTGGATATAGGCCTCTCTAGGGGCATCAAATGACCCTTTCACAGGGTCACCTAAGACATTAGAAAACACAAATATTTACATTACAGTTCATAACAGTAGCAAATTTACAGTTATGAAGCAGAAACAGAAATAATTTTATGCTGGGGGAGGTCACTGCAACATAAGGAACTGTATAAAAGAATCACACCATTAGAAAGATTGAGAATCATTACTCTAAGGAAACAGAACAGCAGTATTAAATACATTAAGAATTAATAACAGTTGATACCGTCTCTAAACTTCTGTAACTTTGTCATCACCAGTAAACATGGTGCATGTCATCTTGAAGGCCGAGTTCTGGGGATGTGATGATGAATAAGGCCCCACTGTCACAAAATTGGTAATCCAAATGTTAAATCATTATGTGTAGAGAATAGGTTAGGTATTATTATTAATATTTAACATATGAGAAGACTGAATCTGGTATTGGTCAAAAGGTTTTCAAAGTCTTTAAGACCATAAATAGCACACCCAGAACCAGATATCTGGGCATTCGTACGTGCAGGACTAGTCTAGGATTCTTTTGATACAGCTGCACTGCTCAGTTAATATGGTTAAATACACTAGGGTATAAAAAGATTAAATCCATTATCATTTATTCTATGATTATATTGAGGCTAGTGGCCTTGGAATCTTCCTTCCTTGATTTTAATTTATGAGTTTTTTGTGTGTAGTGATTACTTTGTCCTGTGAGTCATAGATATTTGTTTGGTTGGAAAAAATCATGATCCTCATTAGAACATTTAGTTATCTTTTTAAAAAAAATTTATTAGATATTTTCTTTATTTACTTTTCAAATGCTATCCTGAAAGTTCCCTATACCCTCCCACTGCTCTGATCCCCTACCCACCCACTCCCACTTCTTGGCCCTGGCGTTCCCCTGTACTGGGGCATATAAAGTTTGTAATACCAAGGGGCCTCTCTTCCCAATGATGGCTGAGTAGGTCATCTTCTGCTACACATGCAGCTAGAGACACGAGCTCTGGGGGGTACTGGTTAGTTCATATTGTTGTTCCACCTACAGGGTTACAGACCTCTTCAGCTCCTTGGGTACTTTCTCTGGTTCCTCCATTGGGGGCCCTGTGTTCCATCCTATAGATGACCGTGAGCATACACTTCTGTGTTTGCCAGGCACTAGCATAGCCTCACACTTAGTTATTTTAAGGGTCAGCTAACACCATCCAGTAGATGTCTGAGTTGAATATTTCCCAAGACCTTCATTCTATGGCTTCTACCTCTCTTTAAAAGAGGGATTTAGACAAAGTCAGTATCAGTAAGGTCTTTAAAGATTTCTTCCAACATTAAGAGAAAGTATTTCTTGCTCTGTCCCTGCAGAAGAGATAAGATGAAATGGATGTTCCTGTAGGTAGCTCCTGGAAGATGCAATGAGAAGACCTATTTGTTGAAGATTAATCAACAGGGATCTAGGACTGAGTTGGCGTGGTGGACTACAGGAGCATCCTGCACTGTAAGTAAAAACATTCTCCTATAGATGAGCTTTCAAGTGTGTCAACTGAAACTTCTTGGTCTTCAGATTTATCAGGGACAAGAGGATACATCTTTCTGGTTAAAGGTTCAAGAGGAAGCAGGAAACAACTCACAGAGCAAATAGAATTCTGTCCTATTCATTTCAGCTTGCTAAAATTCCTGGAAATCCAGAGGGAAAAAGCTGAGTGGATTGCTATTAGATCCAAAGGATGCCTGCTATTTTATTTTAACCCTAAGACTTGCCATTAAAGGCTAGTGAACGCAAATAACAGCCTCCCTTCACTAAAACAAAACAATAATTAAATTAGAGACAAAATGATAATTAATTTATATGGAAGAAAGGTTAGCTTGAGCTTGGGATCATAATTCCATGTGACGCCATTGTTTTGTGTCTCTGGTGGGGGTGCCAGATATTATTGAAAGTGAGTGTGAACAGGTATAAAAAAGAAGAAGAAGAAGAAGAGACTTAGGCTCCTGTCCCTCCCTTCCACCATGTCTACAATATCTCCTACTAGATTATTCTTGTTAAATGTTCTGTCTCCTCCTGTAGTATCATCCTGGTTAGCAAGCCCTAGATACATGACTTCTGGGGGACCTTCAGCCTTGAAATTATAACAGTGAGGTTTGAGAAAACTCAGTTTTCATGCCCATTTCTCCCCTCTCTAGTGCACATGTTTTTAATAAAAGATATACTTCTAGTTACATCAACATCATGCCCAATAAAACTAATTACCCACACTTGATGATCACTGTTGCAATCTTCATTTAGAGACTGCAGAGGGCCTGTCTTCTATGACAGTCACCTGTATGTCCTGGAAGATGAAAGGAATTGGTACGCAGAAACTATGGCATGAGCCTATCATGAATGTAATTCACACAACACATACTGTATCATCAAAACTAAAGCATACATTATTGCTTACTAAATAGGCAGTTACACAAAGCCAATATTTCACAAAGAATTTTGATATAAATGTATAAATTCACCTTTAAAGACTAAAGATATACATATACACTCACAAAATGAAATTTTCTAAGGCATGTTTTTGAGGACCTCTATACCTTGTCTTTGTTGCATATTCATCTGGAAAGTGTCTCTGCTATCTCCTCTCATCTAACAAGTGTCTTTTAAGAATGCCAGCTCCTCTTGATAAATAGTTGGGTGAGTCCAGTTTCCTTCTCCTTGTACTCTGAGTGCTTGAACTGTTGACAGGACTAACTCTACACTAAATCACTTGAGATAAATCTTCCTAAGTTGTGAGGTCAATGAGCAAGGTATGGTCAAAGCTAGACACTTCTTGAGATTTCGGGTAGTAAAGAAAACGGTAAGGGAAACAGAAGTGCATTTCTCCAAATCAGCTCATCTTCTCACACATAGTGCATTGTTTTCAGTCTAGAAAATATGGAAAGAAAACAAAAGCTCTAGACATATCAGAAGCCTGAGAAAGAAGGTCTACATTGAGCTGAGGACATAGGAATCCAATGAAGTTGGTCTCACTGTGGAGACATTAAAGATTATTTTCTTCTGCTTCTATTTTTCAGGAAGTAAAAGGTAAGGAACAAAAAAGGCCTAGTTAAAAAAAAATTACATCTGACTTTCAGCATAGAAAAGCACAAATTGCCCATAGGCTGAAGTGGTTAGACCTAGAACAACAGCAAACCTGGAATTCTCTGGCTATAGATCAACTACTTGCACATGTTTTTAAAATCTAAAGGAATCCCTATACAGTTGCTGATAAAGTTGCTGTGGAAAGAAATAACACTTGAAGATGAGCACTGCAATTCTCATGGCTCCTTCTGGGAATTCACTTCATGCCTCTGGATTACTCTTTATAGCTCTCAGAGAATTATGAAAACCCACTGCCACAACCATTGCTCATCTCTATATTTACAAACTATTAAATGAAATATGTGGAAATTAAATGAGATAAGAGGAAATAATTACCACTTTAGCACCTGGTAACTGCCTGAAAGTTTTCAATTAACATCTGTGTATGACGCTTAAGATAGAGCCAAGGTAGGAAAAATGAAGACTACATGATCAAATAACTAAAAGAGAGCGAAGTTCAAAGACAATATAAATATGGAGTTGCCTGACTTCATATATGTGCCTCCCCAAGCCTGGCTCTGATCTCCGTGGCTCTGTTCCATTTTACTTTCTTTTGACATAGAAACTCTTTGTTACTATTTTTTTTCTTTTTGTATAAGTAAGGGACTCAACACCCTTGTTGGCTAGCTCCTGTACTCCCTACAGCAAGACTTTCTCATGGTGTGCGCTTTGCCCCCATCCTAAAGTAACCGTGTAAAGTCAGTTCCAGCATATCTGACAATCTTGAATTTTACATTTTGTTGGACATAGGCATGCAAAAATTTAAAAAATGTCTAAAAGTCCACATAACATGATAGATAGGAGCACATATGAAGTAGTGCATGAAGAGACATGGTGAGTAAGCAGTGGGCAACAGTGTGGCCAATTTAGTGGAACACAAAATGTCCTGTCACGCACAAAGCAAAATAGCACCCTCAAGAAGAGGATTCTACAAATTCCCGTGGGTTTATTTCCCATATGACAGCACCCTATGCCAACTCTAACGTCTTTGAAGGCATGGAAGCAAATATGTTCACCACCACATCCATACCACGCTCTTCATTTAAAAGTGATCCTAAAGTCTTCATTCACATAAATTATCTCTCCTTATTCATACTTCCTTTTAGGTAGCTCATATAAAGACAAGTATAGAAATGTGATTCAAATAACTATGTAACAAGACCTATATTGTTCATCCCTCTAGCAAAGTCCATTTTAAAACTAAGCTCTGACTATGTAAACAAAGAGAAGACTAATAACTTGATTGTTTCCTAACTAATTCTCCCTCTGTCTCTACAGACCTTCTGGGATTCACATTCTACTCAGTGCCTCCACTTTGATGCCAGACTGGCTTCAGAGTAAGACCACATGTGAATGGCATAAGTCAGGAACTAAAGATATGTTTATTTTCTTAGTGCTGAGCATTGCACTTGAGAGAAAGAGGGTAGCAAGAATTAATCAGGCATCTTGAGAGATGAATCACCTGTTAAGAGAGCTAACTGCTATAAAAGAAGACTCAAGTTCAGTTTCCAATACCCATGTCAGACAATTCAAAGCCTGTAACTCAAGCTCTAAAAGATTTGCTGCTCTCTTCTGGCTCCTGTAAACACCTATACTCATGTCTACATAGTTATACACATACACACATAACCACATGACTAAAAATAAAATAAAATATTGAAAACAAAAGAATACTGAGTAAGTTTTTCTATGGCATGTTTGTGCAAGAATAAGCAAACGCCCCGCCCCATGAAACGGAGATGGCCAGGAACCAGAAACTGGACAGCCCAGAGACCTAGAGTAGAATCAAAGAGGACTGGCCAGGAAAAAAAATCAATAAAATGATTCTTCTTGATATTCTGCTATTCTATAGATCAGTGCCATCCATGTCCAGTCATCATCAGAGAGGTATCACCCTGCCACAGAGGGGAGCAGATGCAGAGACCAACAGCCAAACATTCGGTGGAACTCAGGGAACAGCACAGAAAAGGTGAAGGAAGGATTGTAGATGCCAGAGGAGTTAAGGATATCAATGAAACACTGCCCATAGAGTCAATTAAGTGGGCCTTATAGGAGCTCATAGAAATTGAAGTGCTGCCTGCATGGGTCTGAGCTAGGTCCTCTGCAAATATGTTGCAGTTGTTTAGCTTGGGGCTTTTTGAGACTCCTAGCAGTTGGAATAGGGTGTCTCTGATTCTTTTGTGTACTTTTGGAACCCCCTTCTTCCTGCTGAGTGGCCTTATCTAGCCTTGATATGAGGGTTTGTGTTTAGTTTTAGTGTATATTGTTATGCCATCCTTCGTTGATGTACGTAGGAGGACTGCTGTTTTCTGAAGGAAAATGGAGGAGAAATGGATCTGGGGGAAAGGGCAGGTGTGTAGGAAGGAACTGGGAGGAATTGAGTGGGGGCAGTCTTGATATATTATATAAAAAAAGAATACACAAAAACCATGGTGAAATCAATGAACTGAAAGCTGAATGTTTAAGGTTCATTCACCAACGGGAGGCAGAATCACTGATAAGCCGTAAAAGAACACACATGCTTTGGTGATCTGGGACTTTGTAATATGATCCAAAAATAAAATTAGGATTATTTGTCAAGGGTAGCAACAAAATGATTTTATATGATGCTCCCATGTTGGCTTAAATAGCATCATCTAGATGCTACTCAATGCCTGAACCCAGACTTCTTTGGAACCACATCTCTTTCCTCTCTAGATTTTACTGCCTGGTCAAGAGGGAGAGAATAGAGGCCACCAGCCACCAGTAGCTAAGCCTTAGCAGGAAAGAGGATGACAAACTCTCCTCTTTCTAGGTTTTTAATTGGTATCTTTAGGGCAGCACTTGCAAAGCTGGGATCATTAGGGAGAATGGAGGAATCCATTTCAGATAGTCTAAAATAAAATAAAGAAAAATCAGTGTATGCTTAGATGTGTAGAAATAAATTATTGCTAGGTAACATATTTGTATTTCTAATTTTTAAATCTCATGTAAAGTATACATGCAAAAGCTAAAGATACAGTGAAAGCAGATGGCAATTAGGGACTGCTGGTCCTTATAGTGTCAATGTTATTAGCCCTCCTCAACCCTGTTCTTGCAGTCACACACTGGGTAAGCCTGTGTGTGACTGGGAGCCCTATGGTGAAAAGAAATGCGGAAATACAAATTTAAAAAAATTCAAACTCTTATTATTCAATACATTTCAAGAAAAGAAAAAAAAAAAAAAAAGTAGGGTTGAGAATTCCGTATCCACACTTTTGCTGGGCAGGTGTTGGGCCATCGGGCAGCCCTGGGACATTGCTCCGGGGGTGGGGAAGCATAGTCTGAGGTGCGAGGCAGCCTGAGCTGGCTCAGGGTTCCCCAGATCTGCAAGGATGCTGGGGCCATCTGGTTTTCAGGCTCTCAGACACCCAGGCGCCACTGGGAGCCACGGAAGAGCTGAGAATGGAGTGGGGCCTTCAGGCTGGATCTAGCCCAGGGACAGGAGGAGAAGGAGGGAGCTCCTGCTGGTTCCATGGGGAGAGTTCTTGGCTCAGTGGTGGCTTGGGCTTGGCTTGGTGGTGGCAGTGGCTGGGAGCCAAGGCAGGCCTTCTACGGGAGATTAGGCGGCTCTGCAGGCCAAGGCCTTCTAGAATGCTCCCCACGGTGGATCGTGATGAAAAGAGGCAGTCCATTGTTTTAAGGCATTTATTGTCATGGCAGAAAGTGGATTAGAAAAACCATACCCCAATTCTCAGGGTGGGCCTGAGGTTAAATTCTTTTTGCAGAGAGGGGTGTCTGGAAGGAACGCTTATTGGCTAAGCCCTCCAGTCCTTTAGGTACTTGATTAAAATGTAGATCTGTCTTGAGCCAGGTCAAGTCCTCTACCTGTGAAGGGATTTGGGGTTTGCCCTTATGTGACTGATAGCCACAGATCTACTGGAAGCTGTGACTAGTGGCAGGGGCCTGGTACCTGGTAACAGGCAAAATGCCTACCATCCCTTCAGGATCTCCAGACTTTTGAGCGTTAGCTCAACCAGGGACCAAGATACCTTTCACAGTCCCACAAAGAAAAAGGAAGGTGAGAAAAAGGCAAAGAAGAAATAAATAAATAAATAAATAAATAACAGACAGGGAGAAGAAATTCCAATACACTAGAGTATGAAGTGGTAGTTGGTGCCACAGTAACCTGTCGGGTAACAAGACCTCTGAACACAGCACAGCTGACTCACACATAAACCCACAGGGACATAGGCTGCATGTACAGGGCCTTCATGGGGCTACTGTAATGGGGTCATATAGTTGAAAGAGGTAGACACATGTCCACATCCTTTAACCTAGAAGCTATCTTCAACTGATAACCACTTGCAAATGAAAAATTAGTTTTCCAGCATAGTCTCACTGGGGAAACACAAAAGTCTTAAGGGTAGGCCCCATACCCAGCAGCAGACAACCAACAGTAAACGAGCTCCGAATTTTTAGATGTTCCTTGTCTCATATTGCTGTGTTTGGGCTTATTTTTTTTTAAACACATGCATATATATTATGGCTTGCAGTTTTTCCTGGGATTTTTGTGTCTATATCTGTTTCTTATCCTTCTTTAGCTCTTTTTCTTTTGTTTGTTTTATTCTATCTGACTTGTTTGTTTTTGTTTTATCTTATTTTACTTTATTATCATTTCTTAGATGCCTGTTTGTTTTCTAAGGATAAACTCCCCCAGTCAAGAGGATCCTGGAACATATGGTGGCTACATGTGATGTGGTACCTAGTTGGAGTACTAGCAGAGAAAGCTATGATTAGATAGATGTAAACTATGGGACTCTGAATAGGTCTCACACACTTTTAGTTAATAATATCACATAGTCATTTGTTCCCTAATTGAAACCAACACACTGATATTAACAGCAAGACCTGGGTATATAGGACAGAGGACCTCTGAGTAACCTTTGTAACTTTTCTGAGAATCTCAAACCTATCTAAAAATTAATTTAAAAATTTAATGGAAAGGTTAAATAAGATTAGAAAGGCAGCAGAAGAGAAATATCATGAAATAAAACACTGGTTTGGAGGAAATCACTCAGGAAGCTATAAAGATAGATGAAGATCTGCAGGTGAAGCTAAGAGCTTTGAGACAGGGCACTTGTTTTCGAAGCTGGGAAACTGTTTGAGGAGATTGCTCCTTATATCATGGCTGAATCCCGCTCCTCCCACCTGCCCCACCACACAGCTCTCAACGGTCAGATGGAAGAACCAAAATAAATCAGAACAGAGAGAAAACAAAAACAAATGTGCCTCCAAATAAATCCTGGTGAAAATGCCAACTATCATTTGTGTGATTAGATTTACAAGATCAAGTCTAGGCACCAGAGGTATGGTAGCACCCTAATTCTGGAAAAAGCAACTCTCATCTAGATGAGAGTTAGACCTGATTACACAGCATTCAAAAATAATTCTTATTAGCACATGAGGAAACTAAGAAAATAGCAGTTAAAAATTACAAGTTAACAGTTCAAAAATGATAAAGAAACAACCCTTCACCCTACAGCTTAACTGAAAAGGGTTGGATCCAGACGGGTGTCAGGCTCTAGAAAACTTAGAAGGGATGTGAAGGAAACTGGAGGTTTTTTTTTTTTTTTTTTTTTTTTTTTTTTTTTTCTGGAATCCTGGCTAGCAAGACCATTTCTCAGATGCTCACCTTCGCTAAGGAATCTCAGGCAGCCTGAGTCCTTCAGTGTGAGCGAGAGTTCCGTCTCTATGATCAAAGAGACATAGAGGCGGGCCTCTCTACCCCGCCTGGTAAGGCTGAGCATGAGCAGTAGTTGAAGCACCAGAAAGATGGCGGAGGAAGGGGAAAGGAAAAAGATTCCTTTGGTTCCAGAAAATCTCCTGAAAAAGAGGAAGGCTTAGCAGGCACTTTTGGCAAAGAGAGAGAGAAAAGGGAAACAATTCAGGTTTTGATGACTAGAATCTTTTGTACTTGATTCCTGGGGGCAGCAACGTGACAAGGTGCGTGTCCAGCAACTAGAGGTGAAGTCTCGTGCTTTGGAGGTGCCTGATAAACATTCCTTGGCCTTCGTTATATGCATGGAAAGGATTGAAGGAGTGAGTTTATTGGTAAAGAGTGCCATCATGAAACTTGGCCTAAAGAAATTGTTCAGTGGCATCTTTGTCAAGGTCACCCCTCAGCATAAGAATGCTGCTCACGGTGGAGCCTTATGTGACCTGGGGATTTCCAAATCTGAGGTCTGTCCAGGGACTCATCTTGAAACATGGACAAGCAAAGATTAAGAGAGTCCCTCTGACGGACAACACGATGATGGAGGAGCACCTGGGGAGATTTAGTGTCATTTTCCTGGAAGACCTCATCCATGAAATTGCCTTCCCTGGGAAGCATTTCTAGGAGGTCTCTTCATTCTTGTGCCCTTTCCACCTCTCTGTGGCCCGCCATGCTACCAAGAACAGAGTGGGCTTCCTCAAAGAGATGGGTTCACCTGGCTACCGGGGAGAATGGATCAATCAGCTCATTGGGCAGCTCAACTAGAGCAGGAGCAGGTTTTCCAAAAAACACCCATTGGAAGTGTTTTTGTTGGTTTGTTGTTTAAAATTATCAAGTATCTTCAAAAAGATGATTTTCTGCCTTCAGAAACTAAAGGAGGGGGCCTGGAGAATGACAGTAAGATGTGAGCATCAGAGATGCTTACCACACCCCAATCCATGGAAAGGGACGATTACCCTCATTGGCTGCCCGTGTCTGAAATCAATGCAAGCTGTGCTCATCCTGCCTTCTATCTTGGTGTTTAATGTGGGATGGGCAAATAGCTCCAACATCCCTCTCACCCCGTCCAAGACTCTTAAAGCAGTGGGCCAGAGCAATGGGCACACTTGAATCTGGATGAAGAAGGTCCTGACTTTTTTTTTTTGGTCAGGGTAGGTGACCTTGTGTTTAGTTTGTTCAAGGCAGGGTCTCCCTGTTAGCCCTGGCTGGTCTTAAACTCCACAGCAGTCCTGCCTCCTCCTCCTAGGTGCTGGGATTATAGGTGTACAAGCCTGGGGACTTGTTCCTCAGACAGAAAAGGCAGTTAGAAAGGTGACAAAGGCCATGCTTGGTCTTGTGGTGTGAGGCCATGTTGCAACTGCACTGTCTGCTTTGGAACCTCTCAGGCTTGCTGTCCCTGGGTCAGTGTAACAGCATTTGTGCCCTGACCCGCAGTGACAGTCCTTCCCTGTAGCTCAGGGTTTAGGATGGGGAATCCCTGTGCAAGAAAAACATACATGGCACACATCCATACATTGTGCTTAGAACTCCATGATAGTGACACATAACCATCTTAGCACCTGGAAGTGTATGTGAGGACAGCCTGCTTTTTTATGCACATTGGTTTGTTAAGCTAGTCGAATTGTGTGCTACGGGAGGGGACTGAAGTTTAACCACTTGTCTTCTATTAAGAACTAGTGTTTGGCTGGGCCTGGTGGTGTATACCTTTAGTCACAGCACTTGGGAGGCAGAGACAGGCAGATCTCCTGAGTTCAGGGACAGGCAAGCCTGTTTTATAGAGTTCCAGGATACCCAGGGCTACACATATAGAAAATGTTAAAGACAAACAAAAAGCCAGACAGTGGAGGCATACACCTTTGGTCTCAGGACTCGGGAGGCAGAGGAAGGTGGGTTTCTGAATTCGAGGCCAGCCTGGTGTACAGAGTGAGTTCCCAGACAACCAGGGTTACACAGAGAAATCCTGTCTCAAAAAAAAGGACAAACAAAAACCAATGCGGTGATAGACTGTTGTTTCTTAAACCATATGTACCCGACTAAATTTCGCCCTTGGCTTAAGGATTACCCCTGTCTGCCCTTTCCTTAAAACCCACACCAGGATTCACATTCTTAAAAAAAAAAAGAAAAGAAAAGAAAAGAAAAAGAAACAATCATTCATAACAACCAAGTAACAATGTGTCTGTGGAGGGCTTAGACAGAGGCCTAATAAATCACTAGTTTATAGTAGTATATATGGTGAGGTGTGTGTATGTGTGTGTGTGTGTTTGCATTTGGAGAGAACATACTAGAACAATTTGTAATTATTGTCTCATTTCATCAAGACCTGTATCAACACAAATATGCACATATTTTGAGAAAAGCACAAGAAGGATAAATAAACTTCTAAATAGCAGAAGAAAAATGAAGGATGGATTAAATAAACCAGTTAATTTAGTACAAAGTGAAAGGAAGTATGGGGAAAATAAAAATGCAACTTTAATACAAAAATTTTTGGAAAAATTACAAAAATGGTCAGTAAGCACAATGAGGGCAAACCGAACAAAATTTCCCATTATCTGATACTGTCAGGTTGGAGAGTTTAAAAATCTAACTTGATACTTTTTTTTGTTTTGTTTTGTTTTGTTTTGTTTTTTGTTTTTTTTTTTTTTTCAAGACAGGGTTTCTCTGTTTAACCCTGGCTGTCCTGGAACTCACTTTGTAGACCAGGCTGGCCTCGAACTCAGAAATCTGCCTGCCTCTGCCTCCCAAGTGCTGGGATTAAAGGCATGCACCACCATGCCCAGCTTGATACTCTTTACAATAAAGTCAACTAGAGAACAATGACCTTGGAAATGTTTATCTCTTTTACATCAAGGATCTGAAACACACACGGCAAATTTTAGCACTTATAAAATCGAAGCCAATGTGCTTGTTTATTGTCCTCTGCCATTTTAAATGCTTAAGATATTTCTTAGCAAACAAAGAAATCAGAAAGAAAAATGTACTTGCAGCCACTCGAATTAAACAAAACAAGACAAAACACTTTCTATCTTTGCAGTTGATAGAAGCATCAACATAACACCATCTTAAAAACTAGAAACAGAGGAATGGTGATTCTTACCTTTTACACCAAATTGCCCAAATTGCATGGAGTATGGTGTATTCAAGAATGCTTACCACTATCATTTTTCCTAGAATTGAGAATAGTCTACTCTTCTCTTTATGTCAATCTAAGATCTGGACAAGAAAATTTTTTTTAAATCTACTTCATTCAACTTTTAAAGCAAGGGCATCGTTGACACTGTTAATAGAGTAAAACCACAAAATGTGAAATACAATTATCCAATACTCCATTGTTCAAAAATGCTTCAGGGATGGTAGAAAATATTTGTTTTTAAATATCACCATTATGAAGTTAGTTAACTTAAAATCTCCATCACTTTACAAAACACCACATGTGAACTCCAATGTGATTGTTACTATAAGGAAAGAATACCACTGCCATGCTCACCACCACTCTATGTTACCACTGAATTTTCCATTTCTGCAACTCTCATAGAATGTGCTTTCTTCACATCATGTTTAATCCAGTTTTTAAAAATAAGGATCTGAGTTCTAGTGATCTTCCAAGAGGCAAGAAAATATGTAGTGAGAACATAGGATATATTCAGTAATTAATTATACACTCCACCATGCCCAATGCATAGTTGATCATAAAAACCAGAACATCAGAAATGAAGTTTTCTTGCAGAAATTTTATATTTGATAAACACAAAAAATAATGTTTGAATATTTTTTCTACAACATATTTATACGAACAACAATCATACGTAAATTACTTCATGTAAAAATCATTCAAGTATAAAATATGAAACCATACATTATTTTTCTTCACAAAGAGTAATACTAGTATAAAGAATTTCATAAAATATTTCTTTCTTCTTTTTTTATTATTTTTTTTTAGTTAGGTATTTTCTTCATTTATATTTCCAATGCTACCCCAAAAGTCCCCTAACTCGCCCTCCCACTCCCACTTCTTGGCCCTGGCATTCCCCTATACTGAGGCATATAAAGTTTGCAAGACCAATGGGCATTTCTTTCCACTAATGGCCGACTAGGTCATCTTCTGATACATATGCAGCTAGAGACACGGCTCCAGGGGTACTGGTTAGTTCATATTGTTGCTCCACCTATAGGGTTGCAAAACCCGTTAGCTCCTTGGGTACTTTCTCTAGCTCCTTGATTGGGGACCCTGTGGTCCATCCAATAGCTGACTGTGAGCATCCACTTCTGTGTTTGCTAGGCCCCTGCATAGCCTCGAAAGAGACAGCTATATCAGGGTCCTTTCAGCAAAACCTTGATACTGTGTTCAATGGTGTCAGCATTTGGGGGCTGATTATGGGATGGATCCCTGGGTATGGCAGTCTCTAGATGGTCCATCCTTTTGTCTCACCTCCAATCTTTGTCTCTGTAACTTCTTCCATGGGTGATTTGTTCCCAATTCTAAGAAGGAGCAAAGTGTTCACACTTTCGTCTTCGTTTTTCTTGAGTTTCATGTGTTTTACAAATTGTATCTTGTATCTTGGGTATTCTAAGTTTCTGGGCTAATATCCACTTATCAGTGAGTACATATCATGTGAGTTCTTTTGTGGTTGGGTTACCTCACTCAGGATGATGCCCTCTAGGTCCATCCATTTGCCTAGGAATTTCATAAATTCATTCCTTTTGATAGCTGAGTAGTACTCCATTGTGTAAATGTACCACATTTTCTGTATCCATTCCTCTGTTGAGGGGCATCTGGGTTCTTTCCAGCTTCTGGCTATTACAAATAAGGCTGCTATGAACATAGTTGAGCATGTGTCCTTCTTACCGGTTGGAACATCTTCTGGATATATGCCCAGGAGAGATATTGTGGGATCCTCCGGTAGTACTATGTCCAATTTTCTGAGGAACCTCCAGACTGATTTCCAGAGTGGTTGTACAAGCTTGCAATCCCACCAACAATGGAGGAGTGCTCCTCTTTCTCCACATCCTTGCCAGCATCTGCTATCACCTGAAATTTCAATCTTAGCCATTCTGGCTGGTGTGAGGTGGAATCTCAGGGTTTTTTTGATTTGCATTTCCCTGATGATTAAGGATGCTGAATATTTTTTTCAGCTGCTTCTCAGCCATTCCGTATTCCTCAGGTGAGAATTCTTTGTTTAGCTCTGAGCCCCATATTTTAATGGGGTTATTTGATTTTTTTGGAGTCCACCTTCTTGAGTTCTTCTTCTTCTTCCTTTTTTAATATTTTTTATTACGTATTTTCCTCAATTACATTTCCAATGCTATCCCAATAGTCCCCCATACCCTCGCCCCCCTCCCCTACCCACTCATTCCCACTTTTTGGCCCTGGCGTTCCCCTGTACTGGGGCATATAAAGTTTGCATGTCCAATGGGCCTCTCTTTCCAGTGATGGCCGACTAGGCCATCTTTTGATACATATGCAGCTAGAGACAAGAGTTCCGGGGTACTGGTTAGTTCATAATGTTGTTCCACCTATAGGGTTGCAGATCCCTTTAGCTCCTTGGGTACTTTCTCTAGCTCCTCCATTGGGAGCCCTGTGATCCATCCACTAGCTGACTGTGAGCATCCACTTCTGTGTTTGCTAGGCCCCAGCCTAGTCTCACAAGAGACATCTATATTAGGGTCCTTTCAGCAAACGCTTGCTAGTATATGCAATGGTGTCAGCATTTGGAGGGTAATTATGGAATGGATCCCTGGATATATATTGGGTATTAGTCCCCTATCTGATTTAGCATAGGTAAAGATCCATTCCCAATCTGTTGGTGGCGTTTTTGTCTTATAGACAGTGTCTTTTGCCTTACAGAAGCTTTGCAATTTTATGAGGTCCCGTTTGTAGATTCTTGATCTTACAGCACAAGCCATTGTTGTTCTATTTAGGAATTTTCCCCCTGTGCCCATATCTTCAAGGCTTTTCCCCACTTTCTCCTCTATAAGTTTCAGTGTCTCTGATTTTATGTGGAGTTCCTTGATCCACTTAGATTTGACCTTAGTACAAGGAGATAGGAATGGATCAATTCCCATTCTTCTATATGATAACTACCACGTGTGCCAGCACCATTTGTTGAAAATGCTGTCTTTTTTTCACTGGAAGGTTTTAGCTTCCTTGTCAAAGATCAAGTGACCATAGGTGTGTGGGTTCATTTCTGGGTCTTCAATTCTATTCCATTGGTCTACTTGTCTGTCGCTGTACCAGTACCATGCCATTTTTATCACTATTGCTCTGTAGTAGAGCTTTAGGTCAGATTCCCCAGAGGTTATTTTATCCTTGAGCAGAGTTTTTGTTATCCTAGGTTTTTTGTTATTCCAGATGAATTTTCAGATTTCCCTTTCTAATTCGTTGAAGCATTGAGTTGGAATTGTGATGGGGATTGCATTGAATCTGTAGATTGCTTTCGGCTAGATATCCATTTTTACCATATTGTTCCTGCCTATCAATGAGCATGGGAGATCTTTCCTTTAATTTCTTTCTTCAGAGACTTGAAGTTCTTATCATACAGATCTTTCATTTCCTTAGTTAGAGTCACGCCAAGGTGTTTTATATTATTTGTGACTATTGTGAAGGATGTTGTTTCCCTAATTTCTTTCTCATCCTGTTTATCCTTTGTGTACAGAAAGGCCATTGACTTTTTGAGTTAATTTTATATCCAGCTACTTCACTGAAGCTGTTTATCAGGTTTAGGAGTTCTCTGGTGGAATTTTTAGGGTCATTTATATATACTATCATATCATCTGCAAAAAGTGATATTTTGACTTCTCCGTTTCCAATTTGTATCCCCTTTATCTACTTTTGTTGTCAAATTGCTCTGGCTAGGATTTCAAGTGCAATGTTGAATAGGTATGGAGAAAGTGGACAGCCTTGTCTAGTCCCTGATTTTAGTGGGATTGCTTCCAGCTTCTCACTATTTACTTTGATGTTGGCTACTGGTTTACTGTAGATTGCTTTTACATGTTTATGTATGGGCCTTGAAAATCTGAACTTACCAAGACTTTTATAATGAATGGGTGTTCCATTTTGTCAAATGCTTTCTCCGCATCTAAGGAGATGATCATGTGGTTTTTGTCTTTGAGTTTGTTTATATAATGGATTACATTGATGGATTTCCGTATATTCAACCATCCCTGCATTCCTGAAATGAACCCTATTTGGTCAGGATGGATGATTGTTTTGATGTGTTTTTGGATTCGGATAATGAAAATTTTATTGAGTATTTTTGCATCGACTTTTAAAAGGGAAATTGGTCTAAAGTTCTCTATCTTTGTTGGGTCTTTCTGTGGTCTAGGTATCAGAGTAATTGTGACTTCATAGAATGAATTGGGTAGGGTACCTTCTACTTCTATTTTGTGGAATAGTTTGTGAAGAACTGGAATTAGATCTTCTTTGAAGGTCTGATAGAACTCTGCACTAAACCCATCTGGTCCTGACCTTTTTTTGGTTGGGGGAACATTAATGACTGCTTCTATTTCTTTAGAGGATATAGGACTTTTTAGGTCATTAACCTGATCCTCATTTAACTTTAGTACTTGGTATCTGTCTAGAAATTTGCCCATTTCATCAAGGTTTTCCAGTTTTGTTTAGTATAGCCTTTTGTAGAAGGATCTGATGGTGTTTTGGATTTCTTCAGGATCTATTGTCATGTCTCCCTTTTTATTCCTGATTTTGTTAATTAGGATGCTGTCACTGTGCCCTCTAGTGAGTCTGGCTAAGGATTTATCTACCTTGTTTATTTTCTCAAAGAACCAGCTCCTCCATTGGTTGATTCTTTGAATAGTTCTTCTTGTTTCCACTTGGTTGATTTCGACCCTGCTTTGTTTATTTCCTGCAGTCTACTCTTCTTGGGTGAATTTGCTTCCTTTTGTTCTAGAGCTTTTAGGTGTGTTGTCAAGCTGCTAATGTGTGCTCTCTCTACTTTCTTTTTGGAGGCACTCAGAGCTAGGAGTTTTCCTCTTAGAAATGCTTTCATTATGTCACATAAGTTTGGGTACTTTGTGGCTTCATTTTCATTAAACTCTAAACAGTCTTTAATTTCTTTCTTTATTCCGTCCTTGACCATGGTATTATTGAGAAGAGTGTTGTTCAGTTTCCACGTGAATGTTGGCTTTCTATTATTTACATTGTTATTGAAGATCAGCCTTAGTCCATGGTGATCTGATAGGAAGCATGGGACAATTTCAATATGTTTGTATCTGTTGAGGCCTGTTTTGTGATCAATTATATGTTCAATTTTGGAGAAGGTACCATGATATGCTGAGAAGTTGGTATATCCTTTTGTTTTAGGATAAAGTGTTCTGTAGATATCTGATACATCAATTTGTTTCATAACTTCTGTTAGTTTCACTGTGTCCCTGTTTAGTTTCTGTTTCCATGATCTCTCCATTGATGAGAGTGGTGTGTTGAAGTCTCCCACTATTATTGTGTGAGGTGCAATCTGTGGTTTGAGCTTTACTAAAGTTTCTTTAAGAATGTGGCTGTCCTTGCGTTTGGAACATAGATATTCAGAATTGAGAGTTCCTCTTGGAAGATTTTACCTTTGATGAGGATGAAGTGCACCTCCTTGTTTATTTTGATAACTTGGGGTTGGAAGTCGATTTTACTCGATATTAGAATGTCTACTCCAGTTTGTTTCTTCAGACCATTCGCTTGGAAAATTGTTTCCCAGCCTTTAACTCTGATGTAGTTTCTGTCTCTTTCCCTGCGATGTATTTCCTGTAAGCTGGAAAATGTTGGGTCTTGTTTGTGTAGCCAGTCTGCCAGTCTATGTCTTTTTATTGGGGAGTTGAGTCCATTGATATTAAGAGATATTAAGGAAAAGTAATTGTTGCTTCCTATTAATTTTGTTGTTAGAGTTGGTATTCTGTTCTTGTGGCTGTCTTCTTTTAAGTTTGTTGAAGGATTACTTTCTTGCTTCTTCTAGGATGTGGTTTCTGTCCTTGTATTGTTTGTTTTTTTTTTTTTTTCAGTTATTATCCTTTGAAGGGCTGGATTCATGGAAAAATTATGTGTGAATTTGGTTTTGTCATGGAATACTTTGGTTTTTCCATCTATGGTAATTGAAAGTTTGGCTGGGCATAGTAGCCTGGGTCTGTATAACATCTGTCCAGGCTCTTCTGGCTTTCATAGTCTCTGGTAAAAAGTCTGCTGTAATTCTGATTTGCCTGCCTTTATATGTTACTTGACCTTTTTCCCTTGCTTCTTTTAATATTCTATCTTTATTTAGTGCATTTGTTGTTCTGATTATTATGTGTCGGGAGGAATTTCTTTTCTGGTCCAGTCAGTCCATTTGGAGTTCTGTAGGCTTCTTGTATGTTCATGGGCATGTCTTTCTTTAGGTTTGGGAAGTTTTCTTCTATAATTTTGTTGAAGATATTTGCTGACCCTTTAAGTTGAAAATCTTCATTCTCATCTACTCCTATTATCCGTAGGTTTGGTCTTCTTCTCATTGTTTCCTGTATTTCCTGGATTTTTTTTTAATTAGGATCCTTTTGTATTTTGCATTTTCTTTGATTGTTGTACTGATGTTCTCTATGGAATCTTCTGCACCCGAGATTCTCTCTTCCATCTCTTGTATTCTATTGCTGATGCTCGCATTGATGGTTCCAGATTTCTTTCCTAGGGTTTCTATCTCCAGCGTTGCCTCACTTTGGGTTTTCGTTACTGTGTCTACTTCCCTTTTTAGGTCTAGTATGGTTTTGTTCATTTCCATCACGTGTTTGGATGTGTTTTCTTGTTTTTCTTTAAAGACTTCCACCTCTTTGGTTGTGTTTTCCTGTTTTTCTTTAAGGACTTGTAACTCTTTAGCAGTGTTCTCCTGTATTTGTTTAAGTGAGTTATTAAAGTCCTTCTTGATGTCCTCTGCCATCATTATGAGATATGCTTTTAAATTCGGGTCTAGTTTTTTGGGTGTGTTGGGGTACCCAGGACTGACTGAGGTGGGAGTGCTGGGTTCTTATGATGGTGAGTGGTTGTGGTTGCTGTTAGTAAGATTATGTTTGCCTTTCACCATCTGGTAATCTCTGGAGTTCGTTGTTATAGTTGTCTCTAGTTAGAGCTTGTTCCTCTCATGATTCTGTTAGCCTCTATCAGCAGACCTGGAAGACTAGATCTCTCCTGAGTTTTAGTGGTTAGAGCACTCTCTGCAGGAAAGCTCTCCTCTTGCAGGGAAGGTGGACAGATATCTGGTGTTAGGACCTGCCTCTTGGCATTAGATGAAAGCCCCAAACAGGGATTTTCCCAGAATCTGTGTAGCTTCTGTAGTCCACACTCTATGCAGTCTGTATGATGCAGGCAGAAGATGAAAGCCCCAAACAGGGATTATCCCAGAATCTGTGTAGCTTCTGTAGTCCACACTCTATGCAGTCTGTATGATGCAGGGAGAAGATGAAAGCCCCAAACAGGGATTTTCCCAGAATCTGTGTAGCTTCTGTAGTCCACCTATGCAGAGTAGTCTTGGCAGTATCCGGGAACCAAGATGTCTCCCCCAGATGCTGTGGCAAAGTCCTCCCAGGCGGACTGGACACATCTCCTCTGGCAGGGAAGGTTCCTGGACATCTGGATCCCAAAACGTGGTCTGTCCCAGAAGCTCTATGGCTTCTGCCTGTCCTAGAAGCTGTTAGCTTCTGCAGTCCACACTCTCCCCTGTGTAGACTAGTTTAGGCAGAATTCCTGAACCAAAATGGCTCCCCCAGATGCTATGGTAAAGCCCTCCTGGGCAGGGTGGACATCTCTCCTCTGGCAGGGAAGGTGCCCAGGTGTCTGAGGCCTGAAACATGATCTGCCCCAGAAGCTCTGTGGCTTCTGCCCGTCCCAGAAGCTGGTAGCCTCTGCAGTCCACACTCTCAACCCTGCAGACCAGTCTTGGCGGAATCTATTTCTTTCTTCTAATGTTTACTTGAAATGGGATGACTCTGTGTGTCTATGGTCTATAGAAAATGGAACAGGTTTTGAAACACTAGTGCATTATATTTTCCCATATGCATTCATTAAAGCATAAGTTAGAATAGTTTAAATTGCACTTCAAATATGTTCCTTTCTATTATCACAGAAAAAGAACAGTAATACAAGGATAATTCCTTGGGATTCTTCATGTGAAGACATCCTGAGAACCTCCTGAGCCTGTGGATACTTGATATTGTTAAAAGCCAAGATTCCTTGAGAATGATCACCAGATACACTGTAGACAGCACCAGAATCTCTGCCTTCTCTGACTTGGTGTTTTTCTCTAAATTTAATAACTGTCTTGGCAGTAAGTTACATAGCCCTTCATAGTTTCATCCTGTTCTTTCTTTCACACAAGAATATATAAACCTATATACAGTATTACTTATGTGGAGGCCATTGACAGGGGAAAGTATAAGAAAAGATAACAGTCTCCCCTTCTTCATGCTACAGGATGTCATTTTAATTCCATATCACATTTATAAGACATCTTTTACATGCTCATTATCACTATAGCAACATGAAAACCTGCTCCTATATTAATTTTTTGTACAATCATGGAGAACTTTGTCTGTTCAGGACCAACCACTCTTCTCTTATTTATATATGCCCTGGTCATGCTGAATGTTCTATGAATGTGAAGACTTGAATTTTGAACTGTTCCTGAGATTACATTTTCTGCTGGTCCACCTGCATCTGTTACTACTACTACTACTACTACTACTACTACTACTACTACTACTATTACTATTAATGGCTTAGAAAAGGCTAGTCACCATTTAAATTATTTCAAACCATCCCATCAACTATTCAAGATAAACTGTTCTCATTGTAAACAACAACAACAACAACATCAACAACAACAAACTAGACCCATAGGAAACAGAATCATTTATCTAAGATAATATAGCCACAACTGCCATAGAATTTGAGCCCAAGAGATCCTAAGACTAAATACATGATTATCTGACTATCCATGTTGCCACTTCGGTACCTTTAAATTTTGGGAAGTTGGGCTGAAGGACTGAAAAGTCCAAGATCACTTCATAAGTTCTAGAGACGCTGGTGTTAGGCAAGAAAATGGACTGACCACTAGCTAATCAATGATGTTGATTTAACATGATAACATTAGGAATATTAAAAACAAGCCATCTAATAATATTCCATGTCTTTCAACACTCTGTTTAGACTATCATGATCACATACCCACTAGATACTTTCTGGTCATATTGCTTGCATATGAGAACAATCATAGATTTACAGGGAAAGATGCCTCTTGTATGTTTGGACATGATTTTCAAAACTAGGTAACCATGAAGGTTGGACATTTCACAATCTTCCATAAGGTCTGTGAACTAAACCTAAAGTTCATGTTTAGAAAAGTTTACTGGAAGAGAACTCCCTGGAAGATGGTTAAACCACAGCTTTTGAAAGTGCAGAATTAGCATGATGTGAAAAGTGTGAAGGCACAAAATATGTCACCCCTGAAATACCACCACTTCCTCTTTGATGTATTTAGCTTAGTAAGGTAGAAGCTGACTAAGTTAGCATATGGCAATAAGCTAAGTACTTACATAAGTATAAGTAATATACTTAGTTACTTGGAAGCTGTGTCTTAAGTTGGGATCTCCATGCTCAGTTCCTCAATATTTTTGCAGTGTTGATCACATCATTTTAGAAGTTTAAAACTAACTGAATTTTCATTTTAGAAAGAAGTCCTATCATGTCAGTCTCATACTTAAAAATCTTGAGTGGCTCCTACTTCCTGTAGCATCTTCACACTTTCCATTTTAGCCACCTTCACAAGTTGTCATTTTTCATTTGATCCACTTCCTACCACATCTTATTTATTGCTTCAGATTTACAGAAACATCCTCTGTTCCTTAAACTACAGGCAACCACAAGTTCAATTTTTTTTCTTTTTTCTCCTACCACATACTTTTTTGAGGTTTAGCTTAAATGTCCTTGCCTGTGTGAGGCTCTCACACCATGAGCTCTTGGCAGAAGGAGCTATAACCTCTCCATTTGATTTTCCAGTTATGACATGGCCACTTACTGAAATACAGTAACCTCTTTGTAAGAGACCACACTATACCACAGTGATGTGGTTCTTGTGAGGAATCTAGTTCTTCCACACAGATTTATCCTGGACTTACTCCATTATTGAGTGATAGGAAATTCATTCAGACACTAACCCTAAACTGTATGATATTGTCCCTCTTCTCCAAAAATCTATTGCTTTATTCACCATTGCCAATTATAAAAAATGAAGATCAATGGAACTGATCCTCTCTTAGCATTCATGTGTCACCTTCCCCATTGGTTATCAGAAAGGGAGTGATTGGAGGCCTCTGTTATGTTTACTTGTACACTAAAATGATACATTCTAATCAAATGATAAAATAGTAACCACAACATTCAAATAGCCTATAGCCATAAAATAACTACAGATTCTCCTACACCACATCCAAACTACAAGGCAAAACACAGTATAAGAGTGTCATTTTTAACACATCTTATTTTATCTCATAGGCATACTATACAGATCAATTTATACACAAGTTGTCTTTTGTATATGGCAGCAGAAATGCCTATGTTAGCCAAATGAGACATAGGGATGTCAAGTGTGTTATAAAGCTTGCAACTGAATTTGAATCTCAGAATAAGTTTTCAGCAATTTGTAGTCTTAAAAAGTGTTTTCCATGAAAGCTAGACACTACATAACTTACCAAAACAGGGAAGACATATTTGAATGAAAAACTGAGAAGATCCCTCTAACGGACATGAGAAAGGGCCACAAATGCCCATGGTTATAAAGTCTCTTTCAAAAGTGAATAAAAAAAGAGGAAACAAGAAAAAGGATGAACATAGTTTTGACATTTCTAATTTCTCAATTGTTATAGGTATTTGCTTCACTAGGCAGTTAGGAAAAGGCAAGACCAAAATTTTCTCAGAAAAAACAAATACAAACCACCATTTACACATTAAAAATTAAATTAATCATAATTAAACTGAATGGTGAGAGAACATTTAAATACTTTAAGGAAATTGATTTCCTGTACAGGATTACAAGTGACTAAATTACTCTCTGAAAATAGTGAAGACAGTGACTTCCATAGGATTCCTGATAGAGGGTTATTAGTTTCCTATCTGTGTTTGTAAAATAATTGTGAAGAAATGTTCCAAAGTAGAACAGAGTGAACAGAGTTCCAAAATGTTTTAAGACTAAAATTTCCTGTAGAAAAATTCAGATTCATAGAAAAACATAACAGATGGAAGACTTATTATATTTTATTTTATTTTATTTTTTTTTTTTTTTTTACCCACTTTCCTATCACTCATCATGTGCCTTTGTGTGTTTTTTACCCATTTTAAGCACCCTGACTCTTGGTGTCATCTTTAGAATCACTGTGTTACTAAAGGGAATGATTTCCCAATCTGGGAGGTTTGAAGTAGTTGCTGAGTCCCAGGAAAAGGAAGAAGAATGATGGCACTGGAATATGGTGAGCAGGTTAGAAATAGTAAAAATGAGACCATTGCATGAGCAGAAACTTACAGGGGTTTGGATTTTATTCTAAGCAATACTGGTATTCATTGGAGGGATTTAAAGCAGACAGTAAGTTTATCTGATGGTTTGAAGCATGATATTCTTTCTGTCAGTCCTTTTGTTTCATCAATGAGTCTTACCCAATATCAGTTATAAAGAGAACTCTTTTTTTTTTTCTCTGAATTCTGTCATCAAGCAGCCTGTATCCTTTCTCACAGCATGTAATACTTTCCCAAATGAGTCATTTACAGGACTCAAATAATTCAGTAATGGTACACAATTTGTTGTTTTATCTTGAGCTCTGAAAACAATATCTTGCTCATAGTAGACACACAATAAATACTGGTTAAATAAGTGAATAAACATATGAGTGTGTCTCACAGTAGATGCAAATTTTTTTCAATTTTTTAGATATTTTCTTCATTTACATTTCAAATGCTATCCCAAAAATCCCCTATATCCTCCACTCACACTGCTCCCCTACCCACCCACTCCCACTTCTTGGCCCTGGTGTTCCCTGGTACTAGGGCATATAAAGTTTGCAAGACCAAGGGGCCTCTCTTCCCAATGACGGCTGACTAGGCCATCTTCTGCTACACATGCAGCCAGAGAAACGAGCTCTGAGGGTACTGGTTAGTTCATATTGTTCTACCTATAGACAAGGGGTCAATTGTACTGGCTATTTTTGTGTCAACTTGACACAGCTGGAGTTATCACAGAGAAAGGAGCTTCAGTTGAGGAAATGCCTCCATGAGATCCAACTGTAAGGCATTTTCTCAATTAGTGATCAAGGAGGAAAGGCCCCTTGTGGGTGGGACCATCCCTGGGCTGGTAGTCTTGGGTTCTATAAGAGAGTAGGCTGAGCAAGCCAAGGGAGGCAAGCCAGTAAAGAACATCCCTCCATGGCCTCTGCATCGGCTCCTGCTTTCTGACCTGCTTGAGTTCCAGTCCTGACTTCCTTTGGTGATGAACAGCAGTATGGAAGTGTAAGCCGAATAAACCCTTTCCTCCCCAACTTGCTTCTTGGTCATGATGTTTGTGCAGGAATAGAATCCCTGACTAAGACAGTGGTCAAGCTGCTAATGTGTGCTCTCTCTAGTTTCTTTTTTTTTTTTTTTTTTTTTTTTTTTTTTTTTTTTTTAATATTTTTATTACATAATTTCCTCAATTACATTTCCAATACTATCCCAAAAGTCCCCCATAGCGCCCCCCACTTCCCTACCCACCCATTCCCATTCTTTTGGCCCTGGCATTCCCCTATATTGGGGCATATAAAGTTTGCAAGTCCAATGGGCCTCTCTTTCCATTGATGGCCGACTAGACCATCTTTCGATACATATGCAGCTAGAGACAAGAGCTCCGGTTAGTACATCATGTTGTTCCAACAATAGGGTTGCAGATCCCTTTAGCTCCTTGGGTACTTTCTCTAGCTTCTCCATTGGGAGCCCTGTGATACATCCAATAGCTGACTGTGAACATCCACTCCTGTGTTTGCTAGGCCCCGGCATCGTCTCACAAGAGACAGCTATATTTGGGTCCTTTCAGCAAGATCTTGCTAGTGTATGCAATGGTGTCAGCGTTTAGAAGCTGATTATGGGACGGATCCCTGGATACAGCAGTCTCTAAATGGTCCATCCTTTCATCACAGCTACGAACTTTGTCTCTGTAGCTCCTTCCCTGGGTGTTTTGTTCCCAATTCTAAGAAGGTGCACAGTGTCCACACTTTGGTCTTCATTCTTCTTGAGTTTCATGCGTTTAGCAAATTGTATCTTATATCTTGGGTATCCTAAGTTTTGGGCTAATATCCACTTATCAATGAATACATATTGTGTGAGTTCTTTTGTGATTGTGTTACTTCACTCAAGATGATGCCCTCCAGGTCCATCCATTTGGCTAGGAATTTCATAAATTCATTCTTTTTAATAGCTGAGTAGTACTCCATTGTGTAAATGTACCATAATTTCTGTATCCATTCCTCTGTTGAGGGACATCTGGGTTCTTTCCAGCTTCTGGCTATTATAAATAGGGCTGCTATGAACATAGTGGAGCATGTGTCCTTTTTACCAGTTGGGACATCTTCTGGATATATGCCCAGGAGAGGTATTGCTGGATCCTCCGGTAGTACTATGTCCAATTTTCTGAGGAACCGCCAGACTGATTTCCAGAGTGGTTGTACAAGCTTGCAATCCCACCAACAATGGAGGAGTGTTCCTCTTTCTCCACATCCTCGCCAGCATCTGCTGTCACCTGAATTTTTGATCTTAGCCATTCTGACTGGTGTGAGGTGGAATCTCAGGGTTGTTTTGATTTGCATTTCCCTGATGATTAAGGATGTTGAACATTTTTTCAGGTGCTTCTCTGCCATTCGGTATTCCTCAGGTGAGAATTCTTTGTTCAGTTCTGAGCCCCATTTTTTAATGGGGTTATTTGACTTTCTGGAGTCCACCTTCTTGAGTTCTTTATATATATTGGATATTAGTCCCTTATCTGATTTAGGATAGGTGAAGATCCTTTCCCAATCTGTTGGTGGTTTTTTTGTCTTATTGATGGTGTCTTTAGCCTTGCAGAAGCTTTGTAGTTTCATGAGGTCCCACTTGTCAATTCTCGATCTTACAGCACAAGCCATTACTGTTCTATTCAGGAATTTTTCCCCTGTGCCCATATCTTCAAGGCTTTTCCCCACTTTCTCCTCTATAAGTTTCAGTGTCTCTGGTTTTATGTGAAGTTCCTTGATCCACTTAGACTTGACCTTAGTACAAGGAGATAGGAATGGATCGATTCGCATTCTTCTACATGTTAACAACCAGTTGTGCCAGCACCATTTGTTGAAAATGCTGTCTTTCTTCCACTGGATGTTTTTAGCTCCCTTGTCGAAGATCAAGTGACCATAGGTGTGTGGGTTCATTTCTGGGTCTTCAATTCTATTCCATTGGTCTATTTGTCTGTCACTATACCAGTACCATGCAGTTTTTATCACAATTGCTCTGTAGTAGAGCTTTAGGTCCGGCATGGTGATTCCACCAGAGGTTCTTTTATCCTTGAGAAGAGTTTTTGCTATCCTAGGTTTTTTGTTATTCCAGATGAATTTGCAGATTGCACTTTCTAATTCGTTGAAGAATTGATTTGGAATTTTGATGGGGATTGCATTGAATCTGTAGATTGCTTTTGGCAAGATAGCCATTTTTACAATGTTGATCCTGCCAATCCATGAGCATGGGAGATCTTTCCATCTTCTGAGATCTTCTATAATTTCTTTCTTCAGAGACTTGAAGTTTTTATTATACAGATCTTTCACTTCCTTAGTTAGAGTCACGCCAAGATATTTTATATTATTTGTGACTATTGAGAAGGGTGTTGTTTCCCTAATTTCTTTCTCAGCCTGTTTATTTTTTGTGTAGAGAAAGGCCATTGATTTGTTTGAGTTAATTTTATATCCAGCTACTTCACCGAAGCTGTTTATCAGGCTTAGGAGTTCTCTGGTGGAATTTTTAGGGTCACTTATATATACTATCATATCATCTGCAAAAAGTGATATTTTGACTTCATCTTTTCCAATTTGTATCCCTTTGATCTCCTTTTGTTGTCGAATTGCTCTGGCTAGGACTTCAAGTACAATGTTGAATAGGTATGGAGAAAGTGGACAGCCTTGTCTAGTCCCTGATTTTAGAGGGATTGCTTCAAGCTTCTCACCATTTACTTTGATGTTGGCTACTGGTTTGCTGTAGATTGCTTTTATCATGTTTAGGTATGGGCCTTGAATTCCTGATCTTTCCAAGACTTTTATCATGAATGGGTGTTGGATCTTGTCAAATGCTTTTTCCGCATCTAAGGAGATGACCATGTGGTTTTTATCTTTGAGTTTGTTTATATACTGGATTACGTTGATGGATTTCCGTATATTGAACCATCCCTGCATCCCTGGGATGAAACCTACTTGGTCAGGATGGATGATTGTTTTGATGTGTTCTTGGATTCGGTTAGCAAGAACTTTATTGAGGATTTTTGCATCAATATTCATAAGGGATATTGGTCTGAAGTTTTCTATCTTTGTTGGGTCTTTTTGTGGTTTAGGTATCAGAGTAATTGTGGCTTCATAGAATGAGTTGGGTAGAGTACCTTCTGTTTCTATTTTGTGGAATAGTTTGTGAAGAACTGGGATTAGATCTTCTTTGAAGGTCTGATAGAACTCTGCACTAAACCCATCTGGTCCTGGGCTTTTTTTAGTTGGGAGACTGTTAATGACTGCTTCTATTTCTTTGGGGGATATAGGGCTGTTTAGATCATTAACCTGATCTTGATTCAACTTTGGTACCTGGTATCTGTCTAGGAACTTGTCCATTTCATCCAGGTTCTCCAGTTTTGTTGAGTATAGCCTTTGGTAGAAGGATCTGATGGTGTTTTGGATGTCTTCAGGATCTGTTGTTATGTCTCCTTTTTCATTTCTGATTTTGTTAATTAGGATGCTTTCCCTGTGCCCTCTAGTGAGTCTGGCTAAGGGTTTATCTATCTTGTTGATTTTCTCAAAGAACCAGCTCCTTGATTGGTTGATTCTTTGAATAGTTTTTCTTGTTTCCACTTGGTTGATTTCACCCCTGAGTTTGATTATTTCCTGCCGTCTACTCCTCTTGGGTGAATTTGCTTCCTTTTGTTCTAGTGCTTTTAGGTGTGTTGTCAAGCTGCTAATGTGTGCTCTCTCTAGTTTCCTTTTGGAGGCACTCAGAGCTATGAGTTTTCCTCTTAAAAATGCTTTCATTGCGTCCCATAAGTTTGGGTATGTTGTGGCTTCATTTTCATTGAACTCTAAAAAGTCCTTAATTTCTTTCTTTATTCCTTCCTTGACCAAGGTATCATTGAGAAGAGTGTTGTTCAGTTTCCACGTGAAGGTTGGCTTTCTATTATTTATTTTGTTATTGAAGATCAGCCTTAGTCCATGGTGATCTGATAGGATGCATGGGACAATTTCAATATTTTTATATCTGTTGAGGCCTGTTTTGTGACCAATTATGTGGTCAATTTTGGAGAAGGTACCATGAGGTGCTGAGAAGAAGGTATATCCTTTTGTTTTAGGATAGAATGTTCTGTAGATATCTGCCAGATCCATTTGATTCATAATTTCTCTTAGTTTCACTGTGTCCCTGTTTAGTTTCTGTTTCCATGATCTGTCCATTGGTGAAAGTGGTGTGTTGAAGTCTCCCACTATTATTGTATGAGGTGCAATGTGTGCTTTGAGATTTACTAAAGTTTCTTTAATGAATGTGGCTGCCTTTGTATTTGGAGCATAGATATTCAGGATTGATAGTTCCTCTTGGAGGATTTTACCTTTGATGAGTATGAAGTGTCCCTCCCTGTCTTTTTTAATGACTTTGGGTTGGAAGTCAATCTTATCAGATATTAGAATGGCTACTCCAGCTTGTTTCTTCATGCCATTTGCTTGGAGAATTGTTTTCCAGCCTTTCATTCTGAGGTAGTGTCTATCCTTTTCTCTGAGATGAGTTTCCTGTAAGCAGCAAAATGTTGGGTCTTGTTTGTGTAGCCAGTTTGTTAGTCTATGTCTTTTTATCGGGGAGTTGAGTCCATTGATATTAAGAGATATTAAGGAAAAGAAATTGGTGTTTCCTGTTATTTTTGATGTTAAAGTTGGCATTTTGTTCTTGTGGCTGTCTTCTTTTAGGTTTGTTGAGGGATTACCTTCTTGTTGATTCTAGGGCGTGGTTCCTGTCCTTGTATTGGTTTTTTTCTGTTATTATCCTTTGAAGGGCTGGATTCGTGGAGAGATAATGTGTGAATTTGGTTTTGTCGTGGAATACTTTGGTTTCTCCATCTATGTTAATTGAGAGTTTGGCTGGGTATAGTAGCCTGGGCTGGAATTTGTGTTCTTTTAGTGTCTGTATAACATCTGTCCAGGATCTTCTGGCTTTCATAGTCTCTGGTGAAAAATCTGGTGTAATTCTGATAGGCTTGCCTTTATATGTTACTTGGCCTTTTTCTCTTACTGCTTTTAGTATTCTATCTTTATTTAGAGCATTTGTTGCTCTGATTATTATGTGTCGGGAGGTATTTCTTTTCTGATCCAGTCTATTTGGAGTTCTGTAGGCTTCTTGTATGTTCATGGGCATCTCTTTCTTTAGATTTGGGAAGTTTTCTTCTATAATTTTGTTGAAGATGTTTGCTGGTCCTTTGAGTTGAAAATCTTCATTCTCATCCACTCCTATTATCCGTAGGTTTGGTCTTCTCATTATGTCCTGTATTTCTTGGATGTTTTGAGTTAGGATCTTTTTGCATTTTCCATTTTCCTTGATTGTTGTGCCGATGTTCTCTATGGAATCTTCTGCACCTGAGATTCTCTCTTCCATCTCTTGTATTCTGTTGCTGATGCTTGCATCTATGGTTCCAGATTTCTTTCCTAGGGTTTCTATCTCCAGTGTTGCCTCATTTTGGGTTTTCTTTATTGTGTCTACTTCCCTTTTTAGGTCTAGTATGGTTTTGTTCATTTCCATCATCTGTTTGGATGTGTTTTCCTGTTTTTCTGTAAGGACTTCTACCTGTTTGATTATGTTATCATGTTTTTCTTTAAGGATTTGTAACTCTTTAGCAGTGTTCTCCTGCAATTCTTTAAGGGATTTTTGTGCTTCCTCTTTATTGTCTTCTTCCTTTTTAGCAGTGTTCTCCTGCATTTCTTTAAGTGTGTTATTAACGTCCTTCTTGAAGTCCTCTATCATCATCAGGAGATATGCTTTTAAATCCGTGTCTAGCTTTTCCGGTGTGTTGGGGTGCCCTGGACTGGGTGAAGTGGGGGTGCTGGGTTCTGATGATGGTGACTGGTCTTGGTTTCTGTTAGTAAGATTATTACGTTTACCTTTCGCCATCTGGTAATCTCTGGGGTTAGTTGTTATCGTTGTCACTATTTAAAGATTGGAGCAGAAGCTTTGTTCCACTCACCAGCAGTCCCAAAATCCTGCGGCGGGGGTCGTGGGTAGCTGGCGGGTGTCAGGCAACCCTGCGCTCCCGCTACCCTGGCGCTGATCCGGCCGGGTGAGGCCTGTGGCCCTACTCAGGCTGGTTTCTGCTTCCCTAACTAATGCAGTCTCAGGTCCCGCGCAATTGGATTGGAGCAGAAGCTGTGCTCCCCTCACCAGAAGTCTTAAGATCCTGTGGCGGGTGTGAGTGTCAGCAGACCCTGCGCCCCAGCTGCTCAGGTGCTTTTCTGACCGGAAGAGGCTTGTGGCCCTGTGTGGGCCGGATTTCTCTCTCCCCAACCAGAGCAGTCTCAGGTCCCGCGTGATTGGACTGGAGCAGAAGCTGTGTTCCACTCACCAGCAGTCCCAAAATCCTGCGGCGGGGGTCGTGGGTAGCTGGCGGGTGTCAGGCAACCCTGCGCTCCCGCTACCCTGGTGCTGATCCGGCCGGGTGAGGCCTGTGGCCCTACTCAGGCTGGTTTCTGCTTCCCTAACTAATGCAGTCTCAGGTCCCGCGCAATTGGATTGGAGCAGAAGCTGTGCTCCCCTCACCAGAAGTCTTAAGATCCTGTGGCGGGTGTTGTGGGCAGTTGGCGAGTGTCAGCAGACCCTGCGCCCCAGCTGCTCAGGTGCTTTTCTGACCGGAAGAGGCTTGTGGCCCTGTGTGGGCCGGATTTCTCTCTCCCCAACCAGAGCAGTCTCAGGTCCCGCGTGATTGGACTGGAGCAGAAGCTGTATTCCACTCACCAGCAGTCCCAAAATCCTGCGGCGGGGGTCGTGGGTAGCTGGCGGGTGTCAGGCAACCCTGCGCTCCCGCTACCCTGGTGCTGATCCGGCCGGGTGAGGCCTGTGGCCCTACTCAGGCCGGTTTCTGCTTCCCTAACTAATGCAGTCTCAGGTCCCGCGCAATTGGATTGGAGCAGAAGCTGTGCTCCCCTCACCAGAAGTCTTAAGATCCTGTGGCGGGTGTTGTGGGCAGTTGGCGAGTGTCAGCAGACCCTGCGCCCCAGCTGCTCAGGTGCTTTTCTGACCGGAAGAGCTTATTATATTTTAAATAATATTACATTTATTTCAAATAAAACAGACTGAGAAAATGTGGAAAAGGAGTCATCGGGTATAGTTTTCTTTAAGTTAATATAAATGATCCTAAAGTGTGGCCTCTATAGGTCAATTATGGAACCACTACATAGTCCCAAAGGTAGCCAGGCAATTTAGAATGAAAACAGATATAAATGCATTGGGGTTTAGCCTAATGATGGCCATTTTGTGATCACTTGTACAGTCTTCTTTAGTTCTTCCACCTCTCAAAGAGCCCCAGGACAGTGCTCAAAAGCATATTCTTTTAACAAATGTTTTTCTTGAAAAAGAAATTACTAAGAGGCAATTTGTGAACTAATCTGTTCATTGTATATGTTTCTTTTTCCTTTTATGTATACTATCTCTTGACAGATTTAGTGTTTCTTGAGTCAGGCTGAGAATAATATTTCAGTGAACTTATATTCAATGGAGCCTATCAGTAGTATTACAGTTCAGTCAATAGGTTTAATTTACAGTTTCCACTGGACAGACAGCTATATCATCTTGGACAGGGCATGAGACTTTCTTCTGTTTTGCTTTCTTCTTCTCTACAGTGGTTGTTACAACAACTACAAGCTAGGTCTGCAGCTTGAGGCTATTAACAGGAAGAAATGACTATGTGTACACTGGAGGCCATAGCACATCACACCATGTGCAAATACAGTTAGTACTTTTGGTACAGCCAGAGATCTGACACTTTAGGGCGAATTCAATTTAAAATTTGATCTCTTTTCTAGGTGTCAGCCAATCCCCTTATGGGCTCAGGATCCCTAGAATCTCTAGTCCTATGGTTTAAATGACTTTTACCTCAAGGAAGTTGCTGACTGTTTTCGTACATCAGTTATACTGGATTGGATATCCTGGTGATTTTCTAAGGCAGATCTGAGAACCTGGACAAAAACACTTCCTCATCTTTTTCTTCATTTTCAAGTAAGACACCTTGCATAGGAGCTGGCTGCATAAGGCTATAACAGAATCAACATCTTGACATATATTTGTCTGTCTTCATTAGAATATTCTGGACCAGGTAGGCCTGGTGATTCTTCTATAAGTATCCCCACTTCTTACTTCTGCCTGCTAGTTATGTCAACAAAGTACTCATTCTGATAGTGATATCAGGATCCCCCCCCCCTTTAGTCTTTCTTCTGTTTCATTTTTTTAAGAGGAGGGTGTTTGGAACATATTTGTCTTTATAAAATAAAATGTACTTATTATTACAAAAACTTGACACTTCACTGCCATCTGTGGCTCCTGCCACTCTATAACCTTCAGCTGCCACCCAAGAATATCCTTGACACTAGGTTTCTTCTTGATAATATATGCACTGCTGAGAATGCCTGATTCTGTCTCCTTGTATTTCAGGAACTCCTATTTATCTTTATTAAACAAAGCTCAAGCACTGAAAAATCAGCATGTTGAGTTTGCCTTGCCCAGCCAACTACATAAAGCCTTCCCTCCATAGGTATCCAAAGTAAACTGTACATGCCACAGTTATGGAGCATTTGCAGCAATTTTACAGTTATTTTTGAATCAAATATCTCTTCTGTTTCAAAGATGTCAAAGTCCATCTTCTTTGGTCAAGGCATCTAGGATGCAGATATTCTATTACCTCATCAAACACTTGAGTGAGTAAGCAAAGAAGCACACAAATAAATATCTTCTAAGAAACTGTAGTGACAATTTTGAGATTTTGATTTCTTGAAAAACACATAAATAGTATAAAAATATGTTTTAATTTTAATCTCAGGTATGGGATATGCAGCTGCTTCAAATGTCCATTGACTATGATTTGCCTCATCCACTACTAGGGCATGATTTTGCCAGCTGCAGATAGTTTCTGTGATTATGTGACACTTGAAATTCTGGGGAATTTTCAGAGGGTTTGATATGGAATCATAGGGTTCCAAGAGGTGAGATGGGTTGCTCTTTGGCTGTTAATGCTGTGGTTTAAGTAGTAGTGATGAAGAACAAGAAGAAGAGGAGGAGGAGGAAGAAGGAGAAGAAAAAGATGAAGGAGGAGGAGGAGGAGGAGGAGGAGGAGGAGGAGGAGGAGAAGAAGAAGAAGAAGAAGAAGAAGAAGAAGAAGAAGAAGAAGAAGAAGAAGAAGAAGAAGAAGAAGAAAACAAGAAGAAAAAGAAGAACAAGAACAAGAAGAAAAAGAAGAAGAAGAAGAAGAAGAAGAAGAAGAAGAAGAAGAAGAAGAAGAAGAAGAAGAAGAAGAAGAAGAAGAAGAAGAAGGAGAAGAAAAATAAGAACTAGAAGAATAACAACTAGAAGAACAAGAACTAGAAGAACAAGAAGAACATGGCACTGGTGAAGGGAAATTTAGATATCCTGACAGTGAAGATCAAACTTGCCCCAAGGAACTCAACACCTCTAATCAGCAGGAAATAGGCAAGCGATAATGTAATCCCCATTCTGACCCCTGACTTTATTCAGGGAGATCTTTTCTTTCCTTTCCCCTTCTATCTTTTTTCTCTCCTATCTAGTAGTGTTAGGGGATTGAAATGGTAGAGGAAACGTATGGAAGGAAAAAGAACCCACAAAGTAACCAAAGATAGCTACAAGAAACAGACTCTCATGCTTGATAATCACAATCAGGATGCTCACATTTCATGTTTTTAGAAATATCTTTCTTACGTCCCACATTTCAAGATCCAGGCAATGTTCCTCTTTTTTTCTTTCATTTCTCTAGAATCAAAACCCACAAATTCTAACTTCATAAAGTTAATGAAGTGATGAAACTTGATGAATTTTGGAGTAGAAGGTGGTTTATTTTTTCTGACTAACAAACAAACAATGTGAATTATAGCAGTTTTGGTCCAGGCTTTGTCTACTGACACCAGAACTTTCCAGGAAATGAAATCTCAAATAAACAGTGTCACATCCAGTAAAGAATGTGCACATGCCACACACAGAATTCCATAGCACTCCACAACAAATAGCCTTTTGCTGACAGTTACTTAGGAATGACTGATTATACTTATAAAATGCAAATGTATTATTAGATTAATTGAATATAATTTAAGCTGCTAGCTTGAGCAAAGGAGTGAATCTGTAAGAGTTGTAAAGTAGGAAGACAAAGGACAGGACAGTAGAAGGCTAAATCTTGGAAAAAGATTCTCAAATATCAGAGAGCCCCATTGAACGAACACTTCAAATTAACAAGCCATCGAGGGACTCTGATGTTCAAGCTGCCTGACATCTCACCCAAGGGACAGCATTCAAGAGGAGTGCCATTTTTCTTGGAAAAAGATTTTCACAGAACTTTCATGAGTCACCAATTAAAAAGTTTAGGCTAACAGGGCAGTCATGGCACACGCCTTTAATGCCAGCACTTGGGAGGCAGAGGCAGGTGGATTTCTGAGTTCAAGGCCAGCCTGGTCTACAGAGTGAGTTTCAGGACAGCCAGGGCTACACAGAGAAACCCAGTCTTGAAAAACCAAACACCAAAACAAAACAAAACAAAACAAAAGTTTAGGCTCAATATAATTAAGTAACATAATTATGAACCCTCCTTCTGTTTTCTCTTTTCTTTTTTTTCTTTTGTCTCAGAATTTTACTGCTGCTTTCTTTTTAATGGTGCTGAAGAACGAACTCAGGACCTAACAGACACTAAGCACATGTTCTAATCCTGAACTCTTCTTTTTCTCCAAGCTCCTCTAGAATTGCAGGTGAGTTTATACAGAAGTAGTAAGTCACACACTGGATCCAGACCTTCATGTTAAAATGCATAGATAATCTAACAGAAATTCAAATTCAATTTTAAAATTTTATGATGGTTGTTCATTCAACAGGGTGTCTGCACAGGAAGTGATCACAAGATATCTAAGACTCAATAAGTTTTATATAAAAATAGAAAGTGTGAAGGATTCCTTAGGCTTCCATCATACAGGAGGATGGGGGCTTAAATGGAACAGAGAAAGCATATGTTAGTGACTTTATAGCCACTGGCTCTAGAGTTGCACTATTATAACTAAAATACTAAGAAGGCAGAGCAGTCACTAATTGGGCTACATTTTTAAAAACATCATCTCTTGTACCAGATTTGTTTTTCAGAGTTATGCTTATTAAGTTATAAAATATAATATTTATTAAGAACCTGGGTTGCATCAGGCACTGTTTTAAATAGATTAGGCTATTACTTCACTTAATTTTCTAAACAGGCACAAGAGATAGAAACTATTATCCTTATTACCTAGATGGAAAAATTGAGAAACAAAGAATCAAAGCAAGTTACCAAAGTTTAAGTTTAGGTAACTAGGAAGTTGCTGATCCGAGGTATGAATAAAACAGGTGGTCTAGCTCCAGTGTCCTGAGGGCTTCTTGTTTCTCTGTTTCGTTTTGTTTTTGTTGTTGTTTGTTTTTCAAGACAGGTTTTTTTTTTTCCTGTGTACTCTGGCTGTCCTGGGTACACTTGCTGTGTATAGCATGTGTTAGTTAGGATTTTACTATTAACAGACACCATGACCAAGGAAATTCTTGTAAGGATACTATTTAATTGGAGCTGGCTTACAGGTTGAGCATTTCTGTCTGTTATCATCATGGCGGAAACATGGAAGTTTCCAGGCAAGCATGGTGCAGGAGGAGCTGAGAGTTCTACATCTTGCTCTGAAGGCTGCTATGAGAAAACTGGCTTCTAGGCAGCTACGACAAGAGTATTAAAGCTCCCACAGTGACACACCTACTCTAACAATGCCACACCTCCTAGTGATGCCATGCCACAGGCCAAGCATATACAAACCATCACACCAGGCTAGTCTCTAGTTTAGAGTTCTGCCTACCCTTCAAGTTCTGGGATTAAAGGTGTGTGCCTCTATGTCCAACTTAGTGTCCTGTGTTTTTGACCCTGTGTCAGTGCTGCTGCACAACACACACTTGAAAGAAAATGCTACTTTTTATTTTGCAGTTTAAGTTGTATTTTTATATGAATTCTCATAAATCTTTCAGAGGTTAAAGCTGTGAATTTAAAACATGGAACAAAACCAAAACCAAACAAAATATTCAAATAACAACAACAACAACTTCTGAGTTCAATATTTTCAGAGATAGGATACTGTATTCACTATGCTTGCTATTTGACATTTATCCTTGAAATTGAATTGAACTCAGTTAACAGTAATTTAGGGTAACATGTTGAGGACCAGAGCACAGAGATTCAATATGTAGGGATGACCTGATTTTTATTTCAATCTAGAGCAAATAAAATATTCTGGAAGATTATCATTGAATACAAACGAGAAGCCTGAAGTTCAGAGTGTTCAGATGACCTGCCCAAGACCAGGTAAGTAGTCAGAGTGACCTAAAACCAAATTCAGGTGAACTAGTTGCTGTTTCCATTCCACCACTTCATTTCTATCAAATTGGCAAAACATTGAAATAAAATTAATTTCCAGAATAAGCATCTGTGCTCCATAAGGACAAATGTTTGATTTTTTTTGCATGTTTCCCCAAATAACTCATTTAATTTGGGAATGATTCAAAGAGAAATGGAAAGATCAAAAGGAGACAGAAAGGAGGGAGGATTCCACAAAATCTAGACCTCTGAGTGTGTGCATTTGGGTTTTAGTTGTTGAAAAGTTTCTCTTTTTAACCTTACTCAGTTGTAAAAGTAGGCATGAAACCATTTCCCTGCTTATAGCAGTGCCTGTGGGCAAATGTGGAGGTCTCTAGCTTTGTGCTAAGGCTCTTAGAACAGAGAACATGCTCTAAACCAAGCTTCTACAAAAGGCTTTATAGAAAGCATAGCATCTGCTCAATGCATCTTTTCTATTATGTATGGTAACAATGCTGGAATGCTAAGAATGTGCAACTAGAGATTTCTAATTGGTTTGTTTAATTGTTTTTTCATAAGAGATTGTGTCAAATATCTAGAGATATTTTATTGGTTTATTTATTTGTCTGTCAAATCAGGGCACTTGTCCTTGGACATCCATCCAAGGACATTTGACAATATGTAGAGACATTTCCACTGTTAAATTGTTTTTTCATGGTGGTGGTAAATGATAGTGGCAATTAGTGGGTAGAGTTTGAAGATATTATAAAATCCCACACTGTAATTTAAAAATGTCAATAGTGCAAGGTTGAGAAATACCTATATAAAAATATTACATAAGCAGTTTTTAAAATTTTTAATATTTTTATTACATATTTTCCTCAATTACATTTCCAATGCTATCCCAAAAGTCCCCCATACCCTCCCCCCCCACTTCCCTATCCACCCATTCCCATTTTTTTGGCCCTGGCGTTCCCCTGTACGGGGGCATATAAAGTTTGCATGTCCAATGGGCCTCTCTTTCCAGTGATGGCTGACTAGGCCATCTTTTGATACATATGCAGCTAGAGACAAGAGTTCCGGGGTACTGGTTAGTTCATAATGTTGTTCCACCTATAGGGTTGCAGATCCCTTTAGCTCCTTGGGTACTTTCTCTAGCTTCTCCATTGGGAGCCCTGTGATCCATCCAATAGCTGACTGTGAGCATCCACTTCTGTGATTGCTAGGCCCCGGCATAGTCTCACAAGAGACAGCTATATCTGGGTCCTTTCAGCAAAATCTTGCTAGTGTATGCAATGGTGTCAGCGTTTGGAAGCTGATTATGGAATGGATCCCTGGATATGGCAGTCTCTAGATGGTCCATCCTTTTGTCTCAGCTCCAAACTTTGTCTCTGTAACTCCTTCCATAGGTGAGAACCCAGATGCCCCTCAACAGAGGAATGGATACAGAAAATGTGTTACATTTACACAATGGAGTACTACTCAGCTATTAAAAAGAATGAATTTATGAAATTCCTAGGCAAATGGATGGACCTGGAGGGCATTATCCTGAGTGAGGTAACACAATCACAAAGGAACTCACACAATATATACTCCCTGATAAGTGGATATTAGCCCAAAACTTAAGATACCCAGGATATAAGATACAATTTGCTAAATGCATGAAACTCAAGAAGAATGAAGACCAAAGTGTGGACACTGTGCCCCTTCATAAGCAGTTTTTTATTTCTACATTTTAAAATACAAGTAAAACACAATTTATAAAAATATAAATAAAAATGCCACACCAAATATTTTCTGAAAACAAGACCATGTCAGCAACCTACTGTTAGAGTGATCAACAATATTTTCCTTTTGAGATGGAGTCTCATGTAGCCCTGGCTGTCTTTGGACTCACTATGAAACTGATTACTAAAATGAGAGGCATGCACTCCATACCCATTTTTATGAGTTTGGGGGGATTGAACCCATGGCTTCATGCATGTTAGGCTGCATTCTACTATCTGAGCTGTATCTAAGATGAATAATCTTTAATGGACCTATGAAGAAGACAAAAGACCCCGAGAAAGTGGCAGGGAATCATGAGTTTGGCGACATATATACTTAAACAATGAATGCTTTGACCTCTATGTTATCTGAGAAACAATTTGTTTTACAGCTACTATCCAGGACATTCTGCAGATGAAGCCCTTCAAAACCACCATTGTATGATTCAGACAATGAACTCTTGATTCCGACTATTCTTTTGTTTCTAACTGCACTCCATACCCACCCTTTTTAACCAGCACATCAAAAGAAAATGTACATTTATTTGCAAATATAGTCATCAAAAGGAGCTGCTATTAGCTGTGTCTCCAATGCCTGCTCCTCTTAGCCATATCTAGGTCAAGTTTCTCCTACCATGACTACAGGATCATTTTTTTTCCATTAAAGCAATTTCTGATTTCTGTGGAAAGATGATTTCCTTTTTCCACTATTCTCACAACCTTATTCTATCTTAAGAGAAGATAAGGCAGTCAGAAGCAGCTGGTTATTATCTGTATTTGGCCCTGCATGGTCTGGCATCATCTCCAACTGATATGATTACATGAGTTCTGGTTTTATTTGCTTGTATATTTTCCCCAATGGATGACAATAATATTTGCTTGAATACTTGAATAAAAAAATTTCTTCAAGGGATAAGTTATTTCTTATCCTTTAAAGACAAGAATCATTCTATTCTTGGAGTAAACTGAGAAAAATATAACCACAGGAGGATTTCTGAAAATACCACAAAAATGAATCCATTGTGGAGTTTCTGTATAGAGTTAACATATTACTACTGAGACCATTAAATGTTAGTTGAACACTTACCAAGATCTTTAACAAGTGAGAGCGCTTCCCATGATATGAAGGCTCCACCACCATCATCCAGGGCACCCTGCCCAACATCCCAGCTATCCAAATGTCCACTGACCAAGACAACCTAGAATAAATAATAATAATAATAATAATAAAACAATAAGAGAAACATGACAGCAAAAAGACACACTCAGGTATTTCAAACACTAAGATCAAAATTCTTATATTTGTCTTAGAATGTGTCTGAGACACATACTGTTTCTAGTGAGAAGCTAGGTACTACAGTATCAGTACAATTCTATGTTCATCTTCAGAATGATAAAAGCCCTCCCTTTGTGCCTTCTATTAATAATATTGTAGATGTTTCTTTTATTTCCTCAGAGGAAGGGATGAGATGAGAGCTGTGCCCAGACATTATAAATACACTTGAATTGAGCCCAGAGTATTTCTATTTAACTATACCTAGGCTGAGTTCTGGAAGCTTCTAGTGTCCAGACAATCTAATCTTCTGCAAGTACAGATCTTGAAGGCTTCAGCTTCTAGCCTCTGTCTGTTAACCTAGGCCTAGAGTAATTCAGCCTCCTCTGAGACTTACTGCTGAATATTCTCACTTTCTAGCTCTTTCGGAACTCTGGCTAGCTGACTCAAATCAGCTGTTCTGGCTCAAATTCCTCTCTAAGCTTACTAATTCAATTCACTTCTCCTGGATTCTGACTGAATTGTTCTGCTTGGAAAAATTACCTCTGAAGTCCACAAACTGAATGGAACTACATGAACTTAACTAAACTCAATTGAATTTGGTTGAACTGCCTTGAACTCAACTGTCTCTTCTCTCTCTGCACTGCTCTTAAGTAGCCTCTCCATTTATTCTCATGAGAGTTGGGCATACATACCCTGTCAACTTTTTCTATGATTCATCGCTTTGTCTGCCCTTCAATTAGATGTCATTGTTGGGGATTAAAGATGTGTACTAAAGACATGTCTGTATTCCAGCCAGAAATATAAAGTTGTCTACTGCTGGAGTGTCTATATTCCAGCTGGATCACACAGACCCAGGTCTTTGGATTTAACACTAGCAAGAGTAGCTATGTTTCTGGATAAAAATTCCTCTCTAACTTTTCCTTTCTGTTTAAGCTAAAAATTGTACACAGTTTAACTATTACAAAATAACATAATCTTGACTACTAAGGGCATTGGTTTATTGCTAACTGATTTTCCATCAGTTTATGGCTTAAAGTAAAAATTACATAAAATGGAGCTCAAGACTTCAACCATATTCTCAACTGGTTATTGATTTAGAACATACTTAATAAACATATCAAATTTAATCTAAATGGATATGAGAAAAATAACTTTTACATTATGAATTACTTTGATATTTATATTTCCCTTTAAGAGAGTGGAAAGTTATTTTACCAGGAGAAAAATCCATGTCTATACACAATAAAGGACATACACACCAGAATGCTATACAGCTACCCTGGAAAACCATCTTACCTAAGGACTATGAACATACACAAAGACTATAACTCAGAAATCTTACTCCTAGTTGTATGGTGTACTCAGAAGTGTGTGTGTGTGTGTGTGTGTGTGTGTATACTTTAACCAAGACACTTTTCATAACAGAATATGAATAGCCCTATCCTCATCTGAAAAGGAAAATATTCAAGTGTCTGTTAAAAGTAGAATGAACAAACTGTATTCATGTGTGGAACACCACACAATAGTAAGAACAAACAACTGCAATGCATAATAAACAGCATGAAGAATAAAAGAAGCCAGGCACCAAATAATACTCTATGTATATCTCCAGCTACATAAAGCATAAAACCAAACAAATCAGGGAAGTGGTCTCCTGTGTAAAGGAGTATGAGAAAATGGAAGGAGGTACAGGTGAGCTTTTGTAGAGCTATCATGCTGCTTCTGATGTGGTGCTGGTTATGAAGGTGTGTTTAATTCATACAGTTAGCACATATGAACTCTTCCTGACAACATTAAACTCAATAACATTTTTGGAAATCAATGTACAGTAAGCTGTCAGAGAACCAAAGCTGAACCAATATTCTTCATGGCTAACATGAAAATTCACCATTACTTTAGGGAGAGCGTTTGTGGCATATAATATCACTGTGACCTCTGTACCACATATTCACTGAGCAGCTGAAAGACCTCCTGATATCTTACAGGGAACCCAGCCTAGTATGATTTCATTGTAGTCACGAACAAATATAATGACCCATAAATAATAAATGGGTCATATAATTAACCCAGATGAATCATTTCTAAGGGGGAATTTAAAACAAAACAAAAAATAAAAAGAGCATGTTGCCATAGCAGAGTCTTCTGACATAGAAAGTGGTGTCATCCAGAGAAGTCAGGGTGAGATCTGTCAACATCCTCACAGCCCAGGACCATTGTCCTATGAAAGCTGCAGCAGACTAAAATGTAAGAATGTGTTTCAATTAACATTTTCTTAGTTAATTCAGGAGTACCCACATCAAGGCAGCCATCATTTTATATTTCTGACTTCTCTTACAATCACTGAGATCATTTTATATTTCTTTTTGTCTCTTACAAGTTTTCACTTTCCAGATATCAATTGCTACTTACATTAGCAGTTATAACATGAAAGAAATTTTGGAGTAGTAAAAAAATCTAAATTATGAAACATATGATCTGGACGTTGGCACAGTGCTATAGAAGCAAAAACATATCATTTAGATTGTGAGAGTTTAAAACATTTTTCAAATCATAAAATGTTGGGGTCCACAATCTGATGATTATAAGTTCAGTGTTTATTTTAATAGGGTAACAACAAAAATACCTCTAATTTAGTAGCACTTTAAAAGAAAATTCTAAATGTTCTCATTTTTAATGTTTTTACATATGTGTGTAGGAAACAGCAGTGGAAATTTCATTCTAAATAGTATCAGATCAGACTCTACTGAAGCCTAGACAAAGAACCTGACTGCTTTCTGCCATGTCCTGAGATCCTGAGTGAGGTTTATATGAAAAAAAAAAAATACATACTAAGTTATTTGGTGGGAAAAATTCATGACAGCATGTATCCAGGCTGTGCTGTGCTACTGTTCACTGCTCCTAGTATGATCCATGGCTAGAGAATATATAAAGAAAAGAAAAATACACTGTTTGGTGAGAAAGGAGTAAGATGACCTTAACGTTGCAGACAATCACAGAGAATAGCTGCCACTGTAACTACCAGTGGTAGGCTGCTCCTATGACAGCAATTATCCTTCATTTTACAAACATATTGCCCAAACAGAATTTAGAAGCATATCAGTCTGTTTGCTTTTGGCTTTTGTGGTTTATTTGCAGATTCATCTTCATGCCCCTAGGTTTATACATGTATTTTACAGTATTTCAGGACTCTCAGGGTTACAAAATTTGATGGGTGACATATTTCTGGTCTCAGGAAACTGTAAATTTATAGCAACAAAAATAACTGTTCAAAAAATATGATCTATAAAAATGAGGAAGAGAATCCATACCCAAGTGATGCTGCTGCCATGCTCCTCTGGCTGCTTCACAATAGATGGCATGGAATCCACTTTTAATTTTTGTTTTCTTTAATACAGAACCTTTTACTGGGCAGCAAAACTGAATCTGCCACATTGTGCCTATACATGTAAGTTTAATAAGGGCTCTCAGCATTGATTGGCATGGGAAAGTCAGCAGTCTCTAAAAGAGTGTTTTCTTACCCACAGAGTAAGAGTCACAATACAAACCTATCTGTGAAGTCTATTGTGAGAATTAAACATGATGATGATTATCCCTATCATCGTGCCTGGCACAAATATGAACTCCTTAAATATTTGCCCTTATTGATTTTGCTCTAGTTATATCAATGTGGCATTGGAAATTGTACACAGTTCTCTCTTGGAAAGATTTCTTTGGGCTTCTGTAGAATAAGCATAGATTCCTCCAGATTGCTTCATCAGGAAGGAGTTCTCTGTAGCCTTCTGTGTGCTCCCACTCTGAAGTAGAGAGACTACCAATCACAAGCACACAGTATTTAGAAATGTGACAAATATTTTTAGAATGTTTGCTGAGACCAATTTAAAACAGTATGAACTGATTCCATTTCCGAACGGAATCAGTATCTTAAGAGTTCTGGGTTACATTCTTATTTGTATTATGTACTGTAAAGGGTGAAAGGTTATAGCTCAAGCAATCACAACTTAGCCATTTCTCAGGAACCCTGGAGTTACTAAGTAACTAGGAAACACTAGGTTCAAATCAAAGTCTCCACCGTGTACCTGGGATTAGTTTCTTCTGGTTTTGATGGCACCTATTTCAAGTAGATTGCAATAATAGAGCTGATGATACTCGTCATGGCACACAACTGTCTCTCTAGCTGGGTTTGACTATAGGAAGAAAGCATCAATAGTCTGACATAGTTGATGGAGAAAAGGCATTTTCTGATACCACATTTGAGCACCTTGTGGATGGAGACATCACAAGGAGTAGAGAATGGAAGAGAAAGGAAAATGTTAATTTTTATTTTCATTGCAGACATTTGTGGTGCAGTACTGTTTAAAGATCAGGAAGAAGATGTAGTGGCCATTTTATGTTTTAATCTAAGATCTAATCATTTATGAATTAAGAGTCTTATATGTTCCTTCAGCAAACTGAAATAAGGTAGGACAAGTCATAACACTGCCTTTGAACTCTTTGTCCCCAAGAGGCAGACAAGTGAGAATATGATCTTTCCTTCTGCCATTGACTGAGGACTCCCAAGCAGCTCTTGAGCTGTTGGAGCATCCATTTCAATGTATCAACAAGGAGAACTTAATATGTGTCTCTAGTGCTACCACAACACCCATTGCTCGGTGCCTTCTTGGAACAAGAGGTATGCTCCATTTGTCTAGTTTTGTAATCTGCCTGATATTTTAATCTGTTTTATTATTACGTGAACACCTTCCAAACAGGTATGCTGTATGTTGTTATTGATATGGCTTTGTCTGATAGCAGTTATGAAGCAGTTGGAGGACAAGGAATAGATGGGTAGAAGGGAGCTAGGACAAGACCATACTAGGAATAGTTTGAAAATGCAAAATCTGATATCTCCAAGTCTGACAGACATCAATTGGGTAGAAGAGACAAGTGTGCTTTCCCCAACAAAATTCAGCTGTGAAATATCAAGTTCCTTCATGGAAAATAGCTTTGTATTTCATTCACACACACCCTCACAGACTTATAATACAGTGAATTGAACTGTTTAGTGGTAAAGTATGATTCAGAAAAAAACAACATTCACATTTGTGGTCAGTGCACATTTAAAACCCATTCCCCATTCTCCAACCTTTACAATTTTAGTTTCATAAATCTATTAAAGAAGTTTATTTTCAACTACTGTGCAATGAAATTTCCATTAGCTCAGTTGCCAGATTAAACATGAGCATATTTTTAAAAGATTAACCTTTACTATAGTCTGCAAAGTTCAGAATTACTCAGAACTATAAACAAAAAATTAAAACCAGAAATAAAACACTTCTTAAAAGTTAGAGACTTCTGCTCAACATGTTGTAATAAATTTACACTTAACTGTTCCAAGCATGTGGCAAATAGAATGGAATGATAAAATGTGAAAAACAAAAGTAACCACATATATCCAAGAAGCAGATAAACCCGAAGTAGAGCAGGTGACAAGCTGGGTGAAGGTGAAGAAGGATTCTTTTGTACGCTCTGGGAGCTTCTCTTAGTTTCCATTAAGCCTTTTCTGTGATGCAGCCTTAAAAGTATAGGGGCCACTAAAAAGAGTATATACTTGCCAATTCTATACTCACGAATGCTTGCAATATATAGAACCTTATATATCTAAATTCTCTCTATATGTGTTTTTAGTTTAAGGCATTTAGAAAATGTTGTGCCAATGCAGTTCTTGCTATACAAATGGTTTATGATTATTTATCCCTGGACTTCTCAGATGTTCTGTGCATCCAGCAAGCATTTACTGAACTACCATAGGCTGGTAACAGAACAAGGAATGTGCCATAGACATACTCTGTTCTTCTGAACGTCAGTCTAGCTAACAGTGGTGACCTAGAAGTGGACAAGGATATCTCAAGACAATGGCAAGTACAGTGAAATCAAATGATGTGCCAGAGAAATAGGACTCAGTGGCTAAGAAGGTAAATTTTGTGTTGAGGTGGAAACAATTATGGCTGGTCACATGAACTATTCGGAAGAACTGCAGCCAAAGAGATCAGCAGATCAAGAGGACTGAACACGGGCACGAGGTGAGTGGTGAGGGCTATTTCACAACAACTTGATCACATTCAGCCAGAGAACTCCATTTAAGAAATACTGAGATGCCAAAAATATTGGTTGCGTCTAAGTTTGGGAATTATGATGAACATGTTAACTTAGGGAAAAAAATGTAAAAACAACTAAAAGCTGACAGGCAGATCCATCTAGAAATGCTGATATAAAAGCCTTTATAGTAGTAAACTAATAAATTCAACTTTTAAAAATGCCTGCAAAAAAGATCCAACAGCGAAAACTAAGATGTGATTTTTAGAACTGTTTTTCTAATTGTATACAATTATTGAATAATTTTGCTTTTGACATGAAAATAACTTGTGCATCTAATTATCATTGAAGCTCTATGGAAAGAAGCCAGAGAGAAGAACATTTTTGGAGGAGAGAAGCCTATCTACCAAGAACAACAGGGAAAAGCCTGAGTGTGACTCTGGTACCAAACAAAAGGAGTGACTGGGATAGCAGGGAACAGAGCAAAGATGTGACATTTTACAGAGCTGATTGAAGGCTAACAAACAGCATGGGAAAGAGCACCAAGCTGAGTAACCTGTGTAATTGGTGGCATCAGTGCGTCAGTAGAGCCCATGGACTCTACTGTATGTGAAACAAGTAGCCACTGCTCAGACAAGTCACTTACCTTGGTTGGTTCACACAATGGCTTCACAGAGAGGAGACTTAGGGAGATATGAGAGTAGAATGACACTATTGACACCTTCCTCAAGAAGAGAAGTTATTTAGGAACAAGTAGAAACTAGTAGATGGAGGATTCACATCAGGCAGATAAGATGAAGTGGGAACAAGCACAGCAGAGGAAAATACTTCCAACTTCAGATCTAACTTGAAAAAGGTACTAAGTTGGATAGAAGTACAAAACCTCCATGCTGGTGGGCATTCAGAAACTGCTCAATCAAAACTTTATGAGATGAAATATTCTGATTTAGTCAATTTCCTGATTAGCTAGATCAGATTTTTAAGATAAAGATGTCAAACTTTATTACAAGTATCAGCTAAGATCAACAAAATAGTATGGGTGGTTAGCTCAATGTGCATCCCTGCATATGTGTACAAAATAATTAAATGTATTACAAATGTTTTATCCCTGAGCATAACAAAACTTGCATAGTAACCAAAGCTGAAGTGATATAAACTTAGGTTTTCTCTTTCTACTCAACATGCTCATAGACATTCCCACTTTTACTTTGTAGATCACCATGCTTTCTACCTATGTTGACCCTTGCTAGCCTGGAGCACTTTGCTTCCAGAAGTGTAAGGCCAAGACTGACTTGATCACCATCCAACTTCTACTGCCTTATGGCACCAAGGAGTCTCCAGGTATCCTGCCTGTTTTCTGGGAGGAGGGGGTGTCAATGAAAAAAGCAGATGTGAAATCTGTCCCCATTTGTTTAAAATCCTCTCATTCTAAATACAAGAATATGGCAAAGCAGCTTTCCATGAGCAACACAATAAAAGGCAGCAGGATGCAGAGAGAGTCCATTACCCTGAGAAGGAAGGGGAGTTTATACCCTTAGGCAGTACTTAAAGAATTTGGAGTATTTCCACTACTGAAGCCACTTGAAGAAGTCAGGAAAGAGTAAATATGCTAACACTGTAACCTTTCAAAAGTACAACTATTTAAAAAGAGCACACTGGCAGAGTGCTGTTCAAATAGTCTAAGACAATGAGCAGCCTGACATTTTTCAAACAAATATTTTAAAATGCATGCCCACATGTTTGCTGGAAATTAATGCCATTTGTTCAACAATAATAGACTTGATTCATATTCAGTCTCATATAGTGGATTATATTTTCTGATTTCATTAAACCTTCGAAAGGTTACAGCTGGTTGACATATGAAAAGCTTTACACCTTGAAAACAGAGAATTAAAGCAGGCTCTTGGTTACACAATTAGTCCCCAGAAGAAGCAGAAGAGCAGAGAACTGTATTCCTTACCCTCACTGATTATATATTCAAGTTTTATTATGCCAAATGACTGAAATGGTGGCCACAAACATATGGCTGAGCATAGGAGGTTTCTCTTGGAGCTGAGCTCTGAAGTGTGCCTGAAAAGGAGTCATTACAGTGAGTTGTGGAGACTTGAATCTGCAAGTCAAAGCTATAAAATGTAAAGGTGACAGGCACCACAGTGAGAACACATGTGCACTCTTGCCTGGTAAAGAGGGAATGTGCTTACCAAGACACAACTCTGGGTTCAGCTAAACAATGTTAAAGGTCATTTTTTAGTCTCCTTTTTCAGATTACTAAAACCAACCAACCACCAACCACCCGCCAACCAACCAAGCACACAAACAAACATCCAAACAAACCAAAATCTCTAATAACTAATTTATTGGGAGTGACAGAAGGGCTGTGTGACTCTGGAGAAACTAAAGTCAGACTTTAAATACTCTTATCAGCCTACTTGTATTAGGAAATAACTGTTTGACCATTAGGAGACACACCACTATCAATGCGGGTTTCACTAGGGCTTCCAACATTAGGAAAGTGATTCCTCCAAAAGGAGCTTTAACAGACACTAAGTCACAAAACCTTCCCTCCGGAGAGGGATAGTTACATAAATGTTCACTGTACTGTCAAGTCTTGAGTGATAACATAAATTCTGAAATTAAGTCCAGTATGCAGTCGAAGATAAAGTGATTGTGCCTAGCTCCCTTTCTGAAAATCCTCCTATCTTTTTGAGTTGTCTTCCTCTTATACCTCTTATATGTTTATTTCATTTCTCTTTTGAAGTAGAAAATTCTGTGCACCACTACTGTCCTTAATGACCTTGTTTTCATAATAAACACGAGGGCCAGGTTACTACTTACTTGCTGCAAGGCATTAAATATGTTAATTAACTTCCTGGTGCCTTAATTTTCTATTTATCAAGGATAACAATTATTCTGAAAGTATTAGTTGTCATGGCAGCTGAATATCTACAAAAATGATGACAAGGCCTGAAACAGAGTGGCCAATTATAAATGATTTGCACTCATTTTTTATTTCAGTCATGACTATATGTTATATGCTAATAGATCCCACCGTGATAGGTAGAAGGGGAAACCTTTCAAATATTTGATAATTTGCCTCCGAGTTCTTCATTGTTTCTAATTAAAATTCCATCCTGGAATTATCTCTTATTCAATACTGAAGTGCTAGAGGGCTTTTTGAGTGAAGGACCGTGCATATCTGAAAGGCTAGTTGCAGATTCCAGCTATCATTCAAACCACTGGACTAGAGGGAACCCTCCAGAAAGTTAGGTTTGCAGTAAAAGATGTACCTACATTCTCTCAGAGAGAGTTCAGTGGGATTATCCAAAGTACATGAAAGGAATTCTTGATTTCCATTCACATTAAGATTATATTAAAAGTCACTTTATGAAGCAGAGGGAGAGGTATTCAACTGGTATCAAGTGTAGCTTCAAAATCATCTATGCTACCTGCACAAATTCAGGTTGTCAGGTTCCATCCAGACCTACTGAATCAGAATGTGATCATGGATTCCAGGAGGCTATATTTCTACCAAGCATCCAGATAACTGCTATATCACTAGGAGTACTTCAGGAGCTATTCCAGGAAGCCCAGCTCAGGTAATAGGTATGATCTCCAAACCTATGCTGTTGGTGATAGACCTTTCTGATTGGATAGCAGAACTGTAGGTTATTTAATCTTGTTCATCTCTTTTGCACCCCAAGGGTCCATTTCTTCATTTGCTTTGCATACTCGTACTCTGCCTCAGTAAACAAATATAACTCTACAAATCATAGTGGGACCAAAGCAGGCAGATACCCCAAGAACTTGGTTCTAAGAATGATGTCTCTGCTGACTTCTTCCTTAGTGGGTCACCTAGCAAGATTATCCACTTTCCAATTAGGAAGTCACCATTTGGCCTTAGGCAAAGCCTCTAAGCATCCCAGTAAGTTCAGGATCTAGCTTAAGGATCAAGGATAACTGAACATGGCAGAAAGCTTGCTGAAAGTAGTTAACCTGTAAAATCAACTCTAACAGTTCTTACACAGACATGCTATTTCAGTTTCTGCTAATGAGAGAATCCAAACTCTATAAAGTATAAATCAATTTATACCTCCCTCGGTGATTCAGATGTGGTGAACGAGCTAATATTCACTAGAGAAAAGGGTAAACATGCTAGCACAGACATTACCACTGTCACTAGTAGAGAATTCCAGTGTTTCAGCAGCAAAGTGCATGGCTAAATGTCTTCCTCTTTCAACATTTGATGCACATTCCTTCTCCATATTGGGTCCTTTTTTTCCGCTTGTATATTTTAGAAAATGAAATGTAGTTATACTTGATTATACTCAGAGCTATGAGGGAGGACCTACTGGTACACAGTGAATACAAGGTTGGGCCAGTGGTGCTAACTATATCTTCAAGGCTAAAAGTTTTTCCTTCAGTAGCTTTAAAATTGAACTTCTGAGGCATGCTCGTGGCAGACAGGGAAAGACACATCACCTCTGGAAGGAGTGAAGAGTGGGACTTGGAGTGACTTGGTAAATGCTCTGGTGTCCCACAGCATTGGCTGGGAAACCCTCAGCCCTGAAGTGTCCTATCTATCCATCTACTCAATAACAACTCATTACATACAGTCATGCTTTGGACTTGAGCCTACACAAACCAACTCTCTACAGAGTGCTAACTCCAGCAATAGATGGACAGCTCAAATTCTGAGGCTGATTTACACGCTATCCAGCCAAGCTAGAAGATTAAAGAAACAAGTCACTTAGGCAAATTCAGCTGGGCTGTGGCACACAAATAAAGTTTAGAAATGAGAAAAATGTCAAGGTTATAATGAGGAGCACAAGGCTAGCACAAGTTCAGCCAATCCCAGCAGCTCATTAAAACCAGTTCTCCCCCTTCCCACTAAGTCTGCTTTCTGATTTGAAAGTTACATAAACCCTGGCAGCAACAGAACCTCCAACTCCAACCATTACCCACAGTCCATCCCAGTTAATTACCAGTCACCAGAATATTTCCATGGGAGAAGAGTGGGGGTGATTTTATAAGTCTCTAGGTTTTCATTACTGTGAAGTTCTCAGCTTTTGTAGGTGAGAAGCACACTGTGTGATAAGTAGCTCTTGCTTATTGGCAGGGCAAAGGGTAAAGAATGCCACACTGTAAAGAGCTGATGTCACTGCACAACTCTTGGAGAAAATGGATGGAGAATCTGAAAGAACACAGAAAGTGATTTAAAGAAAAGAAAAGTAAAATCAATTGCTAAGCTACTTTATATCTCCTGAAGGGATCAATCAAGAAATAACATACAGTATTTAATTACCAAAGACTAATTCCAGTAATAAAGCACACTTTAGTTGCTGCTATTGAAAATATTTGTTGCATTGGTTCGTTCATTCGTTCATTCATTTAGCAAATATCCAGTAGTATAATCTATACCAGGATTGATGGGCACTCAGAAAATTTGGATGCCTGGATTCCCTCTTGTCCCTGAGAAGCATTGTATTTTCCTTACCATCCCCCTATAGGAAACACTTACAATTCATATTTGTGTTCTGCACTAAGCACTAGTTACTAGTTAGTAAATGAAAATATAAAAGACAGAGAAGAACGAAGGGAGGGAGCAAGGAAAAGACACAGGAAGAAGTTCCTTTTTACTATAAACACAATCCACCTTGCCATGCAACTTAAGGTGATCCAGAGTCCAAAGAACCGTTGCTTTGCCTCTGCCTTCCGTGTAGGCCCAATCTAAACTTTTAGTTTTATGAACCGAACTTTACATTCACCCTACCAGAATCACATTTATTTTCAAACTGAAAGAATTAAAAGATGCATTTGGTAGATTTCAATGTCTTAACTGTGTTAAAGTGTATTTATAATGTTCCACAGTCAGCTTCCAAAAACAATAAGGAAAATAAAATAGGTCAAGAAAAGGAAAAGACTTTTTATAGAGACTGCTAGCACTATTTTCCTGAGGATTAAAATGTTTATGATTGGAAAGGGGATCTATTAATCTTTCACTTGGCAATTCTGAACAGAAGACTATTGATGAAAAAGATGAAGATGTCTAAAATGCAATGTAAGGGACAGCCAGAGGTCTTACACAGTTCTGTGAGAACTTAAGCTGCCACTATGGAAAATGATTTGGTATTACAGAGCAAAGCTCAATAGTCATACATCCCATGACCCAGGAATTTTACCCCAAGATTACGCTCTAAGGTCTCTTTTATGCATATTCCAAAAGGCAGAGACAGAAATGTTCATAGATAAAATTCTTTGAAACATCTGGAAAGAACCCCAAAGCCCATTGCCAGTGACCTGGGAAGGAACTATTGGCATGTTCATAGGAGTAGTCTAAGCTTAGAAAATAAGTAATGTTTATCTGCATACAGCAAAATGGATGCAGTGCTTAAAGCAAGTGTAGAAGGTAATAGCAATTACAATAATATCTATAATGCTCCCAAAAGTAACACCACACAACATATCATTTAAAGATTCACAGAGATATTAAAATATTAGCTTTAAAACTATAAGAGGGTTCATAATCCCCCAAGATTTAGATTGGTGAATACAGGATAAAAGGCACAAATGATGATTGTAGAGGACCCCGAGGCAGGGTCAACAGGGGTGATCCTAGGGAGAGGACTGGAGATGCTCATGGTTTCTATTTGTCTTCATAACTCAGAGAAATAATGTATATCATCTATGGAACACACACACACACTCACACACACTCACGCACAATACACACATTCACACTCACACACACTCACACACACACACACACACACACACACACACACACCAAGAATTACATGCACATTTAAAAATATATCCTAATATCACATAATGAAATATTTTACAATGAATGAAATAGATCAATGAGTTGAAATGTATGCACTGATTTGAAAAGATCTGAAGGCAAACTATCCAGGTTAAAATGCAGAACAAGAACATGGTGCAACCTTGCTTCTGTAACAAACAGAAAGAAAAGCTCAGAAAACCTTCAGGAGACTGGCTTGCATAGAATGGATTCCTAGCTTTTTTCCCCCTTGGCTTTCCTCATACTCAGTCAATGGGGAGGAACGAGGAAGGAGTACACTGTTCAGTCATGTCTCTGCGAGGCCTTTCTCCAGATTCCCATATCCTAGTCAATGAAAATCCTTCAGATGCTACTTTGTGCTTTCCCTAAGTGCTCTGCATCCCTTGCACACAATTCTCTTTATTAAATCTACCTTATGTGAGCCTAATTTGAGTGTACTGTTTTCTACTAGGATTACAACTGATACATTAATGTATTGATAAAAAAGTGTAAATAATAGACTCAAAAGATATGCAGATGAACTGGCTGGTGTGAGAACATTGCCAAGATCAACATCCACACAGCTCTTTGAATGTGGAGAGGTCCAGCTGGTGCCTGCATGGAGCCTTCATTACTACATTCTAGTCTCTTTAGTGTGGCAAGGTACTTTGCAAACTACCAATAGGGAAGCCGGGACACCAACCCAGCCACAAAACGTTTGACTTATAATCTGTCATGCCTGTAAAGTATGCTGAGGGAATGGTGGTTGTCTTAGTCAGGGTTTCTATTCCTGCACAAACATCATGACCAAGAAGCAAGTTGGGGAGGAAAGGGTTTATTCAGCTTACACTTCCACATTGCTGTTCAACACCAAGGAAGTCAGGACTGGAACTCAAGCAGGTCAGGAATCAGGAGCTGATGCAGAGGCCGTGGAGGGATGTTCTTTGCTGACTTGCCTCCCGCCTGACTTGCTCAGCCTGCTCTCTTATAGAACCCAAGACTGCCAGCCCAGAGATGGTGCCACCCACAAGGGGCCTTCCCCCCTTGATCACTAATTGAGAAAATACTCCACACCTGATCTCATGGAGGCACTTCCCCAACTGAAGCTCCTTTGTCTGTGATAACCCCAGCCTGTGTCAAGTTGACACATAAAACAAGCCAGTACAGTGGTGTAGAACTTGTAGAGTGGCCAACCAATGTTTGATTTAGCTTGAGGCCTACTCCAGGAAAGGAAGCCCTTGCCACTGCTTAGATGTCAGAAGCTGGATTGAAATGAGACCTAGAGTAGAACCAAATATGACTGGTTTTAAAAAGAAAAAAAATCAATGAAACGATTCTTAATAATATTGTGCTATACTTATAAATCAATGCCTTGTCTAGTAGTCATTAGAAAGGCATCATCTATCAGCAGGTGGGAGTGAACCTAGAGATTCAAAGCCAGACATTATGTGGATAGAGTCTAGACTGGAGGTCTCCATCTTGTCAATCCCCATGGAGCTCAGGGAACCTTGCAGAACAGAGAAGGAAAGATTGTAGGAGTCAGAGGGAGAACATGGCCCACTGAATCAACTAAGCAGGGCCCACGTGGGTTCACAGAGATGTAAGCAGCAAGCATGGGCCCTGCAGGAGTCTTTTGCACTAGATCCACTGAATGTATGCTATGGCCTTTAGCTTGGTGCTTTTGTGGAAATCCTTACTGTGGGTGTCAGTGCATCTTTGAGTCATTTGCCAGCTCTTGGGACTCTTTTCCACAAAGCAACATTGAACAACCTCTTTTGCCTTCTATGATGTTCTTGAAAACTAGTCTATCAGTGTAGGCTAAGTAATGGAGTCTCCTGTATACACTGAAAAACCTCTCTACACTCTCCACACTGAGGATAAACCTTAGAGCCTCCACACCCCCATGCTATTAAGTGGAGTTATTTTGGTATTCAAATTTCTAAGGTTTGGAAATATTTTCTACAGATTTGCCCTGTATCCTTGGAATATTCAGTTATTTCTCTATGTTTTCACTGGGTGTCAGGCAGGAAATTTTTGTGAAAGTGAGTTAATTAGCACAAACTTATCTGCCAGGGACCTACACTTCTGTGCTAAATTATTTCAAGAACTCTGCCTAACTAATATCTAATACAGTCCCTCTAGCTTGCTGGCTGCTCACAGATCTCCATAGTATTTAAGAGACCATGGAAAAGGTAAATAAAGGAAGGTTTGGTGTTCCATTTTGAAGAACAAATGAAACCATTAAGCAAGTAAGTCAGGAGTCACACAAGGGAACGCCGGGAATGAAAACATACATGAAAGTAATTTCTGAAAAACTTTAGGTGAAAATCCTACTTGGTTTTATCTAGAAAGATTGTTTGAGCCACACGTGATTGGACTATGCTGTTAACTGCCCCTTGGCATCTTCTCCTTCCAGTATTTCCACTTGTTACCCCATTGTTGCAATGCAGTGAGATAGTTTAGTTTTTTCTTTCCTAAAAAGCCACAATTTCCTCCAGTCCGTGAGTACCACAAAAAGATGGTGGGAAAGAGAGGAAGTTATAATTTCAGATGGGATGCTCACTGTAATTCTTATGGAGAGGGAGTCTATACATGGTAAGAAAAGGTAGTCTAAAGGAGACAATGTGAAAGAGACTGGTAATGTACCCTGGTTCCAGTTGTGGGCATTTGGTATTGTTTGCAATAATCATAGCTCTACAACTTGTCGAAACAGAAAAGTAGGCACAAAACTAAGTGAAAGCTAATGGAAACCCTACGTAGGAACTTTTCCAGAAATAGTGCCATAATTTCTCTTAGGACCTTAAGAAGGAAGAAAGGATGATAAACCTGGCACTATTAGTCTTTCTGGATGTTATCAGAAAGCAGCTTGCCTAGGAATGGAGCCACAGTAAGAAAAGAGGAGTCTTATGAAAGGCATTCAAGCATCCCTACTTTTTAAAACCTTGAGCTTAGTCCTACTGAACTATTCAGTTACACAAGTCAAGGTCTTCCCTTAGAGTTCAGGATCTCTATGTTTCTGATACTTAAAATGCTCAAAGCCCTGATTAATATACAGGTAAATAATATTCTAACTAAAATAAATTATATATATGTGTATATATATATATATACACACTGGGGAGAGATGAAGGGATTGTATAGGTGAAGTAAGGGAATGTAATAATTTGATTTCATTCATTTCACTAACTACATATTTATCTGTGGTTATGTCCCTTCATAAATAAACAATAGACCTATGATTATGGATGCCTCACTTCTCTTAAGCTTGACACACTGTGATTCTAGGCATGCTTTTGAGGGTGGGAAAAAGATTCACAAGAAAGCTGCCTCAGAGAGCTTGTTTTTCGGAATTGCTAAGTGAGGTGGGCATGAGATCTTGCTGAGATGTGCTGTGCAGAAAGCACAGCAAAAGCAGGATTACTGACAAGATTGATGGATTTATAGGCTAACTTCAATGACTTAGCAATTTTGCCAGTGTCAGCCCTGACAACCAAAGGAACAAATAAAAATTAAAACTTCGGTATTACCCATTTTATTCTACAAATAAGGTTTCTCCATTAGAGAGAAGCAAGGAAAGAGTGGTTTGTGGGACATGACTCCTCTGGTTCAGTTGTGCCTTCCCTGGAAATCCCTCTTCATTTAACTATCCCTGTCTAAATCCTACCTGAGCTTCAGCACTCACCTAAGATCTCTTCCACAAAGCCTTCACTGCTCGGTGATACCTTCCTTAACCTTAATATAGGTCTCTCCTATATGCCTCTCATTTAAACATTACTTTAATCCTGTATGGCCTCTCTGCACTGATGGGAAATGCCAGAGAATGTCAATAACATGCCCGAGGATGCCAGGCTTCCCACTGGAAAATCAAGTGAAATTTGGATGCCCAAATTCCACATCAAGAGTTCTTCCTGACCTTGAACTGATGATATGCACTCCTACCTTCCCTTCATGCTCCATAATGTTTTCTTGCATGTGTTCAATTTACTGTGACTGCATTTAGGTTCCTCACGGAGATTCTCTTGAATCACTGTTATTATGTTGTAAGGGAAATCACTAGATTCATTTTGTATCTGAAACACAGAGGAGCCAAGTGACTCGCTCAAGATCACAGAGCTAAGAACAGGAATAAATACAATTTGGAGCAAGAATGATACAATTGTGCAGCCATTTTCCCTTTCTCTACTATCAGAATCAAACACATTGTCTACGGTCATCACTGCTGCTACTGAAGAAACAAAAGAAAGGTTAAAGTCATTTCCCTAAGTTCTCCCTACTATATCTCTGATATTGCTCCCATTTTGTAGATGAGGTCACTTCACCAGGAGGTCTGTGCTAGTAGGTGGGTTCTCTTATGCTGCCAATGCTCATTTGCCAGACTCTGGTGCTTGCGAATACCACATACTCATTTGCTTCTATCAGATCAGAAGCAGTTTGATGGGTAGTAGTAGTTAATGCATGCCAATTGTTAGTTCAACCATTACTCAATAAAGTTGACCAAAGCCCAGAAGAAGCATTTGCTGATGTCACTGAACTACTTTCCCTTTCATCCCAGCCTCTCCTCTATCCATTCATTAAGGAAGCCACATCTACTCTAGCCAGAGAAAAATGGCCCTGGGCTTCAGGAGAGCACCAGTGAATGGGAACCAACTCCTTTAGACTGAGGCTGCATACTTGGCATTATCTCATCAAATCAGGCATTCATGGCTTTGTTAGGGCCTAGTCAGAGGCAAATCAAAGCTACTTTTTTTTTTTTTTTTTTAGGACAGATGGCTAAAAAGCAGAACATTTGCCAAGATTTTCAAACCACTGTTCCCTGCTGCTAGAGCTTTTGGTGGATCGTTGCAAACATCCAGTGGTCCTTACCAAGCCATACCTGACTGTACAGTCTAAAACAATTGACAAAAATCACCTTTTTAATCCCCCTTGACAATAATTGAAGAATAAATTTACATGAAAGCAGAGGATGGTGAACTTTAGACACAGCTTTCATATTGTGCTCTGACATGCACTTCCCACCACAGTATTAAACCCTTCTTCTTGGCCACTTTCTTCTACTCAGGAATGTATTTATCCAATAAGTATTTGCTATCTATCTATTAAAAGCAAGCACTCTCCTGGATACTAGAATATAAAGGCAAAGAAATAAAACCCATCTCAATGAACTCTTTTAACTGGAGGAGGCTACTTAGGATGCTATTTGTACCCTCTGGGGTCAAAGCACATGCAAATTAACTTATCAGCTAAACTAACAAGTCTTTTACAAAGCAAGAGTAAAGGTTCAAAACCACAGATCCAAGACAATGTGATTCCTGATGACCTGAGTCGTTTGGGGCTAGGTTTCAAAGAATAGACAAGAATCAGCTTTGTATAATGAAGTGGCATTTGGAAAAACATGTTTAGTGTAATCTTGTTTCATGAAGAGGCTTTGTAAAGTAAACTAATGGAAGTAATATTACATAAAATTATGTTTTTAAAGAATATATACTTTATGAAAATGCCTATATAAAATTGGGCTGGGGAGGTGATTTAGTGGGTGAAGAACTTACCATATAAGCATGAAGAATGATAGTCATATCCCCAGCATACATATTAATGCTGGATGGCCATGGTAGCCTACCTGTATTCTCAACACATGTGAGACAGAGCAGACCAATGGGAGAGACTCTGCCTTAATATATATGGTTGAGTATAATCAAAGACAAACCATATATTCACTACTGGTCTTCAGCCATACCAGCAAGCAAGTATACCTGGACCTGCACACAAACCTGTGTCCCCATACAAGCTAAACATGCCTATATAAAGGCACATCACACATACACATACATATACCAGACAAAAATCAAGGATATGCTATTAGAGTAAGCATATGCAATTAAAAAAATTATCAAAACATTCATGAGAATGATATATACAAGCTTCAAGTGAATTCTACAGGGAAAAGCAAACAAGGAAATTTGGCAGAGCTTTAACCATCATATAGGTGGGTTGTTTTGTATGTTTCCATTTCTTTCCTTGGTGCTTTTGTTCTCAGGGTAGAATCTGAAAGAAATACAATGGAATCTTAGAATCTGCATAATGTTGGTTGTGACTGTGTACATTCTTCTCTTCCTGATGTCTGAGAGCAATGTTACCAATTGGCTAGAGGAAATAGTTTAGTGAGATATATAACCATTGAAAGCAAAAGGTCAGCTAGTAACAGGATGATCCTGATCTGCTCAGACCTTTTGCATGAAGATATGCTTTGATGTTTCATTTCTAAGACATATCCAATGAGGCATCTTCTTTTGGAACAATTTTGCTGGAGAACTCTTTTTGGAGTGGGCATGTATAGATAGGTATGAAATGGCAAAGAAAGCCAGAGTCTCTAGGCTGAAGACAGTCATCTTTAATTTGGCTCTTAAATGCTCCCAAGGCCCTATTAATTAAAATTCTTGTTGAAATGGGACTTTCAGAAGGCAGGACCTAGAGGAGGTCTTAAAGTCATTGATGGAGTACCTTGAACAGGGTAATGAGTCTCTAGTATGTTCTTTTAATTTTTTGCTTCCTGATGAACAATTTTGATTTTGCTATGATATTAGTTCTATAAGTGATATGTTGTTCTGCCACAGGCCCAAAGCAATGGAACCAACCAATCATGGACTAGAACCTCTAAAATTCTAAGCCCAAATACACTTTCTATCTGTATAATTTAATTATTTCAGGAAGTTTATTACAGGGAAGGAATGCAGACATTGCAAAGACTAATTGTCTCAGGGCTCAACCACAGCATGAGATAGGATAATTGCAAGTGCTCAGAGAGGGAAGTCCAGATAAAGAAAATGATGTCATGTTCTAATCAACTAAGATGGCAGCTGTGCACTTATGTCCTTTCTGTTGTGTTTACTCCTCTTCTAAAACTGTAGCCTCCTCCAGCTTTGAGCAGGCTGGCTCAGACCTGTTCTACCACTGTCAGCTAGCCCATCTGGGATGGAGTCTTCTGACCTAGATAGGTCTATTGTTCTGCCACGTCTTTAGTTTTCTCCAAGACACCACTACCAGCTGAGAGGCTGAACCTGTCTTCCTGAGGTGATCCTGAATAAGCAACAGCCAGGTGACAGAGCAAGGAGAGCCTGGCATGGTGGGGGATGGGTCTTCCCCTTTATAAACTCAGACTCTTAAGTAAAATTTTGGTCTTGATCAGAAAACTTTGTCTTGGCTCATTATATCTCTCACATTTTCCCCCATACACCCCCAACCTTCCTTTTGGGAACCCAGTTCGTTTAGCTGAGGGTGGGTACATAAAACCCATACTTTCTCAGCTGAGGCAAGCACAGGAGAGAGACATGGAACAGAAAAGTTATGTTTCAATTTGGTAAATCAAACAGGAACAAGAGAGAACCAGTGGGGCTACAATAAAAATAATCAAGCAATCAATAATGTAGGGGAAGCAATGGTGAGGCAGTTTCCACCACGGCCATGATAAATCTAAAGAACCAAAATTTCCTTAAGTGAACAGGAGATGCACCTGCCTTCTTGTGTCACAATAGGAAGATTGAAAAGAAAGAACTTTTCTTTGTCTTTTAAAGAGTAAGTTAAAAACAAAGCCACTTGAAGTATTTTGTGTTGGAACTTTGTGTAACTACAAGGAATACATAAACAGCCATTGCCAGTAGAAAGGAGACTTTGGATGTTGCCTTTCCTTCTGTGCCACCCACCAAAGTAGTTACAAGAAAGGATGTTTGTAAGATGTAGAGCACTGGCCATTATCTTGGCCATGTGAACATCTCTATGTGGTATGCATAACACCCTTTATCTGACAGTATTGAAAGTCCTTAGTTCTCACAGACATAAGTCTAACATTCTAGTTTCCCATCAATTTTTTATATTATCCCAGAGGCCAGACAGATAAAACAATCTCAATTTTTACCCTTTTTCAGGCATGCAAATAATATGTATGCTTATGCTGCTGAGAAAGAAGCTAAATATGTCTTCTGAATTTACTAATCTGGCAACTCATTGCTGATAGAAATGAGAGGCTTCTACATAATTGGTAAAAAGTAATTCTACTCCAAGTTAAAGTTCATTTTAAAATGGGAAATCTTGTGTACCCATGTAATTCCAGCACTTGGTAAGTTGAGACAGGAAATTCATAATCACTGAGTTTTTGATCAGCATGCCCTACATAGTGGGTGTGAGGCAGCCTGGACTACAAGCTTTTAATACATGTGCTACAATCTATACAACCACAGAGGTTAAGTACCAAATAAAGGATTATGAAGAAGTAGAGGATCTCCTACGAAAGGGGAAGGAGAATGCACTGTTAGGAAGGTTTGCGAGTGACCGGAGTGGAAGGACTAAATGGGGGAAGAGGATAGAAAAAAGGGGCAAGGAAGGGACTACTGGAAGGGACAACTAAACACCATGTGCTACTTAAGAAGCTTACTAAAGTATATACATATATGTAAGAAGTATAAATGGAGTCAGCAAATAGTGAGGAAGACAGTGCTTCAACTTGACACCTTACATCACCAGGGAAAGTCTCGCTGTATCGCTAATGCCTCACTCAGCCATCATCAGAGAAGTTGTTTCTTGCTGTACATGGGAACTAACACAGAAACCTACAACTAGACGATATGCAAAGAGTGGTACATTTTAGAGCACTAAATTCAATTCAATTTAGAGCATTCAATTCTAAATGATATGTTTTCTTTTAACTGCCCCTCAGGCCTTGGGGAGACATGCTAAAAATGAAGCAGAAGTAAGAGCCAGAGGGGATGGATTACCCCCGCAAAAAAATGGTTTTCTCTAGACATAACTGGGCTGACACACATATGAGCTCACAGAAACTGAGAGCATGTACAGGGCCTACACAGATTCAAGGTAGGTAGTCCCATTGCTGACAGAGGAATGTGGACATGGGCTCCTACCCCTACCCAAAAAAACTATCTATAATTTATCATTGGTATCCACTCTTCTCCAGTGGAGTCTTATTTGGTATAATTACCACACTTCTGGGTAGGTCCAATGCCCAGTAGAGATCAATACAAATGAACTCACTGCTAATTTTGTAGGTATTTTTCATCTCATATTACTCAGTTTGGGCAATTTTTTGTATTAATGGTCTTTTGCTTATATATTTTAGTTTCTAATTTTGTGTTTGTGTATTAAAAGAATTTTCTTGTTTTGTTTGTTTTTTAAAGAAAGATATTAAAAAGGGTGTAGAGTTAGGTGTATAGTGAGGTTGGAAAATTTTGAAAGGAGTTGGGGGAGGAAATGGGTAATCAGAATATATTGTATAAAATTACTTTCTATTAAAAAATCAAAACCAAATCCAAAGAAACAAATTCCCTATGCCCTGAAAAGAATGCCATCTTTACTGTAACTGGATAACCTCCTTTCAGAGAGCATGCTCAAACCATGTGTAGTTCTGAGTACCTAGCCAAAGAACCAAACTTCTAAGAGGGCCACTGTGAGTGAGATTCCATAGGAAAACTGAAAATAAGATGAACAAATGAATAGGATTGACTTTTCTACTCCATAAATAAACAAAAAATGATCAAACCACTCAAAATAAAGGAAGACAAACATTTTCTCAACTCCTCCTCCCATGAAGATGTTCTATAATTTCTAATTGGTAGCCTCTTTCTGGACATTTAAAGGAACATGTGTCCCTTTCAGTCCTGTGACTTTTGTGTGTTGATTCCTTGATATGGGATTCATATGACTTTGTGGGATCTTAGGAGATAGAGGACTCCATTTTCATTTTGATTCCTTTTGCCATAGAAACACCAATAATTTCTGAATATGTCTCAGAAAATCTCTATGTCCTATTTCATCTCCTAAAAGCAAACTTCAGAAAGGCTAAGATTCGCCCTTCTTGGTTTCTGACTGGCCCAGCTGGGGATATTATTGTATCTCACTTCAAGCTTTGACCCTGATACAGCTCTTCTCTGAGTCCTCAGTTCACATAAAAGATTGCTCTTAGCCAAGGGATTACAGCAAAGAAACCTATTCCTACGAAAGTACTCCAACACACAGCTATGGAATTATCCATCTTTTTTTTTCAGTTTTTTGTTTGTTTGTTTGTTTGTTTGTTTGTTTGTTTGTTTCAGTTGGAATCAGGCCTGGGTAGCTGCATCTCAGAGCATAACTCACCTGAATGGCTGCCTACCTGCTACTGAAACAAGAGACTATTTCTACAAGATAAGGGCATAAATCCTGTACAAGTAAGCATGCCTCAGTGAAAGATTCTAAATTGGAGAGTCACTGAGCTATGTTTAAACTTACTTTGAGAATACAGAACTGCATTAGAGAATTAAAACAAAGAGGTGTCAAGAGAAGACACTGCTCACCAGCCTGGCACTGTAGCTAAGAAACTGGCATTGAGGGAAACACATGGAAGAGATTTCTATCTTTCTACATGAACATCTTTGCTTAATCTGATGACTCAGCAGGACACAGGAGTTATGCACATAACTGTTTCATGAAACAGCCCTACTAAAGCCACATTTAAGTACTGTGTTGCACCTTGTGTTTCATCTTCCTTTTAGCCAATATAGTGGGGCACATTTGCCCACCAAGTTTTTAGTAGGGTTATCCATCCCACTGCCAAGAAAATACAGTGTAAATATACTTTATTCCCTGGTCTCCAAAAGGTCTGATCCTATCCCTGTATTAGTTTAAGAAGCAGAAACAAAGCACACTGGCTTTTAAACTATCACTAACATAAGCCAAAGGGATCTTCCATTATTCCTGAGCCCAAGAATGCCCTCAATATAAAGGCTTGTTAATAGTTTCTTAGAAAGGCAAGTGCAAAGTGTGGTTGAAAGGGGGAGAAGAGCCTCTTCCTGGGGATAAGTTACAATTCAGTTCAGGTCTAAGATAATTTACAATTTACAATTTCTTAAAGGTTAATTGGGTCAAGGAACTTAGGTTTTGCTTGTTTTCAGACTCAGTAGAAATCCTCCAGGCCCTAGATTCCTGAAATTAAAATCAGATCAAATCCAAACAAAACATTTGTTTGAAAAGTCTGGTCTCCAGAAGCCTGTCCTGCAAGGTGCTTTCAGTTGGAGTCCAAAATAATGTGGATGCCTCTTTTCCTTGGGAGACAGTGGTGTGGAGAAGCTAGCAACTTGGCAGAGCACAGCTGGAGACAGGCCTATACCCTCCAGGTTTTTTTGCTCTCGATAGCAGAGCTTTGAGGTAAACTGCTTGGCTATGTTTGCCTACTCAGAATACCATGAGCAGGAGACCTGATTGTGAGGCAAAGATAAATTTCACCCAAATTATAAGTTAGCCTATTTGCTACTGAATGTGAGATCACCCGTGTTCTCTCAATTGTATAAGGTTACCATCACTCTCTCAGCTTTTGACTGTCTCTTTGTCTCTGTCTCTCTCTTCTTGCTTTCTCCAATATCATCATTCATATCAGTGCCAAATTCATAGCTTATTCTTAACTCTAAGTAGGTAGATGCTAGTCAGTTCATAAGAAAGTAATGTTAACTCCTTGATATTGAATTTCTTGACATTTGATTTATGCTACTATGCCAAGGTTACCTTCATTTAATTTAATTGCTTTGGATTACATTCTTTTGAAAAGCACAAGGAGGAAGATTATTAGTGTATGAATATCCCAGGGTTTGAAGCTGAGAGTACTTTTAGAAAATGCTTTCTGAGAGGAAAGGATGGGCACATCAGCCCATGAAATGAACTGAGTCAGTCCTGGGCTGTAAAGCCCTGTGATGATATTTAGTGTGGGGGACCCACCAGCTGGAGGGATAAACTAGAGGACTCTAACAAGCTACCTTGCTCCTGGAGTATAAAATGCTTCTCAGGTGTATTTCTATGTAAGGGTTAGTGACCAGGGCAACCACATTACTCTCTGAAAGTGGGGTAACGCTCAATCTGTGCCTTGAGCTCAGAAAATCAGGTCTTTCCTGGCATTAGAAAACTTCAGTTATCCAGAGTGACCCAGATCTTAGCCTTACTATGCTTTCATTTCCAACAAAAACTTCAGCTGCAGGAAACTTATACAGTCAAGCACTATTGAATTAAGATTCTTCCAGAGACCTCATACTTATTTCAGCTTTGTGACAAACAGAAAGGGTAGCCACCATGCATATCTTCCCTGGAAAGCATCACCAGGAAATTAAGCTGGTGTCTGAATCATTCACTCTGCCTAGCCAGGGCATTAGTTAGAACCTTAGAATGATTCAACAGGAACCCTGAGAAGGAGTGCAGGACACTGCCCTCTGCTCTGAAGCAATATATAAATGGAGTCACATAGAAGTGTGTTGTATTTAATTCCTCAAGATTGCACAAGCATATTCAGAAAACAAATGTTTGTCTTTAGTCTGCTGCCCAGGTTTCTCAAGTGGTAGCTTAATTCCATTTGCTCCCTTACTGAGTTACCCTGGGATAATATTTCATGTAAAAAACAAAACCAAACAAATATAGTAGATTAAAAACAACAAGAAGAAACAGAACTAGATGCCAAGATCTCCAGGAAACATCTTCTTTTGTTTCCAACAAGGACTCTGCAAATAGTTGGCATACCATCAACCACTACAGAGAGAATTTGTTCGGAAGATTTTCCCACCTGCAACCAAGATTGACAGAAAAATAAAGATTGAAGCTACAAAGAGATTAGCAAACATTATGACTAGTTTTAGCTGCCCAAAGAGGGTGGAAGCAACACATAGAATGAATAATTCCCTTTGACTGTGGGTATTCAAGCTGAATGATCAGATGGCCGTCAGTGTTATTTGTAAATTAGAAAGGTTAGGCTAGCTCATCTTCAGACTACCAGGATCCAAGGTCAGTTACAAGTATCTTTGCACACAGCCATGGTTATATGGATCTTTGATTTGAGGATGCCAGGTGACTAATATTTATCAGTATTGGCTGTTCAGTGTAACCATCTGAGATGAACAATGCATAAACCTGAATTCTAACATTGAGGTGCTCATTCAAATGATTTGGTGTATACCCTGGAGAATAAAAAGTAGTTTGACAGCCTCATGAGCTTTATTTAAGAATATAAAGTGTTAAAGTGAAAGAAACTTGGAACTCCACATACCAGGTTATAAAGCTTTAACAGTATTTAAATGCAATGAAAGAAAGGAGAAGCATTCTTCCTATAAACCCCGCATGTGTTTGATAAACACATATAGAACATCTATAAATGAACCCCCAAAGGCTAATTTACAGGCCTTTTTCTTTACAGCTCCTGTTAATGTTTCTTGGGATATAAATCCCAAGTGGATTATTTTTAATATAGTCATCATATATTAATTAACCATAATTTCTTCTTCCTAACCCAGTAATCTGATGATGTGTCTAGTAGAACTGATTGATAAAAGAGTGCATTGGTGGCAAAAGGATGTGCCATGCAAGCCTGAGCACCAGTTTGATGCCCAGAACCTACATAAAAGCTGGCTGGGTGTGGGCTTTGGAGGCAGAAAAGGGAGGGGGGAAATGTAACTATAAAATCCCCCAAATAAACAGATAAATAAGCAGAAGAATAAAAAATAATATGGATGGATAGTGCATACTAGTAGCATGTGCACTTATGTGCTTACACACATGAAAATTAAAACAAAGAAAAGAACAATGTAAATTGAGTTCGAAAGGGTTAATGAGAATCTTTTCAATGGGCCCCAAATAGGTGGTATCTAAATGCTGGCACTGGAAAGCATTATGTAAGGAAGTATTTATTTGTATTTTTTTTCAATCAGTTCCTTAGGACATGATATATGAAGTTCACCAACCTAAGTCCTTAACAACACATTACTGTATCTGATCAAATTTACCTCTACCTTTGTTTTAAAACTGAGCTGAATACGCATTTCCTTTTCAACTTACTGTTGAAACTATCTGCTTATTGGATACAGTGCATGTGTGAGAAAGCAAAATGCATTAGCCACAGTCACGTATGATACACAGATGTCATCTTTAGTAAGAGGTGGGGGGGGGGGAGGGAGGATGGGTCATTGCACAACAGTTGCCAAATATGTGTTTCAAATGACAGGTAATAGATTAAAAGGGTATGAGGAATGGCATGACAATGAAATAGGTAGTGATACTGGGTGACAATGTTTCCGTTGTCTGCATAAATCTTCTGAAAAAAGGCTGTAGAGAAAGGGATGCCATATATATTTAGGAAATGAGTAAATCTAGAGACACAGAGCAGAGCAAACTCTACCGGCTAGCCCCACTTTACTAAAGGATGGAATACAGTCACTTCTGTAGAAGGTGGGTGAGATAGTCATTAGAGACTAAGCAGAAGCTGTGAATGTTCAATTCCCCAACCTTGGGCCTACCTTTGAAAGCACTTGCAGTTTCAGAAAACAGAACTGATACAAACACATACCCTTTGTCTAGTGGCTGTGTCTGGTAGTAGGGCTGTAACTGCAAATTCTACTGGGAGGTCATCCTAAAAAGGAAAGGGTCTTAATGCTCCTGGAATAACTTCTACCAGAGAAGCATAAGTCAGTGAATAATCATCTTAGCTGATCCATTCTTCACTTGAGGCAATTCTGAGATATGTTACATAAACTTTCTTTAAAACATTCTCAGATGCTGGTGAGAATGGGGAGAAAGAGGAACACTCCTCCATTGCTGGAGGGATTGCAAGCTGGTACAACCACTCTGGAAATCAGTTTGGTGATTCCTCAGAATATTGGAAATAGTACTACTGGAAGATCCTGCAATACCACTCTTGGGCATATACCCAACAGACGTTCCAACTTGTAATAAGGACACATGCTCCACTATATTCATAGTAGCCTTATTTATAATAGCCAGAAGCTGGAAAGAAGCCAGATGTTCCTCAACAGAGGAATAGATACAGAAAATGTGGTACATTTATACAATGGAGTACTACTCAGCTATTAAAAACAATGAATTTATGAAATTTTTTAGGCAAATGGATAGATCTGGAGAGATCATCCTGATTGAGATAACCCAATCTCAAAAGAACACACATCATATGCACTCACTGATAAGTGGATATTGCTCAGAAACTTAGAATACTCAAGATACAATTTGCAAAATACATGAAAGTCAAGAAGAAGGAGAACCAAAGTGTGGATACTTCATTCCTTGTTAGAAGGGGGAATAAAATGTCCATGGAAGGAGTTACAGAGACAACATTTGGAGTTGAGACTGAAGGACAGACCATCAGGAGATTGTCCCACCCGGGAATCCATCCCATAAACAACCACCAAACCCAGACACTTTTGAATATGCCAACAAGATTTTGCTGACAGGACCCTGATGTAGCTGTCTCCTGTGAAGCTATGCCAGTGCATGGCAAATACAGAAGTGGATGCTCACAGTCATTTACTGGATGGAACACAGGGTCCCCAATGAAGGACCTAGAGAAAGTAACCAAGGAGCTGAAGGGGTCTGCAGTCCTATAGGAGGAACAACAATATGAACTAACAAGAGTTCATGTCTCTAGCTGCATATATAGCAGAGGATTCCCTCGTAGGTCATCAATGGGAGGAGAGGCCCTTGGTCTTAAGAAGATTCTATGCCCCAGTATAGGGGAATGCCACGGCCAGGAAGCAGGAGTGCATGGGTTAGGGAGTATATAGTGGAATTTTGGAGAGAAAACTAGGAAAAGGGATAGCATTTGAAATGCAAATGAAGAAAATATCTAATTAAAAGGAAAGGAAAAAATTCTCCAGCTGTTCCAAGTTCTCTCTCTCTCTCTCTCTCTCTCTCTCTCTCTCTCTCTCTCTCTCTCTCATAAACACACACACACACACACACACACACACCCCTACATCTATCTATCTACTATCTTCTATCTATCTATCATCTATCTTACTATTTATTATACATATAATACGTTTGGGTCTAATCCACACCCCCATTCTCTTTCCTCCAATTCCTTCCCATCCCATCCCAACATTTTTCCTTCTCGACTGCATGTGTTCATCTTTTATAATCCACAGTGTCTACTTAGTGCTGTTTTTATGCACTGGACTGTAGGACAAATCTACTGGAGCATCAGAAGCCTTTCAGGGGGCCACATCCTTGAAGAAAACTGACTCTCCTCGATTGGGGTTAGGGCTTTATGAGTTGCTTCCCCACCCACACTTGCATTTTGGTTGGCTTGATCTTGTGCTGGTAGTCCTGGACATTGTGAGTTCCTAAGTACTTGTCATGTCTGACAAATGGCATTTCACTTTAAACTTTCACTACCTCTGGCTCTTAAAATTGTTGCACTCCTCTTCCACAATGACCCCTGAGTTTTGGAAGCAAAGAGTATGATATAAATATCCCATATTTAGAACTGAGCACTCCACATTTCTTATTCTCTTGACAGACCAGTTTTGAGACTCTGTATTAGTCATCAATTACTGATTAAAAAAGCTTCTCTGATAAGGGCTGAACACTTTACTATCTTAGTATGAAGATAAGATCTTACATGCCAGCTTATTACTATGTCCACTTAGCAGAGTGTTAGCAGTTGCTTCTCCTCTAAGAATTATAACAGCTGATGAATACTTCATAATTTTCTCCTTCATTTTTACTTCCCTTTTTTTTCTGGAACCATCCAGGAAATAAACTAGTCACATTCAATTATTAGTATAAGGTATGTTTTTGAAGACCTGAACAAACACAGAACAAATAAGTGATCATATTAGCTTCCTAAGTTTACTTGAGAAGTAGCTTTGAGAACATGCCATGCATAAACATGGTGATTGCCCAGTAGTTATTGGATGGATAGATGGGTAGATGGATAAGTGTGTGCTAATTGAAAGAATAGAAACATAAAAATATTAGTACAGGAACCATGTCAGACAGTAATATTTGAAAGCAAACAAAGAGAAAAAAACTATCAAAGAAGAGGGCAGAATAATTCTTATTGGCTAGGCTTTAGGATCTAGGTGAAGAATCCCTGTGGAAAGACATGTTACTATAGGAGTGGAAAGAAGACATTTCATGGACTCTTAAGTGTATATACATTTAAAAAGAAACTCTTTCAATTTCTCAGTGCACATGTTTAACTTTCTAGCAAACGGAAGATTCAATTTCGTATTTTAAAGGGAAGATTCAATTTCATATTTTATATTGCTTCTTTAAACTTCTTTGCATCATAATTTTAACAAGTTTTGCTTAAGGTATTACTTCTAACCTTGAGGTACAATTTGGATTTATACAGAGATGATATTTAAAATCTCAAGTAAAGATAGTTTAGAACCAAAGAAAGAGAATATCAAAAAGTCAAGGTGGTGGAAAGTTTCTCTGTGCCACTAAGAAGTTTGCTGTGTCCTTGACTAATGTTTTATCCCTTCAAGTAGTCACTGCTATTATGACTTCAAGGGCTCATAGTGACATTGTTGAACTGCCTGTAGATTCTACCTCAACTCCTAATTCCTTTACACTGACAGGAAATTAATTCCCAATAAGACCTAGGATTCTGATGTCCAGTAGGGTTCAGTGTTTCAGAGTTGCTCTAATTGCACAGTTCTGACACCATCTCAGTGTTGAAAGTGAGCTAATCTTGGGTTTGATACTCCATTGATAACTAGAGGACTCCTCTGACACTTCCATGGAAAGTCATATCTCAGTGGTGTTAGAAAAACCACACATGTATCTGTTCATCCTAGAGGTACTGGATCTTCAAATATATGATGACCTGTCATACAGTCAGTTGAGAGGTGTCTCTAATTAAAATGGCAGTGACTAGATGGAACATGGTTAAAATCTCTACAGATAAGTGGTATTGTTACATTCTACAAAAGGTGGATATTATATTTCAAAGGTCTCCAGAATGAAGGAAGTGGACCTGGAGGGCATCATCCTGAGTGAGTTAACACAATCACAAAAGAACTCAAATGATATGTACGCACTGATAAGTGGATATTAGCCCAGAAACTTAGTATTCCCAAGATATAAGATACAATTTGCAAAACACATGAAACTGAAGAAGAACGAAGACCAAAGTGTGAACACTTTGCCCCTTCTTAGAATTGGGAACAAAACACCCGTGGAAGGAGTTACAGAGACAAAGTTTGGAGCTGAGACAAAAGGATGGACCATCTAGAGACTGCCATATCCAGGGATCCATCCCATAATCAGCCTCCAAATGATGACACCATTGCATACACTAGCAAGAGTTTGCTGAAAGGACCCCGATATAGCTGTCTCTTGTGAGACTAGGCTGGGGCCTAGCAAACACATAAGTGGATGCTCACAGTCAGCTATTGGATGGATCACAGGGCCCCCAATGGAGGAGCTAGAGAAAGTACCCAAGGAGCTAAAGGGATCTGCAACCCTGTAGGTGCAACAACATTATGAACTAACCAGTACCCGGAGCTCTTGTCTCTAGCTGCATATGTATCAAAAGATGGCCTAGTCGGCCATCACTAGAAAGAGAGGACCATTGGACACGCAAACTTTATATGCCCCAGTACAGGGGAACGCCAGGGCCAAAAAGTGGGAATGGGTGGGTAGGGGAGTAGTGGGGAGGGTATGGGGGACTTTTGGGATAGCATTGGAAATGTAATTGAGGAAAATACCTAATAAAAAATATTAAAAAACAAAACAAAACAAAAAAACAAATTATAGTCTTGCTTCTATTTTTCTTTTTAAGTCCTACTAAATAGAGAGCAAAAACAATTGTCCCTGTTTCATCTGGAGGCCACCAGTCAGTCAAATAGTATCCAATCTCATTTGGCAGTTCAGGCAAAGTATGTGGAATTCACAACAGTCTGTCCCAGTCCAAAAGAAGAAACGAGAAACAAATGTAATCCCTGTTCTTTGGTGAACTCCCACTGTCCAGACACATGCTGCTGAGCAAACAGCTCCACAGGCCTTGCTTGGGAAAACATTTAACAATCAGTCAAAGGCTTCCCCTCCCCCTCAAGCCTCAATTTGTCAATTTGCAAAAATAGACAGTTTGGACAGTATTAGGGGCTGAGTATGGCTAAGAAGAGGGGATCTTTGTAGTTACTGTTTATAAACACAGGCTCTGACCTAGTTCCATGGAGGTCATATTTTCGAAGCATCTTTCTCATAGTTACATATTGTGTTATCACACAAAAGCCACACAGACCTCTAGAATTAATTTTTTAATTTAATTTTAAAAAGTCCATAAAAATTTACTGGTATTCTTAGGAAGAAATATGAAGTGGTCTACACTTGAAGTCAATTTTTAAAAGATGGACAGAGAATCTGTGGTTTCTAAATAGGAATTATTTTAGAGTTGAACAACTAATCTAAGATTTTTTTTAAAAAATAGCATTAAAAAAAAAAAAGATACACACACATATAGCCTAAAAATAATGAGAAAATGCCAAACCAAATGCATTACTCAAATGTCCCCTTCCTATCTACTTTGGTTTTCTCCAAGATGTCTCTAATATAAACACAGGTAAAATTTAAATTGTGAATGACTGTGACAATGAAATTAAGGTTACAGGAGACTATTCATATTGGATGTGTTCCTATATCATTTGAGGCATGTGTTTTCAAATTTCTGCAAAAGTATTCTAATGAAGGAGAACAGTGTAGAGATGGGAGAAGGTACATCTTTAGCAAATCTGAGAAGCCAGAGTATAATCTCCTCAACTGACCCTGCTGACTCCAAACTGGGCTCAGTTCAGCATGCTGTCCAGACTCTATAACAGGTAACAGGTTCTCTCTCTCTCTCTCTCTCTCTCTCTCTCTCTCTCTCTCTCTCTCTCTCTCTCTCTCTCTCTGTATGTGTATGCTTTGTAAATAAATATTTAAATGCTGATCTACGTGAGAAATGTCAGCAGTACCAGAATAAAATAATAAACATCAATATTTTGCTCTTTACTTTTGGCAAAATAATGACAATTATAAAGCAGTAGATTTTGAAAGCTGAATGATTAAAAAATGTTCTTTTCATATCTGTCAAATGTGTGGTTTTCATCAGCCCTAAGTAAGATTACTGTCCATATTTTGAAATGGCAACTTGTCACTTATACAACTGTAGGTACTCTACTTCTCTCTCCAGGAGAGAAGTGAGGCATACTGGTAACTTAGGAATTTAAATCAAACTATCTTGTGCCTGTCCCTTGAGCCTTTGTGTGTTTACACAGACTTTCTGAGCTCTCCTAGCTTCCTCTGTAGATGGAATTAATAAATAATAATAATTAATAATGATAACAATAATAAATATGTACCAAGGCAGGATATGGGTCAGTGGATCTATGTAAGTGATTTATAAGCTAACTACAAGGGATAACATAAAATAAGAAATGCCAGTTCAAAATTTGCTCATTAATACCAACAATATGAGTGTTGCTAGGGCTGCTATGACTAAATATCATGGATGGGGGGAAGAAGGCAACAAGCATTTGCTTTCTCACAGCCCTGGGGTTGGCAGTTGAAGTTCTATGTGCTAGAGATTTTACTTCCCTGAAAGCCTTTCTCTAGCTTCTCTGTGGTTGTGTTCATTGCTTCATTAAATGGTTATGTCCTGACACACACATGGTGCCTCTTTGTCCCCTTTCCCTTTCTTTGTTTTTTTTTTATTTTTTAATATTTTTTTATTACGCATTTTCCTCAATTACATTTCTAATGCTATCCCAAAAGTCCCCCATACCCTCCCCCCCCCCACTTCCCTACCCACCCATTCCTATTTTTTCCTGGTGTTCCCCTATACTGGGGCATATAAAGTTTGCGTGTCCAATGGGCCTCTATTTCCAGTGATGGCCTACTAGGCCATCTTTTGATACATATGCAGCTAGAGTCAAGAGCTCTGGGTTACTGGTTAGTTCATAATGCTGTTCCACCTATAGGGCTGCAGATCCCTTTAGCTCCTTGGGTACTTTCTCTAGCTCCTCCATTGGGAGCCCTGTGATCCATCCAATAGCTGTCTGTGAGCATCCACTTCTGTGTTTGTTAGGCCCTGGCATCTTTTTGATCAGTCCTTACTCTAATGGTGCCATTTTTACTTACTTATCTCCTACTGGGCTTTATATATTTACATATTATCACATTCTGAGTAACTATAGGTTGGACTATGTTTGGAATTATGAATTGATTTTAACCTAGAACTGCATTTAAACTCGAGTTTTGGTATGAAATGTGTTAGTCAATGGCTGAGACACTGAGAGTATGCTAAAAGCTGTTATGATAACTAATTAGCAGAATGCCAGAATTAAATTACAGAATTTGTAGAGAACAATATGTTAAAATTGTTAAGAAAACAAGTCCATTACCAAATAGCACATTTATTTAAGCCAATGGCCTTACAACATTAAGTGGTGTACACTAAATGGTGCAGCTAATGGACTGTAGATCATAAAGAATGATTTGCACAGCTACTCTTTGCTTTGGCTAATAAAATAGTCTTTCAATTTAATTGGGCTCAATGAAGTAAGGGCCACTGCTTCCCCCAATTGCTATGTTCAACTCCCAACCTCCAGTCCCCAATATTTTTCACTAAATGTTTTCAAATTATTTCTGTTAACTATCAAACAAACACCCTTGAACATTATATTAATGGTCATGGTAGATAACAGCCAATATAGACAAAATGAGAGCTTACCACTTGTATATAATATGTATGCCAAATATTTTATATATGTTACCTGTTTAAGTCTCATATAAGCCAATAATGTATGCTTTATTTTAACACAGAAGAACCTGAAGTTCACAGCTAGCTGAGCTGTAAGACAGTCAAGATTATAGATCAGACCTACTTCTAGGAAGTGCATGTCATTGTAAAAGTGAACAGTACTAAAGACTCAGCCACACCAAAATTCTAGCAAGTCTGCGAAGAAGTAAAATTTAAGTAAAAAGATACTGCTACGTAGCAAAAGTCAAATTCTTTGGAGGAACCTCCCAAACTATAAGTCCTTGGTTTTCTCAATTCTTTTTTCTGGTTGATCTGGAAATATCTCCTTGGAGCAGCAAATATTGCTACGATTTGGAAATAACAAATCATTCTAAAAAAACACAAACAAACAAGCAAGCAAAAATTTAGCTTTGGATAGAAATAAATTAGATAAACCAAGAAAAATAGGAAGAGAAAATAAGAAAGTGAAAATGACTACCACCACCACAACAATTAGATTATGTTAAAAGGATTTAGGAGAATCTTGAAGGGCTCCTGTGTTGAGACAATGTATATAAAATTATAAATGAGTTAGTACCAAATACTCACAGAGAATACAGTATGCAAATAGGGGGAAAAGGAACACATTTTACAGTGGTGCCATCTAACAAAACCAACCTCAAGGTTAATATTAACAAAATCAACCTCCAAGATTAGCATGAGTAGAGAGTATAAGCTGGTATGATCTGACAAGAGCAATTTACTTCTCTGGTCTTCCTCCAAAAAGACACTGTCTAGTTCTACCAGGTGTTATTAGAGAAAATATTAGAGAAATCCCAATTAGCATCCTACAAAATATTGCTTCAAAATTAGAAAGACCATTGAAAACAAGAGAAGTCTGAGAAATATGTCACTTCAGAGATGTGACTTTCAAATGCATTGTAGATCCTGATGAAGATTCTGGAACAGACAGAGGACATTTGAGAAAAATAGAGGAACCAGAATAAAGTATGGTACTTTACCTCAAGATAATGCTTTAGTATTGGTTGATGGACTGTAGCATGTACCATACTGATGTAAGACATAAGTAGCACAGAGAGTAAGAAATTTTGGAACCCATTATTGTTTTCAAAGTAATTTTTCAAATTTAAAATGTCTAAAATTAATAAAGAAATTAAATATAATGGTCATATCATTCTAGTTAATCTCTACTTTCTTCATTTAAATTTATGTATCTAATACCAGTAAGAAATGAAGTGGTGAAATGGAGAACATTAAATTTTTTAATTTCTTTGAATACTAAAACTTTGAAATTGTTTTTCAAATTTTCATTTATTGTATTTTTTAAAGAATTTCATGCTATGTATTTGACTGTATTTGTCCATAGTTCCTCTTCCTAACTCCCCTAATGTCTCTCCTGAACTCCTTACCCACCTCTTTTATGAATCTAATTTATGTTGCTCATATACTTCTGGGTATGTGGCCAGTCACTAGAGTGTGGTCAACCTTCCAGGAACCACACCCTCAAAGAAAAACAATCTTTCTTACTACTGGAAGCCTCCAGTTGTCAAAAGCTGCTCAATTAGGGATGGGGTCCTTAAACAACCTCTCAATCTGTATAAGAATATTGAATAGCTACTGGTTTATTTGAGTTAATTTTGTATCCAGTCACTTTGCTGAAGTTGTTTATCAGCTATAGAAGTTCTCTGGTAGACATTTTGGGGTCACATATATACTATCATATCATGTACAAATAGCAATACCTCGACTTCTTTGCTAATTTGTATCCTCTTGATCTTTTGTTGTCTTATTGCTGTAGCTAGAACTTTGTGTACTCTATTGAATAGATATGGGGAGAGTGGGCATCCTTGTCCCTGATTTTAGTGGAATTGCTTCAAGTATCTCTCCATTTAATTTGATATTGGTTGTTGGTTTGCCATAAATTGCTTTTATTATATTTAGGTATGGGCCATGAACTCCTGATCTCTCCAATACTTTTAACATGAGAAAAAAGACAGGCACAAATTGAGATCCAGCTCATGGGGAAGCCCCAAGGCCTGACACTATTACTGATACTATGGAGTGCTTACAAACAGGGGCCTATAATGACTGCCCTCTGAAAGGTCCAACAAGCAGCTAAAAGAGTCAAATGCAGATATTTATATGCAACCAATGGAAGGAAGCTGGTGACCCTTGTGGTTGAATTAGGGAAAAGCTGGAAGAAGCTGAGGAGGAGAGTGACCCTATAGGAAGACCAGCAAGCAGTCTTAACTAACCTGAACCCCTGGGATCTCTCAGATACAGAGCCACCAACTAGACAGCACACACCAGCTAATATGAGGGCCCCAACACATGTACAGCAGAGGACTGCTGGTTCTGCACTCAGTCAGAAAAGATATGCCTAACCTTCAAAAAACTTGAGGCCCCATGGAGTGAGGAGGTCTGGTAGGGTGGGGTGGGGTAGAGTGAAGATATCCTCTTGGAGATGAAGGGGAGAGGAGATGTGGAATGTGGAACATTTAGAAGGTGGAGCAAGAGGGAGATAAAGTCTGGACTGTAAAAAAGATAAAAGAATATATATGGACTTTACAATCCTATAGAACAACTTTCTCTGTGCTTTCAAAGTGCTTTAGGCATCATGACATAGAAGTAGGTAATAGAAAATGAAGGCTTGAGCCGGGTGTGGTGGCGCATGCCTTTAATCCCAGCACTTGGGAGGCAGAGGCAGGTGGATTTCTGAGTTTGAGGCCAGCCTGGTCTAGTCTACAGAGTGAGTTCCAGGACAGCAAGAGCTATATAGAGAAACCCTGTCTCGAAAAACAAAACAAAACAAAACAAACAAAAAAGTAGGCTTTCATAGGACCCTCTGTCAGCAAACAACTCAATTTTTTTGTCAATTAAACTAAAATAAAGGTAATCTGTGGGCAGTTTATAGAATCCTAGGTTAAACTATGCACCTGGGAAAATATGGGAGATGCTTAGAGGGTTCTGCTCAAAGCTCAAGTTCTCAGAACAGAGGCAGAGAATTTGGATGATCTATCTTGATTCATTTGGCCATCTTTAGGCAGTGGAGAGCTGTACATCTTTGCTGGCATATCACTGAACTTGAGTGCAAAGTGGAAGGCAGAGTTCTAAGACTAATCAAGGTTTTATTTTCAGAAAACTTAGATGTTATGCAGGCTGAAATATCTGCTTTCTAGGTACTTCAATGAATTTAACAATCCAAAGAGAAGATTGAGCCAAGCAGAGTATTTGGAACCAAACATCCCTGTGCTGGCTAGTCTATGTCAACTTAACATAAGAGTTGAGTTATCTGAAAGGAGGGACCCTCAATTGAGAAAATAAGATACATAATACTTGCTTTACTTCATTTTCTTAATTACAAATTGAGAGGGGAGAGCCTGGACAATTTTGGGTGGTTTCATCCCTGTGCTGGTGGTCCTGGGTTCTATAAGAAAGCAGATTGGGAAAACCAGGAGAAACAAGACACTAAGTAGCATCCCTTCATGGACTCTACATCAGCTCTTGCCTCAGGGTGCCTGTCCTGCTTTTGAGTTCCTGGCCCGACTTCCTTTGATGAAGAACTGTGATATGGAAGTGTGTGCTGAATAAACTCTTTCCTCTCAAAGTTGTTTTGATTATGGTGTTTCAGCACAGCAATACTAGTCCTACCTAAGACAACCACCTATTAGAGAATGGTGGTGAGAAAGCACAAAGAAGCAAGGTGTTAATTCCAAGGGTTTTCCAATAATGGAAGCAGAGTGATGGACAACAGACATAGGCAACTCTGAGGTCTCCAACAAAATACATTACATGAGAGGAGAAGTCAAATTATCTGGATTTATCAAGGATCAGTTCACACAGTTCATATGAGTGACTGAGGTATTTCCTTCTCTTTCCTGGACCTTATTTTTACAGTAGGTTGAGGTTTTTAATGTATGTAAATTAATGAATATTCAATCTTAGGCATGCTTCAGAGATAAGTTAGAGTAATAAGGATGTCCAACTTCACAGCTCCTTTTGACAGTGGAACTTGTTTGAAAACTTGGAAGGTTTCCCTCTGGTCACTTCATCAGTGATGTTAATGTTAAAGAGCCCTTTGTAGGATGCAGTTTTTCTCCTTTTGGCTGAACAATCATTGGGAGGAATGCATACCACAACACAACCTCTAACCTACAATTTCAGCTTACATAAACAAATTCTTCCAAACGGTCCATTATTATTCCATCAGAAACTTATTCCTGGCATCCTAGTATACCACTTCCTGTTCTGCAGCCCAGATCTATGGGACCATTTATGGTTAGTTGGAGTCAGCAAACTTAGTTTAAAATTAGCCTGGTGGAATTCTGACCAAAAATCACTTACTATAATTTTAAAATAAACATCTACAAATGGCAAAGTGGGGCAGGGCTGTCTTCCCTTCACTGAAAACTAAGATATGTAATATAAGGGAAAATTCCAAAACTGCTACTACTACAAAATGTATTTCAGATCTTCAAATGCAAGTCAATAGTCATTCTTAACCCTGCTTAGTGTATAGACAAAACATCATGCTTAGGCATTTTTATCTGTTCATTCTCTACCACCAATACCTGCTGACTGAGCCCAAGAGCATCCCTTAACTTGCTTTCACTCTTGCCTCCATAAAGTTCTCTGTAATGAGGCATTCAGGAAACGAATCAAGATGATTGTCCCCCTTGTATCAAGGCTGTTGCCTTTTTATACTTAGATTTCTATGTATTTCATAGAACTAATCAAAACAGAAAAACAATAGTCATCAAAGAAAAGTTGTTTCCTTATTATGTATGAAGGTACTCAATAAAAATTTTCAAAGTAAGTTAAAAATGTAAGAATTTTCAGTATTCATATATATGTAATATGTTGTCTTGAAAAAACAATAGGATTTGTCCTTCCTTTGTACTTCAGCAAATCCACCCCCCACCCCAACACACAAGTAACAGTTACAGGCAGAACTTTGAACACAGTAAATTGAATAAGAATTATTTTTCTTGAAGGCCATGTGTATTATAAACTGGGTATTTATTATTGTGCAACTTCTTTTTAGTGGTGTTCAAGGTCACCACCTGGGTATGCAAATAGCAAAGTCATGGCTAAAAGAAATGACTACAATGCCTCTTTTTTTTCCTTTGTAATTTTTTGCATTCAGCAGGGTTTAGACTCTTAGAAATAATAATTTATAAATAGCCAGATCACTCTTTTTATTTCCACTCTGAACACTTCAACTGATGAGGACGTCTGAAAGGTTGAAAATAGGGTTTTTACAAAATGCAAGTAATTTCCTCTCATCTGGAAATCCCACCTGTAGTACTGGCCAGATAGGAGATTAGAAAGTATATTCCAATAAAGTTGGGAGGCTTGGAGTAGAAGGGGCTCAGATCTTGAAGAAAGGAAAATCCAATCTATTTAATTTCTTCTTCCCATACCAAAGTCTTTTCCTTTTGTTTAAAGTCAAAGTCAGGGTGATAGCAAAACTTTCTATACCTCACTGGCACTTAAGAACAAGCATAGCCACCATCTCTTGCTGGGGAAGCATATGGAGTTCACAACAGATATTTGCTCTTATGGAAATATCACAATGATAATGTGATTAGATTAGTAAGCTTTAGAAGCTAGCGCTGAAATCAAGGGGTTATATGTATTATTACCATGTTTAAAAGTTCTGCCAGCTCCATTAGCAGCATAGACAATGGTCCATATGTGTGGTTCATCTGGAGCTACGTGTGGCTGCCTGGTTGCTTTGCTCCATGTGCCTGTGTGCTTAGTAGAATTAAGGGATTTAATGGAGACTTCTCTTCACAGAGAGGACTGCTACTCACTACCATTTCCCAGCCCCAAAGTCATTTTTCTATTTTCTAATAAACGTCGAACTTCATTTCTAAGAAAGGAAGAGCACATTCTGGTACATAGGAATTCATATGTGAAGGGGAAGTAGGGAGGGTGAAGCAGGAAACAGCAGAAGAGCCAACAGCCAGGTGGCCTTCCCGAGTAAAGATGGAGCCCCTTTACACACTCTCCACAGGAAGGTGCCCACCCTGCCTTGCTCTCCTCACATGCATCTCAGCTCAGCCCACTTCAAGATGAAGGGGTAAGCAATTTCAAGGGAGCACATATGGTCTCATTCTGGGAAGCAAAGGGAGGTTTGATCTCTGAGACTATTTAAAGATCCAAAGCCTGTAGCACTATAACCAGGTTGTTTCACTTAATACTCCTTTGAGGTAGGCCAGATTCTACTGTTTCCTTTAAAGAACTGGCAAAGGAATTCACATCCATTTATGCTAGTATTATTCGAATTAAGCTCTAAAGAAACTATATAAAAGCATGTGTTTGGCCAGCTCATGCCTGATTTAATACAATTATGTAAAAATAATAACCTGTTTATGTGGCCCTGAGTGCTCAAAATAGCTTTATCTTTTAATGTGCTTTTTAATAAGTATTTTTAGCCATCATAATTATAGTGAAACTTTGAGAGGTATTTGACATAAAAAGCCTAGATTAAAACAAACAATATGTTCACAAAGATGTACTCAACATATACAAGATATTCCTAATGCAGATGCTGAACAGAGAGAGAGAGAGAGAGAGAGAGAGAGAGAGAGAGAGAGAGAGAGAGAGAATGCCTCTGCCACCTTGCCCACAGTGAAAGAGTAAGGAAGAGAGTAACCTCAAATAAAGTAGTGGGTAAAACTGGAGAAATATCATTTCTTACTTCTTTCAGTAAAATAAATCTATTTCATTTGTTAAAGAACTTCTGCATGACATTCGTCTAGCAAAAGCTTCCTAATGAGGGATAAAAACATCATAAAGAAATTCTTCATGGCTTTGGGGGTGTGAGGCTAGGCACTGCGCCACTCTGTCATTGAGGACTGTGCAGACAGCAGTTGCATTAATCCTTACAATGTCCACCAGCACTGAGTACTATGATGGTCACTTCTTAGATAGGCCAAGTGTGACTTGGAGAATGCATTTGATGTCCAGTAGTCAGGCTGTCAAACCTGGACTCACCCTCTGGGCTGGCTGACTCTTTCGCCCATATTTCTCTCATCAGAACAGGGCTGCTTCTGGGCTGTTTTGGAAGCCTGGGTTCTATAAAGTATCCACAGACTTTACAAAAAGAAATGGCAAAGGAAATAGTATCAGGCCACATGAGAAAACCTCTGAATGTTAATGCTTACATTTAACATTTTTATGTGCTTTCCTATATAAGGCTTCCAAGATAGAAATATTTAGTTTTACTGTTGAAAAGGACTGGTTTTCAGGAGCTTATTTACTATATCATAGTTGCCAGCAGCTCAGTGACAGCCTGACAGCAGGGGAGAGGGCCTTACACAGGAGAGGCAAGATGTGAGGGAAGCCACTGTGATGTTGCTATCATGAGGAATAACTAAAGCACACTGGAAATGAATAGAAGCCTAGAGGCCAGCTGAATGCAGAAGAAGCTTCCCATCTGGAGAAGGGTAATGGTAGGAGGAGACAAAGTTGAGACTCAGGCTTCTCTCTTTTTGCCAAATTTTGAGTTCTCGGATCTTCACTAAGAACATGCACCAGCCTAAGCCTTACTGGCTTGGAACTGAACTTTGGCACCAAAACAGGGAGTTCTCTTCATTTATGAGCTACTCATTCTCATGTGGACAGAAGAGCTGTAGATATTGTCTGATATGTTTTATTCTGCTTTGTTTCTTTAATTCTTCTCATTGCCAACCTGCAGCCTCATGCTCTGTTGTTTTACTTACCCAGGGGACTAAATGCACACAAATTAAAGAAATATTGAAATAAGTAAAAAACAAACAAACAAAAAAACCAAAAAAAGAAACAAAACAAAAAAACCAAATAAACAAAACAAAACAAAAACCCAAAAAACAAACAAACAAACAAAAAACCGCTTTGTTTATCTTATCCTAAAACAGTTATTGACTTAGCGAGATGGTTCAGCAGGTCCTTCAACCAAGCCTGATGACCTGATTTTTGTTGATAGGGCCCACATGGTCATAGAAGAAAAATGAGTTCAGTAAGCTGTGTCTAACCTCCATGTGTGCATTGTGGCATGTATGTACACAAACACATGAACAAAGAGACATACATACATACATATAGACAGACAGACAGACACATAAAAACACACATGCACACAGTCATACATACATGATGCAGTAAACACTACAAATGTCTCAACCATAGTTATTAAATGATAGATATTGTTGTTGCTTTATCTTTCAGTCATGTCCTATATGCTACCCTGTTCTGCTGACTTCCAATGCCATGAGCAACTTGATCAAGCACTGTAGAAGGGAAAGAGAGTGATTGTGGTGTTTAAAGAGACAGTTTGAAAGAGTGGTAATTTGATAAATCCTATAATTTAATGAACTTTTCCACTTTAAAAAAAGCCTAAGTAATCTGAAGTGACTATGTCTTCCATTTCTACATGATCCCTCTTCACAAATGTTCCTTTATTTTCCACTGACAAGGCAGGATAATGACCAAAGGTCCTAAGATGTCCACTCCCATCCCTTCTCTGGGGGACTGATGTGACTCATAGCATTTGGCTATTACAACAATCTCTCTTTTCACAAAAATACTGGCCAATACCAGCAGGATGATCACATCATTTGCTCCCAGTAGTGTGAGAAAGAACTGCCCACACTCCCTAGCTCTGAAGACAGAAAATAGTCACAGTTCTCCATCTCACTAAGAGAAATGTTCATGATCCTTAGATAGTAATATACTGAGAAAAGGACAAGAAATTCTCCTCTTTAACAAGTGCCTCCAGTGGAAGTAAAGAATCAGAGGAGGGCTGCCTTGTGGCAAGCACAGGCCTCAAGATCCATTTTATTCCCACTGTTGCTGATGTAATTGTGAATTCCTGCTGCATTTATAATTAAGGATGGAACAGATGGTAATGCTTAGCATTAGGCAATAAGGAGTGGTCATTAAAACAATCGAGAATGCCAGCAGTTTATATGATATCACAGGGTTAGTTTACCATAACAAAGTTTTATATCCATGGAAAAAGAGGTACTAAAGCCCCCTCATTCTCATCACAGCTGTCCCTTTGTTGAAGATACATTGTACATCCTGGGAAGACTCCAACCTTTTTACAATTGCTGGTCATATCTTGACTTTATTATGAGCAGTCATCACAAGTGGCAGAGCATGAAATTCAAGATGTAATATTAACCATCAAGAAGAGCAGTTGGGAAGGCACTGGAGATTCACTGGAATCACACTAGGATGGTACTGGGTGTCAGGCAGAGGTGGGGGGAGGAAAATTCTAGAATTCTCCAAGAATATGGCCAAAAGGCCAGACATCCTGAAGAGTATAAGGGTTACTTAATTGTAATACAAAATGAAGCAAAACTTCTCTTCCATTTCATGGTGAAAGGTTATCAGTGTGTGTAGCCAAAAGGGCAACAGTAATAGACTTTGTCTACTTGCAATAGAAATATCAACTAGCTTTTAAGAAAATCTGCTTCCTGCCTCCAATCTCTTCATGGATATTTTTGTCTCTGATAATGCGAGACTTCTAAACAATTTCTCAGCCTTGAAATTTGCCTACAGATTCTTCATCTCACTTCAGGCAGGCTTCTGTCTTATCAGGACATGATGGGACAGTCACTCTAAAGCAGTGTAATACTCTATGCCTAAGTTCGCTTGTTTCAGTCTGCTGCTGTTCTTGATTGTCTCCATCTTCTCACCAGTATCTGATATGTGCCAATCTCAGTCAATATCACTACTACTGAAAGATGAATTGTAGCAGAAAATTCTTGTTCACATTTAGAACATCCCAAGGCAGTGAATTAACAGAATTCTGTTATCAATAGCATAATATATCAAAAAATGATGATTTAAAAAATAAAGAAATAATACAGAATAAAGATAGGCATAATAGGGTAGAGGCTTGAGAACTATCAATAAAAATGTTCAAAATCTGTGAACTCATTTTCTGCTTGGCTGATCATTAAGAAAACACTCTCAATTTCCGCATATATGACTATAGCCACACCTGGGATTCATTATGGTATAACTGCTGGAAAAATAAATGAAAGACATTTCATAGCAGCATCTTTCAAACCTTTCTCAATCGATTGTATGTGAGTTAAATGTAGAATAGTCCATATGGCATCTTGTCTTCCAATTCACCCAGGATGTATGTACAGAATACTAAAACTAAGAAATGGAAACAGGAGAACAACATTGCCCCCAAGCAATTCTCAGATCTATACACAAGGCTGGAGTTGATACATCAAGTATAGAACCACAGAGCTTAGTAATAAAACCATGGGCAATGACAATTCCCACTTTGAAAGGTCTGCATTCCTGTCCTGTAGTGTTGGGAGCAAACTTGTTTGAACATTTACTGCCTTAAGTGCTTACTGGCATAAAGTCTTGGCCTCTTTGGGAAAGTACTAGCCCAGCTGAGTACAAATAGACATAAATCCTGAAGTCAGCGGAAAATAAATAGCTATAAGTCTTGTGGATATGTGCCTTATAACCCATTCTGTTCTGATCTTCCTGCTGAACTGTTTACCCAGTCAGTATCTTGTTCCTGGGAAAAGGTGCATTACCGAGAGACAAAGTGAGCCCCCTCCATCCCCCTTCCTGCTTCTATGAGTATATAACCTGTGTGGGAAAAATAAAAATTTGTCAGCTTGATCAGGACTTTTGACTTGCTGTCTGTTCTTTGTGTTTCTTGTTCCCCCATTCTCTTCCAGGTGCCCCCCAAGTCCCTGTTTGACTGTCCTATGGGTCAGGACACTGTAGTATCAACTCCTAACTAGGCACCAGTCCATTTCCTTCTCTGACAGCGTCTGAACAAGAATATAAACATGTGTCTCTGACATTGGTCACCATAGACACAGTTTGTATTGTTTTATGCTTGAACTGAAGGAACTTATAATACATAAGAACCTTCTACAGGACATTGCTTAGGACATTGCTTAAAGCAATGATCAGAGAAGCATAAATTTAAGCAAAAATTACCTGGATTTGAAACCAGGTTCACTTATTTATTAGTTATTAGACATTTTGATTCTGTAGTACCTCAGTTACCACATATGCCAAACAGATTTAATAATAATAACTCCACATGATTCATAAGCTTTCTATGGGACCTGAATTATTTCAACATATCAAATAAAAATGTATGACATGGAGTCAGTATCATAGAATGAGTACTCACTATTTCAATCATATATCTTGCAGTATAACCATCATTCCTAGATCTCTGGTTGGGACCCTGTCTTTATTCTTGGTCCTCTAAATAGAGTATTATTTCCGAGATGGGCTTGCTGGACTTAACTCATCCTATCCAAACACCTAGAGTGCTAAGTAGGGCATTTAGACACTTTGCTAGAGTGTGCAACAATACCAGAAAAATCACACAAAGATCTTGTGAATAAACACACAAATTGGCTGAAGGTCAGCATTGCTTAAGTCTCTTGGAGAGGGCCCACAGCTTAGCTCTTGGCCCATCAAAAATAGGATTATTAGAAAGCCTCCAGTGAAAACGTGGCTATAAAATGGCAGAGATCACTGTGGTCAGTGACTTCAACAGCTAATTCAGAAATGAAAGACAGTAGTTTCTACACAGGATACATTGCTAGAACATTGCCTCAATCTATGAAACGACTTTCCTCTAGATTTCAGGACATCATTCAGTTCCCTTCCACTGTGCTCCCCAAGAAATCCTCAAACAAACATGGAATGAGTAATACACTTTAGTGTACCTTACCCTTTTGGAAGAGGTCCGGAAAAGTAATTCTATACCCATAGCTGTCTACTTGTGTCAGTTCCCTATGTGCTGGGAATCAGTTCCAAGTATTTTTCCTATTATTGCTGCAGTAAGGGCTTGTGCAGAAAGCTCATGTGATATACCTTGCTCAGCTTCATCTGGCATTTTTCATTTTCTGCCTAGAGCTTTGTGTGCTTTTCGGTTATGAGGCTGCCAGGAACCTACAGTTGTTTTGATGCATGGATAAAGATGCATCAAAACATGGTACAATGGAATTGACAACCATGGGATAATGCTTGGTTAGAAGGGATCAGGAGCTGGAGGGTAAACACTATACTCTGGAAAACAATTGTACATGAGGGTCTTAAGTGAACTCTAGTGGAGTAGGTAAGATAACAACTCTCAAGAGTTATGTAGGTCCTTAGGATCAGTCTTAGGTCATCAGGCTTGGTAACAAGTGCCTTTACCTAATAAGTCATTTTGGCCAGCCATTGTCTTCGTTTCTTTGCTGTTGCAATCTACCTACTTCTGTTCCTTGATATAATTTCCCCCAATAAAGCACATGTCAATTCTTATCTCAGGCTTCTTTCAGAAAGGAACTTAAGCTAAGAAATCCCCATAGAAAACTTTCCCCAGTATATGAACTTCATATAGAAATAAGACTTACAATATTCTTCAAATGCAGATGCATTGTGATTCTATTGAAGTTTATACTTAGGGATCATCTACTTCAGAAGCCCTGTGAAAGTGTCTGAGTGCAAAAATGACTAGGATGATTCACAAGAAACATGAATTACAAATTAATGGCTAAGCCATTAATTTGGCCACAAAACAGGCCTCAACAGATACAAGAAGATTGAAATAATCTCATGCATGCTATCCCATCACCATGGCCTAAGGCTGGTCTTGAATAATGACAAAAACAATGGAAAGCACACATACACATGGAAACTGAACAGTGCTCTACTCAATGATAACTTGGTCAAAGAAGAAATAAGGAAAGAAATTAAAGACTTTTTAGAATTAAATGGAAATTTAGGCATATCATACCAAAATTTATGGGACACAAGGAAAGCAGTGCTAAGAGGAACACTCATATCTCTAAGTGCCTACAAAAAGAAACTGAAGAGAGCATATGCTAGCAATACCTGAAAATTCTAGAAGCAAAATAAGCAAATACACAAGAGGAGTAGATGGCAGGAAATAATCAAACTCATGGCTGAAATCAACCAAGTAGAAACAAATAGAACTACACAAAGAATCAACAAAGCCAGGAGCTGCTTCTTTAAGAAAGTCAACAAGATTGATAAACCCTTAGCCAGACTAACCAGAGGGCACAAAGACTATCCATATTAATAAAATCAGAACTGGGCAGAAGCAACATAGCTTCTGGGACAGGCCCCATTTCGGACCTTCATCTTCAGCCAGGAAGCAGATCTGAACTCCAGACATCTGGGAACCTTCCCCACCAGAGGAGAGGTGGCCTCCAGGAAGGGCTCTGACCACAGGAGCAGGTGAGAGAGCCAGCTTGTATCTCTGGTCCCTCAGAGACCAGTCTGCACAGGAGAGAACGAGGACTACAGAAGCATATTGCTTCTGGGACAGGTCCCATTTCAGGCCTTTATCTTCAGCCAGGAAGCAGACCTGAGCTCCAGACATCTGCACACCTTCCTTGACAGGAAAGCTGGCCTGCAGAGAATACACTGACCACTGAGACTCAAGAGAAAGTTGGATTCCCAGGAGTGCTGACAGAGGCTAAAAGAATAATAGGAGGAACAAGCTCCAGCCAGAGACAGCTATAACAACTAATGCCAGAGATTACCAAATGGCGAAGGACAAATGTAAAAATCTTACTAACAGAAACCAATACCACTCACCATCATCAGAACCCAGTACTTTCACCTCAACGAGTCCTGGATTCCCCAACACACCCAAAAAGCAAAATTCAGATTTAAAATTGTATCTCATGATGCTGGTAGAGGATTTTAAGAAGGAAATTAATAACTCACTTAAAGAAATACAGGAGAACACGGCTCAACAGGTAAAAAGCCATAAAGAGGAAGCACAAAAAACCCTTAAAGAATGACAGAAAAACACTGTTAACAAAGTACAAGGCCTTAAAGAAGAAACACAAAAATCCCTTAAGCATTACCAGAAAACACAACAAAACAGGTGATGGAATTGAACAAAACCACCCAAGAACTAAAAAGGGAAGTAGAAGCAATAAAGAAATCTCAAAGAGAGACAGCTCTGGAGATAGAAATCCTAGGAAAGAAATTAGGAACCATAGATGCGAGCATCAGCAACAGAATATAAGAGATGGAAGAGAGAATTTCAGATGCAGAAGATTCCATAGAGAACATGGACATAACAATCAAAGAAAATTCAAAGTGCAAAAAGATCCTTACTCAAAACATCCAGGAAATCCAGGACAGAAGGAGAAGACCAAACCTATGGATAATAGGAGTAGATGAGAATGAAGATTTTCAAATTAAAGGGACAGCAAATATCTTCAACAAAATTACAGAAGAAAACTTCCCTAACCTAAAGAAAGAGATGACCATGACCATATAAGAAACCTACAAAACTCCAAATAGACTGGATCAGAAAAGAAATTCTTCCCATCTTATAATAACTAGAACAACAAAAGCACTAAATAAAGATAGAATATTAAAAGCAGTAAGGGAAAAAGGTCAAGTAACATATAAAGGCAAGTCTATTAGAATTTCACCAGACTTCTCACCAGAAATTATGAAAGCCAGAATATCCTGGACAGATGTTATACAGACCCTAAGAGAACTCAAATTCCAGCCCAGGCTACTATACTGAGCAATACTATCAATTACCATAGATGGAGAAAAAAAGTATTCCGTGGCAAAACCAAATCCACACAATATCTTTCCATGAATCCAGCCCTTCAAAGGATAATAAAGGGAAAACACCAACACAAGGATGGAAATGAAACCTTAGAAAAAGCAAGAAAGTAATCATTCAACAAACCTAAAAGAAGATAGCTGCAAGAACAGAATCCCAACTTTAACAACAAAAATAAAAAGAAACAACAATTACTTTTCCTTAATATCTCTTAGTATCGATGGACTCAATTCCAAAATAAAAACATATAGACTAACAGTCTGACTACATAAACACAACCCAACATTTTGCTACTTATGGGACACCCACTGCAGGGAAAAGGACAGACACTACCTCAGAGTGAAAGACTGGAAAACAATCTTACAAGCAAATAGTGCGAAGAAACAAGCTGGAGTAGTCATTCTAATATCGAATAAAATCAACTTACAACCCAAAGTTATCAAAAAAGACAAGGAGGGGCACTTCATACTCATCAAAGGTAAAATCTACCAAGATGAACTCTCAGTTCTAAATATCAATGTTCCAAATGCAAAGGAAGCCACATTCATCAAAGAAACTTTAATAAAGCTCAAAGCACACATTGTACCTCACACAATAATAGTGGGATACTTCAACACCCCACTCTCATCAATGGACAGACCCTGGAAACAGAAACTAAACAGAAACACATGGAAACAAACAGAAGTTATGAAGCAAATGGATTTAACAGATATCTACAAAACATTTTACCATAAAACAAAAGGATATACCTTCTTCTCAGCACCTCATGGTACTTTCTCCAAAACTGACCATATAATTGGTCCCCAAACAAGCCTCATAGATATAAAAATATTGAAATTATGCCATGCATCCTATCAGATCACCATGGACTAAGGCTGCTCTTCAATAACAGCAAAAATAATGGAAAGCCAACATTCACGTCAAAACTGAACAGCACTCTACTCAATGATAACTTGGTCAAGGAAGAAATAAATAAAGAAATTAAAGACTTTTTTTGAGTTTAATGAAAATTAAGCCACAACATAACCAAACTTATGAAACACAATGAAAGCAGTCTTAAGAGGAAAACTCATAGCCCTGAGTGCCACCAAAAAGAAACTAGAAAGAGCATACATGAGAAGCCTGACAGCACACCTAGAAGCCCTATGATGAAAGGAAGCAAATTCACCCAAGAGGAGTAGACAGCAGGAAATAATCAAACTCAGGGGTGAAATCAACCAAGTGGAAACAAAAAGAACTAATCAAAGAATCAACCAACCCAAGAGCTGGTTCTTTGAGAAAATCAACAGGATAGATAAACCCTTAGCCAGACTAACTAGAGGGCACAGGGACACTATCCTACTTAACAAAATCAAAAATGAGAAAGGAGACATAACAACAGATCCTGAGGAAATAAAAAAACATCAGATCCTACTACAAAAGGCTATACTCAACAAAACTGGAAAACCTGGATGAAACGGACAATTTCCTCGAGAGATACCAAGTGCAAAGTTAAATCAAGATCAGATTAATGATCTAAACAGTCCCATTGTCTCTAAAGAAATAGAAGTGTCATTAATAGTCTCCCAACCAAAAAATGCCCAGGACCAGAAGGGTTTTTAGTGCAGCGTTCTAGCAGACGTTCATAGAAGACCCAATTCCAACTCTCCTCAAACTCTTCTTCAAAATAGAAACAGAAGCTTCTCTACCCACTTCATTCTATGAAGCCACAATTACTCTGATACCTAAACCACACAAAGATCCAACAAAGAAAGAGAACTTCAGACCAACTTTCCTTATGAATATTGATACTTATATACTCAATAAAATCCTTGCAAACCGAATCCAAGAACACATCAAAACAATCATCCATTGTGGTCAAGTAGTAGGCTTCATCTCAGGGTTGCAGGGATGGTTTAATATATGGAAATACATCAAAATAATCTATTATATAAACAAACTCAAAGACAAAAATCACATGATCATCTCATTAGATGCTGAAAGAGCATTTGACAAAATCCAACACCCCTTCATGATAAAAGTCATGGAAAGATCAGGAATTCAAGGCCCGTAGCTAAACATAATAAAAGTAATATACAGCAAACTAGTAGCCAACATCAAACTTAATGGAGAGAAACACGAAGCAATCCCACTAAAACCAGGGAGTAGACAAGGCTGCCCAAATTCTCCCTACTTTTCAATATAGTATTTGAAGTCCTAGGCAAGACAAGAAAAGGTGATCAAAGGGATACAAAATGGAAAGAAAGAAGTCAAAATATCACTATTGAAGATGATATGATATTAAATATAAGTGACCCTAAAAATTTCACCAGAGAACTCCTAAACCTGATAAAGAGCTTCAATGAAGTAGCTGGATATAGAATTGACTCAAACAAATCAGTGGCCTTTCTCTACAAAAAGGATAAATAGGATGAGAAAGAAATTAGGAAGACAACACCCTTCACAATAGTCTCAAATAATATAATATAACTTGGTGTGACTCTAACTAAGGAAGTGAAAGATCTGTATGAAAAAACTTCAAGTCTCTGAAGAAAGAAATTGAAGATCTCAGAAGATGGAAAGATTTCTCATGCTCATGGATTGGCAGGATAAATATAGTCAAAATGGCTATCCTGCAGAAAGCAATCACCAGATTCAATGAAATTCCCATCAAAATTCCAACTCAATTCTTCACTGAGTTAAAAGGGCAATTTGCAAATTCATCTGGAATTACAAAAAACCTAGGATAGCAAAAACTATTGTAAACAATAAAAGAACCTCTGGTGGAATCACCATGCCTGACCTCCACCTGTACTACAGAGCAATTGTGATAAAAACTGCATGGTACTGGTACAGCAAAAGACAGGTAGATCAATGGAATAGAATTGAAGACCCAGAAATGAATCCACACACCCATGATCACTTGATCTTTGACAAGGGAGTTAAAACCATCCAGTAGGAAAAACACAGCATTTTCAACAAATGGTTCTGGCACAACTGGCAGTTATCATGTAGAAGAATGCAAATTGATCCATTCTTACCTCCTTGTACAAAGCTTAATTCTAAGTGTATCAAAGAACTCCACATAAAACCAGAGACACTGAAATTTATAGAGAAGAAAGTGGGGAAAATCCTCCAAGATGTGGGCACAGGAGAAAAATTCCTAAACAGAACAGCAATGGCTTGTGCTGTAAGATCAAAAATCAACAAATGGGACCTCATAAAATTGCAAAGCTTCTGTAAGGCAAAAGATACTGTCAATAAGACAAAAAGGCCACCAACCGATTTTAAAACAATTTTCACCATTTCACCAATCCTAAATCTTATAGGGGACTCATATCCAATATATAAAAAGAGCTCTAGAAGCTGGACTCCAGAAATTCAAATAACCACACTAAAAAATTGAGTACAGAGCTAAAAAAAAAAAAAAATTCTCAACTGAGGAATACCACAGGGCTGAGAATCACTTGAAAAAATGTTCAATATCTTTAATCATCAGGGAAATGCAAATCAAAACAACCCTGAGATTGCACCTTGCATCACTCAGAATAGCTTAGATGAAAAAATTCAGGTGACAGATGATGCTGTCAAGGATGTGGAGAAACAGGAACACTACTCCATTGCTGGAGGAATTGCAAGCTTGTACAACCAATCTGTAAATCAGTCTGGCGGTTACTCAGAAAATTGGACATAGTACTACTGGAAGATCCAGCAATACCCCTCCTCGGCATATACCCAAAAGATGTTCCAACTGGAAATAAGGACCCATATTCCACTATGTTCATATCAACCTTATTTATAATAGCCAAAAGCTGGAAAGAACCCAGATGTCCCTAAGAAGAGGAATGGATAAAGATAATATGGTACATTTACACAATGGAATACTACTCAGCTATTAAAAAGAATGAATTTATGAAATTCCTAGGCAAATGGATGGTCCTGGAGGTCTCCATCCTGAATGGGGTAACCCAATCACAAAAGAACTCACATGATATGTACTCACTGATAAGTGGATATTAGCCCTGAAACTTAGAACACCCAAGATACAATTTGCAAAACAGAAGAAAATCAAGAGGAAGGAAGACCAACTCGTGGATAATTCATTCCTCCTTACAATAGGGAACAAAATACCCATGAAAGTAGTTACAGAGACAAAGTTTGGAGCTGAGACAAAAGGATGGACCATCCAGAGACTTCCCCAACTTGGGATCCATCCCATAATCAGCCACAAAACCCAGACACTATTGTATATGCAAGCAAGATTTTTCAGAAAGGACCCTGATATAGCTGTCTGTTGTGAGGCTATGCTAGTGCATGGCAAATATAGAAGTGGATGCTCATTGTCATCCATTGGATGAAACCCAGGACCTTCAATAGAGGAGCTAGAGAAAGTACCCAAGGATCTGAAGAGGTCTGCAACCCTATAGGTGGAACAACAATATAAACTAACCAGTATCCTCAGAGCTCATGTCTCTAGCTGCATATGTAGCAGAAGATAACCTAGTCCGCCATCATTTGGAAAAGAGGCCCCTTGGTCTTGCAAACTTTATATGCCCCAGTACAGGGGAATGCCAGGGTCAAGAAGTGGGAGTTCATGGGTAGGGGAGCATGACAGGGAGATGTTATATGGGACTTTCAGGATAGCATTTGAAATGTAAATGAAGAAAATATCTATTAAAAATAAATAATGTTGAATAGGTAGGGAGAGCATGGAAAGCCTTGTCTACTCCCCATTAAAAATGGCTTTCTTGCCAAAAGCAAACTACGGATACAATGCAATCCCCATCAAAATTCCTACTCAATAATTCAACGAATTAGAAAGAACAATCTGCAAATTCATCTGGAATAACAAAAAACCTAGGATAGCAAAAACTCTTCTCAAGGATAAAAGAGCCTCTGGTAGAATCACCATGCCTGACCTAAAGCTGTACTACAGAGCAATTGTGATAAAAACTGCATGGTACTGGTATAGTGACAGACAAGTAGACCAATGGAACAGAATTGAAGACCCAGAGATGAACCCACACACCTATGGTCACTTGATCTTTGACAAGGGAGCTAAAACCATCCAGTGGAAAAAAGACAGCATTTTCAACAAATGGTGCTGGCACAACTGGCAGTTATCATGTAGAAGAATGCAAATTGATCCATTTCTATCTCCTTGTACTAAGGTCAAATCTAAGTGGATTAAGGAACTCCTCATAAAACCAGAGACACTGAAACTTATAGAGGAGAAAGTAGGGAAAAGCCTGGAAGAATGGGTACAGGGGAAAAATTCCTGAATAGAACAGCAAAGGCTTGTGCTGTAAGATTGAGAATTGATAAATGGGACCTCATAAAATTCCAAAGCTTCTGCAAGGCAAAAGACACCGCCAATAAGACAAAAAGACCACCAACAAATTGGGAAAGGATCTTTACCTATCCCATATCGGATAGGGGACTAATATCCAATATATATAAAGAACTCAAGAAGGTGGACTACAGAAAATCAAATAACCCCATTAAAAAATGGGGCTTATAGCTGAACAAAGAATTCTCACCTGAGAAATACCGAATTGCAGAGAAGCACCTAAAAAAGTGTTCAACATCCTTAATCATCAGGGAAATGCAAATCAAAACAACCCTGAGATTCCACCTCACACCTGTCAGAATGGCTAAGATAAAAAATCCAGGTGACAGCAGATGCTGGCAGGGATGTGGAGAAAGAGGAACACTCCTCCATTGTTGGTGGGATTGCAAGCTTGTACAACCACTCTGGAAATCAGTCTGGCAGTTCCTTAGAAAATTGGACATAGTACTACCAGAGGATCCCTCAATACCTCTCCTGGGCATATATCCAGAAGATGTCCCAACCGGTAAGAAGGACACATGCTCCACTATGTTCATAGCAGCCTTATTTATAATAGCCAGAAGCTGGAAAGAACCCAGATGCCCCTCAACAGAGAAATGGATACAGAAAATGTGGTACATTTACACAATGGAGTACTACTCAGCTATTAAAAAGAATGAATTTATGAAATTCCTAGGCAAATGGATGGACCTGGAAGGCATTATCCTGAGTGAGGTAACCCAATCACAAAGGAACTCACACAACATGTACTCACTGATAAGTGGATATTAACCCAGAAACTTAGGATACCCAAGATATAAGATACAATTTGCTAAACTCATGAAACTCAGGAAGAACGAAGACCAAAGTGTGGACACTGTGCCCCTTCTTAGAATTGGGAACAAAACACCCATGGGAGGAGTTACAGAGACAAAATTTTGAGCTGTGACGAAATGATGGACCATCTAGTGATTACCTTATCCAGGGATCCATCCCATAATCAGCTTCCATACGCTGACACCATTGCATACACTAGCAAGATTTTGCCAAAAGGACCCAGATATAGCTTTCCCTTGTGAAACTATGCTAGGGCCTAGCAAACACAGAAGTGGATGCTCACAGTCAGCTATTGGATGGATCATAGGGCCCCCAATGGAGGAGCTAGAGAAAGTACCCAAGTAACTAAAGGGAACTGCAACCGTATAGGTGGTACAACAATATGAACTAACCAGTACCCTGGAGCTCTTGTCTCTAGCTGTATATGTATCAAAAGATGGCCTAGTTAGCCATCACTGGAAAGAGAGGCCCAAACTTGCAAACTTTATATGCCCCAGTACAGCGGAACGCCAGGGCCAAAAAGGGGGAGTGGTTGGGTAGGGGAGTTGGGGGGTGGGTATGGGGGACTTTTGGGATAGCATTGAAAATGTAAATGAGGAAAATACCTAATTAAAAAAAAAAGAAAAAAAGGAAAAAAAGAGAAACAATTTGATAGTTGTTACTATCATAATTTAAAAATTTTATAGTTTTTAAATTGTTTGAGGGTCCTAATGATTGTTAATAAAAGATGAGGCTATTATTACAAAAATAAAAAAAGAATAAATAAAAACAGGATTGAAAAGGGAGGTATAACAATAGAAACAATGGAAATTTAAAAATCATCAGACCCTACTACAAAAGCCTATACTCAGTAAAATTGGAATATCTGGATAAAATGGACAACAGATATTAGGTAGCAAACTTAAGTCAGGATCAGATAAACCATCTGAACAGTCCCATAATCTCTAAAGAAATAGCAGCAGTCATTAAAACCTCCCAACCAAAAAAAGCTTGGGACCGGATGATTTTAGTGCAAAATTCTATGAGACCTTTGAAGACAATGTAATACCAGTACTCATCAAACAATTTTACATAATAGAAGCAAAAGGCTCACTACCCAATTCCTTCTCTGAAGCCACAATTATGGTTATACCTAAACTACAAATTACCCAACACAGTAAGAGGATTTCAGACCAATTCCCCTTATGAATATCAATGCAAAAGTACTCAACACAATTCTCACAAACTGAATCCAAGAATACATTAAAACAACCATCCACCATGATCAAGTAGTCTTTATTCCAGTAATGTGTGGATGGTTCAATATATGGAAATCCATCAATGTAATCCACTATATAAACAAACTCAAAGAAAAAAAAGCCATATGATCATCCTGTTAGATGCTGAGAAAGCATTTGACAAAATTCAATATCCCGTTCTGGTAAAAGTCTTGGAATGATCAGGAATTCAAGGCTCACGCCTAGACATAGTAAAGGAAATATTACAGCAAACCAGTAGCTGACGTTAAACTAAATGGAGAGAAACTTGAACCAATCCCACTAAAATCAGGAACTAGACAAGGCTTCCCACTCTCTCCCTACCTACTCAAAATTGTACTCAATGTCCTAGACAGAGCAATTTGACAACAAAAGGAGGTCAAAGAGATACAAAATTGGAAAGGAAGAAGTCAAAATATCACTATTTGCAGATGATATGATAGTATACTTATGTAACCCCAAAGATATCACCAGAGAACTCTTAAACCTGATAAACAACTTCAGCATAGTGGCTGAAGTTTACTGAAACAAATCAGTAGCCTTTCTCATCTCAAAGAATTAAAAGGCTGAGAAAGAAATTATGGGAAGTATACCCTTCACAACAGTCACAATATAAAATACCTAGGTGTGACTCTAACCAAGCAAGTGAAAGATCTGTATAACAAGAACTTCCAGTCTCTGAAGAAAGAAATTGAAGTTCTCAGAATATGGAAAAGCCTCCCATATTCATGTATTGGCAGGATTAATATAGCAAAAATGTCTGTCTTGCCAAAAGGAATATACAAATTCAATGAAATCCCCATCAAAATTCCAAGTCAATTCTTCATAGAATTAGAAAGTGCAATTTGCAATTCATTTGGAATAATTAAAAATGCAGGATAGCCAAAACTATTTTCAACAATGAAAGAACTTCTGGGAGAATCACCATTCCTGACCTCAAGCTGTACTACAGAGGAATAGTCCCAAAAACTGCATGATATTGGTTCAGAGACAGGCAGGGATATCAATGCAATAGAATTGAAGACCAGGAAATAAACCCACATAACTATGCTCACTTGACCTTTGACAAAGTATCAAAAATCAATCACTGGAAAAAAGATCAGCATTTTAAACACATGGTGTTGCTTGATTGGAGGTCAGCATGCAAATCATTCCATTCTTATCTCCTTGTACAAAACTAAAGTCCAACTGTATCAAGGACTACCACATAAGACCAGATAAACAGCAACTAAAAAAGAGAAAATAGGGAAGAATATTGAATACATGGGCACAGGAGGAAAATTTCTGAACTGAAGACCCATGGCATATGCTCTAAGATTAAGAATTGATAAATGGAACCTCATGAAATTGCATAGATTCTGTAAGGCAAAGGACACTGTCAATAAGACAAAACAGCAACCAAGAGATTGGTAACATCTTTAGCAATCTCACATCAAATATAGGACTAATATCCACTATATACAAAGAACTCAGGAAGCTAGACTCCAGAGAACTGAATAACCCTATTAAAAATGGGGTATAGAGCTAAACAAATAATTCTCAACTGAGGAATACAGAATGGTCAAGGAGCACCTAAATGCATTTTCAAAATCCTCAGTCATCAGGGAAATGCAAGTCAAAATAACCCTGAGATTCCACCTCACACCATCAGAATGTCTAAGATCAAAAACTCGGATGACAGCTGATGCTAGCAAGGATGTAGAGAAAGAAGAACACTCCTCCATTGCTGGTGGAATTGCAAGCTGGTACAACAACTTTGGAAATTAATCTTGCAGTTCCTCAGAAAATTAGAAATTGTTCTATCTGAGGATCCAGCTATACTACTCCTGGGCATATATATATATATATATATATATATATATATATATATATATATATCCAAAGGATGCTCCAACATATAACAAGGATACATGCACCACTCTGTTCATAGCTGGGAAGAACACAGATATCTTTCAACAGAGCAATGGATACAGAAAATTTGGTACATTGAACTACTACTCAGCTATTAAAAACAATGAACTCATGAATTCTTAGACAAATGGATGGAACTATAAAATATAATCCTGAGTGAAGTAACCCAGTCACAAAGAACACACATGGGGCAGAGCCATCTTGGTTCCCGGATCGACCTCGGAGAGTAGTCTGCTCAGGTGAGAGTGTGGATGTATTAGTTAGGGTTTTATTGCTGTGAACAGACACTATGACCAAGGCAAGTCTTATAAAAAAAAACAACATTTAATTGGGGCTGGCTTACAGGTACAGAGGTTCAGTCCATTATCATCAAGGTGGGAGCATGGCAGTATCCAGGCAGGCATGGCGCAGGAGGAGCTGAGAGTTCTATGTCTTTATCCAAAGGCTGCTAGTGGAAGACTGACTTCCAGGCAACTAGGGTGAGGATCTTATACCCACACCCACAGTGACACACCCATTCCAACCAGGTCACACCTATTCCAACAAGGCCACACCTTCAGATGGTGCCACTCCCTAGTCCAAGGATATACAAACCATCACATTCCACTCCCTGGTCCCCATAGACTTGTTCAAAAACATGAGTCTATGGGGGCCATACTTAAATATAGCATAATGCAAAATGCATTTAGTGCAACTTTCAAAGTCCTCATAGTCTATAGCAGTTGCAACAATGTTAAAAGTCCAAAGTTCAAGGTCTCTTCTGAGATTCATTCAACTTAATTAACTGTAATCCCCAAAGCAAGGCAGGAAACCAGCCGGGCAAACTCCAAACTCTGCATCTCCATGGCTGATGTCAAAGTGGTCTTCAGATCTCCACTCCTTTTTCATCTTTTTTGACTGCAACAAACTGCTTCCTCCTGGGCTGGTTCCACTCCCTGTTAGCAGCTTTCCTCAGCATGTATCCCATGGCTCTGGCATCTTTAACATCTTTGAGTCTCCAAGGCAATTTCAATGTTACAGCTTCTTCTTTCAGTGTCTGGGATTCCACTTGATCTTTTGGACTCCTCCTAAGGACTGGCATCACTTCTCCATCTCTGTCCTCTGTAGCACTCTATGCTCAGGTTGATCCACTCCATTACGGCCTCTGTTCTTGGTGATCATCCCATGGTACTGACATCTCCAATACACTGGGGTGTTCCACTCCAACTAGGCTTCACCAATAGCCTCTCATAGGCTCTCTTCAGGGTGCCAAGCCTCAAATCCTTTGCATGACCCCTTCAATCCTGGGCCATCAACTACAGCTGAGGCTTCACCTTCTCCAATGGGCTTCCCTGGCCTCTCACAGTGCTAAGCCTCAGCTTCTCTCCATGATCCCTTCATTCCTTCACAAGCAGTACCACCTGAGTGACTCTTACACATTACCAAGTCCAGCTGCAGCATGAGGTACAACCTTGGGTATCTCTGGAACACAGCTTCTTTGTGCTCCCAGAAAACAATTTCCAGAAGATTTCACCTCAACGATGCTGGTCTCTTCTTAATCACCGCTAATTCCTTAGCTCCAGCTAACCAGCATCAATTTTCCCAGTAGTTCCTTCCATTCTTAACTCTAGAGCCAGAGGCACATGACTGAAGCTGCCGAGTTCTGCTGCTTACAGGAACTAGAACATGATCCCCTTGTATTATTACATTATCACTAGCTTTATGTTTTCTAAATCCTTCACTGCCTAAGCTTGGCTATCCTGGTTCTTGCTCTGTAGATTGACCTTGATCAGCATGCTTGTCTCATGGGATTAAAGGTGTGTACCACCATGCCTGGATCTAATTTAGCTGGGTAGGATCTTGTCCCAAGGTCCCACTCCCTTAATCTTTATCTCCTAGAACACAAGATTTTGCTCCATTTCACTTCCTGGTACTCCTTTAATACTCAAACCATATATTTTATATTTTTCCTTTCTAAGCTTGCTATACTTGTTCAAACTTTTCTTCATAAGACTTAACCAGAGAACAAAGTCTCTGCTGGGCTTTTTTGAAACTTCTTTTGTCAATGCAATTAATCCAAGTCTCTTCACCTTAGCCTCAGGCAAACTTTTCAGACAAGGGCAAAAAGTAGCCACATTCTTCACCAAAATACCACAAAACCAGTCTTTATGCCACATTCTGAAATTCTTCTCCTTTGAAATCTCTTGGGCCAGGTCAACACAGTTCAAATTACTCCCAGCAACAAAGTCTTCCATATTCCTACTAGGATGACCCATTAAGCCCCATTTAAAGCATTCCACTGCTTTCCAAATCAAAAGTCCCAAAATCCACATTCTTTCAAATAAAAGCATGGTCAGGCCTATCACAGCAATACCCCACTACTGGTACCAACTTCTGTATTAGTTAGGGTTTTACTGCTGTGAACAGACACTATGACCAAGGCAAGTCTTATTAAAAAAAAACAACAACATTTAATTGGGGCTGGCTTACAGGTTCAGAGGTTCAGTCCATTATCATCAAGGTGGGAGCATGGCAGTATCCAGGCAGGCATGGCGCAGGAGGAGCTGAGAGTTCTATGTCTTTATCCAAAGGCTGCTAGTGGAAGACTGACTTCCAGGCAACTGGGGTGAGGATCTTATACCCACACCCACAGTGACACACCCATTCCAACCAGGTCACACCTATTCCAACAAGGCCACACCTTCAGATGGTGCCACTCCCTGGTCCAAGGATATACAAACCATCACAGTGGACTACAGAGGCTGACAGATTTTGGGACAGGCAGAGGCCACACAGCTTCTGGAACAGACACCATTTCAGGCTCCAGACATCTGAGCACCTCCCCTGCCAGAGAAGAGGTGTCCACCTTACCCAGGAGGGCTCTACCGGACCACCTGAGGGAGCCATCTCTGGTCCAGGATCTCTCAAAGACTAGACTGCATAGGTGAGAGTGCCGACTACAGAAGCTGCACAGCTTCTCTGACAGGCAGAAGTGGCACGGCTTCTGGGACAGGCCCTGCTTTGAGACTTCATCCTCTGCCAGTAGGCAGGTCCGAAGGCCACATATCTGTGCACCTTCCCTGAAAGTGGAGAGCTTGCCAGCAGAGAGTACTCTGACCACTGAAACTTAGGAGAGAGCTAGTATTCCAGGTCTGCTTATAGAGGCTAACAGAATCACAGGAGGAACAAGCTCTAACCAGAGACAACTATAACAACTAACTCCAGAGATTACCAGATGGCGAAAGGCAAATGTAAGAATCTTACTAACAGAAACCAAGACCACTCACCATCGTCAGAACCCAGCACTGCCAACTCAGCCAGTCCTGGATACCCCAACACACCCAAAAAGCTAGACCTGGATTTAAAAGCATATCTCATGACAATGGTAGAAGACATCAGGAAGGACTTTTTTAACTCACTTAAAGAAATACAGGAGAACACTGCTAAAGAGGTACACATCCTTAAAGAAAAACAGAAAACACAACCAAACAGGTAGAAGTCCTTGAAGAAAAACAGGAAAGCACAACCAAACAGGTGAGGGAGTTGAACGAAACCATGCAAGACCTAAAAAGGGAAGTAGAAACAATAAAGAAAACCCAAAATGAGAAAACGCTGGAGTTAGAAACCCTAGGAATGAAATTTGGAACCATAGATGCAACCATCAGCAACAGAATACAAGAGATGGAAGAGAGAATCTCAGGTGCACAAGATTCCATAGAGAACATCGGCACAACAATCAAAGAAAATGGAAAATGCAAGAAGATCCTAACTCAAAACATCCAGGAAATCCAGGACACAAAGAGAATACCAAACCTACGGATAATAGGAGTAGATGAGAATGAAGATTTTCAACTTTAAGGGCTAGCAAATATCTTCAACAAAATTATAGAAGAAAACTTCCCAAACCTAAAGAAAGAGATGCCCATGAATATACAAGAAGCCTACAGAACTCCAAATAGACTGGACCAGAAAAGAAATTCCTCCCTACACATAATAATCAGAACAACAAATGCACTAAATGAAGATAGAATATTAAAAGCAGTAAGGGAAAAAGATCAAGTAATATATAAAGGCAGGCCTATTAGAATAAGACCAGATTTTCACCAGAGACTACTAAAACCAGAAGATCATGGACAGATGTTATACAGACACTAAGAGAACACAAATGCCAGCTAAGGCTACTATACCCAGCCAAACTTTAAATTACCATAGATGGAGAAACCAAAGTATTCCATGATAAAACCAAATTCACACAATATCTTTCCATGATTCCAGCCCTTCAAAGGATAATAACAGAAAAAACAAAACAAAACAAAATAAAACAATAAAAGGACAGAAACTACACCCTAGAAAAAGCAAGAAAGTAATCCTTCAACAAACCTAAAAGAAGACAGCCACAAGAACAGAATGCCAACTCTAACAACAAAAATAATAGGAAGCGGCTTTAGTTAGGGAAGCAGAAAGCCAGCATGAGTGGGGCCACAGGCCTCTTCCTGTCTGACCAGCACCGGGGTAGCTAGGGCGCAGGGTCGGCTGACACCCGCCAGCTACCCATGACACCTGCCACAGGATTTTGAGACTTCTGGTGAGTGGAGCACAGCTTCTGCTCCAGTCCAATCTCGCAGGACCTGAGACTGCTTTGGTTGGGGAGGCAGAAAAACGACCTGAGTAGGGCCACAAGCCTCTTCCGGTGTGACCAGCACCGGGGTAGCTAGGGCACAGGGTCAGCTGACACTCGCCAGCTACCCACAACACCCGCCACAGGATCTTAAGACTTCTGGTGAGTGGAACACAGCGTCTGCTCCAATCTTTAAACAGTGACAACGATAACAACTAACCCCAGAGATTACCAGATGGCAAAAGGTAAACGTAAGAATCTTACTAACAGAAACCAAGACCACTCACCATCATCAGAACCCAGCACTCCCACTTCGCCCAGTCCAGGGCACCCCAACACACCGGAGAAGCTAGACCCGGATCTAAAAGCATATCTCATGATGATGGTAGAGGACATCAAGAAGAACTTTAATAACACACTTAAAGAAATACAGGAGAACACTGCTAAACAGGTAGAAGACATTAAAGAGGAAGCACAAAAATCTCTTAAAGAATTGAAGGAGAACACTGCTAAACTGGTAGAAGACATTAAAGAGGAAGCACAAAAATCCCTTAAAGAATTGCAGGAGAACACTGCTAAAAAGGTAGAAGACATTAAAGAGGAAGCACAAAAATCCCTTAAAGAATTGCAGGAAATCCAGGCGAAACAGGTGATGGAATTGAATAAAACCATCCAATACCTGAAAAGGGAAGTAGAGACAATGAATAAAACCGAAATTGAGGCAATGCTGAAAATAGAAACCCTAGGAAAGAAATCTGGAACCATAGATGCGAATATCAGCAACAGAATACAAGAGATGGAAGAGAGAATCTCGAGTGCAGAAGACTCCATGGAGAACATCGGCATGACAATCAAAGAAAATACAAAATCCAAAAAGATCCTAACTCAAAACATCCAGGAAATCCAGGACAAAATGAAAAAACCAAACCTAGAGGAGTAGAAGGCAAGAAATAATCAAACTCAGGGGTGAAATCAACCAAGTGGAAACAAGAAGAACAATTCAAAGAATCAACCAATCGAGGAGCTGGTTCTTTGAGAAAATCAACAAGATAGATAAACCCTTAGCCAGACTCACTAGAGGGCATAGAGAAAGTATTCTAATTAACAAAATCAGAAATGAAAAGGGAGACATAACAAAAGACCCTGAAGAAATCCAAAACACCATCAGATCCTTCTACAAAAGGCTATACTCAACAAAACTGGAGAACCTGGATGAAATGGACAAGTTTCTAGACAGATACCAGGTACCAAAATTAAATCAAGATCAGCTTAATGATCTAAACAGTCCCATATCCCCTAAAAAAATAGAAGCAGTCATTAATAGTTTCCCAACCAAGAAAAGCCCAGGACCAGATGGGTTTAGTGCAGAGTTCTATCAAACCTTCAAAGAAGATCTAATCCCAGTTCTTCACAAACTATTCCACACAATAGAATCAGAAGGTACTCTACCCAACTCATTCTATGGAGCCACAATTACTCTGATACCTAAACCACATAAAGACCCAACAAAAATAGAGAAGTTCAGACCAATTTCCCTTATGAATATTGATGCAAAAATCCTCAATAAGTTCTCGCTAACCGAATTCAAGAACACATCAAAACAATCATCCATCCTGACCAAGTAGATTTCATCCCAGGGATGCAAGGATGGTTCAATATACGAAAATCCACCATTGTAATCCATTATATAAACAAACTCAAAGACAAAAACCACATGATCATCTCCTTAGATGCTGAAAAAGCATTTGACAAAATCCAACACCCATTCATGATAAAAGTCTTGGAAAGATCAGGAATTTAAGGCCCATACCTAACCATGATAAAAGCAATATACAGCAAACCAGTAGCCAACATCAAAGTAAATGGTGAGAAGCTGGAAGCAATCCCACTAAAATCAGGGACTAGACAAGGCTGCCCACTCTCTCCCTACCTATTCAACATTGTACTTGAAGTCCTAGCCAGAGCAATTAGACAACAAAAAGAGATCAAGGGGATACAAATCGGAAAAGAAGAAGTCAAAATATCGCTTTTTGCAGATGATATGATAGTATACATAAGTGACCCTAAAAATTCCACCAGAGAACTCCTAAGCCTCATACATAGCTTCGGTGAAGTAGCTGGATATAAAATTAACTCAAGCAACTCAATGGCCTGTCTGTACACAAAGGATAAACAGGGAGAGAAGGAAATTAGGGAAACAACATCCTTCTCAATAGTCACAAACAATATAAAATACCTTGGCGTGACTCTAACTAAGGAACTGAAAGATCTGTATGACAAGAACTTCAAGTCCCTGAAAAAGGAAATTAAAGAAGATCTCAGAAGATGGAAAGAACTCCCATGCTCATGGATTGGCAGGATCAACATTGTAAAAATGGCTATCTTACCAAAAGCAATCTACAGATTCAATGCAATCCCCATCAAAATTCCAACTCAATTCTTCAACGAATTAGAAAGGGCAATCTGCAAATTCATCTGGAACAACAAAAAACCTAGGATAGCAAAACCTCTTCTCAAGGATAAAGGAACCTCTGATGGAATCACCATGCCTGACCTAAAGCTGTATTACAGAGCAATTGTGATAAAAAAAAAAAACTGCATGGTACTGGTATAATGACAGACAAGTAGACCAATGGAACAGAATTGAAGACCCAGAGATCAACCCACATACCTATGGTCACTTGATGTTTGACAAGGGAGCAAAAACCATCCAGTGGAAAAAAGACAGCATTTTCAACAAATGGTGCTGGCACAACTGGCGGTTATCATGTAGAAGAGTGCGAATTGATCCATTCCTATCTCCTTGTACCAAGGTCAAATCTAAGTGGATTAAGGAACTCCACATAAAACCAGAGACACTGAAACTTATAGAGGAGAAAGTAGGGAAAAGCCTCAAAGATATGGGTACAGGGGAAAAATTCCTGAATAGAACAGCAAAGGCTTGTGCTATAAGATCGAGAATTGATAAATGGGACCTCATAAAATTGCAAAGCTTCTGCAAGGCAAAAGACACCGTCAATAAGACAAAAAGACCACCAACAGATTGGGAAAGAATCTTTACCTATCCTAAATCAGATAGGGGACTAATATGCAATATATATAAGGAACTCAAGAATGTGGACCCCAGAAAATCAAATAACCCCGTTAAAAAATGGGGCTCAGAACTGAACAAAGAATTCTCACCTGAGGAATACCGAATGGCAGAGAAGCACCTGAAAAAATGTTCAACATCCTTAATCATCAGTGAAATGCAACTCAAAACAACCCTGAGATTCCACCTCACACCAGTCAGAATGGCTAAGATCAAAAATTCAGGTGACAGTAGATGCTGGCGAGGATGTGGAGAAAGAGGAACACTCCTTCATTGTTGGTGGGATTGCAAGCTGGTACAACCACTCTGGAAATCAGTTTGGCGGTTCCTCAGAAAATTGGACATAATACTACCAGAGGATCCAGCAATACCTCTCCTGGGCATATATCCAGAAGATGTTCCAAGTGGTAAGAAGGACACATGCTCCACTATGTTCATAGCAGCCTTATTTATAATAGCCAGAAGCTGGAAAGAACCCAGATGTCCCTCAACAGAGGAATGGATACAAAAAATGTGGTACATTTACACAATGGAGTACTTTTCAGCTATTAAAAGGAATGAATTTATGAAATTCCTAGGCAAATGGATGGATCTGGAGGGCATCCTCCTGAGTGAGTTAACATATTCACAAAGGAACTCACACAATATGTACTCACTGATAAGTGGATATTAGCCCAAAAACTTAGGATACCCAAGATATAAGTTACAATTTGTTAAACGCATGAAACTCAAGAAGAATGAAGACCAAAGTGTGGATACTGTGCCCCTTCTTGGAATTGGGAACAAAACACCCATGGAAAGAGTTACAGAGATAAAGTTTGGAGCTGTGAAGAAAGGATGGACCATCTAAAGACTGCCATATCCAGGGATCCATCCCATAATCAGCTTCCAAACGCTGACACCATTGCATACACTAGCAAGATTTTGCTGAAAGGACCCAGATATAGCTGTCTCTTGTGAGACTATGCTGGGGCCTAGCAAACACAGAAGTGGATGCTCACAGTCAGCTAATGGATGGATCACAGGGCCCCCAATGGAGGATCTAGAGAAAGTACCCAAGGAGCTAAAGGGAACTGCAACCCCATAGGTGGAACATTATTATGAACTAACCAGTACCTCAGAGGTCTTCTTGTCTCTAGCTGCATTTGTATCAAACGATGGCCTAGTCGGCCATCACTGGAAAGAGAGGCCCATTGGACTTGCCAACTTTATATGCCCCAGTACAGGGGTATGCCAGGGCCAAGGGGTGGGGGTGGGTGGAAGGGGGACGGGGGGGGGGAGTGTATTGGGGACTTTTTGGATAGCATTGGAAATGTAATTGAGGAAAATACCTAATAAAAAAAATAATAATAGGAAGCAACAATTACTTTTCCTTAATATCTTTTAGTATCAATGGACTCAATTCCCTAACAAAAAGACATAGACTAACAGACTGGCTACACAAACAGGACTCAACATTTTTCTGCTTACAGGACACCCATCTCAGAAAAAAAGACAGACACTACCTCAGAGTGAAAGGTTGGAAAACAATTTTGCAAGCAAATGGTCTGAAGAAACAAGCTGAAGTATCCATTCTAATATATAATAAAATCGACTTCCAACCCAAAGTTATCAAAAAAGACAAGGAGGGGCACTTCATATTCATCATAGGTAAAATCTTCCAAGGTGAACTCTCAATTCTAAACATCTATGCTCCAAATGGAAGGACAGCCACATTCATTAAAGAAACTTTAGTAAAGTTCAAAGCACACATTGCACTTCACACAATAATAGTGGGAGACTTCAACACACCACTTTCAACAATGGACAGAATCTGGAAACAGAAACTAAACAGGGACACAGTGAAACTAACAGCAGTTATGAAACAAATGGATTTAACACATATCTAGAGAACATTTTATCATAAAACAAAGGGATATACCTTCTTCTCAGCACCTCATGGTACCTTCTCCAAAATTGACCATATAATTGGTCACAAATCAGATATTAACAGATACAAAAATATTGAAATTATCCCATGCATTCTATCAGATCACCATGGACTAAGGCTGATCATCAATAACAACATAAATAAAAGAAAGCCAACATTCACGTGGAAACTGAACACTCCACTCAATGATACCTTGGTCAAGGAAGGAATAAAGAAAGAAATTTAAGACTTTTTAGAGTTTAATTAAAATGAAGCCACGACATACCCAAACTTATGGGACACAATGAAAGCATTTCTAAGAGGAAAATTCATAGCCTCCAAAAATAAACTAGAGAGAGCACACACTAGCAGGTTGACAAGAAACCTAAATGCTCTAGAACAAAAGGAAGCAAATTCAGGCAAGAGGAGTAGACTGCATGAAATAATCAAACTCAGGGGAGAAATCAACCAAGTGGAAGAATTATTCAAAGAATCAATCAAAGTAGGAGCTGGTTCTTTGAGAAAATCAACATGATAGATAAACCCTTAGCCAGACTCACTAGAGGGCACAGGGACAGCATCCTAATTAACAAAATCAGAAATGAAAAGAGACACATAACAACCGATCCTGAAGAAATCCAAAACACCATTAGATCCTTCTACAAAAGGCTATACTCAACAAAAGTGGACAACCTGGATGAAATGGACAAATTTCTAGCAGATATCAGGTACCAAAATTAAATCAGGATCAGATTAATGATCTAAACAGTCCTATATCCCCTAAAGAAATAGAAGCAATCATTAATAGTCTCCCAACCAAAAAAAAAAAAAAGGCCAGGACCAGATGGGGTTAGAGCAGAGTTCTATCAGACATTCAAAGAAGATCTAATTCCAGTTCTTCACAAACTATTCCACAAAATAGAAACAGAAGGTACTCTACCCAATTCATTCTATGAAGCCACAATTACTCTGATACCTAAACCACAGAAAAACCCAACAAAGAGAGAACTTCAGACCAATTTCCCTTATGAATACTGATGCAAAAATACTCAATAAAATTCTCCCTAACCGAATCCAAGAACACAACAAAACAATCATCCATCCTGAATAAGTATGTTTCATTCTAGGGATGCAGGGATGGTTTATTATACAGAAATTCATCAAAATAATCCACTATATAAACAAACTCAAAGACAAAAACCACATGATCATCTCGTTAGATGCAGAGAAAGCATTTGACAAAATCCAACACCCATTCATGATAAAAGTCTTGGAAAGTTCAGGAATCGAGGCCCATAACTAAACATGATAAAAGCAATCTACAGCAAACCAGTAGGCAACAACAAAGTAAATGCTGAGAAGTGGGAAGCAATCCCCCTAAAATCAGGGACTAGACAAGGTTGCCTACTCTCTCCCTACCTATTCAACATAGTACTTGAAGTCCTAGCCAGAGCAATGCAAAAACAAAAGGATATCAAGGGGATACAAATTGGAAAGGAAGAAGTCAAAATATCACTTTTTGCAGATGATATGATAGTATGTACAAGTGACCCTGAAAATTCTACCAGAGAAGTCCTAATCCTGATAAACATCTTCAGTGAAGTAGCTGGATATAAAATTAACTCAAACAAGTCAATGGCCTTTCTCTACACAAAGGATAAACAGGCTGAGAAAGAAATTAGGGAAACAACACCCTTCTCAATAGTCACAAATAATATAAAATACCTTGGCATGACTCTAACTAAGGAAGTGAAAGATCTGTATGATAAGAACTTCAAGTCTCTGAAGAAAGAAATTAAAGAATATCTCAGAAGATGGAAAGATCTCCCATGCTCATGGATTGGCAGGATCAATATAGTAAAAATGGCTACCTTACCAAAAGCAATCTACAGATCCAATGCAATCCCCATCAAAATTCCAACTCAATTTTTCAACCAATTGCAAAGGGCAATTTGCAAATTCATCTGGAATAACAAAAAACCCAGGATAGCAAAAACTCTTCTCAATGATAAAAGAACCTCTGGTGGAATCACCATGCCTGACATAAAGCTGTACTACAGAGCAATTGTGGAAAAAAAAAAAAAAACTGCATGGTACTGGTATGGCAACAGTCAAGGAGACCAATGGAATAGAATTGAAGACCCAGAAATGAACCCAGACACTTATGGCCGCTTGATCTTTGACAATGGACCTAAAACCATCCAGTGGAAGAAAGACAGCATTTTCAACAAATGGTGCTGGCACAACTGACAGTTATCATGTACAAAAATGTGAATTGATCCATTCTTATCTCCTTGTACTAAGGTCAAATCTAAGTGGATCAAGGAACTCCACATAAAACCAAAGACAGTGAAACTTATAGAGGAGAAAGTGGGTAAAAGACTGGAAGATATGGGAACAGGGGGGGGAAATTCCTGAATAGAACAGCAATGGCTTGTGCTGTAAGATTGAGAATCGACAAATGGGACCTCATAAATTTACAAAATTTCTATAAGGCAAAAGACACCTTCAATAAGACAAAAGGCCAGGAACAGGCTGGGAAAGGATCTTTACCAATCCTAAATCAGATAGGGGACTAATATCCAATATATAAAAAGAGCTCAAAAAGGTGGACTCCAGAAAATCAAATATCCCCATTAAAAAATGGGGCTCAGAGCTAAACAAAGAATTCTCACCTGAGGAATAACGAATGGCTGAGAAGCACCTGAAAAATTGTTCAACATCCTTAATCATCAGGGAAATGCAAATCAAAACAACCCTGAAATTCCACCTCACACCAATTAGAATGGCTTAGATCAAAAATTCAGGTGACAGCAGATGCTGGCAAGGATGTGGAGAAAGAGAAACACTCCTCCATTGTTGGTGGGATTGCAAGCTTGTACAACCACTCTGGAAATCAGTCTGGCAGTTCCTCAGAAAATTGGACATAGTACTACTGCAGGATCCCGGAATACCTCTCCTGGGCATATATCCAGAAGATGTTCCAACTGGTAAGAAGGACACATGCTCCACTGTGTTCATAGCAGCCTTATTGATAATAGCCAAAAGCTGGAAAGAACCCAGATGGCTCTCAACAGAGGAATGGGTACAGAAAATGTGGTACATTTACACAATGGAGTACTACTCGGCTATTAAAAAGAATGAATTTATGAAATTCCTAGGCAAATGGATGGACCTGGATAGCATCATCCTGAGTGAGGTAACCTAATCACAAAAGAACTCATATGATATGTACTCACTGATAAGTGGGTATTAGCCCAGAAACTTAGAATACCCAAGATACAAGATACAATTTGCAAAACACATGAAACTCAAGAAGAACAAAGACCAAAGTGTGGACACTTTGCCCCTTCTTGGAACTGGGAACAAAACACCCATGGAAGGAGTTACAGAGACAAAGTTTGGAGCTGAGATGAAAGGATGGACCATCTAGAGACTGCCATACCCAGGGATCCATCCCATAATCAGCCCCCAAATACTGACATCATTGCATACACCAGCAAGATTTTGCTGAAAGTACCCTGATATAGCTGTCTGTTTTGAGGTTATGCCGGGGCCTGGTAAACACAGAAGTGGATGCTCATTGTCACCTGTTGGCTGGAACACAGGGCCCCCAATGGAGGATCTAGAGAAAGTACCCAAAGAGCTAAAGGTGTCTGCAACCCTATAGGTGGAACAACAATATGAACTAACCAGTACACCCAGACCTCTTGTCTCTAGCTGAAAATGTTTCAGAAGATTGCCTAGTCTGCTATCATTGGGAAGAGAGGCCCCTTGGTCTTGCAAACTTTATATGTCTCAGTACAGAGGAACTCCAGGGCCAAGAAGTGGGAGTGGGTGGGTAGTGGAGTGGAGGGGGAGGGTCTGGGGGACTTTTGGGATAGAATTTGAAATGTAAATGAAGAGAATACCTAATAAAAAAAGAAAAGAAACATAAAAAACAATAAACAAGCAAACAAACAACAACAACAACAAAAAAGAACACACATGGGATGCACTCACTGATAAATGTCTTTTGGCCTAAAAACTCAGAATACCCAAGATACAATTCACAGACCACATGAAGCTAAAGAAGGAAGACCAAAGTGTTGTTCCTTTGGTCCTTCTTAGAAGTGGTAACAAAATACTCATGGGAGCAAATATGGAGACAAACTGTGGAGCAAAGACAGAAGAAAAGGCCATTCAGAGACTATCCCACCTGGGATCCATCCCAAATACAGTCACCATATGCAGACACTAGTATGAATGCCAAGAAGTTCATGCTAACAGGAGCCTGTTATGGCTGTCTCCTGTGAGGCTCTGCCAGACCCTGACAAATGCAGAGGTGGATGGTCACAGCCAATAATTGAACTGATCATGGGGTCCCTAATAGAGGAATCAAAGAAAGGGCTGCAACCCCATAGGAAGAACAAAAGTACCAACCAACCAGAGATCCCAGTGTCTAAACCACAAACTAAGTAATACACTTTGAAGGATCCATGGCTCTAGCCATAAATGTAGCAGAGGATGGCCTTGTTGGGCATCAATGGGAGAAGAGGCCCTTGGTCCAGTGAAGGCTCGATATCCCAGTGTAGGGCAGGGAGTAGGAAGTGGGTGGGAGGGTGGGGGTACATCCTTATAGAAATAGGAGGAGGGGAATGGGATAGGGGGTTCCTGCAGGGGGAACCAGGGAAAGGGCTAACACTTGAAATGTAAATAAATAAAATATCCAGTAAAAACATAAAAATGAAGTGGACCAAAGTAAGAGTTCTTGACCCTCTTGATGCTGTAACTCTTTAATACAATTCCTCATATTGTGTTGAACCCCCAAGCATAAAATTATTTTTGTTGCTACTTCATAACTTTTTTGTTACTGTTATGAAACATAATGTAAATAATTTGGAAATAGGGATGACCAACAACAGGCCACACCTCCTGGAAATACAGGTGGGCTGCCTACCCATGGACCTCACACTGTCTCTTGGTGCTGCCTTTCTGACACTGTTCCCAATGTACTTCCCACCATCTCTGCCATATACTATACCCCAACTCAGGGGGAGACTCCCTGCTGACTACACAGGCTATCAGAACTCTAGTGCCCAACTTGAATGGAGAATTCCTGCTCAACCACAGGCCACATAGGCCTTAAGACCATAGATGAAACAGAAACCAATGAATAAAACACCCATCCAAAAATGACAAACCCCCAAACTAGCACCTAGACATATAATCACTCCAAACTCAGATGCCTAGACACCAACTTAAGAACACAATTAACAACAGCCAGGATGATATGTCTCACCAGAACACAGCTAGCCTACTCTTGCAAGCCCTGTGTATTAAAACAACTGAAGCATGAGAAAAAGACCTTAACATTAACTTTATGAACATGGTAGAGATCCTTAAAGAAGTGAATAAATCCCTTAAAGAAATCAGGGAAAATACAAAAAAGGAGGAGGAAATTAGCAAATCCCTTAAAGAAAGCCAAGGGTAAATAAACAAAAACAACACACAAAGGAAACCGATAAAACTGTTTAGGGCATGAAAATGGAAATAGAAACAATAAAAAGAAATGTCTGAGGAAGGAATTCTGGAAATGGAATGTCAAGTTAAATGAACAGGAACTATAGACACAGAAGCATCACTAACAGAATACAAGAAATGGAAGTGAGAATTTCAGGTGTTGAATATACAATAGAAGAAATAGATGAATTGGTCAAAGGACATTTAAGAAACTATGAAAAGATACAGATCTAAAAATAATAGGAATAGCAGAAGAATACTAGCACTGAGGTCCAGAAAATATTTTCAGTGAAATCAGAGAAGAAAATTTTTACCTAAAGAAAGAGATGCCTATAAAGGTACAAGAAGGTTACAGAATACCAGATGGATTGGAACAGAAAAGAAAGTCCCCTAGCTACATAATAATCAAACACTAAATATAGAGAATAAATAAAGAAATAATATTAAAATGGAACATATCAAGTACCATATAAAGGTATGCCTACTAGACTTACACCTGCATTCTCAGTGGAAACCTTAAAACCCAAAAGGGTCTGGATAGATGTTCTACAAACTCAGATGCCAGCCCAGACTACTATACCTAGCAAAACTTTTAATTACCATAGATGGAGAGAACAAGATATTCCATGATAAAGTTAAATTCAAAGAATGTTTACCTACAGACCGAGCTCTACAGAAGATACTCATTAGAAAATTCTAATTCAATGTTAATTACATCCATGAAAACACAGAAAATAATCTCACACCAGAATAAACAAAAGAAGGGAGAATATACAAACATACACACACCACTCCCACTCCCACCACCCCATCCCCCCCACCACCACCACCACAACCAACAAACCTGAAAAAAACAGGAATTTGTCACTGATATCTTTCATTATCAATAGACTCAATTACCCAATAAAAAGATACAGATTTAGCATGGATGGAAAGAAAAAGAATTCATCCTTCTCTTGCATACAAGAAACACACTTCAATATCAAACATAGACATTGCCACAGGAAAAAAATGTATCAAAAAGGATTTTCCAAGCAAATAGACCTAGCAAGGTGGTGAGACCATTCTAATACCTAACAAAATAGACTTCAAACTAAAATTAATGAAAAAAAAAAAGATGAGGGAAGACATTTCATACTCAGCAAAGGAAAATCTCTACTAAGATGATGTCTCAATTCTTAACATCTATGCCTCAAACACATTTTACATTTGTAAAAGAAACACTACTAAAGGTTAAATCACATATTGATGTTCAAAGGATAATAGTGGGAGATTTGAATTCTCCACTTTCACCAATGGACAGGCTATCCAAAGAAAAACTAAACAGAGAAATACTGTAGCTAACAGACTCCAATTTGATCGAACAAATATCTACAGAACATTTCAACCAAACACAGAACATACTTTCTTCTCAGCACCTCACAGAACTTTATCCAAAACTGACTCAAGTCACAAAGAAAATCTCAGTAGCTACAAGAAAACTGAAATAACTCCCTATATCCTGTCAGACCGCCAGAGATTAAAGCTATATGTCAACAACAACAGAAAACTTACAAACACATGGGAACTGAACATGTACTGAAAGCAGAATGAGTCAATAAAGAAATAAAGAAATAAATAAAATAAACTGAACCCTAGAATTCAATGAAAATGATTGCACAACGTATCCAATCTTATACAACACCATAAAAGCAGTGCTAAGAGGAAAGTTAAATGCACCAAGTGGCTACATGAAAATAAAATGAAGATATCTCAAACAGGATACCTAAAAGGTCTAGAAAGCTTTCAGGAAACCACACACAAGAGGAATAGAAAGGTAATACATAATAAAACTGAGAGTTGAAATTAATAAACTAGAAACAGAGAATAATATAAGAAATCAATGAAACAAAGAGTTGGTTCTTCGAGAAAGTCAACAAGATAGACAAATCCTTATCTGAACTAACTAGAAGATGGAGGAAGAATATCCAAATTAACAAAATCTGAAATGAAAAGGGGAACATAACAACAGACAACAAAAAAATCCAAATAATCATTACATCATACTTTAAAAACCTGTCCTCCACAAAAATGGAAAACATAAAAGAAATGGACAATTTTCTTGATACTACTTTCTGAATTTAAATCATGATCAAACAAGCAACTTAGATAGACATTTAAATACTAAGGAAATAGAAGTAGCAATTAAAAGTCTTCCAAACAGCAGCAATCACAAGAACTCCAGGTCCAGGTTGGTTTAGCACAGAATTTTAACAGACTTTCAAAGAAGAGCCAATGCCAATACTTCTCAAATAACTCCACAAAGTAGAAAATAAAGGAACACTCTAGAAACAAAGGCTTAGCTTGACATATGAAAATCAATGTAATCCACCATATAAACAAACTGAAACCAAACCAAAGCAAAATAAACCACATGATCTTCTTATTAGATACTGAAAAGTTATTGACAAAAGAAGGGATGAAGTCAATAAAAGAAGTCACAGCTCATGCTGGTGAGGATGTAGAGCAAGGAAAACACTCCTTCATTTCGGCTATGAGTGTAAACTCGTACAACCACTATGGAGATCAATATCCCAGCTCCTCAGGAAACTGGGAATAATTCTACCTCATGACCTAAGCTTTGGGCACATATTCAAAGGACACTCCAACCTACCTTAACTATGTTCACAGCAGCTTTATTTATAATAGCCAAAAACTGGAAACAACCCAAGTTCTTTCAAACAAAGAATGGATATAAAGAATGTGGCACGTTACCCAATGAGTATTACTCAGCTGTTAAAAATAATGACATTATAAAATTTGTAGGCAAATGAATGAAACTAGAAAAAAATCATCATGAGTGAGGCAATATAATACCATAAAGACAAAAGTGATATGTACTCACTTATAAGTGTTCATTAACCATTAAATAAAAGATAATCATACTGCAATCCATAGATCCAGAAAGGCTATGTAACAAGGAGGTCTCAAGGTGGCCATATAGATCTCCCTAGTAAGGGCAACTATAATAGATTTTGCAGGTATACTGTGGGTGTTGGTGGGGACAGGAACAAGAGGGACAAGGTTGTGGAGGGAGGGATGGATGGAGAAAGTATGGGAAGAAACAACTAGAATTGTGGCTCCCTGGAGGGCAATGTGGAGACCCAGTGTAAACGTCTAGAACCTTATGAGGGTGCCATAATAAGGACTCCTAGTAATTGAGGACATGGAGCCTCAACTGGATATCTTCCTTAACTAGGCAAGGCTTCCAGTGTTGGGACTTGGACGCCAACCAAGCCACAAAACCTTTGACCCACAACCTGTCCTGCCTGCAAGGTATTCTGGGACAATGGTGGCTCAGAGCTTTGGGAGTGGCTAACCAATGAGTGGTCAACCCTGACACCCAAGCCGTGAGAGGTAGCCCATGCCTGACACTGCTTAGATGGCCAGAAAACAGAAAATGGATGACCCTACCAGGTGGTAATCAGAGAGGCTTCCTCAACAAGCTTGATGGTAGCAGATTCAAGGACTGATAGCCAAGTCTGATCGCATCTTTTTATGCAGTGTTCTCCTGATATTACAGGGAGACCTATTGTTTTCTAAAGGGAAATTGAAGATGAGGATCTGAATGAGAGGGAAGGTGGGGAGGCAGGCTGAGGTCAGGATGTATTCTATGAAAGAGAAATAAAATAAAAGATAAAAGAAGGAAAGATAAAAGAAAAATATTTTGGGGCATAGAATTTTGCCAAGGGGTTATGATCCACAGATTGAGGACCACTGTCCTTAAGTCTCATGCAATAGCCAGCATTATTCAGAGCATCAGGCAATTTATAATTCTGAGGGTTAAGAAGAATCGCATGAGTAAGGTGCACAATATGCCACATGTGGCAAAACCACGGTTTTCCATAGAGACAGATAAATACAACCAGCTGAAGTAAACTCACATCTATCAATAACACCTGGGAGGAGCATGAACACACATTCCAAACACAATTCTGTTTTGAAGAAACTAAGGGCATAAGACTCATTTCTTGTTTTCTTGGAGTTTTCTCACAAGTACTCGTAATTCCCTTCTCACGACGCCATTCTTGGGCTGTATTCTGACAGTAAACAATGGAGGGAGGGGAGAAATAGCTTTGTATAAATCTGGTGAGAATAAATTTGGAATTAAATATCGTAATGTTACAAAAGGTTGAGGCATGACTAAGGAAGAACAGGCATTAACTGTACATAAAGGCTGCTGAAATTTCCTATGACGTTAAATTAAGTTAAGCTTAACATTAAATTAAGAAACAAGAATGTGCAAGAATAAGAATATGCTTCATCTAATCACTTATGTTTAATTTAGTAAACAATATAACAATTATGGCATGTTTGGCCATGACCACAATGCTCATCAAAACTGTACTGAGGCTGCTCTTGCAGCCACGAGGAAACCATGCTAACCTCTCCATAAGGTTTCCAATGATTATCATTTAAAATTGCCCAATTATCATAAAACACAGAAACAGTCCAAAAGATAAACACAAACCTTCGTTCCATCTATCTATCTATCTATCTATCTATCCATCTACTATCTATTTCTATATATTTATCTATATGTATACTTACACACACATATGTGTGTGTGTGTATTTCACTTAAAGATTATGTTTTATCATACATCTTATAACAGGTTAAATGAAATATTAAATATAGTAAAACTCCTCTTCAAAATATATTTTAAAGGATTTACTTTATTATTTATTTGTGTGTGTATGTATGTATGTATGTATGTGTGTGTGTTTATGTATGTATGTATGTATGTATGTATGTATGTAGGTTTGTGGCTGCCCAAAAAGGCCAGAAAAGAATGTCAGATCCCTGGAACTAGAGTTACAGTAAGTTGTGAGCCATTAGATGCAGGTGCTGGAAAGAAACCAAAGTTGTATCTCCTGGAGGACCAACATGAGCTCTTGAATGCTGAGACATTTCTTCAGGCTTACACAGCCGTCTTACTTAATATGATTAACAGGAACTGCTCTTACCTCTAGAAAACTGTAGACTTGCAACTGGATGCCTAGAGATTTCTGTACATATCAAGGATTGGTTTATGGGCTTATCACTGTGTGAAATACATAGATAGCGCTCCATAGTCAATCAATGAAAGAGGTATGGCATAGAATAACAAGTAAATCTGGGAATTTCTACTTCTAAAAACTCAGCTGAGTAGCAGGATGCCAAGGAACACATTTAATTGGTTACAAAATGTTATATTCTACTTGATTTTTTTGTAGAACTGGAGCAGTGAGGGCCAGGGGAAACCCAGCTGTTCTTCATTTATTTTCCTGGCTGCACGTTAAGCTAAAGTTTTCAAAATATGTACCCAGACAGGGAAGTAGTCAGAGAAATGTTGTTGCTCTGAATAGCCCTAACTCCTCATATGACAGCATTCTATGGGTTTTGGCTTTGAAGTAAAGATTTCTAATAATGTTTTAATCAATTTCCTATCTTCTAAACTAATTCATAAGGATCAAAATCACTACATAAACAGTGGTTATTTCAATGTAACATGATGAATTCCTCAAAATCCTGTTCATTTTTAGCTGTGTGACTTTTTTATTATCCTATATTGTGCAATTTTTGTAAGTGTGTTAGCTGTGGCACATGCCCATCTATATGTGCACACAGCCAACTCTGACTAGGACATCTTGTAGTAAGTGTTTACCAATTCATTAAACTCTTGCTCATATTTCTCATCTTTACCACTTAACTTTTGTGACATCTCAGACATAGTTATTCTTTTGTGAGTATCTTGTGCTCTTGATTCATATATGAGATTTCTAGAAGGCTTTAGTTTCTTAGTACTTAGACCTCTTATGTTTGGCCTAAAAGTCATCTCAATATGGAGGTTGGCATCTACCTTAGCAAGTGACCAAACAGAATGTGTATAGAAAAAAAAATGCACTGCTTGTAAGCTACATTGATTTTCTGCTCAAGTCTTGGACACCCTGCATGACTTCTGCCTAATCTCATTCATTGGAAGCCAGTCACTAACATCTTTTCACATGTAAGGGAGAGGAACTCAACTCTGCCTCTCAGAAAAAAGAAAAACACACTGTGGGCACATTACTTTAATCACATCACCGTCCTGTTTAAATTTCTTACTTACATGTCTACACTTTAGGTTTACTTCTGGATACTTTTGATGTATTTATTCTATGCCATAAAACACTGCAAAGATATGTGCAGTGACTGAATTAAGTTATAGAAAAATCACACTCTGTGTTTTCCTCTTGGGGCTAAGGTCTCTTGTATCTCAGACTGACCTTAAAGTTGTCAAGTAACCAAGAATAAGTTTGAATTCTGATGCCCTTTTTCTCTCTCCCATGTCCTGGGATTACAAGTATCACCACTCTTATGTATACAGCATTCTGCCTGCAAGTATGCCTACATGCTAGAAAGGGGCATCAGATCCCAGTATAGATGGTTATGAGCCACCATGTGGTTGCTGGGGATTGAACTCAGGACCCCTGGAAGCACAGCCTCTGAGCCATCTCTCAAGCCCAAGTACGACCACTCTTATTTTCAATGCAAGGCTGCAGATCAAATCCAGGCTTTCACACATGATACCCCCAGTTCCACAAAGTGTGTTTTTTGTCTCCTTCTATGGGGCATGTATCTGACTTTAGTTTTTATTCCCACCTGAACCTTCTTTGGCTTACTTATCTTTAAAGTGAGGACCATAATAATCAACTCTGTTCGGTGACTGAGAAAATATAGATAAAAGTGTACATTAAATCACAAAATATGCAGCAATTAGTACTGAGTCGGCCAGGATACAGTGCTACAAGCCCATAGAGCTACAGAGGAGGTTGAATTCATTCCAGTACTTGCTGCCTACATTAACCACCTACTACTAGACAAGGCCCCTTTCTTTTATCTTTTAACTTTTCTGCCTCAGAATGATTCCAATCCTCATGTCCTGCATATGCAAGTATTCAATAAGCATTTTCTACCTCTGAAACTGATGGTTTCCTCTATTTTCCTTTATTCAGTGTACAACAGGGGACATATTTTAGGTATGTGTATTTTACGAACTAGAAAGAAATTTAAAAGTATAAGGTGAGGAATGTCTGAGAATATAGGTTAATGCATAGGTCAGACATGAACTGAAATCCCAGCTCTGCTGGTCAGCTGGTAAGCCCTGTGATCCCTTGATGCTTTGTTTCCTTCGACATTTATATGGGGATAGTAAGTTTACTTATTAAAGAGATAATATGTGAAAAGAGTTTAGAATGTCACCTTTCAGTGCTAAGTGCCCCCTGGGAATGTGTTTCTTCTATAACTGTGTTTTTTTCAGATTGTTCTCTCATCAGGGCAAGATGTGCTGCCTGTGGACAAGTACACCCTACTGCTTGCAAGTCCGATTTGGCACACCAGAATGACTTCAATAGGGGAATGAGTAGTCCCCAGTGTTTGTTCTGCCTACCTGGATAGCAATCTACCAAAAACAGATGGAACTGTTTCCATTTGCTATTTAGCTTAGCCCAGGGGCATGCAGGGCCACAAGCACATTTCAGGAATTTGAAAAATAAACAATGAAATGTTTCATGTTTGCCACATGCGTCTTTTTCCTCCCATGATTTAGTTTGGCTTGTTCTCAGCCATAAAAATTTACAAGAAATAAAAGAATGGATAAATAAATCAGCATAAATCTTTCTAACCCATCCCCCCAAATCTTCCAATCCAAGGTTATGGTGTGAACACATGTTCTAACTAATATGTTCAAGAACTTTTTAATTACTTTGCTCATGAACGTTTAGTCAGCTGCCTATCTTGGTAAAAATATTCCCACTCAGGCAGAGTAACCTCCTATACTCTTGAGATTTTTCAAATCATCAGGCCATGAGATACATTCAGACAAAGGGGAAACGTGCATTCAGGGACTGCCTTTAACTATTCAATTATGTATGCAATAAGTTTGTCCAGCAGGTCAATTTCTTCGATGAGAATCTTGTTTATTCTGTCAATGAAAATCTTGACATCAGTGTTGGAGCAGTTTTCAAAGAGATTGCTTAGCTATTCAATAATGTATTTAGGAAAGCATAGAAAACAGGCCGTGCCTTTTTTCTAGGTTATTTTACAGCATACCTTCCAGAAAGGAAGCTTCCTTTTTAGATGGATTTGGAAATTACATCTCACCCTGAAAGGATCTTTGGTCCTTTCAAATGTATTATTTTCTCTTCTTGGACTATACCCTGTCCACCTCAATCTAATTCCTAGAAGCATTAGGATCTTTAAGTTTTACTGTCTTCAGAAAGCCTTTCTTAGCCTTGTTGGCCAGGATGGTGTCTCTGAAATTAGTTTCCATGGCACTTTGAACTGATAAATGATGGCACTCATGGCACACACACAGCTCATGAACACATTTCCCACCTACCAATGTTGTTTAAGTGTCAGGCTCTACTATACCACTCAAAAAGCTGTGAGTCCCATGACTTAACCCAGCACAGAGCTAGGGCTGAAAAAGAACCTGTGCGACTATGGGATGAATGCGCAGATCCTCCTTCTCACATGGCCTCCGCATCTCCTTCTTCTCTTTTGTATCTGAATTTCAATAACTCCTGCCAATTTTAGCTTTAAAATGTTTCCCAGACCATTCTCTTTCCTGACACTGCTTCAATTTTCTTAGCTATAGGCCTGCTTACTAAAGTTCAGCTGTACACATGGGCCTGAACACTGTGAATCACAGATCCACTTTAAATGCCCAGTGACTTCAGGCTGCCTAAAGTACAAATGGGGCTTTTTCTCCTAAGGCATCCCATCAACATTTTGCTCCTTGCCTCAGTCTGTGCTCTCTCTTAGCACAAGCTAATGTTTATATTCAGAAAGACAAAACAGCCTACAAAGTACAAGAGCCAGGGTTTGAAGATGATGTTTCCTAAACACTGCAAACTTCTTAGGTAAGCCCATTACTATAATGTACTAGACACGCAATAATTGAGATAAATTAGTGAATAATTGGGGGGAAGGAGTAAGGATAAAAACATAACACACTATTGCTTCTTGTGACTTTATCTCAGTGTTCTCAAAAAAAATGTTAATGTTAGATGTTAAGATACATTATGAAAACAATATTCCATGGGTAAAATGGAGAGCACAGTAGAGCTACTCCTTAGAGATTCCCAATGAATGCTAACATATTAAAATTAAATAAAGGCAAAATAAATATTAGCAAAAAGAGAGAATATTTGGAATAGGAGAACTGCTAACTATATTTGAATTACAGTCTAAAGCCACATTAACACCCCTTCACTATGAAACAGTCCACTGTTCCAACACTTCAGAGGGCCCCTCATTATGACTCACTACTATCCAGGATCACATGCCATGTACCGTGTGTCCACCATAAATTCTTTTGTCCAAATAATTTTCAATGTCTTAAATTTTAATATATTGATATGTGTTGCTTTACCATATTTTGTCACATTTCATGGTGCATCATGGCGATTTTAACACAAATAAAAATTATTTACATCAAGGATCATTAGCTTATGAGGTGTTTTATTGTTTGTTTTCCAGATCAATTAAGTATTATTTCTAGTATCCTTTTTATGATTTTTATATTTTGAAATTCTCATATATGCATATAATGTGTTTTTTGTGTTTTGTTGTGTGTTGCTTGAGACAGAATTTCTCTGAATAGCTCTGGCTGTTCTAGATCTCACTCTGTAGACAAAGCTGGCCTAAACTCAGAAATATCCATGCTGCCTCTGACTCCTGAGTGCTGGCACATGCTACCACCACCTAGCTATGATATGACTTTTAAATAATAAAATTTTAGGGTTGGCAATGACCTTTGGCTTTTCAAGCAAAGTCCTTCTCTCTTTAGATAAAGCATAAATGATTGTGTTATTTAAGTTTACTATTGCTGTAATGAAACACCATGACTAGGTAACTTAGGGAGAGAGGGTTTATTTGGCTTATATTGTTGTTTATCATCAAAGGAAGCCAGGAAATGAATTCAAATAGTACAGTAAACTGAAGGCAGGAGCTGATACAGAGGACATGGAGCACCGTTGCTTAGTCTGCTTTCTTATAAAACCAGGATCAGGAGCCTAGTAACTACACTAACCATAATGTACTAGGCCCTCCCACATCAATCACTAAATAAGAAAATCCCCTATAGGCTCACATACAGCCCGATCTTATGAAGGCATTTTCTTCAATGAGGTTCCCTTCTCTTAGATACTTTAACTTGTGTGAGTTTGACAAAAACTAGCATATAACTCTAGTCATTCAGTTTGCTTGTGACATAAAAAAACAATCCAGAAACAAACTAACAAAACCTCAAAGGCTTATACCACCCCTGGTCTTCTTTCCTTCATTCTACATCAAGAATTCTCAATCTCAGGTGACTCTTATTCCTTGGGAGGTATTTTTCATTGTCCAGGGGCACATTTTTTATGGTAAAGAGCTCAGAAAGTATGAAATAAGGCTGGAGAAAGGAGCAATACCAGTGGGGAGAGTCCAGAGATGCTCACTATCAAACAATACACAGGGAAACCTAACAAGAAAGAAGCATTTCAGCCAAAAGTCAACAATGGTGACTATAAGAAACTTGGTACTTACTTTTGGGATAGCATTGGAAATGTAAAGAAGAAAATACCTAATTTAAAAAATGCTCAAAAAAAAAAAAAAAGGAAAGAAACTTGGTACTTTTCTCTTTTCTAGAGATAATAAAGTATTTGGGTTGATCTGTGGTACTTTCATTTTGATTTTCCTGATAACCTTTGGAGCACTGCATTATATTTGAAATAATACAGGATTACAGAAATTAAATTATTCTTTTAACCCAGGAAGGAAGGAAGAAAAAGAAAATACAAACAATGTGGGAAGAGATGGCTGTATTTGAGGGATGATATGGAAACCTAGTGAAGAAAAAACTTCCTTAAATATATGGATGTGCTATTAAGAAATCTCCTATTAATGAGGGATATGGAGTCTCAACTGCCTATTTCTTGTCATCAAACAAGGCTTTCAGTAGAAGGATGGAGTTACATTCAATTGATTTTGGCCAAAGGGGTCCCATAGAAATTCCTAAACATCCCAGGCTGTTAAGATAATTGATTGCTCTCTGAAAACTGGCAGTGGGGCCATTGTTAAGGACAGCACCCACACGATTCATTAAACATGGAGAAGCTGAGCTGATGCCTACGTGGATTACTCACCCTATGTTCTATGCCTTTAGTGTGGGAAGATACTGTGCAAGACATCAAGATATAAACATCATTGTAACATGAAAATGTAATACCAACCCATGTCATAAAACCTTTGACCTGCAATCTGTCCTGTCTGAAGATAGGCTAGGTCAGTGGTGGCTCAGAATTTGTGGGAGTAGCGAACCAATTAAGGCCCATTCCATAAGATGAAACCCATACCCAATACTTTCTCAGTAACCAAGAACCAGAGACCAAAAAGATAGCTCAGAGACTTAGGGTCAAATCAAACACTACTGTTCTTAAAACAAACAAGTAAACAACAACAACAACAACAACAAAGTTATATCTCAATAAAATGACTCCTAGTGATACTGTGATATAATCATAGATCAGTGCCTTATCCAGTCATATTCAGAATCAGAGAGGCTATTTTGCTATGTGATTGTGGGAAGCCACATGTGCCGTTGCAGGGTGGCACAGGCTACTGCTGGCCACCACGCATAAGTTTGGGCAAACAACCAATGCGTACTTATGCAGTAAAGTTTTTCCGCCAAAACACTGCCTGGCCCGGGCATGATAATGAGGCTCTGCAAAGTACTAAGAGAGTTAACCAATCAGATGTGAGACATGCAAATGAGGTATGATAATGAGGTACTGAGAGAATAACCAATCAGACGTGAGACATGCAAATGAGGTATGTTAATGAGGTTTTGTGAGGTACTGAGAGAGAATAACCAATCAGATGAGGAACATGCAAATGAGGTAGAATGCACAACCAATCCGGGTGTGAGACACACCTCTCCTAGGCCTATATAAGCAGCACTAGTTCTGGGCTTGGGGTCTCTTCGCCTCTACAATCAAGCTCTCCCAATAAACATGTGCAGAAGGATCCTGTTGCAGCATCATTCTTGCTGGTCGAGTCGGATGTGCGCAAGATGTGATGACTTGGTAAGGGCAGCACAATCTAGATTCTGATTCAACTTCCATTCTTTAGTTTTGCCTTTTTGCTTTAAGGCATTTCCAGGTGGAATGGAATCACTTAGGGGTAAGATGAAATGAGCAGTCTCGAACCTAGAGATATATCCCCATCATGTATCTGGGTGTCCCTCTGGATGGACAACTCTGAGGTTTAGCTCTGCTATCAATCCTCATTTTCTGTTTCTGCCACTATGGTTTCTTATTGCCACAATCCCTTTAATGTATCTAATTAGATATAAATTCTATTCATAATGACAAAAGATTTTCAGTGAACTTTCAAACACACATTTTTATCAAGTGGGGTTGAAGTGACATTTCTACTGTAGTTCAAAAATCATAATGCTCACATTCTCACTCTGATTCTCTATAGTTATGCAAGAGAGAGCTTTCTAGACACCTTGATGTGTGGATCTTGAATGTTCCTCAGTAACTATGAAGGGTTTCTAGGATGGCAGTAATGGATTGTGGTGGAACCCGTAGGAATTAGATTATGGAAGAAATCCAGTTGGGGAAAAGTAATGGGTCCTGCCCATGAAGGGTACTTTGAAACCCTGGCCACTTTTTTCTTCCTCCTATTATCACTAATCATGAAGTAAGTTTTTGACCTGACACAAGTTTCCTATTGTTGACATTTAGCATGTCAAGCAAAGGCCAACGAAATGGGTCTGCACACTTGAAACTTTCGAAACAAACCCTTTTCCTTATGAGTTAATTATCTTAGATATTTTACTATATTAATGAAAATTGGACCAATGTGCATGATGTTCTGTTGATAATGAAGATATTTGGAGGCTACTCTAATAGCTTCCAAAGGACTTTTTTTCTCAATAAAAATGTACCTCCTTCAAGATTTTTTGAATACAGTAACTTGTGTAAACCACAGAGATGCCAGTTTATTATAAAATAAGACTAGAGATAGAATTTTGAGCTTCAGTTGGCTTAAATAGGTCTCAGTTGGTAGGATTTGTATCAGACCTCTATTCTGTTACTTTTACATTTTGAAGTCCAATAAAACCTGTTTATCTTATTGGCATTTGGAAAATTCTGTGGTAATCCCTCTTAGGTTTATGAATTATGCAATAGAGTTCCAAAGTGTCCTAATGTTACATCAATTACACACACACACACACACACACACACACACACACACACACACACAAACACTTTGGCAGAGCTGAAATTCCCTACAGTTTACCCATGACTTTTGGGATAAAACATAAAATGTCTTTATATACAAACTACTTACTTTCACTAAGATTCTGTGCACACATTTCTTTCATTTCTTATTCTCTTAATTTTAATGAAAATAAACATGGGTTAAAAAGCTACTGTGGAACCAGTCTCAGGATAGGAATTAGAGAAAAGAAAAAGAAAATAAATAAAATGTAGTGTTAATTTTTAGGTACTTGCAAGCTTCAGTTAAAACTGTCACCATAACAGTGGCACAGCACACTGGGATTAGGGGAGAGCTACCAGAGAAGGTTTTCTGGGAGACATGGATAAAAGGTTCTGGTTTACTTAGGCTCACTGACAAATTTAACCAATCTAATGGGGGATGAAATATATGATCCTGCCTTCACAGTGGTACTAAGAAAGTTACAAGGAACATTCATCCCTAAATACAGTCATAAAGACTAAAATCTAATAAAGAAATATAAGGAATGTATATTTTTTTTCTATTGAAGCTATGCAGTTATCTCTTTGTTGGGGAACTTCTGTTAACCTGTTTTGTACACCTTCATAACAAGATATTTATGACCAACTCTATGGAGTGTATGTACACATGAACATTTTACCTTTAGTTTCAAGAACACACACACACACACACACATCACATCACATCACATCACATGCGTGGAGGTCAGAGGATGACTTCTACGGAGAAGTCCTTGCCTGCCACGTTGTTGAGGTGGGCAGGGTTTCTCTTGTCTGGGCTGCTGTGCTTTCTACTCTAGGCTAGCTTCTTGGCAAACTGGACTCCATGTCTCTGCTTCCCATCTCAGTTTAGAAGTGTTGAAATTACAAATGCATGCAACTTCATCTGCCTTGTTCCATGTGTTCTGGGGATCAGAACCCAGGTTGTCAGGCACACATTTTAACCCAGTGATCCACCTTCCTAGCAATTTCTGAAAACACTTATCTACCCATCTGGAAAAGATGAATGTAGAGAGTGGAGCATCTTAATAGAGTCCAATATATTTAACACTCAGACTCCTAGGCAATTAAATGAAAACATAAGTCTACAGAAAGACTAGGTCAAGAATATTTAGATACTTTATTTACAATAGTCTGAACATAGAAATCAGTACATACCCAGCAACTGCTGAGTAGATAAGCATAATGTAATAAATCCAAAGAAGTGCTATCTGGTGACACAAGAGAAGAAACAATTGAAAAGTGAGTAAGTTCCAAAAGTTGAATTTAGAGAAGTCTGGCAGATTATATGAATAGATTACATGTGAAGTTCTAGAATATATAAAATATAAAAATCACAGTTAGATATAATATTCAGCATGGTTCCAAGGATGGATCTGACTGGGGTGGTAAAGAAATGAAGAAAAGACAGACACATAGACATGCAGAAAAGCCGGGGTCAGATAGACTGGGCTTTCTGATGGAGGAAATGGAAGCTCCCAGTGGTTAGTATGTTGACCTGAACATGGAAGTAGGGGTTTTGTATACAGCTGAACAAGGAGGTGGGTTTCTTAGATACAGATAAACAAGGAGGAAGTCTTTTTTTATGCTGTGTAGCTAGATTAAGGAAACAAGTTTAGCTAATCTTAGTAGGAACAATCTCTGTAAGAAAGCAGGTCATAAATATCTATTCAAGAGAAGAAAGATATAGTAGACATTTTCTGCACACACTATCAATATCCTCACAAGGATGAAAGAAAGGCTTTGACATTTCCCTTAGGCATCATCAGGTAGGTTAGGGGTTTTCTCACTCCCACAGGTCTGAGGTATGACCATGTCACATTTTCTTAACACTTCACTACTAAGGACTTCTTCACTCCCCATAATTGGAAGCAGAAATCATTGCTTGCCAGTGGGAAAGGAGGTAGAGAAAGAAGTGGACTACAAAGAGACCCAAGGGAGCCTTTGTATGATGAAAACAGTCTCATCCATGATTGTAGTAATGGTTACTGAATATGTTTCAAAGCACATTCATTTACACACTTAAATTGATAATTTATTGCTTATATAAACAGCCTCCAACTATCCCAGCTAGAAAACACACATGGCTTCCAGGGAACTGGCAGAACCAGAACTATCTGAGCCTCAGAATAGCAACAACGTTAGCCTCAGCCTCAGACACTGATACAGCATGGCTTCTACAAAAAGGATCCCATAATGCACTACTTGCCACCCATGCTGAGGTTCAGATTCTGCTCCCTCATCCTGAAAGATGCTAATATAACCTCAGTGAAAATTATTCTGTGAGGTCCTGATGACTCTAACTTGGGACTCAGGCTCTTAGCTGTTCTGCTGTGATCAGTTTTCCAAAAGGACAAGAAGGTGAACTTCCTGTTTTTCCCCTCAACATTTCAAGTCAGTTTCTCAGTGGTAACTGACTCGTTGTGTCTGGTGAGATCTTGCTCTTGTCATGACCCTATGGGTAACGATGCTCGGTGCAGTCGTCCCACTTCTCCAACACCAGGCACAACTGCTCACCATTTCCTTCACCTCACTGGCATTGTCACAAAAGTGTAAGTCTAACATTCTGAATAACTTAGTTGTGTTTTCAGAGTTATAGTTGCTACTAAGATTAATACCAGAATGTCTATAAAACATTGATGCGAGACAGCTACTGGGACAGGCTGGAGCCACAGAGCCACTGAGGCAGCACCCTTTTGGGGCCGCAGAAATCCGGCACCCTCCCAGCCGGAGGACAGTGACCTGCCCTGCAGGGAGCGCCATCTTGGCTCCGGGACTCCGATGAACTTAGTCTGTACAGGTAAGACTGAGGACCACAGAGGCAGACAGCTTCTGGGACAGGCGGGAGCCACAGAGCCGCTGAGGCAGCACCCTTTTGGGGCCGCAGACATCCGGCACCCTCCCAGTCGGAGGACAGTGACCTGCCCTGCAGGGAGCGCCATCTTGGCTCCGGGACTCCGCCGAACTTAGTCTGTACAGGTCAGAGTGAGGACCACAGAGGCAGACAGATTCTGGGACAGGCAGGAGCCACAGAGCCGCTGAGACAGCACCCTTTTGGGACCGCAGACATCCGGCACCCTCCCAGTCGGAGGACAGTGACCTGCCCTGCAGGGAGCGCCATCTTGGCTCCGGGACTCCGCCGAACTTAGTCTGTACAGGTTAGAGTGAGGACCACAGAGGCAGACAGCTTCTGGGACAGGCTGGAGCCACAGAGCCACTGAGGCAGCACCCTTTTGGGGCCGCAGACATCCGGCACCCTCCCAGCCGGAGGACAGTGACCTGCCCTGCAGGGAGCGCCATCTTGGCTCCGGGACTCCGCTGAACTTAGTCTGTACAGGTCAGAGTGAGGACCACAGAGGCAGAGAGCTTCTGGGACAGGCTGGAGCCACAGAGCCACTGAGGCAGCACCCTTTTGGGGCCGCAGACATCCGGCACCCTCCCAGCTGGAGGACAGTGACCTGCCTTGCAGGGAGCGCCATCTTGGCTCCGGGACTCCGCCGAACTTAGTCTGTACAGGTCAGAGTGAGGACCACAGAGGCAGACAGCTTCTGGGACAGGCGGGAGCCACAGAGCCGCTGAGGCAGCACCCTTTTGGGGCCGCAGACATCCGGCACCCTCCCAGCCGGAGGACAGTGACCTGCCCTGCAGGGAGCGCCATCTTGGCTCCGGGACTCCGCCGAACTTAGTCTGTACAGGTCAGAGTGAGGACCACAGAGGCAGACAGCTTCTGGGACAGGCGGGAGTCACAGAGCCGCTGAGGCAGCACCCTTTTGGGGCCACAGACATCCGGCACCCTCCTAGCTGGAAGACAGTGGTCTGCCCTGCACAGGAGCCCTCTGCCTCAGGAGCAGGGAGCACATCTTGAATCCAGGACTCCACTGAACTTAGGAACTTAGTCTGCACAGCTGAGAGTGTGCACCACAGAAGCCTACAGCTTCTGTGACCTGCCAAAGCAACACAGCATCTGGGAAAGGTCCTGTTTTCCGCCTTCTTCTTCGGCCAGGAGGAGGTCCAAACGCCAGATATCTGTACACCTTCCCTTTAAGAGGAAAGCTTGTCAGCAGGGAGTGCTCTAACCACTGAAACTCAGAGGAGAGAGCCTGTCTCCCAGGTCTGCTGACAGAGGATACTCAGAATCACCAGAAGAACAACCTCTGAACAGAGACAACTATAACAACTCCAGAGATTACCAGATGGCGAGAGGTAAAGGTAAGAATCTTACTAACAGAAACCAAGACCACTCACCATCATCAGGACCCAGCACTCCCACTTTGCCCAGTCCAGGGCACCCCAACACACCTGAAAAACTAGACCTGGATTTAAAAGCATATCTCATGATGATGGTAGAGGACATCAAGAAGGACTTTAAAGAACTACAGGAGAACATGGCTAAAGAGTTACAAGTCCTTAAAGAAAAACAGGAAAACACAACCAAACTGGTAGAAGTCCTTAAAGAGAAACAGGAAAACACATCCAATCAGATGATGGAAATGAACAAAACCATACTAGACCTAAAAAGGGAAGTAGACACAATAAAGAAAACCCAAAATGAGGCAACACTGGAGATAGAAACCCTAGGAAAGAAATCTGGAACCATAGATGCAAGCATCAGCAACAGAATACAAGAGATGGAAGAGAGAATCTCAGGTGCAGAAGATTCCATACAGAACATCTGCACAACAATCAAGGAAAATGGAAAATGCAAAAAGATCCTAACTCAAAACATCCAGGAAATACAGGACACAATGAGAAGACCAAACCTACGGATAATAGGAGTGGATGAGAATGAGGATTTTCAACTCAAAGGACCAGCAAACATCTTCAACAAAATTATAGAAGAAAACTTCCCAAATCTAAAGAAAGAGATGCCCATGAACATACAAGAAGCCTACAGAACTCCAAATAGGCTGGACCAGAAAAGAAATACCTCCCGACACATAATAATCAGAACAACAAATGCACTAAATAAAGATAGAATACTAAAAGCAGTAAGAGAAAAAGGCCAAGTAACATATAAAGGCAAGCCTATCAGAATTACACCAGATTTTTCACCAGAGACTATGAAAGCCAGAAGATCCTGGACAGATGTTATACAGACACTAAAAGAACACAAATTCCAGCCCAGGCTACTATACCCAGCCAAACTCTCAATTAACATAGATGGAGAAACCAAAGTATTCCACGACAAAACCAAATTCACACATTATCTCTCCAGGAATCCAGCCCTTCAAAGGATAATAACAGAAAAAACCAATACAAGGACAGGAACCACGCCCTAGAAACAACAAGAAGGTAATCCCTCAACAAACCTAAAAGAAGACAGCCACAAGAACAGAATGCCAACTTTAACAACAAAAATAACAGGAAACAACAATTACTTTTCCTTAATATCTCTTAATATCAATGGACTCAACTCCCCGATAAAAAGACATAGACTAACAAACTGGCTACACAAACAAGACCCAACATTTTGCTGCTTACAAGAAACTCATCTCAGAGAAAAAGATAGACACTACCTCAGAATGAAAGGCTGGAAAACAATTTTCCAAGCAAATGGTCTGAAGAAACAAGCTGGAGTAGCCATTCTAATATCAGATAAGATTGACTTCCAACCCAAAGTCATCAAAAAAGACAGGGAGGGGCACTTCATACTCATCAAAGGTAAAATCCTCCAAGAGGAACTATCAATCCTGAATATCTATGCTCCAAATACAAAGGCAGCCTCATTCATTAAAGAAACTTTAGTAAATCTCAAAGCACACATTGCACCTCATACAATAATAGTGGGAGACTTCAACACACCACTTCACCAATGGACAGATCATGGAAACAGAAACTAAACAGGGACACAGTGAAACTAACAGAAGTTATGGATCAAATGGATCTGGCAGATATCTACAGAACATTTTACCCTAAAACAAAAGGATACACCTTCTTCTCAGCACCTCATGGTACCTTCTCCAAAATTGACCACGTAATTGGGCACAAAACAGGACTCAACAGATACAAAAACATTGAAATTGTCCCATGCATCCTATCAGATCACCATGGACTAAGGCTGATCATCAATAACAAAATAAATAATAGAAAACCAACCTTCACGTGGAAACTGAACAACACTCTTCTCAATGATACCTTGGTCAAGGAAGGAATAAAGAAAGAAATCAAGGACTTTTTAGAGTTCAATGAAAATGAAGCCACAACATACCCAAACTTATGGGACGCAATGAAAGCATTTCTAAGAGGAAAACTCATAGCTCTGAGTGCCTCCAAAAAGAAACTAGAGAGAGCACACATTAGCAGCTTGACAACACACCTAAAAGCACTAGAACAAAAGGAAGCAAATTCACCCAAGAGGAGTAGACGGCAGGAAATAATCAAACTCAGGGGCGAAATCAATCAAGTGGAAACAAGAAGAACTATTCAAAGAATCAACCAATCAAGGAGCTGGTTCTTTGAGAAAATCAACAAGATAGATAAACCCTTAGCCAGACTAACTAGAGGGCACAGGGAAAGTAATCTAATTAACAAAATCAGAAATGAAAAAGGAGACATAACAACAGACCCTGAAGACATCCAAAACACCATCAGATCCTTCTACCAAAGGCTATACTCAACAAAACTGGAGAACCTGGATGAAATGGAGAAGTTCCTGGACAGATACCAGGTACCAAAGTTGAACCAAGATCAGGTTAATGATCTAAACAACCCTATATCCCCCAAAGAAATAGAGGCAGTCATTGATAGTCTCCCAACCAAAAATAGCCCGGGACCAGATGGGTTTAGTGCAGAGTTCTATCAGACCTTCAAAGAAGATCTAATCCCAGTTCTTCACAAACTATTCCACAAGATAGAAACAGAAGGTACTCTACCCAACTCATTCTATGAAGCCACAATTACTCTGATACCTAAACCACAAAAAGACCCAACAAAGATAGAAAACTTCAGACCAATATCCCTTATGAATATTGATGCAAAAATCCTCAATAAAGTTCTTGCTAACCGAATCCAAGAACACATCAAAACAATCATCCATCCTGACCAAGTAGGTTTCATCCCAGGGATGCAGGGATGGTTCAATATACGGAAATCCATCAACGTAATCCAGTATATAAACAAACTCAAAGACAAAAACCACATGGTCATCTCGTTAGATGCAGAAAAAGCATTTGACAAGATCCAACACCCATTCATGATAAAAGTCTAGGAAAGATCACGAATTCAAGTCCCATACCTAAACATGATAAAAGCAATCTACAGCAAACCAGTAGCCAACATCAAAGTAAATGGTGAGAAGCTTGAAGCAATCCCTCTAAAATCAGGGACTAGACAAGGCTGTCCACTTTCTCCATACCTATTCAACATTGTACTTGAAGTCCTAGCCAGAGCAATCGACAACAAAAGGAGATCAAAGGGATACAAATTGGAAAAGATGAAGTCAAAATATCACTTTTTGCAGATGATATGATAGTATATATAAGTGACCCTAAAAATTCCACCAGAGAACTCCTAAGCCTGATAAACAGCTTCGGTGAAGTAGCTGGATATAAAATTAACTCAAGCAAATCAATGGCCTTTCTCTACACAAAGAATAAACTTGCTGAGAAAGAAATTAGGGAAACAACACCCTTCTCAATAGTCACAAATAATATAAAATATCTTGGCGTGACTCTAACTAAGGAAGTGAAAGATCTGTATAATAAGAACTTCAAGTCTCTGAAGAAAGAAATTCTAGAAGATCTCAGAAGATGGAAAGATCTTCCATGCTCATGGATTGGCAGGATCAACATTGTAAAAATGGCTATCTTGCCAAAAGCAATCTACAGATTCAATGCAATCCCCATCAAAATTCCAAATCAATTCTTCAATGAATTAGAAAGTGCAATCTGCAAATTCATCTGAAATAACAAAAAACCTAGGATAGCAAAAACTCTTCTCAAGGATAAAAGAACCTCTGGTGGAATCACCATGCCAGACCTAAAGCTTTACTACAGAGCAATTGTGATAAAAACTGCATGGTACTGGTATAGTGACAGACAAATAGACCAATGGAATAGAATTGAAGACCCAGAAATGAACCCACACACCTACGGTCACTTGATCTTCGACAAGGGAGCTAAAAACATCCAGTGGAAGAAAGACAGCATTTTCAACAAATGGTGCTGGCACAACTGGTTGTTATCATGTAGAAGAATGCGAATCGATCCATTCCTATCTCCTTGTACTAAGGTCAAGTCTAAGTGGATCAAGGAACTTCACATAAAACCAGAGACACTGAAACTTATAGAGGAGAAAGTGGGGAAAAGCCTTGAAGATATGGGCACAGGGGAAAAATTCTTGAATAGAACAGCAATGGCTTGTGCTGTAAGATCGAGAATTGACAAGTGGGACCTCATGAAACTGCAAAGCTTCTGCAAGGCAAAAGACACCATCAATAAGACAAAAAAACCACCAACAGATTGGGAAAGGATCTTTACCTATCCTAAATCAGATAAGGGTCTAATATCCAATATATATAAGGAACTCAAGAAGGTGGACTCCAGAAAGTCAAATAACCCCATTAAAAAATGGGGCTCAGAATTGAACAAAGAATTCTCACCTGAAGAATACCAAATGGCAGAGAAGCACCTGAAAAAATGTTCAACATCCTTAATCATCAGGGAAATGCAAATCAAAACAACCCTGAGATTCCACCTCACACCAGTCAGAATGGCTAAGATCAAAAATTCAGGTGACAGCAGATGCTGGCCAGGATGTGGAGAAAGAGGAACACTCCTCCATTGTTGGTGGGATTGCAAGCTTGTACAACCACTCTGGAAATCAGTCTGGCGGTTCCTCAGAAAATTGGACATAGTACTACCGGAGGATCCAGCAATACCTCTTCTGGGTATATATCCAGAAGATGTCCCAACCGGTAAGAAGGACACATGCTCCACTATGTTCATAGCAGCCCTATTTATAATAGCCAGAAGCTGGAAAGAACCCAGATGTCCCTCAACAGAGGAATGGATACAGAAATTATGGTACATTTACACAATGGAGTACTACTCAGCTATTAAAAAGAATGAATTTATGAAATTCCTAGCCAAATGGATGGACCTGGGGGGCATCATCTTGAGTGAGGTAACACAATCACAAAGGAACTCACACAATATGTATTCACTGATAAGTGGATATTAGCCCAAAACTTAGGATACCCAAGATATAAGATACAATTTGCTAAACGCATGAAACTCAAGAAGAATGAAGACCAAAATGTGGACACTGTGCCCCTTCTTAGAATTGGGAACAAAACACCCAGGGAAGGAGTTACAGAGACAAAGTTCGGAGCTGTGATGAAAGGATGGACCATCTAGAGACTGCCGTATCCAGGGATCCATCCCATAATCAGCTTCTAAACGCTGACACCATTGCATACACTAGCAAGATTTTGCTGAAAGGACCCAAAGATAGCTGTCTCTTGTGAGACTATGCAGGGGCCTAGCAAACACAGGAGTGGATGCTCACAGTCAGCTATTGGATGTATCACAGGGCTCCCAATGGAGAAGCTAGAGAAAGTACCCAAGGAGCTAAAGGGATCTGCAACCCTATAGTTGGAACAACATGATGAACTAACCAGTACCCCGGAGCTCTTGTCTCTAGCTGCATATGTATCGAAAGATGGCCTAGTCGGCCATCACTGGAAAGAGAGGCCCATTGGACTTGCAAATTTTATATGCCCCAATATAGGGGAATGCCAGGGCCAAAAGAATTGGAATGGGAGGGTAGGGAAGTGGGGGGCGGTATGGGGGACTTTTGGGATAGCATTGGAAATGTAATTGAGGAAAATATGTAATAAAAAAAAACAGTGAAAAAAAAACATTGATGCAAGTTTTGTATCATATTAAGTACATGTGATTTCAGTAAGTACCTATGATGTGCCCAATACATATAAGCTTTCTGGTGGATAATGCCTCATCTACTTCTCGTAGTAATTCCGTTAGTGATTTAGTTCTTTATAAAGGTTAGCAACATGCTCATTTCTTGCAGATAATTCTCTAATTCCCAGGAAGTAAATATCCCATTATTTACCACTTGGCTAGTGGATATTTCCTTCTAAGATCATTTAAAACATACATAAAACTGGAATCTACACTTGAACTGTGGACTAAAGCTGGGTTTTGGTATTTCCTTGAGCTTAGATACTTTCCCAGCCACTTTGTGCCTATGTACAGACTTAGACAAGTGAGTTTCTATATAGGTTAGTCTCTTTGCTTTATAGTGAAGGAACTAGATTCTATACTATTGTAATTTGAAATGATTTTTAAAATATTCATAAAATTAACACAGTGTCAATCATTGGCCTGAATTCTCATTCTAAAGGATATATATGCAATTTTCTCGGCTGTTCAAATTGAACCTTCACACTATGGGATCAATTCTGATCTTGAATTCGTCTTTCCTTCTTTATTGTAGTGAACATTTTAATGGGAAAAATATATGATATTCCAGCTTTAATGAGTCTATGAAGACCATCTCCACAGATTCATTTTCTCTCCTTGTCACTATTCTAAAAATGGCCACCTGACTGGGGTACCCTATGCCAGAAGACAAAGACTTCTACTTTACTCACTTCCTCTGGATACGTGCTCCCAGTGATCTCTGCCACAGTATTGAAGGAATCAGTATCTGGATAGGTCTTTGCTCCCATTTCCAGATGAATGACAATTTTGTTCCCACGAGAAGCCATTCGAGACATCATTTCTGCATCTTCTACTGTGATACAGGCCGTTGGAATCTTGGGCACACCATCTTGATATTTCTGAGCACCTGTGTGAGGACTTGAGAAGAGAAACCACCATATTAACTTAAATGTGAAAACTGCTTCAAAACTCTTATATATTGACCCTAACATTCACTGTCTTTTACATATTCAGAGTAGGAACATTTGTCTTTTATATAAATATATCTTTTAATCTTAATAAAACTGTATAAAATTAAGTTTAATATTTATGTCATTTAAAAACTACATAATATTTTTATAATTTGGATAGTCCTAGTATGAAATGTTGACACAATCTCTTACAGAGAGTGACAAAGCTGTCATAACTAAGAAGTGAACACATGTACAGAAGGCAAGTGAGCCACAGAAGATAGAGACAAGTTCTACATGTGTAGCAAGAAACTGGTTCAGATTCTCTCAGGTCTGTAGATTCTTTTCTTTTCTTTTCTTTTCTTTTCTTTTCTTTTCTTTTCTTTTCTTTTCTTTTCTTTTCTTTTCTCTTCTCTTCTCTTCTCTTCTCTTCTCTTCTCTTCTTTTCTTTTCTTTTCTTTTCTTTTCTTTTCTTTTCTATTTTAAAGACAGGGTTTCCCTGTATAGCCCTGGCTGTCCTGGAACTCACTATGTAGACCAGGCTGGCCTCAAAATCAGAAATTTGCCTGCCTCTGCCTCCCATGTGCTGGGATTAAAGGCATGTGCCACCACACCCAGCTAGGTCTGTAGTTTCTTAATGACACTTAGCTTCCCTTTTTCTCTTCCAAACACAAAACACAGAATATACAAACCTTGTAATAAGGTAGAAAGTTGCATAGAAAAATGGTAAAACAACTAAGAAATACATATGTTGCTATGAAGAATATGGGTTATTTTACCGTAGGGAAAGGAAATCTATCATATTTATGACACCAAAGGGGATGTATGATGGTTAATCTGTATGTATTTATGTCTGCACCTATATGAATGTTTACCTATGGAGGCCACAAGTTGATGGTAGTTATTTTTCTCTAGTGTTTCTTGCTTTATTTACTGAGAGAAATCTGTGGATGAACCCAGAACTTGCTGATTCATCTAATTGTAATAGCTATCATACACCTGGAGATCCTCTGTTTCCGTCTACGGACGTTCTGGGATAAAAGGCAGGCAGGCTACCTGTCTACCCAGCTTTTATATGGGGACTGGAAATCTAAGCTCTGGTTCTTATACTCTTATGCAAAACATTTTGATTCCTGAGCCATCCCCCTGGCCACTATGACAATATATCTTAATTTTCAGCTTGCTTGAAGAGCTGCCTAAAATGTTAGTAAAGACGACTTCTAAGCTCTACTACAAAAATTCTGTGTCATGGCTGTCATGAAGTGAAAGCCCTTGTCATGTGCTCCTTTCATCATGATAGTCTGCATTATCTTCACCACATCAAAATGGTTACAATCAACCATGGGTGGAAACCGTAAAACCAGGAGCAAAGATAATTCTGTCCTGTTTTAAATTCTTTATCTCAGGTGTTTGTCATAGTGACTGAAATTCTGCATAACCCAGAAAATTAGTTAAGATCTAGATGCTAACATTGAAAGTGTAGAGTGTTAAACACATACAAGATATTCCAACAACTCAATAATGAAAATAAAATCCAATGGAAGACCAGGCATGATTCAATAGATAATTCTTCAAAGAAGATACAGCAAAGAGTAATAAGAACATGAAAAGTTTCTACACATTCTTTCTACAGGGAAATGTAAATAACAACCATATAACCATGTAGAGCTGTTACCTCACATTCACTAAAGTAGCTTTGAAAAGGAGGACAGATAGACACAAGGCCTGGGGAAGATGTAGAGAAAATGGAATACTCACTCACTGCTGACAGGAATGTAAATGGCAATCAGTTTTGGCAAATAAGTTCCTCAAAAATTAAACATGTACTTAGCATCTGTGAAGTAGCTGCCACTGCCTGCAGTTGAATACTTGGGCCCAAGCATGTGCTGCTATCTCAGTCAGGATGTTGTGGAAGCTTCGGGACTGTCCCTGTACAGCAGAGCAGATCACCTTGGCTGGTCCTTGAAGTCGATACCCAAGTAAGGTACAAAGTCAATCTCTCTGTGTCCTGATCTTATAGACAAGTGAGGAACTTTCCTAGAAGCTCTTGTCTCCATGAGTTCCATCATGCCTTCCCTGAATTTTCCCTGAAGTTGCTTTTGCCAGCTATTTTGTGCCAAGGAAAACCACTAATATACCATACGACCCAGTACATATATATACATATGTGTGTGTGTGTGTGTGTGTGTGTGTGTGTGTGTGTGTGTATGATAGATAACAGCAGGATTCTTTTTTTAGATTTTAATCATAATCTGGACTTTACTTTTTATTGAAAATAGATTTTTTTCAGACAGCATATAGTAGCAAGCCTAATATCCATCAACTAATATCCATGGGTGAGAAAAATATGGTATATCCATATTGTGGAATACTATTCAACCATTTAAAATGATGTCTCACCACATGTTGCAGCAGAGACAAAGTTTGGAAACATTATCCTAAGTGAGAAAATTTTCAAAAAACACATATTATAAGATGCTACTTATATAACATGTCTAGAGCAGACATATCTTTGGAAATAGAAAGTAAAATGTAGTTTATGAGTGGTAGACAAGAAGGCAATGTTAATGAATGCAAATGGGTATGCAGTTTCTTTGGGGTGATAATGAAAATGTTCTAACATCAGTGACAGTGATTGTACAGACCTGTGTAAATATCAAAATGATTGCACTACACAAGTTGAAGGTAGATTTTATAACTTTTGGATTATATTCAAATAAAATATCCATTTATAAAAATCAAGATAAAGTTCCAGATTTTAAATTAGGGAATCTTGGTATTCTTTGTATTGGAAAATTGTATATCTGTATACCCTCTTTATAAGACATGTGATAGTACACACAAAAGATAAAATGGGCATATAAAAAGTGAACTTGAGAGCTGCAATTAGGTTCTCAAATCTCATTAAAATTATTGTGCATTTTACAAAAGTGACATAATTTGAACACAGCTGAATATGTCCCATTTATACATAAAACACAGGCAATGTCTGAGCAAGTAAGTTTGAAATTTACTACGTGATTGCCACACATATCTCTAATGCCTTTAAAGCTAATCTCCTCTGACTAGTTCTTTTCTAAATATACAAGGCTCTAATGTCGCTGAGGATTTTGAAATCTGCAAGACCCATAGCAGTCTGGGACAAGAGGACAACAGGATTGTGTAGGGGGAAAGGACTGAAAACCCTGAGGGTCAGCAGAAAGAATGGAAACATGCAACTTCAGTGGTAGGAGGTTGAGGAGACCCTCCAGAATGTAAACAGAGATCTGGGAGATGAGAGACTCTTAGGACTCAGAGAGAGCGACCTTAAATGAAATGTCCTACATTGGGGGGATGGAACTTGTAAAGCCCATCTCCAGCAGAAAGACAGGGCATCAAGGGGGGATGGGATTGCCATTCTACAGTAAAAATTCTGACCCGTAATTGTTCCTATCTGAAAGAACTTCAGGGATGGAAATGGAGCAGAGCCTGAGGAAAAAAAGGTCCGTTGTCAAGTCCAAAGTGGGATCCAGCTCAAGGGGAGGCCCCAAGACCTGACACTATTATGGAGGCTATGGAGCGCTCACAAAAAGAGACCTGTCCTCCGAAAGGCACAATGAGCAACTGAAAGAGTCAGATGCAGATATTTGCACCTAACCAATGGTTGAATTAGGGGAAAGCTGGAAGAAGCTGAGGAGGAGGGCGACCCTGTAGGAGAACCAGCAGTCTCAATTATCCTGGACCCCTGAGATCTCTCAGATACTGGACCACCAACTAGGCAGCATACATCACCTGCTATGAGGCATCCAACACATATACAGCAGAGTTCTGCCAGGTCTGGATTTAGTCAGAGAAGATGCTCCTAACCCTCAAGAGACTGGAGGCCCCAGGGAGTTTAGAGGTCTCCTGGGGTGGGAGTTGGGGATGGGGACATCCATGTGGAGACAGGGAACCTGGAAGGAGGTATGGGATGTGGAACAGTGAGAGGGTGGACTGAGAGGAGAATAAAATCTGGAGTTTAAAGTAAGTAAGTAAATAAATAAATAAATAAATAAATAAATAAATAAAATTAATTTGAAAGTAATTCTCTTGAAATAATTACAATTTACTTCATTGTATTTTATTTAAAATCTAGCACCATAAAAGTATATTTTTCAGACTTTTAAATGTCATTAACAATAGTAAATGTAAATTTGTTTAAGACTTTTATACTGTCATTAACTACACAAAAGTATAAAAGTTTCTATCATGTAATTTTATGAAGATAAAAACCAAAACAGTCTACCTCCCATGAGTTAGGAACAAAAGGCTTGCTCAGTAGAAGAGGGAGGGCAACTTTTTACTCCTAACTTCTGCAGTTCAGATGAACAGGGTAGAAAAGAGGCAGAAATAAGTCAGATTCCTAAATCTATTCCATAGAGGAGCGGAGCTGTGATGGTTGGGGAGGTTACCAACAAACATGATTCATATCTTAAGTTCTATAGATCCCAGTAAGGAGACAGTTTATAAGCAAAGGCTTGGAGAGGATCAACTTCCCAAACAGAAAAAAAAAAGAAAGATAGCCAACATGACCAGAGTGTGAAAAGAGGAAAATGGCCAGGATGCTGAGAAGAAAAAGAAACTCTGAATTTTAATATCCATAGCACATAGGAGCAATTTCTGGCTCCTCTCTCTAAAATACAAAAATATAGAGAAGATTCAAGGACAACATGAAGCAGCTCTCTATAAAACAAATGAAAGTTTTTATATAGTTAAAATTTTACACTTCACATTTCAGCACTTAAAAAGTATGACATAAATATTAAATTTTGTTATGTAATTTGTAATTCAGATTCAGCATCACAAAGTGCATGTTTCTCATTTGATTTTGTTTCTTCTTAGAATGCTTTGCTTATTAATACTTTCTCTGTCACATTAACTTGGCCTCTCATTTCCTCTTCTAATATAGCACATCTGTAGCAGTACTAAGCAAAGTGGAGATTTATAATAATAAAATATCAATGTATGTGGTTCATTAAATAGTGGTGATGAGTGTGATATGAGAGAAACCAAAATCATTTGGCAGATACCAACTATAACCTTAGCCAAAGAAATGTCCTGTGTGTCCAACCACCTACTGTTGTCTATGTCAGCTCTAAAAGCCCTGGAACTAATTTATGTGGTAGTTTGACTATGTTTGGCCCATGGGAAGTGGCATTGTTAGGAGGTATGGTCTTGTTGGAGGAAGTGTGTCATTGGATAAGTAGGCTTTGAGGGCTCTTAGTACTCAAGCTATTTCTAGTACAGAAGAGAGCCTCCTTCTGGCTGCCAGTGGAAGAGAATCTCCTGGCTGCCTTGATCTAACTGTAGAACCTTTGGCAACTTCTCCAGCACCATGTCTGCCTGCATACTGCCATGCTTCCTTCCATTATAATGGACTGACCCACTGAAATTTAAGTCAGCCCCAAGTAAGTATTTTTCTAAGAGTTGCCTTAATCATGGTGTCTCTTCATAGGAATGAAATCCTAACTAAGACACCTTACAATGCATAGCATATCGTACTTCTTAACATTTTGGCTAAGATTGAATGAAGACATTTGAAATTTTTAACACTTATTATTCACTGAACTTCAAAGTAAACAAAGAATAGAGCTGGGGCAATAACTCAGAGTAAAGATTTAGCTATCCAAACATAAAGACCTTAGTTCAAATCCCGGGAACTCACACAAAGTCTGACATACCAGCTTGTATCTGTGATCTTAATTCTCCTATAGCAATATGGCAGAGATAGAAGAATCTTTAGAAGCTTATAGGCCATGTAGTCTGGCTTAAATAGTAGTGGGTAACAAAGAAACCATGCCGAAACAAGATAGAAAGATAGGCCCAACAAACAACCAAAGTTCTTCTCTGACATGCACATGCAAGGGATGGCATATATGCACCAATACTCACACATGTGAATACACATATATATCTTATATGCATCCCAGAAAGAGGCAGCAGAGACAATGAGAGAGACTTGAGGAAAATATATATGACAGAAAGCATCAATTTAGCATCTAAAAGAAAAAGCACAGGAGCTGTGTTTTCTATGCCCAACCCCATGGGAACAAATCTAAGAATGCTTATAACAGAGAGAAATGCATGGTTAAGCCTGGCCCCATTTCCCCACTTGTGGGATTCACACATATATTTGTCTCTAATAGGTGCTAAGACACAGTTAAGAAGCTTGCTTTATTAAGTGTTTCCTAAGCCCCATTGACTGTGCAAAGTTTTCCACATATACTTCTTCCATCTCATAGAGGAATAGGTTTTGTGAAATATTCATTAGTCCCCTCATAATAAAGAGTAAGACAAGAATATAGTTTGTGGCATACAAGTTTAATCTATTAAGATAATGCTTGTCTTAATATTTCTATCCATCCTGCATAGAGATCTCCACTCATTCTCTGTACCAGAAAGTCCAAAGCTGTGTTGTAGAAAATATTTTGAAAGATGGTTATGGTTTTGTTCTTTCCTTGTAACATGCCACCCCCTACAAGTTCCACTGTACTCCCCAACACACATGGACTTCTTACATAACAGAAGGTGTTTTCCTTCTCCAGTGTGGATACTCCAAGAATTTGGCCAGGTAGTTGAGCATTTTGTTTCAGGTTCAGTTAGATGTATTTTCCTGTAAGCCCTCTGTAACTACCTGAGTAGCCTTGGAGGCGCCCCTTCTCCACAGCTCTCCCTACGTTATACTGTAGCCAAGTGACTTAATGTTACACTTTAAGTTTTAGAGATGTTAGAGTATATCTTTGTGTTCAATAAATGTATTCATGCTGAATGTCTTTAATCATAAAACATCCAAATAATAAGCAATAAAGAAGTTTTTAGCCAGGCAGTGGTGGTGCATGCCTTTAATCCCAGCACTTGGGAGGCAGAGACAGAGGCAGGTGGATTTCTGAGTTGGAGGCCAGCCTGGTCTACAGAGTGAGTTCCAGGACACCCAGGGATACACAGAGAAACCCTGTCTTGAAAACAAAACAACAACAACAAAAAAAACCAAACAAACAAAAAGAATTTTTTAGTAAAATGACAATAGTATATGAGATTTTTAAATAAAAAAGACAATCATCAAAACATATTACTAATATATATGGATTCCAGATAAAAGTCGCTTAAAACACTTTGGAATGTTCAAAAAGGAAAAACAAACTATACAACATATATTAATATAACTACAGATCTTTAAAATGTAAAATGTAAGTAAGTATACATACTTGAACTGAAATGAACTTTTCAAAAACTAAATGTTGGGTCTGAAGCAATGGCTTAGTTGGTAAAACACTTGTTGTGCAAGCCTAAGAACCTTAAGTTTGACTCCAGAGTCCACATTTAAAAAGCCAGGTGGAAGATTTTCAACTGAAAGGGCCAGTAAATATCTTCAACAAAATTATAGAAGAAAACTTCCCTAACCTAAAGAAAGAGATGCACATGAACATACTAGAAGCCTACAGAACTCCAAAGAGACTGGACCAGAAAAGAAATTCCTCCCGTCACATAATAATCAGAACAACAAATGCACTAAATAAAGATAGAATATTAAAAGCTGAAAGGGAAAAAGATCGAGTAACATATGAAGGCAGGCCTATTAGAATGACACCAGACTTCTCAACAGAGACTATGAAAACCAGAAGATCCTGGACAGATGTTATATAGACTTTACGAGAACACAAATGTCAGCCCAGGCTACTATACCCAGCAAAACTCTCAATTTCCCTAAATGGAGAAACCAAGGTATTCGATGAAAAGACCAAATTCACACAATACCTTTCCACAAATCCAGCCCTTCAAAGGATAATAAAGGGAAAACTCCAACACAAGAAGGGAAAATACACCTTAGAGAAATCAAGAAAGTAATCCTTCAACAAACATAAAAGAAGATAACCAGAAAAACAGAATCCCAGTACTAACAACAAAAATATCAGGAAGCAACAATTACTTTTTCTTAATAACTCTTAATATCAATGGATTTAATTCCCCAATAAAAAGACATAGACTAACAGACTGGCAACATAAACAGGACCCAACATTTTGCTCCATACAGGAAACCCACCTCAGAGACAAAGAAAGACACTACCTTAGAGTAAAAGGCTGGAAAACAATTTTCCAAGCAAATGGTCTGAAGAAACAAGCTGGAGTAGACATAATAATATCGAATAAAATTGACTTCCAACCTAAAGTTATCAAAAAAGACAAGGAGGGGCACTTCATACTCATCAAAGGTAAAATCTTCCAAGAGGAACTCTCAATTCTGAACATCTATGCTCCAAATGCACGAGCATACAAATTCATTAAAGAAACTATGGTAAAGCTCAACACACATTGCACCTCACATAATATAGTGGGAGACTTCAACACCCCACTCTCATCAATGGACAGATACTGGAAACAGAGGCACAGTTAAACTAACCGAAGTTCAGAACCAAATGGATTTAACAGAGATTTATAGAACATTTCATCCTAAAACAAAAGGATATACCTTCTTTTCAGCACCTCATGGTAATTTCTTCAAAATTGACCATATAATCAGTCACAAAACAGGCCTCAGTGGATACAAACATATTGAAATAATCCCATGCACCCTATCAGATCACCATGGACTAAGGATAATCTTCAATAACAACATAAACAATAGAAAGCCAACATTCACATGGAAGCTGAACAACACTCTACTAAATGATAACTTGGTCAAAAAAGAAATAAAGAAAGAAATTAAAGACTTTTTAGAGTTTAATGAAAGTGAAGCCACAAAATGCCCAAACTTATGGGACCTAATGAAATTGGTCCTTAGAGGAAAACTCACAGATATGAGTGCCACCAAAAAGAAACTAGAGAGAGCATACACTAGCAGCTTGACAGCACACCTAAAAGCTCTAGAACAAAAGGAAGCAAATTCACTCAAGAGGAGTAGATAGTAGGAAATAATCAAACTAAGGGGTGAAATCAACCAAGTGGAAACAAAAGGAACTATAGAAAGAATCAAGCAAACCAGTAGCTGCTTTTTTTTTTTACATAAACCCTTGTTCAGACTAACTAGAGGGCAAAGGGAAAATATGCTAATTAACAATATCAGAAATGAAAAGGGAGACATAACAACAGAAGTTGAGGAAACACAAAACATCATTAGATCCTACTACAAAAGGCTATAGTAAACAAAACTGAAAAACCTGGTTGAAGTGGACAATTTTCTAGACAGACACCAGGTACCAAAGTTAAATCAGGATGAGATTAATGACCTAAACAGTCCCGTATCCCCTAAAGAAATAGAAGCAGTCAATAATAGTAGCCCAACCAAAAGAAGCCCAGGACCAGATGGGTTTAGTACAGAGTTCTATCAGATATTCAAAAATGACCTAATTCCCATTCTCCTCAAACTATTCCACAAAATAGAAACAGAAGGTACTCTAGCCAATTCATTCTATGAAGCCACAATTAAGGTGATACCTAAACCACAGAAAGACCCAACAAAGAAAGAGAACTTTAGACCAGTTTTGCTTACATGCAAACATACTCAATAAAATTCTCCCAAATCGAATCAAAGAACACATCACAATGATCATCCATCATGATCAAGGAGGCTTCATTCCTTGAATGCAGAGATGGTTTAATATATGGAAATCCATCAACGTAATCCACTATATAAACAAACTCAAAGACAAAACTCACATGATCATCTCATTATATGCTGAGACATCATTTGGCAAAGTCCAAAAGTTGTTTATGATAAAATTCTTGAAAAGATCAGGAATTCAAAGCCCATACCTAAACATAATAAAAGCAATATACAGCAAACCAGTAGCCAACATCAAACTAAATAAAGAGAAACTTGAAGCAATCCCACTAAAATCAGGGAATAGACAAGGTTGCTGACTTTCTCCCTACCTATTCAATGTAGTACTTGAAATTCTAGCCAGAGCAATTAGAAAACAAAAGGAGATCAAGGGGATTCAAATTGGAAAGGAAAAAATCAAAATACCACCATTTGCAGATGATATGATAGTATATGTAAATGACCAAAAAAAATTCCACTAGAGAACTCCTAAACCTGATAAATAGGTTCAGTGTTGTAGCTGGGTATAAAATTAACTCAAACAAATCAGTGGCCTTTCTCTACACAAAGGATAAACAGGCTGAGAAAGAAGTTAGGGAAACAAAACCCTTCACAATAGTCACAAATAACATAAAATACTTTGGTGTGACTCTAACTAAGGAAGTGAAAGATCTGTATGATAAGAACTTCAAGTTTCTGAAGAAAGAAATTGAAGAAGATCTGAGATGGAAAGATGACCCATGCTCATAGATTGGCAGGATTAATATAGTGAAAATGGCTACCTTGCCTAAAGCAATGTGCAGATTCAATTCACTCCCCGTCAAAATTCCAACTCAATTCTTCACAGAGTTAGAAAGGGCAATTTGCAAATTCATCTGGCATAACAAAAAACCTAGGCTAGCAAAAACTATTCTTATCAATAAAAGAATGTCTGACCTCAAGCTGTACTACAGAGCAATTGTGATAAAAACTGCATGGTACTGGTACAGCAACAGACTTGTAGATCAATGGAATAGAATTGAAGACAGCTATGGTCACAAGGGAGCTAAAACCATCTAGTAGAAAAAAGACAGCATTTTCAACAAAAGGTGCTGGCTCAACTGGTGGTTATCATGTAGAAGAATGCGAATTGATCTATTCTTATCTCCTTGTACAAAGCTCAAGTCTAAGTGGATCAAGGAACTCAATATAAAACCAGAGACATTGAAACTAATAGAAGAGAAAGTGGGGAAAACTCGAAGATATGGGCACAGGGGAAATTTTCCTGAACAGAACAGCAATGTCTTGTGTTGTAATATCGAGAATTGACAAATGGAAACTCATAAAATTGCAAAGCTACTGTAAGGCAAAAGACACTGTCAATAAGACAAAAAGACCACCAACAGATTGGGAAAGAATCTTTACCAATCCTAAATCCGATAGAGGACTAATATCCATTATATACAAAAAAGTCAAGAAGCTGGACTCCAGAAAATCAAATAACCCTATTAAAAATGGGGTACATGGCTAAACAAAGAAATCTCAACTGAGAAATACTGAATGGTTGAGAAACACCTGAAAATATGTTCAACATCCTTAATCATCCTGGAAATGAAAATCAAAACTATCCTGAGATTCCACCTCACACCAGTCAGAATGGCTAAGATCAAAAATTCAGGTGACAGCAGATGCTGGCAAGGTTGTGGAGAAAGAGGTTGCTGGTGGGATTGCAAGTTGATACTACAGCTCTGGAAATCATTCTGGCAGTTCCTCAGAATATTGGACATAGTACTAGTGGAAGAAGATGTTCTAACTTATAATAAGGACACATGTTCCACTATGTTCATAGCAGCCTTATTTATAATAGCCAGAAACTGAAAAGAACCCAGATGTCCCTCAACAGAGGAATGGATACAGAAAATGTGGTACATTTACACAATGGAGTACTACTCAGCTATTAAAAAGAATGAATTTATGAAATTCTTAGGCAAATGGATGGATCTGGAGGATATCATCCTGAGTGAGGTAACCCAATCACAAAAGAACACACATGACATGCACTCACTGATAAGTGGATATTATCCCAGAAACTTAGAATACCCAAGATACAATGTGCAAAACACAAGAAAATCAAAAAAAAAGGAAGACCAAAGTTTGGATACTTCATTCCTTCTCAGAATGGAGAACAAAATACCCATAGAACTAGTTACAGAGATAAATTTCGGAGCTGATATGGAAGGAAGGACCATCCAGTGATTGCCCCACCTGGGGATTCATCCCATAAAAACAAAACAAAACAAAACAAAACAAAACAAACAAACAAAAAACAAAAACAAAAAAAAAACATCAAACCCAGACAGTATTGTATATATCAGCAAGATTTTGGTGACAGGACTTTGATATAGCTATCTCATGTGAGACTATGCCAGTGCCTGGCAAATACAGAAGTGGATGCAAACAGCCATCATTGGATGGAACACAGGGCCCCCAAAGAAGGACCTAGAGAAAGTACCCAAGGAGCTAAAGTGGTCTGCAACCTTATACAAGGAACAACAATATGAACTAAACAGTACCCTCAGAGCTCATGTGTCTAGCTGCATTTGTAGCAGAGAATGGCCTAGTTGACCATCATTGGGAGGAGAGGCCCTTGGTCTTGCGAAGATTATATGTCCCAATACAGGGGAATTCCAGGGCCAGGAAACTGGAAGGGGTGGGTTGGGGAGCAGGGCAGGGGGAGGGTATAGGGGACTTTCTGAGAGGAAACTAAGAATGAGAATAACATTTGAAATGTAAATGAAGAAAATATCAAGTAGAAAAATTAATGTTAAAAAAAATCCAGGTGAAGCAAAGGACACCTGCATCCAGTACTGGGAGGTACTTATAGGAAGATTGTTAAACTTGCTGGCTAGACAACCTAATCTTCAAACTCTCAGATTCACAAAAGACCCTGTCTCACAAAATATGTTTCCAACTGAGGTCCAACCTGACATCAATTTTAGTCATTTATAAACATGTAGAGACATATATATGGACACAGAAACATAATTATATACACATATACATACTCCAATAAATAAAAATATCATTAAAATTGTTTTAGATATATTTATTTATGTGTATGAGTGTGTGTGTGTGTGTGTGTGTGTGTGTGTGTGCGCACCATGTATGTGTTTGATGCCTGTGAAGGTCAGAAAATGGTGTCAGATCTGGAACTAGAATTACTGAAAGTTGTGAACAAGCTGGGAATTTAACCCAGGTCCTTTTCAGGAACTTCCATTGACTACTGGGCTATTTTTCCACCTCTAAAATGTTATATTCCAAAGAATCAAAAATAAAGGCAAGAAACATAGTTGAATGGTAGACTATTTGCCTAGAATATGAAAGGCTCAAAATTCAACACCCAGTATTTCAAAATCAAAACAAATTCATAATAGTAAAATAGCATATACAGAGAATGAGACATACATAGCTAATTAATACTTGCTTCAAATAAAGGTTTTTAAAAAAATAATATAAAAAGCAATACCCAGATTCTACTTAGTGAGTGTGAGGAATATGTGTGTCCTCCAACTATTCCCGAATGCTCTCCTGTACAAAGGCTGAAAAGTCCCAACCATTTTCCAGCTTCCTTACACCTGCCCCTTACAAAAAGTTAGTCCTGTAAGATGATATTCAAAGTAAGATTCTTGCAGAGATGGCTAGAAAGCATGTCCCTACGCAAATATCAAAGCAAAGGTTCAGAGAAGGAAATCTGTCCTTCTGTGGAACTTTGAGTAAAAATTCCCCTATAGGTTCATATAATTGAATGGCTAGTCACCAGGAAGTGAAACTGTTTGAAAGGATTATAAGGGTTAGGATGTATGGAGAAAGTGTTTTGGAGAAAGTGTGTCACTAAGGGTGGACTTTGAGGCTTCACGAGTCCATGTCAGGTTCAGTGTCCTTCTCACTGCCTGTGGAGCAGGATGCAGTTCTTAAATATTGCTTCAGTGTCTGCCTGCATGCCACCGTGCTCCCTGACATGATAGTAATGGACTAAGGTTCTGAAACTGTAAGGCAAGCCCCTAATTAAATGTTTTCGTGTATGAGAGTTGACTTGGTCATAGTATCTCTTCACAGCAACAGAACAGTGACTAAGGCCCCTTCTATCTGCACCTTGCTGTTTCTACTCATTTAGAGTAAGAATGGATGCCTAAAGGACCAGCAGTTGTCTATGTCCACATATCAGCCAGCAGAAAGATAAAACCATAGGTGGAAAAATGGATAGAATGAGCCTGGATCTCTCACAACATAACAATTCAGTTATCTACCATGATTTTCTGTGAAGTATTAAACTCCTATTTTTCACTCAGCTATTAAAAGGAATGAATTTATGAAATTCCTAGGCAAATGGATGGATCTGGAGGGCATCATCCTGAGTGAGGTAACATATTCACAAAGGAACTCACACAATATGTACTCACTGATAAGTGGATATTAGCCCAAAAACTTAGGATACCCAAGATATAAGATACAAGTTGTTAAACGCATGAAACTCAAGAAGAATGAAGACCAAAGTGTGGACACTGTGCTCCTTCTTGGAATTGGGAACAAAACACCCATGGAAAGAGTTACAGAGATAAAGTTTGGAGCTGTGAAGAAAGGATGGACCATCTAAAGACTGCCATATCCAGGGATCCATCCCATAATCAGCTTCCAAACGCTGACACCATTGCATACACTAGCAAGATTTTGCTGAAAGGACCCAGATATAGCTGTCTCTTGTGAGACAATGCCGGGGCCTAGCAAACACAGAAGTGGATGCTCACAGTCTGCTATTGGATGGATCACAGGGCCCCTAATGGAGGTGCTAGAGAAAGTACCCAAGGAGCTAAAGGGAACTGCAACCCCATAGGTGGAACATTATTATGAACTAACCAGTACCCCAGAGCTCTTGACTCTAGCTGCATTTGTATCAAAAGATGGCCTATTCGGCCATCACTGGAAAGAGAGGCCCATTGGACTTGCCAACTTTATATGCCCCAGTACAGGGGAATGCCAGGGCCAAGGGGTGGGGGTGGGTGGGTGGGGGACTGGGGGTGGGGGGAGTGTATTGGGGACTTTTTGGATAGCATTGGAAATGTAATTGAGGAAAATACCTAAAAAAAAAAAAAACAAAAAAAAAACAAAACTATTTTTCTAAGCTGCTGTGCAATGAATAAATGTATGTGTCAGCTTAACAGGACCACAAAATACTTTGGCATTTGATCAAATATGCAGGCATGCCCATTAAGGTGTTCATGGAGTCTCTACTGTTGGAGTAGGAACTCTAAATAATGCACATTGTGAGGGTTAATGTAATGAGTTAGCTGAGGACACAGTCAGATCAAAAGCTGAAGGGGAAAGATCCAAATGCCTTCAGATAAATCAAAGCTTGGCTAGTGTGACTCAGTCATGCTACTTCACATACTGCTTCACAGTTCATTTTTTGTTTTTTTGTTTTTTTGGGTTTTTTTTGCCTTTTGTTTGTTTGTTTTGTTTTTGGTGTTTTTTTTTTTTTTTTTTTTTCTTGAGACAGGGTTTCTCTGTGTAGACATGGCTGTCCTGGAACCCACTTTGTAGACCAGGCTGGCCTCAAACTCAGAAATCCGCTTGCCTCTGCCTCCCAAGTGCTGGGATTAAAGGCACACGCCCGGCTTCCTTCACAGTTCTTTATGCTTCAATTCTCTTGCCTACTCTTACCTGAACTAATCACCTTGAGCCCTATAGGTTTTCCTTGGTTAACTTTCCATACAGTTTTCTGAATTTATGCTTTCTCTCCCTCTCTCTCTCTTTCTTTTTCTGATTTTCACTCTATCTGTCTGCATGTCTAGAGAATCCCAACAACTGTTACTAGTGAAACTATATTTTATTTATACCTAAATATATTCTAATGTTAGCAGGGACCAGAGTAGATAGGTTAGTGCTTTATATGTTTTATATAACCAATATTAAACATTTCTTTTTACAAATATATCATATCCATTCAGTAACTAAATTGAAATTAAAATTGAATCTAAATTGAAATTATATCACATGTAAACTAAAATATAATATTATTTAAACTGTAGGGAAATTGCACAAATACCCAACACAAGGAAGATTGTAACCTGCTCTGTCTGTATAGAGATTCATTACTCTGTAGCAAAATCTATAAAATGTACTTATTGGGTTCTGCTTATTTTGCTTTGAAAATGGATTCCTTGGCACCTCTGTAGAAAAAGAAAGATGTGTTAAGATGTTTTCTGTTTTTCCATATATAAACATGAAAGTCTAGAATTAAACAGAGGAGCCACATACCAGGTACCAGTGAAATGAAAGAATTCTGTGGAGTAAACAGCCCAAAACAAGGCATAGAGCATGCAGATGAAGCAGCATTGGGATGAAACAGAAAAATACAAAAACTGCACACAGTATGCATGTGATAAAGTATTAACAATGAATTTACAGAGATGGAAATATACTTAATTGTAACTTGGGTCTTTGAAAACCCATAGTTATTCTGTTGAAGTATAACCAAGCAAATGGCAGCATAACCAATAAACAAATTCTTAAAAGTATGTGCCATGTCACAACTGGCAAAGAGCCTAGAAGATAGTATGTAGCTAGTGATGGTGGCACAGTAGCAATCAAAGCCCTGATATTCTAACATACTGGCAGCTGAGCCTTGGGGGCAAAGTAATAGGAAAATGTCTGCTGAAATGATCTTGTCTTCTGCCATCACTCATATGATATGCTTGTCCTGATTCCCTCTGCAATGCCATCCCATCAACGTGCCATGTATGAAGAATCAGAGCTAGTGTTGTCTTGATGTCAATCACACCACAGTCCTGGGGCTACACATACAGAGATGATAGTTAGCATCTTAAATGTTTCTTCGTGCATTTCAGCTTCTGAGACATGTTTAGTCTTCTAATCTTTCCAAAGTCATCTATGGCAATCTCTCTGTTCCACACAGCTGTACACCAGGTCTCAGACTGATTTCGAAGAGACTACCGAAATAGGCAAAAACGGTCTGGGATGTTCTTCATTACTTCAAATAGGAAAACTAATGCATACAAACAAAATCAGGGTGGCACATAAGCATACTACACATATACTGAAATGATACATAGCCACAGAACAAAAACGGACTTTTTTGAAATGATCCTTCCTTTGAGAGGTTTTATTTTCTATCTATCTATCTATCTATCTATCTATCTATCTATCTATCTATCTATCTATCTATCTATCTATCTATCTATCTTCTATCTATCTATCTTCTATCTATCTATCTATCATCTATCTATCTATCTATCTATCTACCTATCTATCTATTTATCTATCTACCTATCTATCTATGTAATTATTTATGAGGACAAGATCTTGCTTAAATACCTAAGCTGGTCAAGTGTCAAGTAAGTCTTTTGCCTCAGCCTGTAAGTAGTTGGGACTACAGTATGTGTTGTGGAATCTAGTTTTCTTTCTTTCTTTCTTTCTTTCTTTCTTTCTTTCTTTCTTTCTTTCTTTCTTTCTTTCTTTCTTTCTTCCTTCCTTCCTTCCTTCCTTCCTTCCTTCCTTCCTTCTTTCATTCTTTCTCCTTCTTTTGTTTTGTGTCACAGTTTTGTATCAGGTCTTTTCTCATTATGAGGAGGCTTTTGACTGAAGCATGCAGTGACTTTTGCAACCCATGTTTTTACAGAAGAGTGATACAGTTCTATGTGTTCTCTAATATACTAGCCCATCAAAATAAAATATGCAAAGCAATGTTAGGATTTCTGATGAACAGTCCCAGCCAGTTAATGACAATAGTCACTCAATTTACTGAGTGACTACTTGTTATATGTCTGCCACTGCTCTGTGTTTTCTATGCATTGGTTGATTCGCCAGTATTCCAACCCTATTTGGATTTTTATTTCCTCATTTTAGAAAATTAAAACACAGAGGGACCCATAGTACCAACACCTAGAAGTTAACCATTTTAGAATTAAAACCTGGTAACCACTGGAGGCATTTTCCTGCCTTCTACTGGATCACTACTTGATTATAATGAGGTTTTATACCATTTTTATCTTTTATAGTACTTTGACAGAGACTGAAGAAATACTACAGTGCCTGGAAGGTAGTGTGGTGTGTAAATAGTTGTTTTCATCACCACCTATATTGTGTGCACATTTACAACCAATTGCCAACATTCCATTGCTTTTTTTTTTTATTCTTTTTTTTTATTCCATTGCTTTTGATGACATATTTTATACTCATTTATGTGTCTTTGTTTTTCCAAATCATTAGCTCCAAGAGAACATAGACATTATTGGTTTTGCTTTCATGTGTGGAGTTTCTACAGCATAATTTTTGCTCCATATTCATGCTCAGGATATATGTATTAAATTTGCCAACCTGTGGTCTTTCAAAACACTGGTCATCATTATTTTCATCTATTACCCAGACAAACCTTACTGTTTACCAATCCTGAGTCAAGAATAGCACAGAGGGTTTGCCAAAATAGATTGCTGCCTTCATCCTCTAGAATGTGTGATTCCAAAGATAAAGGTAATCCCTGACTTTTATTTCCAGCAAACGCCAGAGCATTGTCAAGGTTACTGGTCCACAGTGTTGGAGAGTCAGAAGCTTTATCAAGAAATAGGTCTGTTTAAAGAAAATCTCAGTCTGTGGAAAAAGAATGCTTTCCTAGGGCATTCACACTTATAAAATCATTCATCAATATGCACTGGTACACTCGGATGAACCCACCATTAACAGAAGTACCATAAAGTAATAACATCCAGCTCTTAAGAGGTTGATACAGACATGATGTCAAGTAGGACTATTGTTATAGACTTAACAATTATAACAAAAACCTACTCAAATGCATATAACAGAAAGAGTGATAGCCCTCTAAGGCCATCACTGTTGTAGGCTGCATACTCACTGCAGTTATCATTCATTTCTGTAAACATTTTGAGAACTTTCCCCCCAGAAATTGCCTGCAGAACATCTGGCCGCCTCCAAAGTCATTTAAATGGAGGTAAAATTGGTGCTTAAGAAAAGAATTGATTTCTTGAAATAGTAAAAATATGATGAATAAGTGACTTGTAGTTTAAACAAAAATATATCATAAAATGAGTCCAGTTTTACATTTTTCAGTCCATTAATAGATTCTAAAGACAATTGCAGAAAGGAAATATCAGACATGCTTACATCAGTGACACCTGTGTTGGAAAGATGTGTTTAGATTTACAGAAGTTATTTATACTGTAATACTGATTAGTTGTATACATTCTAGTGTATTTGTTTTAAAATATGTTAAAATTATTTACTGCAATACTGTTTTTTTAAAGTAGCAGCTACTTGGAGCTTGAGATATCCTGGGTTCATTTTCCAACACCCACATAATAGCTTATAACTGTCTGTAACTTTAGCTCCCAAGGATCTACACCCTCTTCTGGCTTTCATGAGCAGCGGGCATAAATGTGATAGAGGCACATACATGCATGCAGGCAAAATCTCCACACACATACAAATAAATACTTGTACATTTTAAGTATCTACAAGCTAAAAAATTGGTAATGAGGAAACAAATAATGATGTTCAATTTTAATGGAATATTTCACAGCCATTTAGATGTTAATGATGACATATAGGTAAACACATGAAGTTTTTCTAGTAAATAAGAACATGGTTATGTGTAAGCCATTGTAAATAAATGAGATAGAACAAACTATAATATAGTGAAAAGAGTTGAGGATAGAGGAAATGACAGGTTTATTTTTCTTTTGAACTTAACAGGAAAGACCAAATGGAGGACAGTAAAGGCATTCCAGGTAACTGAAACCACATACAATCATATTTTGAAGAATATTTAATGCTCACGAAAATGATGAACACATTTCAAAATCTTGTACACATTCATTGTACACATATAAATGTGAATATTTCCAGTAAAGTATGCCTAGGAAAACAGATAAAAAGGTAAAGGTGGATAGTGGAATCATGAGTTTTCCAAATTTATGAGAAGACTAAATTTTACATTTATAATCAGAAAAATATGAAACATTTTAAGCTAAAATATGAATCCATAATTGTGATGTGTGATTTTCTTTTATAAAGCACTTTTTATTCTGTTTGTGTGTGTGTGTGTGTGTATGTGTGTGTATGTGTGTGCACGTACGCACGTGTGCACATGCCTGTCTCTCAGACGGCTAGCCTGTCACATGTGTGCAGCCTCCCATGGAGACCAGAGGATGGTGTTGAATCTGTTGCAGTTGGAGTCACAGGCAAATGCGAGGCACCCGATCAAGGTACTGGGAACCAAACTCAGTCCTCTTGAAGAACAGTCAGTACTCTAACCACTGAGGCATTTCTCCAGCAACTCTCTGATTTTAATTTGAAAAAGATAGCAGTCTGGTGTGGTGTTACAGGGCTGGGAGGCTGCTTGGAGAACCTTGAGCTTTAGTACTGCCCCCACTACCCAGAGAGAGACTTTCTGAAAGCAATGGTGAAAGGAGGAAGAGAAGTGAGATGGGCAGGAAGGAGAAGGGTTGTGGGCCAGGGAGAGGGTGGGAAGGAAGGCGAGGGAGAAAAGGAGGAAATTTCACTGCTTTTGTATTCTCAGAGTCTGGAGTTTCATCGACAGCTCTAATGCCCTATTCTTCTATTTTTCTACTCCTTTTTCCAAACATCCTTTTCTAAATAGCCTTAAACTGACTAATAATGATGAGTTAGGCAGATTTTTGGGGGGTGGGTCTATTGCAGAGTTCTGAGGAATCAGAGACTGTTCCTTCATTCATTTCCCATAGTTTCAACTAATCCCCTAGTATATGAAATGGAATAAAAAGTTTCTTTGAAGAGTCAATACTTTTTAGACATAGAATGAGGAGATGTATAAAAGGTGTGCAGAATTTACTATTCACATGGAATTCCACAAAACAGACTGAATTCTTACATGTGTCATGAAGAAAGTGGGTGATGACAGAATGAGTCTCTTTAAGGTGGGGGAGGGGCTGTGAAGAGCTGGAAGGTGGCTCAAAAATGTTTAGTTAATATAAAATACTTTCATCTGGTACTTTGAAGTAAGAAAATGTAGTTTTTAACCACAAAGTCATACTATAAACAGGGTATTAGTAGAAAGGCATTTTATAAACATGTGGATAATGTGTTCCTCAGGCCTAAGCCTGAACTTTTTAGTTCAGGAATGTATAATCAACACCTTAAAATCCTGATTAAAACACATTTCAAGCATAAAAACCTCTAGTCTTTGCTGTGGTCTTAGATAGCACAGAAATATGCTATAAAAATGTAAAAAAAAAAAAAAAAAACAAAAAAAAACCTGTCACAACTGTACAGTCAGGTTCAGCCTTCAATTTTAAATTTAAGATAAGCCATCAAAAAAACATGCAATCTGACTCTTAAAAGAAATTACTAATCAGAAATCATTATTTCCTTACCTGAGGACACAGTTTAACTTTGGAGGGAAACTAGTACCTATGAATATTTTGAATCACATAAATGCCATCAGGTCAGTTTCCCCACAATCCTCTCAGTGTCCAGGTAAGTTCTGCTTTCAAATAACAAGAGAGATAAAGTATTAGAAGTTAGTTTCCTAGTTGACTTTAAAGAATATCATACAATCCAATATCCTAAGCTGCCTGGTATAGTGGTTTGAAACTGGCAATTCTCAGAGTACTTCATGAGCCTTCTGCTCTTATTGAAGTATAAACTATTCATTAGATCTGTCACTAAACACAATATCCAATTCCAGAATTTAAACATTTGGCTACCATGTCAATCTTGGGAATTAAATAAATGACTAACTCATTAAGAGGAAGAAAAAGAACTTCATGATTAAGCTTGTTCATTCTAGCCTCTTCATTATGCATTAGAAATGTTGGAACAACTTTTAAAAAAGCATTACTGGGCATTTATGTGAGCTTGTCTCATACTAAGCAATGGGAATAGACTACCACCACATATAAAACAAATGTAAATTCTATTTTCAAACAGTGACTCATTTTTGCAAAAATTTAAGGTTTATATATCCCAAATGGTATGACATTGTCAAGGTTTACATTTATTATTTAGGACCAAGATGTGTTATCAATGTGTCTCTATTTCTAATACTTACTAGAAATACCCTGATATGTACACAATGGGTTCTTAAGCACTCGAGAGAGGGAGAGAATGATGGAAAAGAAGTCCATTATTTCCATTATTATTTCACTACTAGATTAAATTTAAGATTCATAGCTTGAATTTAGGAAATATTTAACCCTCTTTTTACACCTATTCTTTTCCTATCGGTTCTCAAACCCCACAGAACTACCTAAAAATCTTTATCATTAGATTTTTTTTAACTAGGTCTTACAGAGAGTTAGTCACACAGCAACTCTAAAGAAAGTTCAGATTAGAGGCCAGTGCGTGCTACAAACCCTATCTGGTCAAATAAATGGAAGTTGAGTATAATAGGAATTCAATATATGGCCACCTTCTACAGAGAAGCTTATTGACCAAAATCAACAGCAGAAGACTTCTGGGATCCTGACAAGTTCACTTGAACAAAGCACAAGGCAGGTGGATACAGATATTCCTGATGTTGCTCGATGCTTCGTCAAAATGGTGCAGAGTTTTCTTCTCTGCTCTTCTAATTACAGTATCTACCTCTCTTCTCCAGATTGACGCATAGGGTCTTACTGAAGAGAAATATAGTCCTTTGAAGTGACCAAACCTCGAAAAGTTCTGGTGAAACCTGGAAAACCACAATCCTATTTTGAACTCTAGAGACTTGGGATCACATTATAAATCAGAGGCCAAGGTTTAAATCTACCCTCAAAGCCAACAATATGACTGAAGCCAGCCTTCTGAACCAGGTTAAGGCTCAGACTCTTTGTCCATAAAACAGAGAGGATACTGAGTACAGTGTTGCCCTGTCTTCAGGATACCTTCCATACAGAATACTTCTCACTATGTAATTATTGAAATACAAATGACATTTGTCATTATATTTGTGGGGCCCCCTGTCTTAAGCAATCAGAGGCTATCACTCACAGATTATATTCCAGCCCTCCTCTCATGCTTTCTTCTTCAAACCCCACTCCTGTTTTAGGTACTTTATTGATTCATTGACACATCTAACATTATAATTATCACTTAGAATTTGCTAAGTGTTTTCATAAAGATTATTTATATTTTATAATGATTTCATAAAATAGGAATTTAGAAAAACAAATTAAAACATTCTAGCTAAAATTTAAGTAATTTGCCCAATGTCACATTGAAAAGAATTAGAATTTATAAAACTTTTCCCTTAAGCAGAATAAATAGTTCATTTGGAAACATATTGCCTCTGCTTCCTGTTCCTATGCTATGCCTCATTCCCTGCCCTATTCTTCTGATTAGCTTTCTCGTTTATTTCCATTTGTTTGCAAATACAGAAACCAGGTAAATTTAGGACAGTTTTAAATTTTCCATAATAAAGGAATTCATTACTTTATGTTTAATTTAGCTGACATTTACAAAGGCACTCTTTTATACTTGAAAAATATGGTGGTGGTCATATATGTTACTGTTCTATATAGTGCTCTGGCCTATTCCCTGTTGGTAATTCCTGTAAACTTTCAAACCTCTTTTGCCAGATGATAGACTAGGATAATTCTTTCCAAAGAGTTTATGCTTTGCAGTTCTCCTCTTTCATGATGTGGAAAAGGAAACACTTTGTGTGAACTTTTGCATACTCTCTTAAACTTTTAGGACACTATGGAGTCTTCGATGGATGTTATCTATCCTCTCTAGCTGAGAGCCTATAGATGGAAATTTTCTTGGACCTAGACACTGGTGATTGGTTCAGGGAAGTTAGACTAGACATCTAGCTCCTCTGAGAGGGACAAAGCATGTTAGCCCTGGTTAGAAATACGGTTAGAAAGAGAGCAGGAAACATTGTCTCTTCCCAATCCTTCCTCTTGAGATGAGCCACCCTTTAAGCCTTCACATTTTTCAATAGCAGTGTAAAGCTATCCATATACCTATATCTCTATTTCTACCTTCCTTTGTGTATACACATATAGTGTGTATCAGGACAAAGGTAATAGTAGTCATTTCCACTTATTACATGGCTTATAAATATGAAGACCAAGGAAAATTATACATACTATTAAAATATGTCAAAATAATTTTATTTGATGATGCACCAAATCATGAGTTCTAGTCTTCACAGTTTGATATTTATGCAACTTCACCATCTGCTCAAAATTTTAAAAGCCATTAAATGATTCTCCAACCAAGATCATCTATCCTCCATGGAATTTCTTGGCAGTTCTTTACCTGGCATGTTTCAATGTACAGCTGCTTAACTGAGAAGAGCCTAACAAAGCCACAAACACTCATTAAAAATGGAAAACAAGTCTTGGAGCTAAGAACCAATACTTCTTTGAAACACTAAATAAGATCTCATTATGTACTTTCACAGAGCAGACACAATATCATTCCATTCCTGACTATAAAAAGCACTGGAGACTCCCCTCCCATTTCCAGTCATGTGCAAATGAAATGGCTGTCCTCATAAGCTTCAACCCTTCTTCCTGTACTTACCACCTTCATTCCACTTCCACATCGGTTCAACTTCCTTATCTCAGCTGCCTCTTCACCCTCTTCAACCTACAAACTATTCAATTATCAAGATAACTAGCTCATATTGTTGTTCCTCCTATAGGGTTGCAGACCCCTTCAGTTCCTTGGATACTTTCTCTAGGTCCTTTATTGGGGCCCCTGTGTTCCATCCAATAAATGACTGTGAGCATCCACTTCTGTATTTGCCAGGCACTGGCATAGCCTCACAGGAGACAGCTATCTCAGGGTCCTGTCAGCAAAATCTTGTTGGCATATGCAATAGTGTCTGGGTTTGGTGGTTGTTTATGGGATGGATCCCCAGGTGGGGCAGTCTCTGGACTAACCAGTATCTCCAGAGCTCGTGTTTCTAGCTGCATATGTAGCAGAGGATGGCCTAGTCTGTCATCAATGGGAGGAGAGGCCCTTGGTTTTGTGAAGAGTATATGCCCCAGTATAGGGGAAATGCCAGTGCCAGTAAGCAGGAGTGGGTGGGTTGGGGAGCAGGGGGAGGGGAGAAGGGATAGGGGATTTCAGAGGGGAAACTAGGGAAGGGGATAACATTTGAAATGTAAATAAAAAAATATTTAATAAAAAATACAAATAATCAGGTGTTTTCTACTATGCTCCCTAAATAGTGGTCCCAACACTGTATATTTTACCTCTACAATAAAACATCACCAACAGCAGAATATAATTTCCAATTCTAGATCTAAATCAACTCACTGGTCAAAATTTCAGTGGCTTTTCAGTGCCAGTGAAACTAAATCCATATTCCTTAACTTGTTCCTTGGTACCACCCAACTTTTGATTATACACTCCTTTTCTTATCTAAAACACTATCCAAAATTGATAAAGCCTAAATTCTTCCCAAGAGTACTGTTTCCATTTATTGAGTTGCCAGAGTTTTGCTGCAATTATCCTAGATTATCAATCATCTTTACACATATACACAAATGCAAAATCAATGTTATATTCTTATTATAAAAATGAATAATCTTAGACTCGGAGAGATTAAGAAATCAATTAAAAATGAACATCTGGGACTAACACAGTATGTAACCTTAAGGTTCACTACTTCTCTGTGATTTCTATGCAGATAGCACACACCAATAACCACACACACTATCCTCCTCATAGCATAGGCCATCCTTTTGCCCCACCTATGACACCTACATCCTTTATCCCTAGGAGATTCCATCATTTGCCGATGTTCCAACAATCTTCTTTGACTAGTTCAAATACTAACTCCTTCATAAAAGCCTCTCTGATTTGTTCATTCCCTTTCTTTCCATTTCTCTTTCCCTAAACTCAAAGCCCCTTTCATCTGAATGCTCATAATATTTTGTTTTTCCTTTAATATATTCATCATATTTAATCTATTGTTTTATACGACAGTATTCCAGCCTGTCATCCAGAGGCTTTCCATTTAGAGTCCCAAACTCATGTGTGGGTCATGTGAAGGCTTGCTGTGAGTAACATCAACATTCAGATATCCTGAGACATTATCCAGCTTGCATTTAATGAATAAATGTGAATTTCAACATAGTGAGTTTGCTTCAGAATAGGAACATCTGCTTTTGGCTCATCTCTATAATCTGCTGGGCTGCTGTTCTTTGCAAACTTCTGGTGCCAGAATTAGCAAAGAGAAGCGGAATATGAAAATGCTGTCAATGACAGCATTCTCATGTTCTTACATCTTCAGGGCCAGGAGGCATTAATTGAAAAATAGATTTTGAAAGTTAGTAACTTGAACAGCCAGTGTTCAGGTAACTTCCTCAACCAGTGTTCCTCTTCTCCTTTCCATACAAATGTTTCCCTCTCTGTTCTGACACTTTCATGAACTTGGTAACTCTTCACAATTGTGGGGTTTTTGTTTTTGTTTTTGTCTTTTTGTTTTGTTTTGTTTTCATAAGACTGTAAACTATGATTAAGAAGCAAAGCACTGGGTATATAATTAACGTTATTTGGCTTAAATTTTCTGCATTCTAAAATGTTCATGCTGACTTAGAATTACAATCTAGTAAATATATACCAAGCAATGTCAACATCCAAGTTTCATTCATTTTAGCATTGAACAACAGCTTGATAAAGTGTGACAACCAAATGACTCCAGAAGAAAGACTACTTTGTTTCTGGATCTTCCTTCACTATTTTTCAAAGATTAAAACTTATGGTGCACACAGGCACAAAACACATACACATCAAAAATTTCAATTCAAAATAATCTAACACTTGTTAAGAAATTTTCACTTTTAAAATCCATTTATTAGACTTGAAAGTAAGTACTACAGTTTCTTATTTCAGTACAAAACAGAGGGTGTCAATGCTGCCTAAAGCTAATCTACTTCAAAGGAAGAAAGAAATAATGAATTTGTACTTTAGAATTTTGTGTTAGTGTCCAAAGACTCTAGATGTCTGCTATAACTTATCTATCCACCAAAGAGCTTAATTCTTCCCTAGAGTGAATGGATTACCAAAACAACCATCCTAGTTGACCCAACCTAAGAACTGGAGGAGCTCCTACAGGCTGACACATTTGCATACCCCATGTGTACTAGCTCCAACCCTTTTGATTACTCAACATCAGTAAATGGTTGCCTCAGAAATTCACCTTCCTCTTGCCTAAGCTGCTGAGCCAAAGGGCTTCAGGGAATCAAATTCAGGGAAGTATATTCAAAACCCAAGAGAGCCACCCAAAGGACAGACTTTAAAGGAAGTATTTGGAAACTTCTTCAATACAAATAAATAAAGCTTTGAAGCTCTAGCCAATGTTCTCTCAGTACAATGATAGCTAAGCTTTTCAACTGGGAAATAGCCTATGCTGTAAACACTATTTTCAGTGATTTTGTTTTCTACTGAACTTTTCTTCTCAACTATATCATTCTGCTGATATTGCAGAGAACAGACTGAACTCCTACCATCCATTTATAGTCATTTAGTAGACAGGAAAGGTATTTACATGCTATTGGAAGGAACCAACAAGAGGGTTATGGTAGTATGTGAGATGAGCTACCCTAGTGAGCTCATTCCTCTTATTAGAAACATTGAGTCCCAGTATGCTCAATGCCTTTGCAAATTACAGCCTTCTCTTGACACTGTGTTTAAGCTGACTATCAAATATGATAAAAAATAAAATAAAGTAAAGTAAAGTAAAATAAAGCCCTATACTGGTTTACTTGAATTGAGTAGTTAACCTCACTTCAGATATGTGCAGACAAACACTCAGTCCTAAATGGGATGTCTTCATCAAACCCCTCCCCTCAGGGTGCAGGGAGCTATGCAGAAGAGATTAAAACAAAAAAAGCAGCACAATAATTCTATTTCTTTTAAGTGCTATGCAAAAGAAACTAGCAAGAGTCAATTAACAGCCCTGCTGGTCAATGCTTCAGAAGCACATAGTCAATAATCTGAAGAGAACTATCGTCCCCTGATGCACTGGGCTAAAGTTACTATAGTCCTGAACTTAATCTGCCTAGCAGATAAAGGAACTATGAGTCACTATAACTTTGAAGAACAATATTTAGAATTCCAACCAAAAAGATCCTTAGACAGAGACAAAAATATATAAATGATATTGAAAATAAAACAAAGCCGAAAAATAGCAAAAAATGACAATGAAGTAGTAGTAGTGTATAGAAAAGATTTCTAAACTGTGTTCTTAGAAAATATTTATACCAACACACAAACACACATCAGTGTACAGGGTAGGAAGATCTGGAAGAATGTGCATCACATCTACAGTATTGCTTATATCTAAGGATACTGACTAGAGAAGGGTATTGGAGATCATCAAGAGAAACATTCACCTGCATTACCCAAATTATTAATATTTTCAAACTAATTATTAGGATCAGTCAAATAGTTTGAAGGGCTTGGAAATATGGTTATACACACAGCTCCCTGAATCACAGAAAACACTAAACTCATAGCAACAGCTAGGAGGTTAGTGACCTCCACACCCAATCTTTATGTCTAATAGCAAAGGAGAGAGCTTAAGAGCTGGAAGCATAAGAAAGCATGCAGAATGATACCAAGTAAATTCTGGTGACCCCAAGAATATGACCCCCTTACATTTCTCCCTACAAACATATATTTTATTAATCACTTTTGCTTCAGGTACTATTTCAGGTTTACATTTTCTCTGCCTCAATACCAGGTTCCTAGTGACAGACATGAGTACTGGGTATTCCTGCCTTACACCTAGCAGGGTGTGCTCATATGGAGGATAGTCAAGGCATGATTTTACTCTTCTAAACCAAAAGGAAGGTACCTCTGCGTCACCATGCATGGAGAAGATCAATTTGAAATAATGAATTGTGCATCTACCCCTGCTTAGAATTTGCTAAACTCATGTTTTCACATTATAAGACTCTATCACTCATTTATCAAGAGTTGGCTTTCTGATCATCTTTGTTCCTTATTTACTAAATAGGTCAACATCAGCACAAAAAATTTAGGGGTGACTAGACACAGCTACACAACAAAAGCATTCCACAATAAGTCCAGTTAGGGAATACTTTTATTTCTCATTTTGATAACTGACCTACAACCCTGTGAAATCTCTTCCTGATAGTTCATCTTTGAGGATAGACTGCTTAGGGGCACACAAATCTCTTCTCAAATTTTTCTGTTCAAAAAGATGCCATTGAAGGAATTATTTTATAAGAGAAGGTCTAAATGTGTTCTTTCCGTGCAGTGAAGGAGGTGTGAACTTTTGTTTTGTTATTGTTTGTTTGTTTCTTCTTTAAATGAGCATTTAAATGTGCCTTTTTAAAATGAGCATGTAGATGTGCCTCCAATCCCTCTGGTCACTGCTTTCTGGCACTCTTTGATCATTGATTTTGACTTTTCCCTAGTGATCTTGAGGCATTATCTTCTTCTAAATTTACAGCAAGATAGTGTGTAGTGTGGGCTAACTAGTACTATGAAAACTAGCCAGGAGAGCAGAGAGATTATAGGTCTGTCCAAGCAGAAGCCCAGAGATCTGTGAATTGCCAACATGTATGAGAATTGGCATGCTTGGCCATGTTTCCTAGAAGCTAATATCACATAAATAAAAATAAATGCTGATGGTATACCAAGACGAAGTGAAGCTTTCTGTATCTTCTGGGAACACACTATCTTCTTAGTATGTACAAAGATGGTCTGAGCCCATTCTTGCTCTCCCTGAAGTTACAAGTAGTAGTACAGGAGAACACCAAAATGAGAGATGTTTTTTTCAAAACTTTTTTTCTTCATATTTTACAATCAAGTTGTTATCAAGATCAGAAGTAACTAACAGAATTACTGTCTTCCCCCTCCACCGAATTGGTATGTATATACTGATCAAGTTATCAGATCCTACTCTTAGTACCTCATCTAATGAGGAATCAACTAAGCTTCCTTTTTTTCATTGTAGCTACAGCCTAGTAGAAAGGAACACACAGAAGATAAGCATGCAATTAGAACAACTTTAAATCAAAATAAATGCCCTTGAAAATAAACTCCAGCAGTCACTCTTGAAATCTTTATTTCTATAACTACCACATACCTAATCTATCAGTGAGACCCCAAGGCTTTGCCACAAAATAACCAAATCTCACTATTGTGCACTGCTCATCACTACTGTCCTTGTCTAACTATTCTAAGGTCTGTCCTGAGTTATGGCAACAACTGCCTAAGTGTCTGTTCCTTTATTTCCATTCCTACCCTTTATAGGCTGTGTCATACCAAGAGAATGGATCTGACTGAACCAGAAAAAGATCATAGAAGTTCTTTGTTTAAAAATCAACTTTTTTTTTTTTTCAAAACGGGGTTTCTCTGTGTAGCCCTGGCTGTCCTGGAACTCACTCTGTAGACCAGGCTGGCCTTGAACTCAGAAATCCTCCTGCCTCTGACTCCCAAGTGCTGGGATTAAAGGCGTGCACAAACACTGCCTGGCTAAAATCAATTTTTAAAAGACTAAAATGCAAGGCTAAAACAGAGCCTTCCTGGCCTTCTATGAAAATCTGACCATGTCAGCCTTTCTCCTCCTTCTCTCCCTTTCTTCTATCTGCCTATTCTGTTTTAATAATATGCCTTTCTTTCACTGCCTAGAGGAAATAAAATGGGTCTCTCCACTCAATCCTCACATCAGCTGTTCCTTTGCCCAAAGAATTGCTGCCTCGGGTCTGAGTGGATACTTCCCATCACTCAACTCTAAGTTCAATGTGGATTTTCAAAGAGATATTTGTTAACCAATATAACTAGTGTAACATCTCCTGTCTCCAAGCAACATGAAACTCCGTTAACTTGTTTTACTTTTGTGCCCTTGTCACTCTTTGAAATTTTCTTCATTTGCTTATTTCCTTCTTTCTGCTCCCATTAGTATGTAAGACACATGAGGGAAGAGTTCTTGTTTATTGTTCATAGTCATTGTGCATTCCTGGTTCCTCTTCTAGAGTAGGCCTTCTATGAGTCAGTGAATAAATAAATGAGAGCAGCAGAAATGACTAAGGAAGAACCTCTGAAAAGTGGTTTTAGAGTTGAGGCCTCAATGAGAGAAACAAGTGAATGTTTTCACGAGTAAGGGTATGAATGTATGAATGTCATATCCTAGAATCAATCTACCTCCAAGAGCCAAGAATTCTCCTACGGTCTTTGGCCCTAGCACCTTGAATGTATGGCATGGTACCATTAATCTCCTGTTACCTGCTTGTTTGACTGTTGCCTATTATTCTGAGCTGAGAAGATGCCTGTCTATGACTAAAAGCAGATATGATAGTGAACTTCATGTGGCAATTTGATTGGGTCAGAGGACAGCTAAATAACAGGATATAGTCATTTTATTCTTTGAAAATGTCTTTGGGTGGAGTTAATATTTGAGGAGAGCACATTCCTAGTGGAGGTGAACCTCATCCTAACAATTAAAGACTTGAACAGAACAGAAAAAGCTAAATTTTCTCCCCAGCTAAGGAGGAATTTCTCCCATGTGACTGCCTTCAAGGGAAGATGTCAGTTTTGTCCTGCCTTTATACCTAACCCAAATGTGGCATCTTTCAGATCTATAGCCTGCCAGCCTTCAGGCTGGATCATTCTATCAGATCCTTTGGGACTCTATCAAGATTCATCCAGTTCATCTCTAGCTTGCTTACTCAGACAGATCTTAGGACTTGTTTGTTTCTTAAAAGGCACAGTCCAACCTTTCTAGGTGGCTTCTCCTTTTATAGGAGATGAAGATCATTCTTTTCTTCTCCCTTCTCTGAATATTCTCACAGGAGAGAGAGAGAGAGAGAGAGAGAGAGAGAGAGAGAGAGAGAGAGAGAGAAGAGAAGAGAAGAGAAGAGAAGAGAAGAGAAGAGAAGAGAAGAGAAGAGAAGAGAAGAGAAGAGAAGAGAAGAGAAGAGAAGAGAAGAGAAGAGGAGAAGAGAAGAGAAGAGAAGAGAAGAGAAGAGAGAGTTGGTTCTTTTCTTCCATCACATGAATCCAGAGATGGAGCTCAGATTTTTGCTCCATATCTCCTTTCCTCCCTCCCTCCCTCTTACCACCCCCCAGTTCTATTTTAGGCTGTCAATGAGACTTTAACTCCTAGATTAAATGTAAAATATGTTGGTTATACATATGATTTAGTAGAAAAATAAATAATGAGGAGTCTACACTCTACACTATTGGTGCTTTATTTCTGCACTCACAATAAACCCTTTTCATGAGCCTTCAAAAATATGTAAATACAGAGAGAATACATACAGGGTAAAAAAAAATTAAGCTTTTAATGTGAACAAAATACTTGCCTCAAATCAAAACCTTGGATGCCCAGCATTGTAAACATCTGCTGTGTTTATATACATAAAGCATAATCTTGTTTTGCTCTTTTGGAAGGTCTGTAGCAGCCCAGTGCAAGGTTGAAGAGACAAATTTTACTACAAACACACGCACAGAGTAAATGTCACATGAATTACCAGTGTTCAAAGGAGAAATTCCATCTGTGTCTGTAAAGATTGATCTCTCTCAGGGTTGATCAGTTTTCAGGGTACGTAAAGAATATAATGATTCATAGATTACAGCCTGGCCTTGAATTTTAGAAAGTTTTTCCTAGACAAGAAAAATCTCATCTTCCATTAAATTCCTCCCTATGGCAGTTATGTCATGTAGACCCAATTAAATACTTTGAGTATGCAAGAAGTTGGGCTAGAGCTGGGCGTGGTGGTGCGTGCCTCTAATCCCAGAACTTGGGAGGCAGAGGCAGGTGGATTTCTGAGTTTGAGGCCAGCCTGGTCTACAGAGTGAGTTCCAGGACAGACAGGGCTACACAGAGAAACCCTGTCTCGAAAAACAAAAAACAAACAAACAAACAAACAAACAAAGAATTTGGGCTAGATGTCTAAAAACACTTTTGGACATATTGGCACAAGAACTACCAAACCTTACCTGATGTTGGAAACTGTCAACATGCCCAAATTTGTAGTTTAAGTATCATACCTGTTTGTTAAACAATAAGTGTGCCTCATAATCTCTGAATGAGTCTGGGAAACACCCACAGTGATAATCCCAAGGAACAGTTAAGTACTGCTTATTATTTGAGGGGCTGGAAATATGTCTTGTGCTGAGTCACTCTCATTTTCTTTCATGACAAGCTCTAAGAACTTCATTCATGTCTCTTATATGGGTTAACCATGGGCAAACAAGAAGAGGGGACAGAGAGGGGTCACCAGAAACATGAGCTGGAAGTCTTAACAGAATTTCTCCAGCTGTGCCATGTTCTGGCACTTGTCATCCAAATTGCTCTTCTACTGAACAAATTTAGTTTCCTCCAGGCAATTCAAGATAAATGAGCTCATACTGTCTATATGATGACTGTCTATATGGAGAGTAAAGACTTTCTAAGAGCTCTGACTTGGAGGACAGGAAACAGAGAAAGGTGACAGAAACAAAGAAGGCAAGCAGATAGGATGTGTTCAGAAGGAGACCTTTAGTGTCAAGGCTCATGGGTTGTGCTCAGAGGAAGAACTTTAGCCAGAGGCTCATGGGATGTGTTCAGAGGGAGAACTTTAGTGCTGAGGTTCATGGGTTGTGCTGAGAGAAAGAACTTTAGTGCAGAGGCTCATGGGGTGTGCTTAGAGGGAGAACTTTAGCGCAGAGGCTCAGGGTGCTTTCATATCCACTTTCAAATCTAATGTCATAGATACAAAATCTAATGTCATAGATACAAAAGGAATTACACCACTCTGCATCATGTTTATCTTGGCAAATATGACTAAATTTATCAAATGTGAAAGTGCCAGAAATACCTTTTCCTCCTCATGTGAATTTTTATGTGTGATTCTATTTAATGTGTATGATATTCAGTTTGGTTTAGTTAAGAAGGGAGGAAATAGCAGCAGAGAAATTCAATGTACTTCTGACAGCATGACCAATGTGCTTTCTCAATCTCAGCTGGAATGAGACTTCGTAACAGGGCAAGTGGAAGATTTCATTAACCATGTCTTGATTCTGGGTCTTAAACATCAGCATATCTGTTTATTCCTTCTTGGATATTGGGGAACTGCCAGCACGGTCAAAGAGCAGTGAAGACAGCAAACCAAAGATGTGATAGGGCTAATGTTTGGAAGGGGAAATGTCACAAAAAAGAAAAATACCAAGAGGATGCTGCCTGTGCCTCTATATTACAGATTGGAAAATAACAGCAAATATTGCTTGTTAGCTGCGATTCACCACAGGAAACTGAATGAAGAAGACAGAAGAGGAGACCGAAGGAGGGGGATACAACAGATGAACAACAGAGAAACAAGTCAACATTTTCTTTAAAGTCCACTTTCCAAAGAAAAGGGATTTAGGCACTAGAAGCATCTTCAGACTGATCCTGTGTAGTAATTGGAATTGTTAGAAAGTTTGTTTTTCTCTTTGCTATGACTTGACCCTGTACCCTCCAAAATGCAGGTATTGAAACTTAATGGCCAATGTTTATTAAAAGATGTCAGATCTCAATGAAGAGAGCTTAGGGGTTTGTAAAAGAGACTCCAGGCACCATCCTACTAGAGAACCATTCATCTTCCACCATGTGAAGATATAGCATTTCTCCTCTCAGATAGATCTAGCAACGATACTCCATCTCAACAGACACTAAACCTGCTGTCTCCTTGATCTTAAACATCCAGAATTCCAAAACTTTAAGAAAAAAAAAAGCCTTTTGATTATAAACTGTCCATTCTATAGTGTTCTAATATAGTCACACAAATAGCATAAGACATCCCAGCCTGGTCTTCTCAATTGGGTCACATTGTGACCTCTATTGTAACCATTACTGACACAGACTACACAAAGAACCTTCTCTGTATTAGGGGTTTGTTTGCTTTTCTTTTCATTTGCAGAAAAGTTGGATAAAAACTTCCTTAAGTTAGAAAATGGGTCATTAAACAACTTTTTCTCCCAATGTCTCCTGACATGATTTTGATCTAGCTGCTCAAACACAAATGGATGCAAAGTTCTCTGATTCTGAAGGATCATGTAAATGTTCAATTGGGATGATATTCACAAAGCATACAATATTTAAAAGCTGGCATGAGTGTTAGTTCTTTTCTCTCTACTTCTTTGAAATATTTCTCAAATATATAGCAGCAAAGTCCAGATCAGTACAGGTTAATATTTAGGCATGTATCCATAAACTTGAATTTTCTACAGGGAATAATTCTAATTGAAAATGTCATACCTCTTAGGGGTATTTATGAGCATCGGAATACCTTTAGAAGAGTTTGTGGATGAGCGGGCTTTTCAATGTGCCATGGTGTTATGAAGACAAGCAGTGCTAAGCAACTTGAGGAATGTAAACAATGAAGAACCTTCCTCACAGCTTCTTTCCTTTAAGAGGCAGAAATGACATTTTGCAAGCCTTGCCTCCTGGGAGATTAAAATGCTAGTGCCCATGGAAGGCCAGACAGCTAATATATAGGCTCTTTCCCTACTGGGAAAAAGAAAACACAAACTCCCCAGAAATCAGACCTTTGTATAAACTGAGATTTCATTTCTGATAATAGTTCAGGCTACAGTCCATTTTGCTAAAGTCCTATCGAAATGACCCAAACACAACTGTTATGAAGCATTTTAGAATGCACATTGCATATTCTAATATTCTCTCAGGGGAGGATAGAGAGATTAAATCAATGCATATCCAAATAAATTGACATGGAATTATAGGAGAATAAGAATTATTTGGCAGAGATTTACACATGAGACTTTCTAGAAAAGAAAAATGTGATCAGGAAGGAAAGCACATATCCTTGATCTGACCTTCACAAGCTGAGCAACCTTCAGCCCCGAGTTCTGGTTCTGTAAGATAAAATGGTGGTCTGGCTTTTCTCTAAAGCACTCAAAAGGAGTAAAAATGGGAGAAAGGTTCTTCTGAAATGTCATGCAGCAAAGCCTGGAAATGGCCTGGAAATAAGCTGGAAGTAACAGGGAAGGATAAGGGGGAAGGTGTTACCAGCTCACATTTGTGGTTCCACATGAGGACAGTAGCAACATCTGATGAACCTCACAGAAACAAACTTTTAAAATCCGTTCTGATGTCCTTTCCCTCATTCTCTCAATCACATTGGGCAGCAAAGAGTGAACTACAGATACTGAGATTTTATTATTATTATTATTATTATTTAGTCCCTTTGTAAACTGTCTTTAAAAGTTCTTTCTTATTCTAAATAAGTGTTGATTTATACCCAAAATTGTATCTGAAATGCAACATTCTTCTAGTTAGGCTCTCACACTATCTAAAAGCATCTACCTCTATAAAACTTAGGTCCACTCTCAGCCTGAGCTATATAAGACACTTAAAAAATGCTTACTGAATCAATGAATGGATTGGAATATATTAAAAATTAAGTTCACCAAGATGTCAAATGTTTACTGAAGAGAAGCACATATGGGCACAGGCATCCATGAGCTATTGATAGGAGTGTTGAATTGCTATGAACAGATGCCATGACCAAGTCAGCTCTTATAAGGACAACATTTAATTTGGGCTGGTAAACAGGTTCAGAGTTTCAGTCAGTTATCGTCAAGGCATGAGCATGACAGTGTCCAAGAAGATGTGGGGGTGGAGTTGCTGCAAGTTCTACCTCTTGTTCTAAAGGCAGCTAGAAGACTGGCTTCTAGGGAGGTGGAATGAAGTTTTTTTTTTGTTTGTTTGTTTTTTGTTTCTTTGTTTGTTTTTTATTTTAGATTTTTTCGAGACAGGGTTTCTCTGTGTAGTCCTGGCTGTCCTAGAACTCACTCTGTAGACCAGGCTGGCCTCAAACTCAGAAATCCGATTGCCTCTGCCTCCCAAGTGCTGGGATTAAAGGCATGGACCACCACTGCCTGGTGTTAGAATGAAGATCTTTTTTTATTATTGTTAGATATTTTCATCATTTACATTTCAAATGCTATCCCAAAAGTCCCCTATACCCCCCTCCTGCCCTGCTCCCCTACCCACTCACTCCCACTTCTTGGCCCTAGTGTTCCCCTGTACTGGAGTATATGAAGTTTGCAAGACCAAGGGGCCTCTCTTCCCAATGATGGCTGAGTAGGCCATCTTCTGCTACATATGCAGCCAGAGACACGAGCTCTGGAGGTACTGATGAGTTCATATTGTTGTTCCACCTATAGGGTTGCAGACTCCTTCAGTTCCTTGGGTACTTTCTCTAGCTCCTCAATTGGGGGCCCTGTGTTCCATCCTATAGATGACTGTGAGCATCCACTTCTGTATTTGCCAGGCACTGGCATAGCCTCACAGGAGACAGCTATATCAGGGCCCTTTCAGCAAAATCATGCTGTCATATGCAATAGTGTCTGTGTTTGGTAGCTGATTATGGGATGGACCCCTGGGTGGGGCACTCTCTTTATGGTTCATCCTTTCATCTTAGCTCCAAACTTTGTCTCTGCAACTCCTTTCATGGGTAATTTATTCCCCATTCTAAGGAGGAATGAAGTATTCATGCATTGGTCTTCCTTTCCAGAGTGGTTGTACCAGCTTGCAATCCCACCAACAATAGAAGAGCGCTCCTCTTTCTCCACATCCTCGACAGCATCTGCTGTCACCTGAATTTTTTTGATCCTAGTCAATCTGACTGGTGTGAGATGGAATCTCAGGGTTGTTTTGATTTGCATTTCCCTGATGATTAAGGATGTTGAACATTTTTTCAGGTGCTTCTCAGCCCTTCGGTATTCCTCAGTTGAGAATTCTTTGTTTAGCTCTGTACCCCATTTTTAATGGGGTTATTTGAATTTCTAGAGTTCAGCTAGAATGAAGATCTTAAAGCCCTCACCCACAATAACAAACTTCCTCCAACAAGGCCACATCTACTCCAAAAGGCCACCCCTCCTAATAGTGCCACTCACTGAACCAAGCTTATTCAAATCATCAGAGAGAACAAATTGTCAATCTGAAAGGGAAACAGATAAATAAACATATAAGTTGTGAAGATAGAGAATAAATGAAAATATAATATTACTGTTTGCCTACCAGCCATATAACTGCGATTATAATTCATCAATCATGATGATATTAAATAAGCCAAGATTTCCTTCCTTCTTCCTTGTCTTCCTCATACATTTTATTTTCCTCTCCCTTTTAGAATACATTCATTTTCTTTCTTCTTTCATTCACTAACTACAGACAATCAATAGTGAATAAAACTATCAGACAATACTATCCTAATATATTTAATATTAACTATGTAGGCAAGGCTCAGTCTATAAAGTATTTGCATGAGGATCTGAGTAAAATTCCCTGCTCATGGTAATCCAAGTACTGGAAGCAGAGATGACTAAATACCTCATGTTTGAAGGTCAGCCAACTTAGTTTATATTGAAAATTCTAGACAGATGAAAGAGCCTATCTCAAAACATGAATTAAACAGCCTCTGAGGACCAGCAGCTGACATTGTGCTCTGACTTCTACACCCCTGCACATACATGGGCATCCCTACCCCAATACACAAGCAAGAATACACACAAAACAAAATAAAACATACTATGTACCAGGTAATGCCATTATCCTATTTAGCCAACACAAAACTCTGTGTCATTTTGTAGATGAAACTGAGGCACATGGAGATTCAGTATTTGGTAAGAGTAAACATCTGGCAAATGACTTAACACTCCCAAGCACTCTGACACAAAACTCAGGACCCACAGTGCAGTCCCTGAGTCTCTAAAATGAAATGTGTAGGATGCCTGTCAAACCACATGAAGCAGTGACCTGAGTGCAAAGATTAAAGACCGTTTGTGAATGACAAAGACAAGAATTACTTTCCCAAAGCCACAGAGTAAGGGAAAGAAGAAGAGGGTAAGAAGGAAAAACTGTAGCATTCTGTGTAGGTTTTCTCTGGCTTTCCCCCATGGGAGCACATTGGCCTCTACCTGCATAGGTGATGAGAATTAGCACTGGAATTGATTACTGAGCATCTGTTATGGGTCTCAGAGTGCATTAAACAAAAACAAAGTGAGGGAGGAAAAGTGCTTGTAATTAAGGGTCTCCCAGTTGTATTGTGTTCAGAGTGGCTTTTCCTTGTTTTGCACCAGCAGACACATATGCCCACCCTACTCCATAGCAACCATATTTCTAAACAGTTTAAATCAAGCTTGGTAGATAATTATCCAAAGGTCACAGTAAAAAACCAAACCACCAGGACATCAAAAGATCAAGACTATCTAAATGTGAATTATGCAGCATCATTTTTTCATAAAAATGGAGTAGTAAGCTTTATTTTTGCTCTCTGAGAATAGTTGGCTTCAAAGTAGATCTCTTAAGATGTTTCACCTCTGCTCAGAGTGTTTTAAGCTGGCTTCTGATTAAAAACATTCATGTGAAATCTCATCAAGATGCTTTCTTAAGAAAAAGAATGTTTTATAAATTGTAATGACTTTAATCAGCACCCTGTTTGAAGCTATTTAACTCTGTGATGTAGCCCAACAAGGGCTTCAGTTTTGTCATTTATCGACTCTGTATTAATTGAATATCATTCTATAGATGAATTTATATACCCTTTCACATCTTTCTTGCCAATTGGTATAGCATTCTCCATTTCTCTGACACTTCATAATCATCACCTGGATTCATTTGGCTCTCTCCATAGCTCAATGTTTCATCAACTTTTAGTCAAGTTACCCTAATTGCTTCTTTTCCGCTTCTGTTTTTCTTCATTCAGGCTATCAATATAGAACACCAGTGGTTCTCAACTTTTCTAATGCTGCAATGCTTTAATGCTGTTCTTTATGTTGTGGTGACCCCTCCAAAATAAAATTATTTTGTTGCTACTTCATAATTGAAATTGTCAGTTATAAATTGTAACATAAATACCTGATATGCAGTGGTTGAGAATCACTGCAGTGCAAAAAGGCCATGTGACACAAACATTAGCAGGTCATATTTATGAAGCCAAGTTTCTAAGTATCTCAGTACCTCAGTGAATTCTTACCCTGGGTGATCATAAAGTTATCAGAGCAATATAATGGATAGCCTTTTGCATTCTTAGCTGATTAAAACTCATAGTCTGTTCTAACATCTAGTGCAATGGAGAAGAAAAGTAGGAAAATAGCCAGGCGGTGGTGGCGCACGCCTTTAATCCCAGCACTTGGGAGGCAGAGGCAGGCGGATTTCTGAGTTTGAGGCCTGCCTGGTCTACAAAGTGAGTTCCAGGACAGCCAGGGCTATACAGAGAAACCCTGTCTCGAAAAAAAAAAAAAAAAAAAACGAAAAGTAGGAAAAAAGTGTTTGGTGACAAAAATATAAGTTTGTCTCAACGATGCCGGGGCCTAGCAAACACAGGAGTGGATGTTCACAGTCAGCTATTGGATGTATCACAGGGCTCCCAATGGAGAAGCTAGAGAAAGTACCCAAGGAGCTAAAGGGATCTGCAACCCTATTGTTGGAACAACATGATGTACTAACCAGAACCCTGGAGCTCTTGTCTCTAGCTGCATATGTATCGAAAGATGGCCTAGTCGGCCATCAATGGAAAGAGAGGCCCATTGGACTTGCAAACTTTATATGCCCCAATATAGGGGAATGCCAGGGCCAAAAGAATGGGAATGGGTGGGTAGGGAAATGGGGGGCGCTATGGGGGACTTTTGGGATAGTATTGGAAATGTAATTGAGGAAAATATGTAATAAAAATATTAAAAAAAAAAAACAAAACAAAACAAACAAAAAAAAAAGTTTGTCTCAATAGAGTCACATCCTGAATTTAATGTTATTTGGGCTAACATAAAACTTACTTTACATTTTTAAGATCACATGCAAAGAAAGCAGAAGGCAGAAGTCTCAAGGTGCACCGCATGGCAAGGAAGGCAGCTTTGACTGTTAAATTGCTCTGAATGATCCAAAACAGGGACAAGAGAAAATGCTTAGCTGCTGCAATGTTTTTCTTACAGAATGTAAAGATCAGATTAAGGGGGCTGTTTTACAGTTATCTCAAGCTCCAAATGTCTAAAAAGTCAAAATGGTTAAGTTTCACCCTAAAGTCTAAAGCACTGCACTCCCTAAGGCAGGCATCCTTAGAACAAAGACTAAACTCAACTACATAGAGCCACTAGCACGTAAGATCAATTAGGGAAATAGAAGAAAAAGAGAGTACTGACATTAGGCACTGTGGAAACAGACTTTATCAGAAAGGACTTAGGTGGGGGTTAATTTGTTTGACTAAAGTTTTCCTACAGAGTATGGTAGATATGTCACCAAATCTGGCTTTACTTTAGAATCTACAAACCCCAATTGTTATATAATACATGACTTTTAAAAAATTCTTAACTGACTGAGTATAGGCTGGTATCATATAATTTTAGTTTGGATTTGAATTGTTCATATCATCTTGCTCTCCTACCCCAATCATTTAGGACCTCTTTTATTCTTCACTGTTAGGACACCCTAACTCTCCTTCTCCAAGGAGGCAAAGCACACATGCATGATAACATTTATAAAGCTGTAGTTTTCTAGAGGGCTTGTGAAATCACTTGCTGGACTTCCACCCTAGGCCTTTCAATTTATTGGATCTCAGGTGGAGTCTAAAGGTTTATATTTCAGCAAGGTTGTAGTGGCTGATACCATCCCAGGAACTAGAAAGAGGGTGGCCGCACAATCATTTCCTCTGCAATAAACTGAAAACTCTCCAATATGACATACTAGATTCTTCAAATCTTTTTGCTCTGCTCACCCCAAAATTATTGCTCTGATCCCTGAGTAGACTTGGCTCCAACTAAATTTGTCCACCTGTATATCATCCCAATACATTATGACTCCAATTTTTTGCCTCCATCTTACATAGAATGTCTTAATACCTTTTGTAGATTATACCCCAAGGGCACACTTTCAGTGAACTGGGGCCAAGATTCCTGTTATCTCCTCTAGGATCCTACAGTATTAACTCCTCAGACTGATGAAATAATGAACAAAGAATTCAGTTCAAGAAGATATGAGTTTGAATCTAGTTCTTCATAAGCTGTGTAACTTGGTATGCCCTTTATCTATTCTGAATTTCTTAAGTATAAATATTAGTTTTTACTTCTATTGTGTTCCATAAAGAATTAATTAAAACAATTTAAACCATAGCTCAGTAGCATCATAAAATTCAGTTTGTGGTCATTGTCTTCCTCCATACTTTTGCCTAACCATGCGTTTCACACTACATATAAAATCCATTTGACTGATCATCTGAGTCTATTTGCCTGCCTAGATAGAATATTTCTGAAGGAACAACAGTATAATGATGACTAGGGCTTAGAACGTAGTGCTTTCACTAAAATGCTTGCTTGTCACTATGTCAATCTGTTCTCCATAGTTTACATTAAGACAAAATAAAAAAAAAACCCACAATATCATCATCATCAACAACAACAAAAGCAAGCATGAAGGCACATGCTTATGATCCCAAGACTGGGAGAAAAAGACAAATGGGTTCCTGAAGCTCCATGGCCAGCCGGCCCAAACAATTTGAAAAGTCCCAGGTCAATGAAAGACTCAGATTGATCATCAAAAATTGTAGATGCACACTGAAAATGTAAATAAAGAAAATATCTAATAAAAATATATGTTAAAAAAAACAAACAACAAACAAGAAAACAAAAAGTGTAGATGTTGCCTACCTGAAGAATAATAGTGATGAAGGTACAAAATTGGAGACTATCTTCTAACATGCAGACATACACACACACACACACACACACACACACACACACACACGCACACGCACGCGCGCACAGACAGAGAGAAAGACAGAGACAGAGACAGAGAGACAGAGACAGAGAGAGAGGAGAGACAAACAGGGAGAGACAGAAAGACAGAAAGAGAGATTTCTTTTTTTTTTTTTCAAAATGAATTTTTGTTTTATTTTTGTAAACTTGATAGCTGACAATCCTTTCCTATTTCAGCTATAAAGTCACATATGGATTGTTTTTTTTTAATTTTTAATATTTTTATTACAAATTTTCCTCAATTATATTTCCAATTCTATCCCAAAAGTCCCCCATAGCACCCCCCACTTCCCTACCCACCCATTCCCATTCTTTTGGCACTGGCATTCCCCTATATTGGGGCATATAAAATTTGCAAGTCCAATGGGCCTCTCTTTCCATTGATGGTCGACTAGGCCATCTTTCCATACATATGCAGCTAGAGACAAGAGCTCCGGGGTTCTGGTTAGTACATCATGTTGTTCCAACAATAGGGTTGCAGATCCCTTTAGCTCCTTGGGTACTTTCTCTAGCTTCTCCATTGGGAGCCCTGTGATACATCCAATAGCTGACTGTGAACATCCACTCCTGTGTTTGCTAGGCCCCAGCATCGTCTCACAAGACACAGCTATATTTGGGTCCTTGCAGCAAAATCTTGCTAGTGTATGCAATGGTGTCAGCGTTTGGAAGCTGATTATGGGATGGATCCCTGGATACAGCAGTCTCTAAATGGTCCATCCTTTCATCACAGCTACGAATTTTGTCTCTGTAACTCCTTCCCTGGGTGTTTTGTTCCCAATTCTAAGAAGGTGCACAGTGTCCACACTTTGGTCTTCATTCTTCTTGAGTTTCATGCCTTTAGCAAATTGTATCTTATATCTTGGGTATCCTAAGTTTTGGGCTAATATCCACTTATCAGTAAATACATATTGTGTGAGTTCTTTTGTGATTGTGTTACTTCACTCAAGATGATGTCCTCCAGGTCCATCCATTTGGCTAGGAATTTCATAAATTCATTCTTTTTAATAGCTGAGTAGTACTCCATTGTGTAAATGTACCATAATTTCTGTATCCATTCCTCTGTTGAGGGACATCTGGGTTCTTTCCAGCTTCTGGCTATTATAAATAGGGCTGCTATGAACATAGTGGAGCATGTGTCCTTTTTACCGGTTGGGACATCTTCTGGATATATGCCCAGGAGAGGTATTGCTGGATCCTCCGGTAGTACTATGTCCAATTTTCTGAGGAACCGCCAGACGGATTTCCAGAGTGGTTGTACAAGCTTGCAATCTCACCAACAATGGAGGAGTGTTCCTCTTTCTCCATATCCTCGCCAGCATCTGCTGTCACCTGAATTTTTGATCTTAGCCATTCTGACTGGTGTGAGGTGGAATCTCAGGGTTGTTTTGATTTGCATTTCCCTGATGATTAAGGATGTTGAACATTTTTTCAGGTGTTTCTCTGCCATTCGGTATTCCTCAGGTGAGAATTCTTTGTTCAGTTCTGAGCCCCATTTTTTAATGGGGTTATTTGACTTTCTGGAGTCCACCTTCTTGAGTTCTTTATATATATTGGATATTAGTCCCTTATCTGATTTAGGATAGGTGAAGATCCTTTCCCAATCTGTTGGTGGTTTTTTTGTCTTATTGATGGTGTCTTTAGCCTTGCAGAAGCTTTGTAGTTTCATGAGGTCCCACTTGTCAATTCTCGATCTTACAGCACAAGCCATTACTGTTCTATTCAGGAATTTTTCCCCTGTGCCCATATCTTCAAGGCTTTTCCCCACTTTCTCCTCTATAAGTTTCAGTGTCTCTGGTTTTATGTGAAGTTCCTTGATCCACTTAGACTTGACCTTAGTACAAGGAGATAGGAATGGATCGATTCGCATTCTTCTACATGTTAACAACCAGTTGTGCCAGCACCATTTGTTGAAAATGCTGTCTTTCTTCCACTGGATGGTTTTAGCTCCCTTGTCGAAGATCAAGTGACCGTAGGTGTGTGGGTTCATTTCTGGGTCTTCAATTCTATTCCATTGGTCTATTTGTCTGTCACTATACCAATACCATGCAGTTTTTATCACAATTGCTCTGTAGTAGAGCTTTAGGTCCGGCATGGTGATTCCACCAGAGTTTCTTTTATCCTTGAGAAGAGTTTTTGCTATCCTAGGTTTTTTGTTATTCCAGATGAATTTGCAGATTGCACTTTCTAATTCGTTGAAGAATTGATTTGGAATTTTGATGGGGATTGCATTGAATCTGTAGATTGCTTTTGGCAAGATAGCCATTTTTACAATGTTGATCCTGCCAATCCATGAGCATGGGAGATCTTTCCATCTTCTGAGATCTTCTATAATTTCTTTCTTCAGAGACTTGAAGTTTTTATTATACAGATCTTTCACTTCCTTAGTTAGAGTCACGCCAAGATATTTAATATTATTTGTGACTATTGAGAAGGGTGTTTGTTGTTTCCCTAATTTCTTTCTCAGCCTGTTTATTCTTTGTGTAGAGAAAGGCCATTGATTTGTTTGAGTTAATTTTATATCCAGCTACTTCACTGAAGCTGTTTATCAGGCTTAGGAGTTCTCTGGTGGAATTTTTAGGGTCACTTATATATACTATCATATCATCTGCAAAGAGTGATATTTTGACTTCATCTTTTCCAATTTGTATCCCTTAGATCTCCTTTTGTTGTCGAATTGCTCTGGCTAGGACTTCAAGTACAATGTTGAATAGGTATGGAGAAAGTGGACAGCCTTGTCTAGTCCCTGATTTTAGAGGGATTGCTTCAAGCTTCTCACCATTTACTTTGATGTTGGCTACTGGTTTGCTGTAGATTGCTTTTATCATGTTTAGGTATGGGCCTTGAATTCCTGATCTTTCCAAGACTTTTATCATGAATGGGTGTTGGATCTTGTCAAATGCTTTTTCCGCATCTAAGGAGATGACCATGTGGTTTTTGTCTTTGAGTTTGTTTATATACTGGATTATGTTGATGGATTTCCGTATATGGAACCATCCCTGCATTCCTGGGATGAAACCTACTTGGTCAGGATGGATGATTGTTTTGATGTGTTCTTGGATTCGGTTAGCAAGAACTTTATTGAGGATTTTTGCATCAATATTCATAAGGGATATTGGTCTGAAGTTTTCTATCTTTGTTGGGTCTTTTTGTGGTTTAGGTATCAGAGTAATTGTGGCTTCATAGAATGAGTTGGGTAGAGTACCTTCTGTTTCTATTTCGTGGAATAGTTTGTGAAGAACTGGGATTAGATCTTCTTTGAAGGTCTGATAGAACTCTGCACTAAACCCATCTGGTCCTGGGCTTTTTTTAGTTGGGAGACTATTAATGACTGCTTCTATTTCTTTGGAGGATATAGGGCTGTTTAGATCTTGATTCAACTTTGGTACCTGGTATCTGTCTAGGAACTTCTCCATTTCATCCAGGTTCTCCAGTTTTGTTGAGTATAGCCTTTGTTAGAAGGATCTGATGGTGTTTTGGATGTCTTCAGGATCTGTTGTTATGTCTCCTTTTTCATTTCTGATTTTGTTAATTAGGATGCTTTCCCTGTGCCCTCTAGTGAGTCTGGCTAAGGGTTTATCTATCTTGTTGATTTTCTCAAAGAACCAGCTCCTTGATTGGTTGATTCTTTGAATAGTTTTTCTTGTTTCCACTTGGTTGATTTTGCCCCTGAGTTTGATTATTTCCTGCTGTCTACTCCTCTTGGGTGAATTTGCTTCCTTTTGTTCTAGTGCTTTTAGGTATGTTGTCAAGCTGCTAATGTGTGCTCTCTCTAGTTTCCTTTTGGAGGCACTCAGAGCTATGAGTTTTCCTCTTAGAAATGCTTTCATTGCGTCCCATAAGTTTGGGTATGTTGTGGCTTCATTTTCATTGAACTCTAAAAATTCCTTAATTTCTTTCTTTATTCCTTCCTTGACCAAGGTATCATTGAGAAGAGTGTTGTTCAGTTTCCAGGTGAAGGTTGGCTTTCTATTATTTATTTTGTTATTGAAGATCAGCCTTAGTCCATGGTGATCTGATAGGATGCATGGGACAATTTCAATATTTTTGTATCTGTTGAGGCTTGTTTTGTGACCAATTATGTGGTCAATTTTGGAGAAGGTACCATGAGGTGCTGAGAAGAAGGTATATCCTTTTGTTTTAGGATAGAATGTTCTGTAGATATCTGCCAGATCCATTTGATTCATAATTTCTCTTAGTTTCTCTGTGTCCCTGTTTAGTTTCTGTTTCCATGATCTGTCCATTGGTGAAAGTGGTGTGTTGAAGTCTCCCACTATAATTGTATGAGGTGCAATGTGTGCTTTGAGATTTACTAAAGTTTCTTTAATGAATGTGGCTGCCTTTGTATTTGGAGCATAGATATTCAGGATTGATAGTTCCTCTTGGAGGATTTTACCTTTGATGAGTATGAAGTGTCCCTCCCTGTCTTTTTTAATGACTTTGGGTTGGAAGTCAATCTTATCAGATATTAGAATGGCTACTCCAGCTTGTTTCTTCATACCATTTGCTTGGAAAATTGTTTTCCAGCCTTTCATTCTGAGGTAGTGTCTATCTTTTTCTCTGAGATGAGTTTCCTGTAAGCAGCAAAATGTTGGGTCTTGTTTGTGTAGCCAGTTTGTTAGTCTATGTCTTTTTATCGGGGAGTTGAGTCCATTGATATTAAGAGATATTAAGGAAAAGTAATTGTTGTTTCCTGTTATTTTTGTTGTTAAAGTTGGCATTCTGTTCTTGTGGCTGTCTTCTTTTAGGTTTGTTGAGGGATTACCTTCTTGTTGTTTCTAGGGCGTGGTTCCTGTCCTTGTATTGGTTTTTTTCTGTTATTATCCTTTGAAGGGCTGGATTCCTGGAGAGATAATGTGTGAATTTGGTTTTGTCGTGGAATACTTTGGTTTCTCCATCTATGTTAATGGAGAGTTTGGCTGGGTATAGTAGCCTGGGCTGGAATTTGTGTTCTTTTAGTGTCTGTATAACATCCGTCCAGGATCCTCTGGCTTTCATAGTCTCTGGTGAAAAATCTGGTGTAATTCTGATAGGCTTGCCTTTATATGTTACTTGGCCTTTTTCTCTTACTGCTTTTAGTATTCTATCTTTATTTAGTGCATTTGTTGTTCTGATTATTATGTGTCCGGAGGTATTTCTTTTCTGGTCCAGTCTATTTGGAGTTCTGTAGGCTTCTTGTATGTTCATGGGCTTCTCTTTCTTTATATTTGGGAAGTTTTCTTCTATAATTTTGTTGAAGATGTTTGCTGGTCCTTTGAGTTGAAAATCTTCATTCTCATCCACTCCTATTATCCGTAGGTTTGGTCTTCTCATTGTGTCCTGTATTTCTTAGATGTTTTGAGTTAGGATCTTTTTGCATTTTACATTTTCCTTGATTGTTGTGCCGATGTTCTCTATGGAATCTTCTGCACCTGAGATTCTCTCTTCCATTTCTTGTATTCTGTTGCTGATGCTGGTATCTATGGTTCCAGATTTCTTTCCTAGGGTTTCTATCTCCAGTGTTGCCTCATTTTGGATTTTCTTTATTGTGTCTACTTCCCTTTTTAGGTCTAGTATGGTTTTGTTCATTTCCATCATCTGTTTGGATGTGTTTTCCTGTTTTTCATTAAGGACTTCTACCTGTTTGACTAGGTTATCCTGTTTTTCTTTAAGGATTTGTAACTCTTTAGCAGTGTTCTCCTGCAATTCTTTAAGGGATTTTTGTGCTTCCTCTTTATTGTCTTCTACCTGTTTACCAGTGTTCCTTTGTATTTCTTTAAGTGTGTTATTAAAGTCCTTCTTGAAGTCCTCTACCATCATCAGGAGATATGCTTTTAGAATCGTGTCTAGCTTTTCCGTTGTGTTGGGGTGCCCTGGACTGGGCGAAGTGGGAGTGCTGGGTTCTGATGATGGTGAGTGGTCTTGGTTTCTGTTAGTAAGATTATTACGTTTACCTTTCGCCATCTGGTAATCTCTGGGGTTAGTTGTTGTCGTTGTCACTGTTTAAAGATTGGAGCAGAAGCTGTGTTCAACTCACCAGCAGTCTCAAAATCCTGTGGCGGGGGTTGTGGGTAGCTGGCAGTACCCCGGTGCTGGTCCAGCTGGAAGAGGCCTGTGGTCCTACTCAGGCTGGTTTTCTGCTTCCCTAACTAATGCAGTCTCAGGTCCCGCGCACAATTGGATTGGAGCAGAAGCTGTGTTCCACTCTCCAGAAGTCTTAAGATCCTGTGGCGGGTGTTGTGGGTAGCTGGCGAGTGTCATCCGACCGTGCGCCCTAGCTACCCTGGTGCTTTTCTGACCGGAAGAGGCTTGTGGCCCTATGTAGGCCGGATTTCTCCCTCCCCAACCAGAGCAGTCTCAGGTCCCGCGTGATTGGACTGGAGCAGAAGCTGTGTTCCACTCACCAGCAGTCTCAAAATCCTGTGGCGGGGGTCGTGGGTAGCTGGCGGGTGTCAGCCGACCCTGCGCTCTAGCTACTCCGGTGCTGATCCGGCCGGATGAGGCCTGTGGCCCTACTCAGGCCGGTTTCTGCTTCCCTAACTAATGCAGTCTCAGGTCCCGCGCGCAATTGGATTGGAGCAGAAGCTGTGTTCCACTCACCAGAAGTCTTAAGATCCTGTGGTGGGTGTTGTGGGTAGCTGGCGAGTGAGTGTCAGCCGACCCTGCGCCCTAGCTACCCTGGTGCTTTTCTGACCGGAAGAGCGAAAGAGAGATTTCTAACTCATCCTATTCACAATTAGGGCCTGTAAAATTTCTATGCTAAATTTCAGAAGTAATCTAAAACAAATAGCTCCACAATGCTGTTTTGTTATATAGAGCTTCTTTATAAGTAACTATATTTATGATTTAAATATTTTTCATTACAAAAATAAATGCTATTTAACATTCAGAAAAACAAAGGATCTCATGATCTCAAGAGTGAATGAAAGGTCAGATCATTACAAAAGCATCAATAAAATGAACGGTCTTCTTTTTGCTCTAAGTTTGAAAACAGAATCTCTAATACACTGAAACTTACAGAAGAGAAAGACAGCATTTTCAACAAATGGTGCTGGCACAACTGGTGGTTATCATGTACAAGAAGGAGAATTGATCCATTCCTATCTCCTTGTACTAAGGTCAAATCTAAGTGGATTAAGGAACTCCACATAAAACCAGAGACACTGAAACTTATAGAGGAGAAAGTAGGGAAAAGCCTCAAACATATGGGCACAGGGAAAAAATTCCTGAACAGAACACCAATGGCTTGTGCTGTAAGAACAAGAATCGACAAATGGGACTTCATAAAAATGTAGTTTCTGTAAGGCAAAGGACACTATCAAGAAGACAAACAGGCCAACAACAGATTGGGAAAAGATGTTCACCAATTCTACATCTGATAGAGAGCTAATATCCAATATATACAAAGAACTCAAGAAGTTAGACTCCAGAAGAAAAAAAAATACCCTATTAAACATGGGGTACAGAGCTAAACAAAGAATTCTCAACTGAGGAATACTGAATGGCTGAGAAACACCTAAAAATTGCTCAACATCCTTAGTCATCAGGGAAATGCAAACAAACAAACAAACAAAAAATCAAAACAACCCTGAGATTCTACCTCACACCAGTCAGAATGGCTAAGATGAAAAACTCAGATGACAGCTGATGCTGACAATGTTGTGGAGAAAGAGGAGGATTCCTCCATTGCTGGTGGAATTGCAAGCTGGTACAACCACTCTGGAAATCAGTTTGGCGGTTTCTCAGAAAATTGGACATAGTACTACTTGAGGACCCAGCAATACTATTCCTGGGCATATACCCAGAAGATGTTCCAACATGCTCCACTATGTTCATAGCAGCTTTATTTATAATAGCCAGAAGCTGGGAAGAACCCACATATCCCTCAACAGAAGAATGGATACAGAAAATGTGGTACATTTACACAATGGAGTACTACTCAGCTATTAAAAACAATGAATTTATGAAATTCTTAGACAAATGGATGGATCTGGAGGATATCATCCTGAGTGAGGTAACCCAATCACAAAAGAACTCACATGATATGCACTCATTGATAAGTGGATATTAGCCCAGAAGACCAGAAGCTTGGAATACCCAAGATATAATTCACAAACCACATGAAACTCAATGAGAAGGAAGAACATAGTGTGGATACTTCTATCCATCTTACAAGGGGAGAACAAAACACCCATGGAAGGAGTTACAGAGACAAAGTGTGGAGCAGACACTGAAGAAATGACCATCTAGAGACTAACTCACATGGGGATCCATCCCATTTACAACCACCGAATCCAGACACTGTTGTGCTTGCTGACAGGAGACTGATATACCTCTCTCCTGAGAGGCTCTGCCACTGCCTCACAAATACAGAGGTGGATGCTCACAGCCATCCATTGAATTGAGTGTTGGATCCCCAATGAAGGAGCTAGAGAAAGGACTTAAGGAGCTGAAGGGGTTTGCAGCCCCATAGGAGAAACAACAATATGAACTAACCAGCACACCCCCCCTACCCCCCCCCCCCGAGCTCCCAGGGACTAAACCACCAACCAAAGAGCACACATGGTGAGACTCATTGAAATGTAAATAAAGAAAATAGCCAATAAAAAAAATAACAAAAGAGCCTGGAGGGGATACTGTCAGAAAGCAATGGGCTGTCTGCTGAGGACATCACATAATCATAGTTCTCCAAAAATGGGTCTTGGTATGAGTGTTTATTCAAAATACTGTTCAGAGTTATCCAATGAAACAGTCCTGTGAGGACTCCTTAATAATGAAGGCAAACAGCAATGGGTTGCAATGCATATCCTTTTCTCTGGCATTGTTAGCTTCTGTTAACCTTACTATGAAGAATTTACGTTGCATGGCCAGTGAACAGTAGGAAATGGGTCAATTGCTTTGTTATCATCACTGTTAAGATTTACTCTACAATCTCAATAGAGTTCATTTCTTAAACAGACATTTCCAGAATCCTACTATACATCAAATGTTATGCTGGATATTACAAATAGACTTTCTACACCCCTCCCCCCGGTATGTGTGTATTCAGACATTGGGCAAACTGAAAAGGTTTTTTTTTGTTGTTGTTGTTTTGATTTGTTTTTGATTCCACCAAATTCATTTTCCTTGGAAATAAAGATAAACTGGATTTCTCAGCCTCCATGTATTGGCATGCCAGCCAAGAGAAATTGAGTGAAGGTGATATGCTATTTCTGGACCTGGATAAGAGTAACCCTGGGAAAACCTTCTGGGCTATGAGCTTTCTATCAACTTCTTGTTTGGCTCAATGCAGAAGACTCGGGACTCAGAGGTACAGACCTATAAGATGGAAAGAAGTAACTGCCTCCTGTTAACAGGTTTGTGAGTAATAAAAAAAAAAACTTCTATTTCATTAAGTGACTGTGGTATAAAGGTGCTTCTTAGCAGTAGTCTATGCTATCGAAGCACACGCCAAAACTGCCACTGGCACATTAGATACAGAGGGTATATAGGATGATGTCCTAAAAAGGGGAAGATCAGCTGATGTACTGGCTAGTTTTGTGTCAACTTGACACAGCTGGAGTTATCACAGAGAAAGGAGCTTCAATTGAGGAAATGCCTCCATGAGATCCAACTGTAAGGCATTTTCTCAATTAGTGATTAAGGGGGAAAGGCCCCTGTGGGTGGGACCATCTCTGGGCTGGTAGTTTTGGGTTCTATAAGAGAGCAGACTGAGCAAGCCAGGGGAAGCAAGCCATTATGGAACATCCCTCCATGGCCTCTGCATCAGCTCCTGTTTCCTGACCTGCTTGAGTTCCAGTCCTGACTTCCTTTGGTGATGAACAGCAGTAAGTGTAAGCCAAATAAACCCTTTCCTCCCCAACTTGCTTCTTGGTCATAATGTTTGTGCAGGAATAGAAACCCTGACTAAGACACCTGACTATGAAGATCACCTGACTATAACTGAGAATCAAAAAATGTTCTCAAAAAAAAAAAAAAAGGCCTAAGACAGACAATGAAGGGCAGAGCATGACAGTGAGACAGCGAATGGAGGGAGCAGAGAAAAGATGCAATGTTAGGAAACTATGCATAGTTCTAAAGAGGTGCTAGGGAATGGGGCTGTTCTACTTGCATCTTCTGGAATGCTTGACATAGGGCAGAAGCCTTGTTGACTACTGGAAATAAGGCCAAGGAAAAAGAAAAGTCTAACTAAGGACTGTGTGATGGGCAGGGCAGACTTCAAGAAGAATCAATAGTTAGGTGAATACATGCACCTTTAACTTATGACAGAACATTTATAGAGCTGATAGAAAATGCTTAAGTAGAACATTTTAATCTGTGGCCAAAGAAATAGAGAGAAAAAGAGAGGAAGAAGAAGAAGAAAGGACAAAGAGAGAGAAAAGAGTAGCAGGAGGAGAGATACATAGGAAATAGAGGGGCATTAGGGAGATGGGGGACATAGGGGGAGGGAAAGGGACAAGAAGAGGAAGGGACATGAGGGAGAAGAGTACATAGGGAGAGGTATACTTGAAATAATGTTCTAAAATTCTAGAGTATTGGAGAAATTGGTCACTCTTTGTGGCTTTAGTGAGTTCCTTCCTAGTACTCACAAAAGCCACATAAAGTAATATGTGGTGAATGAAGGATGAAGAAATACAGATAGAAATATAAAATATGCTGAACACAAATTGGGTTTTTGAAACAAACAATGAGGGAACAAAGGAATTTCATTTTATCTTGATTTTTACTTTTGAGGTTAAAAGAAGTAAATATATTAGCTCTCTGAATATTATCTCTAAATATTCAGTTGTCTAAAAGGTTACTTTCCTATGGAGAAATGATGAAATGATGCCCCATTTGCATGGTCCTTCAGGTTGGTATCATGGCATGTGTGAAGGTACTCAAAGACAAAGTATGTCATGGCTAGCATTGTTTTTATATCCATATATGTTGCCAAAAGGGTTATAGCATTACAAGGTCAGTGGGATATTGACTATAAAAGTCCATGAAAACTTATAAGCAGTCCAGATTTAGACACATGAAGAAAAGATATTTTTACATAGTAAAAGTTGCTGACCCTGAGCTTTAAAGGCTAATATCCTGAAGGCCCATGCTGAAATATTCTCACTCCAGGCTGCAGCCTAAGTCTCCAGATGTCTTTATTATGCTGAGAGAAAAATCAAAACAAACATCAAACAAATAAAAGACATGCCAATGAGCCCTGGTGTGCATTAAGTCATCTGGGAATATATTAGTCTTATGAGTTTCAGTTTTTTAATAAAGATTCATGGCTAGGTTCCAGTTTCATACAGCAACAGACTCATTTCATAATTTATGCCTCATGACAAGTGAAATCATGGGGAATGACCACAGACTGCTGAGTTTGTTATTCCAAGTAGCTGAGGTGTTCTGGGAAGTAAGCTAGCCCCGTTTGGATTTCTCTCCTGGGAATACTGACCATCCAAAGGATATGATCCAATCATTATTTCAACAGTCTTGAACCCATTAAAGACTTTACAAAGAACAGTATTTTTAGCTTTGTGATACTGGTGTAACTAGAACTTCATTCACAAAACTCCCAGTGGGCAAATTTTTAACCTGTACTATCCTGCTCCCCAGGGAGGACATCTTATCTCTGTAAAATAAAAATTCTTCATCGTCCTCTGTGTACTTCTGTATAACTATTTTCTGACTGTGAACCCCAGGTGATGAGAACTAATTAAGGTCAACCAGCGATGTCCCCACAGCTCCAAATAGCAGTTTTGAAGAATACAGTTGTCCAGTAAGATCTCATTCTATGACAAGAGAGACACTCCCATCATGTTACCCACTATGTTTTTGTTTGACTTCTGTAGCAACATGGAAAACAGCCTGGCCTCCTCTGCAGTCATTAAGAATCTTGGATGAAGCACAGACATTAACTCAGCTCTCCCTCCAACACAGTATGTTAATTATAGAAAGAATGTTATGGGATCATTTTTAGTGTGAAATATCTTTCAGAGGAGTTCATAAGCAATGCTTGGAATACTAAAAAGGCCAAAGAAAATATTACAATGAAATTACCAAATGTGGGATGGGAGGAGATTCCATGAACTATCAGTATTTTCATTTGGATGGTTTGCTTTTATTTCATAATGTCTTCCTGTTCGTGGAAAACTAATTTTTGAAGGTGTTTCAAACAAACATCACAACTCACCTGTAAATGGAAAAGGAAGCTACTGATTGGATGAGGGATGCCACAGCCCCCACCTTGGCAGCTTCCACAGCTCCCTGCATCCGGTACTGCACAGTCTTCTCATAGCCAGTGTAAGGCTGATTATAAACAATGATCTTCCCTCTTGCTTCTGATGCCCTTCTTTGAAGTTCATCAAAAGAGGCCACCACCAGCACTTCTGCTGTGATGCCTAGAAGTAAAAATTAAGCAAATTAAATTAGGATTTCCCAACAGTCAGGTGGAATTGGCATACAAAAAGTTACACATATTCTGTTGGCTACATCTGGCATACTGGGTGGAGAAGATTGAAGTTTGAGAGCTAGTTACCATGGCAGCAAGACTGCAAGTTAGACATCTGCCTTAGAGGGAAACAACACATTCAAAATAATATAACATATAACTCAAGTTTTTTCAGCTCATTCCACCAGCTGGCATTAAGTCACAAATTGATTGAAAAGATACTTTTCCTTCCTATCCTAAGAAATCATGAATTTCATCAGAGAACAATTATTATTTTTAAAATTGCATTTCCTGAGTCTTAGAATTAATGACAAACATATTTATTCCTTCCTAAAGTTATTTTGGTATGTCACTAAATACTCTCAACTTCAGCAGAGGGCAGCAGCTTAGGAAGAATGTGTTTAGAAGACAATGTCTTTCATAAACCCAACTTTTAGCCAACAACATGCCTTCTCCTTAGAACAATAAAAGTCAGCTTGCTTTCTTCTTTGGATAAAAACACTCCAGAAGGATGTGGAAACTTCCTGTGCATCACAACTTAAAATAACTCATCACTAAAAATTACACTAACATCCTTCCAAAAAACCCCCAAAAAACAAAAACAAAAACAAAAAACAAAAATCTTGGAACATATATAAATGACCTAGAATCTTTTTGTTCTGGTTAGATATGTTCACTTACTCAAACCTCTTTCCCACATTACCATACTTTTCTGATTAAAGGAAAAGAGTTCTGTCTTCAAGAAATCAGGCAAACTGCTATACAAATACATATATGTATGTGTGTGTGTGTGTAATATATATATATATATATATATGCATACATATGTATATATATATATGGATATATACACACATATACACATATGCACACATACATACATGCATGCACACACATACATTCATACGTACATATTCACATACAAACACAAATATGCATATACTCATATGTACCCTTATACACACACACATAGACTTACACACATATATAATACACATTCACATACATACTTACACACTAACACACACACATATACAGATATTCAGACATATACACACCCACATGTACTCGTAGAGAGGAAAGATGCAGTACTAAATCTAAGAAAAGACATCTGTTCTGGTTATGCTTTATGTATATGCTGTGAATTGATTTGAAGGCCTTGCCCATGCTAGCCAAGCATTCAAATGCTAAGCCATATTCAAAGTTCCTAATATCTACTACCCTATGACTTTAGCCATGCAATCATTAAATATATCAGAAATTTGAAGTAATGTGCATATATAAGTTATATTTTCTTAATATCATAAACTTTAAGAATTAGGGTGTATTTTTTCTTTTTGGAGGGATTGTTTTATTTTGAAAGTTTAAAAGATGCCATTATAGTGGTAGTTGTTACTTAGAAAATCCTTTAGCATAGTACTCACATACTAGAAAACTCTTAATTTCAATATCGATTCCAAGAAAAGAATCCCTCTGGGGTTACAAATGTATAAGTATTTCTTCAGTTACAAGTTATAACTTAATTTACAATCTAAAATAAATAATACATAATTATAAAAAGGAAGGGAACCACCTGCTTTCCACATAATGAATATGTATTGAAAATCTAAATGAAGAATCAGGTAGGCAAATTCTGAGATTTTGACTCCAAAGTTACCTTGATATTTGACTGGTGTCAGTGTGAGCATCATATAAACATTTGGCTGATGGCCTTTCCTAATTAAATGTTCAATGGTGCTTTCAGTTCCCACCTGTGCCAGTCTGGAGCAGAGCCTGGGTGCTGGACCCGATCTCACACAGCCCACACCCAAGTTGGAGCTCCACTCCCCAGGATCACAGGATCATAGGAAGGACAGGCTCCAATCAGAGATAGGAAGTCTAGATAACACCAGAGATAACCAGATATTGAGAGGTAAGCATATGAATATAATCAAAAGAAACCAATTTGACTTGGCAACATCAGAACCCAGTTCTCCCACCACAGCAATCCCTGGATACCCCCAACACACCCTTAAAACAAGATTCAGATCTAACTTTCTTTTTTTTTTTTTTTTTTTAAAGATTTATTTATTTATTATATGTAAATACACTGTAGCTGTCTTCAGACACTCCAGAAGGGGGCGCCAGATCTCATTACGGATGGTTGTGAGCCACCATGTGGTTGCTGGGATTTGAACTCTGGACCTTTGGAAGAGCAGTCGGGTGCTCTTACCCACTGAGCCATCTCACCAGCCCCAGATCTAACTTTCATTTCATGAAGATGATAGAGGACTTTAAGAAGGACATAAATAACTCCCTTAAAGAAATACAAGAGAACACAACCAAACAGGTGAAGGAATTGAACAAAATTGTCTAGGATCTAAAAATAGAAATAGAATCATTAACGAAAACTCAAAGGGAAACATCTCTGGAGATGGAAAACCTAGGAAAAAGAACAGGAGTCACAGATGCAAGCGTCACAAACTAAAACAAGAGATGGAAGAGAGAATCTCAGAGGCAGAAGATACAGTAGAAGGCATCAACACAACATTCAAGGAAAACACAAAAAGCAAGAATCTTCAATCTCAAAACATTCAAGTAATGCAGGACACAATGAAAAGACTGAACCTGAGAATAAAAGGTATAGAAGAAAGTGAAGACTCCCAACTCAAAGAGCAAGAAAACAACAAAATTATAGAAGAAAACTTTCCTAACCTAAAGAAAGAAATGTCCAAAAACACACAAGAAGCCCTACAGAACACCAAACAAATAGGACCAGAAAAGAAATTCCTCTTGTTATATAATAATTAAAACACCAAATGCACAGAACAAAAAAAAAAGAATATTGAAAGTAGTAAGGGAAAATGTCAAGTAACATATAAAAGCAGACCTATCAGAGTTATGCCAGACTTCTTTTTTTTCCATTTTTTAAATTAGGTATTTTCCTCATTTACATTTCCAATGCTATCCCAAAAGTCCCCCATACCCACCCACCCACACTCCCCTACCCACCCACTCCCCCTTTTTGGCCCTGGCGTTCCCCTGTACTGGGGCATATAAAGTTTGCAAGTCCAATGGGCCTCTCTTTCCAGTGATGGCCTACTAGGCCATCTTTTGATACATATTATGCCAGACTTCTTAACAGAGTCTATAAAAGCCAGAAGATCCTGGACAGATGTCACACAGACCCTCAGAGAAAAAAATGCCAGCCTGGGCTACTATGCCTGGGAAAACTCACAATTACTATAGATGAGGATCTAACTTGTCCCTAATATCTCCCAACATCAATGAACTCAATTCCTCAATAAAACAGCCTAGGATAACAGACTGGATACGTAAACAGGATCCAGAATGTTGCTGCAAACCAGAAACACACCTCAGAGTTAAAACAGACATTCCCTCAAAGTAAAATGATGGGAAATTTTTCTCCAAGCAAATAGTCCAAAGAAACAAGCTGAAGTAGCCATCCAAATATCCAAAAAAAAAAAATAGACTTTCAACCAAAGTTAAAAAAAAAAAAAAAAAAAAGATGGGGAAGGACACTACTTACTCACTCATCAAGGGAAAAATACACCAGGATGAACCCTCAATTTTGAACATCTATGCCCAAAATAAAAGGAAACCCACATCTGTTAAAGAAATATTACTTTCTCTAGCTCCTCCCCTAAAGGGATCTGCAACCCTATAGGTGGAACAACAATATGAACTAACCAGTACCCCCCGGAGCTGGTGTCTCTAGCTGCATATGTATCAGAAGATGGCCTAGTTGGCTATCAGTGGAAAGAGAGGCCCATTGGTCGTGCAAACTTTATATGCCTCAGTACAGGGGAACGCCAGGGCCAAGAAGTGGGAGTGGATGGGTAGGGGAGGGTGTGGGGGACTTTTGAGATAGCATTGGAAATGTAAATAAAATAAATACCTAATTTAAAAAAATGTTACTAAAGATCAAAACACACATTGAGCCTTACACACTAATAATAGGAGATTTCAATACCCCACTCTTACCAATGGACAGATCATGGAAACAGAAATCTAACAGAGACACAATGAAACTAAAAGAAGTTATAAACCAAATGTACTTAACAAATATCTACAGACCATTTCATCCTAAAACAAAAGAATATACCTTCTTCTTATCACCTCATGGTACCTTTTTCAAAATCAACCATATACTTAGACACAAAACTGACCTCAACAGATACAAGAATATTTCATTAATTCCATGTATTCTATCGGACAACCACAGACTAAGGCTGGACTTCAATACCAACAAAACCAACAGAAAGCTCACATAAACATGAAAGCTGAACAATGCCCTATGCAACAATAATTAGTCAAGGAAGAAAAAAAGAAAGAAATTAAAGACATTTTAGAATTCAGTGAAAATGAAGGCATAACATATCCAAGCTTGTGGGACACAAGAAAAGCAGTGCTCTGAGTGCCTCCATAAACAGAATGGAGAGATCATACACTAGCAGTTTAACAGCTCATCTGAAAACTCTAGAACAAAAAGAAGCAAAATATACCCAAAGGGAGTAGATGGTGAGAAGTATTCAAACTCAGGACTGAAGTCAACCAAGTAGAAGCAAAAAGAACTATACAAAGAATGAACAAAACCAGGAGCTGTTTCTATGAGAAAATCAACAAGATAAACAAACCCTTACCACAGAGACAGTATCCAGATTAACAGAATCAGGGCTGAAAAGGAAGGTATAACAACAGAAACTGAGGAAATTCAAAATTCAAAAAATAATCAGATCCTACTACAAAAGCCTATAGTCAACAAACCTGAAAAATCTGGATGAAATGGATAATTTTCTAGACAGATACCAAGTACCAAAATTAAATCATGATCAGGTAAACCATATAAACAGCCCCCATGACACCCAAAGAAACAGAAGCAGTCATTAAAAGTCTCCCAATTAAAAAAAAAAAAAAAAAAAAAAAAAAAAAAAGCCCGGGGCCAGATGGTTTCAGTGCAGAATTCTATCAGACCTTCAAAGATCTAATACCAATACTCCTCAAACTATTGCATGAAATAGAAACAGAAGGAACACTACCCAATTGTTTCTATGAAGCCACAGTTACACTGAAACCTAAACCACAAAAAGACCCAGCAAAGAAAGAGATCTTCACACCAATTACCCCTTATGAATATAGATACAAAAATAATCAATAAAATTATTGCAAACCAAATAAAAGAACACATCAAAATTATTATCCACTATGATCACGTAGGCTTCATTCCAGGGATGCAGAAACGGTTCAATATAGGAAAATCCATCAATGTAATACACTATAAAAACAAACTCAAAGGAAAAAACCCATATGATCATCCCATTAGATGAGGAAAAAGTCTTTGACAAAATACAATACCCATTCATGTTAAAAGTATTGGAGAGACCAGGAATTCAAGGTGCATACTTAAATATAATAAAAGGAATATACAACAAACCAATAGCCAACATCAAACTAAATGGGGAGAAACTCAAGCAATCCCATTAAAATCAGGGACTAGAAAGGCTGCCGACATTCTCCCTACTTATTCAATATAGTAGTCAGAATTATAGCCAGAGCAATTAGACAACAAAAAGAGATCAAAGAGATACAAATTGGAAGGAAGTCAAGATAACTCTATTTGGAGAAGATATGATGGTATATACAGGTGACCCCAAATAGTCTACCAGAGAGCTACTACAGCTGATAAACAACTTCAGCAAAGTGGCTAGATTTAAAATTAACTCAAACAAATCAGTACCCTTCCTTCACTCAAAGGATAAAGGGGCTAAGAAAGAAATTAGGAAACCAACACTTTCAACAAACAGTCACAAATAATATAAAATATCTAGGTGTGACTTTAACCAAGTAAGTGAAAGATCTGTATTACAAGAACTTCAAAATCACTGAAGAAAGACATCAAAGAAGACATCAGAAGTTGGAAAGATCTTCCATGCTCATGGATTGGCAGGATTAATATACTAAAAATGGCTATCTTACCAAAAGCAATTTACAAATTTAATTCAGTCCCCATCAAAACTCCATTTCAATTCTTCATAGAGTTAGAGCAATTCTCAAATTCATTTGGAATAACAAAAATCTAGAATAGCAAAAACTTTTCTCAACAATTAAAAAAAAAATTCTAGGAAACTTACCATTCCTGACCTCAAGCTGTGTTACAGAGTAATAGTGATAAAAACTGAAGTGGTATTGATACACAGACAGGCAGGTAGATCAATGGAATAGAACTGAAGACCCAGAAATGAACCCACACACCTATGATCACTTGATCTTTGACAAAGAAGCTAAAACCACCCATTGGAAAAACACACCATTTTGAACATATGGTGTTGGTTCAACTGGCAGTCAACATGTAGAAGGATGAAAATTGATCCATTGCTATATCCTTGCACAAAGCTCAAGTCCAAGTGGATCAAGGACATATAAAACCAGATATGCTGAATCTAATAGAAGAGAAAGTGGGAAAGACTCTCAAACACATTGGGACAGGGGAAAACTTCCTTAACAAAATACCAATGGCTTATGCTCAAAAGCAACAATCAACAACTGGGACCTCATAAAATTGAAAAACTTCTTTAAAGCAAAGGTCACTATTAATAGGAGAAAATGTCAACCCACAGATTGGGAAATGATCTTTGCCAACTCTACATCTGATAAATGGCTAATATCCAAAATATACAAGGAACTCAAGAAGGTATACTCCAGAGAACCAAATAACCCTATTAAAAAGTGGAGTACAGAGCTAAATAGAGAATTCTCAACCTAGGAATCTTGAATGCCTGAGAAACACTTAAAGAAATGTTCAACATTCTTAGTCATCAGGGAAATGCAAAGTAAAACGACTCAGAGCTTTCACCTCATACCAGTTAGAAAGGCTAAGATCAAAAACGCAGGTGACAGGAGGTGTTGGGAAAGATGTGGATAAAGAACAACACTCCTCCATTGGTAGTGGGACTGTAAGCTAGTAAAACCACTTTGGAAATCAGCCTGGTGGTTCCTCAGAAAATTGGACATAGTACTACCGGAAGATCCAGCAATACCACACCTGGGTATATACACAAAATATACTCCATCATATAACAAGGACACATGCTCCACTATGTTTATAGCAATCTTATCTATAATAGTCAGAAACTGAAAACAATCCAGATGTCCCTCAACAGAAGAATGGATACAAAAATATGTGGCACATATACACAATGGAGTACTATGTAATGACTTCATGAAATTCACAGGCAAACGGATGGAACTGGAAAATATCATCCAAGGTGAGCTAACCCAGATACACATGGTATGTACTCACTAATAAATGGATACTAGCCAAAAAGCTCACAATGTCCTTGATACCACCTACAGACCATATGGAGCAAAGAAGAAGGAAGACCAGAGAATGGATGCTTCAGTCCTGCATTGAAGGGGGAACAGGATGATTGGGGGAGTTGGAAGGAGAGGGGGACAAGGAAGGGAGGAAGGAGGGAAAGGAAATAAAGGTGGCAGTATCAGAAACTGGAGGAGAGAGGTTCAGAGGGTCAGGAAATCAAATAAAAATAGGTAGAAGGGGGTGTGTGAGGAACTGGGGATAGCCACTGGAAGGTCTGGGTCCCAGACACCAGAGATACATGAGGTTTCCAGGATGACTTTAGATGTAGTTCACAGAGAATGGGGAAATTGAACCTATGGAGACTACCTTCAGTGGATAGGCATAGCTCTAGGTCAAGGGATGGGACAACCAACCAATTTAAAGATTTTTAACCTAGAAATGTTTCTGTCCAAAGGATAGGGACAAAAAATGGAACAGACACTGTTGCCATTGTCAAGAGGCACTTGCAGGTAGTGTGGTAGTTTCTTGGGAGATCCGGCCATCAACTGACCAATGCAGATGAGGAAGCTTGGAGCCAACCATCAGACTAAACTCAGGGAACCTGGTAGGGAAGCTGGCAGAAGGACTGGAGGAGCAGAGGGGGATTGAAACCCCAATGGAGGAACAACATAGGCTGGACTGACTACCCAGTTATTCCAAAGTCTAGACCAGGAATACTGGAGTGAATCTGGTGGGATCCATGGTCCCAGATACATATGTAGCAGAAGATGGCCTTGCCTGACAACAATGGGAGGGGAGGCCCTTGGTCCAGGGGATGTGTGATAACACAGAGTAGGGGGATACCAGAGTTGTGGGATTGAGAGTATAGGTGGGTGGGGGAAGCACTCTCATACAGGCAAAGGTGAGGGAGGAGAACAGATGTAGAATAAGGAATTAGTGGAGGGTAACTGGGAAGTGGGATATTATTTGAGATGTAAATGAATAGAATGATTAATTAAAAAAACATTTAAAAATCACAAAAATAAATAAAAAAGATTCAATGGTTAAATCCAACATAATATACAAACAATGGGATAAATTTGGCAACTGGATTAAAACTAGTAGAAATAAAGCTAAATTTCTACACATTTTCTTATTTTTCAAATTTTTATTAGGTATTTTCTTCAATTACACTTCAAATGCTATCCCGAAAATCCCCTTTACTCACCCACAGCCCTAATCTCCTACATATCCACTCCTACTTCTTGGACTGAATGAGGGCATATAAAGTTTGCAAGACCAAGGGGCCTCTCTTCCCAAGGATGGCTGACTAGAACATCCTCTGCTACATATGCACCTAGAGACATGAGCTCTGGGGGTACTGGTTAGCTAATATTGTTGTTCGCCTATAGGGTTGCAGACCCCTTCAGCTCCTTGGGTACATTCTCTAGCTCCTCCATTGGGGCCCCTGTGTTCCATCTAATAGCTTGTGGTGAGCATCCCCTTCTGTATTTGTCAGGCAATGGCATAGCCTCACAAGAGACAGGGTCCTTTCAGGAAAATCTTGCTGGCATGTTCAATAGTGTCTGTGTTTGGTGGTTCATTGTAGGATGGATCACCCGGTGGGGTATTCTCTGGATGATCCATCTGTTCGTCTTAGCTCCAAACTTTGTCTCAGTAACTCCTTCCATGGGTATTTTGGTCCCAATTCTAAGGAGAAATTAAGTATCCACGAGTTAATCATTTTTCTTGATTTTCTTATGTTTTGCAAATTGTATCATGGGTATTCTAAGTTTCTGGGCTAATAACCATTTATAAGTGAGTACATATCAAGTGTCTTCTTTTGGAATTGGGTTACCACACTCAGGATGATATCTTCCAGATACATCCATTTGCCCAAGAATTTCATAAGATTATTGTTTTTAATAGCTGAGTAGTACTCCATGAACGTACCACATTTTCTGTATCCATTCCTCTGTTGAGGGACATCTGGGTTCTTTCCAGCTTCTGGCTGTTATAAATAAGGCTGTTATGAACATAGTGGAGCATGTGTCCTTATTATCAGTTGGAACATCTGATTATATACCCAGGAGAGGTATTGCTGGATCTTCCTGTAGAACTATGTCCAATTTTCGGAGGAACAGCCAGACTGATTTCCAGAGTGGTTGTACGAGCTTGCAATCCCACCAGCAATGGCGGAGTGTTCTTGTTTCTCCACATCCTCACCAGCACCTGCTGTCACCTGAAATTTTGATCTTAGCCCTCTGACTGGTATGAGGAATTCTGACTGGTGTGAGGAGGGTTGCTTTGATTTGCATTTCCCTGATTATTAAGAATGTTGAACATTTTTTCAAGTGCTACTCATCTGTTTGGTATTCTTCAGTTGAGAATACTTTTTTTTTATAGCTCTGTACTTCATTGTTAATGGGGTTATTTGAATTTCTGAAGTCCAGCTTCTTGAGCTCTTTGTATATATTGGATATTAGTCCCCTCTCAGATTTCCAGATTTAGGATTGGTAAAGATCCTTTCCCAATCTGTTGGTAGATTTTGTATTATTGACAGTATCTTTTGCCTTACAGAAGCTTTGCAATTTTATGAGGTCCCATTTGTCGACTCTTGATCTTACAGCACAAGCCATTGGTGCTCTGTTCAGGAATTTTTTTCCCCTGATTTTTCATATCTTTGAGGTTTTTTTCCCACTTTCTCCTCTAAAAATTTCAGTGTCTCTGGTTTTATGTGGAGTTCTTTGACCCACTTAGACTTGAGCTTTTTACAAGAAATAAGAATGGATCAATTCTCATTCTTCTACATGATAACTGCCAGTTGTGCCAAAACCATTTGTTGAAAATGCTGTCTTCTTTTCCACTGGATGGTTTTAGCTCCCTTGTCAAAGATCAAGTGACCATAGGTATGTGGATTCATTTCTGGGTCATCAATTCTATTCCATTGATCTACCTGTCTTTTGCTGTACCAGTACCATGTAGTTTTTATGACAATTGCTCTGTAGTACAGCTTGAGGTCAGGCACGGTGAATCCACCAGAGATTCTTTTATTGTTGAGAATACTTTTTGCTATCCTAGGTTTTTTGTTATTCCAGATGAATTTGCAAATTGCCCTTTCTAACTCAGTGAAGAATTGAGTTGGAATTTTGATGGGAATTGCATTGAATATGGAGATTGCTTTTAGCAGGATAGCCATTTACTATTTTAATCCTGCCAATCCATGAGCATGGGAGATCTTTCCATCTTCTGAAATCTTCTTCAATTTCTTTCTCCAGAGACTTGAAGTTCTTGTCATACAGATTTTTCAATTCCTTAGTTAGAGTCACACCAAGGTTGTGATTATTTTGAAGGGTGTTGTCTCCCTAATTTCTTTCTCATCCTATTTATCTTTTGTGTAGAGAGAGGCCACTCATATTTTTAAGTTAATTTTTAATCCAGCTTCTGCGCTGAAACTGTTTATCAGGTTTAGAGGTTCTCTGGTGGCACATTTAGGGTCATTTATGAATACTATCATATCGTCTGCAAATATTGATATTTTGACTCCTTCCTTTCCAATTTGTATTCCCTTGATATCCTTTTGTTGTCGAATTGCTCTTGCTAGGTCTTTAAGTACCATATTGAATAGGTAGGGAGAGACAGGGGAGCCTTTTATACTCCCTGATTTTAGTGGGATTGCTTCCAGCTTCTCTCCATTTAGTTTGATGTTTGCTTCTCATTTCCTGTATATTGCTTTTATTATGTTTAGCTATGGGCCTTGAATTCCTGATCTTTCTATGACTTTTATTATGAGGGGGTGTTTGATTTGTCAAATGCTTTCTCAGCATCTAACAAGATGATCATGTGATTTTTGCCTTTGAATTTGTTTATAGAGTTGATTACGTTGATAGATTAAACCATCTCTGCATCCCTGGGATGAAGCCTACTTGGTCATGATGGATTATCCTTGGATGGAAATTGGTCTGAAGTTCTCCTTCTTTGTTGGATATTTGTTTGGCTTGGGTATTAGAGTAATTGTGGCTTCGTAGAATGAATTAGGTAGAGTACCTTCTTTTTCTATTTTGTGGAATAGTTTGAAGAGAGTAGGAATTAGGTCTTCTTTGAAGGTTTGATAGAACTCTGCACTAAACCCATCTGGTCCTGGACTTTTTTAGTTGGAAGACTATTAATGACTACTTCTATTTCTTTAGTGGAAATGGGATTGATAAAATCGTTAATCTGATCCTGATTTAACTTTTGTACCTGGTTTCTGTGTAGGAAGTTGCCCATTTCATCCAGGTTTTCCAGTTTTGTTGAGTATAGCCTTTTGTAGTAGGATCTGATGGTATTTTGGGTTTCTTCTGGTTCTGTTGTTATGTCTTCTTTTTCATTTCTGATTTTGTTAATTAGGATACTGTTTCTGTGCCCCTTAGTTAGTCTGGTTAAGGGTTTATGTATCTTGTTGATTTTCTCAAAAAATCAGCTCTTGGTTTGGTTGATTTTTTGAATAGTTCTTATTGTTTCCACTTGGTTGATTTCAGCTCTAAGTTTCATTATTTCCTGCTGTCTACTCCTCTTGCATGAATATGCTTTCTTCCATTCTAGAGCTTCTAGGTGTGCTGCCAGTCTGCTAGTTTATGCTTTTCTACTTTCTTTTTGGAGGTACTCAGGGCTATGAGTTTTCTTTTAAGACTGCTTTCATTGTGTCCCATAAGTTTGGGTATGTTGTGGCTTCATTTTCATTAAACTCTAAACAGTCTTTAATTTCTTTCTGTCTTTATCCTTGACCAAGTTATCTTGAGTAAAGTGTTGTTCAGTTTCCAAGTGAATGTTGGCTTTCTATTATTTATGCTGTTATTGAAGATCAGCCTTAGTCTGTTGTGATCTGATAGGATGCATGGGATAATTTTAATATTTTTGTATCTGTTGAGGCCTGTTTTATGACCGATTATATGGTCAATTTTGGTGGAGGTACCATGAGGTGCTGAGAAGAAGGTACATCCTTTTGCTTTAGGATAAAATGTTCTGTAGATATCTGTTAAATCCATTTGTTTCATAACTTCTGTTAGTGTCCATGTGTCTCTGTTTAGTTTCTGTTTCCAGGATCTGTCCATTGGTGAGAGTGGGGTGTTGAAGTCTCCCAGTATTATTTTGTGGGGCAAAATGTATGCTTTGAGCTTTACTAAAGTTTCTTTAATGAATGAGGATGCCCTTGAATTTGGAGCATAGATATTTAGAATTGATAGTTTGTCTTGGTAGATTTTACCTGTGATGGTTATGAAGTGCCCCTCCTTTCTTTTTTGATAACTTTGGGTTGGAAGTCAATTTTATTTGATATTAAAATGGCTACTCCAGCTTCTTACTTCAGACCATTTTCTTGGAAAATTGTTTTTCAGCCTTTTACTCTGTGGTAATGTCTGTCTTTGTTCCTGAGGTGGGTTTCCTGGAAGGAGCAAAATGTTGGGTCCTGTATGTGTAGCCAGTCTATTACTCTATGTCTTTTTATTGGGGAATTGAGTCCATTAATGTTAAGAGAAATGAAAGAAAAGTAATTGTTGCCTCCTGTTATTTTTGTTGTAAAGTTGGGATTCTGTTCTTGTGGCTGTCTTCTTTTAGGTTTGTTGAATGATTGCTTTCTTGCATTTTCTAGGGTATAATTTCCATCCTTGTGTTGGTGTTGCCCTTTATTATCCTTTGAAGGGCTGGATTTGTGGAAAGATGTTGTGTGAATTTTATTTTGTCATGGAATACTTTGGTTTCTCCATCTGTGGTAATTGAGATTTTTGCTGGGTATCGTAGCCTGGGCTGGCATTTGTGTTCTCTTAGTGTCTCTATAACATCTTTCCAGGATCTTCTGGTTTTCATATTCTCTGGTGAGAAGTGTGGAGTTATTCTAATAGGCCTGCCTTCATATGTTACTTTACCTTTTTCCCTTATTGCTTTTAATATTCTGTCTTTATTTAGTGCTTTTGTTGTTCTGATTATTATGTGTTGGGAGGAATTTCTTTTCTGGTCCAGTCTATTTGGAGTTCTGTAGGCTTCTTGTATGTTCATAGGCATCACTTTCTTTAGGTTAGGGAAGTTTTCTTCTATAATTTTGTTGAAGATATTTGCTGGCCCTTTAAGTTGAAAATCTTCATTCTCATCTACTCCTATTATCTGTAGGTTTGGTTTTCTCATTCTGTCCTTGATTTCCTGGATGTTTTGAGTTAGGATCTTTTTTGCATTTTGCACTTTCTTTGATTGTGGTGTCCATGTTCTCTATGGAAACTTCTGCATCCAGGATTCTGTCTTCCATTTCTTGTATTCTGTTGTTGATGCTCACATCTATGTTTCCTGATTTATTTCCTAGGATTTCTAACTCCAGAGTTGTCTCCCTCTGGGTTTTCTTCATTGTTTCTACTTCCATTTTTAGATCTTAGATGGTTTTGATCAATTACATCACCTGTTTGGATGTGTTTTCCTGTAATTTTTATGGGATTTTTGTGTTTCTTCTTTAAGGTCTTCTACCTGTTTGTCAGTGTTTGCTTGTAGTTTTTTAAGGGATTTTTGTGTTTCCTCTTTAAGGTCTTCTATCTGTTTAGCAGTGTTCTCCTGTATTTCTTTAAGTGAGTTATTAATGTCCTTCTTAAAATCTTCTACCACCATCATGAGATACGATTTTAAATCTGAGTCTTGCTTTTTGGTTGTGTTGAGGTATCCAGGTGGTGGGCATACTGGGTTCTGATGATGCCCAGTGTTCTTGGTTTCTGTTAGTAAGATTCTTATGTTTGCCTTTCACCATCTGGTAATCTCTGTAGTTAATGTTCAAGCTGTCTCTGGCTGGAACTTGATCCTCCTGTGATTTTATAAGCCTCTGTCAGCACTCCTGGGAGTCCAACTCTCACCTTAGTCCCAGTGGTCAGAGCACTCTCTGCAGACAAGCTCTCTTCTTGCAGGGCAGGTGTCCAGAAGTCTGGAGCTCTGATCCACCTCCTGAGTCCTGGGGTCAGAGCTCTCCTTGTTGGTTGACTCTCCTCTGGCAAGGAATGTGACTCAGGGTCTGGGTCTCAGTTCAGCCTCCTGGCTGAGGATGAAGGCCTGAAGGAACCCTGTCCAAGAAGCTCTGGTGCTTCTGTCATCCACGTGCTCTACAGTGATCACAAGGTCCTGGGTGTGCTAGGGGTCCTGCAGAGTAAAGAGTCCTCTTGGGCCCTCTATGCTGTCAGCTGGGTTCACATGAACGATGGTGTGGCTGGCCCCAACCAGAAAAATCCCAGCCTCTGGTCGGGTAGGGTTTCTTTGTCCCTGTTCCTGCTGGCACAAGACCTTCTGCGATTCTTTGGAGCTGATGTTGTGTTCCACTCATCTGTGATTCAGAGGTGATCTCAAAATCCTGTGGTGTAGGGAGTCACAAATTATCAAAATTAAATTAATAGAAGGGTGTTTCTTCACTACATTTTATACCTCAAATTCCTTTGATACATGTAAGATTGGAGAATTCAAGAGCCTTAAACCAAGCTTGACAGCACAGAGGCCAACATAAATATTTGTAACATCTACAGGCCAAATCCTAGCACCATAGACTTGGAAGAAGAGTTTGAATTGTTAAATTTTCCTGAAGACGGAGCCCTATCTAGTTCCTTTGTCTGTTTTATCCCCTCAGCCAATCAGTATTAAAACACTCGTAATTTTCCTCTTACAAGTCAACACTGATTGAGACCATGTCTCCTGTCCCATCCTGCTATATGGTCTTATTTCAGGACCTTATCACCTTTTTATTTCAGACTTGTATGAACCCTGCCTCCTCAGCACTTTCCACATCTACTGGCATCTCTGTCTCAAGCTTAGCTCATTCAAAACTCCACAGAGCTTCCAGTTAGGACTCCATATGCTATTGAGAAGTCGGATCTGTCCATGGCACTGCAGTTGTGCTCCTCTCACACTGCTCTCAAAGACTTACCTTTCAGCCTGTCTGTCATTCCAAGCCTGTCTACCTCTACAGACATACTTTTATTTTTGACGTCACCAGGACTAACTTTAACGTTCTCCTTCTCTTTCTCTGGTACCTCAGATAGTTCAAGAGCCCTGCCCATACTTTGTAAGGGAGACTGGATACTACAAAAGTAGGAGACAACAAAAAGGAGGAAGAACATCCAGCCCATTTTATAGGGAAGACAACAAGTTCAATGATCAAGAACAGATCAAGATGATTCCAATAAATACTCATTACTACCCCACTTGTTTCCACAATACTTTTTAATATTTCTAGGTCAAGTTATAATACAGAAATGAATAAATACTGCAGAATGCTGGTAATGCCTGAGTTGTAGTTATCACCTACTATCTATTCACATATTTATAAATGATAGGAAAGATGCTTCAGTTGCTTGGTAATGCCAGGATATGTGGCCAGTGGTTGGACTGGGTTCAGGCATTTGCATAACGGGTGATGCCCTTTCTAATGACACCTTCATCTTCAGTGTCTGTGTGGAGCTCAGGTCCTCCCAGAGTCTCCCATTCTTCCAACACTACATAGAGAGAGAATGATCTTTCTGGAAGCTTCCACAGCAAAGCTCAAAGCTTCTTTTGTTGGCTCAACCAACAAATCTATTCAAGACTCAAGTACCTACTTGAAAATTCAGTGCTTTGACCGTAGAGATTGGCTGTGCTGAGCACTTTAAGTCAGGAAAGTAACTTCTGCAACTGGGCTTGGGTTAAGCATCTATTCCACCAAAACCAATGTTTGGTAGTAGGCAAAAGCTGCAATTTCCAGATATAAGAAGAAGAATTATGAGTGAAAACAGCAAAAGACACAGAAGGGATGTGTCTATAGTATTAAAAATTATAATTTACCTTGAGGAGGATGTAGAGAAAAGGAACCCATTGACATTTTGAGGGAAGAGAAGATATTAGAGTCATTTTGGAAAGTGGTATTGAGATTGTTCAATAACAAAAGCGACAACAAAATACAGAACTACTAAATAATTCAGGATTTTCAGAAATTCTGCATCTCAGTATATTATAAGGCTGTGCGGTCATGTGCCAAGCAGATATATTTATGCCTATGTGGACTGCAGCTCTGTTCATAGTAGCCAAGACATGGAAACAGAATGAATATCAATCTGATAAATGGATTAAACCATGTGGTATGCCTACACTTGAAAAAGGAGGCTTTCCTGTAATTTGTGTCAATATGAATAAAACTGAAAATCATTAAGTGAGCTAATAACAGACAGTAAAACCACATAATTTTTTCATGTATAATCTATAAAGATGGAACTCAGAGAGAATAAAATAACCATTACCAGAGACTGAAGAGTGGCATGTGTTAGTTTCTTTTCCTGTTGCTGTGATAAAAATGCCTTGATAAAAGCAACCCCAGACTAAAATTCATCAATACAGGGAAGGCAAGAAAGCAAAGACCTGAAATAGACAGTTATACTTGTTTATAGCCAAGAGCAAGGAACAATGAATTAATGTGTGCATGCTTGTGTTCAACAGTCTCTTTCCAAACCTCTACAATACAGAATTTCCCATACAACAGATGATACCATTCACAGTTGGTGAGTCTTCCCACCTGAATAAATGCATTAAGATAATCCCTCATAGGACAATCTAATCCAGGCAATCCCGCACTGAGACTCTCTTCCCATCTGATTGTATAGTATGTCAAGTTGACAAAACTCACCATCATAGATAGTATCAGGAAGATGTTGATCAATAGACACAAAATTTCAGTTAGAGTGTAGGAAGTTCAAAAATATACTGTACATCATAGCAACTATAGTTAAAAATTCATTATAGACCTAAAAATTGTTGAGAGTTAATTTTAAATGTTCTTATTACTAAAAAATGTAAGTAGCAATATGTTAAACAGCCTCATTTAACTGTTCTGTGATGCATATAAATATCAAAATGACATATATATATATATATATATATATATATATATATATGCTTTTGTTAATTATAGAAGCCTTTTTTATTTGGGAGAGAATTAGATGTGTTCCATAGTACAAGAAATATATGACAAACAGGATTTTTTTCAAACAGGATTTTTAAAATACTTACTGAATGAGTTTTTAAGATGTTTCCGTTGTCTCAGTTTCTGATAAGACATCCAGCATATTATCTGTATGCTGGCTTGCCCTTGACTGGCATTCTGGTTCAGTGGTATCTAGTATGCACAAGTCCCTAAGTTTGATTCAGCAAAAATGAACAAAGTAATTCAGGAAAGTAAAAAGTACTAAAACTGTGACTTAGACGATGAGAACTTCTGGGATAAAAGAATTCACTATGTCGGCATGTTTAGCTTGTGAATGCCAGTGACATAGTCCATCTCTGCTTTCCTAGTCATTCACTCAACTACATTCTTTTGTAATGCCCAAGCTTAATCACTCATTCTTCATAAGGATTTATCTTTCGATGAGACACTTAAATTCGCCAAGCTTCATTTCATGTCTTTATACAACAATTAACTTATATCAACATGGTCAGCATGAAGGGAATACACGTGTTAAACTGCCATACAAATTAGACAATCACCATAGTGAAGCATCTTCCTCCCATCTTCCTGTTTTCTACTTTCTCTGGCTAGCCAAAACTCTGAAAGAGCTGCCTCTTTTCCCTTTCTCTCCCCATTTTTCATTTTACCACCCTGAAGACAAATAAAAGGAAGTCACTGCTCATTTGTGCTTCAACCCTTGACAACTATTTATTCACTTAACCCTCACCCTGATCCTGATATTCCTCTCCATTTTAGTTTTGGAACTTTATTTTTACTATCAAGGTATATGGATATAATCAATTGTCTGAAATATCATTATAAAGAAAGTATCTAATAAAAAATCCATTGTTTTCTTTATACCTTGCATGCAAGGTATCTCTGGAAGGCCCAGATACGATGACCTGGATGTGTGTGTGTGTGTATGTGTATGTGTATGTGTGTGTGTGTGTGTGTGTGTGTGTGTGTGTGTGTGTGTGTGTGTATGTGTGTGTGTATGTGTGTGTGTGTGTGTGTGTGTGTGTGTGTGTGTGTGTATGTGTGTGTGTGTGTGTGTGTTACCCATATACTCATTGGTGCCTGGTCAAACTCTCAGTGGCCAGCTCCTTAAAGTTAACTGAGTTCTATTCCTGCTTCCCCTGCTTCCCCTCCCACACCCGAAGCCATCAACTATGAAGAGCTTCACTTCAGCATCTTTATCAGACTCTCCTCCATAGCTTCCGGTCTGTACTTTCTTTAAGGACTCCCCTCCATAGCTTCCGGTCTGTACTTTCTTTAAGGACTCTCCTCCATAGCTTCCGGTCTGTACTTTCTTTAAGGACTCTCCTCCATAGCTTCCGGTCTGTACTTTCTTTGCGGGGGTAAGGTGAGGAAAATAAGTCTTCAGTGTTTTCCATTCTTGAGTTTGAGTCTGCTGTCATTCACACCACTGTAAAAGAAGCTTCCTTGCTCATAACAGCAGGTGGCCCAGATCACACATTGCTACATGGTTTTTAGTGACAGCGCTGACCACAGACATCCACATACCTTTTGGTGACAGTACAAAACATGGACATCACCATGGTCTCTGTGGGTAATGTGAACTACAGACACCAACTTGGCCCCTGGCTGCAGCATGGATAACCACTCCCTTCTGTGCCACCTGTACCCTGACTGGCATATGGCAGGTACTCAATAAAAGTCCAGTGAATGAAAAAAAAAATAAGCTGGCTCAAAACCCATGTATTGAAATAATATAAAGGTCTGATTTGGGAAAATGCAAATGTTTTAGTTAGGGTTTTATTTCTGTGAAGAGACACCATGACAATGGCAACTCTTTTTAAAATTTTATTTATTTACATCCCAAACACTGCTTCCCATTCTGGTCCCTCCTTCACAGAGCCCTTCCCAGCCTCCTCCCCTCTCCTTCTGAGAAGGTGTGTCCTCCTGCCCCTGGGTATCTCTTCACCTTAGCACATCAAGTCTCAACCTGATTAGGTACATCATCTCCTACTGAGGCTAGACAAGGCAGCCATGAAGACTAAGCTGCCTGTCTGCTACATATGTTTCTGGGGCCTCAGTTCAGCCCATATATGTCCTTTGGTGGTGGCTCAGACTCTGAGAGCTTGCAGGGGTCCAAGTTAGTTGACTCTGTTGGTCTTCCTGTGGAGTTCCCATCACCTTCAGGGCCTTCAATTCTTCCCTCCAACTTGTCCTTAAGGGTCCCCGATCTTCACCTAATGTTTGGCTATGGGTATCTGCATCTGTTTCAGTCCACTGCTGGGTAGATATTCTCAGAGGACAGCTGTGCTAGGCTCTTGTCTGAATGCATATCAGAGTATCATTAATAAGGTCAGAAATTGGTATTTGTCCATGGAATGGCTTTTGAGTTGGGCTGGTTATTGGTTGGTCTTTCCTTAGGTCTCTGCTCTATTCCTGCTTTTCTTTTAGACAGGATAAGTTTTGGGTCGAAAGTTTTGTGTGTGTGTTAGTGTCCTTGTTCTTCCACTGGGGGTCCTGCCTGGCTACAGGAGGTGGCTCTTCAGCTTCCATGTACCCACTGTTAGGCATCTAGGTTAAGGTCACCTGCATTGAGCTGGGAGCCTCTCTGTACCAGTTCTCTGGGACTTCCTAGAGATTCTCCCCTCTACCCATCCCAGGTCACTGCAGATTTCCATTTATTCTCCTGGCCCTCTGTGCCTCTTTCCTATCTCTCCCCATACCTGATCCTTCCCCATATCCCCTCTCCCACTCATTTCACTTCCTCTTACTGCTATGTCAATTCTTATAAAGTAAAACATTTCATTGCAGCTGGCACAGTTTCAGATTCCATTATCATCATCATGAGAAGCATGACAGCATGCAGGTAGACTTGGTGCTGGAGAAGAAGCTGAGAGTTCTACATCTTGATCTTCAGGCAACAGAAGGAGAATGCATTCCACACTGGACATAGCTTGAGCAGGTAAGACCTCACAGTCCCGCTCCCTACAGTGACATGCTTTCTCTAACAATGCCACAACTACTCTAATAAGGTTACACTTCCTAATAGTGCCACTTTCTATGGGCCAACATTCAAATACATGAGTGGTAGTTATTCCTATTCTAACCTCCAAAGCAAACATCTGGAGTCAGATCAATATATTTGTCTTTGGTACTTGTAACTAATGTCTCCAAGGATTGCTTCCTTCAACATTTCTCCTCTGACAGCACTCCACTCCTGGAGCCTCCATTTTGTGCCAAAAGCTTTTGGCTTCCACGTTTCTGACCCTTCTAGTGGAAAACATATTGTTTCTAAAATAATCAGAAACAGAGATGCTCTTGGTTGGCCTCACAGAATTCATAACCACAGGTAGTTAGGAGCTTTATAGTCTTGGATTCCACTGAAAGGAGAAAAAAAAAACTAGGCCTTTAATTGGTTGATTTTTCTATTACAAACTTAAATCCTAAGTTATCTGAAATTGGGTTTTCTAGTATCAGCCTTGCCTTAGGTAAATGGAGAGAATAAATTTCAAAATTGTGTTATTCATTTAAAAAGTCATCAATACTTGGGTAAGTCTTAAGGGGAATTTAAAAAGAAAAAAAAGCATTACTCATTTCTTAGTTTGAAGTAACATAAATTAGATCAGAGACATCAAATAATTAAATCACACATGGCACAAAGGAGTATGTTTTGAAGCTGAGAAATCCACAGAAGGTATGCACAATTCCTGAAAGGACTTATTCTGTTCACACGTGAAAATATAAAGTCAGTCAACTACAGACTCTGTACTGCCTATTACCCTTGCAGTATGCCAGAGAGTTTGTTGTTGTTGTTGTTGTTGATGGTGGTGTTTGTTTGTTTGTTTTACAATGGTATGGTACATATTCTCTGGTATTTGATATGTCAAGGGCTATTAGAAGTTTCAATATCAGAGAAATATGCTCCTATCCATTCCCTTCATTCTCTCCTTTAGATGCCAGGATGACTGAAGATCATTCATGCCCTGGTTTACCTGGTAATACCTCCAGATATAGCATTGTACTAAACACTAGATGATAGTGATCAGTCTTAATATCTTCATTGATTTCCTATCTGCCTCCCTGTTTTTTTCTTTCAGTATTTAATAATGAATACTAAAAGAATATACTCAGATATTTCAGTCAAATATAGCATCCCATAAAGAATTGTCATACTTTATACAAATAGTCACCTAAACAAGTGTTGCGCTCTCTACCTTTCAATGAGCTCAATCATGAGCAGTAAAATCTAGAATTTCACAGGTTTCAATTCATCTAGTCTTACTTGATTTCCTCCAGAAATGTTAAGCATGATTCTTGACTATATAAAAAATAAACAAACAAGCAAACAAAACAGTTGAGGTATAACTGAGGCTCAAATTTGAAATTTGAAATGATAAAGGACATGCTTAGATTGGAAATAGGTTCCTTTAGGTCCCCACCCTTCATGTTATGATGCTTAGAGACTTTCATATTTTTGCTGGAGTAGGGGGCAACTGAGTTGGAAATTCAAAAAAGGAAGTCCCACATTATTTTAGAGCCATATCCTTCTGACTTAACCCCATGGGACCAAAAAAGAAAAGAGAAAGAAGACCCTCATTCTATACAAGGTCCAGGTCACTGTTAGATCAGGTACCAAACATCTGCACTTTCTCCTACAGACTTAACCTATGGTCAGGAATCTGGATGCCAGATAACCTTGAGGGAAGAGAGTTTCACATGGCTCAGCATTTCCAATACCAACTTTTCATTTTTTCCTTAGCTATCCAGGTAGCAACATCATCACTAATAAGCCTATATCATGAACCAAAAAGATCTTTCAAAGTACTATGATGATTCTGTCCTGCTTTCAAGGACTTACCATCTTTAAAAAGTATACTTGGTGCTTCATTCTTCCCCTAATTCTACTGCCTTTATTCAGTTTTGTGTTTACACTTAAGCTATTGAAACCAATCTAAGAGCAAGAATCCACTTCCCAATTTCATTAATATTCATATCCTTCAAGACATACTCACAGGATTGATGTCAAAAGTAAAGATCTTTATGAGGCAACATAAATAGCTCTATAAATTAACAACATTCTATTTACTAAAGATGCTTTTAATCTTTTTAAAAATTCATATAAATTCAAAGGCAATTAAAGATGCATGCTGAATAACATCATTTTTGTAGTATTACAACCCAGTATGGGTAACAAACAACTGGGAAGCAGGCAAATCTCTAAGAAGTTCTTAGATATTTAACTCAATTAAAATTACCCCAGATTAAAAAAAAATGAAGTACAAAGCTAAGCAGAGAATTCTCAACAAAAGAAGCTCAAATGGCCAAGAAGTACCTAAAGAGAAGTTCAAAGTCCTTAGTCATCAGGGAAATGCAATTCAAAACCATGATGAGATTCCACCTTACACCTATCAGAATGACTAATATCAAAACTCAAGGGACAGCATATGCTGGTAAGTTATGGAACAAGAGGAACATTCCTCCACTCCTAGTGTGAGTGCAAACATGCACAAATACTCTGAAAATCAATTTGGTGGTTTCTTCAAAAACTGGAAATAGTTCTACCTGAAGACCCAGCTATACCACTCCTGGGCATATACTGAAACATGTTCCACCATCCCACAAAGACACTTGCTCAACTATGTTCATAGCAGCTTTATTCATAATACCCAGAAACTAGAAACAAGTACCTCAACTAAAGAACCGATAAAAATAATGTGATCCATTTATTATTGGAATATTACTCAACCATTAAAAACAAGGATATTATTAATTTCACAGGCAAATGGTTAGGACTAGAAAATATCATCCGTGTGAGGTAGCTCAGAACCAAAAAGACATGCATGGTATGTACTCATTTCTAAGTGGAGTATTAGCCATAAGGTACAGGATAACCATGCTATAATCAACAGGTGCAAAGAAGCAAATAACAGCGAGTGACCAAGGGAATATAGTTGAATATTCCTCAGAATGGAAAACCAAATAGATATTAGAGGTCAATGGAAGGAGGGAACAGGGTGGAAGAGGCAACTCTCGCTAGCTTCCATAGACCCTCTGGTTCTCTTGGAAATATGGATCCTGCAGTGGCTACTCCCTGTAGCCAGGTGGTAAAGGGATAAGGACAACAACTTACCCACAAAACCTTTGACCCAAAGTGTGTCCTGCCTACAAAATGTTCAGGGACAAAGATGGAGACCGAGAGAATGGCCAACTAGTGACTGCTCCAAATTGAGACCCATCCCATGGGCAAGAATCAATCCCTGTCACTATTTATGATACTGTTATGCTTGCAGATGGGAATCTAACATCACTGTCCTCTGAGCAGCTTTGCCCAGCAGCCAATAGGAAGAGATGCAGAGACTCACACCCAAACATTAGATGGAGCTTGGGAGCCTTGACTGAAGACTTGGGAGACAGATTGAAGGACCAGTAGAAGACAGGAACTTGACAGGAAGATCAACAGATTTAACTAACCTGGACCCCTGGGGACTCCCAGAGACTGAATCACCAACCAGAGCTAGCACAGGCTGGATCTAGTCCCCCTGCACATATGTAGTAGATGAGAAGCTTGGTTTACATGCAGGTCTTCCAATAATTGGACCTGGGGCTGCCCCTGAGCTTGTTGCCTGCCTACCTATGGGTTCCGTACCCCTAAGTGGATTACCCTGTCTGGCATCAGTGTACTTAGAGTCAAGGAATGCTTGCTTGCTTTTCTAGTTCTCTAACAGATAACATACTCGTGGTGGCACTTAGAGCTTCTGCTTCTCCCAGTCAAGTTTTAAAGTCTTTTGAAGACTTAAAAGTATCTTGACTTTATTAAACTTTCAGGAAATAAATTATTTTGGGAGGGGAGTAAGGAACATGGAGTGTGAGACCTTAAGGAATTATTGAGATGTTAAAAGAAACAGACATTATTCAACTATTACTGCAGCAAATTAATTAAATTTATGCTGGTCTCACCATACAATGATCCTCAGTTCTCAACTCTAACTTAGCTCATGTCTTAGGGTTTCTATCACTGTGACAAAACACTATAATCAAATAAACAAGTTGGGAAGGAAGAGGTTTATTCGACTTACACTGACATATTGTTGTTTATCATAAAGGAAGTCAGGACAGAATCTCAAATGGCAAGAACATGAAGACAGGAGCTGATGAAGTGGCTGTGGAAGGGTACTGCTTACTGACTTGCTCTCTATGGCTTGCTCAGCCTGCTTTCTTACTGAATCCAGAACCTCAAGGCCAGTGATGGCACCACCCACAGTGGACTGGGCCCTTCCCCATTAATCACTAATTAAGAAAATTAATACCTACCTATGTATAGCCCAAGCATATTCAGGCACTTTTTTTTTTCAATTGAAGTTCCATTCTCTCCAGTGACTCTAGATTGTGTCAAAATGACATAAAACTAACCAGCACAGTTGAGCACCTGTCAACAACTTGATACACAAACATTAAACCACAACCTACCTTCCTTCGTTCCTTCGTTCCTTCGTTCCTTCGTTCCTTCGTTCCTTCCTTCCTTCCTTCCTTCCTTCCTTCCTTCCTTCCTTCCTTCCTTCCTTCTTTCTTTCTTTTCTTTCTTTCTATTATTAATCATTTTTATCCCTTTACATTTCATATGATCCTCTTCCCAGATTCCTCTTCACAAATGCTCCATCCCATTCCCCTTCTCCTTTGCTTCTATGAGGGTGCTCCTCCACCCGCTCATCCACTCACATTTCAGCTCCTTCATTCCTGCCCATACCCCTTCCTTTGGGGTCTCTGGGGTTGATTCCAAAGTTTGGCTGTTAGTATCTGCATCTGTATTAGTCAGATGCTGGCGGAACCTCTCAGGCTCCTGTCAACAAGTGCTTCATGACATCAGCAATTGTGTCAGGGTTTGGTATCTACAAATGTGATTCATCCTGATTGAGGTGGTCTCTGGGTGGCCTTTCCTTCAGTCTCTGCTACATTTTTTGTCCCTGTCTTTCCTTTGGGCAGGGACATTTCTGGGTTAACAATTCTGAGCTTGGTGGATAGCCCCATTCCTCAACTGGGGGCCATGCCTATCTACTGGAGACTGCCTCTACAGATTCTACCTCCCCTTTGTTGGGTATTTCAGCTAATGTCCTGGGATCATCTTGCTTCTCTGGCATCTGGAACTTTCTACTGGTTACCCCCAGTTCCCCTTGCCCCATTGATACATATTTCTACCCAATTTTCTGACCCTCCGTACTTGTCTCCTGTCCCTTCCTTTACCTGGTCCTGTCCCCACCTATTTTCCCTCCCCCTCCTTTCTCCCTCCTAGATCCCTCTCTTGCTTTACCTCATGTGATTATTTTGTTCCCCCTTCTATGTAGCATCCATACTTTGGTCTTCTTTCTCCTTAAGCTTCATATGGTTTATGGGTTATGTCATAGATATTCTGAGCTTTTGGGCTAATATCCACTTATATATACAATGTGTGTTCTTTTGTGAATGGGTTACTTCTCTGGGGTGATATTTTCTAGTTCTGTCCTTCTGCCTGTGAATTTCATGAAGCATTTGATCTTAATAGCTGAGTAAATTGTACAAATGTACCATATTTCTGTGTCCATTCTCTGTTGAGGTACATCAGGGCTACTTCCAGATTCTGGCTATTATACATAAATAAGGCTGCTATAAACATGATGGAGCATGTGTCCTTGTTATATGTTGGAGCATCTTCTGGGTATATAGCCAGTTGTAGAATAGCTAAGTAGATTTATTTCCAGTTTTCTGAAGAACTGCCAGATTGTTTTTCAAAGTTCTTTAACCAGCTTGCATTCATCAGCAATGGAAGAGTGCTCCTCAATCTCCATCAATGATGCTAACCAGCATCTGCCATATTTTATTATTCTCTCTCTCTCTCTCTCTCTCTCTCTCTCTCTCTCTCTCTCTCTCTCTCTCTCTCTCTCTCCATTTCAAATGTTACCCCTTTCCTGGTTTCTGGCCCACCTGGAAAAACCCTATCACATCCTCCCTCTGCCTGCTTCTATGAGCGTGTTCCTCCATTTACCCACCCACTCCCACCTTCCTGCCATGGATTCCCCTACACTGGGGCATCTATAGAGCTTTCATAGGATTAAGGACCTCTCCTCCCATTGAATTTACTGGTTTTGATCTTAGCCATTCTGACTGGTGTAAAGTGGAATTTCAGGGTCATTTTGATTTGCATTTCCCTGATGACTAAAGGATTTTGAACAGGATTCTGAGCCATTTGAGATTCCTCAGTTCAGAATTTTTATTCAGCTCTGTATCTTATTTTTACTAGGGTTATTTGGTCCTCTGGAGTCTAACTTTTTGAGTTCTTTGCATATCTTGGATATTACCTTTTATCAAATGTAGGGTTGGTAAAAATATTTTCCCAATCTGAAGATTGCCATTTGTCCTACTGACAGTGCCCTCTGCCTTAGAAAAGCTTTTCAATTTTATAGGGTGTCACTTGTCAATTGTAGATCATAGAGCATGAGCCACTGGTGTTCCATTCAGGAAAAGTTCCCCTGTACCAATGTGTTTGTGGTTCTTTCCACTTTCTCTTCTATTAGGTTATTATTGTATCTGGTTTTATGTGAAGGTCCTTGATCCACTTGGACTTGAGCTTTGTACAAGGAGATAAGAATGGATCAATTTGCATTCTTCTACATGCTGAACTCTAGTTGAACCAGCACCATTTGTTGAAAATGCTATCTTTTTTCCTCTGGGTGGTTTTGGCTCCTTTGTCAAAGATCATGTGATCATAGGTGTGTGGGTTTATTTCTGGATCTTCAATTCTATTCCATTGATCTACTTGTTCGTCTCTGTACCAATACCATGTGTTGTTTATCACTATTGCTCTGTAGTACAGCTTGAGATCAGGGATGGTGATTCCCTAAGAATTTCTTTTATTGTTGAGAATAGTTTTAGCTATTCTGGTTTTGTTTTTTTTTTGTTTGTTTGTTTGGTTGGTTGGTTGTTATTGTTGTTGTTGTTATTGTTGTTGTTGTTACCAGGTGAGTTTGAGAGTTGCTTTTTCTACCTCTGTGAAGAATTGACTTGGAATTTTTATGGGGATTACACTGAATCTGTAGATGGCTTTTGGAAAGATGGCCATTTTTACTATATTAATCCTGCTGATCCATGAGCATGAAAGATCTTTCCATCTGCTAAGGACTTCTTCAATCTCTTTCTTCAAAGATTTGAAGTTCTTGTCTTATGGTTCTTTCACTTCCTTGAATAAAGTCACACCAAGATATATTATATTCTTTGTGATAATTGTGAGGGGAGTCATTTTCCTACTTTCTTTTTTTTTTCAATTTTTATTAGATATTTTCTTCATTTACATTTCAAATGCTATCCCGAAAGTCCCCTATATGCTCCCCCTGCCCTGCTCCCATACCCACTCACTCCTACTTCTTGGCCCTGGCATTCCCCTGTACTGGGGCATATAAACTTTGCAAGACCAAAGGGCCTCTCTTCCCAGTGATGGCCGAATAGGCCATCTTCTGCTACATATGCAGCTAGAGACATGAGCTCTGGGGGTGCTGGTTAGTTCATATTGTTGTTCCACCTATAGGGTTGCACACCCCTTCAGCTCATTGGGTACTTCCTCTAGCTCCTCCACTGGGGACCCAGTGTTCTATCCAATAGCTGACTGTGAGCATCCACTTCCATATTTGCCAGCCACTGGCATAGCCTCACAAGAGACAGGTATATCAGGGTCCTTTCAGTAAAATTATGCTGGAATATGCAATAGTGTCTGAGTTTGGTGGATGATTCAGGGATGGATCCCCAGGTGGGGAAGTCTCTGGATGGTCCATCCTTTCATCTTAGCTCCAAACTTTGTCTCTGTAACTCCTTCAATGGGTATTTTGTTCCATATACTAAGGAGGAATGAAGTATCAACGCGTTGGTCTTCCTTCTTCCTGATTTTCTTGTGTTTTGCAAATTTTATTTTGGGTATTCTAACTTTCTGGGCTAATATCCACTTATCAGTGAATGAAAATCTGGTCCAGTCAGTTTGACAGGCCAAGAGGCCTGGAAGCCACTCACGAGGCAGAGAGTTTCACGGAAACTCACCTCCTGGAGTCTGGCGTTCTCTTTAACCTATATACTCATATTCTATTCCCACGTTTGTCTGGTGTATGGATCCACGTGCTCTCTTTTTGTATTATCTTATTATAAGTGCTTTTTAAGATTGAATTCTGACATAGATAAGCCTTCACCAGTGTTCCAAAGTCCTAGAATGTCCTTGAGTAGACCATGGGCTTGGAATTCAGTAAGAATGTTGCCTATTCAGTGACATTCAGAATTGCCTCTGGTATTACACTATCACTTTGAACAAAAGCTAAGTCACTGCCCTACACAGGAATTTACCTTCATCTAGGAAGGGGGAAGTTTGATACCTAAGGAGGAACCAGAATAGATACTTAGAACTATAGATAGCTGAGTTACACCCATACACACATATTTACAATGGCCTAGGGGGAAGGTGGACTATACAATAGACTAAAATAGGAACTATGGCAAGGGCATGAAGCCCTTGACCCTGGCTTCTAAGATTAAGTGAACTTTAGGTGGAGCTCTTTTTGATCCCAGTTGTTAATAATGAATTCTATCCCAGGTGGTTCCTGTTAGATCTTCTGTGTTTGTATTCCTCTGTTTTGTATAAGAATCCAGTAACCTCTTTGTACCTTGCTGGTGTGTCACCCAACTTCCCTATTTTCTTCTGTATAAGAAGTTTGATGCTCAATTTGACAAATTACATTCAGATTCTACACAACCTCTCCTGTGTGCATCTGTCTGTCATTCCAGCCCACGCTTTGCCCACCTGGCCCAGAGACCCGTTCCATGCAGACAAAGGGTCCAAGAGGGTCTGCGGCAGATTTCTTTTGTGATTGGGTTACCTCACACAGGATGATATCCTCCAGATACATCCATTTGCCTAAGAATTTCATAAATTCATTGTTTCCATAGCTGAGTAGTATTCTGTTATGCAAATGTACCACATTTTCTGTATCTATTCCTCTGTTGAGGGACATCTGAGTTCTTTCTAGCTTCTGGCTATTCTAAATAATGCTGCTACAAACATAGTGGTGCATGGGTCCTTATTACCAGTTGGAACATCTTCTGGGTATATGCCCAGGAGAGGTATTGCTTGATCTTCTGGTAGTACTATGTCCAATATTCTGAGGAACCACCAGAATGATTTCCAGAGTGGTTGTACAAGCCTGCAATCCCACCAGCAATGGAGGAGTGTTATTTCTCAACATCCTCGCCAGCATCTGCTGTCACCTGAATTTTTGATCTTAGACATTCTGATTGGTGTGAGGTGGAATCTCAGGGTTGTTTTGATTTGCATTTCCCTGATGATTAAGGATGTTGAACATTTTTTGAAGTACTCAGCCTTTCAGTATTCCTCTTTTAGAATTCTTTGTTTAGCTCTGTACCCCATATTTAATGGGGTTATTGAAATTTCTGGAGTCCAGTTTCTTGAGCTCTTTGTATATATAGGATATTAGTTTCTTTTCAGATTTAGGATTGGTAAAAATTCTTTCCCAATCTGGTGGTGGCCTTTTTGTCTTATTGACAATATCTTTTGCCTTACAGAAGCTTTGCAATTTTATGAGGTCCCATTTGCCGATTTTTGATTGTACAGCACAAGCCATTGTTGTTTTGTTTAGGAATTTTTTCCACTGTGCCCATATCTTCAAGGCTTTCCCCCACTTTCTCCTCTATAAATTACAGTGTCTCTGGTTTTATGTGGAGTTCTTTGATCTACTTAGACTTGAGCTTTACACAAGGAGCTAAGAATGGATCAATTTGCATTCTTCTACATAACAGCCAAAATCAAGAACACATTAAAACGATCATCAAACATGATTAAGTATGCTTCATTCCAGGGATGCAGGTATGGTTTAATATATGGAAATCTAATTTTGTAATCCACTATATAAACAAACTCAAGACAAAAATCACATGATCATCTTGTTAGGTGCTTAGAAAGCATTTGACAAAGTCAAGACAAAAATCACAGGATTATCTCATTAGATTCGGAGAAAGCATTTGACAAAATCCAACACCCATTCATGATATAAGTCATGGAAAGATCAGGAATTCAAGGCCCTTATCTAACATAATAATAGCAATATACAGCAATCCAGTAGCCAACATCAAAGTAAATGGAGAGAAGCTGGAAGCAATCCCACAAAACTCAGGGACTAGACAAGGCTGCCCACTTTCTCCCTACCTATTCATATAGTACTAGAAGTCCTAGCCAGAGCAATTGGACAACAAAAGGAGATCAAGAGGATACAAATTGGAAAGGAAGAAGTCAAAATATCACTATTTGCAGATAATATGATAGTATATATAAGTGACCCTAATAATTCCACCAGAGAAATCCTAAACCTGATAAACAGTTTTCAGCACAGTAGCTGAATATAAAATTAACTCAAACAAATCAGTGGCCTTTCTCTACACAAAGGATAAACAGGATGAGAAACAAATTAGGGAAACAACACCCATTACAATAGTCACAAATAATATAAAATACCTTGGTGTGACTCTAACTAAGGAAGTGAAAGATCTGTATGACAAGAACTTCAAGTCTCTGAAGAAAGAAATTGAAGAGGATCTCAGAAGATGAAAAGATCTCCCATGCTCATGGGTTGGCAGGATTAATACAGTAAAAGTGGGTATCTTGCCAAAAGCTATCTCCAGATTCAATGCAATCCCCATCAAAATTCCAACTCAATTCTTCACTGTGTTAGAAAGAGCAATTTGCAAATTCATCTGAAATAACAAAAACCTAGGATAGCAAAAACTATTTTCAACAATAAAAGAACCCCTGGTGGAATCACCATGCCTGACCTCAAGCTGTTCTACAGAGCAATTGTGATAAAACCTACATGGTACTGGTACAGCAAAAGACAGGCAGATCAATGGAATACAATTGAAGACCCAGAAATGACCCCACATACCTATGGTCACTTGATCTTTGACAAGGGAGCTAAAACCACCCAGTGGGAAAAAAAAAAACAGCATTTTCAACAAATGGTTCTGGCACAACTGGCAGCTATCATTTTCCTACTTTCTTTCTCAGCCTTTTTATCCTTTGAGTAGAGGAAGGAAGCTGATTTGTTTGAGGTAATTTTATATCCAGCCACTTTGTTGAAATGGTTTCTGCTGTAAGAATTCCCTGGTGGAATTTTAGTGGTCAGTTATGTATAGTATTATATTATCTGCAAATAGTGATATCTTGACTTCTTTCTTTCAATTTGTTTCTCTTTGACCTCCATTCATTGTCTAATTGCTCTGGCTAGAACTCCCAGTACCATATTGAATAGGTAGAGAGAGATTAGGCAGCCTTGTCTTTCCCTGATTTTAGTGGGATTACTTCAAATTTCTCTCCTTTTAGTTTGATGTTGGCTAATGGTTTGCTGCATATTGATTTTGTTATGTTTATGTATGTGCCCCGAATTTCTGATCTATCCAAGACTTTTAACATGAAGAGGTGTTCTATTTTGTCAAAAACTTTTCAACGTCTAATGAGATGATCATGTGGTATTGTTCTTTGAGTTTGTTTATAGAGTTGATTACATTAATGGAGTCCTTGTATTGAACCATCACTGCTTCTCTGGGATAAAACTTACTTGTTCATGGTGAATGATGGTTTTGCTATGTTCTTGGATTTGGTTTGCTAGAATTTTATTATTTTTGCATCAATATTCATAAGGATAATTGATCTCATATTCTCTTTATTTGTTGGGTCTTTGTGTGATTTAGAATACATGACCCAATAAAGAACAATTTAAAAATAGATCAATTAAAAATAGAAACATTTACATTGTAAGTGTAAGTGTATTTTATTATAATAAATGTATTATATATTATAGGATATATATAGAGAGAGGGAGAGAGAGAGAGAGAGAAGGGAAGGAGAAACATAGTGGCAGTCAAATCTGATGGCTCAGCACTTATCACTAAGTTTAAAAACCTAAATTTGCTCCTCAAGACCAACATGGTAGAGAAGAGAACTAACTTCAGCACTGTATCTCCATTTTCACACACATGCTTACATACACATATATGCACACACAGAAACTTGTATACACATGCATATACAAACATACACACACAAAGAAATTAATAAAATAAAAAGCAATAATAAAAATCATGGCAGGATGCTAAGTGTCATTTGTCAATAGTAAAATGCAAAGCAAGACCACAGTGAGTTACTGTTAGGTAACTATAAGCAACCAGATAAATGTTGTATGTACATGGAGCAATTATACATTTTTAGTTAGAATATAAAAGGTGCAATTTTCAGAGAATAGTTTTGATGTGCTTCAGTAAAGTAAATCTAGAGCTATTAAATGTCCCATAAATTCTTCTTCTTGTTATATAAACAATATTAATGACAACATATTCACACAAACTTGTGCATAATTGTATATAATGGTGTTATTTAAGATAGGGAAAAGTGGAAACAGCAAAAAAGATGACACTGATTGATAAAGAAAACTAAAATAAAATACCTTTTCTCAACAAAATGTAGCACTTACATGTGCTACAATGCAGATGACATAAAAACATAATGCTGAGTAAAACATGTCAGTCACAAAAGACCAAAGAATGTATGTTCCATCTTTGTACCATTTCCAGAATGGTAAAATACACAAAGACTGAATGCAGGATAGTGTTTTCCTGGGTCTTGGGACTGCTGTTAGAGGGGTAAACGTAACTGCATTATGTGGTCTGAGGGAGACAGCAATGAAATATTGAACATCCAGACTGTGTTCTACAGTCCAATTGTTCTAGAATTATTCTGAAAAATTTTGTGAATATACTAAAAATAATTACATGTATATTTCTAGTTGATAGATATTATAGTGCATGAATTTTTAAAAATGATTTTTTTAGTAAACTGATACATTTCTACTGGGTCCTGGCATAGGAGAAAGTAAAAAGAATACAAAATATTTTTTCTACCACAGTAAATTAATCTATGAATACTTTCAAGTTTTATTGTTTGGGAACAATAATTAATTGGCTATATATTCCATATCCACTAACTATATTGCTGGATAAAACTGGAGCCAGGGTACTGATACTATGTTATTGAAAGTCATTATGCATAGCTTCTTTCTGAAAAGAAATGGAAGAGATAGAAAAAGAAAAGAAAGAAGAAAGCAGATATCAATTGTATAAAGATTACAGGAGGGCTGGACTCTGGGTACAATGGAAGAGCACTTACTTAGCAAGTTTGAAGCCCCAGCATCACAGAAAACAGTTATTAGGGGCACATACCTATAACCCCCAGCACTTGGGAGGTAGAATAAGAAGATCACAAGTTCAAAGTCACTCTTTGATATATAGTGAATTCAAAACTAACCCAGGTTACATGAAATCCAAGTGTTTATTTAAAACAACTTAAAGGGAGGGAAGGAGGAAAAGAGAGAAGGGATTAAGTTAAAGAGTAAAGCCAATTAAAAATCACAGTACCTCCTGGTGGAGTCCCAATGCTGCTGCCAAGACCTAGAATAGCCATCTTGTGAATTCGAGGCACAAGCATCACTGCAGATTCTTCTCCCCTCTCCCAGTGGGGTATTCTGACCTGCTCCAGGTGAACATTTTCTAGTCCATCTTGCTGCAGGTTTTGGTACATGATTTGGATAGCTTTCTCTAGGTTCTTAGAGCCACTCAGTCTGGGTCCAACAGTATCAACTAGAAGTCCCAAACGCTCATAGGACCGGTTCTGGTATTTACCATAAACAGCAAGGTTGATAATTGCTTTAGCAACATCTTCATAGTTGGCTATTTCTTCTTTTATTTCTTGAAATGTTCGCTGAGAAACACTATTCTTGAATATAGCTTTACCAGAGCCCAAGGCTAAAAGGTGGACAATGAACAGGAAGAAAAGGGACCTCATTGTTCCTAGTTGCTTTTCTTCCTGAAAGAAATAAATAAGAAACAAGTTTTAGGAAAAAAAAAAAAAAAACTCACAGGCATCTGCCCATAACACATGGCCTGCTTTCCTTGTCCTCTTCCTTTTCCAGCCATTGTCCAACTTCCCCCATCATATTCAACAATTGAGTTCCTATGAATAGACAGGCCAAAGAACACTCACCCTTACTAACACCGTGATATGTATCAAATATGTAGAGTCACTTGTTATCTAGGATATTGTTATTAAAAGACAGAGAGAGGGGGCGGAGGGAGATAGACAAACAGATAGAGAGCTACAAAGAGGACAGGGAGGAGGGGGAAGAAAACGCATTGGTCAAAGTGATGCTTGCTGCATGTCCCCCTTAATGGAACTCTAGCAAACTGGGTGGCCACCTTCCCTCTGCTCAAATAGGCTCTTTCTTCTTTGCCTGGAAAACTTGACTTTTGAGGTTATCTCAGATGTATTTTTTTCACTAATATCATTTCCACTAAAGATACCTAATTCTTTTTAAACAATATTTATTGAATATCAGGTATATTCCAGGAACTGTGATATACTTTTAGAAGCAGAGAACTAAAACAAATGCAAAAACAAAGATGAGGATTTGTTATTCTTCAACTCTATGTTATACATTATCTACAGGTTAATAATAAAAACAGTGCAACACATTTATTTCATTATTGTTATGTATCAGATGCTGTTCTATGTACACTGCTCTTGTTATTACATTTAATCCTCACAGTAACTCAGCTTCATGAGGCAGACTCTTATGACATTTGCTTTAATAAATAAGGAACAACTGGAGCACTAGCACAGAGAGATTAAGGAACTGGAAATATATAATATTTTTTCCAGTTCTAAGCTCTATGTTAAACAGTACTACTCATTTAGCACTGCAGAAAGTTAAAGTCCATGATAAATAACACAGGTAAGTATGTGTAGTGCTGCACAGTTTAGGACCCAATAGTCTCATGGGTTCAGTTTAAGTAAATTAACATTAAGCAGAATTTAAAATTCAATTCTTCATTTTTTTCTGACATATTTCAAGTACTCAGTAGGCACATGTGACTAGTGGCTGCCACCCCACACAATTCAAACAGAATGATTGTCATAGCAGAAAGCTTGGATAATATCAAGTCAGACAATTTTTAAATTGTGTAGACATTGTGGCTCAACTACCTCTTCCAATAGAATTGTCATCAAGAGAGTTATTGGGAAGAGAGACTTTAAGTTTAAGTCTTAACTTAAAACTTCTACCCTTCTGAATGAACCAAAAGTTGACATCACAGAGTGAACTCATCATAACCTCTTCTGGTCTCTCTTTAACCCCTTCTCCTGTCCTTTTGCAATATGATATGTTATGATAATGTTATGAAAGGATAAGAAATCCTCTATCACACTATGGGGGACTTTTGGGATAGCATTGGAAATGTAATTGAGGAAAATATGTAATAAAAATATTAAAAATCAAAAAAAAAAAAAAAAAGAAATCCTCTATCAGGTTTTCCAGTCTCCCAATCAGTAATCCTATATATTTCTGTTTACTATTAATTACATAGTCTGTGATATCCTCTTATGAAAAACAAAATAGACAAAGACAAGATTATCTTCTCTTTTTTCTTTTTTTGTATTTTTTATTTAGGTATTTTCTTCATTTACATTTCAAATGCTATCCCAAAAGTCCTCCAGGCCCTGCCCCACCCCCACCCCCTACACACCAACTCCAACTTCTTGGCCCTGGTGTTCCCCTGTACTGAAACATATAAAGTTTGCAAGACCAAGAGGCCTCTCTTCCCAATGATGGCTGACTAGGCCATCTTCTGTTACATATGCAGCTAGAAACATGAGCTCTGGGGATACTGGTTAGTTCATATTGTTGTTCCACCTATAGGGTTGCACACCCCTTTAGATCATTGGGTACTTTCTCTAGTTCCTCCACTGGGGACCCTGTGTTCCATCAAATAGCTGACTGTGAGCATCCACTTCTGTGTTTGTCAGGCACCAGCATAGCCTCACAAGAGACAGGTATATCAGGGTCCTTTCAGCAAAATCATGCTGGAATATGCAATAGTGTCTGCATTTGGTGGATGATTAAGGGATGGCTCCCTGGGTGGGGCAGTCTCTGAATGGTCTATCCTTTCATCTAAGCTCCAAACTTTGTCTCTGTAATGCCTCAAACGGGTATTTTGTTCCATATACTAAGGAGGAATCAACGTGTTGGTCTTCCTTCTCCCGATTTTCTTGTGCTTTGCAAATTGTATCTTGGGTATTCTAACTTTCTGGGCTAATATCCACTTATCAGTGAATGAAAATCAGGTGACTTCTTTTGTGATTGGGTTACCGCACACAGGATGATATCCTCCAGATACAACCATTTGGCCAAGAATTTCATAAGTTCATTGTTATTAATAGCTGAGTAGTACTCCATTCCTCTGTTGAGGGACATCTGGGTTCTTTCCAGCTTCTGGCTATTATAAATAGGGCTGCTATGAACATAGTGGAGCATGTGTCCTTCTTACCGGTTGGGACATCTTCTGGATATATGCCCAGGAGAGGTATTGCAGGATCCTCAGGTAGTACTATGCCCAGTTTTCTGAGGAACTGCCACAGTGATTTCCAGGGCTTGTACAAGCTTGCAATCCCACCAGCAATGGAGGAGTGTTCCTCTTTCTCCACATCCTCACCAGCATCTGATGTCACCTGAATTTTTGATCTTGCCATTCTGACTGGTGTGAGGTGGAATCTCAGGATTGTTTGATTTGCATTTCCCTGATGATTAAGGATGCTGAACATTTTTCAGGTGCTTCTCAGCCATTCAGTATTCCTCAGGTGATATTCTTTGTTTAGCTCTGAGCCCCATTTTTAATGGGGTTATTTGATCTTCTGGAGTCCACCTTCTTCAGTTCTTTATATATATTGAATATTAGTCCCCTATCTGATTTAGGATTGGTAAATATCCTTTCCCAATCTGGTGGTGGCCTTTTTGTCTTATTGACAGTATCTTTCGCCTTACAGAAACTTTGCAATTTTATGAGGTCCTATTTGTCAATTCTTGATCTTATAGCACAAGTTCTATTCAGGAATTTTTCCCCTGTGCCCATATCTTCAAGGCTTTTCCCCACTTTCTCCTCTATAAGTTTCAGTATCTCTGGTTTTATGTGGAGTTCCTTGAACCACTTACATTTGACCTTAGTACAAAGAGATAAGAATGAATCTATTCACATTCTTCTACAGGATAACTGCCAATTGTGCCAGCACCATTTGTTGAAAATGCTGTCTTTTTTTCCACTGGATGGTTTTAGCTACCTTGTCAAATATCAAGTGACCATAGGTGTGTGGGTTTATCTCTGGGTCCTCAATTCTATTTCATTGGTCTACTTGTTTGTCACTATACCAGTACCATAGAGTTTTTATCACAATTGCTCTGTAGTACAGCTTTAGGTGGGCCATGGTGATTCCACCAGAGCTTGTCTTATCATTGAGAAGAGTTTTTGCTATCCTAGGTTTTTTGTTATTTCAGATGAATTTGCAGATTGCCCTTGCTAATTTGTTGAAGAATTGAGTTGGAATTTTGATGGGGATTGCATTGAATCTGTAGATTGATTTTGGCAAGATAGCCATTTTTACTATATTGATCCTGCCAATCTATGAGCATGAGAGATCTTTCCATCTTCTGAGATCTTCTTTGATTTCTTTCTTCAGAGACTTGAAGTTCTTGTCATACAGATCTTTTACTTCCTTAGTTAGAGTCACACCAAGTTATTTTATATTATTTGACTATTATGAAGGGTGCTGTTTCCCTAATTTCTTTCTCAGCCTGTTTTTCCTTTGTGTAGAGAAAGGCCATTGACTTGTTTGAGTTAATTTTATATCCAGCTACTTCACTGAAGCTGTTTATCAGGTTTAGGAGTTCTCTGGTGGAGTTTTTAGAGCCACTTATATGTACTATCATATCATCTGCAAATAGTGATATTTTGACTTCTTCCTTTCCAATTTGTATCCTCTTGATCTCCTTTTGTTGTCGAATTGCTCTAGCTAGGACTTCAAATACTATATTGAATAGATAGGGAGAAAGTGGGCAGTCTAAGACAAGATTTTCAAATCTAATAAAAAAGTGTCTTTATTTCCTTTCATTTATCCTATTCATTGTTACCTTATTTTACAAAAATAGTAGTCTGCAAAACATTCAAAACTCTATAAATTACTCCTATCTACACATGTCTGAAACATAAACTGCTATGCAGATACATTTCAAATGCACCTGACAATATCTTTTTAAAATGGCATCTCTTTAAACTTGCCTTTCCTTACCCCTTCATCTGTCTGTGTGTCTCTCTGTCATGTTCTCCTTCGTTCTCTCCTTCTCACTCTCCTTGTTCCATATATATATATATATATGTGTGTGTGTGTGTGTGTGTGTGTGTGTGCATGTATTCATATATATGTGTGTGTGTGTATGTGTGTGTGTACTCATAAATGAAATAAAATAAATAAATCCAGAAGAAGAAGAAGAAGAAGAAGAAGAAGAAGAAGAAGAAGAAGAAGAAGAAGAAGAAGAAGAAGAAGAAGAAGAAGAAGAAGGAGAAACACTTGCGAGTCCAGCCTGGTCTACACATTGAGTTCCAGGACAACCAGGGCTACACAGAGAAAGCCTGTTTCGAAAACCAAAGGAAGGAAGGAAGCAAGCAACCAAACAAGCAAGCAAGAGCTTGCCAAGACAACTCAGTGGGCATTGGAGACTCCTCAGGCACAAGCCTTTTATCCTAGCACATGGGAGGATATATATATATATATATATATATATATATATATATATATATATATATATAATTTTGTAGACAAACATTATTTGAACTGTAGGTAGTCCAAGCTGAGGTACTTTTTATTTTGTAAGTGCAGAATGAACTACTATTTTTATTTAAGGATGTAAATGTGAAACAAAAGTATTCCAGATATATTGGATTACTTTAAATATATAATTAACTTCAATCATTTGTTTTTACTCCTTGATGTAGCATTTAGAAAAACTAAATCTATTTCTCCTTATTGTAATCAACAATTCATTTGGTTTTATATTGTTCTTCAAATTTCCAGTTCTTTCAAAACTTAGGGTTGATACTTACTTTCATTCTAATACATTTCAAGTCTCTTCTCCCAGCCCTATGCCCACCTACACTCACTCTTTAATGAGAATGTTTTAAAAATAGCATCCCATGAAGCCATGCTCAACCAAGCCTCTGAGCTGTTTACCATCTGTGTTTCCATCATAACTAATGTTAACAGCTATGTGTGTATATAAATCTGTCTCCCCAAACTCAAAATGCAGTGAGATAAATGATCAATCACTGTACTTTCAATTGCAGTATCAAGTATAGTCACTCAGGATCTTTTCATTTAAGGAATAAATAAGCCATTAATCTCTTAAGGTCTTAGCTTCCTTAGAGTATGGAAGTAGCCTTCCCTCCTTCACAAACAATCTACAAGAATAAAAACTTGCTATAATATTTAATCATTGTGAAAATTATGACAACTCTGCATTGTAGCTGACTTTCTTATAAGAATGATTATCACAAGGTTAAATTTTGTTAAATAATGAAAATATTTCACTAGACTATATATTTTTAGAAAAGGTTCACTAATTCCCTAACTATGGATCTAGACTACAAAGGAGAAGGAAGCTGAGCAGCAGCATGCATTTATCAGTCTCTCTTCCTGATTGTGACAGTGACCACTGGCTTCAAGCTTCTGGCACTTTCACTTTTCCACCATGATGGACTTTACCCTCAAACTATCAAAAACTATAACTTTCCCTTAAGTTGCTTTTAGGTCCTAACTCCTTCTATCAATTCATTTGACAAAAGTTTACTGAACCACTATAAACTGGAGACTAACTATAAGAGACAGTACTAAAGAACTGGCAAGCATAAAAAGGAACAAAAGAGAAAGCCCTGTAACTGAAGATGTTGCAAGGTTCAAACAAACAAAAGAAGTTTGTACAGTGCTTAAGCTGGGACACAAAAGTAAGCAGGGTTTTGCTGATGGGCACATGGAGAAGATGGAACTGATATTCAATAGGAAACAAATCTGCAAAGGGAGGGAAACTTTACAAAATGTAGCCAGACACAGCAAAGGACTTGACAAACAATGGATAAAGTATAAAGAAAAATACAGAAAACACAGAAGCAACAGAAAGAAAGTATTTCCCAGGAAAACATTCATCATATGAAGTTCCAAACAGATTTAACCAAGGCCCTGGAGGGATGTAGCAGTGGGGGCAATGAATGTGAACATGCATACACCGCCATGAGGTTAGGAAAAAGATCTCCTTAGATCTCCAGTTCACCTAGCCCTTGAGGACAGAGAGTCCACTCAGGACCATATCGGGGCAGGGACAGCATGTAAAATACCTCCAAAATCTCAAAAGAGACATTACTTATTACCTATAGGTTATTCTATAAATTTCTCAGAGGGATGAAATAAAAATGATGTACAAGTAGACAATGTACAAGAATTTATTCATATAAACACTCAACATTTTTTTCATTTAAAATCTCATAGATACTAATAAACTAATTGAGAAAAAAGGGATCAAGAAGTCTTTCATGCAACTATAGAACTACATAAAATGTCTAAATTTAAGCTGCATAATATTTCTAAATGCTCTTTATCTCTATACAAAGAAGACTGAATTGTTCTTTTCCTTGAATTCACACTATAGAAATAGCATATCTTTCAAATGTTAAACAGCTATTTTTACAATGCATTTTGTATCATCTTTGATTTCAGAAAGTTTAAACACACATACATGCATGTATGTGTATTATACAGACACAGTCTCAGGCATATTTGGAGCACTATTTTATATTTTAGAAAAATTTGTTTTGCTTTTTGCATATATTGCCTGCATAAGCCATAGCTATAGTCTCTTTCATAAAAGCAGAAAAAAATCTTATGGATGTCATTTTCTTTACTTTCTAGTCAAATCCAAAAGTAATGTAACATTTCTTGTACTATGAATTATATCCTAATAGTAGATGTATACTTTGAGGAAACAAAGCATAATCTTTTGCTTCTAGTTCTAAATATTTTTTCTTGAAAATTCATTGTTTGAAATTGTCTCGGGTTCTGTTAAAAATTACAAAATGAATATATTAACAAAATAGAAAAGGCAAGGGAGTGGACTGAAAGCTGATAGTAAGATTTAGAAATATACATACGCCCGGGCCACCGTGTGTGCAAATTCAGTGAACAGTCCAAAAGGCCCCCAGAGGACTCTCCATGGCCCAGGTACCCTTGCATGCCCAGGATCTTAGGATCACTAGTGAGTGGAACAAAACATCTGTTCCAAAACAATCGTGAGGGGCATGTGAAAGCAGGAGCAAGGACACAGGAAACCCACCTTGCCAGCAGCTCGGGTTCCTTTTAGTCAGTGCAGCTTTACCTTGGTTTTGAACACACTGGACAGCCCCACAATCCCCAGAGAAGGTACCACTTCCAGGCCCTGGAACATGCCCAGGATCTTAGGATTCTAGGACCCCAGGAGCTCAGTCACACTAGGATCTCAGGGTCTTGAAGGAAGCTTGACTGCCAAGAACTCTGACACACCCAGAATCTGAGGTTAAGAGGATCCCTGAATCATAGGATCACAGAGAAAGCTGGACTCTGAGGAGTTCTGAATCAACCTGGATTACAGGAAGGACAGGCTCAAATCAGATATATTGAGGGCAGTGAGCATTTAGGATAATCAGATGGCAGGAGGCAAGCATAAGAAGAGAAACAACAGAAACCAAGGTTATGTGGCATCATCAGAACTGAACTCTCCCACAATAGCACGTCCTGGATACACCATCACACCAGAAAAACAAGATATGGATCTAAAATCACTTCTCATGATGATGATGGAGGACTAGAAGAAGGAAATAAATTACTCCCTTAAAGAAATATAGGAGAACATATCCAAATAGGTGAAAGAATTGAACAAAACCATCTAGGATCTAAACATGGAAGTAGAAACAAAAAAGAAATCACAAAGGGAGACCACTCCAGACATAGAAACCCTAAGAAAGAAGTCAGGAGCTACAAATGCAAGCATAGCCAATAGACTACAAGAGATAGAAAAAAGAATCTCAGTTGCAGAAAATAACATAGAAAACATTGACACAACAATCAAAGAAAAAGCGAAATGCAAAAGGATCCTGTACTGGCTAATTTTGTGTCAACTTGACACAGCTGGCATTATCACAGAGAAAGGAGCTTCAGTTGAGGAAATGCCTCCATGAGTTCCAACTGTAAGGCATTTTCTCAATTAGTGATCAAGGGGGAAAGGCCCCTTGTGGGTGGTGCCATCTCTCGGCTGGTAGTCTTGGGTTCTATAAGAGAGCAAGCTGAGCAAGCCAGGGGAGGCAAGCCAGTAAAGAACATCCCTCCATGACCTCTGCATCAGCTCCTACTCCCTGACCTGCTTGAGTTCCAGTCCTGACTTCCTTTGGTGATGAATAGCACCATGGAAGTGTAAGCCGAATAAACTCTTTCCTCCCCAACTTGTTTCTTGGTCATGATGTTTGTGCAGGAATAGAAACCCTGACTAAGACAGATCCTAACCCAAAACATCCAGGAAATCCAGGACACAGGAGAAGACCAAACCTAAGAATAATAGGTATAGAGGAGAAGGAAGATTTCCAACTTAAAGGGCCAGTAATATCTTCAACAAAATTATAGAAGAAAACTTCCCCAACCTAAAGAAAGAGATGCCCATGAAAATAAAAGAAGCCTACAGAACTCCAAATAGTTTGGACCAGAAAATAAATTCTTCCCATTAGATAATAATCAACACACCAAATGTACAAAACAAAGAAAGAATATTATAAGCAGTAAGGGAAAAGGTTTAAGGAACATATAAAGGCAGACCTATCAGAATTACACCAGACTTCTCACCAGAGACTATGAAAGCCAGAAGAGCTTGGGCAGATGTCATACAGGCTCTAAGAGAACACAAATGGCAGCCCAGGCTACTATACCCAGCAAAACTCTCAATTACCATAGATGGAGAAACCAAGGTATTCCATGACATGACCAAATTTACACAATATCTTTCCACAAACCCAGCCCTTCAAAGGATAATAAAGAGAAAACTACAACGCAAGGAGGGAAAGTATGCCCTAGAAAAAGCAAGAAAGTAATCCTTCAACAAATCTAAAGAACATAGCCAAATGAACAGAATTCCAACTTTAACAAGAATAACAGGAACCAACAATGACATTGCCTTAATATTTTTTAATAACCATGGACTTAATTCTCCAATAAAAAGACATAGACTAACAGACTGGCCACATAAACAGGACCTGACATTTTGCTGCATACAGGAAACGCACCTCAGGAACAAAGACCGACACTATCTTAGAGTAAAAGGCTGAAAAACAATTTTCCAAGGAAATGGTCCCAATAAACAAGCTGGAGTAGCCATTCTAATATCGAATAAAATCGACTTTCAACTTAATGTTCTCAAAAAAAATATGGAGGGATACTTTTTACTCATCAAATAGAAAATTTACCAGCATGAACTCTCAATTCTGAACATCTATGCTCCAAATGCAAGGGCATCCACATTCATTAAAGAAACTTTGCTAAAAGTCAAAGCACACATTACACCTCACACAATGATAGTGGAAGACTTCAATATGCCACTGTCATCAATGGACAGATCCTGGAAACAAAAACTAAATAAACAAAGACACATTGAAACTAACAGAAGTTATGAAACAAATGTATTTAACAGATATTTATACAGCATTTCAACCTAAAACAAAAGGATATACTTTCTTCTTTGCACCTATGGTACCTTCTCCAAAATTGACCATATAATCGGTCACCAAACAGGCTTGAGCAGATACAAAAATATTGAAATAACCCCATGCACCCTGTCAGATAACCACAGACTAAGGCTTATTTTAAAAAACAACATAAATAATAGAAAGCCAACATTGATGTGTAAGCTAATATCCAATATATATAAAAACTCAAGAAGCTGGACTACAGAAAAATAAAATAACCCTATTAAAAATAGGGTACAGAGCTAAACAAAGAATTATCAACTGAGGAATAAGCTGAGAAGCACTTAAAAAAAATGTTCAACATCCTTAATCATCAGGGAAATGCAAATCAAAACAACCCTGAGATGTCACCTCACACCAGTCAGACTGGCAGATTTTGGCAAGGATGTGAAGAAAGATGAACACTCCTCCATTGCTGGTGGGATTGCAAGCTGGTACAACCACTCTGGAAATCAGTCTGTCTGTTCCTCAGAAAATTGGACATAGTTCTACAGGAAGATCCAGCAATACGTCTCCTTGGCATAGATCCAGAAGATGTTCCAACTGGTAATAAGGACACATGCCCCACTATGTTCATAGAAGCCCTATTTATAATGGCCAGAAGCTGGAAAGAACCCAGATGTCCCTCAACAGAGGAAGGGATACATAAAATGTGGTACATTTACACAATGGAGTACTACTCAGCTATTGAAAACAATGAATTTATAAAATTCTTGGGCAAATGGATGGAGCTAGAGGATATCATCCTGAGTGAGGAACCCAATCACAAAAGAACACACATGATACGCACTCACTGATAAGTGGATATTATCCCAGAAATTTAGTATACCCAAGATACAATTTGCAAAACACATGAAACTCAAGAAGCAATACCAAAGTGTGGATACTTTAGTTCCTTCTTAGAATGGGGAACAAAATACCCATGGAAGGACTTACAGAGACAAAGCTCAGAGCAGAAACTGAAGGAATGACCATCCAGAGACTTCCCTACTCAGGGACCCACCCCATAAACAACTACCAAACCCAGTCACTAGGCAGATGCTAAAAGAGCCTGCTGACAGGAGCCTGATTGAGCTGTCTCCTGTGAGGCTCTGCCAGTGCCTGGCAAATACAGGAGTGGATGCTCACAGTCATCCATTGGACGGAGCACAGGGTCCCCAATGAAGGAGCCAGAGAAATACCCAGGGAGCTGAAGGGGTCTGAAGCCCCATAGGAGGAACATCAATATGAACTTTCCAGTACCCACAGAGCTCCTTTGAACTATACCACCAATCAAAGAAAATACATGTTGGAAGTTGTGGCTCTAGCTATATATGTAGCAGAGGATGGACTACTCAATCATCAATGGGAGGAGAGGCCCTTGGGCCTGTGAAGTCACTATGCCCCAGTATAGGGGAATGCCAGGGTCAAGAATGAGAGTGGGTGGTTTGGGGAGCAGGGGGGAAGGGGAAGAGGATAGGGGATTTTTGGAGGGGAAACTAGGGAAGGGGATAACATTTGAAATGTAAATAAAGAAAATATCTAATAAAAAATCTAAAAAAGGAAAAAAAACCTATACATACAAGGATGGCAACCTATGTAAGAAAAACTTTTGTATGCTTACATAGGTTTTATTGTTTTTTGATAGTTTTTGTCATTGTTTTGTCCTGTGTTGTTTGATTTTGAGGCAAGGTCTTGTGACAGAGCCCTAGAAGGCCAAATAGTCATCATGGATCTGAGGATATTAGGGAATTCACAGCAAACCCACAATAAACCCATTGTCTTAGTTCCCAGATGCTGAGATTACAGGAATGTGTAGCCCACTTGGCAGGGGGTTTTTTAATTTTTTTTATTTTTAATATTAAACTCCTGTGAGCTGAGCATTGAATATAACTCTATCAGCCTTAGAACTACAAAATGGTTTTATATAGATATAAGATAATAGATATTTTCAAGAAATAATTATGCTGTTTTGTTCAAAACTTTACTGCAAGCTGCTGAAACACCAACCATATACCATGTGTAACACTGAAACACTGCTACTACACCCTTGGTGCCTGCCTCTATCACTGATACATTTATCATAGGAACCTATTTCATTTATCTTTTTTTTCTACTGTAGAGTTCATATTTTAAAAATCAGTCATTATAAACAAACTCAAAGACAAAAATCACATGATTCTCTCATTAGATGCTGAAGAAAGCATTTGACAAAATCCAACACCCCTTAATGATAAAAGTCATGGAAAGAACAGGAATTCAAGGCCCATAACCAAACATAATAAAAGCAATATAAAGCAAACCAGTAGCCAACATCAAAGTAAATGGAGAGAAGCTGGAAGCAATCCCACTAAAATCAGTTACTAGATAAGGCTGACCACTTTCTCCCTACCTATTCAATATAGTACTTTAAGTCCTAGCCATAGCAATTTGACAACAAAAGGAGATCAAGGGGATACAAATTGGAAAGGAAGAAGTCAAAATATCACTATTTGCAGATGATATGATAGTATATATAAGTGACCATAAAAATTCCACCAGAGAAATCCTAAGCCTGATAAACAGCTTAAGCGAAGTAGCTGGATATAAAATTAACTCAAACAAATCAGTGGCCTTTCTCTACGCAAAATATAAACAGGATGAGAAACACATTAGGGAAACAAAACCCTTCACAATAGTCACAAATAATATAAAATACCTTGGTGTGACTCTAACTAAGGAAGTGAAAGATGTATATGACAAGAATTTCAAGTCTCTGAAGAAAGAAATTGAAGAAGATCTCAGAAGATGGAAAGATCTCCCATGCTCATGGATTGGCAGGATGAATATAGTAAAAATAGCTATCCTGCCTGTACTGGCTAGATTTGTGTCAACTTGACTCAGCTGGAGTTATCACAGAGAAAGGAGCTTCATTTGAGAAAATGCCTCCATGAGATCCAACTGTAAGGCATCTTTTCAATTAGTGATCAAGGGGGAAAGGCCCCTTGTGGGTGGGACCATCTCTGGGCTGGTAGTATAAGAGAGCAGACTGAGCAAGCCAGGGGAAGCAACCCAGTAAATAACATCCCTCCATGGCCTGTGCATCAGCTCCTGCTTTCTGAACTGCTTGAGTTCCAGTCCTGATTTCCTTTGGTGATGAACAGCAGTAATGGAAGTGTAAGCCGAATAAACCCTTTCCTCCCCAACTTGCTTTTTGGCCATGATGTTTGTGCAGGAATAGAAACCCTGACTAAGACACTGCCAAAAGCAATCTCCAGATTCAATGCAATTCCCATCAAAATTCCAACTCAATTCTTCACTGAGTTAGAAAGGGCAATTTGCAAATTCATCTGGAATAACAAAAAAACCTAGGATAGCAAAAACTATTCTCAACAATAACAGAACCTCTGGGGGAATCACGATTCCTGACCTCAAGCTGTACTACAGAGCAATTGTGATAAAAACTGCACGGTACTGGTATAGCGACAGACAGGTAGATCAATGAAATAGAACTGAAGACCCAGAAATGAACCCACACACCTATGGTCACTTGATCTTTGACAAGGGAGCTAAAACCATCCAGTGGAAAAAAAACAGCATTTTCAACAAATGGTGCTGGCACAACTGGTGGTTATCATGTACAAGAATGAGAATTGATCCATTCTTATCTCCTTGTATAAAGCTCAAGTCTAAGTGGATCAAAGACCTCCACATAAAACCAGAGACACTGAAATTTATAGAGGAGAAAGTGGGGAAAAGCCTCAAAGACATAGGCACAGGGGAAAAATTCCCAAACAGAACAGCAATGACATGTGCTGTAAGGTCAAGAATAGACAAATAGGACCTCATAAAATTGCAAACCTTCTGTAGGGCAAAAGATACTGTCAGTAAGACAAAAAGGCCACCAACAGATTGGGAAAGAATTTTTACCAATCTTAAATCTGATAGGGGACTAATATCCAATATATACAAAGAGCTCAAGAAGCTGAACTCCAAAAATTCAAATAACCCTATGATAAAATGGGGTACAGAGCTAAACAAAGAATTCTCAACTGAGGAATACCGAAGGGCTGAGAAGCACTTGAAAAAAATGTTCAACATCCTTAATCATCAGGGAAATGCAAATCAAAGCAACCCTGTGATGCCACCTCACACCAGTCAGAATGGCTAAAATCAAAAACTCAGGTGACAGCAGATGCTTTCTCCACAGCAAGGATGTGGAGAAAGAACACTCCTCCATTGCTGGTGGGATTGCCAGCTTATACAACCCCTCTGGAAATCAGTCTGGCTGTTCCTCAGAAAAGTGGACATAGTTGTACAGGAAGATCCAGCAATACGTCTCCTTCGCATAGATCCAGAAGATGTTCCAACTGGTAATAAGGACACATGCTCCACTATGTTCATAACAGTCCTATTTATAATGGACAGAAGCTGGAAAGAACCCAGATGTCCCTCAACAGAGGAAGGGATACATAAAATGTGGTACATTTACACAATGGAGTACTACTCGGCTATTAAAAACAATGAATTTATGAAATTCTTGGGCAAATGGATGGAGCTAGAAGATATCATCCTGAGTGAGGTAACCCAATCACAAAAGAACACACATGATATGCACTCACTGATAAGTTGATATTAGCCCAGAAACCTAGAATACCTAAGATACATCTTCCAAAACACAACAAAATCAAGAAGGAAGACCAACTCTTTGATACTTCATTCCTCCCTAGAATAGGGAATTAAATATCCATGGAAGGAGTTGCAGAGACAAAGGTTAGAGCTAAGATGAAAGAATGGACCATCCAGAGAGTGCTCCACCCAGGGGTCCATCCCATAATCAGCCACTAAATGCAGACACTACTGCATACACCAGCAAGATTTTGCTAAAAGGACCCTGATATAGCTGTCTCCTGTGAGGCTTTGTCAGTGCCTGGCAAATACAGAAGTGGATGTTCACAGTCAGCTATTGCATGGAACACGGGGCCCCCAGTGTAGGAGCTAGAGAAAGTACCCAATGAGCTGAAGGGGTCTGCAACCTCATAGGTGAAACAACAATATGAACTAATCAGTACCCCCCAGAACTCGTGTCTCTAGCTGCATATGTAGCAGAAGATTGCCTAGTAGGCCATCATTGGGAAGAGAGGCCCCTTGGTATTGCAAACTTTATATGCCTCAGTACAGGGGAAAGCCCAGGCCAAGAAGTGGGAGTGGGTGGGTAGGGGAGCATGGCCGGGAAGAGGGTATATGGGACTTTTGGGATAGCATTTGAAATGTAAATGAAGAAAATATCCAATAAAAAAAAAAAAGAAAAAAAATCAGTCATTATAAATCACATTTTTAAAATCTCCCCATTATATGACAGCCATAACAACTGATTATTTAGAAATATACTAGAGCATCTGTGATGTTCATTTTAGGACCCTAAAGCAATTGCTTTTAAAGAATTGTGTTTCACAAGGTGGGGAACTAATGATTGAACTTAATTGAATTAAACAATTCTCTTCCTCTCCCTTCCTCACTTTCTCTTATAACCAAAGAAAGTCCTATGACTCAGTCTCACACAGAGATGTAAATAGAAGCACCTGATCAGGATGGAGGCATAGATGCTACCTCTCTTTATATTTATAACCACAGGGACAAGTCCAAGCCATCCTTCATCACCCACCAGCAGAACAGTACCATTCCTGTTACTTGAAAGAAGACACTCTATTTATTGTAGCCAATGTCAGTCTAGTTGTATGCTCTTCTAGTCTATGAACATAGTTCCACAGCCCAGTTTCTCACACACTGTCTACATAGTTTCCCTGGTCCTCACAAAAGTCTAAACATCCAGCACCAGACACAGATTCTTTGATTCTAAACCTCCCAATCCCAGTCTATTCCCAGAGCTAGTCACTACTTAGGAAAAACACTGGATTCTCTCTTGGGAAGAATAGATGAATAGTTGGCACTAATAGATGACTTTCTTCTTGATTAATCCCACTTCTTTCTACCCTCACCCTCACTTCACCAGCTCAGAAACTCTTTATCTTATATTGGGACCACACCCCAACCAATTTCACCATCTTGCATTTAGTATGGTTTCTAGTTGGACTGCTGTTTTCATAAAATACAATTGAATCACTCTCAGGTCTAAAATATGTTTCACACTATTCAGTATCACAGTTATGCTTTCTGCTTTGATTTGAATAGTGGCATCTTCTCCAAAATTCATGTTGACATTTCATCCTCAATGCAATTTTTAAGAGGTGTTGTTTTGGGAAGATGATTAAGACACAAGGGTTCTGCTACCACAAGTGCTATTTAGTACCTTTATTAAATACTCTCTTCTCCCTCTGTCTATTCCATCATGTGAGGACACCATACTCATCCACTATGGTATATATAGTAACTAAATTCAGCCTTGAAAGCAGATATGAACACCAGATACTTGGACTACTTACCCCCAGAATTATGAAAACAAATCTCTTCTTTAAAAGCAACCCAGCCAGAGGATTTTGATAAAGAAACACACATCTGTGAATATAACTTGCTAGTCTTCATAAGTCTTTATGTTGCAGCCCTAGCAGACTGTTTGCCATGGAGTACATTTGTGGATAATCTTTATGTGTCTTTGATTTTGCTTATGTTTTTCCTCTACACAAAGTAGAATTTCATTGTATCTCACTGAAGAAATTGGTCATGATGCAAGGTACAGTTTATCAGTCTCCAAGTTTTAGGTATAACTGATTATTACCCACAACATGTTACTGTTTTGTGTCTGTTACCATGCTAAACTATAAAACACTTAATAGTGATAGTATTTCACTTTTATAAAAATTCATTGAACATATTCTCCTCAAGAAATGTGTTTTTTCTTTTTACACAAACAAAAGCACAATATCTGTCAATAAATAGTTATAGAATAACTGAATACACTCATCAAACAAATAGTCTTATTTCATAATAGAAGTATATGACTCCAATTCATCACTTTCACAATTACTTTTCTCAAACCAGACATAGATTTGCTCCTTTAAACCTGGGCATATTCATAAGTTTCTTCTACAGTGGGTGTCAGGAGACATGAGCCTTGGTCCTGGCTGTCTCTCTCTAGATGTATGAACTTGAACAATTTATTTGAAGTGTCTCTTTATATGTTTGATGTAAAATAAAGGCTATATTTCAGCTCTAACACTTTATTACACATTTTCTGAAATATTTAATACCAATCACACTTTTCTTTACATTCCTTGCTACCACTTAACTAAATCACCTTAGCTCAAACTCTTTTTTAAAAAAATTGATGTTTTATTTGTTTACATTTCAAATGTTATCACCTTTCCCAGTTTCCCCTCTGCAAATCCCCTATCTTATCAATAAAATATTATGTTAAAAGCAAAAAAGTAATAAATACAGGAAGTTAATATAAGGAGTGGGGTACTTACTATAATAAAATAGACAATGTAGTTTGTTGGATTTTAAAACAGGTTGGCTGGAAAAATGAGTAAGATCTGTATTTTTGGTTAGAAAACCTTAAGAATGTTACAGAGCTTAATGAGCCATTCTGAAGGGAGTTTGAAAGACTAATGCTGACAGAAATGAAAACTGTGGGAGCTCCACTCACAAGCTTTCAGAATGGAACTATACTCTGTTGAGAACTTGGATAGAGGCCATTTGTATCATATTCTAGCAAAGAATCCGGCTGTATTCTGCATGTGTCCTTAGAACGTAAGTTAATCTATATTTTAAAGTAATGGACATATTTGTTTGGCACGGGGATTCTAAGACAGCATAGCACTTAAGGCTACATAATGTTTACTGCTCACTGCTCATATTGAAGCCTACAATGTAAAAGAACAAGTAGAACAGAAAGATAGAACAATATGTACCTGGAGGTTGAGGAAAGAAAGATTAAAGTTGCAGACAAGGTGGGCAATGAGAAAGAAGCTTCAATTGTTACAGAGACTTGCCTCATTGATATAAAACCTCTGCTCTCTGTCAGGAAATAGACACTGATGATCCCTTAAGGCTAACACTCACCCATTAAAAGATTCAGCTTGTGAAATGCAAATTCATTGAAAGGAAAGAATCTAAACTGAGGATGCTACTGAAACACCTGCAAATAAATTTTCAGGAAGTAGTATACAGGGCCAAGCACAACTATGGTCTTGGGAGGCTAGACTATGTCTCAAACTGTAAGCAAAATTGACAGTATCATCCACATCATTTCCACATAGTACTGATTGTATAGGCATGAAACATGCCAAAGTACAGGGTTTGTTAAGGCTTGGAAGAAGGTTCTGGAAAGTCATGATTGCCAGGCAACATTTGGCAATATTGGAGCCTCCATAAGGAGGTACCATGAGGCTTCTGAGTTTGCCATCTTTTTGTTGGTTTTCAGCCTTGTTTCAGTCTGATCTTCATATGTTCTCATTCCTCCATTTTAGGATGGAATTGTTCACTTGATGCAATTTTATATTCATAATGCAGTATTTGTTTATGTGAGGTTTTTGTTATTGTGAAGGCACACAGTTGAGAACCTCTATAAAGTTCAAAAGACTCTGTATTTGTCAACTATGGGACTAATAAAGATCATACATAAGCCTATGGGCAGCAGCGGTAGAATGTTATGATTTGAATGTGAAATGTCTCCCTCAGTTCATGTGTTTGAACACCTAGTTCTAAGTTCACAGTTGGTGATGCTGTTTCTGAAATGTCATATTATTGAATCTTTGGATCCTTGCCTTAAGAGGCGGGCCATTGTGGGTAGGCTAAGTTTTATGACCTGGCCTCACTTCATGTCTGTTCTTGTCTTAGGGTTTTCATTACTGTAAAGAGACCATGGCTGATGCAACTCATAAAAAAAAATAACATTTAATTGGGACTGGCTTACTGGTGAAGAGTTCAGTCCATTATCATCAAGGCAGAAAGCATGCAGTCAGGCATAGTGTTAGAGAAGAAGCTACATCTTGTTCTGAAGGGAACCAGATGAAGACTGTCTTCTAGGCATCTAGGAGCAAAGTCTCAAAACCCACCCCAAAAGTGACACACTTCCTCCAACAAGGCTACATTGCCTAATAATGCCATTCCCTGGGCCAAGTACATGGAAACCACCGCAGTTCTCCAGTTCCTGACTATAGGTACAATGTGACCAGCTATCTCAAACTCCCCGTCACTATGCATTCCTTGCCATGATGGATTAAACCTTCAATGTGTAAACCCAAATGAACTCTACTTCCCTTAAATTGCTTCTTATCAGGTATATATTGTCATAGCAATGAGAAATTTAACTGATATAGTAGACATTAAAACCATGCTAATTGTAATAGTTTTCCTATTTTTCACATGAAGAGAGACAGGGGGACAGTACAGAAAAAAAAAAAATGAAAGAGCCAACACAAACCTTTATTCTCACATGCACCTTCATTTCTACTTAGAAATCAAAAGCATAATACTAGATTTTACACCAAAGAAAGCCCCCATAGGAACAGCTGGTAAAGCCCAAATACAATATACAAATGACATCAATGACAAGTTCCTGGATTTAACATTACTGTAGTTGCAGAGATAATCTCAATGAGCTCTCCTGAGGAAATAAAAGGGCACAGCAGAATTGCTATGTACTGTTTTTGTAATGGCTTATGTGTTCTGTAATTGTTCCAAAAGGAAAGAGTAAAACCTATTTATCTGACTGACATGCAAAAAGTTTAAAGAACTCTACAAATATTACTCACACTTATTTTTTCTTCTGGAAATAGCCACAAAGGAGAAAGACACAATTATGTCTATTTGTTAGAATGAGTGAGGAAAGGGCTGCTGCATGCCAGCTCCCATCTTAGGCTGAGATTCATTTGTATCAATCAGCTATACCTTAATTTTTGCAAAGAGCTGTGATAGAGAATCTATTACTTAGACCACTCTTAATATAGCATACTGAACACACATGTCTTGTAGAAATGGGGGAGTGGAGGGTTAGAGATCAATCCTAACAGATGAGCAAAGGGATAGCTCTTAGTATTTATGACATTCCCTTTCTGGTTCCATAGGTCATGAAAGCTACAGCAGAGGCTCAGAGGATTATGGAAGTAGGACAATTGGTATACTGATGCCCGACCAGAAGAATCTCTGAAGGGATGGCCTGATGTATGGAGAAAGATCTAACCATAGAACCTTCTTTTCTCACTAGCTGCATTGAATGGCTCATGACTCCATGTACATGCCAAACTGTCTTCATTCTCCCTTCTTCCTCATCCAATCCTAATAAGCCAGAGTTGACTCTTTGGGGAGGAGAGTGGGGAAGGGAGTCCTGATAGTCTACTGTCTACATTTTAGTGCTGAACATTTTTACTTTTCTATATTAAAAAACTTGTTGGGCTCACTTCCCTGATTCTTTTCTTTATCCAACAACAGGCATATGTTTATACTGCTCACAAATAAATATGATTGTCATTCAGGTAACTGAATACAACTCTCTTTTGACTTGCCTCACAATAGGAGTGAGATACATGAATAAGAAACGAATTCATTTCTTATTCATAAGAAATGAATAAGAAAAGAATTGCTTCCTTTTGAAGAGAAGAAATATGGATAAAATAACAATGAAAATCACCTAATAGCCTTACAACAGACTTTGTATTTTGAGCTTACAAAAATCTGTTAATTAAATTTAAAGGTATAGAAGACAATCATTGGGGCCTTCAGTAGCAAAAGACTGATCACAAATGTGATTGACCTGACAACAGCACCTGCTGTCTGTAACACGTACACATACACAAAACCAGTGTTCATCCAAGCATATCAAGTCAGCAGAAGCTCAGATAAATCATAAAAGGATACTCTATTCCATTCATAGCTAAATTTAAGTAAGCATCCCTGAGCAGTAGCATTTCTAAAGTTCTAATTATCTTAGAGAAGGAAGAATAAAGGAAGGAAAATGGGATTCTAGCTTCATAAAGCTGTGGTTTTCTAGTGCTAGGACCTTCCAAAATAAGAGTAATAAGACGTGCTTTATTTTTCCCAATAAAACCAGTGAAGCATTTGCCTTCAAACTGATATATTTTTTTTACAAGGTGCAGGATCTCTTCAAGAAGCAGAGGAGAAAGTATGGGCTTAAGTCAGACAAAATGCAAAAGTCTTTCAGAGATGCAGATGCAGAAGCTAGAAAGATCTTAGAGATCTAGAGATCACCATCCACCAGAACAAGGTTACTGTGAGCTGCTGTCCTCATGGATTGCTATGGATAAATAGTATGCTTGCTCCCCCCAAATTGGCAAATAAGTTCTAAGGAACACTGGCAGAGGTAGTAGCAATCTCCACTGGTGTCTGCCTTTTAGTTTCTATTGATTTAAACAGACCTCTCCATCTCAAAAACCCAGAGGCAGAAAACCTCCCAATGAAGTTTCCTGAACACCCAGTTCTTATATCAGCCCAAGCCAAGGAGGCCTGCTCAGCAAGTCATTTGTTGTGAGATTTGCTATTAAACCTGTCAAACAGACATATGTGAAAATACTACTTCACTAAACAGCTGATAAGTTTCATGAACTTAAAAAGAAAATACCATCTAGCTATATGCTGCTACCAATAATTCACCAATCTGTTTTAAAATTTGATGTTCAATTATACTTTTCCCTAAATCCTAACATGTGCTCTCTGCTATGAAGCTGCCACATAGCACCATTGGCAAACACTGGCTTGAGAGCACACAGATTTGTTTCAACAGTGTGCTCCCTCCTTCTTCAGGGAGTGCTGAGCATCTGTGGCTATAGGAGAAAGTACTTCTCAGTGATGTCAGGGGACATAAATGTGCTTATTCCTCTTTCCCAATGGTCATACATTAATCAAAGGCTGCAAAAGAAAAGTGTTAAGCTAAATAGATTCACAGTAATAGATCTAAAACAATTACTCAAAATGCTTAGTCAATGTACACTAAAACCATTGTTGCATTACATCAGTGCACAGGCAGTAAAATTACATGGAGAAGACAGAACATTAATAACACAAGCTTTCTAGGAATGGAGGACACAGGGGGATATAGAAGGTGTTTGGTAGCAGAAAATTAAAATGGTAGCTGAAAAAAAAAGTAAAAAAGAAAAATTACTGGAGAGACACTGAGACAAATTTGGAGTGTAAGACAAAGACCATGGTGTGAGCAAAAATTCATCCCAGCCCAGCGGTAGGGGGTGGCAGGTAGGGGGTTGGGGCAGAGAACTGGAAAGCAACTGAAAAACCAGCTGAAAGTGATTTTTCTTCACCAGCAATTTATCTGTTCAAAGGGTAATTTTTACAGAGACAAGCACATATCCGGTGACAAAGCATATATAATTTAAAGGATGATAAAGATGAATCTGCGATCCCAGGTAGAGACTGCAGAAGTAGATGGGCGGGAGACTGGCTGCCTTTGGGGAGAGTTGAAAAAAATGACTTGGCTGGAAGACAGGAAAGAAGCATAGACCCCTTGGAGCACATACTTGTCTGTGATTTATTTCCCTGATGTCTTTCACTGTAAAGATGAAAAATCCAGAGTCGGTTATTCTACTCATTGTTATGGGGAATGAGGTGAGAAAACACTAGCTTCAGTATAATCACCCCATAATTGCCTGGAGGTCTATTAAATCTATGAGGGATCACTTTGTTTCCTAAATGCAATGCGTTTGATTTCCCTTCAGAGAATGCAGGAAATTGTAGCCTTTGAAACAGATGAGACGTTTTGGATAACATCTGATTCTATTGGAAAGCCCCCAGGTAATGAGTCAGCAACTTGCAGCCCACACAACAGTGTCTGATACACTTAGTAGCAGATGAGGAGAAGTTTGTTGTGACAGCTGTGTAAAAAGAAAGGGGGGTAGGAGTGGGGATGTCTAGAGGTTAGGTGGGTTTGCAACATGAGAAGGTGATCCAGTCTGGAAAATTCTGAGTTTTCTCAGGAAGAGAGAACGCCCAGAATGTGAACAAAAGAAACAGACTGGAAGCAAGAACACCAAGCATACTATGGAGTTTTCCGGCACAGCTTCCTTTGTGGAAAATGCCCACTAGCCAAGAGCAGGAATTCCCTGTAGGGCATGTTCACACAGAGAAAATGCTAAATTTTTCTTAAAGAACATGTTTTACATTTTCTGTATCCATTCTTCTGTTGTCAGACATCTAGGTTGTTTCCAACTTCTGGCTATCACAAATAAGGCCACTATGAACATAGTGGAACACTTGTTCCTGTGGCATGGTGGGTCATCTTTGAGGTATATTCCCAAGAGTGGTATAGTTGGGTCTTGAGGTAGATCTATTTCCAATTTTCTGAGGAACCTTCAGATTGATTTTGAGAGTGCTTGTACCAGTTTGCAATCCCACCAGCAATGGAGAAGTGTTCCTTTCTCCACATCCTCTCCAACATGTGTTGTCACCTGAGGTTTTGATCTTAGCCATTCTGACTAGTGTAGGATGGAATCTCAGGGTCATTTTGATTTGTATTTCTCTGATAACTAAGGACTTTGAACATTTCTTTAGGTGTTTCTTGGCCATTCGAGATTCCTTAGTTGTGAACTCTCTGTTTAGTTCTATAACCCATTTTTGATTGGGTTGTTCGGTTTTTTAGTGATTAACTTCTTGAGTTCTTTATATATTTTGGATATTAGCCCTCTATCAGGTCTGGGATTAGTGAAGATTTTGTTCCCAATGGAATACGAGGATATCCTGAATTTTTCAGGCAAATGGATGGAACTAGAAAATATCATCCTTAGTGAGGTAACTCGGATCCTAAAAGGACATGCATGGTATGTACTCACTAATAAGTGGATATTAGGAAAAAAAAACAAAAAAAAAAAAAACACCAGAATACACAAGATACAGTGAAGAAAGCAATCACAATTGGGGAGGGAGGGAGGGACTTGGGAGGAAAAGTGGGCAGGGCAAAAGGGGGAGGGGAACCTGATCTGGTATTGGGTGAGGGACAAGGACTGAAGCCCTGAGGGCCAGCAGAAAGAATGTAAACTAGCAACCTCAGGAAATAGGAGGTTGGGGGGACCCCCAGAATGCACCAGAGACCTAGGATGTGAGAGACTCGCAGGACTCATAAGGAGGGACCTTTGATGAAATGCCCAACAGTAGGGAGAGGGGACTTATAGAGCCCACCTCTAGCAGGAAGACAGGGCATCAAGTGAGGTTAGCCATCCCACAGTCACACCTCTGACCCATAATTGTTTCTGTCTGAAAGAATTACAGGGATGAAAATGGAGAGGAGCCTGAGGAAAAGAAGGTCCAGCGACAGGCCCAAAGTAGGATCCAAGCTCAAGGGGAAGTCCCAAGGCCTGACACTATTACTGAGGCTATGGAGCACTCACAAAAAGTGACCTATTATGACTGCCCTCCAAAAGACCCAACAAGCAGTGGAAAGAGTCAGATGCAGTTATTTGTACCCAACCAATGGACAGAAGCAGCTGACCCCTGTTGTTGAGTTAGAGAAGGCTGAAAGAAGCTGAGGAGAAGGGTGATCCTGTAGGAGGACCAGCAGTCTTAATTAACCTGGACCCCCAAGATCTCTCAAACACTGGACCACCAAACAGACAGCATACACCAGTTGATATCAGGCCTCCAACACACATACAGTAGAGGACATCCAGGTCTGTGTTCATTCAGATATTATGCACCTAACCCTCGAGAGACTGGAGGGCCCAGGGATTTTAGAGGTCAGGTAGGGGGGCACCCACTCGGAGAGGAGATGAAATAGGGTACGGAGGAGGTGTGGGATGTGGAGCAGTCAGATGATGGACAGGGAGTGTAAAAAATGAATTGCAAATAAAATTAAATTAAAAAAATAAATACTTTTTACTCTTTATTTGCCCTCACCAGAGGATATATACCCAGTCCTGTATTCTCCCCTCACCAAAATCTTTTTCTTTCATGACTTCCCTCACACAGGTCATGACAGCACATGACAGCCACACTCATGTTATGTCCCACAGAGGCCTACAGATATCCTGCTGAGAAGAAGACTAGTTTAGAAGAGCAGCCTTTCCCCTCCCTTAATGAAGTGTTGTGTGCTGAACAGAAAAGACAGGAGCATGGTCCAGGCTAGCTTCTGAGAGAAAAGACTAGAAATTTTTAGAAGCAAAAAGATAAACACCAATTGACAGAGATGGCCACCAGCAGCTTTCAGAATGTCACTATTGTGCAATATGCTGTGCAAACCCCATTCCTATCTTCATGGAGGCTAGAGAAAAGGGGAAATGGAAGATAGAAAACAAATACTGATCATTCCCCAGGCAAATAATAACCTGGGTGCCTTACTGTAGTATTATCTAACTTGACTTAGCTCTCAGAAGCATGCAATGAGTGAAATCACTACTGCCAAAGCAGAGAGCTAAGAGGCAGAAGGCTGCTGTAAGGTAACTGAACTCACCTGCTGTAGAGCCTGCCTAATCTCATGGTTTTGGACCCTGCTCTCTTCTAATCTGTATATTTTCTCCACAGTCCATATTGTTTTAATTGATCAGAGCACTTAGCAAAATGAAGAGCAGTTAAGCAAGTTATCCATGCCCTATTTCCAGAATCCCATTGTAGAGTCTCTGTGGTACTCAAATCACTCTGTGGAATGTGGTTATGGAGTTGTAAAACAGGGTGTTTAAATGCAAGTGATACAGAACCCTGAAGTGCTCTCAGCTCCCCAGTTGAAAATGAATGTTGGGTTAGAATATTTGTGTCTGTCTACAGGTTTTCTGTGTTATTTCTCTTCTATAGTAAAGAGCACTGGATAGTCCCAACTTCTCCATCACAGTACCCTAGACACCAATCATCCACACTCTGTCTCACCACTACAAAATTGTTGAAGATCTCTAATATGGAGGACATTTTTTCCTTTTAGCACTGTAGATGAAATGATGGTCAAAGTATCTGAACTAGGTCATTGGAAATAATTGTGGGATCTATTTCAGAGAACCCCCACATTTCTGTTTCAAAATTCCTGGTTCAAAAAGTGCTTTCACACTAAAATAAACAACCTAACCCATGGGGATGCATGTAATCAATCTATGTCTGGAGTAGAAGGCTGTGTCAGGCTATAACCCCCAACTCTGACCAGTCTAAAAACCTAAAAATATCAAGTCAGAAAAATAATCACATCTGGACCACAATATATCTGTTCCTGGTAACTTTGCCTCTCTTATTCCAAACTCACTTAGAACTTAGGTACAGATTTCAAAAGACATTGATACAAAGGCTGGTTTTATTGGATTCTGTCCCCAAATTAGAGAGCTAACTATGGACTTGAAACGGTAATCTGTGGCAAGTGGACACAAAGCTGAATGTGCATGTGATTCACAGGCCTGATCTCCAGAGGGAAAGGTTAACCTTCCTCAGTTTGTCTTAGCATTCATGTGGTGCATGTTCTATATATACTTCAGGTTCCTAACACCTCGAAGAGTCTCTTAGTATCACAACTACTTAGACTGAATAATTTCTAAAGTATACTAATCCCAATGCCAGAGGAACTGTGGACTCTTGAGAGATGGCCACTGCAGTCTTACATTGTTTACTTTATTCTTTGATTCTTTGTTTATTGGGTCAAATGTTTCAGCCACTTTTTATCACTTTCATTGGAGTAGGTATATTGTCATACAATGCATTATACACATTTAAAGTAAGTAACTTGGTAAGATTTGACATGTCTTTTTATTCATGAATTCATTATTTCAGTTAAGATGAATGTATGTTCATTAAATAAAGAAAATGACATATGATAATGTACACCCTCCAAAGACTTCTTTATGCCTCTGGCAGTTCCTTCCTCTTATTCCTCCTTGTATCCATTGCACAATGGAAACCCAAATTTGCTTTTTGTTACTATGTATTAGCTTTTATTTCCTAAGACATTATATAATTGGAATCATACTATATATGTTTGTATATTTTCTGCATTGTTTTCTCGTTCTAATTATTTTACAATTCATGCATGTTATAAACTATGTATTCATAGCTTATTATATTTTAATAGTAAATAGCATTGAATGGAATACATATGGATTTACTGCAGTTCATATATTTATTCACATATATTTCGGTTAGCTCCTATTTGAAGTTATAACAAAGCCATACATAATATTCATAAATATTCACATACTTTTCCTGTGTCCTTATTAGAAGAGAAAGTTAAGGCACACTAATGTCCAAAGGAAAGAACAAGAAGGAGAAAAAAGAGGACAGCCTCATAAAGGGCAGAGCTCCCATGAGAAACTATAGATGGCAACAATCTGACACCAGACATCAAGATTTTTTTTATTACACACTTTCTTTATTTACACTCCAAATATTATTCCCTTTCCTGGTTTCCCCTCTGAAAACCCCCAATCCTCTCCCCCCAAACCCCATGCTCACCAACAGGACCACTTCTGCTTCCCTGTCCTGACATTCTCCTACATTGGGGCATTGAGCCTTCTCAGGATTAAGGGCCTCTCCTCCCACTGATGTACAACAAGGACATCATCTGCTACTGGAGACAATGCAGCTCCATGTGTACTCTTTAGTTGATGGTTTAGTCTCTGGGAGCTCTGGAGGCACTGGTTGCTTCATATTGTTGTTCCTCCTATGGGGTTGCAAGATCCTTCAGCTTCTTCAGTCCTTTCTCTAGCTCTTCCATTTGGGGACCTTGTGCTCAGTTCAAGGGTTGTCTGAGAGCATCTACTTTTGTATTTGTCAGGCACTGGCAGAGCCTCTCAGGAGACAGCTATATCAGGTTTCTGTCAGCAAGCACTTGTTGGTATCCACAATAGTGTCTGGGTTTGGTAACTGTATATGGATGGATCCCCAGGTGGGGCAGTCTCTGGAAGGACCTTCCTTCAATCTCTGCTCCACACTTTGTCTCTGTATCTCCTCCCATGGGTATTTTGTTCCCCCTTCTAAGAAGGATCAAAGTACCCATACTTTGGTCTTCCTTTTTCTTGACCTTAATTTTTTCTGTGAATTGTATCTTGTGTATTCTGAACTTCTGGTCTAATATCCACTTGCCAGTGAGTGTATATCATGTGTATTCTTTTGTGAATACTTTTGTAATTCTTTTTGTGAATTCTCTTGTGGGTTACCTCACTCAGGATGATATTTTCTAGTTCTATCCATTTGAATTCTTCCATATAAGAATTTCATAGATTCATTTTTTTAAATACATGAGTAGTATTCCATTGTGTAAATGTACCACATTTTCTTTATCCATTCCTCTATTGAAAGATATCTGAGTTCTTTCCAGATTCTAACTATTATAAATAAGTATGCTATGAGCATAGTGGAGCATGTGTCCTTATTACATGTTGGAGCATCTTCTGGGTATATAACCAGGAATTGTATAGCTGGGTACTCAGGTAGTATTATGTCCAGTTTTTGAGGAACTGCCAATCTGATTTCCAGAGTGGTTGTACCAGCTTACAATCCTACCAGCAATGGAAGAGTGTTTCTCTTTCTTCACATGCTCCCCAGCATCTGCTGTCACCTGAGTTTTTAATCTGAGCCATTCTGGATGGAGTGAGATGGAATCTCAGGGTTGTTTTCATTTGCAGTTTCCTGATGACAAAAGATGTTGAACACTTCTTTAGGTGATTCTGAGCCATTCAGTATTCCTCAATTGAGAAGTCTTCATTTAGTTCTGTACCCCATTTTTTAATAGTGTTATTTGGTTCTCTGGAGTCTAACTTCTTGAGTTTTTGTATATATTGGATATTAGCCCTTTATCAGATGTAGAGTTGATAAAGATCTTTTCCCAATTTGTTGGTTGATGTTTTGTCCTATTGACAGTGTCCTTTGCCTTACAGAAGCTTTGTGATTTTTTTTAAAATATTTTTTATTATGTATTTTCCTCAATTACATTTCCAATGCTATCCCAAAAGTCCCCCATACCCTCCCCCCCCCCACTCCCCTACCCACCCATTCCCACTTTTTGGCCCTGGCGTTCCCCTGTACTGGAGCATATAAAGTTTGCGTGTCCAATGGGCCTCTCTTTCCAGTGATGGCCTACTAGGCCATCTTCTGATACATATGCAGCTAGAGTCAAGAGCTTTGTGATTTTTATGAGATCCCATTTGTCAATTCCTGATCTTACAGCATAAGCTACTGGCGTTCGTTTCAGGAAATTTCTCCTGTGCCCATGTACTTGAGGCTCTTCCACACTTTCTTTTCTATTAGTTTCAGGGTATCTGGTTTTATGTGTGGGTGCTTGACCCACTTTGACTTGAGCTTAGTACAAGGAGATAAGAATGGATCAATTTGCATTCTTCTCCATGCTAACTGCCAGTTGAACCTGCACCATTTGTTGAAAATGCTGTCTTTTTCTACTTGATGGTCTTAGTTCCTTTGTCAAAGATCAAGTGACCATACATGTGTGGGTTAATTTCTGGATCTTCACTTCTATTCCATTGATCTACCTGCCTGTCACTGCACCAATACCATGCAGTTTTTATCACTATTGCTCTGTAGTACAGCTTGAGGTCCAAGATGCTGATTTCCTCAGAAGTTCTTTTATTGTTGAGAACAGTTTTTGCTATCCTGTTTTGTTGTTGTTGTTGTTGTTATTCCAGAAGAATGTGAGAATTGCTCTTTCTAACTCTGTGAAGAATTGAATTGAAATTTGGATTTGGATTTCATTGACTCTGTATATTGCTTTCTACAAGATGGACATTTTTACTATATTAATCCTGACAATCCACTAGCATGGGAGATCTTTCAATTTTCTGAGCTCTTCAGTTTCTTTCTTTAGAGACTTGAAGTTCTTGTCATACATATCTTTCACTTGTTTGGTTAGAGTCACATCAAGATTCTTTTTATTGTTTGTGACTATTGTGAAAGGTGTCCTTTCCCTAATTTATTTCTCAGCCTGTTTATTCTTTGAGCAGAGGAAGGCTACTGATTTGTTTGAGTTAATTTTATATCCAGCCACTTTGCTGGAGTTGTTATCAGATGTAGGGGTTCTCTGGTGGAGTTTTTGGGATCATTTAAGTATATGATCATATCATCTGCAAATAGTGATAGTTTGACTACTACCTTTCCTATTTGTATCCTTTTGACCTCCTTTTGTTTCCTAATTCCTCTAGCTAGAACATCAAGTTCTAAATTGAATTGGTAGAGAGAGGGGGGAGCCTTGTATAGTCCCTGATTTTAGTGAGATTGCTTCAAGTTTCTCTCCATTTAGATGTTGGCTACTGACTTGCTGTATATTGCTTTTACTATGTTTAGGTATGGGCCTTGATTTAATTCCTGACCTTTGCAAGACTTTTAACATGAAGCGATGTTGAATTTTGTCAAATGCTTTTTCCACATCTAATGAAATGATCATGTGTTGTTTTTTTCTTTCAGTTTGTTTATGTAATGGATTATATTCATGGATTTCCATATATTGAACAATCCCTGCATCCCTAGAATGAAGCCTACTTGATTGTAGGGAATGATCATTTTGATTGGGTTGGGAAGAATTTTATTGAGTGTTTTTGCATGGATATTCATAATGGAAATTGGTCTGAAGTTCTCTTTCATTTTGGGTATTTGTGTGGTTTTAGTATCAGCCTAGTTGCTGCTTCACAGAACAAATTGGGTAGTGGTCCTTTTGTTTCTATTTTCTGGAATAGTTTGAAGAATATTAGTATTAAGTCTTCTTCGAAGATCTTGATAGAATTCAGCACAAAAAAACATCTGGTCCTGGACTTTTGTGGTTGGGATATTTTTAATGACTGCTTCTATTTCTTTAGGGGTTTACAGGACTGTTTAGATATTTTATCTGATCGTGACTTAACTTTGGTATTTGGTATATGTCTAGAAAATTGTCCATTTCATCCAGTTTTTCCAGTTGTGTTGAATATAGGCTTTTGTAGTAGGATCTGATGATTTTTGGAATTTCCTCAGTTTCTGTTGTTATATCTCCATTTTCAGTTCTGATTTTGTTAATTTAGACACTGTTCCTGTGCCCTCTGATTAGTCTGGTTAAGGATTTGTATATCTTGTTGATTTTTCTTAAATAACAAGCTCCTGGTTTTGTTGATTCTTTATATAGTTTGTTTTGTTTTGTTTTGTTTTACACATTGTTTGATTTCAGCCCTGAGTTTGATTATTTCCTACCATCTACTCTGCCTGGGTGTCTTTGCTTCTTTTTGTTCTAGAGCTTTCAAGTGTGCTGTTAAACTGCTAGTGTATGCTCTCTACAGTTTCTTTTTGGAGGCACTCAGGCTATGAGTTTTCCTCTGAGCACTGCTTTCATTTTGTCCCATAAGTTTGGATATGTTGTACCTTCATTTTCATTAAATTCTAAAAAGGTCTTTAATTTCTTAATTTCTTCCTTGACCAAATTATCATTGAGTAGAGAGTTGTTCAGCTTCCATGTATACATTGGCTTTCTGTTGTTTTTGTTGCTATTGAAGGCCAGCCTTACTCCATAGTGATATGATAGAAGCAATGGGATTATTTCAATCTTCTTGTATCTGTTGAGGTCTGTTTTGTGTCTGATTATATGGTCAGTTTTGGAGAAGGTACCATGAAATGCTGAGAAGAACATATATTCTTTTGTTTTAGGATGAAATATTCTATAGATGTCCCTTAAATCCATTTGGTTCATAAGTTCTGTTACTTTTACTCTGTCTCTGTTTAGTTTGTGTTTCCCTGATCTGTCCATTGAAGGCAGTGGGGTATTGAAGTCCCCCACAATTATTTTGTGACTTGCAATGTGTGCTATTAGCTTTAGTAAAGTTTCTTTTATGAATGTGGGTGTCCTTGCATTTGTAGCATAGATGTCCAGAATTGAGATTTCATCTTGGAATGTTTTTCATGAGTATGACATATCCTTTCTTATCTTTTTTTTTATTAGTTTTGGATGAAAGTTGATTTTATTTGATATTAGAATGGCTATTCTATCTTGTTTCTTGGCACCATTTCCTTGGAAAATTGTTTTCCAGCCCTTCACTCTGAGGTAGTGTCTGTCTTTGACACTGAGGTGCATTACCTGTATGCAGCAAAATGCTGGGACCTGTTTACTTGTCCAATCTGTTAGTCTATGTCTTTTTATTGGGGAAATTGAGTCCATTGATGTTAAGAGATCATAAGGAATAATGATTGTTGCTTCCAGGTATTTTTTATGTTATTTTTATGTTTGTGTAATTATCTTCTTTTGGGTTTGTTGAAAGAAGATTACCTTTTTGTTTTTTCTAGGGTGTCATTTCCCTCCTTGTGTTGGTGTTTTCCATTTATTATCCTGTGTACGGCTGGATTTGTGGAACAATATGGTGTAAATTTGTTTTTGTCATGGAATATCTTGATTTCTTCATCTATCATAATTGAGGGGTTTGCTGGGTATAGTAGTCTGTGCTTGCACTTGTGTTCTCTAATGCCTGTAAGAGATCTGTCCAGGATCTTATAGCTTTCATAGTTTCTGGTGAGAAGTTTGGTGTAATTCTGATAGGTCTGCCTACTTATGTTACTTGATCTTTTTCCCTTACTGCTTTTAATATTCGTTGTTTAGTGCATTTGGTGTTTTGATTATCATGTGATGGGAGGACTTTCTTTTCTGGTCCAAACTATTTGGAGTTCTGTAGGCTTCTTGTATGTCCATGGGCATCTTTTTCTTTAGGTTAGGGAAGTTTTCTTCTATAATTTTGTTGAAGATATTTACTGGCCCTTTGAGTTGGGAATCTTGACTCTCTTTAATGTCTACTATCCTTAGGTTTTGTCTTCTCATTTTGTCCTGGATTTCCTGGATGTTTTGGGGTTAGGAGTTTTTTGCATTTTGCATTTTCTTTGATTGTTGTGTCCATGTTTTCTATGGTATCTTCTGCACCTGAGATTCTCTCTTCTATCTCTTGTATTCTATTGGTGATGCTTGCACCTATGACTCCTGATCTCTTTCCTAGGTTTTCTATCTCCAGTTTTGTCTCCCTTTGTGATTTATTTTTCCATTTTTTATCCTGGATGGATTTGTTAGTTCTTTCACCTGTTTGGTTGTGTTTTCCTGTAATTCTTTAAGAGATTTTTGTGTTTCCTCTTTAGATTCTTCTATGTTTACCTGTGTTCTCTTGTATTTTTTTAAGGGAGATATTTATGTCCTTCCTAAAGTACGCTATCACCATCATGAGATGTGATTTTAAATCAGAGTCTTGTTTTTCTGGTGTGTTGGGGTAACCAAGGTTCGCTCTGATGGGAGAACTGGGTTCTGATGATGCCAAGTAGGTTTGGTTTCTGTTCCTTTTGTTCTTATGATTGCCTTTTGCCATCTAGTTATTTCTGGTGTTAGCTGGTCTTATTGTCTCTAACTGAAGCTTGTCCATCCTCCAAGTCTGTGTATCAGTACTCCTGGGAGACAAGTTCTTTCTGGGAGGAATTTAGGAATGGAGAGCTGTGGTACAGTGTCAGCTCTTGGGTGTGCAGGCAGAAACCAGAAGGAACCTGTCCCTAGCTGATATTTGGTTCCTGTGTTCTGATGGCTCTCGGAGAGTCCCTCTTGGGCCAGGAATTTGAAGAGAAGTGGTGGTTTTATCTGTGCTTGAAGGTATGTAGGCCCTTCTGGGAGACCATCTCTTCCTGTTGGGATTTGTATATGTGGCTCTGTCATACAGCATCAGCTCTGGGCACAGACAGAAACCCTGAAGTCTTCTGTCCCAAGAAGCATTTCGATTCCTATGTCTTGAGTGTTCCAGGTGGGTTCTTCTGAGCAACAGTGCTCACAGGCCTGTCTGCACTCCTGGAAGGCTTGCTCTCTCCTGGTGCTATTTTCAACGTCTAGATTTTTAATGGCAGAAAAATGGCTTTCTATCAAAACCATTTAGTCTATAAAGCTTTTTGATGGCATTCCTAGCAAACTAATATGGCACATCTCTCACCGCATATAGCAATCAACTCAGTGTACACCCTGCACCAAAATTTAAAACCCAAAACTACAGAAACTTTTACATGATATCTTATAACCTTATATAAACTAACAAGTCTTTCTTTGTGCAAATGTTTCTCAACTGTAACATTAAATGATTGACTCCTAAAGGAAAAGAAACTCCAAAGGCTTTTGGCCAGGTTTCCTTCCTAGGAAGCCTCACATAGAACACTTACCCATAAAACATGGAAACAGAGCTTCTTCTGGAAGAATAGAATCTGGGTTCTGTTTCTTTCATCTCTGCTTAGATTCTTCTGTAGCCTCTAAGACGACTATGAATGATTTTACAGACTGTATAATCTCAAAGAAAATAAACTCTGGAGAAAACTAATTTTAGTAGTCTGGTGTCAAGATCTTCTCAAAGCAATAGAAAGTCTTTTACTGAGATAGTAATGTCACATGATGTAATAGGTACTCTCTTACACTGCTTCCCTTCAGTCACAGGAGGTAGGCATATTATCCAGTCATGTGTGAAGAAATTTAGACTTCCACAACTGGTATCTGGGCTTAAGCCCATATTCCTTACTGTTCCAGTGTTTAGGGACACCTCATAGACAGTGGCCAGAAATTATGCTTATGCTAGTTTAAGAAAATAACTGTACCATTCTTAAAAGATGAAAGTTTTGCTGCTCCAAGAAAATAAAGCCAAGGTTCTGATGCTTAGAAAGCCACCACAGCATGTGATAAAGATGGTGACAGTATTAATGGTTTGGAGGAGCTTCACCCTCAGGTACACACCCCTTCCTGCCACCAAGCAAGTAGCACACAAGGATATATGGCAAGTGAATTTCAGTTGGCTAAATGTCTAAGCAACATTCAGAAGAGGGACAGAGCAGCAAACAGGGTGAAAATGTATGAAAGACACCCAACTAATACAAAACTCTGCTTAGATACAAGCCCTATTGCTCTTAGTGAATGTAATGGTTTACTATGCAAACTGTATTGTCCTAAAGTCCTAAGAACTTCATTTACATTGTCTGAATTCTTATATCCTTGTGAGTCAAGAATCACTAACATGATATGAGAGATTAAAAAGAACCTGGAGGAGAATAAAAATATTGTCAAAACACACAGGAAATAAGGAAATGAACACCAGTTTACACCTAGATTTGCAACTACATTCTTTGAAGTAAACACATTGATAGCCTGCCTCTCTCAGGCAGAGAAGAAGTGCAAAGAAAATAGGAAAACTCAGTCTGCCCTTTGTAACCTTCCCAATCTGTTCTCTAGTGCCAAAGCAGGTCCTTTACCACCACCCTAGAAATCTTGTTGTGGGGCTCCCTCCTGGAGAAAACATCACTGAAAGAGGGTACCTGTGGGTCTTCCTCACAGGTGTAGAGAGCCTTGGCTGTGAAGACAGGGAAATCACATATGCAAGACAGCTTCCCTGTCTGGCAGATAGTCTGTCACTGAATACAGCTTCAAGATTCTGGCAAGCTTCTGTGTATCTGGAGCTGATATGTGGCTTAATTCTCATAAGCCAAAAACCCAGCCAGCACAGACTTTGAAGCAACAAACCACCTTGGATCAGAATACCTTAGAAGGAACAGGAAAATGCTTGTCAGCCACACTTAGGAAACTTGGCATCTGCTTGTTGAAGGTTTGGATGAGCTTTTACCTGGAAATCATTAGCAGTTGCTTATGCCCTATGAAACATCAGGCAAGTGCCTAGCCACACAACAGTTTCATCAACACACATTCTAACTGAGACTTTTATAGTTTCAGTTTTTCCAGTTGGTAGACTTTGCCTTTCTCTGACATAATTACAAGTTCCATATTTTTGCCTTAAGGCAAAAATGTAAATCATTTCCTGGTATACCACAACTTCCCAGTTCTAACTATAAAAGGCAAAGCTTCATAGCATTTCAAATTGAAAACATCAGTTTCCTAAATGTGTGCATCATTATGTTGTTTACCAATGAAAGTTTGCTGGTTCAAGTCCAGTTCCTATGTATTTCAGGCAAAGGCTTGCTGGCATGGAGCAGAAGCTGGGCAGTATAGCCAGCAACTTGCCAAGTTTTTCTTCTCTTTAGGTCCCCTATGAGTTCCTTCAGAACTTTTTATGGGACTCCAGACACTGTTTCTAATACCTCATAAGCAGCAGGAGCTATACTGGTCTTTGTTAGTTGAGTTCTTCTTGGGGCCCTAGGAAAACCAAGCCTCTTCTCATTAGTGTTACAACATTACCACTGAACCCTCTCCAGATCAGTTGGGGAAACAGGATGTAATAAAGTCAGACAAACCTCTGCTAAAATCTTCATCCCTTCACTGACAGTCCTATACAAACCCGTTCACTACTCTAAACCTGTATTTTCTTCTCCATCAAGTGAGAATCTTTTTACAGACCTGCAGTTCTAGTGACATGGAATTTTAATATCCATTAGCATAGAGTAAATGGCCACTAAATGTTATCTCCATTGACTTTCTCTGTCCTTATCCTTGTGAAACCTAATTCTATGTCTGACAGTAGGCGTCTTCAGACTTATAGGGTTATAGAAAGGAGAACAACGCTTAAAATCACAGCTCAGAAAATCAAAAGAAATGAAGCCATCTTAAAAACCATGGTGTTGGGCTGCAGAGATAGATTTTTTTTTTTCAGTGACAAGCACTTGCTGACCTTGTAGAAGACATTGGTTCAGTTCTCAGCACTCACATCATGTGGCTCAGAGCTGTTTATAACTCCAATTCCAGGGGATCTAATGCCCTCTTCTGGCCTCCATAGCCTATAGTATATATACAGACACTCAGGTGCATATACAAATAAAATAAATAAAATATCAGTTTTTAATGATGTGTTGAACATATTCATTGGCCCAATTCAATACATACTGAAGGGATTCATGAAACTAGAACCTGGGAATTTAAATCCAGGGAAAGTTGGTTGCAAAAGCAGCTACACCATGATTTGCTGTGTCCCTGACAAAGTTATCCAAACTCTTTAAGGCATGGTTTCCTTGTGTTAAGTTAGGGGGTGATAGTTATGCCTCTTTTGCAGGGTTATGAAGAGTATTATGTAAGATATACCTGGATGGCCAATACAATGGCTAGTACCATGTAAATAATCAGAGATCAAATGACTGTAACACTGATAGGAAGCATGTGCTGGCCAAAGTAGCTAAAGACATGACTGCACACTCACATTTGCACAGCATGTGAATTTCTGATAGCCTCTAGCATATCGTGGTCACTCAAGTGCTGTCCCTCTCAGACTCCTCCTAGAAGAAAAGAGGATAAACCCTCAACATTCTTCATAACATTTTTTAGGGAATGAAATAAAATTATTGGGTGTAAAAGCCTCCTTTGAAAGATATAGTTTAAAACTCTTAAAAATTATTGTTAGAATACACAATGCTATAGTAGTGCTAATATTGAATAGTCACAGAGTCCTTAAATTCAACCAAAGAGCGAGGTGGTCTGAATGGGGCTCAACTAGAGGATCACAGGAGAGAGTGAAAGAGGAAAAATTGAGCACAGAAGCATGCATTAGGCAGAAAATCATACTTCAAAGAAGGGTTTTAATGTTTCATACATATTTTTGTGCTTCTATTTCTTGTTTGAAAATTCAACATCCCATTATCCTAGTGCCAAAATATCTTTACTCACTGAGGTTTGGGAGAAAAAAAGTGAAGAAAAAAGACAAAAGGATAAGTTGGGCTTCCTGAAAGCATTTGGAAAGTAGGTCAGTGGTGGATAGCAAGCAGGTGAGTGAGTTGCCCATCATGAGCAGCACAGTCACTAGTCCAGTTCAAGAAGACAAGACCCTGCAACACTATATTTTCTCCATAAAGCAGCTACAAAGCAAGAGATAGCGATTGTAGAGGCATGGATCCAAGTTCTCCTTAGAAAACAATATTTTAACGTTATCCTTTGCTAAGGTTTAGATTCTCTGTTCCTTCTGACTTTTGTCATGAAGACAATCAGCAGATATATCCTGAACATCTATATATGTAGGCTATATATAAGATTTGGCTCCATCCTTAAAGAAGTGGCTCATAATTTAATTGATTATAATATAGGATCTTCAATAATTAGCAAGATGATTTTTGTTAGCGGTAAGGCAACAAATAGTTTCAAGGACTTCTAGATTAAAAAGGTTAAGACTCCAGAATCCAGGAGCACTATCAACTGTTCAGTTGGAATAAGAGGGTGACATGGAAACATTCTTAAGGATTTTTATTTAACACACACACACACATACACACACACACACACACGTAAAGAAATAAAGTAGTAGGGACTGGAAAGTGCCACACACTCCAGACTTTTGGGATAGCATTGGAAATCTAATTGAGGAAAATACGTAATAAAAATATTAAAATTAAAAAAAAAAAAGTTTGAAGCTAGATTTGACAAATTACATTCAGATTCTACACAACCTCTCCTGTGTGCATCTGTCTGTCATTCCATCCAACACTTTGCCCACCTGCCCCAGAGACCCGTTCCATGCAGACAAAGGGATCCAGAGGGTCTGCGGCAGGAAAGATAGCTCATCAGATAAAACTAGTTGTTGATCTTGTAGAGGATCCACGTTTGATTCCTAGCACTCACATTGTGGTGGTTTAAATATGCCTGGCCGAGGGAGTGGCACTATTAGGAGGTGTGGTCTTGTTGGAGGAAATGTGTCACTGTGGGGATAGGTTTTCAGACACTCCTTCTAGCTGCCTAGAAGACAGTATTCTTTCCTGTTTGCCTTCAGACCAAGATATAGAACTCTCAGCTCCTCCTGCACCATGCCTGCCTGAATGCTGCAAGCTTCCCACCATGATGATAATAGACTGAACCTCTGAACCTATAAACCATCCTCAATTAAATGTTGTCCTTTATAAGAGTTTCCTTGGTTATGGTGTCTCTTCACAGCAATAGAAACCCTAATTACAACACACATGCCATCCATAACTTCAGTTCCAGGGGATCTGATTTCTACAGACACTAGGCATACATATTGTATACACAGATACATACAGGCAAAAGAGTCATACACATACAAAGAAAAATAATTTCATTCAGTACAGCATTAGTAGAAAAAGGTTGGAAAGTGTACTTAAGCCACATGTCATGTAATTTATTTACCCAATAATCATACAAAAATAACTTTCATAATACAGGATCTGCAGTATCAGGAATACGGTTAGCAACATCTGATTTGGTTGGAAATTTTCTCTTATAATCATGAACTTCTATACAAATCTTCCTATACTATGAACTCTACTTAATGGGCCCTTCTAACTTAGCAAGGTAATGAGTATAGGAGGCACTAATGTTTGGTGCTGAAATGTTACCACTGACTTGTATTTTGATTACTTGGTCTCCAGCTAGTACCACAATTTTAGAAACATTTGATGGGTGGAACATTACTACCGGAAGTGGGACAGAAGGAGTGGGTCTTTGAGCTCAGTCCCTGGCTCCAATCTGGCTCTCTGCTTCCTCATCTGTAGGATATGTATAGTGCTTCTGCCATACACTCCCACTGCCTCAGACTGAATTGCTTCCCTATTCTTGCTGTGATGGACTAAATTCCCATAAAAGTGTGAGTCAAAATAAACCTTTCATCCTAGGTTGATCTGTTAAGAATCTGTTCACAACTATACAAAGTATAGTTCACAAACTACACTAATATATGTAGAAACACAGAATTTAGGGAAAGGCCTTAGAAATAGGAACAAAGAGTCCCCTGTCTAAGAGTGCATGTGAAAGTGTTCAAGGTTTGATCTTATTAAGATAAGATCACAATAATTACACAAAATATGCAATAAGAGTTTATTAAGTGTGATATACTTAAATCCATTATTGAAGGATATCATATACACATCAAAAAGGGAAAAACCAAATTATACTTTACCTAAAATCTGATCACAATATCAATAATAGGGAAAAGAGAGTATTCATTCACTCTTTTTGGTAATAAAGACAAAGTTTTAATTTACCTAATATAATTCAAGAATAAATATACAGAAAAAGAGCCAAGAATGAGAGTATAGAAGGAAATAATATCACAGCAAATGAGAAAATGAACAATACATTAAAACATCTAAGGCAGAGACATTTATATGAGCAGTTTTCTAAACCAGGTAAAAATTTAAAATATATGACTTTATGATGATGTCAAAGACTATCTTTACAAAACAAGTTCAAAACACAATAAATAGGAAATAATCTAGCAAAATATTTCTTAAGATATGGAAAAACAAGAAACTAGAACTGCATTAATAAATTTTAAAGCATAAAATATTAAGGAACAAAATGAAATGGCAGAAGCTAGAATTTATAACAAAGCAGAGCATCTTAAACTTCCATGTCTACATTAGTCATTTAGTGAGTTGTAAATTGTAACTTTTGATTCTGTCTGAAGTGAGGACAAAAGACTGCATTTCTGACAAGCTGCTGCAGATACAGAACAGCATATCCACCAGTAGTATCAATAGAATAAATAAACAATGAGCAAGTTTAACAAGTCTGAAATCATCTCCTAGAATACAGAATGCAAAATCTAGGACAAGAAAGATGCTAACTAGGATGAACAAGTCAAGTAAAAATAGGCATGCTTAAGAGCAAAGCTCAAAGAAAACTTTTCAAGGGAAGAAAACCTGATAAGTTAGACCATGTTCCATTTGGAGCTAAAAAATCACTGAGTCTTAGGTAGTTAAAAATTTTAAATGTATATAAAATATGCACATGGATTATCAGGGAGTAATGTTATTGCTACAAAGGGAAGTATGTAGAAATAAGAGAGGGATGGAATAAAACCCTGTTCTTGGAACTTCCCAAAATAAACATCAAGAACTTGGCCACTCAGTCTAAATGTCTGCCTTTTTCCCAGCTCCTGGTGCTAACAGCCAAGAAATCTCCAGACTTCACCTTTAAACCCCAACTTCTACCTCTGCTTAGCTCCTAGACAGCGATCACTTGGCCCACACTTCCACTGTTCCCCTGGCTCCTAGGACAGAGAGGTAAATAGACACCAGACCTCAGTCCTAGGCTTACACTCATACTCAGTCAACCTCAGATACATAAGTTCCAGCACAGAAACAAAGAATGAAAATCCAAAATGTATCTCTGCTAAAAATAACTAATTCCATAATAATTGGACACGGTGAGAAGTGACCCGAAAGAACTTACAAAGACTTGAAAGGAGGAAAGAACAAAGGAAAGTGAGAAAGAAAGAGAAAGGAAAAGAAAAAAGAAGGGAGGGGAGGAGAGGGGAGGATGGGGGGGCAGGGGAGGGGAGGGAGGGAAGGGAAGGAAAGGTAAAGAAAAATGTTTGGATTAGAAAACAGGATTAGTGTTTTGCTGCCTCCAAGAAATATATTCGAGTAAAATGATGGGTGTAATCTTGGTGTAAAAGGATGGGAAAAGTAATTTCAAGCAAATGTGTCTAATTCATTATTGTTCAGGGTGTTAAAATTATTCTTTTTTGAGGATGTGGCCACTGGTAGGTTTCCTTTGTTCCAGTGCATGGCCCCACATCCACATAAATATGATGGGCAGCACTTACTGGATTTAGTGGGTTGTCTAAAACAAAATACTAAATTGGAAGAAGGGTGTATAGCTGTAAATAGAAAGAAGTGGGACAGAGAAGTGAAGATATGATCATATTATATTGTGTATAAGTATGAAATTCTCAAAAATAGAGAATAACTATTTTAAACTAGCAAACTAAATTCAAGAACAAAATTTCTTGAAGGTCTTACTACTTTTATTTTCAGAGAGCTGAAGTCTCATGGAATGTGCTAGAATATTTTCCTGATACATTTTATGTTGGAGATTTAAGTCCTTGACTGAAAGGTCTCATTCAGAAATTTCCAATTTTTTAAAGATTACATTGCTTTTCATAAGATGCTCAAGGATAGATCTTAAAGATGATCTACCATGATCAAGTTAGTTTTACCACAGACAGTCAAAGATATATGAATGATAAATGTAACCCACCACATAAGTAGACTCAAGAACTAATTTCACAGGAGACCCAGAAAAGGCCTTTGACACAACCCAGCATTCCTTTATAACAGTCAAGGAGGGGCTGGAAATTAAGCAAACGTGTCTCAACACATGAAAGATTATTCATAGCAAATCCTTAGCCAACACCAGGCTAATATCATTGGGTTCATTTTGTGCTGGCTGTCTACCACTTCACTCTTATTACGACATCGCTTAAATTCTTAGCTAAAACAAGTAAGACAAGAGAAGGTAATAAGGAAGATATAAGTAGGAAAAAGATGAAAAAAGTATGCATATTTGGAGATAATATCTTTATATAAGGGGCTCCAAATATTCCACCAAAACCTTTAGAGTTAATGAAGAATTTCAGCAGCGGCAGGATATTAAAAAAAAAAATTAGTAGTGTTCCTACATACCAGTGGCACACCTCAACAGATATCTGGGAAACAATAAAATTCACAATACACACACACACACACATACACACACACAAGATACAAGACAACAAACTAGGAAAACAAAACAAGAACCATTTGCACAGGCCCTGCTCTCTGAGTCCTCCGGGGAACCCCCAGCTGCCTTCAATAGTCTGCTTGCTATTCCCAGTGGATCTCCATTCTTCTGCCATGAAGAATCTCCATTCTTCTCCATTCTTCAACCCATCATCATTAGATCTGAGAATCCTGACCTGCAAAGGTCTGTGAATCCTAACCCATACAGACCTGCTGATCTGGAACCATACAGCCAAAGGTTTCCCATTAGAGGCTGGTCACACCAGGAGCATCAAGGTTAACTCCCATCCCAATACTTACTACAATGGAAACATCCAGGAACCAAACCCATCCATTTGGCTTAAGGCCCTCTAAAGAACACAATCAACAAAAGCTATGTCAATTCAACACCTTCAGAGCACAGCTACTCTACTCCACTAATCCTAAGACAAGCACAAGAAAATTACCTTAAATCCAATCTTATGAAGATGATAGAGTTCTTTAAAGAGGAAATGAGACTGCAGAAGCAACATAACTTCTGGAACAGGCCCCATTTCGGCTTTCATCTTCAGGCAGAAAGAAGATCTGAGCTCCAGACCTCTGCTCTCCTTCCCCACCAGAGGAGAGAGGTGGCCTCCAGGAAGGGATCTAATCACCAGAGCAGGTGAGAGACCCACCTTGTATCCCAGGTCCCTCAGAAACCAGTCTGCACAGGAGAGACTACGTGTGCAGAAGCAACATAGCTTCTAGTACAGGCCTTCATCTTCAGCCAGGAAGCAGATCTGTGCTCCAGAATTCTGAGCTCCTTCCCCATCAGGAAGAGGTGGCCTGCAGAGAGTAATCTGACAATTGAGACTCAGGAGAGAGTTGGACTCCCAGGAGTACTGACAGAGGCTAACAGAATCACAGGAGGAACAAGCTCCAGCCAGAGACAGCTAGAGCAACTAATGACAGAGATTACCAGATGGCAAAAGGCAAACATCAGAATCTTACAAACAAAAATCTAGACCACTCACCATCATCAGAACCCAGCACTCCCACCTCAGCAACTCCTGGATACCCCAACACACCCGAAAAGGAAGATTCAGGATTACAATCATATCTCATGTTGCTGGTAGAGGATTTTAAGAAGGAAATTGATAACTCACTTAAAGAAATACAGGAAAACACAGCTAAACAGGTGAAAGGCTTTGAAGTGGAAGCACAAAAATCCCTTTAGGAATTACAGAAAAATGCTGCTAAACAAGTAGAAGCCCAAAAAGAAGAAACACAAAAATCCCTTAAAGAATTACAGGAAAACAAAAACAAACAGGTGATAGAATTGAAAAAAACCATCCAAGATATAAAAAGGGAAGTAGAAACAATAAAGAAAACCAAATTCTGGAGATAGAAACCCTAGGAAAGAAATCAGGAACCATAGATGTTAGCATCAGCAATAGAATACAAGAGATGGAAGAGAGAATTTCCGATATAGAAGATTCCATAGAGAATATGGACATGACAATCAAAGAAAATGCAAAAGATTCTTACTCAAAACATCCAGGAACTCCAGGACAGAAGGAGAAGACCAAACCTAAGGATAACAGGTATAGAAGAGAATGAAGATTTTCAACTTAAAGGGCCAGTAAATATCTTCAATAAAATTATAGAAGAAAACTTCCCTAACCTAAAGAAAGAGATGCCTATGAACATACAAGAAGCCTACAGAACTCCAAATACACTGGACTAGAAAAGAAATTCCTCCCGACACATAATAATCAGAACAACAAATGCACTAAATAAAGACAGAATATTAAAAGCAGTAAAGGGAAAAGGTCAAGTAACATATAAAGGCAGGCGTATTAGAATTGCAACAGACTTCTCACCAGAAACTGTGAAAGCCAGAAGATCTTGGACAGATGTTATACAGACACTAAGAGAACACAAATGCCAGCCCAGGCTACTATACCCAGGAAAATTCTCAATTACCATAGAAGGAGAAACCAAAGTATTCCATAACAAAACCAAATTCAGACATTATCTGAATGTCTACGAATCCAGCCCTTCAGAGGATAATAAAGGGAAAACACCAACAAAAGGACACAAACTACACCTTAGAAAAAGCAAGAAGGCAATCCTTCAACAAACCAAAAGGAAGACAGCCACAAGAACAGAATCCCAACTTTAACAACAAAAATAACAGGAAGCAACAATTACATTTCCTTAATATTTCTTAATATCAATGGACTCAATTCCCCAATAAAAAGACATAGACTAACAGGCTGGCTACAAAAATAGGACCCAACATTTTGCTGCTTAAAGAAAACCTACCTCAGGGAAAAAGACAGACACTATCTCAGAGCGAAAGGCAGGAAAAAAATTCTAAGCAAATGATCCAAAGAAACAAGCTGCAGTACCATTCTAATATCAAATAAAATTGACTTCCAACCCAAAGTTATCAAAAAAGACAAAGAGGGGCACTTAATACTCATCAAAGTTAAAATCTACAAAGATGAATTCTCAATCCTTAATATATATGCTCCAAATGCAAGGGCAGCCACATACACTAAAGAAACATTAATAAAGCAAAAAACCACATTGCTCCCCACACAATAATAGTGGGAAACTTCAATGCCCCACTCTAATCAATGTACAGTCCTGGAAACAGAAACTAAACAGAGACACATGGAAACTAACAGAAGTTATGAAACTAATCGATTTACCAGATATCTACAGAACATTTTATCCTAAAACAAAAGGATATACCTTCTTCTCAGGATCTCATGGTACCTCCTCCAAAATGGACCATATAATCAGTCACAAAACAGTCCGCAACAGTTACAAGAATATTGAAATTATCCCATGCATCCTAACAGATCACCACGGACTAAGGCTGATCTTCAATAACAGCATAAGTAATAGAAAGCCAACATTCACTTGGAAACTGAACAACACTCTACTAAATTGTATCTTGGTCAAGGAAAAACTAAAGAAAGAAATTAAAGACGTTTTAGAGTTTAATGAAAATGAAGCCAAAACATACCCAAACTTATGGGACACAATGAAGGCAGTCCTAAGAGGACAACTCATAGCCGTGAATGCCTCCAAAAAGAAAAAAAAGAAAAAGAAAAAAAAAACTAGATGCGGAGATGGTTAAATATACGGAAATCCATCAACAATTCCACTATATAAACAAACTCAAGACAAAATCACATGATTATCTCCTTAGATGCTGAGAAGGCATTTGACAAAAATCAACACCCCTTCATGATAGAAGTCATGGAAAGATCAGGAATTCAAGGCCCATACCTAAACATAATAAAAACAATATACAGAAAACCAGGAGCCAACATCAAACTAAATAGAGAGATGCTGAAAGATCCCAGTAAAATCAGGGACTAGACAAAGCTGCCTACTTTTGCCCTACCTATTCAATATAGTACTTGAAGTCCTAGCCAGAGCAATTCGACAACAAAAGGAGATAAAGGGGATACAAATTGCAAAGAAAGAAGTCAAAATATCACTATTTGCAGATGATATGATAGTATATATAAGTGACCCTAAAAATCCCACCAGAGAACTCCTAACTCTGATAAACAGCTTCAGTGCAGTAGCGGATATAAAATCAACTCAAACAAATCAGTGGCCTTTTTCTACACAAAGGATAAACAGGATGAGAAAGAAATTAGGGAGATAACATGCTTCACAATAGTCACAAATAATATAAAATACCTTGGTGTGACCCTAACTAAGCAAGTGAAAGATCTGTATGACAAGAACTTCAAGTTTCTAAAGAAAGAAATTGAAAAAGATCTCAGAAGATAGAAGGTTCTCCCATGCTTATGGATTGACAGGATTAATACAGTAAACATGGCTATCCTGCTGAAAGCAATCTACAGATTCAATGCAATCCCTAAGAAAATTCTAACTGAATTCTTCACTAAGTTATAATGTTCAATTTGCATATTCATCTGCAATAACAAAAAATACTAAGATAGCAAAAACTATTCTCAACAATAAAAGAACCTCTGGTGGAATCACCATGCCTGATCTCAAGCTGTACTACAGAGCAATTGTGATTAAATCTGCATGTTACTGGTACAGCGACAGACAGGTAGATCAATCGAATAGAATTGAAGACCCAGAAATGAACCCACACAACTATGGTAACTTGATCTTTGATAAGGAAGCTAAAACTCTCCAGTGGAAAAAAGATAGCATTTTCAACAAAGGGTGCTGGCACAACTAGCAGTTATCATATAGAAGAATGTGAATTGATCCATTCTTATCTACTTGCACAAAGCTGAAATCTACTTGGATCAAAGAACTCCACATAAAACCAGAAACACTGAAATTTATAGAGGAGAAAGTGGGGAAAAGCCTCGAAGATATGGGCACAGGGGTCAAAATCCTAAACAGAACAGCAATGGCTTGTGCTGTAAGATCAAGAATTGGCAAATTGGACCTCATAAAATTGCAAAGCTTCTGTAAGGCAAAAGATACTGTCAATAAGACAAAACGGCCACCAACCAATTGAGAAAGGACTTTTACCTATCCTAAATCGGATAAGGGACTAATATCCAATATATACAAAGAACTCAAGACAATGGACTACAGAAAATCAAATAAACCCCTTAAAAATGGGGTACAGGGCTAAACAAAGAATTCTCAACTGAGGAATACCAAATGACTGAGAATCACCTGAAAAAATATTTAACATCCTTAATAATCAGGGAAATGCAAATTAAAACAACCCTGAGATTCCACTTCACACCAGTCAGAATGGGTAAGATCAAAAATTCAGGTGACAGCAGATGCTGGAGAGGATGTGGAGAAAGAGGAACACTCCTCCATTGCTGGAGGGATTACAGGCTTGTACAACCACTCTGGAAATCAGTCTGGCAGTTCCTCAGAAAACTGAACATAGTACTAATGGAAAATTCAGCAATACCTCTCCTGGGCATATTATATATCCAGAAGGTGTTCCAAAGGGTAATAAGGACACATGCTATACTATGTTCATCGCAGCCTTATTTAGAGTAGCTTGAAGCTGAAGTGAACCCATATGTCCCTCAACAGAGGAATGGATTCAGAAAATGTGGTACATTTACACAATGGAGTACTGCTCAGCTATTAAAAACAATGAATTTATGAAATTCTTAGGCAAATGGATGTAACTGGAAGATATCATCCTGAGTGAAGTAACCCAATCACAAAAGAAGTCACTTGATATGCACTCACTGATAAGTGGATATTAGCCCAGAAAGTTAGAATACCCAAGATACAATTTGCAAAACACAAAAAAATCAAGAATAAGGAAGACCAAAGCGTTGATACTTCATTCCTCCTTAGAATGGGAACAAAATACCCATGGAAGGAGTTACAGAGACAAAGTTTGGATTTGAGACGAAAAGATGGACCATCCAGAGACTGCCCCACCCGGGGATCTATCCCATAATCAGCCGCCAAATGCAGACACTATTGCATATGCCAGCAAAATTATGCTGAAAAGACCCTGATATTGCTGTCTCTTGTGAGGCTATGCCGGGGCCTGGCAAACACAGAAGTAGATGCTCACAGTCAGCTATTGGATGGAACATAGGGCCCCCAATGGAGAAGCTATTGAAAGTACCAAAGGAGCAGAAGGGGTCTGCAACCCTATAGGTGGAACAACAATATGAACAAACCAGCTCCCCCAGAGCTCGTGTCTCTAGCTGCATATGTAGCAGAAGATGTCCAAGTCAGCCATTATTGGGTAGAGAGGCCCCTTAATCTTGCAAACTTTATATGCCCCAGTACAGGGGAATGCCAGGGTCAAGAAGTGGGACTTGGTGGGTAGGGGAGCAGGGCTGGGGTGGGTACATGGGACTTTTGGGATAGCATTTGAAATGTAAATGAAGACAATATCTAATAAAAAATTGAAAAATAAATAAAGAAGAAGTGAATAAACCCCTTAACACAATACAGGAAAAATACAATTGAACAGGAGTAGGAAATAAGTAAAACTGTTCAAGACCCAAAAATGCAAATAGAAGAAAAAAAGGAAAACGTAAAAAACTCACAAAATGAGGGAATTCTGAAGATGGGAAACTAGGGAAGAGAACAGGAACATTAGAAGCAAGCATCACCAACAGAATATAGGAGATAGAAGAGAGAATCTCAGTTCTGCAAGATACAGTAGAAAAAATGAACACATCAGTCAGAGAAAATGTTAAATCTAAAATGTTCATGACACAAAATATCAAGGAAATCTGGGGTACCTTGAAAAGACCTAACCTAAGAATATTAGGAATAGAAGTAGGTATAAAGAGTCTCAGTCCCAAGATCCAGAAAATATTTTCAACAAAATCATAGAGGAAAGCTTTCCAAACCTAAAGAAAAAGAAAGACATGCCTATAAACATATAAGGAGCTTATAAAGCACCAATCAGACTGGACCAGTAAAGAAAATCCTCCTGCCACATAATAATCAAAACAAAAAATCTACAGAACAAAGAAATAATATTAAAAGCTGCAAAGGAAAAAGCCCAGGTAACATACAAAAGCAGACCTATCAGAATTACACCCAACTTCTCAACAGAGACTCTAAAAGCAAGAACCTCTTGCAACCTCTAAAAAACCACACATGCCAATGTAGATTACAATACCCAGCAAAACTCTTAGGATCAGGTGTGAGGAGAGCAGGTGAGATGACCAGAGAGTCATGAAAATGAGTGGAAATCTGTAACTGATGGGACAGGGGAGGTGGGGGGCATCTTGAGGATTTAGTAGAGTCCTGGGATAGGGGAGGTCCCTAAGAATCATTGGGAGTGATGGTAGCTGTGACCCACAGCATTGGGGATATGGAACCTGAAGAGGCCACCTCCTGCAGTCAGGCAGGAACCCCAGTGGAATGATAGGGACACCAATGCACACTTTTGACCCAAAATTTATCCTGTCTACAAGAATGTGGGAATGGGGCACTGAACAGAGACTTGGGGAATGGGAAACCAATAACCGGCTCAACTTGAGACCTATACCATGAGCAAGCATCAATCTCAAACACTATTAATGATCCTCTGTTGTGCTTACAGACAGGAGTCTAGCATGTCTGTTCTCTGAGAGGCTCCACCAAGCACCTGACTCACACAGATGCAGAGACCTACAGCCAAACAGTGGATGATGCTTGGTGACTCTAAAGGAAGAATTTGGGAAAGGTGGCCTGAAGCAGATAGGAATGCCACAGGGATACCAACAGAGTTATCTAACCTGGAACCTCGGGTCTTTCAGAGACTGAACCATCAACCAAGGAACATACATAGGCTGGACCTAGCTTCCCGCCACCCCCACCTGTCCCTGAACATATGTAGCAGATGCTCAGCTTGTTCTTCATGTGGGTCTTGAACAACTGGATCAGGGGCTATCCCAAAAGTTGTTGCCTGTCTGTGGGTTGTTTTTCTAGCTGGACTGCCTTGTCTGGCCTCAGTGGGAGAGGATGCACCTAGCCCCACAGAGACTTGATGTGCTGGGCAGGGGGTGGGGGGATACCTAAGGGAGCCTCTATCCTCTCAGAGAGGAAGAGGAAAAGAAAGAGGAGAGAAGGATTGTGGAAATGGGTGTCTGGGAGAATCAGTGAGTAGAATATAAAGTGAGATAGATAGATAGATAGATAGATAGATAGATAGATAGATAGATAGATAGATAGATAGATAGATAGATAGATAGATAGATAGATAGAGATATATGAGAGATATGGTGATTTTCTAGAAAATGCATAAGAAACCAAATAATAATAATATTGTACTCAACAAACTGGTCAACTTTCAAACATATAATGAATCCTAGTCATAATATAAACCAGTTAGAAAACACAGAGGACAAAGGCCCAATTCACAGTGCTTACAAGGTAGAAATTAATTGACAGAATATAGACAAATTAAGTGAAAAGACATAGGATTGCTCCTGACATATAAATAATAGACAAGTCAATTGTTCTCAAATTAATTCCTATAGAAGAATAATAAGCATTGAATTTGGCAAACCCTGCTCAAAGATAGTTAAATTTTAAAAAGTACTATCAGTAAAAGTATACTAAGAATGAAAATAGTCAATGACCAGCAGCAACACTCAACAAAGAAGTGGACACCACTCATACCCTTCCTCTAGGAAGGGTTACTCCTTTTAGCATGGTATCAGAAAAGTGAAAGCCAGAGAATGAAACCTCAGGAATCACAAAGTAGGTAACCCAGGTCCAGTAGGAGATGAATGGGAAAGTCAGGAAATGAAGAAGTATTACCAAAGACAGTCAAGTGTAGAATTAAGAAATCCTTTTTTAAGACCCTGATCATCAGTCAATGGTACTTACTTGGAGACACCCCCCACCCCCCCCCACACCCCCACCAAGTGAGACACCAAAATGCAGATCAAAGCAAGAGGTTTATTTTCTGGGGCATTGGGATCGACCTTCAATTAGTCCCTCAAGGCAAGTGACTAGAAGGGGACCCCAAATGGCTATTACAAGCAGTTATTTATACTTTTTAGGGTCACAGGTTACATCAGCAAGGTTACAGTTCAAACTTATTGGCTAAGCATACTGACCTTTACATCTATTGGCTAGCAAGCATGGCACGCATTTGAACTCTACCTGGGACTCTACCTGGTACTTTCCAGAGGGTCAGGTGACTATCAGTCAGTACATTCTGAAAATTTTTACTCAAGAATGTTCCTGTGGGTTGAGAATGGAACTTGGCCTAGCCTTGACCCCAGGCAGGAGGAAGAAGCTGTAAGGAGGGTGTGGGACTGGAAAAAGCCTTTAGGGTCCCTTACTCTGATTGACAGGACACGTGCTCTGTTCCACCACTACTAATTAATCTAGATGGTACCAATCTCAAGGAATTATCTTTTTTGTAGGTAGTGATATAGAAAAAAACATTATTAGTTATTTATAAATTAAGTATATTCTGTGAGAAATCTGTCATATTAAGATAGATAAAAAATTATCTGACAACAGAATCTTACAAAATTGTTTGGTGGATATACATTCATCTGTTTTACAAAACTTAATCATAAACTTCCTGATTTCAATAACTAGCTTTAAAAATTCTGACTATATATAAAGTACCTTTTCTCCCTATGAACTATTTATATGCATTGTTATTCAATGTTTGTGTAATATTCTCTTGTACAGATAGATGATCTGAATGTTCCCTGTCCTAGGATCTGTAAATAAATATCATAGTACAAACATCTTAAAATAGCTTTCAGGTTACTTACTAAAATATATTAACTAAAGTGGACTTTGCGGGGAACAAACATATAAACCTGTAAGTTCTCAATAGACCTTATAAAGCTATGCTCCAGGAAGATTGCACAGCATATTTGCCTCTACCCTGCATCAAGAGTCAAATGTCTGCTCCTACATCTGAACCACACCCAATGCTGCAATACTCTCTTGATTTCTGTGCTGTGGACTTCTCTTATTCTCAAAGCTTTGCTGCTGAGGCTGGCTTGGGCATGCAAGGGATGGCATGACATGGTTCCCACCCCTGAAGCAGAGCCAGCAGGGCATAGGCCTCCACAAGTGTTGATGATTGCTGTGGGTGTAAGGCTTGTTTGTATAATAATATATATAGATTCATGTTGCTCCTTGGAGGAATTTCCTCTTTGCCAAAGTTAATGACTTCATGGTAACCAGGGACATCACAAGTCCTGGAAGTGAGGGTGTATCTAATGTCTCAGCAAAATGGTAGAATGGTGTAACCTCCAGGACAGCCCTTAGTACTGTGGAAAAGAACTCTGAAAACACAATACAAAAATATATACTGTCTTAGTCAGGGTTTCTATTCCTGCATAAACATCATGACCAAGAAGCAAGTTGGGGAGGTTCATCACCAAGGAAGTCAGGACTGGAACTCAAACAGGTCAGGAAGCAGGAGCTGATGCAGAGGCCATGCAGGTATGTTTCTTACTGGCTTGCTTAGCCTGCTCTCTTATAGAACCTAAGACTACCAGCCCAGAGATGGCACCACCCACAGGGGGCCCTTCCCCCTTGATCACTAATTGGGAAAATGCCTTACAGCTGGATCTCATGGACGCATTTCCTCAACTGAAGCTCTTTTCTCTGTGATAACTCCAGCTTATGTCAAGTTGACACAAAACTAGCCAGTACATATACTTTCTCAACTATCAAAATATAAGAATGCAAAATATAAGGGTGCAATATGAAATGTATAAGAAGCTTTGAAGACCTAAAAGAACAGATGGAGCTGCACTGTTAGCCATCTTGTCAGAAAAATACAAAGGCAGGCAGATTCCTGAGTTCAGCATCAGCCTGGAACAGATCTAGGTTGGGCCCAGGCATGGTGGAAATGATAATCTCAAGATAGGATCCCAACCAGATAGATAATTGCCTCTGATTATGAAGGCAGGCAGATCTCTGAATTCATTTGCAATGTTTTTGTTGTTGTTGCTGCTGTTTTGTTTTTGTTTTTGTTTTCTGTGCTTACTATCTTTTTCTAAGAATGGGGGACTAAGGAGGGCTGGGGTCACAGAATGCTGATTCTCAGTGTAATCAAAGGAGAACCTGGAGAAATGACTAAATTGATATGTAAGAAAAAAAAAAAGAAAGAAAGAAGAAAGAAAAGAAATACTAGGCTTTTGGTCTGCAAAAAAAAAAAAAAAAAAAAAAAAAAAAAGAGCTATCCAGAGAGTGTTTTAGAATTGCAAGAGCTGCTGCCAGACATCCTTTTCTCAGAACCCCTCTCCAAGCCAAGGCTGGTCCTTGGCTTTTTGCCAGTCTTGAACTAAGATTTCTTTATAATCTAGAGTGTGCTTTCTAAGCTCTAGGGTTCTCTTACTCAATAGCAGTAGAAGACCCTTGCCATTTATTGGCAAATATTTTAGCAATTTTTATAATATAATGGACCTTTAAATTTGATCTTTACCAACTGGGATATGATAGAGACATCTAGGCAATGGATAGGCAAATATAAGAAAAATACAATTTTACACACACACATACACACACACACATGGAAATAACATAATGACTCCTATTTTTCTGAATGCTAACTAAGAATATTAAAAGCAAATAAAGTGAACAAAAATTTAAAACATCATCAGTCCAGATTTGAGACATATATATTACCAATGTAAAAGGGACCCCAATCATCTTCTATAGGCAGCACACATGATCATAAATGTCTTTTTCACAGTTTCTTTTAATTTTATTTCCTTTCAAAACCTACTTTTAATGATAGTTCTTAAATGTATTAACCTCCCTTCTACTCCACCACTCACTAGAAGTAGTGGAAAAGAAAGGATATGAGGGAAGTGGACCTGCTTAGAAATGGTTCTTTAGGACAAATCCCATCTGTATTCTCAGGAAATCAGTAGTGCAGTTCACAGGTCAGAAGTGGCAGCTTGATCCAGTTGTCAATGCTTCATTGATACTAACAGTCCAGTTAGTTAGCAGTGGTGGCAAAACCTAACAGGAACAGCCTAGCCTTAGAGGAATCAGCATGAGTCAGCAGGAGGGATCAGGGCCATGAGGGTCAACAAGAGTTTTTTGCCATGCCTCTCTTATCAAAGAAGCAAAGAAGTAAGACCAAGAAGTGTTGCAAAGCTAGTGCTACCAGCAAGCCAAACTCCTCTCATGGTCCATTGAGATTCCTTCCAAGCATCACATGTCTTCCACGGGACTTGCTTCACCACATGTCTTGCTTCAGCACGTGAGTCTGTCTTAGCAAAACTTCATGAGAGTCTGTATTAGCTGCCATCACTCTGCTGCAACATAACACCAGAATTTGTTCTTTTCTTTTCTTTCTTTCTTTCTTTCTTCTTCTTCTTCTTCTTCTTCTTCTTCTTCTTCTTCTTCTTCTTCTTCTTCTTCTTCTTCTTCTTCTTCTTCTTCCTCTTCCTCTTCCTCTTCCTCTTCCTCTTCCTCTTCCTCTTCCTCTTCTTCTTCTTCTTCTTCTTCTTCATCTTCTTCTTCTTCTTCTTTTGGTGTGTTTCTCTTTATGTAGTCATTAACCTCACTTCTACTCCACCACTCACTAGAAGCAGTGGAAAAGAAAGGACATAGGGGAAGTGGACTTGCTTAAAATGGTTCTTTAGGACAAATCCCATCGGTATTCTCAGAAAATCAGTAGTGCAGTTCACAGGTCAGAAGTGGCAGCTTGATCCAGTTGTCTGCTTCATGGATACCAGCAGTCCATTTAGTCCAGTTTTTGTGTGTTTCTCTTTATAGAGTCACAAAAGGAACTCAACAAAATTTAAGGCAGATCAATACATGGGTATCCTTAGTGAAGAATCCTTCATCATGTGTCTTTTCATGTGCTTGCTTTAGCAGAACATCCTTTCTCCTGTGTCTGCTTCAGGAAAACACTCCTTCAAATGTTTGACCAAGCAAAACACCATCTTATACAACAGACTTTCCAAAGAACCCTTGAGTTTCCACTTCAATTCCTAGACAGAGTCAAACTGTTTCCAAGAGCAGAAAGAAGTCAGGCTGTAAAGATTAAACTAAGACACATAAGACTCTATATTCTAGGTTCTACTAAATGACAGGATAGTAAGATTCTTGAAGAACAAATATCTCAGTCCAAAAAAAAAATCATAAAACAAAGAAGCTTTTATAATCAATTATTGAACACCAACCAGGTTTCCAGGTTTCCTGGTAAGTACATAGAGATGCTGAAAGATATAACCAAACAAACAAAAGAGTAGAAACAGAAGCATCATGTTACTATATCCAATATAACCAAATTCACCAACTAATGTTGAAAATATGGAAGAGAGAGTAAATGATTATTTTCGTGGGAGTCAAGGAAAGTATCAAGGTGGAAAGTATGCTGGATCTCAAACAATGAGGGGGGCAGAAAGGCATTCTAGGTAGACAAAACCACAGGAACACTGGACTGCCATCCTACAGTGAGATGCCCAGTGACCAATGTATTTACTATTTGAATCATATAACAGCAAGCTTTGTGATATGATACCAGTTCAATTAAGTATTATGTAGAACTTTCTTGATTTCAGTTATTTTTATACAACTATTGTTGGGGACATTTTTCTGCACTTGCCTAACAACAAGATAAAACAACAACAACAAGGTACAGAAATGCTAAATAAAGAAAAACTCAAAGATATAAACTGAATTCAGTGATCTATTTTTAATTATTAAATATTCACAGACTAATGTTTTATCATATTGTATGTTTTCAATATTATCTCATTAAATAGAAAATGGGTTTATATTTTAACAAAAGTTGATAGCTAACTAGCCAACTGCATCAATTTCAAACAGAATGATTCCCAGTTGGATGAGAACATACTTGGAGCAAAACCATAAAATGTACAATGGCTGGACTGGAGAGTAGGCTCAGGGTTAAACTGTAAAAAGTCTTTAATTTCTTTCTTTATTCCATCTTTGACCAAAGTATCATTGAGAAGAGTGTTATTCAGTTTCCACGTGAATGTTGGCTTTCTATTATTTATGTTGTTATTGAAGATCAGCTTTAGTTCACTCTGGAAATCAGTCTGGCGGTTCCTTAGAAAATTGGACATAGTACTACCGGAGGATATAGCAATACCTCTCCTGGGCATATATCCAGAAGATGTCCCAACCGGTAAGAAGGACACATGCTCCACTATGTTCATATCAGCCTTATTTATAATAGCCAGAAGCTGGAAAGAACCCAGATGCCCCTCAACAGAGGAATGGATACAGAAAATGTGGTACATTTACACAATGGAGTACTACTCAGCTATTAAAAAGAATGAATTTATGAAATTCTTGGGCAAATGGATGGACCTGGAGGGCATCATCCTGAGTGAGGTAACACACTCACAAAGGAACTCACACAATATGTACTCACTGATAAGTGGATATTAGCCCAAAACTTAGGATACCCAAGATATAAGATACAGTTTGCTAAACACATGAAACTCAAGAAGAATGAAGACTGAAGTGTGGACACTATGACCCTCCTTAGAATTGGGAACAGAACACCCATGGAAGGAGTTACAGAGACAAAGTTTGGAGCTGTGATGAAAGGATGGACCATCTAGAGACTGCCATATCCAGAGATCCATCCCATGATCAGCATCCAAATGCTGACACCATTGCATTCACTAGCAAGATTTTGCTGAAAGGACCCAGATATAGCTGTCTCTTGTGAGACTATGCCGGGGCCTGGCAAACACAGAAGTGGATGCTCACAGTCAGCTAGTGAATGGATCACAGGACCCCCAATGGAGGAGCTGGAGAAAGTACCGAAGGAGCTGAAGGGATCTGCAATACTATGGGTGGAACAACATTATGAACTAACCAGTACCCCGGAGCCCTTGACTCTAGCTGCATATGTATCAAAAGATGGCCTAGTCAGCCATCACTGGAAAGAGAGGCCCATTGGACATGCAAACTTTATATGCCCCAATATAGGGGAATGCCAGGGCCAAAAAAATGGGAATGGGTGGGTAGGGAAGTAGGGGGGAAGATATGGGGGACTTTTGGGATAGCATTGGAAATGTAATTGAGGAAAAGATGTAATAAAAAAAAAAGAAAAAAAAAAAAAAGAAAGCCACACACATGAAAAAAAAAAAAAAAAGACACAACAAGCAGCTGAAAGAGTCAGATGCAGATATTTGCACCCAAACAATGGACAGAAGCAGCTGACCCCTGTTGTGAATTAAAGAAGGATGAAAAAAGCTGAGGAGAAGGATAATCCCATAGGAGGACCAGCCATCTCAGTTAATCTGGACCCCTAAGATCTTTCAAACACTGGACCACCAAGCAAACAGCATATACCAGCTGACATGAAGCCCCCAACACACATACAGTAGAGGACTTCCAGGTCTGTGTTCATTCAGATATGGTGCACCTAATGGTGGCAAGGCTGGAGGCCCCAGGGAATTTAGAGGTCACTTGGGGTGGGGTTGGGGACAGGGTGGTGGGGAGGAGGTATGGGATGTGGAAGAGTTGGAGGGTGGAAACAAAATGGGGAATGTAACATAAATAAATAAATAAATAAATAAATAAATAAATAAATAAATAAATAAATAAATAAATAAATCTTTTAAAAAGTACAATGCTTTGCTGGAAAGTTTAGTCACCTATGCTAAGTAAGTGGAGGGTTCTTTTCAGTACACACACACACACACACACACACACACACACACACACACATAATTTGGCAGGATGCTTTCTATGGTTTTGTGTCTCTTTTTCACAACAAATTGTGAAATCTCTGATGACAGCCTGGAGAGCAGATGTGAACAAGAAAATATAGACTATTCTAGTACAATGCAAGGAGAGACAAAACTACAGCATATCATAAGCAACATGAGTCAGCATAAGTAATGAGATTGGTAGAATTCATTAGGAGCTAATTACTTGATTTGGAGCAAATAAAGAACCCATTAGCAATCTGACACTAAAGAATAGTAAAGACATCTAAAATGAAATCCAAAATGATGATTCTTTTATTTAGAAAGTCATAGGATGTCAGTGGTCAAAGGAACCTTAGCAATTATACTATTCAGATGAAACCAAACTTCAGTAATCATGGTTGGTTCCAAGTCAGGGAGGCTTTGGTGGAGTCTAAGAATATGGACTTGGGACCAATGTGGTGAAGTCAAAATGTCCAATCTTTAAAGACTTGTAGCTAAATTCTGAAAGCAACATTTCCTAGAGCAGGATTTCTCAATCTTATGGGTCATGAACCCTTTTGGGGATAGAATGAGCCTTTCACAGGGATCATCTAAGACCACCAGAAAAACACAGATCTTACATCATAATTCATAACAGTAATAAAATTACAGTTATGAAGAAGCAACAAAAATAATTTTATTTATTGTGGGGTCACCACAATATGAAGAACTGTATTAAAGGGTTGTAGCATTAGAAAGATTAAGAACCACTATTCTAAAGTGTTCCTTTTCTTTTTATTTTTCAGTATGGTAGTCACAGCTCTGGTTACAGCATTCTTACTTCAGTTGCAAAAAAATTTCAATATTTGTTAACATCCCAATATGTTCTTTACATTGATTACCATGTGCTTAGCCCAGAACACCAAAGTTCACTAAATCTCATGTATTTGCAGTTTCAGAGAACTTAAAAATCAAAGCATAAGAAACTCATAGGAATAGTTTGGAACATAATATCTGATTGGTAAAGTTGTGGAATTGGAGATGCTAGAACTCTATCACTAACTATTTATCAACTTACAACCATTTTATGCATCAGAGTCTTCGTGGTCTTTAAGGTTCAACAGTAATTCCCATCCTTATCTAAAGTCTCAGTTTTCTGCACCTAATTATAGTCTGAAAATACTAAATGGAAGGTACCAGAAGCAATTGCATTTTGAATTGAATGCTGTTCTAGCTAGTTGGATAAAAATGACTCATTTCACCCTTGTGACTCTTAGCTTTGTCTAGTGTATTCACATTGTATGTACTACTCACTTGCCAGTCACTTAGCAGTCTTCTCAGATTTACTATCATGGTATCACAGTACGTGTATCCAAATAACTCCTATTTTTGCTTGATGGCCTTAAAGCACAAGAATAGTGATGTAATTTTGACATGCACAGAAGAGTGAAAGAGCAAAATGTGCTTCCATTGTGAAAAGGTGAACTTGTAACAAAATATTTTGAAAGAGAGAGACCACATTCATATAACTTTAATCTCAGGATGAAATTCTTGTGGTAATTTTATTTTATTGTTAATAAAAATATCAATGTCTCATTTTGCCTAATTCATAAGTTAAATACTATATAAGTATGCACATATACAAAAATCATATAAGGGTCAATATTATGCATAGTTTTAGTCAGCCCAGGGAACTTAATGGTAAGGGAAAACTTTGGAATGAGAAACATTTGTAAAACTGCCTTTACAGGATTTAAAAAAGCTAGTCAAAATGAAACTAAAAATGAGTAAAATCCATCATATATTTCAGCCTCCACTATGCTCACAGAAACAACACAGACTGAGACATGGGTCAATGGAATATTCTAAATAATATATACTTTTGACTAGATCTTGAAAGAAGAAAGTGTAGGTATTGACAGTAGCAATGACATCAAAAACAAATGAAAAAAAAAGAACATCCACAAACAGTCCACATGATGTAAATGTTGCTGAGAAATTAGCTATTTTTTTATTCTTATGGGTTCTTGGTCATCACAAAGCAGAGTATGTTAGTTAGTAAAGTGAAGTGCTAAGTACAGGCATTTTTCTTGCAATGAATTCTATTAAAAGCTGGTTATCTTGGGTGAGATAGCGGAGAGTCCCAAGGTCCCCAGAGGACACTCCACGCTGCAGGAACTCTAGCACACCTAGGATCTTAAGATCACTGGTGACTGGAACACAACATCTGTTCCAAAATCCTAGAGGGTCTTCTGACAGCAGGAACAGGGACAAAGGAAACCCGCCCAAACAGAACCAGGTGTTCATTCCTGTAGACACCAGCCCTGCACCATCTTAGGTACAAACTTAAAAGGGCCTAGCACACCCAGAATCTGGGGATAACTGAGACAAGTTTGTGCAGGAGAGCACGTAGGCAGCAGAAGCAACAAAGCTTCTTAGGCAGGGTCCCTTCTGGCCTTTATCCTCAGCAAGGAGGCAAAGCTGAGACCCAGAACCCTGGGCACCCTCCCTGCCAGAGGAGAGTCAGCCTCCAAGGAGGACTCTGATCCCAAGATTCAGGTGGTGGATGTGAGCTACAGACTTCTGTGCACCTTCCTTGCAAGAGGAGATCTTGCTTGCAGAGAGTGCTCTGACCACTGGGACTCAAGAGAGAGGTGGATTCCCAGGAGTGCTAACAGAGACTAAAGAATCACAGGGCGGGGGGAGTGTATTGGGGATTTTTTGGATAGCATTGGAAATGTAATTGAGGAAAATACCTAATTAAAAAAAAATTAAAAAAAAAAAAAAAAAAAAAGAATCACAGGAGGAACAAGCTCCAGCCAGAGACAGCTAGAACATCTAACTCCAGAGATTACCAGATGGCAAAAGGCAAACTTAAGAATCTTACTAAGAGAAACTAAGAACACTTCACATTATCACAACCCAGTATGCCCACAACAGCAAGTCCTAGATACCCTAACACAACTGAAAAGCAACATTAAGATTTAAAATCATATCTCATGATGCAAGTAGAGGATTTTAAGAAGGAAATTAATAACTCACTTAAAGAAATATAAGAAAACACTACTAAACAGGTAGAAGTCCTTATAGAATTACAGGAAAACACTGCTAAACAGGTAGAAATCCTTAAAAGGGAAACACAAAAATTCCTTAAAGAGTAACAGGAAAACCCAACCAAACAGGTGATGGAATTGAACAAAACCATCCAAGATATAAAAAGAGAAGTAGAAACAATGAAGAAAACCCAAAGGGAAAAAACTCTGGAGATAGAAAACCTAGGGGGAAAAAAAATCAGGAACCATAGATGTGAGAATCAGAAACAGAATACAAGAGATGGAAGAGAGAATCTCAGATGGAGAAAATTCTATAGAGAACATGGACACAACAATCAAAGAAAATGCAAAATGCAAAAAGATCCTAACCCAAGAAACCAAGAAAATCCAGTAGACAATGAGAATACCAAACCTAAGGATAATAGGTATAGAAGAGAATGAAGATTTTCAATTTAAAAGGCCAGCAAATATCTTTAACAAAATTATAGAAGAAAACTTCCCTAACCTAAAGAAAGATATGCTCATGAACATACAAGAAGCCTACAGAACTCCAAATAGACTGGACCAGAAAAGAAATTCCTCCCGACACATAATAATCAGAACAACAAATGCACTAAATAGAGACAGAATATTGAAAGCAGTAAGGGAAAAAGGGAAAACCAAAATGTAAGATAGAAATTTAAATTCATAGCTATCATTATACTCAGCACAAAGTGCCTAAAAGCAATTCAATTTCTAATCAGTAGAGGAGGAGAGAGGACTGCTACAGGAACACAGTGAATTGTTACACAGAAGACAAAATAAATAAGTTTGTGTAACATAACATGAAAAATTATAATCAATATAATACTGGATTTGTGTAATTGTCTCAAGGCAGTCTAGAAACAAAAGAATGTCAATGAGAGGAGGAGATGGAAGGATAGAGGGAAGGAGAGAGAGAGAGTAAGAGAGAAAAATCATGAATGCAAGAAAGGTGTATGAAAAGTTAAGCAAGGAAAAAAATTATAGGGTTCAAGGTGATTAGTTCAGGTAAGAGTAGGCAAGAGAATTGAAGCATAAAAGACTATGCATTATAAACTAGAGAGAGTATACACTAGCAGCCTGCCAGCACATCAAGAAGCTCTAGAATGAAAGGAAGCAAATTAACCCAAGAGGAGTAGAAGCAGGAAATAATCAAACCTAGGGCTGAAATCAACCAAGTGGAAACAAAAAGAACTATGCAAAGAATCAACCCAACAAGGAGCTGGTTCTTTGAGAAAATCAACAAGATAGATAAACCCTTAGCCAGACAACCTAGAGGACACAGGGACAGTATCCTAATTAACAAAATCAGAAATAAAAAAGAAGACATAACAACAAATCCTGAGGAAATCCAACACATCATCAGATCCTACTACAAAAGGCTATACTCAACAAAACTGGAAAACCTGGATGAAATGGATAACTTCCTAGACAGATGCCAGGTACCAAAGTTAAATCGGGATCAAATTAATTATCTAAACAGGCCCATGTCCCCTAAAGAAATAAAAGCAGTCATTAATAGTATCCCAACAAAAAAAGCCCAGGACAAGATGGGTTTAATGCAGAGTTCTATCAGACTTTCAAAGAAGACCTAATTCCAACTCTCCTCAAACTATTTCACAAAATCGAAATAAAAGGTATTTTACCCAATTCATCCTATGAAGCCACATTACTCTGATACCTAAACCACACAAAGACCTAACAAAGAAAGAGAGCTTTAGACGAATTCCTCTTATGAATATCGATGCAAAAATACTCAATAAAATCCTTGCAAACTGAACCCAAGAACACATCAAAACAATCATCCATCATCACCAAGTAGGCTTCATCCCAGGGATGCAGGGATGGCTTAATATACGGATATCTATCAATGTGATCCACTATGTAAACAAACTCAAAGACAAAAATCACATGATCATCTCATTAGATGCTGAGAAAGCATTTGACAAAATCCAACATCCCTTCATGATAAAAGTCATGGAAAGATCAGGAATTCAAGGCCAATGCCTAACATAATAAAAGCAATATACAGCACACCAGGAGCCAACATTAAACTAAATGGAGAGAAACTCGAAGGAATCCCACTAAAATCAGGGACTAGACAAGGCTGCCTACTTTCTCCCTAGCTATTCAATATAGTACTTGAAGTCCTAGCCAGAGCAATTAGGCAAGAAAATGTGATCTAGGGGATACACATTGGATAGAAAGAAGTCAAAATATCACTATTTGCAGATGATATGATAGTATATATAAGTGACCCTAAAAATTCCACCAGAAAAATCCTAAACCTGATAAACAGCTTCAGTTAAGTAGCTGGAATTAAAATTTACTGAAACATTGTCTCTGTAACTCCTTCCATGGGTGTTTTGTTCCCAATTCTAAGAAGGGAGAAAGTGTCCATACTTTCGTCTTCGTTCTTCTTGAGTTTCATGTGTTTTGCAAATTGTATCTTGTATCTTGGGTTTTCTAAGTTTCTGGACTAATATCCACTTATCAATGAGTGGTGGGGTAAGGGAGTGGGGGGGGATATGGGGAACTTTTGGGGTAGCATTGGAAATATAAATGAAGAAAATACCTAATTAAAATAAAATAAAAAAGAAAAAATTTACTGAAACAAATCAGTAGCCTTTCTCTACACAAAGGATAAATAGGCTGAGAAAGAAATTAGAGAAACAACACCCTTTACAATAGTCACAAATAATATAAAATACATTGGTGTGCCTCTAACTAAGCAAGTGAAAGATCTGTATGACAAGAACTTCAAGTCTCTGAAAAATAAAATCGAAGAAGATCTCACAAGATTGAAAGATCTCCCATGCTCATGTCATAGCAGGATCAATATAGAAAAAATGGCTATCCTGCCAAAAGCAATCTAAAGATTCAATGCAATCCCCATCAAAATTCCCACTCAATTCTTCACTGAGTTTGAAAGGGCAATTTGCAAATTCATCTGGAATAACAAAAAACCTGGGATAGAAAAACTATTCTCAACCATAACAGAACCTCTGGTGGAATCGCCATGCCTGATCTCAAGTTGTACTACAGAGCAATTGTGATAAAACAAACAAACAAACAAAAACAAAAAACAAAAAACTGCATGGTACTGGTACAGCGACAGACAGGTATATTAATGGAATAGAATTGAAGATCGAGAAATGAACCCACACACCTATGGTCACTTGATCTTTGACAAGGGAACCAAAACCATCCAGTGGAAAAAAGACAGCATTTTCAACAAAGGGTGCTGGCACAATTGGCAGTTATCATGTAGAAGAATGGGAATTTATCCATTCTTAACTCCTTGTATGAAGCTCAATTCTAAGTATATTAAGGAACTTCAGTGTCCTTGGTAAAACCAGAGACACTGAAATTTATAGAGGAGAAAGTGGGGAAAAGCCTTAAAGATATGTTGCACAGGGGAAAAATGTCTAAACAAAACAGCAATGGCTTGTTCTTTAAGATCAAGAATTGACAAATGGGACTTCATGAAATTGCAAAACTTCTGTAAGGCAAAAAGATACTCTCATTAAGACAAAAAGGCCACCAACAGATTGGGAAAAGATTTTTACCAATCCTAAATCTGATAGGGGACTAATATCCAATATATACAAAGAGCTCAAGAAGCTGAACTCCAGAAATTAAATAACCCCATTAAAAATGGGGTACAGAGCTAAACAAAGAACTCTCAACTGAGGAATACCAAAGGCCTGAGAAGCACTTGAAAAAATGTTCAACATCCTTAATCATCAGGGAAATGCAAGTCAAAGCAAGTGTCAACTTTCAGACACAGTGAAGAAGGTACTGAAATTTCTGCAGCTTCTGAGAGAATGACAACTTAGAAGGTGGTAGCCACTGCCCAACCACAGGGAAGCGAAGCAGACAACAAGTAGACCCTAGAACCACCTTTCAACTAAAGAGCAGGGTCTCACATTTGAAAGTTGGCATATGCATGGCCACAGAGAAAAAGCTATCAATTGTGAGAGTCTAAGTCCCTATCAGTGTCTCCAGAAAGTCCATTGCTGAGACCTATGTTGTTCATTTACAAAGCAAATTATCCAAATTACCTATGGAGAGTGGCTGATGTTTGCCTTAAAGAGATCAGAAATAGGCTCTGAGCTTTAGTGGAAGATATTAATGTACCAGCATAATGAGAGAAAAATAAACCTTATAAGTAAGATGGAAATGAGGACCAAACATAAAACATCCATTTTCAGCAGAGTTGCTATTATTATTCCCAAAGGAGTGAAACTTTTTAGTAAAACAAAAATTTGTTTCCATTTCATAATGCCCTTTGTTGATCAGAAACCACTTACATAGTATCTCTAGTTCTTGAATGTTGACTTTTAACCCTATAGTAGCCAAACAGACTATATATGACACCCATAAGTAGATTGCAATTCCTCTGTTTATCACAGAATTTTTTTGTCATTATAGATTGAACATTAAATATCCCTACAGAGATGTGTCTAGCTCTCAACTAGAGAACTATTTTTGGAAGGTTTTGGAAACTTTGGAAGATTGGACCTAGTAGAAGAAAATAGGATACAAGATCATGTCCTTGATAACTGTGTTTTTCAGTGCTTCTTCTTCTTGTTCTTGTTCTTGTTCTTCTTGTTCTTCTTGTTCTTCTTGTTCTTGTTCTTGTTCTTCTTGTTCTTCTTGTTCTTGTTCTTCTTGTTCTTCTTGTTCTTCTTCTTGTTCTTCTTCTTCTTCTTCTTCTTCTTGTTCTTCTTGTTCTTCTTCTTGTTCTTCTTCTTGTTCTTCTTCTTGTTCTTCTTCTTCTTCTTCTTCTTCTTCTTCTTCTTCTTCTTCTTCTTCTTCTTCTTCTCCTTCTCCTCCTTCTCCTCTCTCTCTCTCTCTCTCTCTCTCTCTCTCTCTCTCTCTCTCTCTCTCTCTCTCTCTCTCTGAGTAAAGAAGGTTCAGGTCCCCTCCACTCCCTCCTGACATTCTGTTTTACCACATACACAAAAGCCAGGAGTCAAGTGACTATGCATAGAACCTACTGAGATCATGTGCAAGTCAACCTTTCTTCTTTAGGAGTGGTCTGTATCAGGAATTTAATCACACCAACAAGGACTTAACACAGTCAATAAATGGTTTGCATATACATGGTATTAACTTGGTTTTGCCATTAATACTATGTGGTTATAAGGGAATTTACTTACTCTCTCAGTTTATCCTTTTCTAAAAATGAAGATAGTAATATTACTGTATTGTTTTAATTGAAGATTAAAATAATTACATGCACAAAAAGTGTTTGGTTAAGCCCCTTCTAAGCACGAAAAAGAAGTACCATTTTGGTTAGCTAAGAAAAATAAACAAATGTCCATCCATTTACCAAAGAATTTCATGAAGTCATTGTTTTTAATAGCTGAGTAGTACTCCATTGTGCAAATGTACCACATTCCTATGTTGAAGAACATCTAGATTGTTTCCAGACTCTGACTATTATAAGTAAGCCTGCTATGAACATAGTGGAGCATGTGTCCTTTTTATATGTTGGAGCATCTGTTAGGTATATGTCTAGGACTGGGGTAGCTGAGTCCTCAGGTAGTACAATGTCCAATTTTCTGAGGAACCGCCAGAATGATTTCCACGGGGGTTGTAGCAGCTTTCAATCCCACCGATAATGAAGGAGTATTCCTCTTTCTACACATATTCACAAGCATCTGCTGTCACCTGAATTTTTGGCCTTAGCCATTCTGACTGGTGTGAGGTGGAATCTCAGGGTTGTTTTGATTTGCATTTCCCTGATGATTAAGAATTGTGAATATTTTTTCAGGTGCTTCTCAGCCCCTTGGTATTGTTCAGTTGAGAATTCTTTGTTTAGCCCTGTACCCCATTTTTAATGGGGTTATTTGATTTTCTGGAGTCTAGTATCTTGAGTTATTTGTATATATTGTCCCCTATCAGATTTAGGATTTATAAAGATCCTTTCCCAATGTGTTGAGAGCTGATACGGAAGGAAGGACCATCCAGAGACTGCCCCATCCCATAAACAGCCATGAAACCCAGACACTATTGCATATGCCAGAAAGATTTTGCTGACAGGACCCTGATATAGCTCTCTCTTGGGAGGCTAGGCCAGGGCCTTGCAAATACAGAAATGGATGCTCACAGTCAGCTATTGGATGGAACACAGGGCCCCAATGAAGGAGCTAGAGAAAGTATCCAAGGGGCTGAAGGGGTCTGCAACCCTATAGGAGGAACAACAATATGAACTAACCTGTACCCCCAGAGCTTGTGGCTCTAGCTGCACATGTAGCAGAAGACGGCCTAGTCAGCCACCATTGGGAAGAGAGGCCCTTGGTCTTGAGAAGATTATATGCCTCCATTTCACCCAATGGAGGAGCTAGGGAAAGGACCCAAGGAGCTAAAGGATCTTGTAGCCCCATAGGAAAAACATCAATATGAACCAACCAGAACCCCCAGAGCTCCCACTGACTAAACCACCAACCAAAGAGTACACATAGAGGGACCCATAGCTCTAGCTGCATATCATAGCACAGGATGGACTTGTTCGTCATCAGTGGGAGGAGAGGCCCTTGGTCCTGTGAAGGTTCAATGCCCCAGTATAGGGGAATGCCAGGACCAGGAAGAGGGAGTGGGAGGCTTATTGATCAGGGGTAGGGGAGAGGGGATAAGGGCTTTCGGGGGGGAGGGACCAGGAAAAGGATAACATTTGAAATATAAATAAAATATCTAATAATTATATATATATATATATATATATATATATATAATATCCAATAAAAGAAAAAGAGTTTATCTGATCCTGATTTAACTTTCATAAGTGTTATGTACTAAGAAATTTATCACCTTTTCTGCTGGAGCACACTCTTGGCTGGTCTATTCTAGTGAAGGCACCATATCCTCATACCATCCTAGAGAACCTGCTGTACTCAGAGCTGTTGGTAGGAAACTCCCACCCTGCCAGAGTCACAGAGCTGCTGCTGGGAGCCTGGTGGATTCAGGACCCATCACCCACCAAACCCCCCACTCTTCAGAATACCAGTCCCCTTCTGTCCCTTCCAATCCTTTCCACTCAGTCCTTTCTGCTGGGGCAGACTCTTAGCTGGTCTGCTCCAATAAAGACACAATATCCTGACCCATCCTAGAAGGCCCACTGCACTCAGAGCAGTAGAGGACTTGCTGCACTCAGAGCAGTTAGACAACAGTTTGACTGATCCACTGAAGACCCAACAGTCTGAAGACCTCCCAGGAGATCTACTGCAGCCAGAGCAACAGATCAGCAGCTTTTTTGCCCCTGTGAAGAGCCCCCAATTGGAAGGCCCCACAGGTGGTCTGCTACAACCAAGGCTGCAGGCCAACCAGGAGACCTGAAGCAATGCAGGGACAAAACAGGCAGACTCCAAACAGTAACCCAGACCAACAATTACTAGGGATATCCAGATGGTGAAAGGTAAGCACAAGGCCATAAGGAACAGAAGCCAAAACACTCTCCCCATATCTATTCAATATAGTACTCGAAATGTTAGCTAGAACAATAAGACAACAAAAAGAGATCAGGGGGATACAAATTGGTAAAGAAGAAATAAAGGTATCACTATTTGCAGATGATATGATAGTTTACCATAGCAAGCCAAAAAAATTCTACCAGAGAACTTCTCCAGCTGATAAACAACTTTAGCTAAGTGGCCGAATATAAAATTAACTCATACAAATCAGTAGTCTTCCTCTATACAAAGGATAAATAGGGTGAGAAAGAAATTAGGGAAACAATTCTCTTCATTCTCTTCACAATAGCCACAAATAATATAAAATATCTTGGGGTAACTCTAACCAAACAAGTAAAGACCTATATAACAATAACTTCCAATCTCTCAGGAAACAAATAAGAGAAGATCTCAGAAAAAAAGAGAGATCTCCCATACTCAAGGATTGGCAGAATTAACATACTTAAAATGGCCATCCTACCAAAGTCAATCTATAGATTCAAAGCAATACCCATCAAAATCCCAACACAATTCTTCAAAGACATGGAAAGAGCAATTCTCAAATTCTTCTGCAAAGAGAAAAAAGAAAACAGAATAGTGAAAGCAATTCTTAACAATAAAAGAACAGCTAGGGGAACCACCATCCCTGACCTCAAGCTTTACTGTAGAGCAATAGTGATAAAAACTGCATAGAAGTGATAAAGAGATTGACATGTTGATCAGTGGAATAGAATTGAAGTCCCAGAAACAAAACCACACACTTATGGTCACTTGATCTTTGACAAAGACGCTAAAAATATACAATGGAAAAAAGAAAGCTTCTTCAATAAATGGCACTGGTCTAACTGGCTATCTGTATGTAGAAGAATGAAAATAGACCCATATTTGTCACCTTGTACAAAGCTCAAGTCCAAGTGGATCAAGGACTTCAACATAAAACCAAGTACACTGAATCTAATAGAAAAGAAAGTGGGAAAGAGCCTTGAACTCATTGGCACAGGGGGAAATTACTTAACAGAACTCTAATGTCTCATGCTCTAAGATCAAGAATTGATAAATGGGACCTCATGACTGGAAAGCTTCTGTAAGATAAAGGACATAGTCAATAAGACAACCTACAGATTGGGAAAAAATATTCACTAACCCCACATCTGATAGAGGGCAAAAAATATCCAAAATATTTAAAGAACTCAATAAGTTAATCACCAAAAAACTAAACAACCCAATAAAAACATGGAGTATAGAACTGTACTGGCTATTTTTGTGTCAACTTGACACAGCTGGAGTTATCACAGAGAAAGGAGCTTCAGTTGAGGAAATGCCTCCATGAGATCCAACTTGCTTCTTGGTCATCATGTTTGTGCAGGAATAGAAACCCTGACTAAGACAAATTGGTACCAGCAGAATGGGGTATTCCTGTGACAACCTGACCATGTTTGGGGAGGACTGTGGAAGGACTTTGGAACTTTGGGCTTGAAGATCCATTCGTTGTTAAGAGCTCTGTCAGATGTTGTGTAGGAGCTTGGAAGATAATGTTGAAAATAGTGCAGAAGATGGAGGTCTGGTTTGTGAAATTTCAGAGGAAAAATTAAAGACTCTTTTCAGGGCCATTGCTGTTTTGATTATGAAGATTTTGTAGTTCTGGTTAGCTGGGGCTGAAGAATCAGCTGTGGTTAACAAGATACCAGAACTACTAAAGCAAAAACTTTGCATTACTGGGACTATTGATACTGGTTAGCTGGAGCTAAGAAATTAGCGGTGATTAAGAAAAGACCAGCATCATTGAGGTGACATCTTCTGGGAAGTGTTTTTTTTTTTTTTTTTTTTTTTTTTTTTTTGAAAGCACAAAGAGGTTGTGTTCCAGAGATAGCCAAGGTTGTACTCCTGCTGCAGCGAGACTTGGTAATATGTAAGGGTCACCCAGGTGGTACTGGTTTTGAAGGCATGAAGTGGTCACGAGCTGAGGCTCGGCACTGTGAGAGGCCATGGAAGGCCATTGGTGAAGGTGCAGCCTCAGTTGCAATTGAAGGCCCAGGACTGAAGGGGTCATGCAGTGTTTTGGAGATGCCAGTACCATGAAATGACCACCAAGAGCAGCAGCAGCAGTGGAGTACAGGCATCAGGAGCCCAGAGGATGACTTGTGTGTTACAAAGGTCATGGCTAGAGAAGTGACCCAAGCCCTTGGAGAAGCCCAGAAGATCGTGAGTTGGATTCCAGACGTTGGACAGTTGGAGATTGATTTTTGCTTTGACTGTGACTGTGCCCTGATATTTTCCCTCTTGAAGAAAGAAACTGTTTTAGTGGAGCCCACAGTTAAGAGACTTTTAATTGTAAAAAGACTTTGGAATTTAAAAGAGATAGATATTTTAAAGAGATTGAAATTTTAAGAATATGTAAAGACTGTAGGACTTTTAAAGTTATTTAGATCTTGGGGATGAATAAGAATGTAAGGGTTGAGGCTTTACTAGTGATGTGTTTGTGTGTCAAGTTGACAAGGGGTCAATTGTACTGGCTATTTTTGTGTCAACTTGACACAGCTGGAGTTATCACAGAGAAAGGAGCTTCAGTTGAGGAAATGCCTCCATGAGATCCAACTTGCTTCTTGTTCATCATGTTTGTGCAGGAATAGAAACCCTGACTAAGACAAGAACTAAAGAATAATTCACATCTGAGAAATCTCAAATGGATGAGAAGCACTTAAAGAAATGTTCCAAATCCTTAGTGATCAGAGAAATGCATAACAAAACGATGCTGAGATTTCACCTTGCACCAATCGGAATGGCTAAGCTCAAAAACCACAGGTGACAACACATATTGGAGAGGATATAGAGAAAAAGGAACACTCCTCTGTTGCTTGAGAGATTGTAAACTGGTACAAGCACTCTTCAAATCAATCTGAAGGTTCCTCAGAAAATTGGAAATAGATCTACATGAAGACCTGTAACCTCGTCCAGCCTGGGCAGGCTAGTTCAGACCACTGAGGTGGGGCCACAGCACCTCTGACTCAGCTAGTTTCCTTTGATGTGACACTGCCTACCACCTGCCATGAGGCCAAACCGGTTCTCCGAGATTTTCTGGAGTTAACTGCAACCTGTGAATTTGGTGACTTACTGCTAAAAGGCTAGGCTGACAACTTGGCATCAGGACAGCAAGAAACTTGGCTTGGCAGGGAATGGGTTCCCCCTTTATAAGCACAGACTTTTATTAAACATTTGATCCTTGATCAGAACCTTGTCTTGGCTCCATTTCTATCTTGTCTGCCAAGTTCCCCTCTCTTTTTTGCCCCAGTTTGCCTCCCAGGTGAAACCCAGTTCATGTGAGCCGCAGGTCGGTTTCCAACAAAGACCCAGCTGTACCACTCTTGGGTATATACCCAAAAGATGTCCCACCATGCCACAGGGTCACGTGTTCCACTATGTCCATAGCAGCCTTATTTGTGATAGCCAGAAGCTGGAAACAACCCAGATGTCCCACAACAGAAAACATGGATACGTGAAATGTGGTTCATTTAAACAATGGAATACTACTTAGTTATTAAGAATGAGGAAATCCTGAGTCTTGCAGACAAATTGATGGAACTAGAAAATATTATCCCGAGTGAGGTAACTGAGACCCAAAGGACATACATGTACGCATATGTACATATGTATGTACGCAATAATAAATGGATATTAGCACCCCCCAAAAATGTATAGAATACAGAAGATACAGTCCACAGAACTCACAAAGGTCAACAAGCTGAAGTGCCCAATTGAGGACACCTCAGTTCCACTTGGAAGGGAGAAGAAAGCAATCACAAGTGGGGAGGGACAGAGGGAGGGAGGAAGAGAGGGAGGGAGCGACAGAGGGATGGTGGAGAGAGGGAGGGGGACAGGAATTTGATCTGGTATTAGGTGAGGGAAAGGGACTGAAGCCCTGAGGGCCAGAAGAAAGAATGGAAGCAGGCAACCTTGGGAGTTAGGAAGTTGGGGGGATCCTCCAGAATGCACCAGAGACCTGGGAGGTGAGAGACTCTCAGGACTCAAAAGGGAGGGACCTTACATGAAATGCCTGAGAGTAGGGAGAAGGAACTTATAGAGCCCACCTCCAGCAGGAAGACAGGACATCAAGTGAGGGATGGAGTTGCCATCCCACAGTCACAACTCTGACCCATAATTGTTCCTGTCTGAAAGAATTACAGGGATTAAAATACAGAGAAGCCTGAGGAAAAGAATATCCATTGACAAGCCAAAAGTGGGATCCAGCTCAAGGATAAGTTCCAAGGTCTGACTCTATTACTGTGGCTATGGAGCACTCACAAAAAAGGGATCTATCAAGACTTCAGTCCAAAAGACCCAACAAGCAGCTGAAAGAGTCAGATGCAGATTTTTGCACCCAACCAATGGACAGAAACAGCTGACTCCTGATGCTGAAATAGGGAAGGCTAAAAGAAGCTGAGGAGAAGGGTGATCCTGTAGGAGGACCTGCTGTCTTACTTAATCTGGACCCTCAAGATCTCTCAAACACTGTACCACCAAACAAATAGCATAAACCAGCTGCTATATGGCCTTCAACACATATACAGTAGAGGACTGCCAGGTCTGTGTTCATTCAGAGATGATGCACCTAACCCTCAAGAGACTGGAGGCCCCAGAGTGTTCAGAGGTTAGGTGGGGTGTGGGATGGAGGCATCCACACTGAGACAGTGTGGGATGGGTTGGAGGTATAGGATGTGAAACAGTTGGAAGATAGATGGTGGACAATAGAGGATGGGAATAAAATATAGAGTGTAAAAAAATTATAAAAAGAAAATTATTCATTTCTTTTAGATCCAATTTTCTGAAGTACAATCTTTAAAAGTCCTTATCATTAACTATATTTTATCAGTATCTAATGTTATGTACACCTTTCACTTCTGATTTTCTCAATATTGGATATCCTCTTTCTATCTTTTAGGGTTTGTCTATCATATTGATTTTCTCATATCTTAGAATCATCTCTGTTACATTGATTCTTTATATTATTCTCTTTGTTTCTATTTCATTGATTTCATTCCTCAGTTTGGTTATTTCTACTCTTCTTGAGTGTGATTACTTTCGTTTCTTTTGTGATAGAGTTTTCAGGTATGCTGTTAAGTGGCTACTATGATTTCGCTCCATTTTTCTTTTTCTTTTCTTTTCTTTTCTTCTTCTTCTTCTTTTTTAATGTAGGCATTTAGTGATATGGGCTTTCCTTTTAGCATGGCTTTCATTTTTTTTTCCATAGGCTTGGGTATGGTATATATTGATTTTCATTGTGTTCTAGAAAGCCTTTAATTTCTTTAATTTGATCTTGACCATTTTTTTTAATTTAGTATAGAGTTATTCAGTTTCCATGAGATTGTAAGCTTTTTCTTGTTTCTGTTTTTATTCGTATCTAGCTTTAATTTGTGGTGGTTTGATAGGATGCAAGGAGTCATTTCATTTTTCTTCCGTATGTTGAGATTGCTTTTTGGTCAATTTTGGAGAAAGTTCCATGATGTGCTGAGATAAGCATATATTATTTTGTGTTTGGGTGAAATTCTCTGTAACCATCTGTTAGGGACATTTGGTTTAAAATGTCTACTAACTCTAGCATTTCTCTATTTACTTTTTTTTGTCTGGTTGACCTGTCTGTAGAATGAAAAATCACAAGTGTACTGTATGTCTCTTGTACCTTTATAGGTAACTCCTTCTTTAGGTTCGGAAAATTTTTCTTCTATGACTTGGTTGAAAATATTTTCTCAGCCTTTGAACTGGGATTCTTTTATTTTCTCTATTCCTATTATTTGTAGGTTTGGCCTTTTCATGGTGCCCAAATTTCTTGGATGCTTTGTGTCAGGAATTTTTTAAGATTTAATATTTTCTTTGACCAATGTATACATTTCTACTATTGTGCTGTCTTAGTTAGGGTTTTACTGCTGTGAACAGACACCATGACCAAGGAAATACTCTCTAAAAATGTGTTAAGTGTCTGAGTGAGGTGACACCATAAGTAGACAGATTTCTTCATTGGAATAGGGGTATGTAAAAATACAATGTCCGTATCCTAAGATTCAGTACCTATCAGTATAGCCTTATTTGAAAAGACCTTGGAAAAATAAGTAGAGTACGGAGCTTAAGAATAGGACATCCTGGGTTACATTCTGGTCTCTAAATTCAGTGACAAGAATGCTCACAAGAGATAGTGGTAGAGGAAATATAGAGGAGAGAGGGAAGCATTGCATTAGTTACTTGTCTATTGCTATGAGAAAATACCATGACCAAAGAACTTATTAAAGAAAGCATTTGATTAGGGAGTTGTTTACACCTTTCGTGGGTGAGTCAATGAACATCATGTCAAAGAGCCTGGCCTGAACTTTTGAAACCTCAAAACCCAACCCTCAGTGACAAACATCTTCTATGCTTCCCAATCCTTCCTAAAACCAGTTCCACCAGCTAGGGACCAAGCATGAAATATTTGAATCTCTGAAGGCCATTATCATGCAAACAACTCCAGCCATGAAAGACTAAGGTAGACTGGTAGCAAAACCACAAACCAAGGAATGTCTAGAGCCACCAAAAGCTAAATGAGACAAAGAAGTATTCCCCTCTAGAAAGATACTTCTGCCTTCCATATTTGTAAAGGAATGCATATTTGTACTTTTTTTTTTTTTTTTTTGGTTTTTCGAGACAGGGTTTCTCTGTTTAGCCCTGGCTATCCTGGAACTCACTTTGTAGACAGTAACCATTTTAAGTTCAAGGCAGACTGAGGAAACCAGTAGTAGATTTATTTATTTATTCTTCTGTTCAGAAAATATTCTCTGAGCTGTCATTATAAAATAGACACTGTGGTAGACATTTAACACATATAACAATGTCTCCTTCATAGATATTGCCTTGTAGAATCTTGTATTCCAGAAGCAATTGTGTTTGCCATCTAGATTTGGAGTATAAGTTGCTGGTAGGACATTTCATGCCACACTTTACAACAGATGACAGTTATGAGTCATATGCACATATCATAGAAACAAGAACTCATAAGATAGCTCTGGAGCCATCGGGAAAAATAAGTCAAGACCAGCCTTTTCTAATTTCCACAGTTCAGGTAGACTGAGCAAGAATTACAGCATTGTTGAACCAGGCAGAAGTCATTTCACCCTGTACTGGGTATATAGTATACCTTGTCATAACTCAAGAGAAGAAAAAAAGGGAGGTTAAAAGAGCACCTGGATATTCAGATATGGGATAAGGGAAAAACCAGCTTTCTTCAAAGTTACACCCTGATAGGAAAGGCTAACAAATATTTGTTAGGACCAATGATAATGGGTTCATGAACTGGCAAAAAGAGACTGTCTGACTTTAATTTGGCACATAAGAAAGCAAGTAACAGAGGCTGAATAACAAGTCAGCTATGCAAGCCATATTTTCAGAAGCTAAGACAATACAGTATAGATGAAAGTAAGTACTAAAGTTGTATGCATATAAAAACCCACAAAGCAAATATATGTTTTTTTCCTGGACTTTAAAGTGTGTGTGTGTGTGTGTGTGTGTGTGTGTGTGTGTGTGTGTGTGTGTGTGTGTTTCTGTGTGTGTGTTTGTATGTGCTTGGAATAGCCCATTACTCACAGAACTGTGATAAATGAAATATAAGATAATAAGATAATATGAAATATATTAATAAAACACAGAAATCATCATGATTTTCAATAAAAAAGATATGTGAGGCTGCCTCCAAAATAGCATGATGACATACTACTTTTTCTTTAGAAAGTGGAAGTATACTATACTTTAATGATAAAATTATAGTATAATAAATACATATAGAAGTAACGTAACTACTACTGTGTTATCTTTGTCAGGTGTTACATGCTACATCATTGCATATAGTATACGTTTATATGATTGGCAGTACAGTAAGCTTGTTCAGACCAACATCACACAGACATGTGATTAATACAGTTTTCTATGATATAATGATTGCAATAAGGTCAGTTAACAAAGGGATTTTCAGCTTCATTATAATAATATGAGACCCTTGTCATATCTGTAGCAAATCACTTACCCAAACATTATTATTAAGTTTACATGACAATAATTATACAGAATTAAAACAACTAGTAACAAAACAAGTAATAATTACAACTAACAATATGTAATAAATATGTTAGGAACCTTAACATGAAATTTTCTATAGAGATAACAAAATGAGAGACAGAGTTACTATTAATGCTGCTGAGAGAGGAAGAATTAACCCTAGGGACAGGACCTTGATAGGTTATCCCATACCTCATGATCAGACCCAAAGATATGCTCATATGAGCATCATTTTAATGACTCATTAGGTTATACATACATAAAACATACATACATATATACATACATACATACATACATACATAATATAATATAATTAAGAAAAGATAATTAATTTGAAAGATAGTTGAGGGTCAGAGAAGTTGGAGGTGGGAAGATATGGGTATAAATAATATAAATGTAGTACTCATGTATGACTATTAATGGCATTATGGGATTTTAAACTTATATAGTAGTCACTTATTAGTCTCTACAAGTTTTGGTGAATCTATATCACTTGATATTGACTAGTTTTGGTATGAACATGTGATCCAATTCTGGCCAATGAGCCACAAGGGATATATTTGTTTCTCTGTTCTTAGGAAGAAACAGAAAAAGAATTCATGACAGGAGAGGAGGAGGAGAGGGAGGACAGTGTTATCCCTGTCTCTTGCTACAGATACATGGTAAGTTTTGCCTGTAAGTGCAACCAGAAAGAAATAACCATGAAGAAAAGGCCACGTGCTAAGGATGGCAAAACAGGAAGATGAAAATGTAAAAGCCCTTATACAATTATTTACCTTCTTAATTTCTCTTACAAACGTACACTGCATGTCTATTCTTCTTAAGATATTCCTTTCATGGGACAGACAGATGAAACTTGGCACTTAAAAATATACATTTTTCAATTTCAGTGTGATTATGATCTATAGAAGAATACAAAACAATAACAAAAACCCACTGGTTCTTTTATAAAGACCTTTACTTTTGTTCTTAAGCAAATCAATTCCCAAACATCAAAAGGGTTTTCTCTTCCTTCAGATCCAAGAATAAACTGTTTTTCAAAGACACTTAATATTTTACCCAAAACAAAACAAAAATAAAGCTCTCAAAGTTTTATGAGAGAATAAGAAGGGGATGCCTCCTCCTTCTTCCAAGCAGAATAAAGGGTAATTTTGTTTTTATGTTTTATGTGAATGCCTTTCCTCTTTGAAACAACTACTTTAAGTTGTAACCTGAATGTATGCAGCTAGACAGTGTGCTCTGGTCCTTTAGCTAGAGCATAGATAATGCTTTAGATAATGTTCCTAAAGCGGCAAAACATAAACACAGGTCCTCCCCCATAAAAAGTATTTAATTGCTACTTCATAATTGTAATTTCACTACTATTATGAATTACAATAGAAACATATGATTTGTAGGATATCTGATATGCAACCCTAAGAGGGTCATGACCCACAGGATGAGAACCACTTTTATAGAGGCTTGGGGATGTTTTTCTTATGTAGGTGTGCTGATTAGTTCTTTGTAGTTTAAACTCCCCAAGAGCATTTCCTAAGGGAGGATGTCCTAACAAACAACATTTACTTTGTGTGATGGTCTGTATATTCTTGGACCAGGGGGTGGCACCATCTGGAGGTGTGGCCTTGATGGAATAGGAGTGACCTGGTTGGAATAGGTGTGTCACTGTGGGTGTGGGCTTAAGACTCTCACCCCAGTTGCCTGGAAGTCAGTCTTCCACTAGCAGCCTTTGGATGAAGATGTAGAACTCTTAGCTCTGCCTGCGCCATGACTGCCTGGATATTGCCATGCTCCCACCTTGATGATAATGGACTGAATCTCTGAACCTGTAAGCCAGCCCCAATTAAAAGTTGTTTTTTATAAGACTTGCCTTGGTCATGGTGTCTGTTCACAGCAGTAAAACCCTAACTAACACACTTTGTCACCAGGTTTTATACATTAGAGATATGGTCATACTGCACTATTCTTCTATGTAGATCTTACATTAATGAGATGTAGGTGCATACATTTATTAAACAGTATAAATAAGCCACATAGCTATTTTATGCCCAACATCATTAAGGAAAGAATGAAAAAGTTCAGAAATAGATAAAATTGAGTTCTAGTTGAGACATCTCTACAACTAGTTTGTACAGTAAAAATAATTTAAATTATATAGGTATGCTGCCATATTGAACCTTGTAATATACCATGACAATGATTGATATGTTATAATATCTACTGGAACCTATACTCAATAATCACTTTAATTGTATCTACTGAAATAATTAATTTTTAGGAAACAGACTAAGTTTTTATTACAAGAAAGCATCTCTCTCCACTCTTTCACATACATATGAACACAGATAGTTTACCTTACACACATACTCACAAACCCCACACATACACATATGCATACATGTACTTGCTTGTCCACATTTTTGTTTATATACATTTCACACACACTTGTTCACATACCATACATACATGTATACACAAAAGTTTGTGCCCTTTCCCCCAGCCTTGGTGCATTTACAACTTCCTGCCTGAGTGTTGAGGAACTGACCATCTACTGAGCTTACTTTGCAACTCAATCCAGCTGAAAATTAAAATTTGAGCCATAATCAGAGAAACTTTGTCTTGGCCCGTTATTTCTCTCATCAACCCATTCTAATTCCATCCCTAGCTCTTCTTCTAGGTATATCCGGTTCTCCATGGCCAGTGAGTGGTTACAGGTGGTGCCCAAATGAGGGGCTTGGACATAGAGAGACCAACTGAGGGACACTGTCTTCAGTGAGGCTCAGCAGAAAATGGTAGAAGTTATATACCTCACACAGTGGTGAGCAACATACAGCATTAATGTTAGTGCATAAATTTCATCTTTTGAAGGCTGTTGATTGCAAGGGTGCAAAAAGGATACAGGTCAGACAGAGTGAGCATCAGTCCAAAGCTGATATCAGCTAGGGGGTGACAGTGCATTGGGATGGGGAGTTCTATATAGTCAATTGTCCACAGTCAAGAACTGCATCAGGCTAGAGAAGTAGGGCTTAAAATAAAATAGAATAAAATAAAATAAAAAGAGTAAAAATAAAAATAAAAAACAGATGTTAGATATACAAATGATATGAGAGAGAAAGAGAGAAGGAAAATGGATTTCAGAAATCTCCTAGTGACAGAAGGAAATCGGGAAACATATTGCTTCCTCTCTGGCCCCTACAGGAGCCATCCTTAGTTCTGGTTACATCAAGTTCTCTTCCCTCTCTATATTGTCTGTCTTTGGTGCACCAATCTGTCTACATGTCAATTTGTGTCTGTTTTTGTTTGGTTGTCTGAATGACTGTTGTTCTATGTTTCATGTTGAAAAGAAAAAATGGTTAAAACTTATCTGCTGGCTATCCATCTCTTGATTCAGTCTCAGTTTACACAGCAGAGGCTGATTTAAGTTTTCCTGAACCCGAAGCCAGGAGTCAAAACAGCAGGAGAAGCTCTGCTGAAAACCTGCTTTTAAAGGGGGCCAGTCGCTTTTCAAGTTCTAGGGCAAACAAGCAGATAGGAGTTTTTTCCTAGAAAAATCTCTGCAATTATGATTATTGGGTTCAGCATACGACAAAGTGCTTTTTCTCTTGAAATTGTAGCTAGGAAAAGTAAAAATTTTGTCTGGTCCAAATTTATAAGATTTGTAGCTGCTCCATTTTGTTCCTGATTGGTCTTAAAAGTGTAAATATGTTCTGCATGTCTTGCTCATAGAGTATTGGCTTATAAGTTTTTGGGTATGATTTAAAAGTGTAACTTTGGTAACAGAAAGTTAGCTTAAACCTGGTAACTCAGGGTTGGAATCATTTTGAACAATAACACATGGCATGAGTCAGCCCGAAAACCAGGCCTCTAAAGATACTTCTACATTGGGATAATATTTTATGTAATTCTTATCCTAGAAACTAGGCCTTTAAGGGATAAGATTTAAAACAATGTCTCTTTAATGAGTTATTAAGTTGTACTGTCATGCATTCATATATATAAGAACTGGCAGCCAAACTTCATAACATCAAAGTAATGCTTTTGATATTGGTTTTAAAGAGAATAGATTGTTTAAAAATGAGTTTTGCTTTCCAAAGTTATGATTATTCCCTAATATTGCAAAAGAAACTTTAAAATTATGGTTAAATTGCCAGTGTTCCATTGGCTGCAGTTTGATCACGAGCTCAGAATTCTTAACTCACCATATTTTGTAATTAGGATGATTGCAGGACTAATAAAAGCTAAAAACAGCTGGGTTCAGTATGGGCCCACTGCCCCCCTTTTACGCAAGCTTTATTGGATACAGAGATAGAAGCAAAATTCAATCCCCCAAGATTGGAAAGGGATCTCAGTGAGAAATTGTTTGGTATCAAAAAGGCTACTGATAAATTGTTTCAAGGATTTTATGGATAGACTACTAAAAAAGCATTGTTTCAGATCTGTCCAGGTGTTGTCCAAAATAAAGTTCAAATTTAATGTAAACCCCCCCCCCCAGCCTGAAATCTGAATGATCAGGTTTGACTGTTATCACCAGGAGAGCATCAGGGGTGGAGCCTGCCACCCTATTCATTCTGCCACTCCCACTGCTGCTCCTGCTGCCTAGCTGTTCCAGAGCATTCACGTGGTCACCTGCAGCTGGACTCTGAAGATGATTTGGCGGGAATGAACCCCTCCCCCCTTCTTCATAACCCGGTGTTCCGAATAGTAAAATTGAGCTTTGATCAGAACTTTGTCTTAGCTCCATTCTTTCTCTCATCCGTCTAGTTCCCTCTCTTTCAGCCTGAGTCTTCCTCTTCAGCCATACCCCATTCCTCATGAGCCGCTGGACAGTACTAAGTAGTTTGGCACCTGAACAGGGAGCGGAAGAATGGCAGAAGGACACTGAGAGAATGCTGTCCGTGTGGAGCTCCACATGAAAAGCAAAGGGTCTTTCATATCGGGCACTGGAGCAACAAATAGGTACACATGCTAGCGCTAGCTTAAAATTTCATTTTTTTAAAGTGTTGCTAAGGGTGCGGTAGGATATGAACTAAGCTTGAATCAGCGCTAACCCAATGCTGATTCTGTTTTGGTTAGCAGCGAATTAATCAGAACTAGAAACTGGAATCAGGCAGTCATCCCCAGCTTTCAAGAGCTGTCTTAGGAGAGAGAAAGTAGGGTTTGAAGTTATGGATCAGGCGGTCGTCCTCACCTTCAGGGAGCTATTTCAGGCAAAAGGAGAAGGGCTTGAAGTACAATTGGTAAGAAATTTTTAGATAGGATAGATTCTTGTTGCCCATGGTTCAAGGAAGAAGAAACAGTAGATTACAGAACCTGGGAGAAAGTTGATGTGGCCTTGAAAATCACTCAGGCAAATAATTTCACCTTAGGTCTCTGGGCGCTTGTTAAAGATGCTATTGAAAAGGTGACCTCTCAGAAGAGACAGCAATATCTGGGTCCTTTCAGCAAAATCTTGCTAGTGTATGCAATGGTGTCAGCATTTGGAAACTGATTATGGGATGAACCCCAGATATGGCAGTCTCTAGATAGTCCATGCTTTCGTCACAGCTCCAAACTTTGTCTCTGTGACTCCTTCCATGGGTGTTTTGTTCCCAATTCTAAGAAGGGGCAAAGTGTCCACACTTTGGTCTTCGTTCTTCTTCAGTTTCATGCGTTTAGCAAATTGTATCTTATATCTTGGGTATCCTAAGTTTCTGGGCTAATATCCACTTATCAGTGCGTACATATTGTGTGAGTTCCTTTGTGATTGGGTTACCTCACTCAGGATGATGCCCTCCAGGTCCATCCATTTGGCTAGGAATTTCATAAATTCATTCTTTTTAATAGCTGAGTAGTACTCCATTGTGTAAATGTACCACATTTTCTGTATCCATTCCTCTGTTGAGGGGCATCTGGGTGAGACTATGCCGGGGCCTAGCAAACACAGAAGTGGATGCTCACAGTCAGCTATTGGATGAATCACAGGGCCCCCAATGGAGGAGCTAGAGAAAGTACCCAAGGAGCTAAAGGGATCTGCAACCCTATAGGTGGAACAACATTATGAACTAACCAGTACCCCGGAGCTCTTGACTCTAGCTGCATATGTATCAAAAGATGGTCTAGTCAGCCATCACTGGAAAGAGAGGCCCATTGGACTTGCAAACTTTATATGCCCCAGTACAGGGGAACACCAGGGCCAAAAAGTGGGAGTGGGTGGGTAGGGCAGTCGGGGGGCGGGTATGGGGGAGTTTTGGGATAGCATTGGAAATGTAAATGAGGAAAATAACTAATAAGAAAAAAAAAAGAAAAAGAAAAGAAAAGAAAGAAAAGGTGATCTCTCAGTGTTGGACTGTACCCAAGAGTTTGTAGAATCTCAGAAAGAGCTCCTATTGGAGAGGGCCTTCTCAGAAAAGGGTCCTTTTCAAAAGGATGGACCATCTAGAGATTGCCATATCCAGGGATCCATCCCATAATTAGCCTCCAAAGGATGACACCATTGCATACACTAGCAAGCGTTTGCTGAAAGGACCCTGATATAGCTGTCTCTTGTGAGACTAGGCCGGGGCCTAGCAAACACATAAGTGGATGCTCACAATCAGCTCTTGAATGGATCACAGGGCCCCCAATGGAGGAGCTAGAGAAAGTATCCAAGGAGCTAAAGAGATCTGCAACCCTGTAGGTGAAACAACATTATGAACTAGCTGCATATGTATCAAAAGATGGCCTAGTTGGCCATCACTGGAAAGAGAGGCCCATTGGACACGCAAACTTTATATGCCCCAGTACAGGGGAATGCCAGGGCCAAAAAGTGGGAGTGGGTGGGTAGGGGAGTGGGGGGTAGGGTATGGGGGACTTTTGGGATAGCATTGGGAATGTAATTGAGGAAAATATGTAATAATATTTAAGAAAAAAAAAGGGTCCTCTTAACTCTAAATTTGATAAATGTGGAAACTCTGATGATGAACTAATTTCAGACAAAGATCATTCAGATAGAGGAGCTGTCAATCATGTTGATGAGAATTAGCCTTCTTTGGAGTCTCCCACTCCAGCTATGGTCCCCACCTCAGGAGATGCTACTCATAGGGACTCGTGACTAAGCAAATTAGAATTTGAAATTAGTCGTCAGAAGTTGACTAATGAGCTTCGGGAGCTAAAAAGGATGCCAGAAGCGGGGAAGAGTAACTCTTCTGAAGTTTACCAGATGACGCTAAAAAGAGCTGTGAGTCAGGCTCGCGGGAGAGGACAGAATACATCGGATGTGCTAGCCTTTCCTGTGGTCCAGGTAGTTGGTCAGCAAGATATCAGAGTCAGACATTACCAGACTTTGGATTTCAAGTTGGTGAAGGAGTTAAAAGCATCTGTTGCGCAATATGGCCCTTCAGCCCCTTTCACTCAAACATTACTGGATACACTTAACCCCCTAAATTGGAAGACTCTTTGTAAGACTACCCTGTCAGGGGGAGATTTTTTGCTTTGGGATTCTGAATGGCGAGACTCCAGTAAGAAAACTGCCACTTTAAATGCTCAGACCGCTAATTTAGACTGGGATAGCAACATGCTTTTAGGAGAGGTTCCATAGGAGGGACAGACAAATCAGACTGATTTTCCCATTGCAGTGTACATGCAGATTGTGGTGGCCGCACATCGTGCTTGGGGACTGTTACCAGTTAGAGGGGATATTGGTGGGAGTTTAGCTAGCATTCGGCAGAGTTCTGATGAGCCTTACCAAAACTTTATGGACAGGCTGTTATAGAGGCTAGTAGAATCCTTGGAAAGTCGGACACAGGAAGTCCTTTTGTTATGCAATGAGAATGCTTATGCTTATGAGAATGCTAACACAATGTGTCGAGCTGCGATTCAACTGCACAGAGGACAGACAGATTTGACGGGATATGTCCGTCTTTGCACAGACATCGAGCGGTCTTGCACAACTTCACAGGGGACCCACGTATAAGCAATGTTCTCGCAGAAACGAGGGAATAATGCATGTTTTAAATGTGGAAGTTTGGATCATTTTAAAAGTAATTGTCCTAAGAACAAATGTGCTGAGAGTGTGCAAGCAGGCCATGCCCCAGGAATTTGTCCCTGGTGCAGAAAGGGCAACCACTGGGCTAGGGTGTGCAAGTCTAAGCCAGGCGTTCTGAACTGCGCGGTGCTGGGAAACAAGGGAAGGGGTCAGCCACAGACCCCGACTTACTCAAAGAAAATAGCTTATGGGGCTATAAATCTGCTGCCAAGCCAAAAAGATCAGTTTTTGAGCTTGTCAGGTCAAACACAGGAAATGCAAGACTGGACCTCTGTTCCACCATCCACGCAGTATTAACCCCAGAAATGGGAGTCCAAATTCTGCCTACCGAAGTCTTTGGACCTCTACCTGTAGAAACTTGTGGATTTCTTTTAGGACGAAGCAGTTCTTTTGTAAAAAGGCCTGCAGATTTATCCAGGTGTTATAAATAATGATTATGAAGGAGAAATTAAAATCATAGCTGCTTCCCCTCATGGTATTATAACTGTACCCGCTAATCAGAGAATTGCTCAACTTGCCTTAATCCCTTTACGTCAGTTACCGTATAGATTCTTTAAAAATGAGAGAGGACAAGGTGGCTTTGACTCCTCTGGTGTGAATTGGGTTCAATCTATTACTAATCAGAGACCTAACCTTAAATTGACATTTGATGGAAAAAGCTTTGAAGGATTAATAGATACTGGAGCCTATGTAACGATGATGAGAGGGCAGAACTGGCACTCAAACTGGCCCTTGACTGATTCCTTAACTCACCTTCAAAGAATTGGGTACGCTGGTAACCCAAAACGTAGTTCCAAATTGCTAACCTGGAGAGATGGGGATGGAAAGTCAGGAAAAATTCAGCCTGCCGTATGTTATGTCAAATTTGCCTGTAACTCTATGGGGAAGAGATCTCTTGTCACAGATGGGTATTATAATGTACAGTCCTAATGAGATGGTGACTAAGCAGATGTTCAGGCAGGGACCTCTGCCTGGTCATGGACTAAAAAAGAAGGGACAAGGAATTAAGACTTTTGAGGATCCTAAACCTCACTCTAACACAAGAGGTTTAAAGTATTTTCAGTAGTGGCCACTATCTTGCCTGCATCCCACGCCGATAAAATCCAATGGCTTAATGATATTCTGGTGTGGGTGGATCAGTGGTCTTTACCTAAAGAAAAAAATAGAAGCTGCTTCTTCGCTAGTGCAGGAGCATTTAGAAGCAGGATATTTAGTAGAATCTCAGTCTCCTTGGAATACACAAATTTTCATTATCAATAAAAAAAATCTGGTAAATGGAGATTGTTACAAGATTTAAGAAAAGTTAATGAGACTATGGTACCTATGGGACCTTTATAACCTGGGCTTCCCTCCCCAGTAGCCATTCCTAAGGGAGATTATAAAATTGTGATAGATCTGAAAGATTGTTTCTTTACTATTCCTTTGCATCCAAAGGATTGTGAAAGATTTGCTTTTAGTGTTCCTTCTATAAAATTTTAAGGAACCTATGAAGAGATATCAATGGACAGTTCTCCCACAGGGCATGGCTAATAGTCCTACCTTATGCCAAAGGTTTGTGGCACAGGCCATTCAGCCTGTGAGACAACAATGGCCTATGATTTACATCGTTCATTACACAGATGATGTTTTGATGGCGGGAAAAGACCCCCAGGATTTGCTTTTGTGTTATAGAGATTTACAAAAAGCTTTAGCTGAAAAATGGTTGCAAATAGCTTCTGAAAAGATACAAACTCAGGATCCTTATACTTATTTGGGTTTTAGACTCACTGATCAAGCTGTATTTTCCCCAAAAGATAGTTATTCGCAGAGACAACTTAAGGACTTTGAATGATTTTCAAAAATTGTTAGGTGATATTAATGGCTTCACCCCTATTTAAAGCTTACTACAGGGGAGTTGAAACCTTTATTTGATATTCTTAAAGGGAGTTCTGATCCTACTTCCCCTAGATCCCCAACCTCAGAAGGATTGCTGGCCTTACAGCTAGTGGAAAAACTTATTGAAGAGCAATTTGTCACTTATATAGATTACTCCTTGCCATTGCATCCGTTAATTTTTAATACGACTCATGTGCCTGCAGGACTGCTATGGCAAAAGTTCCCTATAATGTGGATAAATTCGAGGATTTTTCCTAAACGTAATATTTTGCCATATCATGAAGCAGTGGCCCAGATGATTATCATTGGAAGGAAGCAGGCACTAACTTATTTTAGCAAAGAGCCAGATATTATTGTTCAGCCTTACAATGTAAGTCAAGATACTTGGTGGAAACAGCATAGTATGGATTGGTTGCTTGCACAAATAGGGTTTAACAGAACTATAGACAGCCACTACCCTCAAGATAGGTTGATAAATTTTTAAAATGTAGATGAGGTGATATTTCCTAAAATGACTTCCTTGCAGCCTTTATATAATGCACTATTGGTTTTTACTGATGGATCCTCTAAAGGGCAAGCTGGATATCTTATTAATAATCAACAGGTTATCATAGGGACTCCTGGCCTTTTGGCTCAGTTAGCTGAATTAACAGCAGTACTGAAGGTCTTTCAGTCTGTGCATGAGGCTTTTAATATCTTTACTGATAGCTTATATGTTGCACAATCAGTACCCTTACTGGAGACCTGTGGTACATTTAACTTTAATACGCCGTCAGGATCCTTGTTTTCAAAATTGCAAAATATCATTCATGCCCGGAAAAATCCGTTTTATATTGGCCACATATGATCTCACTCTGGTCTTCCTGGACCTTTAGCTGAAGGCAATGATTGCATTGACAGAGCAATAGGAGAAGCCTTAATTTTGGATCCTGTTGCTTTGGCCAAACATAATCATTAAAATTTCATCTGTCTAGCCATACCTTAAGGCTCCGACATAAGATCACAAGGGGCAAGCGAGAATGATTGTAAAACAATGTCCTAAATGTATTACATTATCTCCAGTGCCACATTTAGAAGTTAATCCTAGATGTCTTAAGCCTAATCATATTTGGCAAATGGATATAACTCATTATGTGGAATTTGGAAAATTAAAAAATATATATGTTTGTGTCGATACTTGTTCAGGATTTCTTTTTGCTTCTCTGCATACAGGAGAGGCTTCTAAAAACGTAATTGATCATTGCCTACAAGCCTTTAATGCCATGGGATTGCCTAAAGACAGATAATGGGCCATCCTATTCTAGTAAAAATTTTACTTCATTTTGTAAAGAATTTGGCATCAAACACAAAACTGGAATTACTTATAACCCCATGGGACAAGGAATAGTTGAACATACTCATTGCACCTTAAAAAATTGGCTTTTAAAGACAAAACAGGGGCAGTTATATCCCCCAAAGTCACCAAAGGCACATCTTGCCTTTGCTTTATCTGTTCTAAATTTTTTGCAAACTGATATTAAAAGTCAGTCTGCAGTGGATCGCCACTGGCATCCAGTTACTTCTAATTCTTATGCCATGGTAAAGTGGAGGGACCCACTAACTAATGATTGGAAGGGTCCAGATCCAGTTCTAATCTGGGGAAGGGGTTCGGTCTATGCTTTTTCACAAGAAGATGGAGCAAGAGTGATGGCTGCCCAAGAGATTAATTTGTCAACTGGACACAGATCCTGAATCTTCTAGTAAGTATTACTCTGATGAGGACTAAAAATCCTCTTTTGCCTAGAAGTCAGTTGGGAGCACAGGCTCCCAGAGAAGCTGCAGTTTTCCTGCAATTCTCAGAGCCAGCCAGCCCACTAGGAGGCCGGAGACTGAGCTTGAGCCTTGCTAATTTGCAACTGAATAAAGTAACTGGACTTTCCCAAAAGAAGGTTTGTATTGTCACTTTTCACTGTCTGGATTTTGTCTTTCAAGCAGGTCAATCAACACCCTTCAGCCTGACTGCAGTGGGCATGCATCCCTGCCCCCAAGAGCATGCAGGTGGCAGCTACCAATTTTCATTCTAAAGGCATTCCAGCACATATTGTGGCTTTTGGTCTGATTTGGGATTAGGGTTTGCTATTAGGGCTAGAAAGGCAGAAATTTCAGATATTAGAAGAATATTGGTTTTATTCTGATAAGACGGGCTTAGTCTCTTAGCTGGTCTCCAGTTTTCCACCCTTGCTGCTATTGCAAGGTCCCCTTGGTTCCTCAGGCTGTGGAGATATTAGGGATGAGGAGGGTGACCTCCAGCTCCTAATATAGCCTAAGAGCCACAAATTGTGGTGTTACTAGTGACATAATTCTTGTAGAGGCCTTGCTGAATCTGAGGTTGACAATTCTTCCTTGGGAGCTGCACAGTACTCAGAATTGTGCATGTTGGTTCGTAATAATATGAATACAGTATGGGTACCAGCGTGGGTATGAGGCTAAGCACTGCAGGGGAAGGTCCAACTTGACCATTTCTGAGTTCCCTGAGAAACACACCCGGTTTGAATGGAGGTTGGTATCTAGTTCCAGTTACAACCAAAAGTATCGTTCTAAGGCTATGCTTCCCCTGCCCAAAAGATACCAAGAGCCATGATTCTTCCCACGGGAAGAATGGGGTCAATGCTCCCCCAGCCATGGTTAATGCTCATTCATTCAAGGATGAGAAGATCATTTGATTACCTCAGTTAAGTGTGGCCTTATTAAGTTTAATTCAAAGTGGGGAGAGAGGTTGGAGACCATACTGTGAAAAGGCAAGCCCTTCACAGCCTCCCACCCTAACAAGCCAAATGGCCTTGTACTAAGGAGCTGGTCATCACCCTCTTCTCTCTGTTCCCTGCCTGTCACCCAAGGCTGTTGAGGAGGATCCATGTACTCTCCTTTAGTGTTATCTTACTATAGTGCCTTTTAAAATTGTATCCTGATACAGTTTAGTCTTCACCAGTATTCCAATGCCCTAGAAAGACCATGTAACTGACTACTTGGAATTCAGTAGGAATTCAGCAAGGAAGTTACCTATTCAGTAACTAATTAGCATTATAAAAGATGGAGCCAACAGCTCAGGGCTAGTCTGCAAAATGTTTACTAGGACAGAAAGGACAGTCTTAACCAAATAAGGGTTTACCATGAAAAAAGTTAAGAAATCCCACTGAGACAGGTTTCTTTATTAGGCCCTAAGAATTCAGGCAGAACTATAGAGCATAAATAAATGTTATGCCTCAGCCCAGCCTTTCTTTTTTTATATTAACAACAGGGAGGAGATGTAACCTTCCCCCGCCCCCAGCCTGAAATCTGGCTGATCAGGTTTGACTGTTATCACCAGGAGAGCATCAGGGGTCAAGCATGCCACCCTATCGTTCTGCCACTCCCACTGCTGCTCCTGCTGCCTAGCTGTTCCAGAGCATTCATGTGGTCACCTGCAGCTGGACTCCAAAGATGATTTGGCAGGAATGGGCCCCTTCCCCCTTCTTTGTAACCCAGTGTTCTGAATAGTAAAATTGAGCTTTGATCTGAACTTTGTCTTAGCTCCGTTCTTTCTCTCATCCATCTAGTTCCCTCTCTTTCAGCTTGAGTCTGCCCCTTCAGCCATACCCTGTTCCTCATGAGCCGCTGGATGACACGCAACAATTTAAGATCTATGAAAAGTTAATGAGACTGTGGAACTTGTAGAGACATTACAATCTGGCCTGCCTACTCCATATAGAATTATTATGGATTTGGAGGGTAGTTTTTTCCTTTGCATCCTGATAACTCTAAAGTTTGCTTCTAGTGAGCTTGTAATCAATTGGAAGTTTTGCCTCTAGGAATGGCTAATAGCCTTACATTATGTAAAAAAAAAAATTGTCTCTGCTTCAATACAAGAAGGTTGAATCCTTCAGTGTGTATTATTCATTATATGGATATTTTATTAGCTGATTCCTCTGATGGAACTTTACTACAAACCTTTGCTCTTATACAACTAGCTCTAAACTTTTGGAGTAGTTGTTGCTCCAGAAAAGATTCAAAAGCAATATCTTTTTCAATATTTGGGGCATCAGTTTTATCCTAGAAAAGTTGTGGCACAGAAAATTCAAGAAAAAAAGATGATTTACTCACTACAAATTATTTTCAAAAGTTTCCAGGAGATGAAGATTGGCTAAGAACTCTCCTTACGCTCACCACAAGAGGACTTAATCGTTTGTTGGATGTAATAAAGGGGGATGAAAATTAACTGATGAGGGATGCATAAAGTAGAGGAAGCTGCTGTAATCAATTGTAGTCAATTGTTGGCTGTTCATATTAGTTATTGTTACTCAATGTGCTGACAGCAATTCTTTGGCAAAAGGGAGCATTAATGTGGATTCATCTTTCTTCTTCTCTAAATAAGTTTTAACATCTTATTATGAAGTTGCTGTGGTGTTAATAAAGAATTGTAAGATAGAATCATGAAAGTATTTTGGAAAGAACATCTTAAGAACCTGATGAGGCAGCTATTCCTTATTTCAAACAGCAATTGAATTGGTTATTGCAGAATACTGATACTATTGCATGGCAAACATTTTAGACAAGATTGATAATCATTATTCAAAAGACTAGTTGTTAAAATTTGCTTCTATGCATGCATTTGTATTTCCTGTAAATTTATACATGCATCCCATAAAGAATGCATCTACTGCATTTATAAACAGCCCTTCTATGGGGGAGGAGTTATGTAATTGGATCACATGTTTATTCTCATGAGTTTTTCCCTCTACTTCAGCCCAATCTCAGGGCTTACAATTGCTTGAAATTGTTCCTATTTTAGATAATGTTAACTCTTAAATTTTGCAATTATTTATGCATATAAAACTCAAGTTAAGAAGAAGTACTGTTCCTTTAAAGGACTATCTTTGGACATTTAAGAACTCATCTGGACTGCATGCACAGAACCCTTAAGGCAGTGACACAGCAGACTTTTATCCCAGGTAGATTATAGGCTTTACACAGGAACAATTAGTCATATAGTTTCATTCGCTACATCATCAAAATAGTAATGACTTGAGATAATAATTTGGTATTTTTAGAGAATGTGCATATCAAATTTTAAAGACTCATTTTCAATGTCCTCAATTTCTGCCTGTACCACATAATGGTGTTAATTCTCCAGGACGTATATTTAATCAATTATTGCAAATGGATACTCATATTTCTGATATTAGAAAAGTAAAATATGCACATGTGACTATTGATGCATTTCAGGCTTTCTAGTTGCAACTGCTTTAACAGAAGCAACCAAAAATGTAACTAGTCATTACCGGCATTATTTTTCTGTGCTTGGTGTTCCAAATCAGATTAAAACAGATAATGAAACTGGCTATTACAGTCAAGCATTTGAGATTGTTTGTCAACAATTTAATGTTGCCCATATTACTGGGATTCCTTATAATTCTCAAGGACAAGGTATTGTGAAACTTTAGAACAGTATCTTCTTAAACAAAGAAAGGGGGAATTCATATCCCCATACACATTATTTAAATCATGATTTTTCTTTAAAAATTTTTAAATTTGAATGGCAAGGAACTCTCTGCTGAGTGTCTACAGCACTCCGCAGCTAAGCATACTTATGCCTAGGTGAAACGGAAGGATCCACTTATTGACATATGGCATGATCCTGATCAGGTAATTAATATGGGGGAAAGGACATGTTTGTGTTTTTTTTCTGCAGAATGCTGCAGGAGTATGTTAGCTGAAAAAGTGACTGGTGTGACAGACATGCTGATGCTGGGACAAAGGATGATGCTGATGTCTGAGCTTGCTGAGTACCCTGATAATGGTGACAGGTATGCTTTATTGGACATATGTTCTTGATCCAGCTTTACTTGCCTATATCCCACATTGGACAAGCTGCCTTGCTTCAAGCTTCTAGACCTTGTGGGACAGAGAACATAGAGACTGTGGAAACTGTGGAACTTAGAAACATAGAAACTGTGGAACTTAGAACTTGGAGTGTAGTTTCCACTCCTACTGGCAACCATGTCTGGCTTAGGTCTGAGTCTATATACCCCTTTTTACCCGTCTTTAAGACATGCACATTGCTTTCTATCAGTTCTCAAATCCAACCCCCATCCAATACACCTGGTGGCCAGACTTTGTGTTTGATCTCTGCTAATTTGCAGCTGAATTGAAAACCTTGGACATCTCCACAGACAACCTTCATCCTGTTCTTTTTAACTTTTGACTATTCATAATAGTTATGTTATGGAAACAGCTGAAATGCCCACCATCAGATGATTGCATAAAAAAACCCCACAATATATATAATATAAGCAATGGAGTTTTATTTAACCACAGAAGAGAATGGCATTTGTCATTGAGCAAAATATTGTGTTTTCTTTTTGAAACAATTTTATATTCTCTTTTTAATTTTTATTTTTATTTTGTGTGTTTGAGTGCTATTCATGTGTGTGTGTGTGTGTGTGTGTGTGTGTGTGTGTGTGTATGAGAGAGGGGGAGGAGAGTGAGAGAAAGAGAGAGGGAGAGGAGGAAATAAACCAGTATGGAGATACAGAGTAATGAGGAAATAAATATGAGCAAAGTACAATGATATACATATACAAAAATCTCATAATGAAACCCATTATTCTGTATATACATATTTTTAAAAATCAATAAAAGAGAAGCTAAAAAGAAAAGAGGAAAGTGTGGGAGACATTTCAGAAGATACAGAAGATGATGGAGGGGTAGGGAATATAGCCAATTTTGCAAACATGCAGGAAAATGCTATTATTTACTGAAAGGAACCAGAAGCTTTAGGTTTGTGATCTATATGGGAACACACACACAAGTGTTAGGTCAATTCTTAAAGCACGGTAAAAATAAATAAATAAATAAATAAATAAATAAATAAACAAAATCTTCCCAGCCTACCTGATGTATATAGTGTTAAGGGACAAACCTGAGTCAGACTTGGTCGACTCGACCAACATGGCTCCAGATACCCTGTTAGTAGTAGATTTATAGGTGTAATCTTTAGCTAGGTACCATGTTTTCTCATTTTCAGGTTTGTTTTTCTTTTATTTTACTTTGCTTTTTATCTTTATGGCATTCCTCCCCTTCTCCTGCTCTGATCCAGAATTTTTACCATTTGACCCATTGTGGAGCTGTAAGAAACCATCTTTTCTATGGTAGGTGTCTCCTCTTCTGTTGGCTTCACCACACCTAAGTAAAAGTTAAACACAATTAAAAGGATGTGGATGTTACAGAATGAAGCTGTTTGCATCAGCATGGCTAGGATGTGAATTTTATCCACTAGATACTGGAAGTTTATATTCAGAGTATAGAGAAGAAAGACTAGCTGAGCCATGACATGGAAACTACAGTAATAGCGAGATCTGCCCATATCAGACTGTTTGGATTCTGAACCCAGAATTACACACAGATCATATCAGTGTCCACCTCCAAGAAAATCCTTTGTCTCTCTTGAGCAAATCAAATGCCCTCCTCTCCTCTCTTGCTTTCTCCTCTCCCTTCCCTCCACTCTTCATGACACATACTTAACCACCACTTTGCTTGGGCAACACCATTTCCAGGATGCTCTTTTTCTATGATGGCATTGAACCCTCTGCTTTCTTCCATCAAAGTATCTCAAGACCACAAGTTAAATTACCTGGGTTAAGTCACTGAACTAAAGGTTTTCAAGGGAAAGATGGTTATCATATGGAGAACGTGACAGTCTGTTAACCCTTAAAGTGAACCATATCCATCATCTTTATAATCCATCCATTTTTCAGCACATGTGTAACAGAGAGCTACCATATGGAACTTCACAAAGTGAAAAGCCTTAACCTTCAGTCTCTCCACCATCTATCTGTCTAAACCAATACCTCAGAGTCTGAATAATCCACAATGGCATTTGATCATTAATGACTCCAACAAGGTTTGCATAAGCATCTTTAAAATATTTCTGGCTTTCCTCCTCATCCACTACACTTTTCTCAGAAAAAAAAAAAAAAAAGAATTTTCTTTGTGCATGCTCCACTGTTACAGTGTTACCACCAACAGTCACATCACCATGTCAAACTCTGTAATAAACTAAGTGTCTGACCCCAGCTCTAATCTCAGCAGTGCAACCATTATATTTACCTTTAGCTGATACCTATCAGATCCTCCTACAGCAGCTGCTGCAAAATTCTTCCACTCTCCTTAAGCTCCAAATCCTACCCCTTCTATCCCTCAGGCTTAGAAAAAGCTCTCCTCTTCTTAACTGAGGTTTATATCTCTTTATTTTCAAAGATAGTCTAACCCCTCCCCCATCTACACACTGTTTCTCAGCTCTCACCCAAGGAAGGAAATGCCAATCAGTCATCCCAGTACCAAATTTTTAGTCCACAATGTACCAGATATCTGGATTTTTTCTTCTCCTTTGCTCCTTTCCTTCATCATAAAGAAATGTGTAAACCTTGTCAGTCCAAAGAGTGTTTTGTGACTTACTAGTATGAGTTGAACATTCATAAGATTCTACCAGGAGAACTAAGTTCTATTCAAAGCAGCTTATAAACACTATTTTATTTAATACTGATGACAATCATTGATATGTTTGATGTTATATTACCTATTTTATTGAATAGGAAATTGGGGCTATTGAAATAAGAAAGTTTACACAAGGATATAGAACTTGGTTGTCTTCTTCCCCTACTCCCCCATTAATATATTAAAACCTTTCCAAAGATAAACAAAAAGGTTCTTGATTCTTGTCCTATTGTTGTTCTTCTATTATCTTTGTGTTCATTGCTGTTTCCATCACACTTATTTACCATTTCTGTCAGCAAGGTTAGGGAAGCACAAATACTACACATAACTGCCACTGGTATTTCTGGAAATATTTGTTAAAGCATTGAAAAAAATTTTGTTTTTATAATATTTGAAATATGTCAGCACTGCTTTTCTCTCCTTTTTCAGAAGCAATCGTTTTCTTTTCTTTTCTTTTCTTTTCTTTTCTTTTCTGTTCTTTTCTTTTCTTTCCTGTGTGTGTGTGTGTGTGTGTGTGTGTGTGTGTGTGTGTGTGTGTGTGTGGTTTTTCGAGACAGGGTTTCTCTGTATAGCCCTGGCTGTCCTGGAACTCACTTTGTAGACCAGGCTGGCCTTGAACTCAGAAATCTGCCTGCCTCTGCCTCCCTGTACTAGTACCGTGCATTTTTTTTTTTTTTTAATCACAATTGCTCTGTAGTACAGCTTGAGGTCAGGCCTGGTGATTTCACTAGTGGTTCTTTTATTATCGATAAGATTTTTTGCTGTCCTAGGTTTTTTTTAAAATTCCAGATGAATTTGCAAATTGCCCCTTCTAACTCTGTGAAGAATTGAGTTTGAATTATGATGGGGATTACATCGAATCTGTAGATTCCTTTCAGCAAGATAGCCAGTTTTACTATATTAATCCTGCCAATCCATGAGCATGGGAGATCTCTCCATCTTCTGAGATCTTCTATTTCTTTCTTCAGAGACTTATCATACAGATCTTTCACTTCCTTAGTTAGGGTCACACCAAGATATTTTACATTATTTGTGACTTGTGAAGGGTGTTGTCTCTCTAATTTCTTTCTCATCCTGTTTATCCTTTATGTAGAGAAAGGACACTGATTTGTTTGAGTTAATTTTATATCCAATTACCATTCTGAAGCTGTTTATCAGGTTTAGGAGTTCTCTGGTGAACTTTTTAGGGCCACTTATATATACCATCATATCATCTGCAAATAGTGATATTTTGACTTCTTCCTTTCCAATTTGTATCCCTTGATCTCCTTTTGTTGTTGAAGTGCTCTGGCTAGGACTTCAAGTACTATATTGAACAGGTAGGGAGAAATGGACAATTTCCTAGACAGATAACAGGTACCAAAGTTAAATCAGCATCAGATTAACGATCTAAACAGTCCCATTTCCCCTAAATAAATAGAAGCAGTCATTAGTCATCTCCCAACCAAAAAAAGCCCAGGACCAGATGGGTTTAGTGCAGAGTTCCATCAGACCTTCAAAGAAAACTAATTCCAACTCTCCTCAAACTATTCCACAAAATAGAAACAGAAGGTACTTTACTCTATTCATTCTATGAAGCCACAATTACTCTGATACCTAAATCACACAAAGATCCAACAAAGAAAGAGAACTTCAGACCAATTTCTCTTATGAATATTGATGCAAAAATACTCAATAAAATCCTCACAAACTGAATCCAAGAACACATCAAAATGATCGTGCATCATAATCAAGTAGGCTTCATCCCAGGGATGCAGGGATGGTTTAATATACAGAAGTCCATCAATGTCATCCACTTTATAAACAAACTCAAAAACAAAAATCACATAACGATCTCCTTAGATGCTGAGAAAGCATTTGACAAAATCCAACACCCCTTCATGGTAAAAGTCTTGGAAAAATCAAGAATTTAAGGCCCATACCTAAACATAATAAAAGCAATATATAGCAAACCAGTAGCCAACATCAAACTAAATGGAGAGAAGCTGGAAACAACCTCACTAAAATCAGGGACTAGACAAGACAATTATTTTCTTAAACACCCCAAGCAAAAATAATTTTAAAAATCCAAAGAAAATTCTAGAATGCTCTTTGGCTTGAAAGTGCTTGTCACCTGGGTATTTTCCTTTAGTTACCTCACCCAGCTCTATGATGCACAGCTTGACACAGTTTTCATAGCTTTCAAGGGGATCTTTGTTTGAATAACAACAAGATCAATCCAGAGAGGAAGAGCTCACAATAGTTTCAGCTGCAAGTGCTTCAGTAACAGAGGCCAAGTCTGTCACCTAGGCCCCCAAGACCCTGAGGAAGCAAACATTTCTTCTATTGACAGAGGTTTAATTGGACATTTTGGGAATCCAGTGTCATGTATACTGATACAAATGTTTGAAAAGTTATTCACCGTGTAGTTTGTGCCAGACAGACTCCAATGCCAAGCCAGCAAACAGTCTTCCATTTATTCTGTTGGACCCAACTTCTAAAGATTTGTCAGGGCTCTCTGAGCCTTGTAAATTTCCACATCCAAAGGTCCATCTGTGCTTTCAAGGCAGCATCCTTCTTCCCACATGGGCACACATTAGTCCTTCCCCTGTCAATCTTGCTACTGCATTCAGAAAAAGAATTAGACAAAAAAAAAAAAAAAACCAAAAAACCAAAAAAACCCAAAAAACAAAAAACAAAAAGCAAAAAACTTCCAAGGTGTTTGCTCCATCTCTAAAAAGCATAGAGTGTAATGTTCAGTAGCTTCTACAAACAGACTCCAGTTCCTTTTTCTGAATTAAAATCTTGACTGTTATTCCCGATTCCAGGGAAAGATTGCTTAGAATCTCAGCTAATAGATAAGTCTACTGTAACAGATGATCTATATAGAAGCAGTGCTTTATTGGAAGAATAAAAAGAGGATATTAACAAGTGTACACTGAGGAATCTCTAAGCATTAGGCCACTAATATCTGCCCTAAAGTTTGCAATGTCAAAATTTGCTTTTACTTTGTCTCCCTGTTATCACACATCTTTCTCAAGAGAAATTGTTAAACTTTTGAGATTTTATTTTTTAAATTAATTTTTTACACTTCATATTTTATCTCCCTCCCATCCACTCTCTGACTGTTCCTTATCCCATACCTCCTCCCCACTACACCCTGTCTCCACATGGATGCCCCACCCCACCCTACCTGACATCTAAACACCCTGGGGCCTCTAGACTCTTGAGGATTAGGTACTTCATCTCTGAATGAACACAGATATTGCAGTCCGCTACTGTATGTATGTTGGGGACCTCATATCAAGTGGTGTAAGCTGTTTGGTGGTCCAGTGTTTGAGAGATCCTGGGGGTCCAGATGAATTGAGACTGCTGGTCCTCCTACAGGATTGCCCTTCTCCTTTTGAGATATTTTTATGTGTGTGCATGTACATACACATATACACATCTATACATGTATTTAGGTATCTTTGGAATGCAGAGGAAGGCATCAGATTCTTTAGAGTGACTTATGGCTATGAGTCATTCAATGTGGGTACTGGAAATCAAAACTCAGTCTTCTGCAAGAGCAACAAGTACTCTTAACCACTGAGACATATATCTAGCCCCAGAATAATTTAAATGTTTAAAGCCTCAAGCTGGGTATATACATTATGAACATCCATCATTTATTAAGAGTAGTTAGTGCATACAACAAGAGAGTCTTTGAAATGAAGGCATTTTTTTTTCCATAAGGCTATCACAAAATCAGAGAAGAGAAATCAGAAGTCATGTGTAGAGGTAAACATCTTATAAGAACAAACAAAAGACTTAAACCCATTGTTACCAAACCCCCACTTTTAGCTACAACATAAAAAGCTAGTAAGTCACTGCTGCTGTCCTTACTACAGCAAATCAAACTAAATGGGCTGAAAACCAACAACTTTCCTTAGCTCATAAGAGGACTGAAGGGTGAACAAACATTCTAAGATTGAAGAGATGGGCAAATCCACAGTCATAGTCAAGATTTACTCACTTGGACAAGAGCCACTGGAGCTCTTTGCAGGCAAGAACATAGAAATTGCAATTTTGAAAATGTGCTGGAGACTGAATCTAGTATATAGTACAATGAAGGTGTGAAGTTCCTGGAGCCCTGGTCTTGCTGATGGAGGCAGCTGCCATTTTGGGCAATCACAAGGCAAGTACAATAAAAATGACCTGAGATCAGATTCCCAACACCAATGTAAAAAGTCATGATTGATATCACATGCTTATAATCCCACTGGGGGTAGGTAAGACTAGGGGTTCATGGTTGGTTGCTGGTCAGTCTAGCCAAGTCAGTGACCTCTAGGCTCAGTTCAAAACTCTGTCTCAAAAACAAAGATAGCCACTGATGAAAGCACTCAACTTCAACATATGACATCTACATTCACCTTCACACTCTTAAGAATATCCCCAACACCACTTACACTGCTTTACACACTTAAAAATAAATAATTGGATATCTGCCAATAATGTGTGTATTTTTTATTTTTCTGTGAGAGTTTCAAATAAAGGAAGGGTTTATTTTGACTTATAGTTCAAGAGTGAAGTCCATCATGGAATGGAAAGTTATAAAACAGCATAGCTTAAGGCAAATGGCCACTTTATCCCAGTCAATAGTGTTGCCCACAGTTAATGTGTGTATTCTCTCTAGGTTAAACTAATCTACATAATTCCTCACAGGAGTGTCTGGACACCTATCTACTAGATGATTCTTAAAGGATCATTAATATTCCTTTCCTATAGTTTATATTTGTTAGCAGTATGAAATGAGTCTGGGTCTAATGTAATGGCCTTTACTTTGCAAAACTCCTTGCTGCACACAGGAGGACTAGAGTTTGGATGTCCAGAACCCATTGTCACAGGGTGATGTGAAGAATGTGGGAGTAGTGGCCACTTAGTCTCCCAGGCAGTAGGAAAGTGTAGCAGAGAGTAGTGGGTAAAAACCAAAAGTGTATTTAGAACACAAGAGAGAAACTAGCTTTCTCTTCCAGTTAACTGTTCTTCTAACAGCAACAGAATTACAAACTTTTCTCATCTTTTTCAGTTTGTTAACAAGGGATAAATAAGAGATTACCAATGTGTAAGTGCTAACAGAGAGGTTACTCTTACTTTGCAGAAAAGGCATTGGAAGGTTTTGCAGTGAGTGAAGAATGGGAGGGGGAATAAGATCAAAAGAAAGGGGTTATTATTAGGACAAATTTTCCAGAACACTTGATAAAGTCTATGACAAACTGTTAGTGAGGGGAAGCAGTGTCAGGCGCTTTGTAGAAATGAGTACATCAGCATAGTATCTTACAAACAAAGAACACCTTTGCACTTGACTGCTGCAGGAAAGATCAGAAGCAGATGCAACTAGATACTTTTATCTTTTTGTATATATGAAAACTTTAAAACTCAGGTGCCTTCTCTTTGTTTCCGCTCTCATGGCTGACAGTAACTCACAACCCTCTGACTTTTAATCCATGGCAAAATCTATTATCTCAGAGTCTTGCTTTGCCTTAGAACTTTTTGCTGTATGTTATGCTAACTCTGCCTACCACGTCAAGTGAAAAACTAAAGCAGATAGTATTTGGAGGCCACCAGAGTCAAAGCTCTAGGGAGAGGGATGGTGGCTGGAGGATTCCTAGTGCCAGCACTGCTGTATGGAATAAGGAAACTCATGAAGAATAGAACTTAGAGGCTATGAATGCCAAATGATGCTCTCAGAGCAATGTTTTATCCAATATAAAACACTCTTATGACATGATCTTCAGCAAGAAAGATGACCTTTTTTATGATACTGATAACCCTTTTATAAAGTGAACAATCATTCAATGGTAGGTAGAGTAAAAAAAAAAAGAGTCGCACTTATTACTACAGAATTTGCTTAAGGTAAGATACATCTCTGATATTGTATATCATATGTATAACATGTGAAGACTTGAGTATCAAGAATTAAAGGAATAATCTGGGACTGAATCCCTGAATCATTATATACCTTTTAAAATATATGGAACATGGTTTTCATGTTCAAATCATCTACCTACTTTTATTGTTTACCAAACATGTAGAAGTAGGTCATTGAACAATATAAAACTAAGCTGGGAAATGGAAAAACAAGTCTAGACCTGGCACTGCCCTCAGTCTAACTGTAAGGACCCACAGGAGACAGCCATACATGTAAATTCATCCATACAATGGGCAGACACAGGGAAACTAGAAATTCATGATCCTTGAATCCGTATCAGTACTAAAATGAAATAAAGTATTTTTTTGCATATGTATGTGTGGTAGGTGTTTTGTTTGCATGTGTATGTGTGCATGTGTTCATGCCTATAGAGACCCAAAGATGACATCCAGAATCTTCTTCCATCTCTCTACCTTATTCATTGTGGAGTTTAAGAAAACTGAACCCAAAGCAGTATCAGTATCAGTACCAGCAAAGGCAGATTTTGAAAACATAGACGCTATCTATCATGTTACAGAGATCTTCTATCTCTGCTTTCCAACCCCTGGAATTACAGGCATGCCACTGCATCCACTCTGCATTACACTTAGGTATAGTTAAGTATGTGGTAGTTCACTCTCTTCTCAAACTCAGTATTCCATTTCTTATCTGACATATAGCACATACTCAGTAAACTGTTGGGATATTAATATTTGCTGAATAAAATAATAACTAAGGAGAAGCACACCAATTGGTCCTACTACTTTGCAATAGTACCGAAAAGAGCCCAGAGTTAAATGGGGTGGCTGATACCTATAATCCTAGCACTTGGGAGACTCAGGTGCATGGCCTGGTGTCAGCAAGTTTGAAGGCAGCCTTGGTTACATAGTGAGTTCCTGAGCAAGTGAACTACTGAGTAAAAAATTGTTTTGAAACATAAAGGTTGAGAAGAGGTAAAAGGATGGAGGAAAGAAGGGGCAAAGAAGGGAAGGAGAAATGATGAAATGAAGAAAGGAAGAACGTGCCCAGAAATAAAGAGAAAAGAAAATCTCAAAATGGAAAGTACATGAATGGATAGTTTGTTTTTAAAAGCTAAGTGGTTTAGAGAAAATATGAGTGGGGGCAGAGAAAGTACATTTCAAAGCTCCAGCTCCAGGGCAAGTAATAAAAGTTCCTGCTTTAATTTTTTCCCATAATATTGTGAGCAATAGGAAAGTCTATTCCATCTCACCAGCCTCAGGACAAAAAGCTCCAGCCTCCTGAGCTAAATAAAATTGGCAAGGACTCTCAGCTTTCTAGGCACCAACCATTGGTTTCTGCCTTCTGTGAGACTAAACCTGGCAGGCAAAAGAAAACAAAATAATTTCCACTTATTTTATAGGCTACCTTTTTTGCTCTCATCAATTAATTATAAGGGTCCTGGAAGTCCATTTTACATTCCCAGTGTTTCCTATTAGGAGGATGTCAAGCAGCCTTTTACCAAAGACACAAAGTTAGGACACACACATACAAAAAACAATGCTTAGTCTCATGGTGCAGTGCCCTTAAATGCTGGTCACTGAACCCTCAATGTCACCTACTTTAAATTCCCTAAATAAGTAAAAGGATTAGGATGCGTGAGCATTTAGGTTGAAAGTGTCAAGTCAGAGTGGAATTAAAACATTCTTATTTAGGGTTTTTTTTTGTTGTTGTTGTTGTTTGAGAGTATCTCACTTGGATGCTCAGACTGTCTTGAACTTATAACAATTCTCATTACAATTACAGCTGTGAGTCACCATACCTGGCTGACAATTTGTGTGTGTGTGTGTTAACTATGTAGAAATCAGAGGACAATTTGCAGTGTGTGTGTCTGGTCCTGGGATTAAACTTAGTTCCCTCGAGTTGGAAGCATGTGCCTTTACCAACTAGCCATTTTGATGATGCTGGCTAATAATTTTTAAAATAATAAAATAACTAAATCAACCTTAGTAATCCTACTCCTTGGCTCCCATTCACAGTTCACTGGATATGGTAACAATATCCAAATTTTGTACATGTTCCAAAACACAAGGAAACCAGTCTTCCATACCACACAGACTTTCACAGCAGACATTGCCTGATCCCATCTGCTTATGTTCTGAGTCTTGGCTTCCTATTTTTCAAGTACTATTTCTGATAGTTAGGTCAAAAGGAGTTTCAAGTGTGCCTTGCTCTTAGGTTTACGGTGAGGATTAGTAGGGTAATATAAGTAAGAAGTTTAAATGAACAATAAAAGTGTGTGGTCAGAGCACCATAAATATCAACTTGTACATTTCAAAGTTGAATGACACATGAACCCAGAACTGGCTATTTGGGAAAACAACCTGAGAAAGTCAGTCTTTTTTACTAAACAAAACATTTACTCTACCAGATAGACTTGAAATAGGTAGGTAACAATAGGCACATGTCTGTGACCCCAGCACTAGCAGGGTGGAGACAAGAGGATTCTTGGAGCTCACTGGCCAACTGATCTAGCAGATTCACTGGCCCCCCAGGTCCACTGAGATGTGCTGTCTCTAAAATTTAAAGAATAAAACCTTTGAGGAAGATACCTGTGTTAACCACAGGTCTATACACACATATGTACACACACACACACACACACACACACACACACAATGAAGTTAAAATCTAAAGAGATCAAGTGACAATTCAAAGTCATTGATTTTGGTTTTATTGCGGGGGGGGGGTTGGGGAACGTGGGTCTAGGAAGCAAAACTACAGCAGTGGTCAACTGTATTAAAGCACTTTTTATATGTCATGCACACGAATTACTTTCCTCACTGTGACATATTTCGTTTTCTTCATTCACCTGCAACTCAACCAACCCTCGTCTAAGGAAAATAGACATTGTCCAGTCTTAGATTCATGAGAAATGTCTGGATTTAAATACAAGTCAGCGACATGGTTCTGCTTTGAGATGTACCTTTGTACCTTGTAAATACATTAAATATTTTGGTGACAACGATGGCTCAAACCAAAAGGGAGAATAAAGCACAAGCAAGCAAGAGTTCAGGTTATTTTGTTTTAGGCAAAATATATCTAATCCAACCAATGGAGATAATAAGGTGCAGGAGTCTAGTAGCTAACAACTACAAAGAATTAAACTCCTCTGGATTAACCACAGAGATTGCAAAACACTTAACTCTAAAAAAAACAGGCGAAAGCCTGTGTGTCTGATGTCTCCATTTCATATTCACTGTGCCATTCATATATTTTCTCATTCTCCTGCATTTCCTACGTATTTGTCCACGTAATTCATTCAGTTCTACTTCACAGTCAATTATTGGATATTGAGTACGACTATGTATGACAAGTCAGACGCTGACAACTCGAAAATGGGGCCTTTCATATCAGAAATGAAAGAACAGAACTAGGTAGAAAGTGAAAGAAACCACCAAAGCTCTCCCACCCCATCCTGGTAAAGCCTCTTGCAAGTCAGGTGACTAGGGAAAATTCCAGATAGGGGCTTGAAGGAAGCTCCTAGGCAGTCCAGGGACGGTGCAAGAGACCTTGAAGAGGAGACAGGCACCAGCAATTTTGGCCTCTGCCTCTGGGTTTCAGTGTGACTGCAGACAGTCTTGTCCTATGCAAGGGCACTCCAGCCCGATCAGGAAGCTCTCTGGCAGCCAGGCTGGCTGACCTCAGCCCACCCTCCCGCCTCTGGGGAGCAGCTGCTCACCCACAGCCTGGGGGCACTCACCTGATCACGAGGCTCTGCGGAGCAGCGGCCACAACACCGGGTGAGGCCGGCAGACTACAGGCACGTTCGGGGGCGGGACCAGGAAGGTCCTCGGAGCGCACTGGAGCCACAGGGCCGGCCTCCAGAGGCCTCAGGAACAGCCCGGAGCCCCAGGAGTCTGAAGGCCTGGCTTCTTTGTGTACCAGGACAGCTGTGGAGCCCTCCCTGGCCGGTGGGCGGAGACAAAGGTGCAACTGTCAGCCAGGCCCGAGGCCTGGGCTTTAACTGAGACTGTGGCTGGCTGGACCCGACCCTGAAAGGTCTCCCTGAGCCTGACTTAAGGCAAGTAGGGTCCCCAAGGCCTGGCTTCAAGAGACCTTGTTCTGGGAACCGTCAAACTCCTTCCCAACGAAAGCAACTCAACAGTTATTTTGTCCATGCTATTAATCACCCAGTGCCAGGGAGGATGGATATGCGGGAAGATGGCCCAGGACTTTGAGGCTTAGCAAGGGCTACAGAATAAATGAGACCCTGTCTCAAAAACAAAATGAAGCACCAGGTTATTTTCTCCCTTCCTTAATGGTTGAAAGACTGTAAGAAAGGAGGTGATCATGAAGGCAGGGGGCATGATCTAAAACTAGGAGATCAGAAAGTCATTTTTGGTCTAGGCATTGTATCAGGGAAAGAGCAATGCTATACTACTCTTGTAGTACATGTGCGCATATTTTTGGCCCATTTATCTATTTATTTATTTATCTATCTATCTATTCATTCATTCACTTTACATCCTGATCACAGCAGCCCCTCTGCTCTCAGCTCTCCCTTCCCATAGCCCCTGTCCTATCCCCTGCCCCCTTCTCCTCTGAGAAAAGGGAGAACCCCCTTATGAACCAGTCTACCCTGGCACATCAAGTCACTGAATGACTTCAGTAGTTGGGGACCTGCATAAAGTCCAAACTGCAACATGTGCACATGTTTTTAATGTTTTGTGTTTTGGTAAGTCCAAATGTCTTTGCTTAGCCAGACTCTTATCAAACTTATCTTTCTAAAATACTTTCCAGTTCCTGTCTCTCCTCTTAAAAACACACACACAGAGACATACACACACACAAAACCAAGGAAAAACTTCGGCATGCTGATACATGTGTGTGTTATCTCAAAGCACAGAAAATAGAGACAGGGATATTTTGAGTTTCAGGCTAACCTGGGCTACATAGGTAGATGCTAAGAAAAAGAAAACTCACATGCTTAAAAAACAGGAAAGAAGAGAAAAGCACCTGGGCAGCTGGGGCGCAGGGTCTGCTGACACTCGCCAGCTACCCACAACACCCACCACAGGATCTTAAGACTTCTGGTGAGTGGAGCACAGCTTCTGCTCCAATCCAATTGGCGGGACCTGAGACTGCATTAGTTAGGGAAGCAGAAACCGGCCTGAGTAGGACCACAGGCCTCATCCGGCTGGATCAGCGCCAGGGTAGCGGGAGCGCAGGGTTGCCTGACACCCGCCAGCTACCCACGACCCCCGCCGCAGGATTTTGGGACTGCTGGTGAGTGGAACACAGCTTCTGCTCCAATCCAATTGCGCGGGACCTGAGACTGCATTAGTTAGGGAAGCAGAAACTGGCCTGAGTAGGGCCACAGGCCTCACCCGGCCGGATCAGCGCCAGGGTAGCGGGAGCGCAGGGTTGCCTGACACCCGCCAGCTACCCACGACCCCCGCCGCAGGATTTTGGGACTGCTGGTGAGTGGAACACAGCTTCTGCTCCAATCCAATTGCGCGGGACCTGAGACTGCATTAGTTAGGGAAACAGAAACCGGCCTGAGTAGGGCCACAGGCCTCACCCGGCCGGATCAGCGCCAGGGTAGCGGGAGCGCAGGGTTGCCTGACACCCGCCAGCTACCCAAGACCCCCGCTGCAGGATTTTGGGACTGCTGGTGAGTGGAACACAGCTTCTGCTCCAGTCCAATCACGTGGGACCTGAGACTGCTCTGGTTGGGGAGAGAGAAATCCGGCCTACATAGGGCCACAACCCTCTTCCGGTCAGAAAAGCACCTGGGCAGCTGGGGCGCAGGGTCAGCTGACACTCACCAGCTACCCACAACACCCACCACAGGATCTTAAGACTTCTGGAGAGTGGAACACAGCTTCTGCTCCAATCCAATTGCACGCGGGACCAGAGACTGCATTAGTTAGGGAAGCAGAAAAACGGCCTGAGTAGGACCACAGGCCTCTTCCGGCTGGACCAGCACCGGGGTACCGTCAGCTACCCACGACCCCCGCCGCAGGATTTAGAGACTGCTGGTGAGTGGAACACAGCTTCTGCTCCAATCTATAAATAGTGACAACGATAACAACTAACCCCAGAGATTACCAGATGGCGAAAGGTAAACGTAATAATCTTACTAACAGGAACCAAGACCACTCACCATCATCAGAACCCAGCACCCCCACTTCGCCCAGTCCAGGGCACCCCAACACACCGGAAAAGCTAGACACGGATTTAAAAGCATATCTCCTGATGATGATAGAGGACTTCAAGAAGGACTTTAATAACACACTTAAAGAAATGCAGGAGAACACTGATAAAAAGGCAGAAGACAATAAAGAGGAAGCACAAAAATCCCTTAAAGAATTGCAGGAGAACACTGCTAAAGAGTTACAAATCCTTAAAGAAAAACATGATAACATAATCAAACAGGTAGAAGTCCTTACAGAAAAACAGGAAAACACATCCAAACAGATGATGGAAATGAACAAAACCATACTAGACCTAAAAAGGGAAGTAGACACAATAAAGAAAACCCAAAATGAGGCAACACTGGAGATAGAAACCCTAGGAAAGAAATCTGGAACCATAGATACCAGCATCAGCAACAGAATACAAGAGATGGAAGAGAGAATCTCAGGTGCAGAAGATTCCATAGAGAACATCGGCACAACAATCAAGGAAAATGTAAAATGCAAAAAGATCCTAACTCAAAACATCCAAGAAATACAGGACATAATGAGAAGACCAAACCTACGGATAATAGGAGTGGATGAGAATGAAGATTTTCAACTCAAAGGACCAGCAAACATCTTCAACAAAATTATAGAAGAAAACTTCCCAAATCTAAAGAAAGAGATGCCCATGAACATACAAGAAGCCTACAGAACTCCAAATAGACTGGACCAGAAAAGAAATACCTCCCGACACATAATAATCAGAGCAACAAATGCTCTAAATAAAGATAGAATACTAAAAGCAGTAAGAGAAAAAGGCCAAGTAACATATAAAGGCAAGCCTATCAGAATTACACCAGACTTTTCACCAGAGACTATGAAAGCCAGAAGATCCTGGACGGATGTTATACAGACACTAAAAGAACACAAATTCCAGCCCAGGCTACTATACCCAGCCAAACTCTCAATTAACATAGATGGAGAAACCAAAGTATTCCACGACAAAACCAAATTCACACATTATCTCTCCACGAATCCAGCCCTTCAAAGGATAATAACAGAAAAAAACCAATACAAGGACAGGAACCACGCCCTAGAAACAACAAGAAGGTAATCCCTCAACAAACCTAAAAGAAGACAGCCACAAGAACAAAATGCCAACTTTAACATCAAAAATAACAGGAAACAACAATTACTTTTCCTTAATATCTCTTAATATCAATGGACTCAACTCCCCGATAAAAAGACATAGACTAACAAACTGGCTACACAAACAAGACCCAACATTTTGCTGCTTACAGGAAACTCATCTCAGAGAAAAGGATAGACACTACCTCAGAATGAAAGGCTGGAAAACAATTTTCCAAGCAAATGGCATGAAGAAACAAGCTGGAGTAGCCATTCTAATATCTGATAAGATTGACTTCCAACCCAAAGTCATTAAAAAAGACAGGGAGGGACACTTCATACTCATCAAAGGTAAAATCCTCCAAGAGGAACTCTCAATCCTGAATATCTATGCTCCAAATACAAAGGCAGCCACATTCATTAAAGAAACTTTAGTAAAGCTCAAAGCACACATTGCACCTCATACAATAATAGTGGGAGACTTCAACACACCACTTTCACCAATGGACAGATCATGGAAACAGAAACTAAACAGGGACACAGTGAAACTAAGAGAAATTATGAATCAAATGGATCTGGCAGATATCTACAGAACATTCTATCCTAAAACAAAAGGATATACCTTCTTCTCAGCACCTCATGGTACCTTCTCCAAAATTGACCACATAATTGGTCACAAAACAGGCCTCAACAGATATAAAAATATTGAAATTGTCCCATGCATCCTATCAGATCACCATGGACTAAGGCTGATCTTCAATAACAAAATAAATAATAGAAAGCCAACCTTCACGTGGAAACTGAACAACACTCTTCTCAATGATACCTTGGTCAAGGAAGGAATAAAGAAAGAAATTAAGGACTTTTTAGAGTTCAATGAAAATGAAGCCACAACATACCCAAACTTATGGGACGCAATGAAAGCATTTTTAAGAGGAAAACTCATAGCTCTGAGTGCCTCCAAAAGGAAACTAGAGAGAGCACACATTAGCAGCTTGACAACACACCTAAAAGCACTAGAACAAAAGGAAGCAAATTCACCCAAGAGGAGTAGACGGCAGGAAATAATCAAACTCAGGGGTGAAATCAACCAAGTGGAAACAAGAAAAACTATTCAAAGAATCAACCAATCAAGGAGCTGGTTCTTTGAGAAAATCAACAAGATAGATAAACCCTTAGCCAGACTCACTAGAGGGCACAGGGAAAGCATCCTAATTAACAAAATCAGAAATGAAAAAGGAGACATAACAACAGATCCTGAAGACATCCAAAACACCATCAGATCCTTCTACCAAAGGCTATACTCAACAAAACTGGAGAACCTGGATGAAATGGACAAGTTCCTAGACAGATACCAGGTACCAAAGCTGAATCAAGATCAGGTTAATGATCTAAACAGCCCTATATCCCCCAAAGAAATAGAAGCAGTCATTAATAGTCTCCCAACTAAAAAAAGCCCAGGACCAGATGGGTTTAGTGCAGAGTTCTATCAGACCTTCAAAGAAGATCTAATCCCAGTTCTTCACAAACTATTCCACAAAATAGAAACAGAAGGTACTCTACCCAACTCATTCTATGAAGCCACAATTACTCTGATACCTAAACCACAAAAAGACCCAACAAAGATAGAAAACTTCAGACCAATATCCCTTATGAATATTGATGCAAAAATCCTCAATAAAGTTCTTGCTAACCGAATCCAAGAACACATCAAAACAATCATCCATCCTGACCAAGTAGGTTTCATCCCAGGGATGCAGGGATGGTTCAATATACGGAAATCCATCAACGTAATCCAGTATATAAACAAACTCAAAGATAAAAACCACATGGTCATCTCCTTAGATGCGGAAAAAGCATTTGACAAGATCCAACACCCATTCATGATAAAAGTCTTGGAAAGATCAGGAATTCAAGGCCCATACCTAAACATGATAAAAGCAATCTACAGCAAACCAGTAGCCAACATCAAAGTAAATGGTGAGAAGCTTGAAGCAATCCCTCTAAAATCAGGGACTAGACAAGGCTGTCCACTTTCTCCATACCTATTCAACATTGTACTTGAAGTCCTAGCCAGAGCAATTCGACAACAAAAGGAGATCAAAGGGATACAAATTGGAAAAGATGAAGTCAAAATATCACTTTTTGCAGATGATATGATAGTATATATAAGTGACCCTAAAAATTCCACCAGAGAACTCCTAAGCCTGATAAACAGCTTCGGTGAAGTAGCTGGATATAAAATTAACTCAAACAAATCAATGGCCTTTCTCTACACAAAGAATAAACAGGCTGAGAAAGAAATTAGGGAAACAACACCCTTCTCAATAGTCACAAATAATATAAAATATCTTGGCGTGACTCTAACTAAGGAAGTGAAAGATCTGTATAATAAAAACTTCAAGTCTCTGAAGAAAGAAATTATAGAAGATCTCAGAAGATGGAAAGATCTCCCATGCTCATGGATTGGCAGGATCAACATTGTAAAAATGGCTATCTTGCCAAAAGCAATCTACAGATTCAATGCAATCCCCATCAAAATTCCAAATCAATTCTTCAACGAATTAGAAAGTGCAATCTGCAAATTCATCTGGAATAACAAAAAACCTAGGATAGCAAAAACTCTCCTCAAGGATAAAAGAACCTCTGGTGGAATCACCATACCGGACCTAAAGCTCTACTACAGAGCAATTGTGATAAAAACTGCATGGTACTGGTATAGTGACAGACAAATAGACCAATGGAATAGAATTGAAGACCCAGAAATGAATCCACACACCTATGGTCACTTGATCTTCGACAAGGGAGCTAAAAACATCCAGTGGAAGAAAGACAGCATTTTCAACAAATGGTGCTGGCACAACTGGTTGTTAACATGTAGAAGAATGCGAATCGATCCATTCCTATCTCCTTGTACTAAGGTCAAGTCTAAGTGGATCAAGGAACTTCACATAAAACCAGAGACACTGAAACTTATAGAGGAGAAAGTGGGGAAAAGCCTTGAAGATATGGGCACAGGGGAAAAATTCCTGAATCGAACAGTAATGGCTTGTGCTGTAAGATCGAGAATTGACAAGTGGGACCTCATGAAACTACAAAGCTTCTGCAAGGCTAAAGACACCATCAATAAGACAAAAAAACCACCAACAGATTGGGAAAGGATCTTCACCTATCCTAAATCAGATAAGGGACTAATATCCAATATATATAAAGAACTCAAGAAGGTGGACTCCAGAAAGTCAAATAACCCCATTAAAAAATGGGGCTCAGAACTGAACAAAGAATTCTCACCTGAGGAATACCGAATGGCAGAGAAACACCTGAAAAAATGTTCAACATCCTTAATCATCAGGGAAATGCAAATCAAAACAACCCTGAGATTCCACCTCACACCAGTCAGAATGGCTAAGATCAAAAATTCAGGTGACAGCAGATGCTGGCGAGGATGTGGAGAAAGTGGAACACTCCTCCATTGTTGGTGGGATTGCAAGCTTGTACAACCACTCTGGAAATCAGTCTGGCGGTTCCTCAGAAAATTGGACATAGTACTACCGGAGGATCCAGCAATACCTCTCCTGGGCATATATCCAGAAGATGTCCCAACCGGTAAAAAGGACACATGCTCCACTATGTTCATAGCAGCCCTATTTATAATAGCCAGAAGCTGGAAAGAACCCAGATGTCCCTCAACAGAGGAATGGATACAGAAATTATGGTACATTTACACAATGGAGTACTACTCAGCTATTAAAAAGAATGAATTTATGAAATTCCTAGCCAAATGGATGGACCTGGAGGGCATCATCTTGAGTGAAGTAACACAATCACAAAAGATCTCACACAATATGTATTCATTGATAAGTGGATATTAGCCCAAAACTTAGGATACCCAAGATATAAGATACAATTTGCTAAACGCATGAAACTCAAGAAGAATGAAGACCAAAGTGTGGACATTGTGCACCTTCTTAGAATTGGGAACAAAACACCCAGGGAAGGAGTTACAGAGACAAAGTTCGTAGCTGTGATGAAAGGATGGACCATTTAGAGACTGCTGTATCCAGGGATCCGTCCCATAATCAGCTTCTAAACGCTGGCACCATTGCATACACTAGTAAGATCTTGCTGAAAGGACCCAAATATAGCTGTCTCTTGTGAGACGATGCCGGGGCCTAGCAAACACAGGAGTGGATGTTCACAGTCAGCTATTGGATGTATCACAGGGCTCCCAATGGAGAAGCTAGAGAAAGTACCCAAGGAGCTAAAGGGATCTGCAACCCTATTGTTGGAACAACATGATGTACTAACCAGAACCCTGGAGCTCTTGTCTCTAGCTGCATATGTATCGAAAGATGGCCTAGTCGGCCATCAATGGAAAGAGAGGCCCATTGGACTTGCAAACTTTATATGCCCCAATATAGGGGAATGCCAGGGCCAAAAGAATGGGAATGGGTGGGTAGGGAAGTGGGGGGCGCTATGGGGGACCTTTGGGATAGTATTGGAAATGTAATTGAGGAAAATATGTAATAAAAATATTTAAAAAAAAAAAAAAAAAAAAAAAAAGAATCAGATGTAATGGTTGACTGCAAGAAAACTGTCCTCTGGCCATGATATGGTCCTTGCACATATGAACTCACTGAAACTGACTTCATGCACAAGATTAAAATCCTGGGAGGCATACAGGTGGCATTCAGGAAGTCCTCCATTAGCTGAAGAGTGATTGGCAATTGTCTGCTGATTGGAGAGAAAGATTCAGGTTTCTTCATGGATATATAACCCTTGAGAGACTACTCATGGTCCAGAAGATGATTCTATACCTATGCACATAATGGCGGCTCTAAGTGGACGCAATGGGCTTAACAAAAAGCACATGAATTTGGGAGGGAGAGTGTGTGTTTGGGTATGGGGAAGCATGAGAAGGGGAATGGATTTGATCATTTTATATGCATATATGAAATTCTCAAACAATAAAATAAAATGAATGCAAAAAAAAAAAAAAAAAAAAAAAAAAAAAACAGGAAAGAAAAAATTAAGCATATACAAAGAAAATCATTTCGAGTCCTTTCACCTATGTACATATAACAATATAACAATCCCTCTAAACTTTGACTAGTCCTGTTGCCCTTCACAAAATATCACCTCTGTGAGGTATTCAAGGGTCTTTTCAACATGGTCCTAGCTGGCCTTTCCACAAATGGTCCCTGGGGAGTCATATCTAGTCCCACTGATTTACATTTCTCTGAAACTATCTTTGATGAAGAATAGGTTGGATTATTTTCAATCTCCTACAACTGGCTAATTTTGTAAAATGAAATTAATAATCTAGCAAAGGTAACTGAAAAGCTATAAAACGACAAACTCTAGTTCTTGTGGAAAGACAAGCCTACAGGTTGCAACAAGTGAAATATCACCTTTTTTGACACTTCTAGCTGCTTACACTCCACTTCTGTGTTTAGCTCATCATTCACCCGTAAAGATGGCCCATAGACTGTCTCTCTAAGTATAGCTTAGATGGCAGTGCCGTGCTCATGCTGTGCCCGATGCATTAACTTCCCAGCCTTTTCTTATGCTGTAAAAGTTCTCTGTCATTGACTCACAATGTAATAATGACAAGACTTGAACTTTAATTGAATGCTTTTTACTAACACTTTATATGGATTATCTGTGGGTGTTTTTCAGCCCTAAGAGCTAGGTATTATGACTATTATTTCTACTTCACAGATGAGTAATTTGAAAGCTAGAGAGGTCATGACACACCCAGTGAGGTCAAGTTGACGTGCTTAAAAAACAGGAAAGAAAAAATTAAGCATATACAAAGAAAATCATTTCGAGTCCTTTCACCTATGTACATATAACAATATAACAATCCCTCTAAACTTTGACTAGTCCTGTTGCCTTTCACAAAATATCACCTCTGTGAGGTATTCAAGGGTCTTTTCAACGTGGTCCTAGCTGGCCTTTCCACAAATGGTCCCTGGGGAGTCATATCTAGTCCCACTGATTTACATTTCTCTGAAACTATCTAAATTGAAATAGCTTGATTCCAGAGCCTGTCTATGCTTACATTGTCCTGGACCATTTTCATGAAGCTTTCCCCTCCCTTTAGCTGGTTGATTTTAATTACTCTATTCATGTCCATCTACTATATTATCTTTCTCCTTGGTGTTCATTTTATTCTTGTTTCTTTTAGAACTGTTACATTGCTGATATAGTGGCATTGGTAGATCTCCACAGCTCTTAGCACTGCTCTCACTGACTCAGATACTCTAGTAACTCAGAACTTGGCTCATACAAGCTACTGAAAGGGGAGCTTCTTTGTGCTTTCATTCTTTTCTGGGGTTTACCTCATTGGAATTATATGCTTATATCTACATCTTCTACTAAGCCATATGCCATGTGATGCACTCATTTTTCTTACTACTATAGTGTGGATCTGCACAGTCACTGCCAAAATCTTTTGTCTTGCATGCTTGGTCCACAACTAGTGGTTCTGGTTGGGGAAATTTTGGAAATTTCAGCAGTTAGAAAAGCTAAATCACTCTGAAGATGCTTTTGAAAGTTATGCCCATAATTCCTTCCACATTCTTTGCTCCTTTCTGCATTGTCCTCATGCTTCTCATTGCTGCTATGATGTGATCCAAGTGCACATAGCCAAGCAACCCTGAGCTTAATCATTTGAAACCACAACTAAGTAAACTCTTTTTCTCTTAATTTTTTCTCTTAGGTATTGTTGACACAGCCTCATAAAATTAGTACATTTAATAAAATGATTATATTTATATAGAGACAAATACTCATCAACATTTATATTATATCCATTGCATTTTGAGTACTGGAAACACAGTCTGATATATTTATTCATTATAGGCACTCAATACCGAATTGTGTTAATAAGCTCTATAGATCAAGCTGACAAGACTATCATAAGGGGAATGTACAGGTTATCGCATAGGTATGGAAGAATGCACTGGTGAAATAATTTTGGAGAATTGGTTATACTTCCCAAATCCTAGTTGTCATCCATCCTTTTAGCCCCAGAAGTGAACAGCTCTTTAGAAGACAACAGATTTGACATAAAGCACTAAGCTCATAGAAAATTCAGGATGGAGGTTGGGGATTTAGCTCAGTGGTAGAGCACTTGCCTAGCAAGTACAAGGCCCTGGGTTCAGTCCTCAGCTCTGGGAAAAAAAAAAAAGAAATCCAGGATGATAGTATATGTCGTCCAAGTTAAGACCAATGTGTGAGCTGGTCGAAACTCCATAGTAATGCTGTTCTTCTTCACAGTGAACATACAACTACGAGAATTGATTGATCATACAAAAGTAGCCAAAGCTTGCAATGTTTAATCAAATCACACTACCCAATATCAAATAAATAAAGACTATTCTAAATAGTGGCCTTGTTTTCAAAAGAATTTCTCAGTGTTTCTTTTGAATATACTAGTCTGCAATTATTTGATTAACCCTTTAGTTTTCCCAAAACAGAAGTACCAAATCAAGTACTTTTATTTGTTTTATCTGTTTTGAGACATTGGTATACCTAAAAAAAAAAAAAAAAAAAAAAAAAAAAACACTGCCAAAACAGTTGTCCCCACTAGCAACCACAAAACTTAAGCTTGAACCATCAGGTCCATAGAAGTAATTACATTAAAATTTACAACTTGTCTAACAATTTTCATTTCAAGACTATTTTTTTATTTTTTATTGGTTATTTTATTTATTTATATTTCAAATGTTATCCTTACTCCTGGTTTCCCTTCTGCAAACCCCCTATCTCACACCAACCCTGCTTCTATAAGGGTGCTCCCCCACGGACCCACCCACTCCCACTTAACCACACAAGCATTCCCCTATGCTATGGCATCAAGCCTTCACAGAACCAATAGCCTCCCCTCTAAGTGATGCCATGTTACAGGATGGATCCATGGGTCCCTTCATGTATACTCTTTAGTTGATGGTTTAGTCCCTGGGAGTTTTGTGGGGTCTGATTTATATTGTTGTTCTTCTTATAGGGTTGCAAACCTTGTCAGCTCCTTCAGTTTTTCCCCTATCTCCTCCAATCGGGTCCTGTGCTCAGTCTGATGCTTGACTGCAAGCAACCACATCTGTATCCATAACGCTCTAGCAGAGCCTCAGAGAAGACAGTTATATCAAGCTCCTGTCAGCAAGCACTTCTTGGCATCAACAATATTGATGGGGTTTGTTGTCCACATATGGGCTGGATCTTCAGGTTGGGCAGTCTCTGGATGGCCTTTCCTTCAGTCTCTGCTCCACTCTTATTTAAGCTAATGTCATCCCGGTTGGGTCCCAGGAGCCTCTTGGTTTCCTGGACTTTGTGTTGGACACCCCTGTTTTCCATCCCCCATTGCTACACAGCTCTGTTTAATTTCCTGACCCTTTGTACATCTTTCCTGTCTCCTCCCACACTTAATCCTGCCCACCTTTTTTCCTCTCCCTCTCCTTTGTTCCACCCAAGCCACTCCCATCATCTACCTTCTGTGATTATTTTATTCCCCCTTCTAAGGAGGACTGAAGCATCTACTCTTTGCTCTTCTTTCTTTTTGAGATTCATAAGGTCTGTGAGTTTTATCATGGTTATTTTTCCTAATATCCACTTATCAGTGAGTACATAACATGTATGTCTTTTTGTGACTGGGTTACCTCACTTAGGATGATATTTTCTAGTTCCATCCATTTGCCTGCAAATTTCATGAGGTTATTATTTTTAATAGTTGAATAATACTCCATGTGTAGAACTACCACACTTTCTGTACTGATACCTCTGTTGAGGGACATGTGGGTTGTTTCCAGCTTCTGACTATTATAAATAAGGCAGCTATGAACATAGTGGAGTATATGTCCTTGTTATATGTTAGAGCATCTTTGAGTATATGCCCAGGAGTGGGATGGCTGGGTCCTCAGGTAGTAGTATGCCCAATTTTCTGAGGAATCCACAGACTGATTTCCACAGTGCTTGTTCCAACTTGTAATCCCACCAGCAATGCAGGAATTCCTCTTTCTCCACATCCTCACCAGCATCTGCTGTCAACTGAGTTTTTGATCTTAGCCATTCTGACTGGTGTGAAGAAGAAATTTAGGGTTGTTTTGATTTGCATTTCTCCGATGGCTAGGACTAAACATTTCTTTAGGTGCTTCTTGACCATTCGAGTTTCCTCAGTTGAGAACTCTTTGTTTTGTTCTGTACCCCATTTTTAAAATTTAATTTTATTTATTTTTTTATTTTTATTTTTTTCAAATTTTTATTTGATATTTTCTTCATTTACATTTCAAATGCTATCTTGAAAGTCCCTATACCCTCCCCCTACCCTGCTCCCCTACCCACCCACTCCCACTTCTTGGCTTAACTTTAAGTTTATTTTTACACTCCATATTCCATTCCCCAACCCCCAACCCCCACCCATCCACACTCCATCTGTTCAATATCCCACACCTCCTACCCACCCCACCCAGGCTCCACATGGTTGCCACCTCCACCACACCTGAACTCTAAACTCCCCGGGCCTCCAGTCTTTTGAGGGTTAGGTGCACCATCTCTGAATGAACACAGACTTGGCAGTCCTCTACTGTGTGTGTGTGTGTGTGTGTCTGTGTGTCTGTGTGTGTGTGTGTCTGTGTGTGTCTGTGTGTGTGTGTGTCTGTGTGTTTTGAGGGCCTCATACCAGCTGGTTATGCTGTCTATTTGGTGGTCTAGTGTTTGAGAGATCAACATCCAGATTTATTGAGACTGCTGGTCCTCCTACAGGATCACCCTTCTCAGCTTCTTTCAGCCTTCCCTAATACAACAACAAGGGTCAGCTGCTTCTGTCCATTGGTTGGGTGCAAATATCTGCATCTGACACTTTCAGCTGCTTGTTGGGAATTTCAGAGGGCAGTCATGATAGGTCTTCACATGTGATTTCTTTCTTCTCTCTCCCAAGAGGGACTGAGGCATCCTCACTTGGGAACTTCAGCACGTTGAGATTTTTTGAGTTCTGTGGACTGTATCTTAGGTATTCTGTACTTTTTAATTTTATTTTAATTTTATGCCTAATATCTACTTATTAGTGAGTGCATATTATGAATGTCCTTTTGGGTCTGAGTTACCTCACTCAGGATGATATTTTCTAGTTCCATTCATTTGACTGCAAAACTCAGGATGTCCTAGTTCTTAATAGCTTAGTAATATTCCATTGTGTAAATGAACCACACTTTCTGTATCCATTCTTCTATCATGGGACATCTAGGTTGTTTCCAGCTTCTGTCTATCACAAATAAGGTTGTTATAAACATAGTGGAACATGTGACCCTGTGGCATGGTGGGGCATCTTTTTGGTGTATTCCCAAGAGTGTTATAGCTGGGTCTTCAGGTAGATCTATTTTCAATTTTCTGAGGAACCTCCAGATTGATTTCCAGAGTGGTTGTACCAGTTTGCAATCCCACCAGCAATGGAGGAGTATTCCTCTTTCTCCACATTCTCTCCAACATGTGTTGTCACCTGAGGTTTCGATCTTAGTGATTCTGAAGGCAGTATCCAAATTAATAAAATCAGAAATGGAAAGGGAGACATAACAACAGAGACAGAGGAAACTAAAAAAATCATCAGATCTTATGATAAAAGCCTATACTCAATAAAATTGAAAAATCTAGATGAAATGGATGGTTTTCTAGACAGATGCCACATACCAAAGTTAAATCAAGAGCAGGTAAACTATCTAAACAGGCCCATATTACACAAGGAAATAGAAGAAGTCCAACCCCACCCCCAACCAAAAAAAAAAAAAAACCCACAAAAAACAAAAAACCTAGGGTCAGATGGATTTAGTGCAGAATTCTACCAGACCTTCAAAGAAAACCTGATACCAATTTTCCTCAAAATATTCCATAAAATAGAAACAGAAGGAATACTACCTAACTCGTTCTATACCCCCTTTGCCTTACAGAAGCTTTGTAATTTTATGAGGTCCATTTGTCAATTCTTGACCTTGGAGCACAAGCTATTAGTTGGTGTTTGGTTCAGGAAAATTTGCCCTGTGCCCATGTGCTCGAGGTTCTTCTCCACTTTCTTTTCTTTTATTTTCAGTATATCAGGTTTTATGTGGAGTTCCTTGATCCACTTAGACTTGAGCTTTTAGACTTGAGCTTTGTACAAGGAGACGAGAATGAGTCGATTTGCAGTCTTCTACATGTTGACAACCAATTGAACCAGCACCATTTGTTGAAAATGCTGTCTTTTTCCACTGGATGGTTTTAGCTCCATTGTCTACGATCATGTGACCATAGTTGTGTGGATTCATTTCTTCAATTCTAATCCATTGATCTACATGCCTGTCTCTGTACCAGTACCATGTGGCTTTTATCATTATTCCTTTGTAGTACAGCCTGAGGTCAAGGGGTGGTGATAACCCCAGAAGTTCTCTTATTGTTGAGAATAGTTTTCGCTATCCTGGCTTTTGTTGTTCCAAATAAATTTGAGAATTGCTCTTTCTATCTCTGCAAAGAATTGAGTAGGAATTTTGGTGGAGATCACATTGAATCTATATATTGCTTTTGGCAAGTTGGCCATTTTTACTATATTAATCACACCAATCCATGGGACACCTTTCCATCTTCTGAGGTCTCAGTTTTTTCAAAGACTTGAAGTTCTTGTCATACCGATCTTTCACTTGCTTGGTTAAAGTCACACCAAGATATTTTATATTATTTGTGACTATTGTGAAGTGCTGCAGACTGGACAATCTCAGTCTTTTCACCCACAGGAAAACCAGGGTCATGGTACAGGTGGGCAGGAGTCGGCGAACAGTGACAAGCAAATATGGACACAAGGGAGTGTGCTGTATCTGAATGTAATTTGTCAGAGTGAGCATCAGTCTTATATATATTACAGAAAACAAAGAAGTTAAGTGATACATTAAGGCCATCCAAGGTACACTGAAGATATCTGATGCATCAAAACAGAAGTTATCTGTTATATCAAAACAGAAGAATGAAGCCGGGCGTGGTGGCACACACCTTTAATCCCAGCACTCGGGAGGCAGAGGCAGGCAGATTTCTGAGTTCGAGGCCAGCCTGGTCTACAAAGTGAGTTCCAGGACAGCCAGAGCTATACAGAGAAACCCTGTCTCAGAAAAAAAAAAAAAAAAAAAAAAAAAAAAAAAAAAAAAAAGAAGGTCAGCTTAATCTTAGAAGTCAGGAGCAAGGGCTTCATGCCCTTGCCATAGTTCCAATTCTAGTCTATTATATAGCCCACCTTCCCCCTAGGCCATTGTAAATTCTTGTGAATTGGAGTGACTCTGCTATTGTTCTAAGTATACTATGTAGACTAGCCCTGAGATTACTAGCTCTATTCTAGTGAATTGTAATGTCTGATTTCTTTCACTATCTCTCACAATACTAGAGGTAACTCTGAATGTTACTGAATAGGTAACATTCTTACTGGACTCCAGGCCCACGGCCAGCTCAAGGATGACCTAGGGCATTTGAACACTGGTGGAGGCTAATCTAACTTAGCTATATGTCAAAGTCAATCCTTAGAGGCACTTATAATAGAACAATATTGAGGGAAAGCACACAGATCCATTCACCGGCTAAAGCAAGGACAGGTTTGGAGCATTCATTATTACAGGATGCCATGGTTCCAGGAGACTAAATTTCCATGAACTTTTCACCTCAGGCCTGTCAAGCAAAGTCACTACTTGAGTGGGTGTGGCAGTGAAGGGTGCAGTTTCCCTAATTTCATTATCAGCCCATTTATTTATCCCTTGAGTAGAGGAAGACTAATGATTTGTTTGAGTTAATTTTATATTCAGACACTTTTTGTTCATCAGCTGAAGGAGTTCTCTGGTGGAATTTTTGGGGTCATTTAAGTATACTATCATATCATCTGCAAATAGTGATATATGGACTTCTTCCTTTCGAATTTGTATCCCTTTGACCTCCGTTTGTTGTCTAATTGCTCAGGCTAGAACTTCAAGTACTATATTGAATGGATTAGGAGAGAGTAGGCAGCCTTGTCTAGTCCCTTATTTTAGTGGGATTGCTTCAAGTTTCTTTCGACTTACTTTGGTGTTGGCTACTGATTTGCTGTATATTATTTTTACTATGTTTAGGTATGTAGATTGAATTCCTGTACTTTCCAAGACTTTTAACATGAAGGGGTATTGAATTTTGAAAGATGCTTTTTTAGTATCTAATAAGATGATCATGTGATTTTTTTTCCTTTGAGTTTGTTTATATAGTGGATTTGAAAAGGTGAAACAAACAAAAAAAAAAAATTCTAGACATTTAGGCCCAGGCTTGAGAATGTGACCTTTGTGGCTCAATGCTCCAAGGCATGCTAATCATAAAACAGATAGTGACATTCCTCCACCCACCTACTTCCTGGGTTCAGGGAGTGTTCATTCAAAGAAAGTCACCCTGACCCATCCTGACCATTGCTGGAACCCGATGTGCAAATGTTCTATTGTTAGAGGCTCATATAAAACTGTCTTGACTTTCTACTTCCTTGTGACTCTTAACTGGTATTTTTGGTATTTTCCAACAATGCCCTCCCCACCTACTTGAGTTGTGGTTTCTTCCTTTAAATACCCCCTTACCCAGCTACTTGGGGTGCCACTGTCCTCTACCCCTGAGTGGTGTATGACTGTGGGCCCGAGAGCGCTCTTGAAATAAAAGTCCTCTTGTAGTTTGCAGCAAGACCTTTTCTCATGAGTACTTTGGGGTGTTGCCTCTCCTGAGTCAGAACGTGGGGGAGTCCTCATGTTGTGGGTCTTTCATTTGGTGCGTTGGCCAGGAAATGCGACCACCCTCACACCTGAGAACCGACTTGGAGGTATGGGGATCCCCTCTGGAATGTGTGCGTTCTGGCCAGTGTCTCTGTTCTGAGTGTCTGTTTTCTGTTTTCTGAAATGAAAGTGTGCTTGTTGTGTTAGTTTGTTTGTCTGTGTCTTATCCTTTGTTTCTGAAGCACAGTGCCACCTGAGTTTATACTGATCAGCCTGAGTCTGGTTTAAAAATTGCCCTGAGGGACACCCCATCTGTAGGGACCTTTGTCTCATCTGTAGGGACCATCGTTCCATCTGTAGGGACCTTTGTCTCATCTGTGGGGACCTTCATCCCATCTGTGGGGACCTCCGTCCCATCTGTAGGGACCTCTGTCCCATCTGTAGGTCGGTAGCGATACTGTAACCCTTTTGTCAAGAATCGGCCATCAGATTCAGTGACCCTCTGGGTCATTTCTCTGGTTTTGGTCTTTGTGTTTGTTGACAGTTTGTGTGCTGTTTGTATTGTTTGTGACTAAGACAATGAGACAGACTGTGATGACCCCCACACCCCTAGTTTGACTCTTAACCATTGGACTGAAGTTAGGACTAGAGCCCATAACCTTTCTGTGGAGATCAAGAAAGGACCTTGGCAGAATTTTTGTGCCTCTGAGTGGCCAACTTTTGGCGTTGACTGGCCACCAGAGGGAACTTTTGACTTGACTATAATTTTTGAGATCAAAACAATTAGCTTTCAGGAAGGAACAGGATCACACCCTGACCAACAGGTATACATTATAGTAATGGCAAGACCTGGTCCAGAATCCTCCACCTTGGTTCAAGCCTTGGGTGCGCCAGCAGAAGCCAGGCTACCAAGTCCTGGCCTTTCAAAAACCCATTGAAGTGAAAAAGAAAAAAATAAATGGACAGTATCAATTGGTCTTTGGAGCCCTGTACCTGTTTAGGAGTCTAGTGTGGCTGGAGAAGCCCTGCTAGGAGCTGATTGTAAACACTGCTCTTAAAGGGACCAGCAACTTCTCAAGTTCTATAGTAAGGGAACTGTTGACTGCTTTTCCTACAAAAATCTCTGTGCTTGTGATTATTGGATTCATCAGGTAACAAGGAGCTCCTCTCTTGAAATTACAGCTAGAAAAATTAAGAATGTTGTATGGTTTAAATAAGCAAATGTATGCAGCCATTTCATTTTTGTTTCTGAATAGTTTTAAAGGTGTAAATATGTTTTATATGTCTTGGTTATAAATTATTGGCTCATAAGATATTGGTTATGATTAAAAATTTGTACCATTGGTAACAGAAAGTTGGCTTAAAACTGGTAACTCTGGGTGAGAGTAATTTAGAACTAAAACATGCAGTATGAGACAACTCAAGGAAACAGGTCTCTAAAGATATGCCTAAATTGGGTAATATTCTCTGTAATTCTTATCCTAGAAACCAGACTTATAAAAGAGAGGATTTAGGGTAGTGTCTCTTTGAGGTATTGCGGGCTGCACCTTCTTGTGTTTGTGTGCAGGAACAGGGAGCCAAACTTTGTAGCAAGTATTGTCCTTGGTGTTGATTAATTTTTAAAGAGAATAGATTGTTTACACTGTTAAAATTGGGTTTTGCTTCCCAAAAGTGTGGTTGTGCTCTGGTGTTACAAGAGAACTCGAAAGTGAAGGCTTCTCCCGAATTTGAACAGGCAGCTAAATCTATTCGCTCCTCCAAAATATATGAAGCCTCCTGAGTGGCCTAGTCCACTACCTCTCCCTTATCCACAGCCTCAACCCCAGCTGCCAGGGAACCCTGACCCCCCTCAGGGCAGAGGGAGGCAGACCCACTGCGGGTACACAGAGCCAGAGAGAGCAGAGTCCGAACAGACTCCGGTGGACCCACGCAACCTTCAACCCCTTCAGTACTGGCCATTTCCCTCTGCTGATCTTTATAACTGGAAAACTAACCATCCCCTTTTCTCAGAGGATCCCCAACGCCTCACAGGGTTGATGGAGTCCCTTATGTTCTCTCATCAGCCTACTTGGGATGATTGTCAGCAGCTGCTGCAGACGCTCTTCACAACCGAGGATAGAGAGAGAATTCTGTTACAGGATAGAAAAAATATCCCAGGAGCCGATGGGCAGCCTACACAGCTACAAAATGAGATCGACATGGGATTCCCTTTGACTCATCCTGGTTGGGACTACAACATGGCTGAAGGTAGGGAGAGCTTAGAAATCATATCGCCAGCCTCTGGACTCCAAGGCACCTCAAAACGGCCCACTAATTTGGCTAAGGTAAGAGAGGTAATCCAGGGGCCAACCAAACCTCCCTCAGTGTTTCTTGACAGTCTTATGGAAGCTTTCAGGCGGTTCACTCCCTTTGATCTTACCTCGAAATCCCAGAAGGCCTGAGTGGCCCTGGCCTTCATAAGGCAGTCGGCTCTGGATATCAGAAAGAAACTTCAGAGATTGGAAGGTGTATTACAAGAGGGGGCCAGTTATGTGATCTAGTGAAAGATGCAGAGAAGACATATTACAAGAGAAAGAGAGAGGTGGGAGGCAGAAGAAAGATAAGACAGAAGGAATCATAGTCAAGAGAAAATTTTGACTAGAATCTTGGCTGCAGTGGTAAGAGAGAAAGAAAAAACAGGACCTAGACAGGAAACCTGGGCAACAGAAGACCAATGTGCTTAACAGAATACTGTGAGTTGGAGTACCGAGTCTCAGATAAAAAGGATCAGCTGTGTCAGACTGAAGTTACATATTTGGGATACACCCTTCGAGATGGGAAGCGGTGGCTAATGGAAGCCAGAAAAAAATACTGTAACTAGGATCCCTACCCCAACTACACCAAGGCAAGTAAGAGAATTTTTGGACACCATTGGCTTCTGCAGGCTCTGGATACCTGGGTTTTTTACCTTAGCTGCCCCCATTGTACCCCCTAGCCAAGGAAGGACAGGTGTTTGTATGGACCCCAAATCACCAGAAAGCCTTTAAAGAAATTAAAAAGGCCCTACTGATGGCCAGCCTTCGCCTTGCCTGACCTAACCAAGCCTTTCACTCTATGTGGAAGAGAGAGCAGGGGTCAACAAAGGAGTCCTTACTTAGACTTTGGGACCTTGAAAAAGGCCAGTGGCTTACCTATCCAAGAAGTTAGATCCTGTTCCCGACTAATGGATACCAATGCTCATAGGACACATTTCAGAGCTTTTTGTTGACTGAACGAGTGAACTTTGCTCCCCCTGCTGCCCTCAATCCTGCTACCCTACTGCCCAAGACTGATGACTGTTCACCTACTCAATCACTACACCAACATTCTGTACATGGATGCAATAACTTCCTGGTTGAAGGTAAGCGGAAGGTGGGGGCAGCAGTGGTGGACAGGAAGCAAGTGATCTGGGATAGCAGCCTCTCTGAAGAAACTTCGGCCCAGAAAACTGCACTTGTGGCTTTGATACAAGCTCTATGAATGGCAAAAAGGAAGTCTATCAACATTTACACTGACAGCAGGTATGCTTTTGCCACTGCACGGAGCAATATACAGACAAAAGAGGGCTGTTGACATTTGCAGAGAAAGACTTAAGATGCTGTGGCTAAAGGGAATCAGATGGCAGATCTAACAGCCAAGCAGGCAGCCCAAGGAGCAATGATCCTGGCAGTCAAGGAGCCTAAAGATTATTATGATGTCATAGAGACCAGCTTTAGATACATCTCTGAGGACTATCAAGTTATGGACAAATTAGGACTGGTAAAGGAAACCCTGTATGGGTTAGTAGAAACAGAAAAAGGAAAACAATCCTCCCATGGGAAGAAGGATGCAAGTATGTTACCAACTTACATTATTTGACCCACTTGGGGGCCAAGAAATTAAAAGGTGTGGTTAGGTCCTCTGACTACTATGTTATAGGACTCTCTGACTTGGCAGAAGAAATAGTCAAAAGCTGCAAGGTCTGTGCTATGACTAATACAGGACACTTCGTGTATACTCCCGAGAAGAGGCTCAGGGGCAACTGGCTGGGGGCTTAAAGGGAAGAAGATTTTACAAAAATTAAGCCAGCTAGATATGGCAACAAGTACTTATTAGTGTTTATAGACACCTTTTCAAGCTGGGTAGAAGCTTTTCCTACCAGGACTGACACAGCCAATGTGATGGCCAAGAAGATCCTAGAAGAAATCTTCCCAATGTTTGGGATACCCAAGGTAATAGGCTCCAATAATGGACCTGCCTTTGTTGCCCAGGTAAGTCAGGGACTGGCCAAGATATTGGGGATTGATTGGAAGTTATGTTTTGCATACAGGCCCCAAAGCTCAGGACAGGTAGAGAGGATGAATAGAACCATTAAGAGACTCTTACCAAACTGACAGTGGAGACTAGCGCTAATGATTGGATAGCTCTTCTACCCTTTGTGCTCTTCAGGGTTAGAAACACCCCTGGACAGTTTGAACTGGCCCCCTCCACTGGTAAAAATAGCCTCTGCACATAGTGCTGACATGCTGCATCTCCATCTCTAGGCTCAAGGCATTCAAGTTGGTAAGACACCTAGTGTGGAAGCAGCTCCAGAAGGCCTACTCAAGAGAAGAAGACCTGCAAGCCCCAAATCTCTTTCAAGTTAGAGATTTGGTCTACGTTATCTAATGTAGATGCCACCATGCAGAAAACCTTGACACTTGGTGGAAAGGCCCTTAACTTCTACTCTTGACAATTCTACTTTATACCCTTATGGGACCCCTTTTGATTTTGCTTCTGCTTTTAAATATAGGTCCGCGTGTGTTAAATAGGCAAGTCGCCTTTATTAGAACAAGAGTTAGTGCTGTTAGTTTTGAGACAACAGTACCATGCCCTAAAGGATCAAGTGTGTCAGTGAGAAGATAGTGTCTAATTCTAAGATGAGAACTGCTAACAAGTAGAAGTGGGGAATGAAAAAGTATTACATAAAAGCAAAATTCTAGGCCTTTAGGCCCAGGCTTGAGAATGTGACCGTTGTGACTCAATGCTCCAAGGCATGCTAATCATAAAACAGATAGTGACATTCCTCCATCCACCCACTTCCAGGATTCAGGGAGTGTTCATTCAAAGATAGTTACCCTGACCCACCCTGACCATTGCTGGAACCTGCTATGCAAATGTGCTATTGTTAGGGACTCATAGAAACTGTCTTGAAAAATAACCTCCACAATTACCAGGTATTCCTTGTGACTCTTGTGAGTTTGCACTTCCTTGTGACTCTTAACTGGTATTTTTGGAATTTTCCAACAACGCCCTCCCCACCTACTTGAGTTGTGGTTTCTTCCTTTAAATACCCCCTTACCCAGCTACTTGGGGTGCCATGGTCCTCTACCCCTGAGTGGTGTATGACTGTGGGCCCAAGAGCGCTCTTGAAATAAAAGTGCTCTTGCAGTTTGCAGCAAGACCGTTTCTCATGAGTGACTTGGGGTGTCACATCTCCTGAGTCAGAACGTGGGGGAATCCTCATGTTGTGGGTCTTTCAGGTCAACTAATGGAAGTTGGTAACATACTTGTGTCCTTCTTCCCATGGGAGGACTTGTTTTCTTTCTTCTGTTTCTACTACCCCATACAGGGTTTCCTTTACCAGTCCTAATTTGTCCATAACTTGATAGTCTTCAGGGGTTTATCTAAAGCTGGTCTCTGTGACATCATAATAATCTTTAGGCACCTTGACTGCCAGGATCATTGCTCCTTGGGCTGCCTGCTTGGCAGTTAGATCTGCTATCTGATTCCCTTTAGCCAGAGCATCTTAAGTCTTTTTCTGCAGATGTCAACAGCTCTCGTTGTCTGTATATTGCTCCGTGCAATAGCAAAAGCATACCTGCTGTCAGTGTAAATGTTGATAGATTTCCCCTTTGCCACTCGTAGAGCTTGTATCAAAGCCACAAGTTAGGGTTTCTGGGTCGACGTCCCTTCAGGGAGGCTGCTGGCCTAGATCACTTGCTTTCTGTCCACCACTGCTGCCCCCGCCCTTCCGCTTACCTTCAACCAGGAAGTTACTGCCATCCATGTAACATCTCGGACTCCCAGACTAAGGCTGATCCTTCTGATCATTTCAGGTAACAGTTTCTTCTGCCAGGATGTCAGAGCAGTGATGAGTAGGTGAAGAGTCATCAGTCTCAGGCAGTAACATAGTGGGATTAAGGACAGCAGGGGGAGCAAAGGTCATTCGTTCAGTCAACAAAAGGCTCTGATAATGTGTCATATAAGTGTTGGTCATCCATTGATCAGGGGGCTGTCAGATAATACTTTCAAGGGTGTGGGGTGCCACTTCAGTTATTTGCTGTCCCAGAGTGACCTTATCAACACCCTTGACAAGCAGAGCTATGGCAGCAATAGATTTTAGGCAAGAAAACCACCTGCTGGCAACAGGGTCTAACTTCTTGGATAGGTAAACCACTGACCTTATTTGGGATACACCCTTCAAGAGAGGAAGCGGTGGCTAATGGAAGCCAGAAAAAATACTGTAACTCGGATCCCCACCCCAACTACACCAAGGCAAGTAAGAGAATTTTTGGACAACATTGGCTTCTGCAGGCTCTGGATACCTGGGTTTTTGACCTTAGCTCCCCTGTTGTACCCCCTAGACAAGGAAGGGGAGGTGTATATGTGGACCCCAGATCACCAGAAAGCCTTTGAAGAAATTAAAAAGGCCCTACTGATGGCCAGCCTTGGCCTTGCCTGACCTAACCAAGCCTTTCACTCTTTATGTGGAAGAGAGAGCAGGGGCTGACAGAGGAGTCCTTACTCAGACTTTGGGACCTTTGGGATCTGGGGTCCACACAAACACCTCCCCTTCCTTGGTTAGGGAGTACAACGGGACAGCTAAGGTCACCAACCCAAGTATCCAGAGTCTGCAGAAGCCAATGGTGTCCAAAATTTCTCTTACTTGCCTTGGTGTAGTTGGGGTGGGGATTTAAGTTACAGTATTTTTTCTGGCTTTTGTTAGCCACTGCTTCCCATCTCAAAGGGTGTATCCCAAATATGTAACTTCAGTGTGACAGCTGATCCTTTCTATCTGAGACTTGGTACTCCAACTCACAGTATTCTGTTAAGCACATTGGTCTTCCGCTGCCCAGATTCCCTATCTTTGTAGGTCCTGTCTTTTTTTCTCTCCTACCACTGCAGCCAAAATTCTAGTCAAATTTCTCTCTTGTCTACTATCCCTCCTGTAACCCTTCCACTCTCTGAAGTTTCTTTCTGATATCCAGAGCCGACTGCCTTATGAAGGCCAGGGCCACTCAGGCCTTCTGGGATTTCGAGGTAAGATCAAAGGGAGTGAACCGCCTGAAAGCTTCCATAAGACTGTCAAGAAACACTGAGGGAGGTTTGGTTGGCCCCTGGATTACCTCTCTTACCTTAGCCAAATTAGTGGGCCGTTTTGAGGTGCCTTGGAGTCCAGAGGCTGGCGATATGATTTCTAAGCTCTCCCTACCTTCAGCCATGTTGTAGTCCCAACCAGGATGAGTCAAAGGGAATCCCATGTCGATCTCATTTTGTAGCTGTGTAGGCTGCCCATCGGCTCCTGGGATATTTTTTCTATCCTGTAACAGAATTCTCTCTCTATCCTCGGTTGTGAAGAGCGTCTGCAGCAGCTGCTGACAATCATCCCAAGTAGGCTGGTGAGAGAACATAATGATGAGGGACTCCATCAACCCTGTGAGGCGTTGGGGATCCTCTGAGAAAAGGGGATGGTTAGTGTGGGTCCACTGGAGTCCATCAGGACTCTGTGCTCTGCGGCTCCATGTACCCTCAGCAGTCTGCCTCCCGCCGACTGGAGGGGTTTGGGGTTTCCCCCAGAGGCTTGGTTGAGGCTGTGGATAAGGGGAGGTAGTGGACTAGGCCACTCAGGAGGCTTCATTGATTTTGGAGGAGACCATGGATTTAGCTGGTGGCTCTGATTCAGGAGAAACCTTCAATTTCTCTTGTAACACGAGAGTACAACCACAATTTAGGAAAGCAAAATCCAATTTTAACAGTGCAAACAATCCATTCTCTTTAAAAATCAACACCAAAACATTAATGGATACAAAGTCTGGCTGCCTGTTATGAGAGTACAACCACAATTTTGGGAAGCAAAACCCAATTTTAACAGTGCAAACAATCCATTCTCTTTAAAAATCAACACCAAAAACATTACTGGCTACAAAGTTTGGCTGCCTGTTTCTGCACAGAAATGCAAGAAGGTGAAGTCCCCAATACTTCAAAGAGACACTGCCCTAAATTCTATCTTTTATAAGTCTGGTTTCTAGTATAAGAATTACATAGAATATTACCCAATTCAGGCGTATCTTTAGAGACCTCTCTTATTGGGTTGTCTTATGCTGCATGTTGTAGTTTTAAATTATTCCAACCAGAGTTACCAGTTTTAAGCCAACTTTCTGTTACCAATGGTACAAATTTTTAATCATAACCAATAACTTATGAGCCAATAATATATAACCAAGACATATAAAACATATTTATAACTTTAAAACCATTCAAAAATGAAATGGCAGCATACATTTGCTTATTTAAACCAAACAAAATTCTTAATTTTTTCTGCTGTAATTACAAGAGAGGTGCACCTTGTTACCTGATGAATTTAATAATCACAAGCACAGTGCTTTTTGTAGGAAAAAAACAGCCATCAGTTTCCTTACCATAGAACTTGAGAAGCAGCTGGTCCATTTAAGAGCAGTGTTTACAATCAGCTCCTAGCAGGCCTTCTCCAGCCATACTAGACTCCTACCGACAGGTGCATGTCTCCAAAGTCCAATTGATACTATTTATTTTTTATTTTTCTCTTTTTCCAAATTATCTCCAGATAGTCGGAGAGTACTGCTTTTCTCAAACCCATTCTCTTATGTGTAAACTATCTCTAATCAGGGTATAAAGCACCTACGAGAATTACCTTCACTTCTCTAGATTTACACATAGCTCTAAACACATACAAAAAAACCACACAAAACAGAAACCAACAGATCCAGACACACACGATCCTTTCTTTTCCTCCACAAGCAGGCAAAAGAATCAGATGATTTCCAAGGGGGAAGCATCTGCTTCTACAACAGAACTCAGTCCCTCTGACCGATCTCCGGAGACTACCAGGCATCCCTGGCTCTCCACACTTTCCAGGGCATCCCCCATGGTGGCAGTCTGTGGTCCTCCTAGCACATCTGCTGACCACAGTCCTCTGGTCCTTACTGCCCGAAAGGACACTTGCAAATACAAAGCGCGTGCGTTTCAGAAAATCCCATCTTCTTCAAATACTGTCATCTGCTTCCACCGGAACGACCAAAACTAGAGAAACCAAACTCAGGTGGATCCGAACTCAGGCTGATCAGAACAAACTCAGACAGATCAGAATCCAAAACTCAGGCTGATCAGTATCTAAACTCAGGCTGATCCAAACTCAGACTGTGCCGTGCTTCAAAAACAAAGGATGAGACACAGACAAACAAACTAACACAAGCACATGTTCGTTTCAGAAAACAGACACACAGAACAGAGACACCTGCTGGCATGCACATATTCCAAAGAGGATCCCCATATCTCCAAGTTGGTTCTCGGGTGTGAGGGGTGGTCACAATTCCTGGCCAATGCACCAAATGAAAGACCCACAACGTTTTTTCAACAACTCCCTCCCCACCCTCTTGAGTTGTGGTTTCTTCCTTTAAATACCCCCTTATCCAGCTACTCAGGGTGCCACAGTCCTCTACCCCTGCGTGGTATATGACTGTGGGCCCCAGAGTGCTCTTGGAATAAAAAGCCCTCTTGCAGTTTGCATCAAGGCCGTTTCTCGTGAGTGATTTGGGGTGTCACCTCTCCTAAGTCAGAACATGGGGGAGTCCTCATTTTGTGGGTCTTTCAGATTTAACTAATCAATTTACTTATGTTGAACCATCCCTCTATCCCTAGGATGAGGCCTACTTGATCATGGTGGATGATTGTTTTAATGTGTTCTTGGCTTTCATTTTCTAGAAAGTTATTGAGTAGTTTTTCATCGATATTCATAAGGGAAATTGATCTGAAGTTCTCTTTCTTTGTTGGGTCTTTGTATGCTTTTGGTAATTGTGGCTTCATAGAAAGAATTGGGAAGTTTTCCTTCTGTTTCTATTTTTAGAATAGTTTGAGAAATATTGGTATTAGGACTTCTTTGAAGGTCTGATAGATTTCTCCACTATCTTGTCCTGTGGAATTTTTGTTTGTGAAACTTTTAAAGACTGTTTCTCTTTCCTTGGGGATTATGAGACTGTTTAGATAGTTTATTTAATCCTGATTTAAATTTGGTACCTGATATCTGTCTAGAAAAAAAATCACCCATTTCATCTAGATTTTCCAGTTTTGTTGAATATAGGCTTTTGTAATATGATCTGATGATTTTTTAAAATTTCTTTAGTTTCTGTTAATATGATTCCCTTTTCATTTCTGATTTTATTAATTTGGATACTGTCTTTGTGTCCTCTGATGAGTCTAGGTAAGGGTTTATCTATTTTTTTTTCCTCAAAGAACCAGCTCCTGTTTTTGTTTGTTTGTTTGTTTTTTGTTTTGTATATATATTTTTTCTTTTACTGTTTTTAATATTTTTCTTTGTTTTGTGCATTTGTTGTTTTGACTATTATGTGATGGGAGGAATTTCCTTTCTAGCCCAATGTATGTGGAGTTCTGTGTGCTTCTTGTATGTTTATAGTCCTGTCGTTCTTTAGGTTAGGGAAGTTTTCTTCTATAATTTTGTTGAAGACATTTGCTGGCCCTTTGAGTTGGGAATCTTTGCTCTCTTATGTGCCTATTATCCTTAGGTTTGGTCTTTTCATTTTGTCCTGGATTTCCTGGATGTTTTGGGTTAAGAGCTTTTTGTATTTTGCATTTTCTTTGACTGTTGTGTTACTTGTTCTCTGTGTAATCTTCTGCACCTGAGATTCTTCTTTCTCTTTTATTCTCTTGGTGATGATTGCATTTATGACTCCTGATCTCTTTCCTAGGTTTTCTATCTCTATGGTTGTCTCCATTTTTTATTTATTTATTGTTTCTATTTCCATATTCAGGCCCTGGTTTTCTTCAATTCTTTCAACCTATTTAGTTGTGTTTTTCTTTATTTCTTTTACGAACTTAAGTGTTTCCTCTGTAAAACTTCTGCTTACCAGTGTTCGCCTGTTTTTCTTTAAGGGAGTTGTTTATATCCTCCTTAAATTCCTCTATCATCATCAGGAGATATGACTTTAAATCAGAATCTTGCTTTGCTGGTGTGTTGGGGTATGCAGGGATTGCTATGGTGGATGAATTGGGTTCTGATGATGCTGAGTAGTCTTGGTTTCTGCTGCTTATATTCTTGCCCTTACCTCTTGCCATCTTACTACCCCTGGTGTTATCTAGTCTTATTGTCTCTGACTGGAGTTTTTCCCTCTTGTTAGCCTATGGTCTTCGGTGTGTCAGCACTCCTAGAAGACCAGCTCTCTCTGGGTGGTTTTGGGGTACAGATAGTTGTGGCATAGTGTCAGCTATGCGGCACAGATGGAAACTGGATGGATTGTGTCCTTGGCTACTCTTTAGTTCCTGGATCCTGTGGGCTCTAGGTGAATCCCACTTGACCTGATATTGGGGCCATAGTGATGGTCTCACCTGTGGTATTAGGTGTTTTATCATGCCTGGGAGGCCAGCTTTCTCTGGGAGGGATTGGGGTGCAGATGTGCTGTACACTATTTTAAATAGCTAATTTATGGGAACAAGTTGTATGTATGTCAACAAAACTAATAAAAAAAGGTGCTATAGATATACACCAGGGGCTTTCTTAAGCTATAAAGAATAATAAAAATGTATCATTTTTCCAGAAAATAAAGAGTTGGACTTAAGCTTATTAACCTAATTTTCAAAAAAAAAAAAAAAACCCTAAATATCATATGCATTTTCTTATCTATGGTTACTAGATTTTACACAAATATATAAGATCATATATATATATATATATATATAAATATATGTAAGATCATGTATATATATATGTGTGTGTGTGTGTCTACATATATGACATGAAAGTAGAAGTGAAATTGTTTAATAGGACAAAGAAGAGTAAAGGGAAAAAATACCTAAGAAGTTAGAGGACTGTCAGTGTGGGTGTACATGATATATTGTATGAAGATGTAACTCAGCGCTGTGAACAATGAAAAAATGCCAATGTATAAAATAAAATCATTTTTAATATAAAAAGTAAAACTTTCCAAGTTGTGTAACCACATATTAACATAATGAAATGCAGAGGAAAGATGTATTTGAAAATTAAATATTTTAAAAATATTAAAACACTTTTCATATTTGAAAGTTATCATGAAAGGAAAATATGCAATAAGAAGGAAATAATATCTATGTAACAAACAATCACCTAAAAAAAGCAGACTTATTGATAAGTATTTTCCTGGAAGGTGATAAATACAAAAATTAATAGCAACAGTGGTGTAGATTTTCTCAAACACTTGAGCAGTACCTTCCTAGATGATATTTTTCAAACAAAAAGAAATTAAAGTAGTTTAAAATGTGTAATTTTTATACATCTGGTTCCTGACTTATCATGGCTTGAGAATTTTCAAGCTTTTAATAGTGTGAAGCAATACTAATTGTGAAAAGTCTGTACTTTAAATTTCTTTAGTTATTATAGCAATATGTGCTCCAATACTTTCTAGTAATGTAGGGCATAAACAACAGCTCTGTCATGAGGGTAAAAACAGAAAGTTGGTAAGGGAGACATGATGGGAGTCCTGGTTGAAGAGGAGGAAGATAGATATGATCAAACTGTTGGACACATGTATGCAAATTTCAAGGAACAAATAAAACTACTATTTTTAAAAGATACAAAGTGTATACTGCTGTACCAGTGTGAGTTTGTTTTGTTTTTATTGACAAACATCCAATAAATTATACCAGATATTCAAGATTTTATTGTAAGTAGATTTTTTATTTGATAATTCCATCAAGTGTAAGAGAATGAGAGTGTTCTGACCAAGATCAAGGTAGGCAAGGCTAACCTATCATGCTCCATATGTCAGGTGCATTAAGCACATACTTGTTTCTAATGTATTTAGAGATGTATCCCTAAAATAATCCAAGAAGCATCTGCATTCGCATTTAAATGAGTATATGATGAAAGCATTCACTCATTGCAGTGTTGAACACTTTATCTATATAACAAATTAAAATAATGAGAATTGCTTATTTTGTAATATTGAACTCTAGGGAGAAATTCTTCATATGATTAGAACTAAATAAAGAATAATAATGAAAAACACAACAAAAAATGAACTAAAATATTAACAGAGATGGTCTTTGTGTATGGAGATGAATGTGATTATTTCTTCTATATCTTTCTATATTTCCACTTTCATAAAAAATCCATCATCCTAAACATCCTAAAAATAGAGTTATAAGTAGAAATGAATCATAACCTCCTACTACCTGAGGTTGTCTGTTCCCATTCTTTTCTGCTGGCCCTTAGGGATTTCAGTCCTTTTCCCTCACCCAATACCCAATCATGTTCTCCTCTCTGCCCTCCCCCCCCCCCCCAGATGCTGAATCCCATTCCCCTTTCAAGGTCTCTTCCTCCCACATTGTGGTTGCTTTCTTCTCCCTCCCAAGTAGGACTGAGGCATCCTCACTTGGGCCTTTTAGCTTGTTGACTTTTTTGAGTTCTGTGGGCTGTACCTTGGGTACTTAGCACTTTTTCTTTTTAGCTAATAGCCACTTATTAATAAGTACATACCATGCATGTCCTTTTGGGTCTGAGTTACCTCACTCAGAATGATATTTTCTACTTCCATCTATTTGACTGCAAAACTCAGGATGTCCTAGTTCTTAATAGCTGAGTAGTATTCCATTATGTAAATGAACCACATCTTCTGTATCCATTCTTCTTTCTTGGGACATCTGGGTTGTTTCCAGCTTCTGGCTTTCACAAACAAGGCCACTATGAACAGAGTGGAACATATGCTCCTGTGGCATTGTGGAGCATCTTTTGGGTATATTTCCAAGAGTGATATTGCTGAGTCTTCAGGTAGATCTATTTCCAATTTTCTGAGAAAATTCCAGATTGATTTCCAGAGTGGTTGTACCAGTTTTCAATCCTCTAGCAATGCAGGAGTGTTCCTCTTTTTCCACATCCTCACCAATAAGTGCTGTCACCTGAGATTTTGATTTTAGCTATTCTGATTGGTGTAAGATAGACTCTCAGGGTCATTTTGATTTGCATTTCTGTGACCACTAAGGACATTTTTCCAAAATGTACCATAGACCTGGAAGGTATGAGACTCTCAGGACTCAAAGAGAGGGGCCTTAGATGAAATGCCCTACACTGGGGAGAAGGAACTTGTAGAGCCCACCTCCAGCAGAAAGATAGGGCATCAAGTGAGGGATGAGGTTGCCATCCACACTCAAATTCTGACCCATAATTGTTTCTGTATGAAAGAACTGCAGGGATGGAAATGGAGAGAACCCTGAGGAGAAGAAGGTTGAGTGACAGGCCCAAAGTGGGATCCAGCTCAATGTGAGGCCCCAAGACCTGACACTATTATTGAAGCTATGGAGTACTCATAAAAGGGGATCTCTCATAACTACCCTCTGAAAGACCCAACAAGCACTTAAAAGAGTCAAATGCGGACTCTTTATACCCAACTTACGGAAAGATGATGCTGACCACTGTGGTTGACTTAGGGGAGAGCTGGAAGAAGCTGAGGAGGAGGGCAACCCTGTAGTAGAGCCAGCAGTCTCAATTAGCTGGGAACCTTGAGATCCCTCAGATACTGGAACATGAACCAGGTAGCATACACCACCTGATTTAAGGCCTCCAACACATATACACCAGAGGAATGCTGGGTCTGTGTTTAGTCAGAGAAGATGCACCTAACCCTCAAGAGACTGGGGGCTGCAGGGAGTTTTGAGGTCTGGTAGAGTGGGACCTTTTAGTTTGTTTCTATAATTTGCTTTTTTGCAAGATTATCTCATTCGTACTTAGTTCAGGACTAATCTTTTGGGGCCATTCTCCTGCCTACCAGGAAACATACAGCATACAGAATATCTTATAAATAGATGTGTTAAACATGAGAAACATGTATACATTTTAGTTTGAATGTAAGTTTTCATCACAAATGGAAGATTTTTGCTCACCTTTTGTTCATTCACTCTTTTATAGTAATTTCCTGCCCATTTGGGGGAACTCTGCTTCCTTCTTCCACATGTTCCTGGAAGAATAATACCTTTGCCCTTTACATCAGACTCAGTATGCCTACTTCATGACCTCAGAAATAAGTTTACAATAGAAATATGACTCAGTCTGACCCAATTTCCTGCTTAAAATTTTACACAAGACATTAAAAAAAAAAGAGTGGATTAATTTGAACCCATGAAAGACAGTAGAAGTTGTTTTACTTAAACATGTTTCTAGTCACAAAGAAAGGACACACATGGAAAAAAAAAAAAAACTCAACCAACACCAGAAGTAGAGGTCACTTGTTTGCCAATGGGAAGGGCTGGTACCATCTGAACCATGAGATCCAGCTATACCTGAGGCTAGATAAGAACCTTTGCAGCTTATACATATAAGCAAATTCCTGCTTTTCTTTAGTATTTGCCTTAATATTTCTGTCATTTCTTTCCATATCACTCATTGTTTATGATGTGCATAAATTAGTTTGTTTACACTAACAATTCCTGCAACATGGCTAGAGCTGCTAAGAACCTATAAACAGCTCCTATAGTTATTATAACCCAGTGGTTCAGAAAATTGCCCCAGTTTCCACTGTACACTAAGCCCTCTCACTCTCTCTTTACCTTAACTTTTGTCCTATGGTCTGGCGCCTGAATCTTTTTGGATTGACACTTCACAGTATGTTAAATCTGATTTCCTATTTCAGCTTTACCCTATCCTAGTTTGCTTCCTGTTGCTGTAAGAAACACAGAAACCTAAAGCAACTTGGGAAGAAAAGAGGTCATTTTAACTTACACTTGGTAACAGTACAATATTGAGGAAAGTCAAGACAGAAATGCAATGCAGGAAACTAGAGGCAGGTACTGAAACAGAGATCATGTAGGAATGTTTTCACTGGCTTAACCCTAAATGTAGCTCCTGAAATAAGTCTAGGCTATATTCTTTTTCTACTATTCCTGACTTCCCTGACCATCCCACGATATGTAAATAAAACTTTTTTCAAAACAAAAATGACTGGGTTTTGTGGTAAATTAATTAATGTGTGCTCATTCTCGTTTGTTGTCATTTGGGTTTTAATTTTTGAGGTTTTTTAACCTAATGTTAGTACCTACTCTAAAGCTCACTAAGTAGTCAGTATTTTTCACAATTAATGAGAACTTTGCTAGAAATAGGTAAGGAAGAATAAGATTTTACAGGGAGGTTGGTTGTTTAAATAACAATTTCAATCTGCTTTACATAAAGCACTCACCCATACCAAGAAGACTGCTGCATAATTCCTTCTTTAAGACTATGCACCTTGCAAGTTCTTGTCGGAATTTCAGCAATTGTTACCACAGGATATGGTTGTAATTCAAGATCATCTTTGAAGAAATAATGAAGTTCAAATCCAATATAACTGGTGGGCTTTCTAAACAAAATTAAGACATAGAAACATAGAGAAGAGGGACCATGTGAGAGCAGTAAAGATGCTTCTTGAACAGCTGAAACAAGATGCTCCGGAGGAACCAGCCTTTCTAGACCTTTGATCTCAGACATACAGCTTCTTACAGATGTAAGAAAACAAATTTTGTTTTCAAGTCATTCCTTTTCTAGTGCTTTGTTATGGCATCTCCAGGTACCTCATACTATTTCCCACCAATTATTACAAATTGCCATTCTTCATCAATGACTTCTGTGGTAATCAGTATCTTCCTGATTTGCTGTCTTCTTCTCTATTGATAGTCACAGAATTATCACTGCATTCTTTCTCTTTAGCCAGAAATTAAAGGAATCTGTGGTGTCAATAATAAGTAGAAAATAAAGCTAGTGGTTATGTGTACTCTTCTTCAATAGCCAATTATGAATACACCTATAATATTAATACCAGGGAGGCTAGGTAAGATGATTACAAATTTGTGTCCAAACTGGGCTGTATAGGAAGGTGTTGTCGCAAAAAACAAAACAAAGCAAAAAACAAAAGGAAGCAATAACCAGAGAGACATCATCAATAAAAGCCTTCTTCCTTTTTTATCCTTTTTTATTTCCTGAAAAAGTTTGTCCAAGAGATTGAGCTGGGTGAGCAAGGATTGTGTCTATGTGTGTAGGAGTGGGTTGGTGATAATTTATGGTGGCTCAGAGAAAGTTCTGGTATTTGAGTAAAATATTTAGTATTATAACAGATGATGGTATCTGACTCTTGCTGGCCTGGTATAAAATAGATTTTGAGGTTCTGATAGTTCTGTAGGAGGATATTCTAAAATATAAAAGCATAGAATGAAATATTCTGATAAGGATTCTAAATTCATAAATGGCCAAGTTAATTGAACAAACACTGCTCAAAAGAAGAACACATGGGTAATAAAATATTTAAAAAGTGTCCACATCATTGTTCACCGGGGAAATAAATTAAAACTATACTAAGCTTCTGTTTTGCCCAAGAAAACAAATGCCTTTAAGGATGTGTGGGGGAAGAATGCAGATACACTGGTACTAAGAATGTAAACTTGTTAAGCCTTTGTGGAAAATAGTAGGAAGGGTTCTCAAGTAAACCACTAAACACAGAACAAGAATATCAATGTATATAGCAGGGTACATAAGTGAAGAAATCTAAAATTGCATATTGCAAGGACAAAACAACCATTTTTACTGTGGAACTATTTATATTATCTTGATATGGAGCCTTCCAGGTTCCTATCAACATATGACAAGATAAATAAAATGTAGATAAATAAAATGTGGTTATAGCCTTCAGTAAAGAATAGTAAAACATTGTCATTTTCAGGAAAATGGATAAAACTAAAGAACATTTCAAGTGAGTCATGACATATAAAGATCATCACGTTTCAGGACTTCATCATCAGCCCGGAGGTGTAGCTGAGAACCACACCTCTGCCCACAATCCCCAACAGAGGAGAACTGGCCTACAGTGAGGGCTCTGACCCCAGGATGCAGGTAAAAGCACCACCATATATCCCTGGTCCCTCAGAGACCAGTCTGTGAAGGAGAGCACATGGGCCACAGAAGCACCAGAGCTTCTTGGACAGGGCCCCTTAGGGCCTTCATCTTCAGACAGGAGGCAGAGCTGAGCTTGAGATATCTGTGCATCTTCCCTGAAAGAGGAAAACTTCCTGGCAGAGAGTACTCTCACCACTGGGACTTAAGAGAGAGTTGAATTCCCAGGAGTGCTGACAGAGGCTAACAGAATCACAGGAGGTAGAAGCTCCAGCCAGACAGCTAGAACATCTAACACCAGAGATTACCAGATGGCGAAAGGAAAATGTAAGAATCTTCCTACCAGACACCAAGACCACTCTGCATCATCAAAAACCAGTAATCCAACCCAGCGAGTGCTGGATACCCTAATACACCCAACAAGCAAGGTTCAGTTTTTAAAAAATATCTCATAATGCTGGGAGAGGATCTTAAGAGGGGATTAATAACTCACGTAAAGAAATACAAGGGAACACTGCTAAACATATAGAAGTCCTGAGGAGGAAGCACAAAAATCCTTTAAAGAATTACATGAAAACACTGCTAAACAGGTAGAAGACCTTAAAGAGGAAACACAAAAATCCCTTAAAAAAACTACAGGAAAACACAACCAAATAAGTGATGGAATTGAACAAAACCATCGAAGATCTAAAAATGGAAGTAGAAAAAAATAAAATCCAAAGGCATACAACTCTGGAGATATAAATCCTAGGAAAGAAATCAGCAATCATAGATGTGAGTATCAGCAACAGAATACAAGAGATGGAAGACAGAATATCAGATGCAGAAGAGTCCATAGAAAACATGGACACGACAATCAAAGAAAATGCAAAATTCAAAAAGATCCTAACTCAAAACATCCAGGAAATCCAGGACACAATGAGAAGACCAAACCTATGGATAATAGGTATAGATGAGAATGAAGATTTTCAACTTAAAAGGACAGTAAATATCTTCAACAAAATTATAGAAGAAAACTTCTCTAACCTAAAGAAAGAGATGCCCATGAACATACAAGAAGCCTACAGAACTCCAAATAGACTGAACCAGAAAAGAAATTCCTACCGACATATAATAGTCAGGACAACAAATGCACTACATAAAGATAGAATATTAAAAGCAGTAAGGGAAAAAGGTCAGGTAACATATGAAGGCAGAATTACATCAGACTTTTCATCAGAGACTATGAAAGCCAGAATGTCCTGGACAGAGGTTTTACAGACCCTAAGAGACCACAAATGCCAGCCCAGGCTACTAAAGCCAGCAAAACTCTCAATAACCATAGATAGAGAAAACAAAGTATTCCATGACAAAACCAAATTCACACAATATCTTTCCACGAATCCAGGCCATCAAAGATAAAAAAGGGAAAATTACAACACAAAGAGAGAAATTCTGCCCTAGAAAAAGTAAGAAAGTAATCCTTCAACAAACTTAAAGGAAGATAACCATAAGAACAGAATCCCGGGGTACTGGTTAGTTCATAATGTTGTTCCACCTATAGGGCTGCAGATCCCTTTAGCTCCTTGGGTACTTTCTCTAGCTCCTCCATTAGGAGCCCTGTGATCTATCCAATAGCTGACTGTGAGCATCCACTTCTGTGTTTGTTAGGCCCCGGCATAGTCTCACAAGAGACAGCTATATCTTGGTCCTTTCAGCAAAATCTTGCTAGTGTATGCAATGGTGTCAGCGTTTGGAAGCCGATTATGGGATGGATCCCTGGATATGGCAGTCTCTAGATGGTCCATCCTTTCATCATAGCTCCAAACTTTGTCTCTGTAACTCCTTCCATGGGTGTTTTGTTCCCAATTCTAAGAAGGGGCACAGTGAACACACTTTGGTCTTCATTCTTCTTGACTCTAGCTGCATATGTATCAAAAGATGGCCTAGTTGGCCATCACTGGAAAGAGAGGCCCATTGGACACACAAACTTTATATGCCCCAGTACAGGGGAACTCCAGGGCCAAAAAAATGGGAATGGGTGGGTAGGGAAGGGGGGGAGGGTATGGGGGACTTTTGGGATAGCATTGGAAATGTAACTGAGGAAAATATGTAATAAAAATATTAAAAATTAAAAAAAGAACAGAATCCCAACTCTAACAACAAAAATAACAGGAAGCAACAATTACTTTTCCTTAATATCTCTTGATATTAATGGACTCAATTCCCCAATAAAAAGACAGGACTAATATACTGTCTATATAAACAGGACCCAACATTTTGCTGTATACAGAAAACCTACCTCAGGGACAAAGACAGACACTACCACGGAGTAAAAGGCTGGAAAACAATTTCCCAAGCAAATGGTCCGAAAAAAACCAAGCTGGAGTAGCCATTCTAATATCGAATAAAATCGACTTCCAACACAAAGTTATCAAAAAAGACAAGGAGGGGCACTTCACACTCACAAAAGTAATATCTTCCAAGATGAACTCTAAATTCTGAATATCTGTGCTCCAAATGCTAGGGCATCCACATTTATTAAGTAAACTCTAGTAAAGCTCAAAGCACACATTATACCTTGCAGAATAATAGGGGTAGACTTCAATACCCTACTCTCATCAATGGACAGATCCTGGAAACAGAAATGAAACAAAGAAACATTGAAACTTAAAGAAGATATGAAACAAATGGATTTAACAGATATTTACAGAACATTTTATCCTAAAACAAAAGGATATACCTTCTTCTCAGCACCTTATAGTACCTTCTCCAAAATTGACCATATAATTGGTCACAAAACAAACCTCAACAGATACAAAAATATTGATATTATCCCATGTACCTATCAGATCACCATGGACTAAGGCTAATCTTAAATAACAAAAATAATAGAAAACAACATTCACGTGGTAGCTGAACAACACTCTACTGAATGACAACTTGGTCAAGGAAAAAATAAAGAAAGAAATTAAAGACTTTTTAGGAGTATGAAAATGAAGCCACAACATACCCAAAATTGTGGTACACAGTGTAAGCGGTGCTAAGAGGAAAACTCATAACTCTGAGTGCTACTGAAAAGAAACTAGAGAGAGCATGCACTAGCAGCTTGACATCACATCTGAAAGCTCTACAACAAAAGGAAGCAAATTCACCCAAGAGGAGTAGACAGCAGGAAATAATCAAAGGCAGAGCTAAAATCAACCAAGTGGAAACAAAAAGAACTATACAAAGACTCAACCAAACCAGGAGCTGTTTTCTGAGAAAATCAACTTGATAGAAAAACCCTTAGCCAGAGCACAGGGACAGTATCCTAATTAACAAAATTAGACATGAAAAGGAAGACATGACAACAGAACCTGAGGAAATCCAAAATATCATCAGATCCTACTACAAAAGGCTATACTCAACAAAACTGGAAAACCTGGGTGAAATGGACAAATATCAAGACAGATAACAGGTACCAAAGTTAAAACAGGATCATATTAATGATCAAAACAGTCTCATTTACCCTAAGGAAATAGAATCAGTCATTAATAATCTCCCAATGAAAAAAAAGCCCAGGACCAGATGGGTTTAGTGCAGAGTTCCATCAGACCTTAACTATTCCACAAAATAGAAACAGAAGGTACTCTATGCAATTCATTCTATGAAGCCACAATTATTCTGATACCTAAAGGACATAAAGAACCATCAAAGAAAGAGAACTTCAGGACAATTTCCCTTGTGAATATCAATGCAAAAATACTCAATAATATTCTCGCAAAATGAATCAAGGAACACATCAAAATGATCATCCTTCATGATCAAGTAGGCTTCAATCTCAGGGATGCAGGCATGGTTTAATATATGAAAATCCATCAACGTGATTACTATATAAATAAACTCAAAGACAAAATCACATGACCATCTCCTTAGATGCTGAGAAAGCACTGGACAAAATTCAACATCTATTTATGATAAAAATCTTGGAAACATCAGGAATTCAAAGCCCATACTTAACATAAGTAACATACTGCAAACCAGTACCCAACATCAAACTAAATGGAGAGAAATTGAAAGCAATCCCATTAAAATCAGGGACTAGAAAAGTCTGCCCACTTTCTCCCTTAAAGTCCTAGCCAGAGTAATTAGACAACAAAAGGAGATCAAGGGGATACAAATTGGAAAGGAAGAAGTAAAAATATCACTATTTGCAGATAATATGATAGTATATATAAGTGACCTTAAAACTTCCACCAGAGAACTCCTAAACCTGATAAACAGCTTCAGTGCAGTAGCTGGATATAAAATTAACTCAAACAAATCTACACAAATGATAATCAGGCTGAGAAAGAAATTAGGGAAACAATACCCTTCACAATAGTCACAAATAATATGAAATACCTTGGTGTGATTCTAAGGAAGTGAAAGATCTGTATGATAAGAACTTCAAGTCTCTGAAGAAAGAAATTATAGAAGATCTCAGAAGATGGAAAGATTTCCCATGCTCATGGATTGGCAGGATCAACATTGTAAAAATGGCTCTCTTGCCAAAAGCAATCTACAGATTCAATGCAATCCCCATCAAAATTCCAACTCAATTCTTCACAGAGTTAGAAGGGGAAATTTGCAAATTCATCTGGAATAACAAAAAACAGGATAGCAAAAACTATTTTCAATAATAAAGGAACCACTAGTGAAATCACCATGCCTGACCTCAAGTTGTACTACAGAGCAATTGTGATTTAAAAAAAAAAAAACAAAAAACAAAAAACTGCATGGTACTGGTACAGCAATAGACAGGTAGATCAATGGAATAGAATTGAAGACACAACAATGAACTCATACAGCTATGATCACTTTATCTTTGACAAGGGAGCTAAAACTATCCAGTGGAAAAAAGACAGCATTTTCAACAAATGGTGCTGGTTCAACTGGTGGTTATCATGTAGAAGAATGCTAATTGATCCATTCTTATCTCCTTGTACAAAGCTCAAGTCTAAATGGATCAAGGAACTCCACATAAAAACAGAGACACTGAAATTCATAGAGGAGAAAGTGGGGAAAAGCCTCAAAGATATGGGCACAGGGGAAAAATTTCTAAACAGAACAGCAATGGCTTGTGCTGTAAGGTAAAGAATCAACAAATTCAGCCTCATAAAATTGCAAAGCTTCTGTAAGGCAAAAGACACTGTCAATAAGACAAAAAAGCCACGGACAGATTGGGAAAGGATCTTCACCAATCCTAAATCTGATAGGGGACTAATATCTAGTACATACAAAGAACTCAAGAAGCTGGACTCCAGAAAATCAAATAACCCTATTTTAAAAATGGGGAACAGCAGGGCAGTGGTGGCACATGCCTTTAATCCCAGCACTTGGGAGGCAAAGGCTGGTGGATTTCTGAGTTTGAGGCCAGCCTGATCTACAGAGTGAGTTCCAGGAGAGCCATGGTGATACAGAGAAACCCTGTCTTGGAAAAACCAAAAAAAAAAAAAAAAATTGGTTGGGGGGAGCAGGAACAGAGCTAAGCAAAGAATTCTCAATTGAGGAATACCAAATGGCTGAGAAGTTCCTGAAAAAATGTTCAACATCCTTAATCATCAGGCAAATGCAAATCAAAACAACCCTGAGATTCCACCTCACACCAGTCAGAATGAATTAGAAATTCAGATGACAGCAGATGCTGGTGAAGATGTGGCAAAAGAAGGACACTCCTCCATTGCTGGTAGGATTGCAAGCTGGTAGAAACACTTCAGGAATCATTCTGGCTGTTCCTCTGAAAATTGGACATAGTACTACTGGAAGATCCAGCAATACCTCTCCTGGGCATATACCCAGAAGATGTTCCAACTGGTAATAAGGACACATGTTCCACTCTGTTCGTAGCAGCCTTATTTATAATAGCTAGAACCTGGAACAAATCCAGATTTCCCTAAACAGAGGAATGGATACAGAAAATGTGGTACATTTATACAATGGAGTACTACTCAGCTATTAAAAACAATAATTTTATGAAAATCTTGGGCAAATGGATGTATCTGGAGGGTATCATCCTGAGCAAGGTAACCCAATCACAAAAGAACTCACTTCATATGCACTCACTGAAAAGTGGATATTAACCTAGAAACTTAGAATACCCAAGATACAATTTGCAAAACACATGAAACTCAAGAAGGAAGACCAAATTATGGATACTTCATTCCTTCTTAGAATGGGGAACAAAATACCCATGGAAGGACTTATGGAGACAAAGTTTGGAGCTGATAGTGAAGGAAGCACCATCCAGAGACTGCATCACCCAGTGATCAATCCCATAAACAACCACCAAACCCAGACACTATTGTATACATCAGCAAGATTTTGCTGACAGGGCCCTGATATAGCCATATCTTGTGAGGCTATGCCTGGCAAATACAGAAGTGGATGCTCACAGTCATCTATTGGATAGGACAGAGGGCCCTCACTCAATAAAGGAGCTAGGGAAAGTACCCAAGGAGGTGACGGGGTCTGCATCCCTATAGGAGGAAAAACAATATGAACTAACAAGTTCCCCCTAGTACTTCTGTCTCTAGTTGCATATGTACCTTAGGATGGCATAGTTGGCCATCAATGGGAGGAGAGGCATTTGGTCTTGTGAAGATCATATGTCCCAGTACAGGGGAATGCCAGGGACAGGAAGCAGGAGTGGGTTGGTTGAGGAGCAGGGAGAGTCTACAGGGGACTTTCAGGGAGGAAAGAGGAAAGGGGATAGCATTTGAAATGTAAATATAGAAAATAGCTAATAAAAAAAGGTCATCACAAGTTTTCTTATGCAGAATCTGGGTAAAAATAAAGAGAGAGAGAGAGAGAGAGAGAGAGAGAGAGAGAGAGAGAGAGAGAGAGAGAGAGAGAGAGAGAGAGAGAGAGACTGAAACCAGAAGGGTTCTATTTATGGGGAGAATGGAGAATAGTAAGAAGTATGTTGTCTTTTGTTCACAGGATGGTTTTGTCTCCTTTGTCAAAGATCAAATGACCATATGTGTGTGGGTTCATTTCTGGGTCTTCAATTCATTGATCTACCTGTCTGTCTCTTTACCAATATCATGTGTTTTGTTTCACTTTGTTTTTTATCCTAGGTTTTTTTGTTATTCCATATTAAGTTGAGAATTGTTCTTCCTATCACTGTGAAGGATTGAGTTGGAATTTTGACGGGGATTGCATTGAATCTGTAGATTGCTTTTGGTTAAATGGCTATTTTTACTATATTAATCCTGCCAATCCATGAGCATCTTTCTATCTTCTGAGGTCTTCTTCATTTTCTCTCTTCAGATACTTGAAGTTCTTGTCATTCAGATATTTCACTTGTTTGGTTAGAGTCACACCAAGATATTTCATATTAACAGCCCCATGTATCCAGCTGGATATGTAGCAGAGGCCTGCCTTATCTTGTATCACTGAGAGGGGAGTTCCTTAGTTCTGTGGACTCTCAACTACCCAGGGTAGGGGAATGCTGGGCACCGAGGCAAGAGTGGGTGGGTGGGTAGGTGAGCATCCTCATAGGGGCAGTGGGAGGGGAGGAGATAGGGGGCTTGTGGAGGGGAAACTGGGAAGTGGGGTAACATTTGAAATGTAAATAGATAAAATGTCAATAAGAAAATGGAAAAAGGAAAAAGATTAACTATATCATGCAGACCATTGTTTCTAGGCAAATGTCTCTTCTACCCAATTTCGGCTAATTATTGTGACTACATTTAGTCCTAGGGGGAGAATTCTGAAGAGAGCACAGTAGAGCACAGGAGGATGGATTAATGAGGCATGCTATAAATGGAGAGGGGGCCAGAAAAAAATGTGTGTTTCCCACTCTTCTTCAGAGTCATATAAAACCAGACAATGGCTACCAGGTAAGGCTTGTGACTTCATTTGAGTCCCGAGGAATATATAGAGTGAAAGAAGGGACAGTACAAAAACTCTGAGATTAGAAAGATAGGTTTCAGCATCAGTGTGACAATGTGGCTGAGACTGACAAAAATGGTGGCTGGACTAGGGCTTGTGTGATGACCACAGATGTTAGAAATACAGATTATTTAAGTCTAGTGTTCCTGTATCAGCAAAGGCTGCCACATTATGTTGTCACACAGCACAAACATCTTCATATTATCCACTCTGAAATGACTGATCTGGTCCATTTTCTGTTGCTATAAGTGAATACCACAAACTAGTGAGTAGCCTATGAAGAATGTCAGTTTATTTAGCTTACAATTCTGGATGCTGGCAAGTTTAAAATCTTGCCATAACCTTTTCATTGTATGACAACATGACAGACACATCTGGTAACAAAACAGAGTGAGCACATGCTAGCTTTGTTTCTCCATACTTTTAAAGCCATGAACAACAAGCAGTGTTCTTAACCCTTAAGAACATACCTACTCCCAATTATTGCCAAAGATGGTTCTACACTTAAATAATGTTAATATGAATATCATGAACTTTCAGGGCCCTCTTTAAACCATAGCAGGAATGTATAGGAAGGTAAGAAATTAAAATGTTTCTGTTCTGCTGGCATTCCAAGGTAATGGGTTGAAAATGGTGAAATGACTCATTGCAGGTCACACAGAAAGAGCCAGAGTATCAGTCATAATTTATAAATAAAAGCAATGTCAGAGCAGAAGGAAGTGAGCACATTTAATCCAACAAGGCAATCTCACAATGCAGCAGCTTGCATGCTAGACCATTCAGCTGAAATCTGAGTGGATCTGAACTCATCATGCTGCTGAAGTTTTCAGAAAGGACACAAATAGACTTTGCCTGTGGTTTCTGGAGGACTTGTTTCTCAACATAAACTAGAACGAAACATTATTTGAAGATGAAAGGGAATAGCAAGTCATGTCACATTTGAGATAATACTGTAGCCCAATGGGCCCCTTTTGAAGGCAATCACAGTTGTTGAAACAGAATGGCTGAAACAGAGCCAAGCATCTTTAGAAAAATCCCAGTCACTTAGATATAAATGACACTGCCAAGATCAAAATTGAAAGAAAAAGTGGGAGGGGCATAGCCTAGCTTGGGATCTGGGTCTTAAGAGCTGCTGAGTCCTATTCACACAGCATGCCAGACTAATCCACAGAGAGATTCCCAGTGAGAACCCATAGGTCTGCAGAGCTAAAGAGTTGCCTGTGATCCAGGCAAGAGTGTTCTAGTTCATTAATGCTTGCAGAGATTATCAGAGAATGTGGAAAATGTGGTAGAAAGACTCTGTTTCTCCTTCACAGCACGGATAAGATTGTCTCTGAGGATGAAGGACACTGCTCAGGGGTCGAAGAAGCGTAATAATGAAGAAAAAGGCCATTCCCTAATCTCCTTTTTCCCATGATTGAAATACAGGGATTGAAACAGGACCCTACAGGAAGATAACTCTTCTCTTCACTTGTGAGGAAGAAAACACAAAAGCAAAGGTAGATTAACTATGTGTCCTGCCTGCACATCTGCCTTGGGCTTTTATTCTTTTCAGATTGTTGGGAGCAAACAGATGGCTGCAGAAGCCTGAATTTTAAATTTATTAATGGAAATTTGAACAGATGTTAAAAATCAAGATGGCTTGTAAATGTTTTTCATGCCACATTTATAGCCTTGCCTCCTTCATATCCATGAGAGATGTGTGTCATAAAAGGGTAGCTTTTGATCTTGGAGACAGCCTGGATCCAACATGGTGCTTCTGTAACAAAATAGCGGAAATATTGAAAGAACAAAGGAAGAAAACACTAATCATCTCCCTGTATAAATGGTAAATGTTTGTTTGCTGAATGCCCAAATGTATCTGTAAGGAAACCATCAACCATCGAGCAATTTTAAGTAGGTGAAATTAAAGCCTGGATTTGGAGAAATATATGCAGACACCTAGTTCCTTGAATTTTGTTTAATTTTGATGTAATAAAAGTGGGAATTTTTGTTTTTGGGGGGGTTTGGCTTTTTGTTTGTTTGTTTGTTTGTTTGTTTTTGGTTGTTTGTTTGGTTTTTTGGTGTTTTTTTTTTTTTTTTTTTGGCTTAGCTTGGCTTAGCTGAAAGTCCCAGACAAACAAATTTACAGAAGAAAGAAAGAGCTAATGATTATTATGAGGCTAGAGACAGGACTGGGAAAGAAAGGTGGGGTTTGTACTGGGAACCAAACTTCATGTAGTTTCTTCAAGTAATACCTCCTTTTCCTTCACCAGGAATAGAGTTTAAGATTCATAGTAGATTCTATCTATGTGATGTTTTAATTCACGGGAATGTACTATAAAGCATAGCTAAGAATAATAAATGAGAAGCTAAGTTTTAACAATAACTAATAATGAAGTGGAACAAATATAGTGATATGCTGTAAGCATGTACTTAAATATACATACATTTCAGAATTCTTCATTTAATATTTTCTTTTTCCCCCTATTTTCTTTTTCTTTTTTTAAAATACCTTTCCTTTTTATTAGATATTTTCTTTATTTACATTTCAAATGTTATCCAATCTTCTAGTTTCCCCTGTGAAAATCCCCAACCTCCTACGCCCTTCCCCTGCTCCCAACACACCTACTCCCATTCCTGGCCCTGGTATACACCTATACGGGGGCATAGAATCTTCACAGGACCTAGGGCCTCTCCTCCCATTGATGACCAAGTAGGCCATCCTTAGCTACATATGCAGCAAGAGCCATGAGTCCCACAATGTGTTTTCTTTGATTGGTGGTTTAGACCCATGAAGCTCTGGGGGTACTGGTTAGTCCATATTGATATCCTCCTATGGTGTTGCAAACCCCTTCAGCTCCCTGGGTCCTTTCTCTAGCTCTTTCATTGGGGACCTGTGCTCAGTCCAATGAATGACTGTAAGCATCCGCTTCTATATTTGCCAGGCACTGGCAGAGCCTCTCAGGAGACAGCTATCTCAGGCTCCTGACAGCAAGCTCTTGTTGGCATCTCCCATAGTGTCTGGGTTTGGTGGTTGTTTATGTGATGGATCCCCAAGTGGGGCAGTCTCTGAATGGTCATTCCTTCAGTCTCTGCTCCAAACTTTGTCTCTGTAACTCCTTCCATGGGTATTTTGTTCCCACTTCTAAGAAAGATTCTGAGCTTCTGGGCTAATATCCACTTATCAGTGAGTGCATATCATGTGTGTTGTTTTGTAATTGGGTTACCTCACTTAGGATAATATCCTCCAGATCCATCCATTTGTCTAAGAATTTCATGAATTCCTTGTTTTTAATAACTGAGTAGTACTCCATTGTGTAAATGTACCACATTTTCTATATCCATTCCTCTGTTGAGGGACATCTGGGTTCTTTCCAGCTTCTAGCTATTATAAATAAGTCTACTATGAACATAGTGGAGCATGTGTCCTTATTTCATGTTGGAGGATCTTTTGGGTATATACCCAGGAGAGGTATTGCTGGATCTTCCTGTAGAACTATGTCCAATTTTCTGAGGAACAGCCAGACTGATTTCCAGAGTGGTTGTACAAGCTTGCAATCCCACCAGCAATGGAGGAGTGTTCCTCTTTCTCCACATCCTCGCCAGCATTGCTGTCACCTGAGTTTTTGGTCTTAACTATTCTGACTGGTGTGAGGTGGAATCTCAGGGTTGTTTTGATTTGCATTTTGCTGATGATTAAGGATGTTGAACATTATCTTAGGTGCTTCTCAGCCATTCAGTATTCCTCAGTTGAGAATTCTTTATTTAGCTCTGTTCACCATTTTTTAATAGGGTTATTTGGTTTTCTTGAGTCCAACTTTTTGAGTTTATATATATATTGGATATTAGTCCCCTATGAGATTTAGGATTGGTAAAGATCTTTTCCCAATCTGTTGGTGGCCTTTTTGTCTTATTGACAGTGTCTTTTGCCTTACAGAAGCTTTGCAATGTTACGAGGTCCCATTTGTCAATTCTCAATCTTACAGCACAAGTCACTGCTGTTCTGTTCAGGGATCTTTGCCCTGTGCCCCACTTCTTCAAGGCTCTTCCCTACTTTCTCTTTTGTAATTTTCAGTGTCTCTGGTTTTATGTGGAGTTCCTTGATCCACTTAGACTTGAGCTTTGTACAAGGAGATAAGAATGGATCAATTTGCATTTTTCTACATGCTAATCACCAGTTGACCCAGCACCAATTGTGGAAGACGGTTTTTTCTTTCCACTGGATGGTTTTAGCTCCTTTGTCAAAGATCAAGTGACCATAGGTATGTGGGTTCATTTCTGGGTCTTCAATTCTGTTCCATTGATCTGTCTATCTCTGTATCAGTAACATTCAGGGTTTTTGTTGTTTGTTTGTTTTTGTTGATAGTAATTTATTTATTTATTTATTTATTGGAGACAGGGTTTCTCTGTTTAGTTCTTGTTGTCCTGATACTCATTCTAGACCAGGCTGGCCTCGAACTCAGAGATATGCCTGCCTCTGCCTCCCAATGCTGGGATCAAAGACATGTGCCACCACAGCCTGGCTACCATGCAGTTTTTATCACAAATGCTCTATAATACAGCTTGAGGTCACGCATGGTGATTCCACCAGAGGTTCATTTATAGTTGAGAATAATTTTTGCTATCCTAACTTTTTTGTTATTCCAGATGAATTTGCAAATTGCCCTTTCCAACTCTGTGAAGGATTGAGTTGAAAGTTTGATGGGGACTGCATTGAATCTGTAGATTGATTTCAGCAAGATAGACATTTTTTACTATATTAATCCTGCCAATCCATGAGCATGGGAGATCTTTCCATCTTCTGGGATTTTTGATTTCTTTCTTTAGAGACTTGAAGTTCTTATCATACAGATCTTTCACTTGCTTAGTTAGAGTCACACCAAGGTATTTTATATTATTTGTCACTATTGTGAAGTGTGTTGTTTCCCTAAATTCTTTCTCAGCCTATATATCCTTTGTGTAGATAAAGGCCACTTACTTCTTTGAGTTAGTTTTATATCCAGCTACTGCACTGAAGTTATCAGGTTTAGAAGTTCTCTGGTGGAATTTTGGGGGTCACTTATATGTACTTTCATATCATCTGCCAATAGTGATGTTTTGACTTCTTCCTTTCCAATTTGTATTCCTTTAATATCCTTTTGTTGTCTAATTTCTCTGGCTAGGACATCACGTACTATACTGAATAGGTAGGGAGAGCTTGGGCAGCCTTGTATACTTCCTGATTTTAATGGGATTGCTTCAAGTTTCTCTCCATTTAGTTTGATGTTGGCCACTGGTTTGCTGGATATTGCTTTTATTATGTTTAGGTATGGGCCTTGAATTTCTGATCTTTCCAAGACTTTTATCATGAAGTGGTTTTGGATTTTGTCAAATGCTTTCTCAGCATCTAATGAGAGGATCATGGGTTTTTTGTCTTTGAGCTTGTTTATATAATGGATTACATTGATGGATTTCTGTATATTGAAATATCCTTTCATCCCTGGGATGAAGCTTACTTATCATAATCGATGATCACTTAGATGTGTTCTTGGGTTTGGGGTTTCAAGAATGTTACTGAGTATTTATGCATCAATATTCATAATGGAATTCAGTCTGAAGTTCTCTTTTTTTGTTGTTGTTGGGTCTTTGTGTGGTTTAGGTATCAGAGTAATTGTGGCTTCATAGAATGAATTGGGTAGAGGACCTTCTGTTTCTATTTTGTGGAAAAGGTTGAGGAGTATTGGGATTAGGTCTTCTTTGAAGGTCTGATAGAACTCTACACTAAACCCATCTGGTCCTGGGCTTTTTTTGGTTGGGAGACTATTAATGACTGCTTCTATTTCTTTAGGGGATATGGGACTGTTTAGATCATTAATATGATCCTGATTTAACCTTGTACCTGGTATCTGTCTAGAAATTTGTCCATTTCATCCAGGTTTTCCAGTTTTGTTGAGTATATGCTTTTGTAGTAGGATATGATGATTTTTTGGATTTTCTCAGGTTCTGTTGTTATGTCTCCCTTTTCATTTCTGATTTTGTTAATTAGGATACTGTCCATGTGCCCTCTACTTAGTCTGGCTAAAGGTTTATCTACCTTGTTTATTTTCTCAAAGAACCATCTCCTGGTTTGGTTGATTCTTTGTATAGTTCTTTTTGTTTCCACTTGGTTGTTTTCAGCACTAAGTTTGTTTATTTCCTGCTGTCTACTCCTCTTGGGTGAATTTGCTTCCTTTTGTTCTAGAGCTTTTAAGTGTGCTGTCAAGCTGATAGTGTATGCTTGCTCCAGCTTCTTTTTGGAGGCACTCAGAGCTATGAGTTTTCCTCTTAAGAATGCTTTCATTGTGTCCCATAAGTTTGGGTATGTTGTGGCTTCATTTTCATTAATCTCTAAAAAGTCTTTAATTTCTTTATTTCTTCCTTGACCAAGTTATCATTGAGTAGAGTATTGTTCAGCTTCCACATGTATGTGGTTTTTCAAATATTTATGTTTTTATTGAAGACCAGCCTTAATCCGTAGTTATCTGATACTGTGCATTGGATTATTTCAATATTTTTTTATCTGCTGAGGCCTGGTGGTGATTGATTATATGGTCAGTTTTGGAGAAGGTACCATGAGGTGCTGAGAAGAAGATACATCCTTTTGTTTTAGGATGAAATGTTGTATAGATATCTGTTAAATCCCTTTGTTTAGTAACGTCTGGTACTTTCAATGTTTCTCTTTTGAGTTTCTGTTTCCAGTATCTTTCCATTGATGAGAGTGGATTGTTGAATTCTCCCACTATTATTGTGTGAAGTGTGATGTGTGATTTGAGTTTTAGCAAAGTTTCTTTAATGAATGTGGATGCCCTTGCATTTGGCATAGAGATGTTCAGAAACAAGAGTTCATCTTGGTTAATTTTACCTTTGATGAGTAAGAAGTGTCTCTCCTTCTCTCTTGTTTTTGAGTACTTAGGTTGAAAGTGGATTTTATTCAATATTAGAATGGTAAGTCCAGCTTGTTTCTTAGGACCATTTGCTTGGAAAATTATTTTCCAGCCTTTTATCCTAAGGTACTCTCTTTCTTTATACCTGAGGTAGGTTTCCTGTATGCAGCAACAAGTTGACTACTGTTTAAGTAACCATTCTGTTAGTCTATGTCTTTTTATTGAGGAATTGAGTCCACTGATATTAAGAGATATTGAGAAAGTCTTTGTGGCTTCCTGTTATTTTTGTTGTTAGAGTTGGAATTCAGTTCATGTGGCTGTCTGCTTTAGGTTTGTTGAAAGATTACTTTTCTCCTTTTTTTCGAGCTTGGTTTCTCTTGTTGTGTTGAAGTTTTCGCTTTCTTATCCTTTGAAGGGCTGGATTTGTGGAAAGATATTGTGTAAATTTGGTTTTTTCATGGAATACTTTGGTTTCTCCATCTATAGTAATTGAGAGTTTTGCTGGGTATAGTAGCCTGGGATGGCATTTGTGTTCTCTTACAGTCTGTATGACATCTGCCCAGGTTCTTCTGGCTTTCATAGTCTCTGGGGAGAAGTCAGGTGTAATTCTGATAGGTCTGCCTTTATATGTTACTTGACATTTTTCCTTACAGCTTTTATATTATTTCTTTGTTGTGTGTATTTGGTGTTTTGATTATTATGTGACAGGAGGAATTTCTTTTCTGGTCCAGACTATTTAAAATTCTGTAGGCTTCTTGTATGTTCATTTACATCTCTTTCCTTAGGTTGGGGAAGTTTTCTTCTATAATTTTGTTGAAGATATTTACTGGCCCTTTAAATTGGAAATCTTCCTTCTCTTCTATACTTATTATCCTTAGGTTTGGTCTTCTCCCTGTGTCCCGGATTTCCTGGATGTTTTGTGTTAGGATCTTTTTGCATTTCACATTTTCTTTGATTGTTGTTTCAATGGTTTCTCTGGTATCTTTTGCACCTGAGATTCTCTCTTCTATCTCTTGTATTCTGTTGGTTATGATTGCATCAATGGCTCATGACTTCTTTTCTAGTTTTTTCTATTTTCAGGGTGGTCTCCCGTTGTGATTTCTTTATTGCTTTTTACTTCCATTTTTAGATCCTGGATGGTTTTGTTCAATTCTTTCCCCTGATTGAATGTGTTCTCCTATATTTCTTTAAGGGAGTTATTTATTTCCTTCTTATAGTCCTCCATCATCATCATCAGAAGTGTCTTTAGATCCATATCTTGCTTTTCTGGTGTGATGGTGAATCTGTGACTAGCTATAGTGGGAGAGTTTGGTTCAGATGATGTCAAGTATCCTTGGTGTACTGGCTGGTTTTGTGTGTCAACTTGACACAGGCTGGAATTATCACAGAGGAGCTTCAGTTGGGGAAGTGCCTCCATGAGATACAGCTGTGGGGCATTTTCTCAATTAGTGATCAAGGGGGAGAGGTCCCTTGTGGGTGGGACCATCTCTGGGCTCGTAGTCTTGGATTCTATAAAAGAACAGGCTGAGAAAGCCAGGGGAAGCAAGCCAATATGTAACATCCATATATGGCCTCTGCATCAGCTCCTGCTTCCTGACCTGCTTGAGTTCCAGTCCTGACTTCCTTGGTGATGGACAGCAGTGTGGAAGTGTAAGCCGAATAAACCATTCCTCCCCAACCTGCTTCTTGGTCATGATATTTGTGCAGGAATAAAAACCCTGACTAAGACAGTTGGTTTCTGTTGCTTCTGTTCTCATGCTTGCCTCCTGCCATCTGATTATCTCAAATGCTGTTTGCCCTCAATATATCTGATTGGAGCCCTTCCTTCCTGTAATCCCAGTTGATTCAGGATTCTTGTGATTCCGGGATCCTGTGAACCTGAGATTCTGGGTGTGTCAGAGTTCTTAGTCAAGCCTCCTCTGAGACCCTGAGATCCTGTTGTGACCAAGCTCCTAGGATTCTGGGATCCTGGAATCTTAAAATGCTGGGTGTCTTATAGCACCTGGAAGTAGTATTTCCTCTGGGGACCATTGGTTGTCCTCTGTGTTAGAAAACAAGGTAGACCAGCACCAACCAGAAGGAACCAGAGCCGCTGGTCAGGCAGGTTTCCTGTGTCACTGCTCCTGCTGTCACTGGCCCCTCATGATAGTTTTGGAACAGAGGTTGTGTTCCAGTCACCCATGATCTTAAGATCCTGGGCATGCTAGGGCACCTGCCACATGGGGAATACTCTGGATACCAATGGACTGTCCACCGAGTTCCTGCTCAAGGTGGCGTGGAGCTGGCGCTGGCTGGAAGGCCATTTAATATTTTCTAACAAGACTTTCCTATGGGCAGCTGGGAAGGATTGGGGTGAGGATATTACTATACACATAAACTGTAAGAAATGGCTGATATTGCATTAAAACACAAGACCAGAGGGTAAATATATGTTGAACTTTACAGAAATGAAAGGGGGTGAGGTGAATCAGAGGTTTGGATGAATGAGGTTCATAACCATCTTGAGAAGGAGGGAAGATTTCAGAACTTGTACTATCCAGAAGAAGAGTGTCAACTAGGATCTGTTAGAAAACCTTACTGAGTGAACCTTCAAAAAGTAGAAAATACATGGAATCTAAAAGTCAGTTTATTAGGCATTGTAATGTACTACCAACAAGCTCATTGCCCACAGGGATCTGCACTTAGAGACTGTCCTGGCTCTGTAGAATCTACCATGGTGGGTTGTCTCCTTGTGCACTACGATATCATCACTAGTTTCCCTGCCCTGCTCTTATTGCATTCAGTGCCCCATCAGTCTATTATCCATAGCATAATTAAAGCAAATTGTGACATGATTCACTAATGCAAAATATCAGGCCAAATCAGAACCCTCAAAGGTGGACTCCAAATGATCTGTTCACAAATTGTCTAATGATTCCTATGCCTGCTGAATGTGTGTGTGTGTGTGTGTGTGTGTGTGTGTGTGTGTGTGTGTGTGTGTAGGAGAGTATGTATGTGTGTGCAAATAGGTATGATGGGCAGAGGTTGATAATAGGTGTCTTTATCAGTTGATTTCTGCTTAGAATTTTAAGTTTTAGATTCCATTTACTTACTTATTTCTATTTGTGTGTCTATAGGTACACACACACACACACACACACACACACACACCACAATGAACTTGTGGAAGTCAAGAGCAGCTTGTGAGAGTCATTTGTGGTCATCAGGTACAGTGGCAAGTATTTTTACCCATTAAGCCATTGTCCCTGACTCTTCGACTTAATTTTGACACAGGGTTTTTCACTGAATCTAAAACTTGCCTATTGAGCAGTTTAAAACTGGGCTAGCTCCAAGGAGTCTTCTGTCTCTGCCTCCCCAGAGGTATTATAGACATATATTTATGGTTTTGGCTTTTAATATCTGTCGGGGTCCCAAATGTAGAATCTTATGCAAGCACATTATCAACTGACCTACCTCCCCAGTCCCCATCTGATAAAATGGAGAACCGTTATTAAGCCTAAAGACTTCTCCTTGACTCAAAACCTTGCAGTGGTGGTCTAAGGTCACCATAATGGGTAAATGGGCATGTATGTATATATCTTCTGGTCTGTGGATGATCTGTTGACTATTTACCATTCTCCTTTCTTGTCTTAGTAATGGTCTTGGATCTCACTGTTCCCTCTGCTTACCCTGTACCTGAGATACCAGATCCCCACTGTTCCCCTCCCCTATCATCTGCGATACAAATTTCTTGTCACCCTCAGCCCTGTTGAAGTATCACCTTCTTGCTAAATTACAGCCCAGACAGACTTGATTATTGTCTGTCTCTTCTAAGGGCTTATCACCATGTTTGCCGACAGTACCCAGGCAGCATTTGGTAGAGGAATGACTACAAAATACAAAAGCATCTTGACTTGGTGGTCTACCAGATGCCAACTTATTTGTTCAGGGTGTCCCCTCTATTGCCTCAGTAATGTCAGCAAGCAAACTTGATTCTTATTCCTATCTATACTTTACAGAAGAAAAGGTAAATTAGCTAAGTGAAAAAAAGTAAAAGGTACTAAAACTATTAGAGGCTAAAGCATATTGTTATCAGAATAGCACTTTTTCAGGATCCCCAAATTCAGGTCATTGTTTGGTCGACAATGAAATCATATACATTCTTAAACAGTCTTTACTTTTCTTAGAACTTGGTTGCAGAGGAAATTCAAGGATACTCTGGTATTTACCTAAGCAGAATGCAATTAAGGAAGCTGAGCCCTTGTTTTCAAGGACCTCAGGTCAATGCTATATAAGAGGGAGAACCAGGAATCTCTGCTTGCTGAACAGTTCACATTTTATACACAGATAATAGCTATGTCTCCTGGTTTTATAAACAGTTCCTATTGCTTTGCCCGGTTACTTTCTTTAAGAACAGTTCATATTTCGTCACTGATGACCAAACAGAAAGAGTTACTCAAACTTACTTATTCATTAGTTCCCCTCTCCACACACTGTGTGCTTTACCTAGCAGCTGCCTAAATGACAAAACAGTGCATTAGAGTAAATCTGGTAATGCCTCACCTAAAAAGATAGACTGATTCTAGACAGGCCCAAGTCTATCCTGCTCTGCCATTTACCTCTCCAAGTTATCTCATATATCCCATAGCTTTTAATACCATCTGGAGGCCATTCAGTACTGTGGGAATCAGTGGGAGTCTGGGAAGGAAAACAGCCTATGCTGGGAATGCAAGGGAGGATTTAGTCACTTGCAAACAAGTGAGCAGAGCTATAAGAGCCAACCAGGGAAAGTGATTATCTAGCTAGTAAGTGCTAGAGAAGGTGGGAAGTGGTTTCTGACAGTTAAAGAATCATACTAGCTGGGCCCATGTAAGAGAACTTGCCTAGTCAGAATTCAAAATCACGGGGAAGCTGTCTTGGTGCTGGACCAAGACAGTGGGGCAAACAAGGCTCTCCAGCTTTATCCTTTCTAAAATTATTTTTAGATATTGATTTTTATTTCCGGTCTCTCTTTTTCATTTCAAAAATCATTTCTTTGATTTACTCACTGCCTATTCATGCATGTCTAACAATGTTCTCTCTAATTTAATTTGACCTAGAAGAATTCACACCAGCAGTGTGTACACCCCTTCTTCACCAATAGCTCAACTTTCTCTTAGATACTTAGCTTTCCTCATTTCCTGTTCTTCCAAACTTTTAGCAACATCTTGTGGTTTTAACTCTCCAAACAATAAAATACCTCTCCATTTAGACTGCTCCATTTCCAAAGTCACTACGTTTCTCCTGAGAAGATAATAATTACCTCCTAGCTGCAACCATGGAATCTACTTACATGCATGCAGGGAAAAGTTCTGTTAGGTCTTGAAGTCAAGGTAATCAACAGGGGCTTTATTCTAAGCCTGCAGACACCATTGGAATTTAATGAGGCCAGTCTATCTTCCCTGAGGAGAGTAATATATAAGAAAGCAAACACTGGAAGGAGAGACCAGCTAGGAAGTAATTCTACTTCTCAGCTTCCTTCTCTCAACTCTTTCTTACTAATTTCTCCCTCTCAGCAATTTATTTGTAATCCCTGTTCCTCTAACAGGCCAAGACCATACCCTTTCTATGGCTTTCCTATCACCTGGAAGGCCTGCTCGTTCTGGTTTTAGCAAACCTGAATCTGTATCCCCAAGATCTTGCACTCTGGATCTTTTCTGATCATAATATTCATGACATCTGTACACATCTCTCTCCTTTTAGCCACAAAGTAGGAGTGTATGTCTCTGTTCCTTAAGTACAGTATATGACTTGATTTTGCCAATAAAGTTGTGGTGCTTTGGCCCTTTTCTTTCTACTCCATAATTGTCCATGTGGAGATAATGGATACTCCAAAAGGCCATCATCCAGAGCCCTTGAGTGTGGACAGCAGTCATCTAAAGCACAATTTACCAGTTTATCTGGAGCTAGCCATCTGTTGGGGGCATATCCACACAACCTCAGCACTTGAGAGTTGAAGGTACGAAGACTTGAAGGTGGAAGGATAAATTAATCCTCACTGCACAGGGAGTTTGAGACCAGCTTTGGTTGCGTAAGATTCTACAAACAAACAAACAAACAACAATAATGAAACAAACAAAAAGCAAATGAAATGGTTTGGTGTTTGAAGTGACTGAGACTTTGAGATCCTTACCACAGCCTACTGAGTCCCTCCCTATTCTTAGTCCTTCAAACTGCATTATGTCTGTGGGAAACATTAATACCAAGTGAACTGCTCTACTTGTTAACTTCATATACATTTACTGACTTAATCTGACTACACCAGTCATCACTGTGTCCCCCAACTTCTATGCATTCAGTAAGCAAATTTTTGTTGACTGAACTTTCAATTGCTTGCAAAAATAATTTTTACTTCAACTATTTCACCAACAAAACGGGATCCAATAAATCCTGTGCTCAGTATTGCTCAAAGTACCAAAGCCTAAATCTTCATTTTGCTAGTATAGAGTTGGAATGGCAGGTTGAGTTACAACCTTGCAGCCTGCTAGAAGGAAACCAAATTGCTTCCAAAGCCACCAGGATTCTTTGGTTAGCAAAGGGCCTGCTTCAGAGCATAGGGAACAAGAAATGAGACCTCAAAATCCTTAGAGTGGCATTACCTCAGTCAGAAGCAGGTGGGACAAACTTCATTTGAATGTCACTTTTTACTAATAATTCTACTTGTTTTAAAGTTTTCTGTATAGACTCATCTAATTTCTCAGAAATGACCAAATCTCAAATTTCACAGTTAGTATAAGATTGTAACACTGGACAGGACTTTAACTAGTCACTTTAATGTAGAGCAACCACTTTTCATTTGTTTTGACTGAAGTTCATTAGAAACTGCTAAGGTTCTCAAAGTTGCTTTCTAGAGACTTAGAACAGAGAATCTTACACTGGACATTGTCCTTGTTTGCTTGTTGGCTTTCATTTTGGTGGATGGTGAGGATATAACCCAGGCCTTTTGCATGGATACACAGCAATAAAGGCAAAAGATCTATTAAAATCTGTCAGAACTATACCCTTAGACCCAACCCCAGCACTTTAACCCTGCTCTAGACTTTATTCTGAGGAATGCGTTGTTGCTACATTGCCCAATCTGGTCCCAAATTCCTGGACTGATCTGATTCCTCTGACTTAGTCTCCAATGTAGCTGATCTTGCAGATACATGTCATCTAAATATTTTTAATAATACACTGCCTCTATTCTCTTATTTAACTGTAATGAGGTTAAAAATATCCCACTTACCAAATTAGTTTGCTTTGTGTTGCTGTGATAAAGCATTGACCAAAGTCAACCCAGAGAGGAAAGGCTTTTTTGGCTTATATTTCCCTGGCATAGTTCATTAATTTGGGAAATTAAGGCAGGGACTCAAGCAGAAAACTGGAAGCAGGAGCTGGAGCAGAGTCCATGGAGGAGTGGTCTTTACTGGCTTGCTCTTCACTGTTTGCTCATTCCCATCCACAGTGGGCTAGGTCCTTCTACATATGATTAATCAAAAAAAACCTGCTTGGAATTACCTATAAGCTGACCATATGAAAGTATTTTCTCACTGAAGGCGCCCTCTTCCCAAATGTCCCTAATTTGCATCAAGTTGGTAAAAAAAATTAACCATCACCCCAAACTAACCTAGTGATATTTTTAGGGTTTTGTTCCTCATTTAAATTTTTTTCTTGCAATTTGAATATGTCTAGATTCTGAACAAATAAGCACCTAAGAACTATGAAGTTATTCTTAGGGCATTTTAGTTCCTTTAGACTATCTGTATAAGACACGTATGCACTGCTTAATTACAATTCTATCTACACCCTGCATCAACTGTACTGACTACAGTATATTCTCAACAAGGGCATTGAATCAAAGTGGTAAATAGTGACATGTGACAAGAAACTATCAACTATTAACATTGAGCGCAGTTTCTGTATTGTTTCAAGTTTGGGTACTTTTTAACATGTAATGAAAATTTGTATTTATTCTTTAGTGTGTTTTTCCCATTTGCCCACCATGAGCTAAAAACAGGACAGTTTGAAATGCTACAGTCTCTCAAACAAAAAGCAATACTCACACAGGGAGTTTGTTCACATGTGCTTTAAAAAGCAGGAAATACCACACTGGCTTTAATATTTATATTTTACCAAATTTTTTCTGAACTCAGTAAGGACTAATAACAGTTTTTATGATATTATTTACCATATCTTTAAAGTTTTTTTTTTTTCCACACTAAGCAGAGAGCATACAGAAAAGTGGATGTGAGTCTATACAATGGGTTACTTTCGGCATGACAGACTTTATTTTGGCACTTTTAACAAATGTGCTTTACAGCAGTGACAAAATATTTGCCAGGAATTTTTTTTCCCTGGCATAGATATTCCAAGCAAGTTATTCTACAAATTAACTTCCACTGTTTCACACAGTTAGAGGTATACCCACTACATTCTCAGCCTCTGTAATTGAGGGGCATTGTGCAGCTTTGGAAGGGCCCATCACTTCCTTTTAACATGGTGAATTACAGCTGTAATTGGACAGAAATGTATGAATTAAGGCCATTAAAGATTCAGACACAGCACTGTTTCAAGTGTTACTTTAGTTTTGTTTGAGTGTGTTCTGTGACAAGCTCAGGGAAGGTGCTCAAACGAAGTAGCCAAACTTTATCAAAAGTTAATTTTATGCTGGAAAAGTTGCGGATCTTGCTGTCTTCTTTCTACTTCCATGGCTCACAGTTTAAAACTAAAAACTAATGGTAAAATAGAAAGCAGAACAGAAAAAGGAAATGCTCTGTTCAGTGAGTACCCAACCGGGGCACCTCTATGCCTCCAACTCCTCCTCTGGCATTACTTTTTCTAGAAATATCCATCTTAAGCAGTCAGGCTGTCATTCAACAGGCAGAGCCCCCTACCTTCCCTCCTACCCCATGGAGTAGCTGTGGTTGTCGCTTACAGGGTTCTTCTGTAGGGGAGCTTTGACAGGTAAGCAATTCTATAGGTCTCTTCCCCAGTCACCTACTTCTAGAAAGGTCGCTTCTTTGGAATTTATACTTTTAAGAGTAAATTGCAAAAGAAGGCATCTCTCTCAATATTGTCAGTAGCTACACTACAAAGGCTGCAACCTTGAAATCCCCTGACAGTCATCCTGTTCCTGCACGCAAATACATGCAGAATAATACATACATTTCCTCTGAACAACTCAGAGGTAAATCTAGTAATTAACAGCCTCACTGAGGGGTTCTTTGGTCTTGATTTACAGACACCATGAGATACTCAGAAACCAAACCCATATAGTCACTGAGAGCGGACTGAGAGCAGACGGTCTGTCACAGCAAGGGGAGATGTACATTTGATAAGAAATGTACAAAATTTATAACAGTGACATTTTCAATATTAGGCCATGTGATTTATTCAGAAGGTTTTTTTTGTTGTTTCCAAATTACAATTTATGTCTATTCATAAGACTACAAAAGTTACCATTAGAATTGTCTGTGCTTATAAAATACCAACTTTTTAAAAACTGTTATATTATACTCATTAACACCAGTCTGCAACAAGTTACATAGAATCATAGGCACTTCAAAGGCTTAAAAAGATGTTTGCAATTTAAATGCATTTTAAGAACAAAAACTGATTTTTTTTCTTTAAACTCTTTCTCGTACCTTCAAATTATAAGAAATTAACAAGTACAGTGGCCAAAGGAATCTGCAGCAACTTCTCAAAATACTGTTAGCATCTTTGGGTTTGCTGAGGCTTGTCCGTTATGTCAAATCCTCCCAAAAGAAGATAGCTAGGACTAAACAGCTTCGTAGTAATAATCCAATTTTACACATTAATTTGCCTTTGCAAATCTGCTTGAAGCTACATGTAATGAAACTTAAAGCAAGCATAAATGGATAGTCTGATATTTAAAAACATTACATAAAGTGGAGGTTAAGGTTAACATATTTGAGAAAAATCACATATACACTAAATTACCATTATTGTAATCATTCAAAGACAAATTGCACCATGACAGCTACAAAAGGCATAAGGTTTTGTTTTTAAGAAAGGTGACAAGAAGGGAGGGTAGAGAAGAGGGACAAGAGATAAATAAATGAAGACCAACTCAGTAAGGTTAACTGGAGACTTGCTGACAAGGGGGAGTAGCAGTCATCTTTGAACCAGAGGACAAACACAATCTTTTGTATTTGCACATAGATGTTCAAATCAATTCCATGAATGTCAGGGGTTTTCATAACATAATATTTTGCCACTGCTATTCACAGAACACTGCAGATGTTAGATTTTTTACTTTTATGTCATTCTAAAGAAATACATGAAAAATTTTAAATACAATGGAATTCTCATCATTAAAGGGCCAGTATGGCTCTGTAATGAACAAAACAGATAACAAAGATCTTCATTATTCTATGCCAAAGCTTTATTTTGAAAAGTTCTGTGATCTCTTAAATAGAGACACTAAATGGGAGCTTTATGCATAAAACTCCTTAGTGGGTGCCTTCTGGTAAGCTGCGCTGGATGGTTTGCGTTCTCCAAGGTCGTAGCTTCCTTCATCTTTCTTCCGCATGCGATACACCAGCAGCAGGATGAGGAAAATGGCAAAGAGAAAGCCGATCACACCACCAGCAATGACGGCTGAGAGAAGAGAAGAAAAAGAGAAGGTCAAGGCTTTCAGGAATTAGTTTGGCCAGGTCCAACCTATTGATATTTTTATAAATGATTTGAGAACTCAAGTTTTTATTTTAATTATTATATATTTCTTTACTTATATTTCAAAATTTATCCCCTCTCCTCATTTTCCCTTCGACTGCACCCATCCATTCGCCTTCCCCCCTGCTCACTAACCCAATCACTCCACTTCCCTGTCCTGGCATTCCCCTACACTGGAAATATACTGGATAGCCTTAACAAAACCAAGGGTTTCTCCTCTCATTGATGTCTCACAAGGCCATCCTCTGCTACATATGTGGCTGGAGCCTTGAGTCCCTCCATGTGTACTCTTTGGTTGGTGGTTTAGTCCCTGGGAGCTCTGGGGGTACTGGTTGGTTCATATTGTTGTTCCTCCTATGGGGCTATAAACCCCTTCAGCTCTTTGGGTCCTTTCTCTAGCTCCTCCACTGGGGACCCTGTGCTCAATCCAATGGATGGCTGTGAACATCCACTTCTGTATTTGCCCACCACTGGCAGAACCTCTCATGAGACAGCTATAACAGGCTTCTGTCAGCACACACTTCTTGGCAGCCACATAGTGTCTGGGTTTGGTAACTGTATATGGGATGGATCCCCAGGTGGGACAGTCACTGGACAGCCTTTCCTTCAGTTTCTGCTCCAAACCTGGTCTCTGGATCTCCTCTCAGGGGTATTTTGATCCCCCTTCTTTTTTGTTAATTCTTTATTAGATATTTTATTCATTTACATTTCAAATGCTATCCCAAGAGTCCCCTATACACTCCCCGCCCCCGCCCTGGTCCCCAACCCACCCACTCCCACTTCTTGGTCCTGGCATGCCCCTGTACTGGGGCATATAAAGTTTGCAAGACCAAGGGGCCTCTCTTCCCAGTGATGGCTGACTAGGCCATCTTCTGCTACATATGCAGGTAGAGACACGAGCTCTGGGGGTATTGGTTAGTTCATATTGTTGTTCCACCTATAGGGTTGCAGAACCCTTCAGCTCTTTGGGTACTTTCTCTAGCTCCTCCATTGAGGGCCCTGTGTTCCATCCTATAGATGACGGTGAGCATCCACTTCTGTATATGCCAGGCACTGGCATAGCCTTACAAGAGACAGCTATATCAGGGTCCTTTCAGCAAAAATCTTGCTGGCATATGCAATAGTGTCTGCATTTGGTGGCTGATTATGGGATGGACCCCCCAGGTGGGGCAATCTCTGGATGGTCCATCCTTTTGTCTTAGCTCCAAACTTTGTCTCTGTAACTCCTTCCATGGGTATTTTGTTCCGTATTCTAGGGAAAAATGAATTATCTATGCGTTGGTCTTCCTTCCTCTTGATTTTCTTGTGTTTTGCAAATTGTTTGATCCCCCTTCTAAAACGGACCAAAGTGTCTACACTTTGATCGTCCTACTTGAGCTTTATGTGCTCTGTGAATTGTATCTTGGGTATTTCAAACTTCTGGGCTAATATACGCTTATCAGTGAGTGCATACCATATATGTTCTTTTGTGATTGGGAAGAACTCAAGTTTTAAACAGAATTATCAGGAGTCATTTTTCAGAAAGGTTCATTGATTGTATCAACACAAAGCCTCCATAAGAAAAATCCAGCTGTAATTTCACCTAACTCTACACTTTCAGATACTTGTGTTTGGTGCTTGCATTTTATAGTGTAAGCTTCTAATCACAATAAAAGCACAAAATATGACATAATAGATTTTTAAAAAAAGAAGAGTAAATATAGAAAGCATGCAGAAGTCTACTTATTCTTAAATTTGAGGAGACCATTGTATAAATTAAATGTTTTTAAATCTTGCACATCTTCCTCTTTAAAACAAATATCAGGACAGGCTTCAGTGGCTATTTCTTTTCAGAAATATCTGGAACCAAGAGTGTTTCCATGTCTGTTTTTTTTTTTTAATATTTACATACATGGATTAAGTTATCAGGGATCAGATACAAGCCTAAACAGGAAATATATTTATATTTCCATATATATTTTATATACATAGTTCATAGGAAAACTTACACAAGTTAACAAATAATTCTATTCATGGGACAAAGTTTCTGTAGTGTGCTCCTGTTTTGGGTGCACATCCTGAGGGCATTTGTGGCATCATGTCAGGGCTTAAAAAGTTTTGGAGGTTTAGAATATTGCAGATGCTCAGTTTCAGTGAGGCTCAACCTGTACTTTCATTAGGTGAATTTCAATTAGAGGCAAAATTCTTATCATGTCAGCAGCAGCAGCAGCAGCAGCAGCAGCAGCAGCAGCAGCAGCAGCAGCAGCAGCAACATCTGTACCTTTTCCTTCTCCGAAGTTGGTTTTGAACTCGGAAGATCACCTGAATATGACTGTCTGACCGACATCTCTCACCCTGCCTCCACACTCAACAGTTCTTTGCCTAGTCAATGTACTACTTCAAGCTCCTGTCAGTTTGGTGTCCTTGCCATGATGGACTGTAACCTGAAATTGTCTCCTATGTTAGCCTCTTATCAATGGCTGGCTAAGGGATAGACTGAAGGAGTTAACAGAAAATAGACAAAGTAGTCCTAACTTCTCACCTATCATTCTGAAATAAAAAGCCTGGAGATTGCTTCCTGAAGGCCTGTAATGTGCAGCAAGCTTTCTGAATGTCACCTATCCCAGGAAGGCCTCTTGAAGTTCCTTCCCACTTGACACTCCTAGCAACTCACCTGCTAGAACTTCTGTCCGTTTAAACAGATTGTCTGAATGTTTCTCCGTGTACACATCTGTGCTTTTTATAGCAGGGCCCAGCTTCTCTTCTGCCTCAGAGATGTCAACTTCCTCCTTGTCAGTTTTTTCAGGTGACTGGTGTGGGGAAGAAAGAAAACACAATTATCTCTCTTTTGATACGTGCTGGGAAGAAGAAACGATACTAAGTATATTCCCAATTTTCTTTCCATAAACGTAAGTTTAGTAAATATCATTAATAATAATGTGTATGATGTTTATTATGCCAGTTGGTGAGTCCCAGTTTGGACCCATATAGCTTGTGGTTCTAGTATCATTGAAGCAAAGATGATAAGAATGATATAAATAGTTGTTTTAGTTGACAATTCTAAGAATCTTTCTGGTTGGGAAGATAGCCCTGGCAATAAAGTACTTGCTTGTTTGCAAGCATGAGAGCCTGAGTTTGTCCCCTTAAAGTCACATGAAAGCACTGTGTTGGGGGCATGGTAGAATCTTAAGGCTCTGGCCAGCTTGCTAAGTGACTTCTAGGTCCACGAGGCAGTCAATCTCTACCGATACACACACACACACACCCTTTGAGTATTCTGTTCAGTTGGTCTGCTGATTTTTATTGTTATTTAAAGTCCCTCAGATGATGGTGTGGTTTGAGAAGGCCTGATTTAGAAAAGTTAAGATTCTAATGAGCTGCGGTTTTCTAACAGGTGAGTTTCTTTCTCATTGGCTAACACTACTGATGGGAAAACATTGTCAACTCTTAAGCTGTGTCTTTATTAGGGTTTCTATCGCTGTGGCCAAACATCATGACCAGAAAGCAAGTTGGGGAGAAAGGTTTTGTTTTTTGTTTTTTTGTTTTTTTTTTTTTTGCTCAAACTTTCATATTGCTATTCATTATTGAAGGAAGGCAGGACAGGAACTCAAACTTGGCAGGATCCTAGCAGGATCCTAGCAGCAGGAGCTGATGGAGAAGTTACGGAGTGGTGCTGCTTACTGACTTGTTTCCTCTGGCTTGCTCAGCTTGCTTTTTTATAGAACCCAGGACCACCAGCCCAGGGATAGGAACACCCTCCCCCATTGATCACTAATTGAGAAAATGCCTTTTATCTGGATCTCTCAGAGGCAATTCCTTAACTGAGGCTCCTTCCTCTCTGATACCTCTACTGTCAGGTTTACACAATACCAACTACAAAATCAGTAGACACTGAGTCTCCTCCCTAGCCAAACCTATTCCAGTTTTTCCTATGAATTCCCAGCCATCTTAAGCAGAGTCATGTGAATCATTCAGCTGTTTTGTGAAGGCTGGAATACATCCTATTAAAGAAGGCAAAAGATCTAAGAAAATAGTTCATTTTCTTGGACTGTTTCAAAGTCATCTTTATGTCTAGAAGAGACCACAGTCTAGACCAGGTGGATTCACTTGAACTCTAGTGATCAATGTGAACCAATTGGTACTACTTTTAGTGATCAGAACACACAAGGTTTCCACCAAATACAGTAATAACATGTGATAGAGTTTTTCCCAAGCTACAAGAAACCATATACTTCATAAATCTTAAGCTGCCATATTTTCTATAAATAATTATAATTTTTATCACTGTATAAATATAAAGTCAAGTTTATATTTCACTGTTTTCTGTCTGAGTATAGAAAACATGGTTGGTCCTTTAAGTCTTGCTGTGTCCAAGTAAAGCAGATGAGAGAAGGCTGTTGGCAGTATTTTGTAGGTTCTCTCCATTTTCTTCTTATAGGATTCCCATCAGTAACTGGTTATCTGGCAGGAAGGGCAGCAGAATGGCTTATTGAGTCCTCATCAAGGAAGCACATGCTTTCTTGCTCATTAGCATTGCTTTGGTTACTATGCTTTTAGAAATTGGCAAAGGGAAGAGAAAAAAAAAATCAAGGAATGGAATGATGCCCATTTGCATCCAGGGAAAGATGTGAGTGAAAACTAGCAAATGAGAAAGATACTGCCGGGCGTGGTGGCACACTCCTTTAATCCCAGCACTCAGGAGGCAGAGGCAGGCGGATTTCTGAGTTCGAGGCCAGCCTGGTCTACAGAGTGAGTTCCAGGACAGCCAGGGCTATACAGAGAAACCCTGTCTCGAAAAAAAAAAAAAAAAAAAAAAAAAAAAAAGAAAGATACTGAAGCTTTGACCCCAAGTTTATGTAATGCTTATTATCTTTATTATTAGATAAGCTACAAGGTTTTACTTGTTAATATTTTAAGTCCCTAAAGTCATTTAAGAGTTGACTTGCTCAGTTCCCTTTGACTCAACTTCTGAATAAGGACACAAAAGAATTAATTCAAGTGATGATCTAGAAGGCTCTCCACAGAAATGGCACTTAGACGAGTGTTCAGTCAGTACATAAGCCTCAAGGTGCTCTGTGTAATTATGAAAAGGGAGCACACATAATTGAATGAAGCCAACTGAAAGTTTATTGAATCCATGTCTGGATTCTAGAGGCTGTGAAAAGAAACTAGGCTTCACAAAATGAAGAAAGGTCTCTTTCTATTCTTCAGTCACATAGCTGTACAACACAGTGGATAGAATATCTATACCCATGACAGTAATGCCACTGTGAGACCTATTAAAACACAAAATTTTCTCTAATGGCAAGGTTTAATCTAGCCGTACCACGTAATTATAAACAGAAAATTACATTGCTGCTAGTGTTATTCATTATCAATATCTTCATCATGGACACCTAGACCAATGTTTGATGTACACTGAATAGAACTCCCATGAGTGGATGAATTCTTGTAATCTCATTAAATAGAACTAAAAATAAAATATTTGCATGAAAATGTTCAGAGATCGTTAATTTCTTAACTCATCCACGAAATGTCTTTTAGCAAAGGCCAATTCATTATGTTTTAGGACCAATTTCTATAAACTTAAATCAATTTTCAATCCATACTTGTCATTAGACCATAAATTTATACCAAACAGCGGTTTGTTTAGGATATAACTATTGAAGATTAGAAGCCAAAACTTCAGCAAGAGAGTTTCTGACTCTGCGATATTGAGTCTTAATGGTCACTGAGTTGAAAACATTGTTATAAAAGATCACGTAAAATTGTGGGAGAGACCAAGCCCATCTTTCCACAGGCTTTCCACAAGCTTCATTTAATTCTGGCATACCTGCCTGCTCTGACATATTCAGCAATTCTGATTCTATCACCAAAAGCACCTGCTGCTTTTTGTTTCTCCTTTCCTCATCTGTTTTATTTTATTTTATTTTTTATATGCTAAATTGGAAGATATTCTTTTTTTATATATATCTTTTCCTCAATTACATTTCCAATGCTATCCCAAAAGTCCCCCATACCCTCCCCCCCACTTCCCTACACACCCATTCCCAATTTTTTTGGCCCTGGCATTCCCCTGAACTGGGGCATATAAAGTTTGTGTGTCCAATGGGCCTCTCTTTCCAGTGATGGCCGACTAGGCCATCTTTTGATACATATGCAGCTAGAGTCAAGAGCTCCGGGGTACTGGTTAGTTCATAACAGTTCACATTGTTATAAAAGATCACGTAAAATTGTGGGAGAGACCAAGCCCATCTTTCCACAGGCTTTCCACAAGCTTCATTTAATTCTGGCATACCTGCCTGCTCTGACATATTCAGCGATTCTGATTCTATCACCAAAAGCACCTGCTGCTTTTTGTTTCTCCTTTCCTCATCTGTTTTATTTTATTTTATTTTATTTTATTTTTTATATGCTAAATTGGAAGATTTTTTTTTATATATATCTTTTCCCAATTTATATTATTATATTTTTAATATAATAATTAAATATATTTATAATATAATATTTAAATAATAATATAATATTATTTATATTATATTATATGATATATTCCCAATATATATCAATTCCCACCTATAGGGTTGCGGATCCCTTCAGCTCCTTGGGTACTTTCTCCAGCTCCTGGAACAGCTCCCAGGAAATGCTAGGTATGTCTGCCCCAGTTCTCTCAGAGTATCTCCTTGCCTTTCTGGTTCCTGGCTGTGGAATGGCACTGCTGGCAATAGTGCCAATGCTTTATAAGCCTAGAGAGAGTATCCACACATCGCTGAGCTCTTGGCTACTGCATGTCTGCAGGGAGCTTTGTCAACAGGGAGTTGTGTGCTATGACTTGATGGACTCATGAGTCAGGAAAATCAAGAAAGCGGAGGACCAGATACTCGACTAAGAAAAGCCTGCCAATGTTCCTGCTAACACAGGGGTGCTTTTTATCCCACAAAGCCTGCCACAAAACCTGCATGCTGCAAGAGCTTGGCAGCATCTTATTTGTAAATCAACAGATGGGTGAACTGAAAAAACAGGTGCTTGTGTTGTTAAGTTTTCATAAGCAGCATGCCATCCCTAATGTGTGTAAAGTCTACCACTAAATTATTACACATGCTCACTTGGTGAACTGGCTTGATCTCATCTGCTTCACCAAATTCAACTAATGCTTACACCGTGAATCAAGGAACAAGAGCTCAGGTGCCTGCTATGCAATATTCACATCCAATCTTTCTAACGATCCAAGAAATTTGACTAGATCCAGGATTCAATGCTTAGGCCTTCACTGGATTCTAATATCTAATTTCCATATTAAACAGTGTATCTATCAGTGGAAGGCTAGCTAATTGTAATATAATGTTAACAAAATCAAAGCATAAACTCAGTGTTTTCATTACTTAGGTGTTTTCCCTATTCTAAGTCCAAGGTCTCATTCTTATTAAGCTCTCACAACAAATAAATGCAGCTACACCAGGTACACATGTATCTGAGAGTAGAGCAAGCGTATGCAACACTGATGGAGGGTATAGACACTCATTGAGATCTTAAGACAAGACCCATATCATCGCTCCTTAACCTGGTCCAATGAATGTAAAGTTTACAATGTTTTTTTTTTAACATGAGGAAAAGAAAATCGGACTCTCAGCTAAGTAGCTTAATAGTTTGTCTTGTAACTGGGCTACAGAAGTTCTGCAAGGAAAAGTGCCATTTTAAAAACAGTATATCCCTAAAGAAGATAGTCCTAGCTGATAAAAACAGTAAGCAAGTCAACTGTAAAATGTAGGAAGAAAGAGCAAAGAGCCATTTATAGCAATACAGTGGAAGGGTTATTAGCCCTCATATAATTTTATGTGGGGCTTCTCTCACAGAAAACAGTTCTGTGCAGTCAAAAGACAGCAGTATTCACAATGCCAGACAATGCACCTCAGTCTGAGCAGGTGTAATGCTTTGTGTCTTCAACGTCATGGTTTCCACTTTGGGGGAAGCAGCACTCGTGAGTGGGATTCTTGGAATCAGTTGGGATGTTGTCAGAACTGGACTCTCTATGTCTTCATCAGCTCCTAGGAAAAAAAGTGAAGATAAGTTTATCATGTGACTCATGACACAGTTCTGTACATTATCAGGCATTATTATTCAGAATCATGCTCTCAAGTTACCAGGCCTAAGTTTCTAGCACAAATAGACCTATGGGCTTCAGTAAGTTTGCAGGGCCCCTGGGTATATGGTAATTTTTTTTCAGTGAAAAATAGTGTTAATCTCCACACAGTGCTGAGTTCTTGGCTATTGCATGTCTACAGGGAGCCACCCTTGACCCTTCCTAACAGCCCTGCTTCTCTTGCATGTTCAATCTCTTCTGTTATATGATATTTTTGGCATCTCAAAACTCAGAACTAATCAAAACATGAAAAGTATAAACTCTCTTTTACCTGACTGTTTTTCTCATGGAAAATATCTTCTCTAACATTTTATAGTCAACATGGTGTGGTGTGGTCCTTCATCAGCTCCTGTCCTCCTCATGCCCTCTATCTGCCTTGCCCTGCCACCCACTACTGATATTTTTTGTTGAGATCATCAATATTTTCCATGTTGTCATATATAATGGCTTTATATTAAAACACACTTAAAGAGCTCGTCTTGTATTGGCTGCATAAATGTCCCCCAAAGCCCATGTGCTAGACTGGCTATCAACTCACAATGCTATTGGAAGATAGTGAAACCTTTCAAACAATGATTCTCAACCTTCTTAGTGCTGTAACTTTTAAATACAGTTCCTCATGTTGTGTTGACCTCCAACCATGAAATGATTTTGTTGTTGCTTTATAGCTGTAATTTTGCTATTGTTATGAATTGTAATATAAGTATCTGATATGCAGAATATATGATATGTAACCCCCAAACAGCTTGTAACCCACAGGTGGAGAACTGCTGCTTTAAAAGGTGAGGTTTCAAGGAAAATCAGTCTCTGGGATCAGTCCCTTCAACAGTATACTGTGACCATGACCTCTTCCTGTGTCTCTTTTCTTAACTGAGGCACTCTAAGCATGATGCTTTGCCTAGCTACAGGCGCCAAAGCAACAGGCCATTATACCATGGGGAAAGCCTTCAAACCTGGGAGCCAAATAACATTTCCTCTTCATTAAGTTGCTAATTTTAGATATTTTGTGATGGTAATGGAACCTGACTAACACATTCCTTTCACCATTGTACACTGTGAACTACCACCTCCTTGATACACTCTATTTCTTTGACAGTTTACAACTTCCCTATTTTCTCCTACTTTTGTGCTATTATAAACAGATATATTTATCCTCCTCCACTAAAATCGCAAATAACAAGTATCCTTTATGGCTCCACTTTAGTCCTCCTCTTTTAAGATTTTTAGTGTGCATTGGTGTGTGCACATGCTTGATCGCCCACCAGGGCCTATGTGTTTAATAACAATGATTTCTCCTTATGTTATGTCCCATCCCAAGTTCATATGTAGAAATGTTGTCTCCACTACAATTTTTAAAAGGGATATTAAGGAGGTGATTAGGGGCTGGACAGTGGTGGCACATGCCTTTAATCCCAGCACCTGGGAGGCAGAGGCAGGCAGATTTCTGAGTTTGAGGCCAGCCTGGTTTAGAGTGAGCTCCAGAACAGCCAGAGATATATAGAGAAACCCTGTCTTGAAAAACAACAAGCTGGGCGTGGTGGCGCACGCCTTTAATCCCAGCACTCGGGAGGCAGAGGCAGGCGGATTTCTGAGTTCGAGGCCAGCCTGGTCTACAAAGTGAGTGCCAGGACAGCCAGGGCTATACAGAGAAACCCTGTCTCGAAAAACCTAAAAAAAAAAAAAAAAAAAAAAAAAAAGAAAAACAACAACAACAACAAAAAAGAGGTAATTAGGTAGTGAGAGTTCTATCTGCCTTGTAAATGAATTAGCACCTTATAAAAGAGGCCAATGGGAACTAGTTTGCCTATTCTATTAAAAATGCAACAAGAAGGTATCACCTCGGAAGCAGAAAGAAAACACTCATATAAACCACATCCACTGATGTAATCTTTGACTTCCCAGCCTGCACAACTGTGACCAATATACTTATGCTGTTTGTTTTAAGTTACCCACTCTAAAATATTTGTTATAGTATCCTAAATGAATCAAGATGACTTAGAACAAGTTTTAAAAATAAAATATTTGTGAATATTTCCAACGTGGAAGACATTGATGATCTTAAAAAGTATCAGTAGTGGATGGCAGGGGAAGGCAGACAGAGGGCATGGGTAGGACAGGAGCTGATGAAGGACCACACCACGCCATCTTTGGGAAGGTTGACTATAAAATGTTAGAGAAAACAGAGAATTTCCATGAGAAAGGCAGTCAGGTAAAAGAGAGTTTACACTTTTCATGTTTTGATTAGTTCTGAGTTTTGAGATGGCAAAAATATCATATAGTGGAAGAGATTGAAAATACAAGAGAAGTAGTGCTATTGGAAAGGGTTCAAGGGTGGCTCCCTGCAGACATGCAATAGCCAAGAACTCAGCACTACATGGATTAACACTCTTTCTCACTAGAAAAGAAATGAATGAACAAAATGAATGAAATTTGGAAAAACAGATAAAGGGAAGTGATTCCCTATGATAGAAAGCATTAATATTTATTTGTTTGTTCATTTGCTTGTTTACTGTAGTGTTCCTAGAATGAATGATGTCTGTTCCCACATTAAAGAAGGTGCTTAATAAATATGTGCTCAACAAATAACTATCTTTTGCATGTCTTCATTTTCCAGTAAGTTTCTTATTTCTAACACTGGAGTTTCACTCTCAGGAACATTCCTGTTTTGTTGTGTCCCCTTCTTGTTTTACCATTAAAACATCTTGCCTCTTGGAATTAGTTTTTCTGTACATTTTCTTCTTTTTCTGAGTTTCTGTTCCCTCTTCCTTTTGAGGCTTTCAGGTCTCATCCAGCTCAGATCCTTTGAGTTTCATGTCTGTAATGCATGGTGGTTTCAATAATGGGAACTTGAACTTTTATGGGACAGAAGTTCTTTTGGACTCCCTTGCTCAATACCATACTTTATTTTCAATAATCAATCTGTGGAGGGTTATCTTATGATGGAGGGAAGGGTCTATTTGTTTCTTAAAGAGATTTTCAACTATTTACCCTGAGGCTATTCACTTTCACTCCCCATTTATGCCATCATCTCTGGACCCCTGCGGCCTTCTGCAGCACGGTCCTGGTGCCTCCCAGTTCTGAACTGCCAGTTCAGTCTTTTCATGGCTGCCAAGACTGGTGCTGTACAACCATTGCATCTTTGGGTTTTGTTGGGGTTACTGCATCACCATCCTGATGAGTTCATGCTCTACTCTTTTAATTTCACTTTATCTTGAATGTGGCAGGTTTTCTGCTCAATTTGTCATCTTTAACCAGAATTCTAGTATTTATTTCTGTTGGTCAGTGCCTTCTGTTGTCACCAATCACACAGCATTATAATGATTTCTTTTTTAATTTCTAGAGTTGTGTGAATAAATTCTTGCTCTCTTGGGCTTGAAAAACATCTTTTTCTGTGTGTGTTTTAAAAGTTTAGCCCTTGGTGTGAAAGGCTTCACAAATGCTTGTGAAGATTCTCAGTTTGTTGGTTCCCATTCTGAATCTATATTTATGTAATGTAGGTCTTTTCTTCTTGCTGGAATGGACTCTCTGGGCCTTTAGACATTCTGTTCTGGGACATTTGCTTTCCTACCGGATAGCATGAGAGGAAGAAGGCCAGGTGGTACATTGAATGACACACTGATTTCAGTGGACATTTGTAAGGCAAAGCCTATTAATGGTAAAATGGGGATTTCCAACATAAGAGGTAAAACCTCAAGGGCTGAAAGGCAAGGCCTTTTCTAAAGCCACACTTCTTGCTTCCTGGTCCCTTACTTTCTGACAGCCTCACATGGATCAATGAAAGTAAGCTCCTTCATCTCTCTGCACTGTGGATTGTATCAACTGAAAGTAGAAGTGATAATAGAATCAGGGATATCTGATTTATAACAGAGTTATATGGATAAGGCATTTCCCAGCACAAAGTGTTTCACAAATTTTACTTACACAGACTAGTAAGTGGAAAAAATATCCATAGCAAAGCTCAAGATAGTTTCTAAAGCCAAGAATAATTCTTTTTCTGTTTTTGTTTTGTTTTGTTTTGTTTTGTTTTGTTTTTTTTCAGCAAAAACTTACCTACAGTTAGATCTGTGGCTAGAGAAATTTGCCCACATTTAAGTCTCATCTCCATCTAGTCCATATGATGAGTACGTTTAGGGCTTCAAATGTGACACTCCAATAACTGGATGAGTCAGGGAGGCATATACCCATTTCCCTTATACTAAATGTAAACAAAATCTTGGGCGAAGTCAGCAAAATGAGTTGAGCAACCCATAACGATCCCCCACGACCCTTGAATACTAAGATCTGTGATGAAATGGGGACCACAAAGATGCATGTTTATTATTCCCCAAGGCATTTTGAAATGACAGTTACAAGGCACTTTTGAGATGCTAAACAAAAGAGGTATCATGAGTGTAAGATATTAATAGTGTTGTGGGTTTCAGAGAGCAACTCTTTCACACTTGTTCTGCATATGTGAATGCATCACACTCCCTTGAATAACTAGAACTATTTTTACAGCAGGATGTTACTAGGTCAGCTACTGCCTCTATATTTTCAGATCGGTCATTTTCAAACTGAAACACCCTTATAAGTCTAGATTTTCACCAGAAACAATTGACCTTTCTTTGTTCTAGGACATTCTGAAACCTAGGTCAACTGCACTGGCACATATTTATATTCAGGATAATAACTATTACCATAGTTAAATCTTATCTGCAATAAACACACTAAGAAAGAAAGGTCTTGCTAAGACTTTTCTATATGCTACACACCAAAGATTTCTGGTTTGTCCACTGACTACATATTCAGCTCTTCCCTTTTCTCAGTTTCTTGGGAGCCATTCCTTGCACAGGTGAAACATTTCCAGGTAAGATATATTGGGGGAAAGTGTCCAAGCACATTTACTCCTCCATGTACCTACATCCTCTGTAATATGTTGATAGCTGTTTCAATTAAGAGGTGCAACTTGGGGCTGGAAACATTGTTCAGTTGTATGCATGCATGGGGTATTATGATTTGAATATGAAATGTGCCCTCATAGACTCATGTATTCTCTCCTTGATTCATATGTAGAGGTGCTATTTTGCAAGGTATTATAAAATTTAGATGGCATTAGATGTCGACAGCAGGGCATGCATTGGGAAGTTATACCCAGTTATCACTGCCTTCTGTATTATCTCATTCCTGTCAACTATGAGGTGAATGGCCTCCTCCAATTCATATTCTAATCATTATGTCCCACATAAGCACACAGGACGAAACAAATCATCTAAAACTAAGAGCCTTCTTCTCTTGTGACACTTCTTTCAGCTTCTTGGAATAAAGCAAACATACTGTCTTTGATCACTGGTACCATCAACATACACACATGAACTCACATTCATATGTACATAAGTACACACATGCCTACACATGCACATACATATAGAAATGACATTGTACCAAACTGCAAGTTTAGGATTAGATTTTTGCTTCACTCTGTGAAAATATGGCTGGTCACCTAGAGACTGAAGGGCCCATGTGGACTAAAGCCAAGCCTGCTCACGACAGAGCTAAGCCAAAATCAGCCAAGCATCAGCTGTAAGCACATGTAGAGCCAACCTCTAACTGGGAAACATTCAGAATAATGAATTAACCAAATGCCCACTGCTTCAAAGTACTTAGTGTTGGGATGGTTTGTTAGGCAACATTGCAGAGACAACAAACAACTAATACACTGAAGAAATCAAAGACATAAATCTATCTTTATGTTACATAGCTGTGGTTCTGTTCCTCCTACTTATGAGCAATATACTTTAAAAGACTGTAAGTTTTTGTTTTTGTGTATAATCTTAACATAGAGCAGACATTTTATGAAATGGGTATTTGAAAGGTTTCTTGAGCGGTGGTTTCTATGACCATATTCTGAAATTTTTAACAATAAAACTGAAAGCTATCTCCTCAACTCCATTTATCCATGAAAACCTTTATATGATTGTGGTAGTTTGAATAGGTACAGCCTTAATAGACTTGTGTGTTTGAATGCTTGGCCATAGGAAGTGGCACTATTAGGAGGTGTGGCCTTGGTGAAGTAGGTGTGGAAGAAGTATGTCACTGTGAGGATAGGCTTTGAGGTCTCCTATGCTCAAGCTATACCTAGTGTGGCACACAGTCTCCTGCTGCCTGCGGATCAAGATGTTGAACTCTGGTTCCTCCAGCACCATGTCTGTGTGCACACTGCCATGCATGTTGCCGTGATGATAATTACTAAGTCTCTGAAACTGTAGGCCATCCTCAATTAAATGTTTTCCCTTTTGAGTTGCTGTCAGGTGTCTCTTCACAGAGACAAATACCTAACTCAGTGGTAAATATAGTTATTTATTTCCACTTATAAATAATGAAACTGAGAGTCAGCAAAGTTAGGTTCCAAAGTTCTCATAGCTTGAACTACAAAGAACTGGAATTTGTATCCCCAAACCATGCTCATGACTATGACACATGCTGTGCTTGTAACGGAAGAAGGCACAGCGAAATGTATGTGTGCCAGGGTATAGAGAATGGCATCCAGTAGGCAGCCTTACCTGAGCCTGAGGCAGAAGAATAGTCATCATCATCAATAGGATATACTCCTGAAGCTTCCTCAATGGAGCTGTTGTCAAGGTACATGTCCTTATCGGATGTCAGCTCTGTTCTCTGAGAAAGGAAAGATAAGCAATTCAGGATGGTCAGATTAAGAAAGGCTCTGCTTTGCCTACTGTTCACATTTTGCATATGCTGTATTGATGATCTGTCACTTTACATCTGTGTTCTGTATTCTCCTGTCTAACCACCCTTCACACACACACACACACACACACACACACACACACACACACACAACCCCAAGGAAGCTAATCTTATATAATAATGACCACACAGACATCCAAGTCTGGCATAGACTTAGCTCATTCCACCCCACTTCACTTACCTGAGTATCTGTTGTTCTAAGTTACTAAACTATCTCAGACATTCATTCTATCACAAATGAGATTACTTAGTGATTAATGTTAAGCTACAGAATGCCTAAATCATTTACGATTTTCTTGGAAACATAAAGCAAGATATTATGACACTAGGCTAAATAATCACTTAGGGACGTATACATGCCAGATACTTAGCAGGCTTGGCCATGCTTGGCTTTCTCACTACAGATAAGTGCTCTCCAGTTGCTAGGGAAAACCAGAGATTTCTGTACAGACCAGACCCACACTGACATCAGGCAAGGTAATCTGTGTGGAACAGGGCCTGTGGAGCTCATATGCCAATGGTGAAAGTCCATGGCAAGCCTACTTCTCAGGCTTGCTGGCTTAGCAAAGTTTAATGACAAACAGATAAACCCACAAGAGTACTTTTTCTTGTATTACTGGCACTTGGTGACAGCAAGTCATAGGCTTGATGTGCAGCGGGATTGAGTCACCAAGTATCCCATTTCCAGAGCCTCTCAGCTTTTCAAGAAGAGGCCATGATTAAAATTCAGTCTATGTTTGCCCAAGAAGTAACTTGCATGAATTGCAGACAGAACAGAAGTGGAATTTTTTTTAAAAAAGGATTTAGTAAATTGATATTTTACTACCAGTATCTCAGACTAGCAGTTTTTGGAACAGATGACATTCATTTTAGTCCTATTTTTAACGATCAAATTGGAATGTTTGTCCCTCATGGAATTATATTTTAAAAAATTCCCCTTACTATATTGGTTTCCACTAGATTTCTACTAAAAATAAAACTTGGTTTCAACAGTCAATATGCATGAACCTCCCTGGGAAAACTAGCGGGCACACTCTGAAAGCAACACTTGGTCCTCTCAAGTTTCAGGGGCTTGCTGGAGAGGCAGGAGGATATTAAATGTTAGCCTACAATCTCCATGGGCCTTGATGCCAAGGAACAAAGAAGGATGGGAATCACTTTGAGATATCACACTGAGCAATTAAGAGGCCACAGCCCTTAGGGATTTGGGTTGCAGCAGGCTGGTTTGCAGGCATGAGTAACACCCCTCTCACAGCAGCCAAGAATGTCCTGGAGCTGTCCAGACTGACAGTTAGATTCATCTGTAATCTGAGGCAGTTCTACAAAATACCAGTCTCCAAGCCTCTGATCATTCCATATTTTAATTCTCAAAGCTTGCAAACTGAGTAGGGACTTCTGCATACTCTAGCCTCATGCATTCTCTGACCCTATTACATTCTCAACTCTCTGGTGGGAGAAGGCTGTGCACATAGCCCCCAACATTCCTAGGATATACATTCATACATACATGAATTCAAACTACTGTAGGTTGAAAAACAGTGTGTGTGTAAATATATAATGGTACTAATGAATCTGAGGTAGGACAATCACACATTTAAGGGCAGCCTGGGCTACTTAATAAGACCCTGTCACAAAATAATGTGAATATAAATTTTTTTAAAAATCGGTACTGATAATAAACAACAGCTATTAACACAATCATTATAATTAGCCAGGAGACGACTTAAAGTACACAGGAAAAATCTGGGTATGCGGAACTGTTATTTTATATAAAAATGACCTGTAGTTTTATATAATAAAAAGTAAGCATTTGTTGGTGTACAAGGCATCTTAGACTCAACAGCAGGACCTCCCTGAAAGCCTCCCCACTGCACACTACTAAATCTTAGTGCCTGGAATAAAGTAGGTGCCCAGAAAACACTCCTTTTGTTGAACTACCTGCCTCGAGATGCTGTTGGTTTCTGCCTGGATTAAACCTTGTCTTTATAAATTACCTAAGGAACTATCTACCCTGTCAAATCCTGCCTGGTTTTCAAAACACACTGGCTTCTCTAGAGAAGTCCCCTGGTTATGAACTTGCTTTTTCTGCCTCTGCAGCACATGCACCACGGAAGAGAGAGTTTCCTGTTGTTTTTAATTAGCTCCTGCGTATTCTCCCAGCTTCTGGATGGAAACAAAGTTTTCATCCAGGTCTGGAATACCTGCATGACCTTATTCTTTGTCCAGTTCAAAGTGCAAATAAATATTTGTCAACTGAGATTACTAAATGACACTGGTTTAAGCAACCTTTGATTCAGGTTTCAGTAACATACATTGTAAGACCTCTAGGATCTTGATAGTTAAAAGCTCTTGAATTCAAGCCTGGGAGGTAACCTGTCCCACAATTCCCACACTTTGCACTGCATCTCATTAAGTGACCCAGGGTTCTTAAAGTAAGAAGATTTTAGAAACTAGTTTCTCCTTTCTTAATAACAAATATGTTTCAGTCTTTTCTTTGTTCTTTCTCAAAGAAATCTGAGATGGTAGTGTTAATAATGAGATAATTAATTCTTATATACCAATCAGGTTTTTAGTGTTACATGACCCAGTTATCAGGACAATCATTCTGTACCAATGCCTGGTAGGTGGGATTCTCTCAGAGTATCCCAGCAACATATTTTAGCACACTGAGTAGCATGAACAGCCACTGGTATAAGAGGTGGCTGCAGGGCTTGGATTATGATAGGACTTGAGATAGGGCCAGGTAACGTCTAGAGTCTGGTTGAAGCCACTTTGGTCTTATAGCATCAGGGTAGTTCAGGGCTGTCCAGATGTCTGATGTATTTGGAAGCAGCCAAAAGTATTTGTTCCTCCATCATTCATTGGGATGCAAGTAATTTTGACATCAAATTAAAATCATTCCTCCCTGCTCTAATTTCAGAAACACTGGCAACAAAGTGGAAATCAACCACATTCTTGTATAGAGTCCACTTTGAGAGCAAAAGGACCTTTTTCACCTGTATCAGCTACTGCTCTATGAACCCATTCCTCTGAAACACTGTCCCAAACAAGACAAACACCATTTCTGAAGTGTTCACACCCTGTGTTGGTAAAAGATTTTGCAGTTAACATGCTGAAAAGGCTAATAAATTATATACCAGCATTTCCTTAAGATGTGATGTGCATCTCTCTAAGGTCATGCTAAGGGGATCTCACAACTAGATATACATACACTCCCCTTGACAGTACATGCTCTGCACATGCTTAGTGGTTCAGTGGCACAGAGTGACAGTGTGGAAGTGACTGGGAGGAGAAGCACAGAGGCCAGCAGTGGAAATGTGGGATTTCATACAGAGGCTGTTTAATTTGGGTCTCATCATGGCTATGAAGAGCTGATGCCCTGGGCTAATAGGGCTCAGAGAACAAAGCTGGCCTTTCACAACAAATTCAGGATCAGAAGGGAACCTGTGGAAAGCATGGAAGTAGAGGAAACTAGCTAGAGATTGAGCCAGGAGGAACTGTCTCAACATTTTCTTCTCTACTTAACATCCTACCAATCCAATTCCCTCTATGGAACTTGGTGTTGCCTAGAGCCACAGGTGCTTGTTGTCTTTAATTAATTATGAGAAATATCTCATCTTTAAAATGCAACAGAAAGAAAGAACTCTTTGGACAAAGACACTCCTGTCTTTTACTGTGATGGATCTGACAGAGGAACAACCCCTTGGGTATTTACAAGCACTCATTGTAAGGGGTTGTTTAAAGAGACTGGTCTACTATCTAACAATTTTCCAAGCTTTTTACCATTTCCCCATATATATTCCATTTAACCTAATCATAGAAAAATGTGGAGTTCCAAAAATGGGAAAAATTCTTAAAACTTATTCTTAAGAAACTCATAATTCACAACTCTATGATCCAGTACTTGTAGGTCCTTAGTTATACAGAACGCTCAGTGGTGTATGGTGGTGGTGGTAGTGGTGTGTGTGTGTGTGTATGTATATGTGTGTGCATGTGCATGTGTGTATGTGTATTTGTTTGCATTTGTGCATACACATGTGTGTGATTGCACAATAGTGTATAGGGAAGGTGAAGACTCAAAAAAGAGTGAACATGAGCAGACACAAAACAATTCTAGACCTAAAAAGAAAAGTAGACACAATAAAGAAAACCCAAAGTGAGGCAAAGCTGAAGATAGAAAACCTAGGAAAGAAATATCAAACATAGATGCAAGCATCAGCAACAGAATACAAGAGATGGAAGAGAGAAACTCAGGTGCAGAAGATTCCATAGAGAACATCAGCACAACAATCAAAGAAAATGCAAAATGCAAAAAGATCCTAACTCAAAACATCCAGGAATTCCAGGACAGAAGGAGAAAACCAAACCTACGGATAATAGGAGTAGATGAGAATGAAGATTTTCAACTTAAAAAGCCAGCAAATATCTTCAACAAAATTATAGAAGAAAACTTCCCTAACCTAAAGAAAGAGATGACCATGAACATACAAGAAACTTACAGAACTACAAATACACTTGACCAGAAAAGAAATTCCTCCCGACACATAATAATCAGAACAACAAATGCACTAAATAAAGATAGAATAATAAAAGCATTAGGGGAAAAGGGTCAAGTAACATATAAAGACAGGCCTATCAGAATTACACCAGACTTTTCAACAGAGACTATGAAAGCCAGAAGAGCCTGGACAGATGTTATACAGACACTAAGAGAACACAAATTCCAGCCCAGGCTACTATACCCAGCCAAACTTTCAATTACCATAGATGGAGAAACCAAAGTATTCCATGACAAAACCAAGTTCACACATTATCTTTCCACAAATCCAGCCCTTCAAAGGATAACAACAGAAAAAAAGCAATACAAGGATAAAAACCACGCCCTAGAAAAGCAATAAAGTAATCCTTCAACAAACCTAAAGGAAGAACAGAATGCCAACTGTAACAACAAAAATAATAGGAAGCAACAATTACCTTTCTTTAATATCTCTTAATATCAATGGATTCAATTCCCCAATAAAAAGACATAGACTTACAGACTGGCTACACAAACAGGACCCAACATTTTACTGCTTACAGGACACCCATCTCAGGGAAAAAGACAGACACTACCTCAGAATGAAAGGCTGGAAAACAATTTTCCAAGCAAATGGTCTGAAAAAACAAGCTGGAGTAGCCATTCTAATATCTAATAAAAATGAAGTCCAACCCAAAGCTATGAAAAAGACAAATAGGGACACTTCATACTCATTAAAGATAAAATCTTCCAAGATGAACTCTCAATTCTGAATACCTATGCTCCAAATACAAGGGCAGTCACATTCACTAAAGAAACTTTAGTAAAGCTTAAAGCACACATTGCACCTCACACAATAATAGTGGGGGACTTCAACACAACAATTTCATCAATGCACAGATCCTGGAAACAGAAACTAAACAGGAACACAGTGAAACTAACAGAAGTTATGAAACAAATGGACTTAACAGATATCTACAGAACGTTTTATCCTAAAACAAAAGGATATACCTTTTTCTCAGCACTTCATGGTACCTTCTCCAAAATTGACCATATAATTTGTCACAGAACAGCCTTGAACAGATACAAAAATACTGAAATTGTCCCTATCAGATCACCATGGACTAAGGCTGATCTTCAATAACAATATAAATAGAAAGCCAACATTCATGTGGAAACTGAACAACACTCTTCTTAACGATACCTTTGTCAAGGAAGGAATAAAGAAAGAAATTAAGGACTTTTTTAGAGTTTAATGAAAATGAAGCCACAACATACCCAAAGTTATGGGACACAATGAAAGCATTTCTAAGAGGAAACCTCATAGCTCTGAGTGCCTCCAAAAAGAAAGTAGGGAGAACACACACTAGCAGCTTGACAAAACTCCTAAAATCTCTAGAACAAAAGGAAGCAAATTCACCCAAGAGGGGTAGATGGCAGGAAATAATCAAACTAGGGGTGAAATCAGTCAAGTGGAAACAAGAAGAACTATTCAAAGAGTCAACCAAACGAGGAGTTGGTTCTTTGAGAAAATCAACAAGATAGATAAACCCTTAGCCAGACTCAGTAGAGGGCACAGGGACAACATCCTAATTAACAAAATCAGAAATGAACAGGGAGACATAACAACAGCTCCTGAAGAAATTCAAAACACCATCAGATCCTTCTACAAAAGGCAATACCGAACAATACTGGAAAACCTGGATTAAATGGACAAATTTCTAGACAGATACAAGTACCAAAGTTAAATCAGGATCAGGTTAATGACCTGAACAGTCCTATATTCCCTAAAGAAATAGAAGCAGTCATTAATAGTCTCCCAACCAAAAAAAGCCCAGGATCAGATGGGTTTAGTACAGAGTTCTATCAGACCTTGAAAGAAGATCTAATTCCAGTTCTTCACAAACTATTCCACAAAATAGAAGCTGGAGGTACTCTACCTAATTCATTCTATGAAGTCACAATTACTCTGATACCTAAACCACAGTAAGAACCAACAAAGATAGAGAACTTCAGACCATTTTCCCTTATGAATATTGATGCAAAAATCATCAATAAAATTCTCGCTAACCGAATCCAAGAAAACATCAAAACAATCATCCATCCTGACTAAGTAGATTTCATTCCAGGGATGCAGGGATGGTTTAATATATGGAAATCCATCAACATAATCCACTATATAAACAAACTCAAAGAAAACAACCACATAATCATCTCATTAGATGCAGAGAAAGCATTTGACAAAATCCAACACCCATTCATGATAAAAGTCCTGGAAAGATCAGGAATTGGATGCCCATACTTAAACATGATAAAAGCAATCTACAGCAAACCAGTAGCCAACATCAAAGTAAATGGTGTGAAACTGGAAGCAATCCCTCTAAAATCAGGGACTAGACAAGGCTGCCCACTTTCCCCATACCTATTCAACACAGTATTTGAAGTCCTAGCCAGAGCAATTTGACATCAAAAGGAGATCAAGGGGATACAAATTGGAAAGGAAGAAGTCAAAATATCACTTTTTGCAGATGATATGATAGTATATATAAGTGACCCTAAAAATTCCACCAGAGAACTCCTAAACCTGATAAACAGGTTCAATGAAGTAGCTGGATATAAAATTAACTCAAACAAATCAATGGCCTTTCTTTACACAAAGGATAAACAGGCTGAGAAAGAAATTAGGGAAACAACACCCTTCACAATAGTCACAAATAATATAAAATACCATGGCATGACTCTAACTAAGCAAGTGAAATATCTGTATGATAAAAACTTCAAGTCTCTGAAGAAAGAAATTAAAGAAGATCTTAGAAGATGGAAATATCTCCCATGCAAATAGATTGGCAGTAAAAATGGCTTACTTGCCAAAAGCAATCTACGGATTCAATGCAATCCCCATCAAAATTCCAACTCAATTCTTCAACGAATTAGAAAGGGCAATCTGCAAATTCATCTGAAATAACAAAAAACCTAGGATATCAACAACTCTTCTCAATGATAAAAGAACCTGTGGGGGAATCACCATGCTCGACCTAAAGCTGTACTACAGAACAATTGTGATAAAAAAATGCATCGTACTGGTATTTCAACAGACATGTAGACCAAAGGAATATAATTAAAGACCCAGAACTAAACCTACACACTTATGGTCACTTGATCTTTGACAAGGGAGCTAAAACCATCCAGTGGAAAAAAGACAGGATTTTCAACAAATGGTGCTGCCACAACTGGCAGTTATCATGTAGAAGAATGCAAATTGATCCATTCCTATCTCCTTGTACTAAGGTCAAATCTAACTAGATCAAGGAACTCCACATAATACCAGAGGCAGTGAAACTTATAGAATAGAAAGTGGGGAAAAGCCTCGAAAATATGGGCACAGGGGAAAAATTCCTGAGTAGAATAGCAATGGTTTGTGCTGTAAGATCGAGAATGACAAATGGGACCTCATAAAATTGCAAAGCTTCTGTAAGGCAAAAGACACTGTCAAGAAGACAAAAAGGCCACTAACAGATTGGGAAAGTATCTTTATCTATCTTAAATCAGATAGGGGGACTAATATCCAATATATATATAAAGAACTCATGAAGGTGGACTCCAGAAAGTCAAATAACCCCATTAAAAAATGGGGCTCAGAGCTAAACAAAGAATTCTCACCTGAGGAATACCGAATGGCTGAGAAGCACCTGAAAAAATGTTCAGGCATCCTTAATCATCAGGGAAATGCAAATCAAAGCAACCCTGAGATTCCACCTCATACCACTCAGAATGGCTAAGATCAAACACTCAGGTGACAGCAGATGCTGGCGATGGTGTGCAGAAAGAGGAACACTCCTTCATTGCTGGTGGGATTGCAAGCTTGTACAACCACCCTGGAAATCTTTCCGGCGGTTTTTCAGAAAATTGGACATAGTACTACTGGAGGATCCCAAAATACCTCTCCTGGGCATATATCCAGAAGATGTTCCAACTGGTAAGAAAGACACATGCTCTACTATGTTCATAGCAGCGTTATTTATAATAGCCAGAAGCTGGAAAGAACCCAGATGCCCCTGAACAGAGGAATGGATACAGAAAATGTGGTACATTTACACAATGGAGTACTATTCAGCTATTTAAAAGAATTAATTTATGAAATTCCTAGGCAAATGGATTGACCTGAAGGGCATACATCCTGAGTGAGGTAACTCAATCACAAAAGAACTCACATGATATGTACTCACTGATAAGTGGATATTAGCCCAGAAACTTAGAATACCCAAGATACAAGATACAAAGCACATGAACCTCAAGAAGAATGAAAACCAAAGTGTGTATACTTTGGCCCTTCTTAGAATTGGGAACAAAACACCCATGGAAGGAGTTACAGAGACAAAGTTTGGAGCTGAGACAAAAGGATGGACCATCTAGAGAATGCCATACCCGGGATCCATCCCATAATCAGCCTCCAAACGCTGACACCATTGCATACACTAGCAAGATTTTGCTGAAAGGATCCAGATAGAGCTGTCTCTTGTGAGGTTGTGCAGTGGCCTAGGAAACACAGAAATGGATGCTCACAGTCAGCTATTGGATGGATCACAGGGCCCCCAATGGAGGAGCTAGAGAAAGTACCCCAGGAGCTAAAGGGGTCTTCAACCCCATAGGTGGAACAACAATATGAACTAACCAGTACCCCCAGAGCTCGTGTTTCTAGCTGCATATGTATCAGAAAATGGCCTAGTCTACCATCATTGGAAAGAGAGGCCCATTGGTCTTGCAAACTTTATATGCCTCAGTACAGGGGAACGCCAGGGTCAAGAAGTGGGAGTCGGTGGGTAGGGGAGTGGCGGGGAGGGTATGGGTGACTTTTGGGACAGCATTGAAAATGTAAATGAAGAAAATACCTAATTAAAAAAAAGAATGAAAAAACAAAAACAAAAGAAAACAAAACAAAACAACAACAACAAAGATTTCCCAAACCAAAATTCTCACATATGATTGGGCTTTAATACTCACACACACACACACAGACACACACACACACACACCCTTTACCTAAGCCAAAACACTTTGCCATGGTGTTATTTGGCCCCTGAACACTAACTAGAATGTATGATTCAGTGCTTTCAGAAAAGGTGTCTCACTGCATGGATGCTGGTACATACAACACTACAAAACTATTTGGTTTACCACTGTGTTGTTTATTGATTCTACATAATAGTTCCTGCCTCAATAACTTGCTTGTTAGATAAATTTAAAGTAACAAATCAGATTTGTGTGTCCAGATAATCTTTCATGCTTATTTAACAAATGAAGCTACTTTCTTCTACTACCATGCATTGGAATACACAAACAAGGTATGTGTTTCCCAGTCTCATGTCTCTTGAATATAGAATTTGGTGACAATGAGTAACCCCAATCATACATACTGTTGAGTATGTGTTCATCTGCTGACAACCACATTTCTGGTATATTATTCAACAAAACTAGGACGATAATCCCTTGGTTTTCACAGTCTACATTTTCATGGTGAAGAACACAGAAGAAAGCAAGGAAGTAAGACACCCAAATCTTTGCACCTTAATTCTTGACACAACTCTTGCTTTGTAATAGTTACAGGGAAAAGTTTACTAAAAGCAAAATATTCTACCTAGAGACTATTTTTACTTGTTGCCCTTCTGAACTCCTAAAACTTAAAACCTCTGCATTGCAAATCTCAATTAATATATCTGCTTTTAAAAGTACCTTTCTGGGGCTAAGGAAATAGCTCTTCAGAAGACCACTTGCTTAGCATGTGTAAGGTCCTGGATTCGATACCCAACATCACAAACAAACACACAAAGAAGTCCTAAAACAAGTTGCTTTATTGCTCATCCTAAACAAAATAAGAGTTTTCTTCCTTGGTAACAACCACAGCAGAAAATCTGACCAAGAGAGGAAAGAAAAACATGAACAGAACACACTTGCAAGCCACACTTCTGTTTGTAGTGGTGGCTTCAGATTCCTAAGTCAGGGAAGAAGGGAAGAACCCTTTGTGTTGAATTAAATTTGTTGGCAACAAGAACAGGGATCTCCAAAGCAATGCACAGTAAGGCGCCAAGGATGGTGAGTGGGTTATGAGGAATACGTATGACACATAAAAGGAAAATGTCCATTGCTTGCATATGTCCTCTGCTGTGTGCCTGATTCCTTTTTAGGAATAGCAGAGAAAAGCAGGATGTTTGCAGCTATGTTATTATAGGTATTATTGCCTCTCACCCTCCTGAGCTAGCATATTCCAGTGTTTATTTTTATATCCATATGACCATAGCTTAGACTACAGTAAAAATAGAAGCATTGTAAGCTAAACCTGAAAGATCCAAGTGTGGAGAAGGTCAGTATTAATAAATTCTAACTAAAGTAATGAGATGTTCTTTCTTAGAGTTTGGCAGGAGATGGGGGTGGGAAACATATTTGGTGTTTATTTCTCTTTCATCAATATTCTGTGAAAACTATCATTATAGATAAGATTCTAAGCTAAGCACAGGGAGCTGTGGGAAGCCACATGTGCCGTTGCAGGGTGGCGCTGGCTTCTGCTGGCCACCACGCATACATAGGCAGTAAAGTTTTTTTTGCCAAGATGAGGTTTTGAGAATTAACCAAAATTAACCAATCAGATGAGAGAGAAGTTAACCAATCAGATGAGAGAGAAATTAACCAATCAGATGAGAGAGAAGTTAACCAATCAGATGAGAGAGAAGTTAACCAATCAGATGAGAGAGAAATTAACCAATCAGATGTAGGCATGCAAATGAGGTGATAAGCATCAACCAAGCACAACCAATCCGGATGTGAGACACGCCTCTCCTAGGCCTATATAAGCAGCACCAGTTCTGGGCTGGGGATCTATTCGCTTCTACAATCAAGCTCTCCCAATAAACGTGTGCAGAAGGATCCTGTTGCAGCGTCGTTCTTGCTGGTCGAGTTGGACATGCACAAGAGGGAGCCAACTAGATCTGATCTGAATTTAATAGTTCACTCTAAGGAATTTTTCAATACCTGCATTTCTAGGTCCATATGTATTCTCCACTCAAATGAGGGCTGAAAGATGAGAATGACTTTGACTTGAAAGAGCAGGTAGATGCTGCAGCCAATGCTGGGCATGAACCAGAACTCTCAGGCCTGCAGCAGTGACAGATGGTGTTGTAGGAAGCTGAGCTAGACATGAGTCATAAGTAAGTACAGCAATCTATTGCTGCTGTAAAAAGAGTACTGTGCTATCTAACCAATTCTAACAGAGGCTCTGACCCTTTAGAAATTGCCTTGGCTTTTACGAAGCTTCCAAGCTGGAGGGAGTGGGGGAATGGCATGTGAAGTTAGGAGAAGTAGTGAGGGATTATGGCAGAAGTTAAAGGGGAGGAAGTGGTTAATCAAGACATACTGTATACATGGACTTCTCAATAAATAAAAATTAACAGATAAGAGAGAGGGGGGGATGTGGGATGGGTGCAATTCTGTTGTGTTAAGTTATGATTTGTGAATACCTGAAAAGCACATTCATTACCTTGTGAAATTAGAAGAACAATATATTTATGGACAGTAATATTATTTCCACCAACAAAAAACATTCATAGCTGTGCATATTGACATGCTGGCCAAAGTCTGCAAAACCCTGAAAGGGAACTTAACTCCATGGGAATCTGCCTGCCCCTTTCTGAACTGCCTCCACCAGAACTTAGATCTGTCTATAAAGATACCCTGACATTCCCTTCGTAAGATTACATAAGCCTATGCTGTGGGTTAGAGAGGATGAATCAGGTATAAAAGATGTGACAAATGATAAAATTAGGTTCTTTATTTAAAAAATTCAGAATCACACTAAAGAAAGCATTTTTAAGAAGCAGAGTATTTTATTATTTTTTTTTGCCCCAAAGGAGGATAATACATGGTAATTAAAAGTAGTGATTGGAATGCTTATCCCTAAACACCAATTTGTCACAGATAAAACATTTAGTTTATTAAAATATGGGAGATTAACAAAAAGTAAATCTTTGAGTCATATCTGTGTTATGCAAGACCAGTGGGGGCCACCTGCTGATTTCTTCAGGTTTTGTCACAGGTCATACTGAAGATTTCCTTTCCTGTTGATCCAGCATCCAAGGGTACTGACTACACACAATGATGCAAACTTCTGCGACCTCTCTACAGATCCCACTCTAGTCAGAATCTTCAGTGTGTCCAAAGTAACTAACAGATGGCCCCATTGAGTATGTATTAAAATGTTCATTGGCCAGGCATGGTGTCTGACATCTACAATGATGGCAGTGGGGAGGCCAAGGCAGGAGAGTCACAAGTTAAAGGCCACCTTTGGCTAAACAGTGAAAAACCTGTCAAAATGTTCTCTTTTCAAAATGAAAACCCCTACTCAGTTTCATCTTATTTATCCAGAAGACACAATTGGTGAAGAAATAGAATTGGGGCAGAGCAGCATGCAGCCTTACTAGCTAGGTTACTGTGGCATGTGTGAAATACCAAAGTAAGATGTGTTTGCTCCCCAACAGCCTTGGCACAACAGAGTGAGGGTGTTTAGAGAGTGAAGGCTGAGTAGCAATCCCTCACCACTGTCCCGAGCTCTGGATGGAGATACCCTGAATTATATTTTCTTGTTTCTCTTTTTCTTGCTGGTGGTTGATCCTGGAGTCTTGTGTATACTAAGCATGCATTCTGTCACTTGGCTGCACCTGAATTATTCTCTTGAAATGACCATGTAGTAACTTCTCCACATTTCTGAGACACTATTGCATATGCTAGCAAGATTTTGCTGACAGGACCCTGATATAGCTGTCTCTTGTCAGGCTATGCCCGTGCCTGGCAAATACAGAAGTGGATGCTCACAGTCATCTATTGGACGGAACACGGGGATGGAGGAGCTAGAGAAAGTACCCAAGGAGCTGAAGGGTTCTGCAACCCTATAGGAGGAACAACAATATGATCTAACCAGTACCCCTAGAGCTTGTGTCTCTAGCTGCATATGTAGCAGAAGATGGCCTAGTCGGCCATCATTGGGAGGAGAGGCCCTTGGTCTTGCGAAGATTATATGCTCCAGTACAGGGGATTGACAGGGCAAGGAATTGGGAGTGGGTGGGTTGAGGAGCAGGGCAGCGGTAGGCTATAGGGGACTTTCAGGATAGCATTTGAAATGTAAATGAAGAAAATAGCTAATAAAAGATATTAGTTCTCCCCCTTTTCACAGCTTTTAAGAAAACAAATTAAGGCTAAGAAACCATAATCAATTCTTCTAGACTGCCTAATATGAAACACTAAATTATACACACACACACATACACACACACACACACACCATATCACATAAGACAAAGCCATCTAATACACTGCCTTTCGTTTAAGGGGGACAGAGTGCTTTCTTCTCTTTGTAAGGTCAGTTGAATATACCCTATAATTGTTAAATACTGATTAAAACAGCTACTCTTTTAATAGTTGTTTATTAGTCAAGACTAGCTTAAAGGTTGAATGGAAATTCATGTTCATTCAATATCTGGCATTTCAAATTCTCACTTTGAAAGATAATATGTTATTTTCTCTATGCCTATTTTTGAAAAAGCTATCAATTCTAGGCCTGTATATCCAGTTATGTTTCAAGTGATTATACCCTGATTGAACTTCCAAATACTAGAATATGTTAAGTCTTTTTACAGGAATTATGGTAGGTATATTATTCTGTCAAGTTCACTTTTTGTACTAGGTCTCTTTGAAACTTGAGCTTTTCAAAAGCCAAGAAGTCAATATTAAAAGTTTTAATGTACAGACAGAGCAATTTGGAATTTCCATCAAAAATCAAATTTTTAAAAAATCACTAATGTCAACAGCCAATTTCCAGATTAGACACCAAGGAAAAGCATGATTTAATGCAATGTTTGTTACTGGTGCTTTTGGTTCAAAGGAAAAACTGAAACTTTATTAAAATACTATACATAAAACGAACATAGAATTGAAATCTAATTGGAGTCACAACCTACAATACTGTGCACCAGTGTGACACCCACCATGGGAATGAAATTAGATCTGACCACATCAAAATAGCTGGCAAAAAGAAAAGAAAAACTTAACTATATGCTTTGCGTTCAAATAACAGTAATTTCAATTTTAAGAAGCTAGCTATAATTGCTATGGCACATGTCCACTATCCATTCAAGCTTCACATTCCTGGCATGTAGCTGTCATCAGAGTTTTTGGAAGGGATGGGTACAACCTCTGCTTTTCCATGAGAAAGTTGAACTCCCTCTCCACATCTATCCTATCCTCTCAAATTCACCCAACTAAATTAGCAAAAGTTGAGAATTCTATAAGACTCTTTAATACTAGCTGATTAAGGGCCCAGACTGATTTCAAGCCAAGCTTCCTGGGTTGTCACCTGGGGGCATTTCACAGCTTCACTGGTCCAGGAAGCCTTTTTATCCCCAGTAAGTCATTTTAAGCAAAGTTTCTCCCCTAGAAAACACATCTCTGGCTTCATCTCTTCTATTATAAAGTGGTGATGGCACAAAAAAGCTAAAAGCATTAGAGAAACCAGAATCAGCTGGGTCAACTAATTCCAGTCCCATACTCCAACTGGAATGCTTTTTTGTGAATTAGGGTTAACCAGTGACAATTTCTGCATTGAAGGAAATTTCTACATCTGTGCTATTCAAAATGATAGCTATTAGCCATAGGCAGCTACGGAATAGTGGGAAGGGGTTGAGATCCTAAGCAATTGAGATCCTCTGTTTTTTTATTTACTCTTAATAAATTTATGTTCCAGTAACCACAGGTGTCTGGAGGCTACTGATATGGAACAGTGCATTTCTAGGAGATGTGAGATTTTGGTTAAAAGTCTGGGTCTTTAACAGCCACCTACTTTGGTAAGCTTTTCCTGCTTGGATAAGCTGCTTAAATGTATATTTGCAGGAGTCAGTGACTAACAACTTAATTGCTCTGTCTCTCCCAATTTATCTAACTAGATCGTTTAATGACTATTGTTTCAATAACTTTTATGTACAGAAGCTTGCTATTATTTCATTAAAAATACAACAGTAAAGGCCAGTGATACAGTTAAGTGCGTAAAGGTGACCCCTGCCATAAGGATTTGAGTTGGATCTCTAGGACCCATGCAATAGAAAAGAGAATAAGGTTATTTGGTTTTCTGGAGTCTACCTTCTCCAGTTCTTTGTATATATTGTATATTAGCCCTCTATCAGATGTAGGGTTGGTAAGGATCTTTTCCCACTTTGTTGGTTGCCATTTTGTCCTATTGACAGTGTCCTTTGTCTTACAGAAGCTTTGTAATTTTATGAGGTCCATTTGTCAATTCTTGATCTTAGAGCATAAGCTATTGGTGTTCTGTTTAGGAAAATTTCCCCTGTGCCCATGTGTTGGATGCTCTTCCCTACTTTTTTTCTTTTAGTTTCAGTGTATTTGGTTTTATGTGGGGGTCCTTGATCCACCTGGACTTGAGCTTTGTACAAGGAGATAAAATGGATCAATTTGCATTCTTTTGCATACTAACAGCCAGTTGAACCAGCACCATTTGTTACAAATGCTGTCTTATCCTGAGTGAGGTAACCCAGTCACAAAAGAACACACATGATATACACTCAATGATGAGTGGATATCAGCTCAGAAGCTCAGAATACCCAAGATACAATTCTCAGATCACATGAAGCTCAAGAAGAAGGAAAACCAAAGTATGGATACTTCAGTCCTTCATAGAAGGGGGAACAAAAGATCCATGGGAGGAGATACAGATACAAAATGTGTAACAGAGACTGAAGGAAAGACCATCCAGAGACTGCCCCACCTAGAGATCCATCCCATATACAGTCACCAAACCCAGACACTATTGTGGATGACAAGTGTGTGCTGATGGGATCCTGATATAGCTGTCTCCTGAGAGGCTCTGCCAGTGCCTGACAAATAGAGATGGATGCCCTCAGCCAATCATTGGACTAAACACAAAGTCCCCAATGGAGGAGCTAGAGAAAGGAATGAAAAAGCTGACAGACCTTGCAACCCCATAAGAAATACAACAATATGACCCAACCAGTACCTCCCAGAGCTCCAAGGGACTAAACTACCAACCAAAGAGAACATACTGAGGGACCCATGGCTCAAGCTGCATATGTAGCAGAAGATGGCCTGTCAGTCACCAATGGGAGGAGAGGCCCTTGGTCCTATGAAAATTCCATGCCACAGTATATGGGAATGCCAGGGCCAGGAAGTGGGAGTGGGTGGGCTGGGGAGCAGGGAGAGGAGGGAGAGGATAGGGAATTTTCGGAGGGGAAACTAGGAAAGAGGTTAATATTTGAAATGCAAATAAAGAAAATATCTAATAAAAAAGAATATAAATAAAAAATAATTAATTAATTTAAAAAAAAAAAGGAGGAGACCAAGTAGGATGTTCAGGTAACGGGAAGAGATTCCCTTCAATGGGATTAAAGTAGCTCTTATTGAAGCCGTTGACTCTTTCTTAAAAACCAAATTTATATAAAAAGCAATTTGAGTCTACCAGCTTCCTGTTTGGTGATGTGACCTGTCCTGACACCTGATACTCCTGTGAGGGTCCTCACTAGAGCTAAGCTGCTAACAGCACCATGCTTTTGAATTCCCCAAACACTGAGCTAAATAAGCCTCTCTTCTTTTATAAAGGTAGCCTGTGTTTGTTATTTCTTTATAGAAACAGAAGGAGAAACAATGAGGAGAAATGGTTAAAAGTACAGGAGGTGTCTTCAAAGGAGAGAAAATAGAATTAATCAAGATAGAAACCTTGCTTATCAGAATTGCATGTGCAACCAATTCTTTGGTACTTTTTCACTGGACAAACATGTCAAATCTACAGAACAGACACAATTTCTGTATGTATGCAGCTGTGATGGAATTCATGTATTTATTCAAAGGCTAAAAAATTAGAATTGAAGGCTTAAAAAAGAAAAGAAAAAATACAAGTTTTAACTCAGATAATATCATGGGGTGTGGGGGGGAGACCCTTCACTGTCTCAGAAATGTGGAGAAGTTACTACATGGTCATTTCAAGAGAATAATTCAGGTGCAGCCAAGTGACAGATGCATGCTTAGTATACACAAGACTCCAGGATCAACCACCAGCAAGAAAAAGAGAAACAAGAAAATATAATTCAAAACTTCTGTCTCCAACTCCACCAAACCCCAATTTAATTAGCTAAAAAATAGATGATAGTTTCAATATCAACATTATTCATGAATTACATTTCATTGATATATTTAAAATATAATTTCAATTCAAGATGCAGAGTTCAGATTTGTATACTTTTCTATTATACTTCAGTACAATGTTGACTCAAATAATTGTAATATTTTAATTCAAATTTAAAATTAATAAGTAATAAATTTATGTGTGCATGTGTCTATCTATGTATGTGAAGCTTATTTTAGGTGTACATGCACGTGTGTGTCACTTGTGTTGGAGGCTGAAAGTCAAAAAGATAAGCATCAATTTTTTGTTGTTGTTGTTGTTGGATGTGTTTTTTAATTTAATTCTATTTGTAATTCATTTTTTTACACTCCATAATCCATTTCCTGCCCCTCCCCATCCACCGTCCTATTGCTCCACATCCCACACCTCCTCCCCACCCCATCTCCATGAGGATGCTCTGGCCCCCCAACCCAACTGACCTCTAAATGCCCTGGGGCCTCCAGTCTCTTGAGGGTTAGGTGCATCATCTCTGATTTAACACAAACATGGAAGACCTCTACTGTATGTGTTTTGGGGCCTCATATCAGCTGGTGTATGCTGTCTGTTTGGTGTTTGAGAGATTTCCAGGGCCCAGATTAATTAGGACTGCTGGTCCTTCTACAGAATCACACTTCTCCTCAGCTTCTTTCAGCTTTCCCTAATTCAACAACAGGGGTCAGTTGCTTCTGTCCATTGGTTGTGTGCAAATAACTGCATCTGACTCTTTCAGCTGCTTGTTGGGTATTTCAAAGGGCAGTCATGATATATCTCTTTTTGTGAGCACCCCATAGCCTCAGTAATAGCATCAGGCCTTGGGGCCTCCCCTTGAAATGGATCCCACTTTGGGCCTGTCACTGGACCTTCTTTTCCTCAGGTTCCATTCCATTTCCATCCCTGTAATTCTTACAGACAGGAATAAATATGGGTCAGAGTTGTGACTGTGGGGTGGCAACCACATCCCTCACTTGATATCCTGTCTTCCTGCTGGACGTGTGCTCTATAAGTTCATTCTCTCTACTGTCAGGCATTTCATGTAATGTTCCTCCCTTTGAGTCCTGAGAGTCTCTCACCTCCCAGGTCTCTGATTCATTCTGGGGGATACCCCCAACCTCCTATTTTCTGAGGTTGCCTGTTTACATCCTTTCTGCTTGCCCTCAGGGTTCTAGTCCTTTTCCCTCACCAAATACCAGATCAGGTTTCCCTCTCCCCCGCAATACCCCCCCCCCATGACCCCATTTATTTTCCTTCCTAGGTCCGTCTGTCCCTCCTCACTTGTGATTGCTTTCTTTTCTCTCTCAAGTGGGACTAAGGCATCTTCACTTGGGCACTTCAGCTTGTTGAGGCTTTTGAATTCTGTGGACTGTATCTTGTGTATCCTGTATTATTTTTATGGCTAATATCCACTTATTAGTGAATACATACCATGCATGACCTTTTGGGTTTGAGTTACCTCACTCAGGATCCTTTCTTCCTTCCTTCCTTCCTTCCTTCCTTCCTTCCTTCCTTCCTTCCTTCCTTCCTTCCTTCCTTCCTTTCTTTCTTTCTTTCTTTCTTTCTTTCTTTCTTTCTTTCTTTTCTATTTCTAGTTCCATCCATTTGCCTACAAAAGTCAGGATGTCCTTGTTCTTAATAGCTGAGTAGTATTCCATTGACAAAAAATCTTCACTAACCCCATATCCAATAGAGGGCTAATATCCAAATATATTTTAAATAACTCAAGAAGTTAATCACCAAAACACCAAACAACCCAATCAAAAAATGGAGTATAGAACTAAACCAAAAATTCACAACTGAGACATCTTGGAAGGCTGAGAAACACCTAAAGAAATGTTCAAAGTCCTTAGTGATCAGAGAAATGCAAATCAAAATGACCCTGAGATTCCCCCTTACACCAGTCAGAATGTTTAACCTCAGGTGACAACACATGTTGGAGAGGATGTGGAGAAAGAGGGACATTCTTCCATTGCGGGTGGGTTGCAAACTGGTACAACCACTCTGGAAATCAATCTAGAGGTTCCTCAGAAAATTGGAAATAGATCTCCCTGAAGACCTAGCTATATACCACTCTTGAGAGCACCCATATGATGCTCTACCATGCCACAGGGGCATGTGTTCCACTATGTTCATAACGGCCTTGTTTGTGATAGCCAGAAGCTATAAACAACCTAGATGTCCAAGGACAGAAGAATGGATACAGAAAATGTGGTTCATAGATAACACACTCCTAGCTAATTGCCACCTGAGGGACAAAGTGAGATACTTTTGAGGGGTATTCTTAGGAGGCAATTACAGTCTAAATGCCTAACAGGCACATCATAAAACTCTAGAAAAATTACTCTAGGGCCAGAGGCTGTTGTAGCCACCTCAAATCTAGAAAACCACAGAAAGCTTTCCTATGGTGAATAAAGAAAGCAGTTTGTGGTGACAGTGCTATTTCCTTTCCACTGCTGCCCTGGGGGCTCTGCTTGTTGGGTATTTCAAAGGGCAGTCATGATATATCTCTTTTTGTGAGCACCCCATAGCCTCAGTAATAGCATCAGGCCTTGGGGCCTCCCCTTGAAATGGATCCCACTTTGGGCCTGTCACTGGACCTTCTTTTCCTCAGGTTCCATTCCATTTCCATCCCTGTAATTCTACAGACAGGAATAAATATGGGTCAGAGTTGTGACTGTGGGATGGCAACCACATCCCTCACTTGATATCCTGTCTTCCTGCTGGACGTGTGCTCTATAACTGGAGACTTTAAGGACTCCCTAAGCTAAAGATGCTGGCTACCATTATGGACTTAGGCCAAGAGCTAACTCATGTATTTACTGAGAGCCTAGTATGCGCAGCTGAGGATTGTGGCAGTGGTACAAGCCAACAGGAGTTTCTGCAATAAAACTTGGAAATAACACTTGGCAAAGAATTATTTTTTCACCTTAAATAGTTCGGTTCTTGAAGCCCTCTGGCCACTTCCAAATGCAAATCAACATGGGAGATATGGGGGAAGAGAACCCAATGTGAAGCCAGTAAAACCTGGACTGGGGACAAAGCTGGAACAAAGACTGGGGGAATGACTAACCAATGAGTGGCTCAACTTGAAAGCCTAATAGTCCCTAAAACCATTAATGATTCTCTGTTATGCTTGCAGACAGGAGCCTAGCACAACTGTCTTCTGAGAGTCTCTGCCCAGAAACTAACCAAAACAGATGCAGAGACCAACAGCCAAACATTGGATGAAGCTAGGGGAGTCTTATGGAAGAGTTGGGGGAAGAACTGATGGACCCAGAGGGGATAAGGATGGTAGAAGAAAACCGTCAGATCAACTAATTTGGACCCTTGGGGCTCCCAGAGGCTGAATCACCAACCAAAGAACATACAAGGACTGGATTTAGGGCCCCACCCCTGCACATATATAGTAGATGTGCAATGTGGTCTTCATACAGGTCACCCAACAACTGGAGTGGGGACAGTCTCTGAATCTGTTGCCTGTCTGTGGATCCTGTTCCTCTAACTGGGTTGTCTTTTTGTCCTCAGTGAGAGAGGATGTACCTAGTTTTGCACTGACTAGAGGTGCCAGGGTGGGTTAGTAGCCAGGTAGGAGTAATCTCTCCCTTCTCACAGGTGAAGGGGAGGTGTGGAAGGCCCATATGAGGGGAGAAATTAGGAGGAGATGGGGGGTACTGTGACTGGGAGGAAAAATGAATAAATAAATTAATTAATGGGGGGGGGAGAAAACGTATAGAAAAAAATCTGACTCCAAATGCAACAATGATCTTATAATACCTGAACAGAAATATCATTTGAGACATCGTTTTTCATAACCCCACATCCATCTCCTTAGAACAGAAAAAACAAGTGCAACCTTAGGGCAGGATTTTTAAAAACCGATCAGTGAAACACCCAAGTTTGTCTTCTGTGAGCTACAGGACCTCCCTGAAACTCAGGGTCCTCATAGAATAGAAATGAGAGTCATTAGGGGATACCACCTAGGGCTTTCAAAAACATTAAATCAATTAAAATGTAAAGGCACTTTGGACAATGCCTGGCAGTTTGTAAGTGCCCCAGATATGCTGATTAAGAAATCCCAGTAATATGTTTTACTATTGCTATTCCAGGGGTGAGTTGTTCAGGTGATTTTTCCCTTTATCCACCTAATGCCAGAACTCCCTCCTTGGAAGGCACTCATGTTCAATCTTTTCCTGACTCCTATACCCTTCTACTGGCCTAGCTCTATTGCCTCTAAAAACCAACTGAAGAACCCCATCAGGATAAGCTAGAGGCAAGAAGCAAAAAAGACAACTATTGAGGTGACACTCAATTTCATGTCTCTACTTTCAAAAATGGAACAATAAAAGTGCATACCTACTGTATGAGTTGTTGGGAAAAATTAAGTGAATTAATACCTACTGGAAGATATGTGTAGCATTTAACACATAGAAAGCATTCAATAAGATTATCTACAATTAGGGCAGAGATTACACAATTATACTATGATTTTTATGGCCTCATTTTAATTTATTTAACAGGTACTTAATCCTTGGTAAGTGTGAATCACTGTGTCTATGTAGCCCTTGCTCTCAGCTTATAGTCACATAGACAGACAGACAAGAGCTATGTAGGATCAGGAGGAAGATATTATATTATACATAAGAATATCAGAGAAGAATTAACTTAGGTGAATGAAAAACAGGCAAGTAATCTCATGAAGGAAAGGATACCTAGACTGAGGACACAGCAAGAAGGAAGGATGAATGGATGTGAAAGAACACTGGACAACTACAATCCAAGTATCAGCCTGTGAAACTTTTCATTTCCTGATGGCCAATCACTTTCCTTGCTCATCACACTTTCTTGCATCTGATCTGACATTGCCTGTCTATTTAAGATAAATAGAGAATTCCCACATAGATGTTTCCCTGTCATAATGTTACAAATGCACCTGTTGTTTTCTCTCCTAGAAGTAAACAACTTCAACTCTAAAATGGTGGCCTCAATTACCATCCTAGACCTGAACATGCTAAGCAGCTCCTGATGTCAACATGTACACACCCATTTACATTTTCTGATGAGTTTATAGTGCACAGACCTATAAATGCAATAGAGGATGTTGCATCATTTCTTCCTATGAGCCTAGCATGACAAGCAAGAGTGCCAATTCCAGACATTCCGTTTGATAACCAAGTGATTGACCCGTATAGACCAGGACCTACATAGCAATCACAGATGGTCTCTGGCTTTACCCGGGCAGTTTCTTAGGCTCTATGACAGGTTACATCTGACAGGTAAACTGTGGGGCATTGGGCAGTCTGGTCTCCAGTCAAGTTGAGGTGTGGAACCCAGGGACCCGGTGGTGATAATTCACCTACATGGGATGGTACAGTTTCGTGCAGGATTCGGAGTAACCAATGGTCAGATTTGTACCACTTCATCAAAGACTGGCATAAATCAGCTCTAAAAAGAGGTTTCTTTTGTTAGTAGTGGTGGTGGTGGTGGGTTTTGTTTGTTTGTTTGTTCTCTCCATGAATCCAGCCCTACAAAGGATAATAGATGGAAAACACCAACACAAGGAGAGAAACTACACCCCAGAAAAAGCAAGAAAGCAATCTTTCAAAAAACCTAAAAGAAGTTTGCCACACAAACATAATTCCACTCTAATAAAAAAAATAACAGGAAGCAATAATCACTTTTCATTAATATCTCTTAACATCAGTGGACTCAATTCTTCAATAAAAAGTCATAGACTAAGAGACTGGATAGGTAAACAGGAACCAGCATTTTACTACATACAGGAAACGTACCTCAGGGACAAAGACAGACACTACCTCAGAGTAAAAGGTTGCAAAACAATTTTCCAAGCAAACGGTCTGAAGAAACAAGCTGGAGTAGCCATTCTAATATGAAATAAACTCAATTTCCAACCCAAAGTTACCAAAAAAGGCAAGGAGGGGCATTTCATACTCATCAAAGGAAAAATCTACCAAGATTAATTCTCAATTCTGAACATCTGGGTTCCAAATGCAAAGGAACCCACATTCATAAAGAAACTTTACTAGAGCTCAAAGCACAAATCGCATCCTACATAATAGTGGGAGATGTTAACACCCCAATCTCAGCAATGCACAGATCCTGGAAACAGAACAGAGGTACACTGAAACTAACAGAAGTTATGTACCAAATGGACCTAAAAGATATTTATAGAACATTTCATTCTAAAGCAAAAGAATAAATTTTCTTCTCAGCATCTCATGATACCTCCTCAGAAATTGACCATATACTAATCCACAAAATAGGCCTCAACAGATACAAGAAGATTGAAATAATCCCATCCACCCTATCAGATCATCACAGACTAAGGCTGGTCTACAATAACAACAAAAACAACAAAAAGCTCACAAATGCATGGAATCTGAACAACTCTCTGCTCAATGATAATTTGGTCAAGGAAGAAATAAAGAAAAAAATTAAAGACTTTTTAGAATTTAATGAAAATGAAGATACATCATATCAAAACTTATGGAACACAATGAAAGCAGTGGTAAGAAGAAAACTCATAGATCCAAGTGCCTCTGAAAAGAAACTGGTAAGAGCTTACACTAGCAGTTTAGCAGCACACCTAAAAGCTCTAGAACAAGAAGAAGTAAACAGACCCAAGAGGAGTAGACAGGAGGAAATAATCAAACTCAGGGCTGAAATAAACCAAATAAAAACAAAATGAATGATACAAAGAATGAACAAAACTAGAAGTTGGTTCTTTAAGAAAAATCAACAAGATAGATAAACCCTTAGCCAGACTAACCAGAAGGTACAGAGACAGTATTCAAATTAATAAAATCAGAAATGAAATGGGAGACATAAATGACAGAAATCACAAAAATTGAAAAAAAAATCATCAGATCCTACTACAAATGCTTATACAAAACTAAATTGAAAAATCTGGATGAAATGGACAATTTCCTAAACACATACAAGGTGCCAAAGTTAAAACAGGATCATGTAAACCCATCTAAACAGACCCATAACCCTGAAAGGAATAGAAGCAGGACTCAGGAGATATTTTTCTCTGGTGACTCTCTAAGGCAGGTCCACTCAGGAGTGCGCAGATCCCAGAAGCTGCCAAGGCTCCTAAGGGCCTACATCTGCACCCAGGAGGTGGGGCTATTCCCAAGCCCTCTGTGCACAGGTCTTACTATGAGAGAATTGGTCTCCCAAGAGTGCTGACACAGGCGTAGAGACTTACAGGAGGAACAAGCTCCAGCCAAAGACAGCAAGAACATCTAACACCAGAGATTAACAGATGGCAGAAGGCAAACACAAGAATCTTACCAACAGAAACCAAAACTACTTGACATCGTCAGAATCAAGTAATCCTACCACAATAAGTCCTGGAAACCCCAACACACCAGAAAAGCAAGATTCAGATTTAAAATCATATCTCATGATGCTGGTACAGGATTTTAGGAAGGACATTAATTACTCCCTTAAAGAAATACATAAGAGAAAAAAATCTTAAAACAAACAAACAAACAAATGAAAAATACAAGAGAACACAAACAGGTAGAAGCCCTTAAAGAGGAAACAAACAAACAAACAAAATCCCTTAAAAAGTTACAAGGGAATACAAGTAAACAGGCAGAAGCTCTTAAAGAGGAAACACAAAAATCTCTTCAAGAATTAAAGGAAAACACAATGAAACAGGTGTAGGAATTGGACAAATCCATCCAGAATATAAAAATGGAAATAGAGTCACGCCAAGGTATTTTATATTATTTGTGACTATTGAAAAGGCGTTGTTTCCCTAATTTCTTTCTCAGCCTGTTTATCCTTTGTGTACAGAAAGGCCATTGACTTGTTTGAGATAATTTTATATCCAGCTACTTCATTGAATCTGTTTATCAGGCTTAGGAGTTCTCTGCTGGAATTTTTAGGGTCACTTATATATACTATCATATCATCTGCAAAAAGTCACTTGAGGAATACCGAATGGCTGAGAAGCACCTGAAAAAATGCTCAACATTCTTTTTTTTTTTTTTTTTTTTTGGTTTTTCGAGACAGGGTTTCTCTGTATGGCCCTGGCTGTCCTGGAACTCACTCTGTAGACCAGGCTGGCCTCGAACTCAGAAATCCGCCTGCCTCTGCCTCCCGAGTGCTGGGATTAAAGGCGTGGGCCACCACGCCCGGCTAATGCTCAACATCCTTAATCATCAGGGAAATGCAAATCAAAACAACCCTGAGATTTCACCTCACACCAGTCAGAATGGCTAAGATCAAAAATTCAGGAGACAGAAGATGCTGGCGAGGATGTGGAGAAAGAGAAACACTCCTCCATTGTTGGTGGGATTGCAAGCTTGTACAACCACTCTGGAAATCAGTCTGGTGGTTCCTCAGAAAATTGGACATAGTACTACCGGAGGATCCAGCAATACCTCTCCTGGGCATATATCCAGAAGATGTTCCAACCGGTAAGAAGGACACATGCTCTACTATGTTCATAGCAGCCTTATTTATAATAGCCAGAAGCTGGAAAGAACCCAGATGCCCCTGAACAGAGGAATGGATACAGAAAATGTGGTACATTTACACAATGGAGTACTACTCAGCAATTAAAAAGAATGAATTTATGAAATTCCTAGGATGGACCTGGAGGGCATCATCCTGAGTGAGGTAACCCAATCACAAGAGAATTCACACAATATATACTCACTGATAAGTGGATATTAGCCCAGAAACTTAGAATAAACTTAGTCCAAGATATAAGATACAACTTGCTACACACATCAAACTCAAGAAGAATGAAGACCATAAGTGTGGACACTTTGCCCCTTCTTAGAAATGGGAACAAAACACCCATGGAAGGAGTTACAGAGACACAGCTTGGAGCTGAGACGAAAGGATGGGCCATCTAGAGACAGCCATATCCAGGGATCCATCCCATAATCAGCCTCCAAACGCTGACACCATTGCACACACTAGCAAGATTTTGCTGAAAGGACCCAGATATAGCTGTCTCTTGTGAGACTATGCCAGGGCCTAGCAAACACAGAAGTGGATGCTCACAGTCAGCTAGTGGATGGATCACAGGGCCTCCAATGGAGGAGCTAGAGAAAGTAACCAAGGAGCTAAAGGGATCTGCAACCCTATAGGTGGAACAACAATATGAACTACCCAGTACCCCCCAGAGCTCATGTCTCTAGCTGCATATGTATCAGAAGATGGCCTAGTTGGCCATCAGTGGAAAGAGAGGCCCATTGATCTTGCAAACTTTATCTGCCTCAGTACAGGGGAACGCCAGGGCCAAGAAGTGGGAGTGGGTGGGTGGGGGAGTGGGTGCGGGAGCAGGTGGGGGACTTTTGGGATGGCATTGGAAATGTAAATGAAATAAATATCTAATAAAAATGGAAATAGAAACAATAAAGAAATCACAAAGGGAAAAAACTCTACAGATAGGAATCCTAGGATAGAAATCAGGAGTCATAGATGCAAGCATCAACAACAGAATACAAGAGATAGAAGAGAGAATCTCAGGTGCAGAAGATTGAATAGAAAACATAGGCTCTACAATCCAAGAAAATGCAAAATGCAAAAGATCCTACCTCAAAACATCCAGGAAATCCAGAACATAATGAAAAGATCAAAACTAAGTATAATAGGTAGTGATGAGAATGAAGATGTTAAACTTAAAGGGCCAGTAAATATCTTCAAAAAATTATAGAAGAAAACTTCCCTACCCTAAAGAAAGAGATGCCTATGAACATACAAGAAGCCTACAGAACTCGAAATAGTTTGGACCAGAAAAGAAATTTCTCTCAACACATAATAATCTAAGCACCAAATGCACAAAACAAAGAAAGACTATAAAAAGCCGTAAGGGAAAAAGGTCAAGTTACATATAGAGGCAGACCTATTAGGATTACACCAGACTTCTCACCAGAGACTATGAAAGCCAGAAGATCCTGGACAGACCATAAGAGAATACACATGCCAGCTCAGGCTACCGTACCCAACAAAACTCTCAATTACTATAGATGGAGAAACCAAATTCACAGAATATCTTTTCATGAATCCATCCCTTCAAAAGATAATAAAGGGAAAACTCCAACACAAGGAAGGAAACTATGCTCGAGAAAAAGCAAGAAAGTAAACTTTCAACAAACCTAAAAGAAGATAACCACAAAAACAGAATCCCTACTCTAACAACAAAAATAACAGGAAGCAACAGTTACTTTTCCTTTATATCTCTTAATATCAATGGACTCAATTCCCCAATAAAAACACATAACCTGGCTGCATAACAGGACCCAACATATTGCTGCATACAAGAAACCCACATCAGTGACAAAGACAGACACTACCTCAGAGTAAAATGTTGGAATAAAATTTTCCAAGCAAATGGTCTGAAGAAACATGCTGGAATAGCTATTCTTATGTTAAATAAAATCAAATTTCAAGGAAAAGTTATCAAAAAGGTGAGGAAGGATACTTCATACTCATCATAGGAAAAAAATTTCCCAAGATGAACTCTCAGTACTGAACATCTATGCTCCAAATGTGAGGGCACCCATATTCATAAAAGAAACTTTACTAAACCTCAAAGGACACACTGTACCACACATAATAATAGTGGGAGACTTCAACACCCCACTCTCAACAATGGACAGATCATGGAAACAAAAACTAAACAACACGTAAAACTAATTGAAGTTGTTAACCAAATGGATTTAACAGATATCTATAGAACATTTTATCCTAAAACAAAAGGATATACCGTCTTCTCATCATGTTATGGCACCTTGTCCAAAACTGTCCATGTAATCTGTCACAAAACAGTACTAAACAGATACAAAAAATTTAAAATAATCCCAGGCATCCTATCAGAACACCACAGACTAAGAGTGATCTTCAATAACAACATAAATAATAAAAATCCCACATACACATGGAAGCTAAACAACAGTTTAGTCAATGATAACATGGCCAAGGATAGTAAAGAAAGAAATTAAAGACTGCTTAGTGTTTAATGAAAATGAAACCACAAAATACTCAAAATTACAGGGCACAATGAAAGCTGTCCTAAGAGGAAAACTCATAGCTCTGAGTGCCTCCAAAAAGAAACTAGAGAGAGCATACACTAGCAGCTTGACAGCACACCTGAAAACTCTAGAACAAAAGGAAACAAATTCACCCAAGAGGAGTAGACAGCAGGAAATAATCAAACTCAGGGCTGAAATCAAACAAGTAGAAACAAAGAAAATATATGATGAAAAATCAAAATCAGGAACCAGTTTTTGAGAAAATCAACAAAATACTCAAACCCTGATCTAGGCTAACTAGAAGGCACAGGGACAGTATCCAAATTAACAAAATCAGAAATTAAACAGGAGACATAAGACTAGAATCTGAGGAAATCCAAAAAATCATCAGATCCTACTACAAAAGCCTATAATCAACAAAAATAAAAAACTGGGATTAAATGGACAATTTTTTTGACAGATACCAGGTACCAATGTTAAATTGGGATCAGATTAATGTTCTAAACAGTCCTATATCCTCTAAAGAAATAGAAGCAGTCATCAATAGTCTCCCAACCAAAAAAAGCCCTGAACCAGATGGGTTTAATGCAGAGTTCTCTTAGACCTTCAATGAAGATGTAAAACCAATACTCCTCAAACTATTCCACAATATAGAACAGATGCTACTCTATCCCATTTGGTCTATGCAGCCATAATTACTTTGATACCTAAACCACACAAAGACTCGAAAAGAAAGAAAATTTCAGACAATTCTCCCTTATGAACACTGATACAAAAATACTCAATAAAATTCTCTCAAACCGAATCCAAGAACACATCAAAATAATCATCCATAATGATCAAGTAGGCTTCATACTAGGAATGCAGGGATGTTTCAATATTTGGAAATCGCTCAACGTAATCCACTATATAAAGAAACTCAAAGACAAAACCACTTGATCATCTCCTTAGATGCTGAGAAACCATTTGAAAAAAAAATCAAAAACCCATTCACGATAAAAGTCTTGGAAAGATCAGGAATTCAAGGCCCATACCTAAACATAGTAAAAGCAACATACAGCAACATACAGTAACTAACAACAAAGTAAATGGAGAGAAACTTGAATCAGGGACTAGACAAGGCTGCCCACTCTCTCCCTACCTATTAAATATAGTACTTGAAGTCCTAGCCAGAGCAATTAGACAACAAAAGGAAATCAAATGTATACAAATTGTACAGGAAGGAGTCATAAGATGATATGATAGTATACATAAGTGACCCCCAAAAGGTCACTCACTACCAGAGAACCCCTAAAGTTAATAAACAACTTCAGTGAAGTAGCTGAATATAAAATTAACTCATAGAAATCAGAAATCAGTGGCTTTCCTCTACACAAAGGATAAACAGGCTGAGAAACAAATTAAGGAAACAACACTTTTCAAAATAGTCACAAATAATATAAAATACCTTTGTGTGACTCCAAGCAAGTAAATGATCTGTATGATAAGAACTTCAAGTCTCTGAAGAAAGAAATCAAAGATCTCAGAAGATCAAATATCTCCCATGCTCACTGATTGGCAGGATTAATATAGTAAAAATGGCTATCTTGACTAAAGCAATCCACAGATTCAGTGCAATCCGCATTAAGATCCCTTCTCAATTCTTCAGAGTGTTAGAAAGGGCTATCTGCAAATTCATCTGGAATAAGAAAAAACCTAGGATAGCAAAAACTATTCTGAACAATAAAAGAACCTCTGGTGGAATCACCATCCCTGACCTCAAGCTGTATTAAAAAGCAATAGTGGGGAAAAAAAAAACTGTATGGTATTGGTAAAGAGAGAAGCTGGAATATCCGTGGAATTAGAATTGAAGACCCAGAAACGAATCAACACACCGATGGGTACTTGATCTTTAACAAAGGGGTTAAAATCATCCAGTGGAAAAAAGAACATTTTCAACAAATGGTGCTGGCTCAACTGGCGGTAAGCATGTAGAAGAATGCAAATTGATCCATTCTTATCTCCTTGTACAAAGCTTAAGTATATGTGGATCAAGGACCTCCAGATAAAACCACAGATTCTGAAACTTACTGAAGAGGAAGTGGGGAAGTGACTGGAACATATGAGCATACAGGAAAAATTCCTAAACAGAACAGCAATGGCTTATACTGTAAGATCAAGTATTAACAAATAGGACCTCATAAAATTGCAAAGTTTCTGTAAGGCAAAGGATACTCTCAGTAAGACAAAAAGGCAACCAATCCTAAATCCAATGGAGGGCTAATATCCAATATATACAAAGAACTCAAGAAGTGAGACTCCAAAAAACCAAATAACCCTATTAAAAAATGGGGTACAGGGCTGAACAAAGAACTCTCAACTGAGGAATACTGAATGGCTGAGAAGCACCTAAATATTCAACATTTTTAGTCATCACAGAAATGCAAATCAAAACACCCCTGAGATTCCACCTCACTCTGCTCAGAATGGCTAAAATCAAAAACTCAGGTGACAGCAGATGGTAGCAAGGATATGTAGAAAAATGAACACTCCTTCATTGCTGGTGGGATTGCAAGCTGGTACAACAACTTTGGAAATCAATCTTGCAGTTTCTCAGAAAGTTAGAAATAGTTCTATCTGAGGAAAGAGCTATACCACTCCTGAGCAAATACCCAAAAGATGGTCCAACATGTAGTAAGGACATATGCTCCACTATGTTCATAGCAGCCTCATTTATGATAGCTAGGAGCTGGAAAGAACCCATATGTCCTTCAACAGGGGAATGGATATAGAACATGTGGTACATTTATACAATGGAGTACTAGTCAGCAATTAAAAACGATGAATTCATGAAATTCTTAGGCAAATGGATAGAGCTAGAAAATATCATTCTGAGTGATGTAACGCAATCACAAAAGAGCACACATGGTATGCACTCACTGATAAGTGGATATTAGCCAAAAAGCTCCAAATAACCAGGAGCTTTCACAGACCACCTCAAGCTCAATAAGATGAAAGACCAAATTGTGAGTGCTTAGGTCCTTCTTAGAAGGAGAACAAGTTACTCACAGGGGCAAATATGGAGATAAAGTATAGAGAAGAGACTGAAGAAAAGGCCACACAGAGACTGTCCCACCTGGGGATTCATCCCTTAGTTATCAAACCCAGACACTATTGTGGATACCATGAAGTGCATGCTGAAAGGAGCCTGATAATGACTGCCTCTAGAGAGGCCTTGCCAGAGCCTTACAAATACAGAGGCGGATGTTTGCAGCCAACCACTGGACTGAGCTTGGAGTCCCCAATAGAAGACTTAGAGAAAGTACTGAAGGAGTTCTCAACCCCATAGGAAGAACAACAATATCAAACAAACAGACCCCCCTCTCCCCAGAACTCCCAGGGACTAAGCCATCAACCAAGGAGTACAAATGGTTCCAGCCTCATATAAAGCAGAACATGGTCAATGGGAGGTGAGGCTCTTGGTCCTCTGAAGGTTCGAGAGATGCCCCAGTGTAGGGGGATCAAGGGGTGGTAGGTGGGAGTGGGTGAGTGGGTAGAGGAACACCCTCATAGAAGCAGAGGGAGGGAGGATTGATAGGATATTTCCAGGAGGGAGGGAAATCGGGAAAGGGGATAACATTTGAATTGTAAATAAAGAAAATATCCAATAAAACAAACAAACAGAAAACAAACAGGATGCTTTTACACAGCAGGGAAATTTCAACATTCAAAATGTCCTGACATGAGGGAAGTATGGCAGGAGGAATGTTACTTCACTTTATATGGAAAGTGGCAATCAACAAGAAACAGAAGAAATAGGAAACAGAACAAAAACAGTACAAAAAAACAAAATCAGGACTTCAAAATATAAAAAATGCCACAATCCTCCAAACAGAAACAAACCCCACAAATCCATGTCCCCTTCAGTTTCAAAGTTTGAAACAAAGCAGGTAGCTTTACAATTATAATCAGAATAAACCCTTACAAGGGGCACAGAACTCATAAGTGAGCTGCTCACTTCCTCTCTTAGTTTTATTTTGTGCTTTAATTGGTGATCTTTTCCAAGATTTTGAATGTAACTGTTCACATTAAATAACAAAGTGAGATGGGAGTCCAAAGTTAGATTTATCAGAGTCAAATGTATCATTTGTCTATAGATTTAGATTCTTGGTTTAAGCAACTTGACACATTTAACCTGTCTTAAAGGGCACGTTTTGTTTTGTTTTGTTTTGTTTTGTTTTGTTTTGCTTTGCTTTGTTTTTAAGGTAAAGTGCAAACTGGCTTCATAGTGATAAATCATAGCTGCCTAAAGTCCATTCCCTCAGTGGTTGGGCAGAATGCAGCCAAAAGCATGGTAGCATGATACCACTTGCTGCTCTCTTGATTTTGATACCTTATCTAAGATCAATAACATGGGATATGATTCAAGAACTTTAGTATATCAAAACATGGAGATAAGCAAAACTCTAGGCCTCTGGACATAACGTAGTCCCAAGATGGAGTTCAGAATAAAAACAAGTTATAGTTTGATATTAGATACTAGCATCAGTATTTCATACCTATTTTACCTTAAGGTGAGGCATTGGCTTGAATATGATTCGGATAAATCAGGGCTTCTGGCTAAGCCCTTAGAGAACATAGCACCATCATTCCTGTGACCCTAATTCTACTGCAGATCAATGGGATTTGATGTTTTGCACAAACCAGGAGGTATTCACACACTCTTGAGAGGAAGCATAAATTGTGAATCTCTGTCAATCAGGTCCCTGCAGCCCCACACCCCATGCCCAATAAGAAACTGGCTGATCTTGTTTCAGAAAATAGGAAGGAGGAAGAAAAGATTGGAAAGAGGAAACCTGAGAAAACATACTCCATGAAAATGGAAATAAGCACAACAGAACATGACTCCTGAATCCAAAGGAGCTGAAGCAGAGGGAGCCTGGAGACTGCCCAGGGTACAGGTTGAGGTCTGCCCAGTGAAGTCTTTTTGGTGGATCATGTCCTAGTGTTTACAAAATGACCTGCCTACACTTAGAGATAAGCAAGGTCAATCTCTGGAAAAGCCCATCAGAATCTAAACAAACAACCCTGAAACCATCTTGCATTTGGTGACAGAGGTGTGATTGGGTAAGATCAGGAATCTACAGCTACCTAGATTTTTCCTGGGCCTACCAGTTCCAAAACTTGGTCAAATAACTGAATTGTTGTGTCTCTGCTTTTCTTCCATGTGAATGACTGATGGTCATGTACCTGACTTAGGAGATGGCTACAAAAGTTCAGTAACTTCAGGCACAGGATGCTGACAGCATGGGTTTGCACAAAATAAACACCATAGAGAAATGATTATCCCTAGTCACTACCCTCTGAGGGAGGAAGAGGCCCATTTTATGATATGGCATGGGAAAAAGGTAAGCTTTGTAGTTCTTGGGACTAGGGGGTAAAGGTGGGAGAGTCCTTGAGGCTTACTGGCTAGCCAGGCTACATGACTAGATTAAGCTCCAGGTTGGTAGAACTGTTTGAGTAAAACATCAAGGTAGAGAGCTCCTGGGGAATCATAGCTAAGGTTGCAGCACATATGCAACTACACACACATACAGACCAAAACTTGTGTGCTTTGACTAGGAAACTGGTAAGCATGACCAGACTCTCTTCCAGGCATATTTCATAGGGGTTTCCAGAAAGAAAGTGATGTCACCCCTGGCAGCCGTGACATGAACTTTGCATCTAAGCTACCTGTCTACTGAAGGGGTGAGACCAAGAAACCTTCTCCAGAGTCACAGTACTTGAACCAGGCAAGGTTCCCTGGAGAAAATAACCTACTATTTCTGCTCATTGCCGTTGCCAATGGGAACTTCAGTTGATCTCTAGAGAAGCTGGAGGCAAATTGTTCCTGAAGTAACTCCTGACCTGGGAAAACCTGCAGATCTCACCAGGCATGACCATAGACACTGCAGGAAAAACAAAATAAAAAAAAAAAAAAACCAAGGGCCAACAATCTGAAACCTAGAAAACAGCTTGGGACAGCCATCAGTAGGAAGCCACTTGACCTTTGTTATTCATGTGTGAGCCCTGTGTAAGAGGCTGAGGGGGAAAACTCACAGAAGGGCTTGGAACCATTAACCTGCTTCACTTTTCTAAGAACCACTGCAAGTATACTTCAACTCAACCTTATAAAAATTTTCGGACTCAACATGCCTAGAGAGCAGAGGTTTGTTATTGGAAACACTTACTACGTTATTTCCTAAGGACTCTGGGCATCCTTGTTTATATAGGGATCAGTTCATGTCAGTGAGCATGTGACATGTATCTGTCAGGAATATTGAAGCCACTATTTCTTCAGCATCTTTGAAAACCTGGATAATAAAAAACAGCACTAGCCATTCAATTTGGGGGTGTAATTTGTCTCTCTCTGAGAATAACTAAACATCCTGCACATGCTTTTGGATTATAATTACTCTCAAAGCCTCAAAGAGCTAGGGGCAAATACCTAGTTTCCATCCTGATTTTAATATTTATATTTAACAGCATAGTTATTTATAAATATGAGATCTCTGACAAGCTTTTTGAGTTTTTATTTTCTGAAAAGCAGAGCCACTCCTAGCCTGGGGAACCTGTGTATTTGGGACTACTATATAAACCAGAGAGAAACTGAAATTCCAAGTGTACATTTCCAAGCCCAGCTTGCTGGTTCAACACTTAAAACTGAAGAGCTAGAAAGGTTGCAACATTCCAATCTGTCAGTGAAAAAGGCACACACACTAACACATTTCAGCAGAAATGGCAAATTTTAAATATGCTCATAGGAAATTAAAAAAAAAAAAACCTCAATACCTTAATGCTATTCACTGAATTGATAAATAAAAAAAATGTTTTTGAAGAGACGCGACTATACTGTGCCATTGTTCCAGAAACTGGTACAAAGTCAGTTAAAACTGAATTTTCTTTGATGGGAGATCCCATGGTAAAAGTCTGGTGAAGCTGCCCTAAATAAATAAAGGAAACAAATGGGCAATTAGCAAGAATTCCTCAAATCATTGGCCTATCAGGTGGAGGATGCTGCTTCTATGCATCTGTCAGCTGCGTTAGAGCCCTTTCTCCCAGAGCTGTGCAGCCACAGATTTTTTTCTCAAGCTGTAGCATTTACAACAGTCTATAGAGAGTTCTCAAAGATAAGACTTCATTTTCCAGGGCTACCTATATAATAAGATTTTTGGTATTCCATTCTGAGTCTTTTTTGTTTGTTTGTTTCCTTTGTGTCTGATTCAACAGTCAGACATGTTAGAAAAAATGAAAACAATTTATCTTGTTTTCTCTAAGCCAAGACCTGTGGTAGGCAGAAAATGTGGAGGAGGAAAAATAATAGGGAAAATTTGTAAATAGTCAAAATCGATTTTTAAACAACATGGCTTTTTTAATGTTTTCCTAAGAAGATGACTCCTCAATTTTAGTACAAAGGAGTTCTGTTGAACACTGTATTTAGATTCCTGAACTTAAGACTTCTCAAGAAATATTTCTGACAGATACAATTTGTATAGCAATACAAGACAGATGAGGTTCTTGGGCACATTTCAGTTCAATTTGCTTAGCATGTTAGTGAGGGAAGTTTGTACAACGCAATAATATGCTGTGATTTCCATTAAATGCTTGCTCAGATATGCTCAGCTTCCCTGTTCCACATACAGAGTTGGAGTCAAAGCTTTCAAATAGACAAATATGTGGGCCCAAAACTTTCAAAGACATATATCTGTGTACTACTTGACATCGAGCCTGTAAAGTCCACAACTTTCAACACTGCAAAGTCCTTCTTTTGAGTGTACTACCAAGTAAGTTTTCTCTCTTATCTTTCAAGCTAGACTCAGACTTTGTAGTCTCAGTCTCAGACTCAGGCTCAGCTGCAGCTACCTCCTGGACCTCTACATCTTGTACTTAAAGGGCAGTACCACAGTGATGACATGAAATATAGGTTAAAATGAGTTTTGAAAAATGGGCCAAATACACACTCAAGGCTGAGCACAGAAAAACAACTCCTCTGACAAAATGAATCACACCATATATCTACAGCAGAAAGAAAGTATTTGTAATTCTGAGAACTGTCTTTTTCCTTGACAGTCCTTGTTTGGGAGGATATCTGTCGTGCAGAAGACATTACAACATCATGACTATTTTTATAATGGGAAATTATAAGCCACAACAGAAAAAGGACATTAAGGGTCTTAAAAAAATAGAATTTAGATCTCACCAGGAACAATATTAAAACAGGAGCCACAAGAGGGTATTGGTTCCCCTAGAAATAGAGTAACAGGTAGTTGTGAACTTCCCAACAGAGGTACCAAGAACTGAACCCAGGTCCTCTGGAAGAGCAGCAAGTGTTCCACTGAACTGTCTATCAATCCTCTCCCATTTGTAATTCTTATGGAGAACTCACTGAACACTATCCATGTTGGCCTAAGACACAAGCCACATAACAATTTCCACCAATAGCCCAATGCAGAGCATTGGTCAGGAGGGGGAATCTACAAGTTTATGGGAGAGCTTGAGTTATAACAAGGCCTTCTAGATCCACATTCACAGAGATTCACACTGTAGTGGAACTGTTAAAGTCTTTTCTTGTGTGAAATAATGAATCGGATTTTCACATGTATGACTGAAGCCTGAGATGCAGGCACGCTTTCCACAGGAGGCAGGCACCATCACTGAAACATTGTCAGCTCAAAGCTTCAAGATATGGTAACAAATTGAAACTGGTCAGCATCTCCTCTCAACTCAGATATGAGACTATTCACTCTGACACAAAGGTTTTGCAAATCAATAGACCATTTAGAAGTGGCTTGTTTTCATTCTAACATAGTTGCTTTTTAAAAACTGTCACACCCAATATAGCAGGCTCCAGGGTCTGTGGAAGTGCCAGTTCAGAAAAGCTTTGCTTATTGTGATGGTTACCATTGGCAGAGGAAGTTCACAGCAGGATGCTCACCAGGTCCATAAATCAATATATGGAAATCCAAACCAAGGCTTGTTTAGCTCCTCTTACTAAAAGCATTTTTAATTCCACAAAGGAATCAGAAGCCAGAGACTGTAGCCTGGTTAGAGAGCTAACTGTTCTGATGAATCTTTAATAAAACACTTGAAGAACTCATTCACACAAGATCCTGTTTCATATACCAGCTTTTATCTTTCAGCTGCAAAGCTGATATAATTCAGCTCCTCACTGTTAAAATTGCTATCTCTTTGTACTTCAGCCTAAAACAATGACACAGCTCCTTATGGAACAGAAAAATTTATCATACACACTACACAACACCGCCCTTTTTGTTCCTCCTATCCCAGTTAATGACTGTGGCCTCCCATACAGAGAAGCAAATGGAATGTCTTCTGCAAGACAGCCAGCCTTGCCTTCCCCAGACACATCTCAGGATTCCTTTGTCTTCTTTGACAAATCTTAGAGAGGGCATGTTTGTGGATGTAGTCAAGGCTATGGCCCTTCTTCTCCACAAAACAAACATCTATACCATTCTACTATTTCAGGGAATTGGTTCAGTGGCCTTCAGTACATTTAGGGTTCATGGTCCCAATTAAAATATCCCTCCAAGCTCAATCTCTAGTCCTGGATTATATGGAATATCTATGAGGCTTTATTACCAGACCTGCAGAGGAATGGATTTAAAAGCTTGCCTTTTGAAAACATCTCAATGAATGACAAATGAAAAACAAAACAAAACAAAACAAAACACAAAACCAACACCAACCAACCAAACAACCAACCAAACAAACAAACAAACAAAAAACACTTTGGAATTTCTCAGCAGTTTTCATCTGCCCATACCTTCAGCCATAGAAAAGTTCTACCTTGAATTTCTGCTTGCTGTTTCTCTCTTACATGAACAGCCTCTGAGGGTTCCTTAGCATCCCTGATGGGGTCTCCAAGGTACAGCACTAAACTGCACTTATTTGAATACTACACTGCAAGCTGTAAGCACTGCCATCTGAGGCATGGTTTCATAAAGCATGGTTCCAACATTCCAAGTTCACTTAGGTGCCTGGTGGCAACGCAGATCGCAGGAGATCCACTAATCCCAGAGCAGAACAGAGTTTTTCCACACTGAACAGAGTTTCAGGGTAGAAAAAAGCAGGACTATGGATTACATAGCTCACTGGATTCTAGGGCATCTGCAGCTCTACAGAGATCAATATTCCACTGAAACATGGTTATGCTTCTGTTACCACAGTGCCATAAATTCATCCTTGCCTTGGACTTGGTCCTGACTCCCACTGCTGTAAGAGAATCATCTCCCCTCTCCTTGTCTATATCTTACACTTTTCAAATGACCTACATCAAACTCCTTTCTTCCTGGATACTGCTTCTAGTCTTGTGTCTCATTTAATTTTTGTCTGAATTCTGACATCAGAATGACTTTAGTAGGGAGGGGAAAGGGGAGAAATTATCAAAATTATCAGTCATGGGACAGGCTAAGAGCTGTAAAATTCAGAGAACTGGCAGTGAATTGTGTGTGTGTGTGTGTGTGTGTGTGTGTGTGTGTGTGTGTGTGTGAAAAATCAGAATTCAAGAAACAATATTCATAAATAGAACTCTCACAAGACATCAATGACTTGGCTATCAGGCATTTATTTAAAATAATAACAACAACAAAAAAAAAAAAAAAACAACTAAAATATTCCCAGAACTGTTTCCTAGGCAGAGAAGAGTTGAAATAGTAAAACCTATCTCTTAGCTAATGCAGGAGTCAAAGCAGCAAAGCTAGTCATCTTAGCCCATCAGGATATACTGGTAACAGGAGACAACTCAGTGAACTTAAAGAAGGCATGCACCTCTGCCCCTCCCCAAATCACTTATGTGACATCATGAAGTGATAGGCCCATAAAATGCAGGGCAGCCTTCAAATAATGCATAATAACAAACTGTAAAAAATATACAATTATATACAATTAATTATCTATAAACCAGATGATAATTATACTAAATGAGGTTCTCTGTAACATTCATGTGCTTTAAAAATCTACAATTGCTTCATCTCTTGTGAGTATAATTATCTCTAAGCCCATTCATATAGTAAGTAAATTTTTTAAAAAGCTACTGAATTTCCTAGGGCTGCTGCTGCTCTGAGCAAAGTACAGCAGGCATATCAGAATGAATGAGGAAGCTCCGGCCCTTGGGCAGTTCACACAGTCATGTAGGAGAAATATAAGAAAGACAAACGAGGAATATGGTCACCCTTCTCACTATTATTCTGTGTAGAAAAAAAAAATGTTCTGCACTGAAGAAGAGAAGAAATTATTTAATAAATAGATTTACTTAAGCCATGGATTCACCTTGAAATCCCAAACAGGACTTGTATACCCTTGAGTTCTCAGTGGAGGTCACCTGCCCCACTTCTCATCTCTCTAGAATACTAAGACAGATGTGCAGGGAAATAATGTGACAGAATTGTTTAGGACCAGTACAAAACAAAACAAAACAAAAACCTTGGGTGTTTATTCATTCTCTGCTATAAAAACCAGGCCACCACTTTAGAGACATTAATAACCTTCTATTGTATAGGCATTAGCCATTTCAGCTTCCAACTTCAGAGCTTTCCCCAACCCAAAACATTCATTACATACGGTTTACAGTGCTGGACGCTACAAAAGTCAAATTTCAGAGCCCATATTCTCTTTGAATTTAGATTCTGAGATGGAAAGTGATGTGGATTGTAAAATGAAAGATACATGTAGAAGAAATAAGAGAAGTAAAAGAGCGCACCAAGATGGAGCGGGAGTGCTGGATTTGGAAGAGAGCAGAAGGCATGCCAGTGCATGGAGAACCTAGTTGACAGGATGCTGCATCCTTGTTAGCAGCTCTACATGCTATAAGCAGGGGTTGATAAAAAATGAGTCACAAAGAGAGCTTCACAGTTCTTTTTGCAGCCAGGTTATGTCTGAGAATCAGTGTTTCCTTGAGTATGACCTATCCTGTGTCCTGGTTCCCACAGCACCATAAACTTACCTGTCATTCCTTTGTGAGCCCTGTCAATTCTAGGAAACTTTTATGCCAACTACTGGAGAACATCAAACAAAACACAAACATCCAATGCAGATGACTATACAAATAACTGTGTAACAGTGCAAATAGACTCTACCAACTTTCCTCATCATGCTACATTGACATTCATTAACCAAACATTAACCTTCTATCTCCTAAGCAGTGCAGCCCCCATTGTTGTTTCTGTTTCTATAAAGGTAACTGTTCTAGTAATTCAGAGTAAGTTTGGGGCTTTCTCTTTCCAGTTTCTTTCAATTATCATAATGTTCTTGAATTTTACCTCAGTAGTAGTGAAAGTCAATTTTTCTTTTCTTTAAAAAAAATAAAAACAAAACATTTTTTTGAACAAGGCCTCACTGAATATCCATTAACTCAAAATATTCATGCTTCAAACTCCTGAGTGCTGGGATTAGTGGCACACACCACCACAACTAGCTCCTCTACTCTAGGATTAGAGGCACACACCACCACACATAGCCTTTCCACTTTTGGACTAGTGGTGCATACCACCACACCTAGCTTGTCCACTCTCTGTGTTCAGCACATGTTGTTTACTATGGTAACTGTGTTTAGAATCAATGAAGGAACTATACTTCAAATACAGAAATGGAACACACTCACATTCAATGTGACAGGCACTTCTAGTTTCCTTTTTGTACTGAATAAAAGATTTGATATTTGCTGTAGAAACGGAGATGTGTTAGAAATCAAAAAACAAAAAGCAGGTAAGAAAATGTTTCCCCAAGGCTGTCTTCAAATTCCTCTATCAAGCAAAGTGGAAAACTTAATCCCCTTGGCCTGAGTGAACTGAGACTTTTCTGGAAAAGTGCTTTGCTTTTCCCAGCTTCTGTTTGAATGCATCCACTCCAGTACTGCTGCTAAGACTTCCTTCACTGACAGCTTGGGGGCACAACTCTTCATCTAGAAAGGGAAAAATCACTGCTGGAAAGATAAAGAGTACTAACCCTTTTTGAAGTCCTGGTTTTAATAAGCCACAGAGGTTTGTAAAACAGGTGTGTTTGGAGGTGGCAGAGTAGCATGGTCTCCACAGGAATGACCCCCCAATGAGGCAGGAGAATGTAGCTAACCCCTGATTGAAAGTGTCTGAACACTTATGCTTGTCTGAAAGACTGGGGTCAAGAGGTTCTTTTATCCTTTTGGATCATCTTAAGATTCTGAATATAGGTCTGTTATCAATTACCTTTCTGTTAATGTGATAAGAATCCCCTTCTAAGGCAACTTATAGATGAAAGAACTTATTTGGGCTCCTGGTTCCAGACAGAAAATGTCCATCACCATCAGAGAAGCATGGCTGTAGGCAGGCAAGGTGACTGGAACAGAAGCTGAGGGACACATCTTAAATCCCAAACTGGGATGGAAAGAGGCTTTGAAACCTCAAAGCCAAACTCTGGTGGTGTGCTTCCTCTAGCCATACCACTCCTAAGCCTCCCCAAACAGTGACAGCAACTGGGGATCGAGTAACCAAATACCAAAACCTCTGGGAGAGATTCTCATCCAACTTCCATAACAGAATTACATTTTGTTTCCTTTTCTTAGTAGTTATTGGAACTTCTTGGGCACTTGATATAATTATCTCAGTGGTCTTAAGTGTAATGGACCAGTTTTAAAAGTATATCTTGTAGCAATATGGTCTATTTTTCCCATCCAAACTCATTGGTCAGAACTACTTTCACTTAGTTATATCATATGATGTCCTGAGAGTAGAATAAGGGTAAACTATACCTTGTTGCAGAAATGACACCTTTAAAAACTGGTGCTTAGATTGAAGGAATGACCAGTAAAGGTTATCAGGTTTATAACATTTATAGTCTAAATGGTGCCAAGGCTATTTAACAGAAGTTTTTTTGTTTGTTTGTTTGCTTGCTTGTTTTTTTTTGGGGGGGGGAGGGGGTGTATTTTAAGAGAAAATGAAAGGAGACAGGATTTAAGATAAAACATAAGATTGCGTTTTGTATTTCTTTAAAAACTTCAATGAAGCATCAGGAAAGAAACCAGGCATCTTTAATGGATCAGGATCCTTTCTTACATTTCTTTTGCTTCCTGCAGTACAGTGCTGGACAAGCATCAACTATCCTTAATATATGGTCATTTGTTTAAGTATTAGCAAAAAGCCCAGAATCAATGTTGCTTTTCCCATCCTAATATAAATTTTTAAAATTTCAAATTTAACAGGGTAATAAGTCACTAGACTGTGAACTCACAAACATATAAGGACTTTACCATGTGTGTAATCTCACAAGCACAAATCTAGTTTAGAAGAAAAGCACTCAAATGTGTTTGAAGAAAGTACTTTAATGTCATCTCTCCCATGCTGAGATGTGTTTCATCTTTGAAAACATGGGAGATAAAAGACCTTCTGTAATATCATTTCTGCCAAGACTCCAATGGTTCATGTGGCATTAGACAAAATTCCATGTTTGCCACTAGGTATTGGCAAGATGGTGACAGGTATTGATCTGTCTTCTTACACTCAAAAAGGAAAACCAGAAAATTACTATAGTATGAACTATCTTTTGACCAAAATTAATCATTTGTTTACTTTGGGGAGCACATGGAGTATTTTCAAATAAACAGTTTAAAATGTTTTATTTTAACATTCCAAACCAGGATCAAATAAACATAGCTTATTTTGTAACTGCCTCCTATAGAATTTGCCATTATCCCCTTTAAGGTTACTGTTTACAAATAATGTCTTGGTCAGCACCCTAGCAGGGCTGACCCAGATGAGAAGCCATGTGGACTTGTGTATGTGGGGGGGGGGGGTATGGATTTGGTTTGGGTTTTTTGTTTGTTTGTTTGTTTGTTTGTTTGTTTAAATGATGATTAAGATAAATGTATCTCTCTAGCAATTGCTCTTTGCATGGCAAAAATTTGATTGAATCTTTAATATTGTATTCATAGCTCAGCAATGCAGATTCTTCTAAAATATAAAAGTATGGGTGACTGAAGAAGTTGCCATGGAAACTGCCCCTTCTTCAACTTTTAGCAATTTCTGAACTCATGTCTATCAATTTTTATACTGTCGACTTTGAGGCAAATAACCTTCTTTTTAAAAATTAACACATTTTGAAGAATTTTTAAATAATGAAAAAGAAAAACCCTTCATTTGTTTTAGGGAGATTTTACACTGAAATCATATAAGCTTCAGTCAATTTAAACTAATAAGAAAAAAAAATTCAACAGTAAAATTTATAGCAAATATCTTTTGACCTGTAGTATCTTTGGTTTGAAATATTTACTAAATACTTGTTTTAAAACAACTGCACCTGCAGTTTTGATACATTTCTGTACCTGTTTTGTTATATGGTCTGAAATAGACTTTTGGGAATGAAATGTAGGGGTTAGTCTGTCTCCCAAGATATGGTTCCCCTGGTGAGGAGACCCACAGGTAAACCAGTTTTTACTGTGTAAACCTTGCCCCACAAGTTTACAGCTGATTGAGTAACAACGACTACAGCCTGAGCATAATATATAACATATAACGTAACTTTCCATATAACACATCCTACAAGAAGTAAAAGTTTTTGTATGATACACAGTACTTCTAAATGTTCAGAAACCAATTCAGCCCGAAGTCAGGGTTCTTTTGTAAAAGAAAGGAAGCTGACAGCTCTAAGTGCATAGTCTCCTAAGGAATGGAAAAATTATCTATATTTCACTCATTATCCTTAGAGCCAGTGACACCAACATAATATACAGGTCTCATTACACTAGTGTTTAAACCCAATAAAATAATAACAATCGCCCAAAGTAAGAACCTCTGAAAGGGAAGGTTACTAACTTTGTTCTGACTTGCATGCAGTCTTTCCACTCTTATTGTCCCTGCACTGCCATTTTCTCTGATGGAGCCTCCACACCCACAGAATGTTTGTATCGTGTTCAGTTGTTTCTTTTTTTTTCCAGTTGTTTCTTAAGTATGCTATTTTCAAACTATTTCTGAGAATTAGAAATAGCTCTGAATATGAAGACATAGAATTCTCTGAACTTCAGACTAGGGACCTCAAGCAACTCAAGAAGTGTCATGGTCTACAAATGTAAGATTTCAGATCTCAAGTGGCTTCAGAGGAAGGAAGCTCCCCCAACCATTGTCTTAAAAACATGAAAATGGACTTGCAAAATCAATAGCTTTCTTTCTTCTTTGCCCTCTATTCCCTCCCATAATATTTATAAATTCTTTTGGTGCAGAGAAAAGATATAAATCTTGCTAATACAGTATAATCTCCCTATTCTTCTAAAAATTGATTTTAGTCATTAAGATAAATCAAGCCCTACTACTTTTCACAATAGCATCCCACAAAGGTATGATAAACCACCAATAAGGAGACCAGCTGACTCCCTCCCTCCCTTTGTCTTTCTGCAAAGTCTTGCTAGTAACCTAGTTCGGCCTTTACTACTAATTATTATGCTCATGGGCATGTGTCACCAATTTTATAAAGAGACATTATAGCACGTGCTAGATCATGCCTTCATTATTTCATAAAGAGATAAATTGATAGACAAATGGTTTTACTAAATGTGGCTGCTGTTGAATTAGACTGGCTACTGAAATAACTAAAGTCTGATGAACTTTTCAAACTGTGCAGATTTCTGCCAGGTACCCAGAACCCTGGCCAAAATCAGACTTTCTCTGATAGATACAGAAGTAAAGAGCATAGTAAGGAACCCTAAGGAGGTCCCAGAGGCTAGAACTTCCTTCTCTCTGACTTCTCTAAAAAGTATAGCAGAGCATAAACTCCACAGAGCATAGATTGTGTCTGTCCCATTCACAGTTATATCCCTAGGACTTACAATCCAAAGTCCTCTAAGCTTACAGAAGACATTCAGATATCATGATGACCACATCTGTAAGTTTCTTAAGAAACATGACTGAATGGAGCAGTGACCATACCATGACCAGCCTTCACTTCACTATTTCTATGCAGAGTCTTGGCAAACCTGGTTTTCTTGTTTGTTTTATTTCTGTTTTGGAGTAGAGAAGACACAAAAAAAAGGAAAAAAGGAAAAACTAAGATAAGTCCCTTTTCAAACTCCTCATATGTAAATTAAATCCATCTCAGGGAAAGGACATCTGAGTAGTGTATCTGCATATATAGGTTAGGAGACCTTAGCTGACAGATAAAACCATCCCTCTTTTGGCTTATTTCTTCAGCATCATGGTTTGAGCTTCACAAAAATACCAATTTTTATGATTCATAAAATGGCCTGATATAATCCTTAACTCTCATAGCTGTGTTCTCATGGTCTCTTAGGCATACATTCTTCAAGGCGGACTTCCTGCGCTGTGTTCAGAGAAAGCCACATGATTTGGGGTAAGATGTAAAGCATGTGAATTACAATAAGTATCCCCTAATCTGGGGATAACACACAGATTCCTTATGTTTGTCATGTGATCTCCTAAATTAAGCCTGATACCCCCATTTCATGCCTTAAAATCTCAGAAACCCCTCTGTGTTGTCAAGGCTCTTGTACCGACTAGCAGGCATTTTCAAGTTAGTCAAAGCAAGGCCTCAGGTAGGAATTAACGTTTTCTTTTACTCACTTACTGGTCCTGAAGGCCAAAATATGCTGCTTTGAAAAGAACATTTGTAATAAATAAACTGGTATTCATAGGATTACTAGACTCATATATACAAATAAAGCGTGTCTGGATAAATATGAATTTCTGAAAACAACAAACGTTTCTCAGTGTATATCCCAAACAGTACATGGGATATACTTAAACTAAACTAATTAACTAAATAAAATAAAAAGTAGATCCATTTTAATTGAGCATTCTGATTTACCAAGAACCACTATTTATGGTAGGAAACAACAAATGGCTAAGCCATTAGAGAAAGGGCAGAAGTCATGATGGGGCTAGGGGAAGAACAGACTTGGGAGATAAAACTGAGGATGGAAAAAGGTTCAAGTGTTGTCACAGCATGAGGGCTTTAGTTCAGGTCTCCTAGATATTGTTGAAATTCTTTAATTCCCAGCTCGAGGATTCAAGGTTTCAACCTCACCTTAGTCTATTTAAGTTCCAGAGTGAAAAGCACAAACAGCCTTAATATTTATGATGAGCCCTAACTCACTATGAGCCCATAGTGAGCCCAGCTCACTATGTAGGCAAATACCTATCCTCTATGTTATTAGAATTTACTTTCATATCAATAAACCTGAATTGTTACTTACTATTTACTATGTGTCATCTGGGCTGCTCTTAACCTCAATCAGCCAGCACACAGGGCCATCTTTTCTTTATTCCTAACCCATATTGACGTGTTCCTTCTCTTCTTGCCACTGCCTTTGCCTTCTTCTTTTCCTCCTTCTTCTCCCTTCTTCCTTCTTGTCCTCCCCCTTCTACTCTTCCTCTTATCCTCCTCCTCCCCCTTCTTCCTCTTCTTCTCCCCTCCTCTTTCTCCTTTATCTTCCTCCAACCCCACCTGTCTTTTCTGCTGAGCTATTGTGGCATCTTTATTCACCAATCGAAAATAACTTGGGGCAGGGTCACAGGGGCTAAGGTTGCTGGGGGTACACTTAGCATTACAATAGACAGTAAAAGACACCTGGACCTGAGTAAAACTATACATGGTAGTCCCCAATACTTGGGAGAATTAGTCAGAGAGACCCTAGCAACTACTCTAGCTGAAATGGGGAGATCTACGTTCAATGAAGACCATAATATTAAAAAAGTTTAAAAATAGAAGTTGACTTCTGGGCTTCATACACACATGCACAGGACACAAACAAGTCCTCATACCACATATACATAAAAACATACATAAGACTAAAGGAGGCAAAATAATTTGAGAGGAACTAAAATGTTTGTAGGAGAGACGGATATATACTTAAAGGAACCTGAAAACTATTAACTGAAACTGAATAAAGCATTAGCATGGGATAGCCTCAAATGAGCCATAGTATGAAACTGCCAAAATGCACATTAAAAAGATATTACTTTTGCCAGGTCTAGTAGCATACCATTTAAGCTAGTAGTGCAAAAGATGGCTTGGGAAGATTGTGAGCAGAAACAATGTGGGCCACAGAAGCAACAGAGCTTCTTGAACAGGTTCCCTTCTGACATTCATCTTCAGCCAGGAGGTGGAGCTGAGCTCTAGACCTCTGTGCACCTTCCCTGCAAGAGGAGAGCTTGCCTGCAGAGAGTACTCTGACCAATGGGACTCAAGAGAGAATTTCAGGAGTGCTGACAGAGGCTAACAGAATCACGGGAGTAACAAGCTCCAGCCTGAGATAGCTAGAACATATAACACCAGAGATTACCAGATGTCAAAAGGCAAACTTAAGATACTTACTAACAGAAACCAAGACCACTCAGCATCATCATAACCCAGTACTCCCACCACAGCGAGTCCTGGATACCCCAACACACCCAAAAAAGCAAGATTCTGATTTAAAAATCATATCTCATGATGCTGGTAGAGGATTTAAAGTAGGGCATTAATAATTCACTTAAAGAAATACAGGAAAACACTACTAAACAGAGAGAAGACCTTAAAGAGGAAGCACAAAAACCCCTCAAAGAATTACAGTAAACCACTGCTAAACAGGTAGAAGCCCTTAAAGAGGAAACACAAAAATCTCTTAAAGAATTACAGGAAAATACAACCAAACAGGTGGCAGAATTGAACAAAACCATCTAAGAACTAAAAATAATAAAGAAACAATAAAGAAAACCCAAAAGGAGACAACTCTAGAGATAGAAACCCCAGGAAAGAAATCAGGAACCATAGATGTGAGCATTAGCAACAGAATACAAGAAATGGAAGACAGAATCTCAGGTGCAGAAGATTCCATAGAGAACATGGACACAACTATCAAAGAAAATGCAAAATGCAAAAAGATCCTAACTCAGGAAATCCAGGACACAATGAGAAGACCAAACCTATGGAAAATAGGTATAGATGAGAATGAAGATTTTCAACTTAAAGGGCCAGCAAATATCTTCAACAAAATTATAGAAGAAAACTTCCCATACTTAAAGAGATGCCCATGAACATACAAGAAGCCTACAGAACTCCAAATAGACTGGACCAGAAAAGAAATTCCTTCCGACACATAATAATCAGAACAAGAAATGAACCAAATAAAGACAGAATATTAAAAGCAGTAAGGAAAAAAGGTCAAGTAACATATAAAGACAGACCTATAAGAATTACTCCTGACTTCTCACCAGAGACTATGAAAGCCAGAAGATCCTGGACAGATGTTATACAGACCCTAAGAGAACACAAATGCCAGCTCAGGTATTAGGTGTTATTTACAGGTCAGATAGAATTCTGTACTAAACCCATCTGGTCCTGGGCTTTTTTGGGTTGGGAAAATTTTAATGACTGCTGCTACTTCTTTAGGGGTTATGAGATTGTTCAGATGGGTAATCTGATCCAGATTTAACTTTAGTACATGGTGTCTGTCTAGAAAATTGTTCATTTCATCCAGATTTTCCAGTTTTGTTGAGAACAGGCATTTGTAGTAGTATCAGATGATTTTTAAATTTCCTCCATTTCTGTTCTTATGCCTGCCTTTTCAGTTCTGAATTTATTAATTTGGATACTGTCTCTCTGCCTTCTCATTAGTCTGGCTAAGGGTTTCTCTATCTTGCTGATTTTTTCAAACCAGCTCCTGGTTTGGTTGATTCTTTGTATAGTTCTTTTTGTTTCTACTTGGTTTATTTCAGCCCTGATTTTGGTTATTTCCTGCCTTCTATTCCTCTTGGGTTAGTTTGCTTCTTTTTGTTCTAGAGTTTTCAGGTGTGCTGTCAAGCTGCTAGTGTATGCTCTTTCTAGTTACTTTTTGTAGGCATTTAGAGCTATGTTTTCCACTTAGCACTGCTTTCATTGTGTCCCATACTTTTTGATATAATGTGCCTATGTTTTCATTAAATTTTAAAAAGTCTTTAATTTCTTTCTTTATTTCTTCCTTGTCCAAGTTATCAGTGAGTAGCATGTTGTTCAGTTGCCACGTGTATGAGGGCTTTCCATTGTTTCTGTCATTCTTGATGACCATGGTGATCAGATAGCATGTGTGGGATTATTTCAATCTTCTTGTATCTGTTGAGACCTGTTTTGTGATAGATTATATGGCCAGTTTCTGAGAAGGTACCATGAGAAGTTGAGAAGAAGGTATATTCTTTTGTTTTAGGATGAAATGTTCTGTAGATATCTGTTAAATCCACTTGGTTCATAACTTCTGTTAGTTTCAATGTGTCTCTGTTTAGTTTCGGTTTCCATGATCTGTCCATTGCTGAGAGTGGGTTGTTGAAGTCTCCCACTATTGTTGTGTGTGGGGCAATGTGTGCTTTGAGCTTTAGTAAAGTATCTTTTATGAATGTGGGTGCTCTTGCATTTGGAGCATAGAATTGAGAGTTGACTTTGGTAGACATTTTCTTTGACAAGTATGAAGTGTCCTTCCTCATCTTTTTTGATAACTTTTGGTTAAAAGTAAATTTTATTTGGTATTATAATGGGTACTATAACGTGTTTCTTGGAACCATTCACTTGGAAAATTTTTTTCCAGCCTTGTACTCTGAGGTATTGTCTGTACTTGTCACTGAAGTATGTTTCTTGTATACCAGGTCCCGTTTACATATCCAGTCCATTAGTCTATGTCTTTTTATTAGGGAATTGCTTACATTGATATTAAGAGATATTAAGGAAAAGTGATTGTTACTTCCTTTTATGTTTGTTGTTAGAGGTAGAATTATGTTTGTGTGGCTATCTTCTTTTGAGTTTGTTGGAAGATTACTTTCTGGGTTTTCTTGGGTGTAGTTTTCCCTCCTTGTGTTGAAGTTTTTTTCATCTATTATCCTTTGTAGGGCTGAAATTATGGAAAGATATTGTGTAAATTTGTTTTGGTCATGGAATATCTTAGTTTCTCCATCTATGGTAATTGAGAGTTTTGCTGGTAGTAGCCTGGGCTGGCATTTGTGTTCTCTTAGTGTACTGACTGGTTTTGTGTGTCAACTAGACAAAGGCTGGACTTATCACAGAGGAAGGAGCTTCAGGTGAAAAAATGCCTCCATGAGATCCAGCTGTAAGGCATTTTCTCAATTAGTGATCAAGGGGAGAGGGCCCATTTTTCATGGTACCATCCCTGGGTTGGGAGTCTTTGGTTCTATAAGAAAGCAAGCTGAGCAAGCCAGGGGAAGCAAGCCAGTAAGAAATATCCCTCCATGGCCTCTGCATCATGGTCCTGCTTCCTGACCTTCTTGAGCTCCAGTCGTGACTTCCTTGGTGATGAACAACAGTATAGAAGTATAAGCTGAGTCAACCCTTTCCTCCCCAACTTGCTTCTTGGTCATGATGTTTTGTCCAGGAATAGAAATCCTGACTAAGACACTTAGAGTCTGTATGACATCTGTCGAGGATCTTCTGGCTATTCTTAGTCTCTGGTGAGAAATCTGGTTTAATTCTGATAGGTCTCCCTTTATATATAACTTGACCTTTTTCCCTTGCTGCTTTTAATATTCTTTCATTGTTTTGTGCATTTGGTGTTTTGATTATTATGTGATGGAAAGAATTTCTTTTCTTGTCTAGTCTATTTGGAGTTCTGTAGGCTTCTTGTAGGTTCATGGGCATCTCTTTCTTTAAGAAAGTTTACTTCTATAATTTTGTGGAAGATATTTACTGGTCCTTTAAGTTGGTAATCTTCACTGTCTTCTATACCTACCATCCTTAGGTTTGGTCTTCTCATTGTGTTCTGGATTTCCTAGGTGTCTTGGGGTTAGAAGCTTTTTGCATTTTGCATTTTCTTTGATTTGTGTCAATGTTTTCTATGGTATCTTCTATAACTTGAGATTGTCTCTTCTATCTCTTGTATTCTGTTGGCGATGCCTTCATCTATGGCTCCTGACTTCTTTCCTAGGCTTTCTATCTCCAGGGTAGACTTTTGTCTAAAATCCTTTTGTGATTTCTTCATTGTTTTTACTTCCATTTTTAGTTACTGGATGGTTTTGTTCAATTCCTTCTACTGTTTGGTTGTTTTCTCTTGTAATACTTTAAGAGATTTTTGAGTTTCCTCTTTTAGGGCTTCTACCTGTTTGTCTGTGTTCTCCTGTACTTCTTTAAGGGAGTCATTTAAGTCTTTCTCAAAATCTTTTTTTCAGCATCTTGAGATGTGATTTTAAATCTGAATCTTGCTTTTCCCATGTGATGGCATATCCAGAACTTGCTATGGTGGGAGAACTGGGTTCTAATGATGCCAAGTAACCTTGGTTTCTGTGTCTTATGCTGCTGTTGATCTTGCCTCTCACCATCTAGTTATCGCTAGTGCTACCTGAACTCACTGTTTGACTGGAGCCTGTCCTTCCTGTTATCTTGGTTGTGTCAGAACTCCTCTGAGTCCAGCTGTCTCTATGATCCTGTGATCCTGACATCTGGGTGTAAGAGCTCCTGGGAGTCAAGCTGCCTATGGGATCCAGAAATCCTGGTGTGGCCAAGCTCCTGAGATCCTGTGATCCTATGATCCTATGATCCTAGGTTTGTTAGAGCTCCTGGGAGTCCTGCCTCCTCTGGGTATGGTGGGATTGAATGCAGAGCTAGCATCGAGGTCTGCTCATGGCATTGGCTCAGTCTAGAAGGATGCACTTTTAAATTTATATATTTAGTTTCATTAGTATTTACTAATACTCTATTAGTTAGAAATTTCTATAATTTTTTGTTTTTGCCTATTCTCCAAGTAAAATCTTAACATGGTATATAAATAAAAGAAAAAATCTCTATTTAACACAGTTTTAATAGTAACAGAATTGTAGTAAATCAATATTTATGAGTGTGATATGTTAACTTAGCTATTAACTACTCCAAGCTTGTGTTTAAGAAGGACAGCAGCTCAGCAAATTTCCCTCTCATGTTTTCTACCCAAATAATTGTATGACACATGATCATACATCATGGAAGTACCGTGCACTAACTTACTGTGATTACACAGCTCCACAATCACACTTCAAATGATTAAAAGGCCAAAAGTCAATGAAAACTCTTTTCAGACGATAAGGAGAGTGAGGCGTTTTACTAAAAATTGGATTGAAATCATTAAAGATCAAGGGGGGAAAAAGGCACCTTAAAAAAAAATCTGTTTTAAACTAATCATCTCACTACAAGGAAGCAAGATGTAAATAAGCATGAGGGAGGGAGGGGGAGAAGGCAAACCATAATGAGTCAAGACAAGTTAAAAACAGATTCTCCATCACATAGCTAAGTGGCCACAAGGGACATCTAACTATAAACATACCAGGGGTTGAGAATAACAAAGAAAGAAAAACCAATTCAGCAATCCCAAGAAAAAGAGAAAAAATATTTATGAAGGAAAATAGAAAGAAAGCACCTGATATCACCAACCCCAAATGAGAAGCTTCTAAGGCCCACTCACAGGCTGCCTACTAAGCCTTCAACAGTCTTCAAAATAAGCACAGATAAAGTACCCTGAGATGCTAATGCCCTCAGTAATGGTCATGGGTGTGATGGGTCCTTGCCCACTTAAGATTCTTTTTTTTATATACTAGAACATTTTATTAATTTAAAGCTTAATTATTCTTTTAAAAATTGAATATTATTTATAATTTTATAAGTATTAAAGGTATACACAGTTAAGATTCTTAACCAGGACAAAAACAATGATCCCTTATTCAAAAAAAAAAATAAGGATATGAGGATGGTTACAAGTATAAATCTGGTTGGTTTTGTTGTTGTGATTGTTTTGAGGCAGATTGGTACTCTGCGATCCAGCCTAGGTTCCAGCTCATAACAATCTTCTTGCTTTATCCTTTGAAGTTCTGGGTTTGCAAGTGTGAGCCAATACAGCTGGAACTTGGTTACTTTAATAAATTTATTGTATTTTAAACTGAATATGTTTTTAGCATATGAAAATTTAAAGATACAGATTAAATACATGGAAAGAAAAGTTATTTATAGGATGTCTAGTGATTGCCCAGTCATCAGAAATAATTACAGGTCAAGTTTTAATGTATTTTCTTTCATTCCTTTATTTTTCACATGCTCCTGTGAGGAGCATATTTTTCACATGCTCATTGCAGGAATGATTCATGGCCTATTGTATTTAAAATTATCTCCTCTCCCGTACAGGTGTCACTTCATGAATTTTAGACTGAAACCATTGAATAAAGCACATTTAATTTGTGGCAGCATTTTCATAACATATTAGAAACCAACAGCAGCTTTGGCTATGGCAGCAATGACCTACCCAGAATCACTCCATTGGCTGAGGGGGTGGGGATGATGAACCTACCACACCAATGCAACCCAGGTGGGAAACTGTCAGAAGAGAGTTCAGTGCCCCAGTGTCAGAAACAGGAGATTCTTGCAACCACTGTTCCATGGCAGAAGCTAAAGACTTTGGTGATGGAGAACACATTCCTTGTATAGAATTAAGTGACTTACTCAATTCAATATTATTCGACTGTTGGGGGTGGTGAAAATCCAGAAATTTAAAAACCTGTCCCTTGGTGTGATCTTCTTACCATGTTAATATACGAAGTCTGTTACACCTCTGGTCTTGATAAAGTATACCAAGTACTTATGAGGATCCACCCAAAAAAATTCTCAGGAAAAAAAATGGCCTTTTCACACATAACCCTCCCCCCATTACGTGCAGCATTCTCTGAAGCTCCATGCTGGCATTCATAGAACACAAAAAAGATAACTTCTCTGCTTGCCCATCTTGCCAAAAATAAGAAATCTGCTATATTATCTTAAACTTCACAGAAAACAGAGAAGAAATTTGTGTAACTATAAGACGTTGACTGTGCATTTTCTGACAATATACTTCACAATAAGAAACACACAGTTCTATATTAACGAAGAAGTCTTTAAGGAGATCAGGTCTATGTTGAGAAGCTGTAAGCTTCTAGTTTGTTTCATCCTTCTGAACAAACTTTAGATAAAAAATATTCTAAAACAATTTTATAAAAACTAAACAAGTATACTTTGCTCTTGCCACACCCTAAACAACACCGAATAATAACTATTCATGCAGCATTTAAACACTATTACAAATTATTGCTTATACGGCATTATAAGTAATTAAAATATTATCTGAAATATGTGAGGAGATGTGCATATAATTACTATTGTTATATACAAATACTATTTCTTGGATAAGAATTTGAATATCCGTTTGGTTATCTGTGGGAACCATGGAGCTAGTTTCTCCAACACACACACAAATGATGATTTTGAAATGCTTTATTGTCTATAAAAATTACAAGATTGTATATCCTAAAAGACTTCCATGTATAAACCCAGTCACAAATAATCAGTTACATCCTCACAGAATTCCTATTTCCATAACAAACACAGCCATAAGAGGAGCCTACAGAAACAAAGTATCCGGAAAGAGCTATAAAACAAAACATGCCTAAGCCATATCCACAAGCCAGGACTATCTATGCCACATGATGTGTAAATACAGCCCAGATGTTCAGTTTGATAAGCTCCATTTGAACCTTTCTGGGATTTACTATCCACAGGCTATGTAAGATCCAACTCTGGAAGTGAGTGTGCAATTTCTTCATACCTTTGTCCTAAAGGATCATATTTCTTCTCAACACCATACCCTTTGTATAAGGGAAGGGTCTTCCTCTGACTTCACATGTGGAAAAACTGAGGTCTAAGCAATGTATGAAGGATCCCACCAATCAAGGATTTGAAAGTTCTTAGGAACAAAATTGGTTTCACTTTGCTAGTGGAAAGAGGTACTAAGTTCTGTAATACTTCCAAACACCAGCTTTCTTCTTGGTCAGAAATTAGTTAACTTGTCTGGATTGTGAAGAGCTTGAAGAAGATTTTGTCATCAAATAGATAGAGAGCAGAGAAAATGTAACTAAATGCTGTCCCCCAGAACAAAAACCCTCTTCTGGAGCCCTAAACAGCTATTAAACAGAGCCAGCAAGTGATGGAAGAGATGTAAAAGATAGGGAAACAGGTTAGGATTGGCTTTACCCACAAAGAATAGGCTCTTACAAGAAACATCCAGAAAATTAAGTATACCACTCCACTACTAAGGAGAGGAGGTCCACAACTCTAACTGAATCTGGGGAAGAGAGGTCGTTAGAGCTGCAACACACATGGTGCATTTGTAATAATGGAGCAGTACTTCCATATAGTGACCAGGACAAAAACAGTGTTATCTCTGGCCTAATATCATCATGCATTGGCCAAAAGTTCTGCCACCTTTGAATCTAAAGTAGCAAAAGAATGACAGAGAAGAGAATGGGCATCTTCAAATATTGGGAGGTTGAAGTCATCATGAGGCTATGCAGGAAGAAGGGTCTCTACAGTGACCTTAAGTGCAGAATGTATTCCCCCTTTACTGTGATTCAAGTTCTCTGGTATCATCTAAGCTCAAATGGAAATTGAATTTACCTTTTAAATATCTTATTTCACTTGTATTCTATGGTAATCAGAGGATGTCATTGGAGCAGCCAGGCATGGTGGCACATGCCTGAAGATCCTTCATTGAGAGGTAGAGGTGGGAGATCAGGAGTTCAAGGACAATACAATATTGACTACACCCTGAGTTCAGGGCCTTCCTAGGTTAATTGTGATGTATTAAAAACAAAACAAAATTGAGAGGAGGGAGGAGGAAAGAGGACTGTCATTGAAAATCCTTCAGACATCACATTTTGATCACAGGAAAATAAGAACCACCCACTGAGCTGCACCAATGGCACTACATTAGGTTTCATTAAACAGCCCAGTGATTCCTGCAGGTGTTTATTAGGTGTATCCATGGCAGCACTCTGACTCCTATTAGTGAAGAAGAGGATGGAGGAATGACTTTTAAATGTCGCTGAAGCTTGCTGCTAACAAACTTTGCAGGGTGTGCCCATTATTCCCAGACACCTTGCAATCATTAACCACAGGTAAGAGAGGATGGGGCAAGACAACAAACCCCAGTGCTCTGCATTGGAGACTTCCTAATGCAACTTTCAACAAGGCCATTTAAGAATTCCACAACTTCAGTATCTGAAACCAAAAAAGTTGTTATTCTAAACTGGAGCATCTAAAATTAGGTTTGAGTGGTTTTCATTGAGTTTTTTTTCCCAGTTGTCAAGGTGTAGGGGGTGTGTGTGTGTGTGTGTGTGTGTGTGTGTGTGTGTGTGTGTAGACTTGCATGCATATCTCACATGCTTAACAGATGTAAGCAGAAATCAAAGCAGTGCTGCACACAGCCCTGCACAGTGACTTCCTGAAACAAAAGTCAGCTATTTACAATGACATCGCCAGAGTGATAGATGTGCACATTAGAAAGTTAAATCTCGTGAAAAGAATGTTGAATAAAGCCATCAATTTTATTTGGGGTTCATCTGGATTCAATTTCTGCCTGCAGTCATTTCATTATGGGACAACACAGGCACCTAGATTCACTTCAGGGTCTCTGGTCCATGAACTATGGCATTCCTCACATAGTTTCCCAAAGCTAGGGCTGTAATGTCAGCTCCCTACTTCTTAGTTCACTGTAGAACTTTCCCTGCCCTTTGATGTGAAAGAAAAACACTCCACTTTACAATATTACAGGGGCTGGAATTTTATTTGAAGGAAGCCAAAACAACAGCGCTCCTGAGGCCACCCTGATAGTCTTCCCAACCATGGGAGACAATCTTAATGTAATAAACACACTGAGAGTTCACCTCTCCCTAAAATCTAATATGCCAAGGAAAAGAAAACATTTGAAAGTTTTCCCGCAGTTATCCTTAACAAAAAGTCCACCTCATTTTCAGATGGATAGGTGCACAAATTGTTAAGAATTTCTCTATCCTTTAAGTGCTTGGACAATTTGTTGTTACTAAATGTATGTTAAGCCAACATTTTAGAACATTGCTGTTTTCGGTGATTTTATTTTCCTCCCCTTCCCAGCAGGAATTTGGAGCTATAATAGTAATTCCACAGTCACGTCCTACTGAATAATTATGACTGTAGACCAATTAAACTAATCACCTTTTCACATATTTTTGTCCAGTTTACAGATGTAAATCCCTCCTGGACTGGCAATAATGAAGGCTCCTCTCACATGGTACCCAGCAATCTCCTAAAGAAGCCAGCATGAATGCAAAATCAACTCCCAGGAAAGTTACTAAGTAATGCTTCCAAAAACGTTATATGAACATGGGCTAGATATCCTACTGTGAACCATTCATAAAGGCCTCCTGTAAGTCAGGACCCTCAACTTCCTATTAATGTGGTTGAGTTTAAACAGAAATACTACCAAATCATCTAAAAAGGAGACCCAAAAAGCACAAGATTTTAGATCCTTAATAATCCATCACATACGTTTTTGGAAAAAAAGGAATAAGGAGTAAGATGATATATATAGCTATCTTAAACCCTAAGGTTTGTAACTGTAACAGGGACCACTAAGGATGGAAGAACTGAGCTCATAACCCTTAGAGAAATCTTCCTTGAAGAGCCACATAATGCACTATCTTGGAAAGGAAGAACACACTTCTAGACAGACATCGAGTGACAATGAGAGGGAAAAATGCCAACCCCAGGCAAGGACAGCTGGTGGGAAACACACTTCCTTGGTTTACAGCTACTCCAGGGAGAGACATGCCAATTCCTAGATAAGTCACCATCTGATGGGATTTATAACCTAGCTGACAGTTTAGAAGCAATTCGCACAGGACTTACACCTTCAGTCTGCTCATTTTGCTCTCTAAAAGTTGAATAGCACAGCATAACAACTTCAATTATCCACCACAGATCCATAGGCTACTTCCTCAGCTTCAGCAGTCCAAATAGATTCTCCAAAGGTTACATAGTATATATCACATGAATTAGAACAACTGCCTACAGAGATTACCACTTAAATTCTCCCTCAGGTTCTATTCATATATATATATGTAAACAGCATGAAAAATCCTGAGGGATTTAAGAGACACAGTAAAACAGGCCTGGATTCTTTTAGTGTGTTGGTTTGGTTTTGTTCTTGCTTGTTTCTTTGTATCTTTGCATCTCTGGTAAACAGTACTTTTTCTCTGTCCTATCTTTTTTTTCTAGACAGTGATAGGAACCCAGGGCATTGCTTGATGTGTTCATTTCCCAGCAACAGGGACTTCAAAACCCTAATCGGTCAACCAAATACTTTCTGATGAGATGGCTGAATAAAACCACTTCCCAAACCACAGCTGTCTGGAAGATGCTTGTCCTATATGTGGTATCAAAATCTTGGGAAAAGAATAAATGCAAAGAAAGATAATCTGTAGCATCTCAGTAAAGTGTCCTAAATACAGCATCTAATTTTTATTTTTACACGGAATAGAACCACAGAACAACTACACACTGGGCTCACACTCAACCTAGAAAAGTGGACAGAGTAACTAGAGATCCCATCCTTAAGAAGTATAAAATACAAGGCTGTAGAGACAGATCAGTCAGTGTAGTGCTTTCCATAGATGCATAAGAATCTGAGCATAAGAATGCACGGATAAGAACTGGGTGTGACTGCCAGGTACCTATAATCCTGTTGCTGAAGAGACAGAGATAGCAAGATCCCCAGGGTTCAATGGCCAGCTAGTCTAATCCAATAACTGGTGAACCCTAGGTCTCAAAAAATAAGGGAGAGAAACAAGTCAGGAAGACAACTAATGTCAAACTCTGGCCTCTACACCAAGCATATATACAAACAAGCAAACACAAAACAGGAATTATAAAAAATATGTTCCAAAACCACAAGAAATGAAGACCAAAGTGTGGACACTGTGCCCCTTCTTAGAATTGGGAACAAAACACCCATGGAAGAAGTTACAGAGACAAAGTTTGGACCTGTGACGAAAGGATGGACCATCTAGAGACTGCCATATCCAGGGATCCATCCCATAATCAGCTTCCAACCGCTGACACCATTGCATACACTAGCAAGATTTTGCTGAAAGGACCCAGATATAGCTGTCTCTTGTGAGACTATGCCGGGGCCTGGCAAACACAGAAGTGGATGCTCACAGTCAGCTATTGGATGGATCACAGGGCTCCCAATGGAGGAGCTAGAGAAAGTACCCAAGGAGCTAAAGGGATCTGCAACCCTATAGGTGGAACAACATTCTGAACTAACCAGTACCCCGGAGCTCTTGACTCTAGCTGCATATGTATCAAAAGATGGCCTGGTCGGCCATCACTGGAAAGAAAGGCCCTTTGGACACGCAAACTTTATATGCCCCAGTACAGGGGAATGCCAGGGCCAAAAAAATGGGAATGGGTGGGTAGGGAAGTGGTGGGGAGGGTATGAGGGAATTTTGGGATAGCATTGGAAATGTAATTGAGGAAAATATGTAATAAAAGATTAAAAATTAAAAAAATGAAAAAAATAAAATAAAATTTTCAATAAAGGAAAAAAAACACATGCTGGTTTTGTTTTGTTGTTATTGTTTGTTGGTTTGTTCTGTTGTTAGTTAAAACTCTTTAAAGCAACAATATCAAAAACCCTAACCTAATAACTCAATCTTTTAATTGGACAAAAATAAGGAAGTAGTCACTGATTGGTTTGCATTTAATGTGTTAGTTCCTACATGAAAGCATCAACTCCAACCACCCAAAGGACTAACTCTATAGTTCCTGCTAAAGCCATAAAGAAGGGAATCATTCAACACTCAGTATAGATGTTACACAAACAGCAACACATTAGAGAACTCAAGACAGCCATCTTCTCTGACAAAGCCTTCTCTAACAAAGCCTTTTGTTTACCTGGACAGCTTTAGGCTCAGCAACACACCGTCATTCTCAAACACCTACTGTCTCTAGGCTGAAGTCCATAATTCTCCCAGAGTGCAGAGCTGGGCCACTGAAGTTGAACAAAGGAATCCATTTCATTAAAGAAGGCTCATTCTCAATGAAGCTTTCTTCGGTTCTACTTTCCTTCCCAGTATCTGCTCTGCCTTTAAATATCATACACAGAATTGACTGCAGTGGTCTATCCACTAGTCATTTATACACTGATAAAATGCTACTTGAAAGAAATATATCCCAACAAGCTGGATACAGTGATTACCATATAATTCTCCGATGCACTTTTTTAAAAAGTGTTTTATATATGTGTGTATTTTGTCTGCATATATATCTGCGTACTACATGCATGCCTAGTGTCCACGGAGGACAGCAGAGGGCACTGGATCTTCTGAAACTAGAGATTGAGTGGCCAGTTGTGAGTAGCTATGTGGATGCTGGGAACCTGAATCCTTTGGAAAGCTGATGTTGCTATTGAGCCATGTTTCCAGCTCCTGTGCTTTTCTTATTTTCCAAAAATATGTTTTTGTTATTTTAACTATATATGGGAATGCGCACATGTGTGCAGATGCCCTTGGCGGTGGGAGACATTAAATCTCTGGGTGCTAGAGTTACAGGAGATTGTGAGTCCAGAAATGTAGGTGCTGGGAACTGAACTCAGGTCTTCTGTAAGAGCAGTATGGATTCTTAACCATGTCTCCAGCTTCCATAATGCTTTCTCTAGTGTTTCTTCTCTAAGATCAGTTTTCAAAAACATGAATGATTATCTCAAGGTAAAGATAACAACTTCAGACATGTGGTACTTCAGCTCTAACTGGGGAATGGGAAAACATGATTTTCTCTGTGGTAGTTGAATTAAAATGGACTCCATAGACTCATATATTTGAATGTTTGGTCCCCAGTGAGTGAAACTATTTGGGAAGGACTGGGAATGTGTCCTTGTTGAAGGAGGAGTGCCATGGGGGCTGGGCTTTGAGAGTTCAAAAGCTTGTGTTATTCCCAATTTGCACACACTCTTTCTGCCTCAAGCATGTGGAAAAAAAATGTTAAGTTCTCAGCTACTATCCCATGCCATGTGTTCCTGCCTGTTCCTATGCTCCCCACTATGATGGTCATAGACTCATCCTCTGAAACTTTAAGTTCCCATTAAATGCGTTCGTCTATAAGTTGCCATGGTCATGCTGTCTCTCTTCATAACAGTGGGAAAATGACTAAGCCCTAAGCCAGTAACTTAACTGCTCTGAGCCTCTGTCCTCCTCAGCTGCTCAAGCCCTCCTGGTCCAGTCCTTTACCCCAGTGCCCGCCACCAGGTCTGCAAAGACAAATACTATTAGCCAGGTCTTCTTCAGCTTTGGCTCAATGCTACTTCAAATTCAGTCTCCCAAAGAGTCACCTTCTTTTACCCTCTACATTTTCTGGGCTTTAGTCCTTGGTTGTCCCTGGAAGAGTCTTTTGTTTAAAAAAAAAAAAAAAAGCCCTGAAGTTCCCAGGGGCTGAGGGTTAATGCAGGTCTCTTAGAGCCGGATGTGCATAATCAGACTCAGACAGCAGCTGCTGAGCTGGAGCTAATCCTTAGAGGACTGCTCAGCCCTCCTTGTTCCAGAGAAGTGAGATTGCCTGTCACCAGGCCTTCTCCAGCTGCTGGCCTGTATGTTTTCAGGACACTGCAAACAACATCCTCTGTGAACTCCACTCTCAAAATGCCAACAGATTTCTGTTTTGCTTTATCATGCTGCCTCTCCAGATTCAAGGACTTCAAACAGAAGTCTGGTTGGTGTCCACACACTAAATATCATATATAAATGATGTGGGGGTGGGGAAGGTACCTAGAGAGCCATGGATGTGAAAGTCTGTTAACAGAACTCTTACTATGCCCGTGTTCACATGAACAGGCAGTATTCTACACAACATTAAAGGTGAGTGAAACATCCAAAGTCACCACTAAATATATAGCTCAGACACTACTTCCTAATCCCAATGGAATGTCCCCCTGTTAGTGTAATGCCTCTCCAATCCAATCCCATGGTAAGCAAAAATAAATATGATTTGGTTTTGTTCTCTTGGAAATATAACTAACAACTTTGCTTTAGCAAAAAATGTTTTCTTCTTGTAGGTTTGGGAGAAGGATTTTCAGGATGCATTTTAAAAATAAGGTCATCATTACAAAGTTTTCTTGGCTGGATTCTTAGATCAACTATAATTAGCACAACTCATCGTGTGCCAGGAAGTCTCTCGAGAAAAGTAAAAGTTTGCTTGAGAACCAGTCAGTTCTAGGTAACAAGTATGTACTAAATTTGTCAAATTAGGGGCCAGCATAACTCATGAGAGACTACTTATTTGTTCGTATAGTTAACATTATATTACTGCTTCTAACATACAAACAATTCAAACTCCATTATGATTTTAAAATATTTTTCCATGGTAAGCATAAATTTAGACAATTTGGTGACCGAGACTCCCGAAGCAAAAGTGTTATCTTTAATGATTCAATGGAATTAGATTCTTATTTAGTTGTAAATATTTGAAGAGTTCCCAGATCTCTATACAAATTACATTTTAAGTATTTATTTTTATTATGTTTTATTTATATGCATGCACCTGTGTGAATGTGTGCTATCCGTGCATCGGTTCTGGAGTTACAACTAGCTGTGAGAGCTATTGTGAGTGTGGAGAACCAAGCTCAGAAAAGACATGCTGAGCCACCTCTTCATCCGAAGCTTCAGCACTTTTCAATTGCACATTTTTTGTTAGATGTTCACACTAATGAATACATAGAATTTTGAAATATTTTAAGAAGCGCTTTGAGACTTAAGAATCCATATTAAATAAATTCCAGTCACAAATTATATTTTAGAATTTGAAGACTTCATTAAAGACAGTGAGGAGAGAAAAATAGATTTGCAAATCTACTTTATGGTTTCTAGACAGTTATCTGGAGAATGGGAAAAGTTGCTCTTATCACACAGAAGGCATAAGCACCAAGCTGCCTCTGCTTCTGCTTCTGTTTCTGCTTCTGCTTCGGCTTTGGCTTCGGCTTTGGCTTCTGCAGCCTGGTTCCCAACAGAGTTCTACCACTGTGCTTGGCCCCACAGAGCCTGGCAGCTCTCAAAGAAGACAACACATTGTTGCTACTATTCAGTCTCCTCAGAGAGGGCATTTAGGTGGATTTTGTTGGGTATTGCCTGGTTTTGTGTTTTCATGTGGAAAACATTAAAATCAAACAATGAAAATCATTGCAACAAATCAGAACAAGACAGAGTCTGAACATACTCTGAGTAAACACTAGAATGGGTCTCCTCCAAATGGTTCTACTTTAAGACTTAGGGAGACTTCTGTTCAAAAACATTCAGGGAATTAAAGCTAACAGCTCAAGAGATGAACCACATTATTGCCAATTATTATTATCATTATATTAATGTACCAGATGCCAACAATTAAAAGCCCGTAGTGGTAAATCCTTACAGGCCCAGAATAAAATTCAAACATGTTGTAAGAACATACAGATATTTTTCCACAACTCTAAGTCAGAGAGACTCTTCACCAATGTCCATGAGAGGAATCAGTCAAGAGTCAGAGCAGAGTGCTGGGTTCGTACTACATGTTTTATACTTTGAGAAGGAAGAAGCCAGGACACACTTCACAAATACAAGCTTTTGTACATCATAAAATAAAATAACCTAGTAAAGTGGCACCTTATATGGGTGAGAACATTTTCAGCTGGTCATTTTGCTAAGTCCTTATTTGCTAAGTCCTACTAGTAAAGTAGGTGCAGGTCAAGGACAAGACCCACCACATGAACGACTCCGGAAGACTCCATAATGTCTTCTTTGCCAGAGAGAAAAGCAAAGGAATAAAACTACCAGCAAGCCAATCAGTCTCCTACTTACTTTTCAATTTGTTGTTCTTGATTGGTTTAGGTTTTTGTTGTTCTTGCTTGTTTGTTTTTTAAACAGGCCCACTCTGTAGCCCAGGCTAGTCAGGCTGGTATAGAATCCATTGTGTTGCCCAGGCTGGCCTGTAACCACAATCTTCTACTTCACTCTTTTCTTTTTTCTTTGTTTTTACTTTATCTTTTATTTTTGAGATGCTAATATAATACATTATTTTTCCCTTTCCTTTTTCCCTCCAAGCTTACTATAAACCTCTCCTTGCTGTCTTTCAAATTCATGACCTTTTTTTACATTAAGTGTTGTTACATTTATATACGTATATATACATATATCCCTCCCTTACTGTAACCTGCTCCATCTGCATAATGTTATGTGTGTGTGTCTGTGTGTCTGTGTGTGTCTGTGTGTGTCTGTGTGTGTATGTCTGTGTCTGTGTCTGTGTCTGTGTCTGTGTCTGTGTCTGTGTCTGTGTCTGTGTCTGTGTCTGTGTTTGGGGCTGACCTGACGCTCTGGCTCTTATGTTCTTCTCATCCCCTCTTCTGTGATGAACTCTGAATGTCAGTTCCTGGAGTTATTTTGTAGATGTATCTGTTCACTGGGACTGGGCTCCAGAACTCATCATTTTAGTTGGTTGTGGCTTTCTGTTATTGTGTCTGCGGGTTGAAGTGACAAGAATAGGCAAATCTATATACAGAGGTAACACTGTGGTTTCCTAGAACTTGGCATGGGTGGAAGAAGAAATGATTGATAATGGGAATATGAGGAGAGGTGATAAAATGTTCTAGAATTTGACTGTGGTGACGTTTTATATACAACTATAAATATATCAAAACCTACTGAGCATAACATCCTTAAAGGGTGAATATTTATGGTAGGTAAATCATATCTTAGCAAATCTGTTATACATTGTGGACAAATATCAACCATGAGCATAAAAATGTTAAGGCATAAACAATTTACAGATAACATGAAGAATGATTTCATTTTTAGCTCTGGATCAAAATTTTGCATTTTGTAGATAATCTTTTAAGTGGAACTAAAATGTTGGCATAGGAGTGAAGTCTGTAGGAAGTCATCCTGAACTTTCTCTTTGTTAGCCTACAGCAATGAGTCTAAAACATCAGTGTGTTTAGACAATGTAGAATAGAGGATGGGAACCATGAATGTCCATTTCCACAGGGTGAAAAGAATCTGGGGTGAACAAGCCGCCTTCAGTGTTTTGTTTTCTTTGGCCTCTAAGAATTCTTGCCATCAAGTTTATAGGCATTTGGGACTGTTTTTGTTTTTGATTTTTGATTTTTCAAGACAGGGTTTCTCTGTATTACCAGTCCTGGCTGTCCTGGAACTCTTTTTGTAGACCAGGCTGGCCTCAAACCTAGAGATCCACCTGCCTCTGCCTCTCAAGTACTGAGTTTAGCCATGCATCACCATGCCCAGCTTTGGAATCTTTCTAATGTAAAGGTTCAGATACATCGTGCTTCACCAAGCCCCTGAAATACACTTGTTTTTTGTTGTTGTTTTGCTTTGGTTTTTTGGCATTGAAGTGTACAAGCAGCTTGCGTCTGCACTCTCCCGCAGAAGTCCCCCTCCCCCCTAGGCTTTCTCTCACAGCAAGAGCAGTGAGACACTAAGGCAGCTTGCCTCTGTGTTTTCCCTCAGAAGTTCTGCTTTCCCCAACTCCTGCTCCCCACACCCTACAGCAAACACAGGGACACTCCCCCTGCTACTCAGAGAGGACTCAAGGAGCCACAGGTGCCAGCTTGAATGAGACAAATGATAAAACTCCCCAACTCCAGAGACTAGCACTCTCCCTGATAACCGGCTGGGCTCTTCCCAGCTGCAGCTGGTGCCTGTCCTTGGAAAAAGGAGAATTACGTTTAAATCATAGATGAGAGGTAATCAGAGGTCATAGACAGTTATAGCTGGCCATAAAACTAGTTCCCAATAGCCCCATAAAGATAATCCTTAGGTCGGAAGAATCCCCCTCTCAACCTTGTGATTCCGCCCTACCAAATGGTATCATGTCTGAATTATGACTTACCTCACCCACCTTCCCTCCTCTCCACCTTAAGCATTCAAAGAATCCCTAACTATGCTGTATATAATTGCCAAGCCATCCAAGCTCATGGTCGCACTCCTGAGCTACACTGTAGGAAGGTTTCCAATCCAGGTTGAGACTCATAAAAAAGGACTCTTATGCAAATTGCAATGGACTCTGTAGTTCCTAAGCTCTCCGGGGTTTCCCTCCAAATCAGGGCATAACAGCATGGACATGTGTTCACATTTGAGAAAACTATTCAGTTCCAAACAAGTCAGACTGTATACTCAGTGGCTAAACTTCAGAGCTTAAAATGTGGAAGGAGCTGAGCTCGGGTTCTCAGCTATAGAACCAACTCAGGGACAGTTGGCCCTCACAACTCAATTACCTCTGTTCTCTAACACATGGACATTTTCTACCTACATTAAGAACTTTACCTCCTATTCCAACTTCTACTTCCCATATCAAGAGCATCGCCAATCCTATTTGAGAGGAACTATATGAAGAATCACATCCAAGAGGAAATGGTTAGTCATGAATGATTAGTGTATTCTATCTGACAACTACAACTGATTTTCTTGACTGCCAAGGAGAAGATGAGGCATAAGGCAAAACTGTACTGGAATTTTAAAGAATTTTACTTTAAAATACTTGGTAAATGTGTTGGAGAAATGACTTCCATAAGGAAACGCAGAGACATTTCATGGCCTTTGGGCTGCAGAGAACAACAGGAGAGAAGAAAAGAGGCTGTGCAACTTGACAATGATCTGAGTTGGTGAGTGACTACTGTACATGGTAGATGCCTATCAGCATCCTTGAAAGCTAAGACAATGTCAAATTGCAATGGTTATGATTCCCCCAACTAGGCAGTTGGCATTAGTGCGTGTTGATCCTAAAATTTCACTGTCCTACTAAAGACAACAAAAGATTCCTAGCCTCTGTCAGACCAAGTCATCAGTAAAGGAAGCAAAATGCATGCTAAGCTACTCAGTTCACAACATCAAACTGTAAGAACAGCCACACCTTCTAAGGCTACAAGGAACTGAGAAGGGCAAGCTAATTTCCACAGCCAGAGGATGTACAGTATTTCTTGAATCTCCAAAACCAGTAGCTAGCCACACAACCCAAGCACAAGCCCTATTAGCCATCACTGTCTGGTTGGCCTATTCTTAATCTGCCTGTTATTTAGAAAGTTCTTCTTCTTATCCAACCCAAATCAATCTCCTCAGAGCTCCCTGCTGCTGCTTCACACCAGTGTCCAAAAGAATGGGAGATCCAGGAAGGTAAAATGTCCGGGGAACTCATCACATCTGTCTAGAAACTTTCATTACTGTTGCTTAGGTTTCTAGTAAAATAAAATCCAAACCTCTTGCACAAAAGTGCCAAAAAGAAAATATTTTTTTTCATTCAATAAACAAAAAGTTCTTAATGAGTAGTAAGCACATCTGTAAAAAGTTTATGGTATGAAATTTGTTAGAACCCTCTGGGTTCTCTGTCTCTATTTGTACCTCAAAGTACAAAACAGCAAAAGCAGCCTGGTAAAGACTCACAAGAGTAGCTAATGCTCAGAGGAGAGAAACAGCAGATGCCAGGAGGCATATTGCAAATGTCCCCTCAATATTTATTAAACCAACAGCAGTGTTTGGAGTAAATCTTATTAACAGGATACACAGAGTTCTGGCAAATAAAATTTCAGTTCATTTGCATCAGATGTGCCTACAACCCCTATTTTTATTAAATAGACAATAAGCATTCAGTTGAAAGGCTTGGAATTGGTGTGTTATTTGACTATTATGTATTACTTTTTTATCACCCGAGACGTCAAACGTCTTTTTAAAAGCATTACACAAAATATGTTAAAGACTTTGGCTGTTTATAAGTCTAACTTTACTCTTTACAGCATCCCTGCAGAATAATGCCTTTAGCTTTAGAAATCACTTCTAATCTTTTGTGCTCTGAATAAGGTCTAAAAACATAGTAAAGTACATAAAAAGCTTGAGAAAGCGATGGGAAGTGAGTTCAAATCAGCATTTTTATAAAACTCATTGTTTGGCTACAAGCCTCTACACATTTGTCAGAATTAGACATTTAACTCATTTAATTTAGGGTATTTGAGAAAAGCATTTTCCAAAAGTCTGTCTCCACCTTGATTCAAATTTGCCAACCACTAAAGCAAATGGTGCAGTGCTCAAAACATACCAATACAGCCAACAAGTGAACTTGTTCTGACAGAAACTTAATTTCCAAATGCTCCAAACTCAAAAATGCTGAGAGACAGCAACAGCCTTTGTCTATTTAGGCCCCACATCAAGTTCTCTACTTCTGTTTCTTGCCAGCTGTTTAAGCATTAGGTACAACTCAGTCTGCACTAAGCCTGTTATTTAATGTGTCAATGAACAGACATAGATATGAAGGGTGATAACACCTGAACCATATTCATGCTGGTGCCTCAGGATTTTGAGGCCAAGGCTGAAGGCTGTATGTGCCACCCATTTCCTTCATTAAAGTCAGGATCAGGATTTACATCAAAGGGAAGTTACAATAGAAAGTCAGAATACAGGCAATGGAAGGAGATGATGGGAGATGGGACCCATACCACAATATTCCCTCTTTCTTCTCAGGTAAGAATCTGTCCATCCATCTTTGGAAATCTTTCCTTCTCTACAACAGTCCATGGGGTTCAGGTGATGAGTTCTCCATATTTGGTTCCTGGCTTGGTGCATGTATTCCAGGCCAAGGAAGAGTCAACAAGAAGCCAATCTGGGGTTCTTCCTAGAGTGGTTGACAGAGAACTGGTAGAGAAAGGGACCTTTTTCCACTGCAAATGCTGAGGGTAGGCTATTAATCCAGAGATGTCATGCTACATCCTGATGCACCCAGGGGATTAGTCTCTTCTGGTCCATCAATATCTCAAAGTTGCCCTTTCTCTTCAGATGTAAGTGGGCACATTTCCTTGTGTATAGAGACTGCATTCTCCACCATGCATGGACCATTCTGGACATGTGACTGAATTCCAAAAATGGGTTATGAGAAGAATGCTGTTACACTTCTGGACTCTGGTCCTTTTGATTCTTTCCTGGCTAGGCAATTAAGTGGGTAGCCACCTGGACTTAACCAGTGAGAGCTGTCTGAGAGCAAGGCAGAGCTTTCTTGCCTGTCTTTGCATTATTATGCAAAGAGGAATAAATCTATTTAAGTTGTTATGATTAAGGACATTTTCATAATAACGTAACTGTTAGCTTGATTCTTTTCCAGCCAGGAAGTGATGCTAACAAAGGGGCACTGAGATGAGAAGCATATCAGACCCGATTCCTTGAGACAATCACAGCATATACTCTTGGTGCAGCCATACCAGAGCTTTTTTTCACCCTTCCATTATGGGAGCTAAGATGTTCCTTTGCATTCAATCGCTTTAAAAATGGGGTTTTCATTATGTGCCTCTGCAAAGGTCTTAACTGCCGCCACTTACCTCCCAGTGGCTGGCAGACAGTCACCATTACAATATTCCTGGTTCTAAGCAACTGCTATGAAGCTATCCTTTGCTCTCTGTTGGTTGCCTTGCAAATAACTGTCAGGCAGAAGCCAAACCAACTGTTCTGCCTCCTCACAAAACTTGTAAATTAGAGCCATTCTAGAGGTTGACTTCTATAAAGGAAATTCATTATATCTATAAAGCAACTTTTCTACAAACTCTGATGTGTTTATGAGTCACAGAAATCTTGTTAAAATGAAAACTGTAATTTAGTAACTCTCAACGGGGTTCTAGAGTCTGGATTTCTAACTAGCTTTCAGATGATGCTCCTACTCCATAGGGTACCAAAACACTGGCCTCCAACTCTGAGTACTGCAATCTCTCAGGCAGCTGCAAAGATTGAAATAAGCATCTAGGGTCAGGAGTTCTCACTTAACTGCCCGCATTGCTCTCAGCAATGAGATCCAAGGGTCAGCTGCTCTCCAAAGCTAGCTGGCAAAAGAATCCTTCTGAAGAATGTTTGTAGTTCCCAGCACACAGCACCTCTCTGGCCATATAGACCAATGAGAAGTAAGGAAAATGATGTGTGGGTGTAGAAGGAGACACAAAATCTGCACTTCACACATGGTCCTCACTGAGGCAGATGTTGGTGGCCCACAGACACTGACAGCCACTGGTCCAAAGCTGGATATACCAACTCAGAGGCCTCAATGTCCACTGAGTAAAACATTGCTACATAATAATTACATCAATGCTCTGGGATGCTAACCTGCTTATCAGGGATACAGTGGAGGGAGAGAGAGAAGAAAATCCCATTTCTACTCACTTGACTTCTAAGATTAAGCCACACTGTGCTCAATACTTTTTGAAGGCACAGTTAATCCTATCCTCACCAAAACCTAGGCCATAATATTGAATATCATTCTAGATACTAGACCTACTGGATTTCTAAGCCTCCATTAGCAGCTTTCTCAGAATGCTACTCTTCACTCAACTCGAGGCAGATTCATGTAGAGTAGCAGCTTCTAAAAGGGTGGTGTTTTGTGGGCCTGGGTACCAGAGATTTTCCACGGAGATTTCTGGCCAGGCTTGGTGCGAGAGTTTTGGCGAAGGGAAGCAAATGCGGGCAGGGAGGGGAAGTCACTTCCCTGCTTCTGCTGCTCTGGTCAGCTCCACCTCCTCTGCCATAATTCTGTGCTGCCCTGCACTGGGTCGGGTCTGGCTGGGCTGACCAGAGGCTGATTAGCCATTGAGGAGTGCGGCAGGGCCTCAGGCGTCACTTCTTCGGGAAAGCAGATCTCTCCTCAAGTGTTACAGCTCTTAGGACAAAGGCTCAGATGATGAAGTAGCTCTCCCACACCTTTTATTCGCTGGATAGGACTTAAAAACAGTTTGGGGGATGAGTTGGGGTTTGACAGCAGGTACTTCTCATTGCCTTGGACGGAGAGTTTGGGGAAACCTTATTTGCATGTGGGAGGGCTTGGTGCAGCAGAATATCTCTCTGCAGGGGGCTGTGGGAGGCTGTACCTACCCACAGAGCCTACCAGAGAGCTGTACCTACCCACAGCCTTCCACAGCGCCCCTGCAGAGAGCCAGGGGCCGAACTTCTGTGGTCCCATGCAGGTGGAAATCACCAACACCGGGAATCTGGGATTCCAGACCTTTGCTCAACTGGGGACCAGGCTGTCTGTGCACAGCCCACCACCCTACAGTGTTCTAATGCTATCCTACGGGGCAACTTTTAAAATATTTGAGAAATCCAGAATGTTTTTGAAAGGTCTTTCTTTCCTCCTGTGTCAATTAAAGATATCCCTCTTTTATTTAACAGATGAGAAATTGTGGTTTTAGGGTTGAATGAGGGCAAACATTCTCCCAAATTAGATATATGAACAAAGTAAACTATGAATAGATTCAATAATGGGCTACTGCTTCTTGCTGAAGTTCAGATGTCTTGTGCCCACCACAGTCTGAAGCCCTCTCTTCCCACTGAATGGCAAAAAAAAAAAAAAAAAAAAAAAAAAAATGGCACTGTGTGGAAGGCAGCAACTTGATCCAGGTCCATGGAACAGTACTTAAGTCCTGGTACCATAAAAAGACAATCTTGAAACCATATGGGTAAGACTTAACAGTGCATTCAGACAAATTCTGAATTCCATTCCAGGCAATCACACAAGTCCTCCATTCAGAGTATGCCTGGGACAAGTCTAATAAGCTGACTAAACATGTTGTCTGCACCAGGACAAGCCTCCACTGTTCCTCTACAAAAAGTTTTCCTTAATAAATGTAAATGTTTCCAATTTTGGTATGTTCACAAAACGTGCACATTATGTATATGCTGGTGCATTTGCATATATGGATGAATCTTCATGTGAACACCTCCCCTGTTTCTATTGTCAAACGACATCTTTTTTTTAAGACAAATTAATTTCCAAATATATCACTTTTTTATCTGAAGAACTCCCAGATCCACCATAAGATTAGGAAACAAATTACCAAAAAGTACAGAAAGCAGATAGTCATTTCAGTGTGGGAAACAGAGGAGGGTGGAAGAGAACAAGGCACTGCCATTGTGGTCCTGGCGCTTGAAGTCTTGCCTGCCAGAGACTTCCTAGGACAGAGGTCAAAAAGGCATCTCACACAAAGGTTCTCAAATCTTCTAGAAGATAAGACTTAGCTGAGGCGTTTCTAAAACACCATGAGCTGGGCCCCATCCTAGTTTTATGCATGTGAGGCCTAGATGCAAAGGGCACTGTAAGAGTCAGAGTGTCACTAATGAGAACTCATGAGTCTTCCCTTCCCTCAGTCTCCTGAATGCTAGAATGATACGCATTAGCAACAAAACTCCAGATGTGATACTGTACATCATGAGTTCATGACACTACTCTATAATAAGACCTCCAAGACGCAGATGACAAGCCTATTGAGGTCAAAACACTCTCTCCTTTCACCAAAATAAAACAAAACAAAAACAAAACAAACAAACAACAGAACAGCCATAAAAAGAAGAGGGAGAAGAAAAGGGGAAAATCCATAATTTCCCTCTGATGATCTTACCTAGTTAGTGGCACCACCATCTCCATCCCTCACCCCTCTCTCTTGTTCATAGGTCTGTCTTGTCTGATGAATATATTTTATGAGTCATCCATTTGAATCAGCAGCAGCACTAAGACTGCAAACTCCATGCAGGATAGTCTTCTAAATGTTTGGCTTGCCAGTATTAACTCCTAACCATGCCATTATCTCAGGGAGGTAGCCTCTGTGATTAATAACCTTCTTATAGATGTGAACACTAAGGTCCAGATATGACCTTTCCACAGCACAACAGAAATCACCCGACATAGAGTATAGTTAGATTTCCACTGATACTTGGGAGTGCAGCTCAGTGGTAAGAACTTAGCCTTGATTCATATGGCCCGAGATGAAATCTCCAATACCCCAAACAAGTTTATTTCTTAGCTTCCACACCATTAAAGGGAAACATGTAGACAGAACCCATCAAAGCAACATGTGACATGTGGGTAAAGAACTCTGAATTCCAATGGCCAAAAGAATTAAGCTAGTTAAGGAAAATAAAGGACCTGGTGCTTTGACATACCAGCGTGCATACCTATTAGGTGAATTAAAATTGGAAACACTGAAAGTTTCACTACATTCCTGATTGATTATGGTATCATAACAGGGGCTTGCTGCCAGCCAGAAAAACTCAAGCTCTAACTTGGAATGTAGGCTGCAACCTTTGTAAATCACCCTGCAGGGCAGTCAGGTGACAGTCACAAATAATGAATGAAAAGTACGGATCACATTCATTATTTGTAGTAGTAGATCAGAGACAGTCGTCTCCAATAAATTCTCCTTAAAAATCATCCCACAAACTTCTTTTCTGAAAATGGCTGAAACACACACACTTGTATGATGCAGTAATTTAGGAAAGCAGTCTTCAAGAGTAAACTGTTGAGAGATCAATCCACTTTCTATGCTGGCAAGAAGAACACAGCAAAGGATCATTTTCAGCTGGGCCAAAGGCAGGCTTGACTCACATTCTGCACACTGATGACGTATTTTTTAAAGTAAAAATCTGAGGAATGTTCTTTATTCCTCTACCTACAATAACAGCCTTTTCCTCATTAGAAAAACGCAGCTTTAACTCACAAGTGTTTTGCATATTGGTTTTTATTTCCAGGAAGCTTTTATCTCCACAGTAGTCCTAAAATTTGCAAATTGACTTGATTTCAGTCCCTGCTCCATCTGGTTCCTCCAAATCCCTGGAATCTTCCTCCCACAACTAGCTAGAAGGTCCATAAACCAGCAAAGGAATTAGCTAGAGGTTTTGCTAGGAATGAGTAAGTTAGCTAAAAATCACCGTATTCATGTTTCCCATAGCACATGAGGCACACTGGTGTGTATTACATATAACACATGTTCTGTTGGTGTTTCAGTTCTTCATATGTATGTCAGAACAGTACCACCAGGAATCAGGGAGAAGCCAGAAAAGAAATGCTTGATGGCAAAAAAAGGAAAAAAGAAAAAATATACTAGTAGGTCAGACCACTTAGGTTAAACTATATACTACAGCACCTTGGTCAAGCTCCTAAACCTCGCTCAGTGTTCATTGTGTCACTTTTAAATGTCAGATCCAGGGCCCTGAGAGATAGCTCAGTAGAAAAAAAAATGATTTCAGTCAAGTCTGGGGACCTGAGTTTGATCCTCAGAACCTACATAGTGAAAGGAGAGAAATAAGTACTGAAAGTGGCCCTCTGACCACCACAAACACCAGTACACACACACACACACACACACACACACACAAATAAATTAAAAATCAATGTTAAAACAAAACATAGCTGGATGTGATGACACATGCTAATAATATTATTCCTAAGGAGGCTGATTGAGGTAGGAAGATCACAAAGTTACAGGCCAACATAGGCTATGTAATAAGACTCTGTCTCAAAAAACAAAAGTTAGTCCAAATCCTTATTTTTTAAAAGTAACTATTCCAGCTCCACCATCCACCATCCAATTGTTACAAGGATTGAAAGGAAAGAGTCCAAAAGAATACAAGAGAATTATCCAACATTACTAAGTTCTCAATCTAAGCTGACCCCATACAAGGGACATCTTGACTCTAGGAGCCTACAGTATACATTATATGGAGAATGTGACTAGCTAAAATATAAAGTCTCATTCTTCTCTGATATAAACAGCAACCAACTTCTGTCAGTGGTCCTGCTTCTTTTTGGGTTATAGCTTTCTGGCAGTTCAGATTACTAGATACACCCAACTGGACCAAGGTAAAAAGATGCATACTTTACATGCTGTGTCTATTACGCATAGATCCAGTTCATCTTCCCCTCCCCTGAGTAACCAAATGTGGATTAAGAGCAGATTGAAAGTAAGCTCCAAGTCACAGTTTGTTTTTAGTTTGAAAAGGCAGCTGAGACTTTCCTTTGGTAGATGTATAATGATGTAATTAAGTGTTAACAGACCAACTAAACATGACTTAATAACTAACCAAGATAATTACGAAATCGAACTAAATCTAATATAAGCAAATCAAAATATCTCTCTTAAATAAATGGTGTCAGAAGTGGGACATAAATTATTAATACATTAGTGAACTTAGTGTAGTTGGTGTTTACAATTTAACCAGCTGGTATTGGCTTCTTTGAACATTTTACAGCGATAGCTTCAATAATTACACCTGGCTTTCCTGTCTTAGTGAAATCTGCTTTGTACATTTTCTGTGTGCTTTAAGTATAACCCAAGAAACAATGATGATGAGAAAAATAAAAAATACAACTCAGCAGCACACCCGCTCTAGTCAAATAAATAACTGGCCCTATATTTGTAACAATGTAAGCCACTTGGTGTATGCCATAAGACACAAATGAGAAATGCAAGACCTACCCATACATATTTGTATGTACACATTTTTGAAAACTTTTATCAGAGACTATTTCAGAACCACAAAGCTTAAAGAAAAATAAAACAAGCATCCTTAAAATGCCAACTATAGGTCAAGTTTTATGTTTGGTATTAAAGCTAATCTTCAAAGCAACAAAATATTAAAGCTAAATATTAAAGTAATCTTCAAAGTCTCAAAAGAACAAATATTATAAGTCTCAGTTTTAAATTAGAGAAACAAGTTTGGAAGTGGTAAGAAACATCCTCAGATCACATGGCTTTTAAATAGCGACACCAGAATCAAATTGTGATTTACAGAACTCCAAAGCCTGAATATGATCTCCTGTAGTCATCTGAATTTGAGGAGTGCACAGTGGGGACTGGAAATGCTGAAACTACCACTCCACATGAGTTAAAACCTCTGTGTTACAGCCCTGCCTTTACTGGACTGTCACACACCTGTCACCCATACAACAAGACTGTTGCCTAAAATCTTCATAAACAGTGGCCTTTGGTTCCTAAACATGTCACTCGAATTAAGTCATTGGCCCAGAAGTATCAACCCTAATATATAGAAAACCTCCTACTTAACAAGAATTTAAGTGACAGTGTATAAAACCTTTCCTAGTGTTGTATAAGATGGTTTTCTGCATCTGTTGAGATGACCATACCCCCCTTGAAGTGTCAATATCAGCATTGCTTCCCTGATGTTAAAACATCCCTTTGATAGATCTTCTGTGATCTCATATTGTCCTTTTAATAAAATTGTGGCTGCATTGAATATGGCAATACCTACTTACAATTATGGCACCAGTGGTGTGAAACTGACTAATAATCTGTTTTCCTGCATGCCTCTGATTCTGACATAGGATAGTACTAACCTCATACATTGATCGGAGAAGAAGAACCTTTGATCACTTCATTCTCTGTGCTCTAGAACAACAATCACTTGCTCCTTGAAGGGCCTGCAATACTCACTAGTAAAACCCTCCAGGTCTGGGGCCTTTTCTTTCTGGAGGCAAGTACAGAAATAATCAGCAAGATCGTTTATACCCATTAACTGTTTTTCCTGCTGATAACATTTTACAGAACCTTAGTAATAATATCCACAATCAGCATATCAATATAATATAACAACTTTTTTTCTGATATTCCTAATTTATAGCATAAGTAAGTATTTGGGTTTTTTTTTGTGTGTGTGTGTGTGTGTGTGTGTGTATGTGTGTTTCTCATTCTCTACACAATTCTATCACATATGCAGGATTGCATATAGTATATGTAGCTGGATAATATGTAGATATATAAATTCACACATCTATATATAGTCTTAAACACACAAACAGTGACTTACTATGCTTATTTTCAAATCTTACTTTTTAATCTGTTATAAAGTCTCCAAACTTATTTAGATTTTACAAATACATTTTTAATGGCTACATGAAATTTAGTGTGCATTAGACCCTTTTATTTAGTCATTATTATATACTCAGGTTTTAATTTGTTTAAAACTATTATAAGCAGAGCTTCAAAATGAGCTCATTTGAAAACACTGTTTATCCAGTTATGATTATTCCCTCTGTATAGGTCTGTAGTGGCAAAATCACTACTAGAAATGGACTCTTATGGGTTTGCCCTGTCTCAGTGAGGATAATCAGAGATAATAAATGATGTATTTTCTCCTATTAGCTGAGTATCAGTATATGCTTCATATCTCAGCACAGAGCTTGTTTTTACCAAGATGGAAGCAAGAAGTAGTTGGCTCTGTAATGGACAGTCTGAGCCCTTCTCAGCTAGTGTTTATCACATGAGCTCATAAGTTGTGGGTGCCAAGTTCCTCCTCCTTAGGAAGCAGAAAACCTAAAGCTGTAACAAACACATGGCATAGGGCATAAATATGCCAGTGACTAAAAGATCCTATTTATTTTACCTAACAAAATCCTAAGACATTATTTTAGCATGGATCACTTACCATGGTGACAACATTGAGCTCAGAGATTAATAAATACACCTGTGTTACAGGGTAAATGTATTCTAAACCAGGACAACTCTAGAACCCCAGCTCTGAGCTGCCTACCAAAAAGCCTGCTGCTTCCCACTCTTGCTCCTATTCTCCACAGCACCCACAGCAGTACTGAAGAGGGAAGCAGTAGAAGGCACTTCCCAAATGTCATCAAGAAGTCATGCTGACTTCTATCTATAGTCAAAGTTAATCCCACCCCATCAACTAGTCATGATGCTACATTAGCTTGTGAGCATATGGGAAACTACTACTTGCTGGCTCAAGAGGTATCCCAAGCAATGAAACTAATCAGAGTACAAGATGAATGCTGTGTTTAAGCTAACACATCATTGCCGACTACCACAAATGATTTACCATTCTGAAATGTGAGAGCATCCCTTGCCTCAATAATAAACTCAGAACTTTCCTACTTAAAACATATTTTCAAAATAAGCATATATCACTGATTTAATTTAAAAATAAAATTTTTAAACTCAAAAATCACTTGGCAAGGACTTGATTATGTGTTAATTGGATTAATCTATAATTTCCTCAATAATACCCTAAAAGAAGAAAAAAAACAAAAAATCCTAAATATTAATGGCAGAAAGTTTCTCCAATTCAGCTCTGTCACTCTGTAGATGACCCACCGGATGCAGTCCTTAATAATGTATAGAATTCCCTCTGTGGGCCTGGTCTAAAGATGGCATGCATTTACTTTACCAGTCTTTCTGTTCTAAGAGGAAATTATACAAAACATAAGCTTTCACTTTTCATAACTCTTAATAATTGTAATTTTGCTCCATGTGTCTGCCAAGCCCTCCAGCACCATAACTAAAAGTCTCAGAATTAATAATACTTTACCAGGTCTTGGCTCCTACTGAGTTCTGTGCTTTGTAGAGCAGAGTTATAGACACCACCCCTTCCATTACATGGTGTCAGTCTCTATGGAAGAGACACAGGAGGGTAAGAGATCTTACAGAACACTTATCTGTATTTCATAGTGAAAGGAGGAACGCTGTGTCATGTCCTCTGCCATTCGTAGATGCCCTAACTGCACCCTCCACATCGTCAAAATTCATGGCATAAAATCATTTTGGGGGCCCAATTCACTTACAGAAATGCATTTTTAAGTGGCTTGGAGCTTTGTATTTTGTGTGAGTTCTGCCATACTAGAAAAGGAGCAAGCACTGTCATAGAAACCCCAGCCTATTGGCTTCCCAAGGGAAACTAGCTTTGCTCTAACCCAGTCACAGCTGAGAGGTCTGGATGGGATACAGGATAGTCCATAATTAAGGAGTAACCTGTGATTCCCAGGGGAAGCTGACTCATTATAACCATCAGAGATGCTTTGTAAAAGATACAAATTATCCAGCCACACACACTGAGGCTCTGTTTGCAAAAATTGGAGATAAACTTGTAAGATTTGTATTTATATGTACTTCCCATGACCTTGTCAGTCTGTCTGGTTACTTAAAGGAGCATAAAAAGAGGTTTGGCTGGAACAATGGAGAAAAGCTACTGAACAGAATATTAAAGGAGGTCTAACGAACAGAATATTAAAGGAGGAATGCTTTAATTCGGCTATGTCTAAGGAAGGATCAGAACAGTGACCAAGAAGGAGTAACCAGGAAGCAGTGTTAGCATGGGACAGCTTAAAAATCTGGCCAATGAATGCAGATTCCAAACCACGACCAGTATACAAGGTAGTTTCTGAACCACAGCCAACATCTCAGAGTGATAAAGGGCAAACCATAGAGCAGATCAGCACCAGGCCAAGGATGGTGACTATACAGCTACTGAGAAGATGCAGAGGATTTGCAGGCTTGCTCACTGCTTAATCCCAGCACCTAGCAGGAAACCCACCTGCTGAGTAAAAGGAGGGGTCAATACCCTGGTGAGTTTAAAGGCAGGGTATAGATGGGAACCATGATAAATGAGTGAATCAAGGATTTCTTCAAAATGCCAGTCAATGAGGCTAGAAATAAAACTCTATGGCAACCTAAAAAGTTAAAACATGATGGCCTTGTTTTCAGTCAAAGCTCTTCTTCATGATGTGGGCTTTCTTCTGAGACTTTTTATTGGCTCCTACTCCATGAAAGAATGAAATGACTTTGAGATACTGGAATGTATTTTTGGCCTAGGTATAAAAGATGGCAAGCCTTCTTTCTGCCTTGGGAAGGAGAGAAAGATGGGCGAGATCTTGTAATTTGGTTTTCTGGGAAAGGAAGAAGGACAGCTTCTGCTCACTGGGCCTTTTGGATCACAACAAGCAGGCACACCAATAGCACAATAGCTTGACTAGACTCCTTGTAAACCTTGATGACAGAGTTGACTGGGCTCTGATTAGCCAGGTCAGCCTCAGAATAGACAGTCCCTAGAAGATTCCAAACGACCTATGATCAGGTCTGGGGAGTTCTGAAGGCTTGGAAATGAGATTTGCTTTTGGAAAAAAACCTAGCTGACATTTTAAAATTCTTTCACAACTTATGATTATTCTAGTTGCCCTTCAGTTGACTACATTACACAGTCCACTCTTAGGCTGACAACAGAATAAAGTATACTACTTTGATTTGAATATCATATGATGCATACATGAATCAAAATATCATAAATATGTAAAAGTACTACTTATTTATCAACCTTTTTATTTTATTTATTTATTTTTCTTGGTTTGTTTGTTTGTTTGTTTGTTTGTTTTGGTTTTTGGGTTTTTGAGACAGGGTTCCTCTGTATAGCCCTGGCTGTCCTGGAACTCACTTTGTAGACCAGGCTGGCCTCTAACTCAGAAATCTGCCTGCCTCTGCCTCCCCAGTGCAGGGATTAAAGGCATGCGCCACCACCACCTGACTTATTAACATTTTTAATGAAATGAAAAAGGCATTCCAGTTCCCACAATAAAGAGTTGAAAGGCATACTCAAATTCCTTCTTGAACACCCATCTTCTGAGCTTTCCTTCTTAAATGACAACTCTCTACTGCTAATATTGAACTGAAAGATAAAGAGCCTTTGTTTCTGTCAAAGCACAACTAGTTTGCCCCATTAGAACGGACAAAAATACATTTAAAGAAAGACTGCTAAGTGCTACAGTATTTCAGCTTTAATTTCCTTACTAGTGCAAACTTTCCAGAGCCTGGCTTTCACAGTGCCTTTTGAGGTAATGCATGGCTCCAAGTGACTTAACAGTTTCTTTTAATTTACAGACATCTGAGCATGTTTATAAAATTCCACCAGTTTAAAAGGCTTCCTTTCCTTAAACATATTTCCAGTTCAAATTATATGTTTACAGCAGTCTGTACTGTATTATGTCTAACATAAACAGTCATGTACAAAATTGACAGAAACCTAGTAACACATCACTGCTGTCCCTTTCCCTTCACCATCCTTCCAGCAGTGAAAGTCTTCAGCTGCCAGTGGAAAGCATGAATGAGTCCCTAGGAACAGACTTTCCTGCTGTCTCCGTGTCCTCAAGAAGACCCCTAGTTCTTTTGCCCAATCAGTTTTGAATCTTAGTGTCTGAGAAGTTTTTCTCACTCTGAGCTAAGTATAAAACTAAAAAATTTACTAGCTGCAGATATTTCTCCATTCTTGCCAAAAGGAGTCAGAGCTCAAACAATCACTACTTTTAAATCCCAGGACACTACAGCAGTTTCCAAATTAAAATACAAAGTGCTGGAAATAATGTTCTGTAATAGCGAATTTAAAAAAAAAATCATGCCTTTCAAGTCTGGGTATATTTATGCCACTTTAGGTGAAGCAAATAAAGATAGGACTAAGCAATGTAAATGGACAATTAGATGGTTTGGGTTTTGAAACAGCTTTTACTGAGAAAGACTGACTCACTGCCCAACAAAGGCTGTACGTAGGATTCTCAAGTTGACATTTTAAAAATATTAAATCACCCTTTGAATGATAGTTCCAGGGCTCAAAACAGAATCTTTCCAATAAATCTGCTCTTTTGAAAAACATTCAATTCTGTTTTGAACTGAGAAAATGGTAGAGCCCCAAACATAAGAGATTTCAGGGAAAATAAGGCAGGGAGAGGTGACTAGCACATTTAAGGAAAAACAAACAACAGCAAACCCCACCATCTCTTAAGAAGCTTTCAAACCCATACAGAAGCTCCAAAGGGCTTTTCTCCTAGGAAATCTCTGAACCAGGTTCTGCAAAGAAAAGGTCCCCAACTCTGCTCAGTTTACAAGATCCTCTCTGGACAATAATTTAATTGAGCTGTCCCTTTGCCCAGGTTTGCACAGCTATGTAAAGCAATGGTTGCTGTTGTTTTGTGTTGTTTTGTTTTCTTTGAAATACACACAGAATAGCTCCAATTTAGTTTACAGCATGCCAAAGTTCAGAACTAGCCAAGAGAGACTGCTGATTTCAAAGGATTAAACATCTTTTGCTGTGAGAATTCTGGTAAGTCTCAGAGTTATGTTTTTACATCACAACCTCTCAAATACCCACCTATCCTATGCAGTTTCCAATTCTAAGTTCCCCAGCCTCTAACTCTGGACAATGACCTTCTAGCCCACACAGCAGTGCCCCAAACCTACAGCTGATCACAAATGTCCTTATTCTCCTGAATGCCAAAAGGTTTATCAATCGTCCAAGGGTCAAAAAGGGGGAGATTATCCAACCCAGCTAAAGGCTTTTCCATTAATTCGAATTGGGCAACTTACTGCATGCCAAAGGAATAGCATAGGAAACAAGAGTAAAGAAAAGAGGAGCACTCCCTAATTGAGCCTGCAGCCCTGGGACTGCATGTCAATAGAAGCTGCTTGGACTTCCACCTGCTAAAACAGACCTGTAGTGACCCAGATAGGGGCTGCCACACTAGTTATGAGCATAAGAGTGCACACACTGGGCAACACAGAGAAACAAACTCCAACCCCAGAAACACAATCCTGACCAGAAATAAAATTTCCAGGGCCACCGAGGGGAAAGGATGCTAGTAGTCTCTAAGAAGACAGTTTCAGGAGAATATGGGATCCACAGGAGTATCAGGTTGGCAGGACAGAAATCTACAGTCCCCCCAGCAGCCCGAGGATCTGAGGGCCAAAGCAATGTCACAAGCATCCTAATCTTTCCATCTGGAAAAATCCCATCTCTCTCCTACAGCCCGGGGCTTCGCTCCACAAGGAGGGTTCCTGGAAGCTCCCAGAAACCAGAGAGCCCTGGCCTGTTCCTGAAAGCTCCACTCTGCCAGGAGCCTCCGAATAGACCACTGACTGCATCTCCACTTAGTGTGGATGCCTTGCCACAGTCACAGGGAGCATTAAACAAATGCACTATTAGAAACTTCCTCTCCTGATATGCTCGGTTTCTTTAATATGGACCCTATTTCCCTAAACTTGCCTTCAGTGGAGCTCAAAGCCTGGAATAGGGGGATGGTGTGTATCAAAGTTTCCAACTCATCCCTGGGGTTGGTCCAGTACACAGAGCTTACCAGATCCTTTCCTGGCCCGCAGTGGTGCTCTAGTAACCTGCAACCTTTAGCCCTCTGTCCTTCCTAGACTACACCATAAAATCCCCCAAGGCAGAAAGTTGGAAGTGACTTTAAGGACCTTTGGGGTCCCTAACCTCCAAGTCTTGTGCTCCCACCCCCTGAAGACATGGCTTAGGTAACTCCCTGTAGCAGCTCAATTGTGCAAGAGGGAAAAGGAAGAGCCCAGGGGCAAGTGGTTGAAAAGCAAGCTCATTTGTTTCAGTAGATCCTAGGCAGCCCCACGTTCAGGGTTGGCAGATCCCCCAGGTGGCATTCCCCAATTACCCTCTGGCTCTTCTATTTGCCTGGGCACTCTTAACAGTGCACTTCCCTGGCTGGGCCCACTCACCATCTCTGCTGATACACAGGCCATCAAGCCCAAGGTGAGCAGGATCCACGCGCGCTGCATATTCCCCGGGGATGTGGCTTGTTCCCGGATAAAAGGAAGCCCAGCGCTCTCCTAAAAGGGCCTGCAAAGGAAAGAAGCTGAGCCGCCTCCAGGAGAGAGGTTTGGGCTCTGATTCCGAGCTCTAACAGTCTTCTCTGGCGCCTGCTCTAGCGTTCTTGCTGCGCCCCGGAAACGCGGCGCCTTCTCACTTGTTGGCTTCTGCACTTCCAACCCAGAGTTGCTGCTTTGCGAGGCTGTTTTCTTGGTCTGGTCCTACAAGGCAGCTTTGTGCTTTCACTCCGCGGACTCTGGTGTCTGGGTCGCGATGCTGTCTGATTTGAAGCAAGCAGTCGCTGGGTTGAAACCGAGCTGCCGCTCAAGTTTAGGATGCCAAAAGGCGGCGGGGACGCGCGATCTGCGGGGCTGGATCTCCAGGAGTATCTGGAGTACAGCACTCTACAGCTAGGCTGGTGGCTTGGCTGCAGCGCCCCTCCTTCTACGAGCCGCCGCCTCCCGGGTCCTCCCCTCGATCTCACCCCACCCCCCTCCGTGTCCTCTCCCTGGTCCTGGTCTCGGTCCTGCTCCTCCTCCGCCTCTACAGCCCCCACCTTCCCTCCCTTCTTAGGCCTGGCCCTCCGGGTTCCTCCCAGCTACTGGGGGAAAGGAGGTTGCCAGGACTCCATGATAAAACCAGGGAGAAATTCTTATGGGATTACACTGGGATTGGCAGCTCCCAGAGCCAGTGGGAGCCAGCAGCTCCACGCTGTGGCTGTCCTGAGAACCTGCCTCTGCAAACCTTAGTGCTCTTTCATTTTCTCTCTCCTTCTTTCCCCTTCTAAACACCCTCCCCTCTCCCCACCACTGTTCTGTCTCCCTTTCCCTTTCCCTTTCCCTTTCCCTTTCCTTCTCTTTTTCTTCGCTGTAATTTTCTAAAGAAAATTCAATGAAGATTTGATGGGCATATTGAGCCTTTTCTGACTTGTGAAAATTGGGTCAATAGAAAGATGAGAGTCGAGAAAAATGAGAAAGTTTATACATCCCCTTCAAGTATTCACAATGCCCATAGGTCTCCAGATAATGAAGATTGCAATGCAGAAAAGACAAAAATAATTGTAACTAGTTCGTACTAAGATTCTCCTTGGATCTTTCCCCCATGACCCATCTCCACCCCCACCCCAACCACAACCTACAACCCACAACCCCCAAAAAGCAGAAAAAAGCGATTCCTAAAATCCAAAAATTCAACAACTCCAAAGCACAACTTCATTAAAGGCTTACAAACCATTTCTGCTGCTCACAGTTTGTGCCCTGCCTCCCGACTCGCGTGCTCACACGCGCACGCACGTGCGCATACACACACACACACACACACTGCCCCAGGCATCAACTAAGTTTGATTTCCATATTTTTACTTTTGAAAAATGTAAAATTGTTTACATTTGGAAGCAACAGATAGGGATGAAAAATTAGAGAGTCTAGATAATAGCAGATGAAGTTCAGAGAAGGGTTAAGTAGTTTCTGGCTTTAAGAAAATGAGTATGTATTTCCTGCATAAAGCAAAAGCATGTGTCGTGTAGTTCGGTGCTGTATGGTGCTACAGAACCAGGCAGGCACATACTATTCTAATGCCCACCGGTGTTCTCTTGGATTTAGGAACTGAATGAATTATGGACCCATTTTGTTCTGTGATTCCCATTTATAAAGGAACAGGGACATTTCAGTATTAGTCACTATTTGGTTATCATGTGAGATGAATTAAAAATACATAATAACTATGTTGTAGGCAAATACTACTCCAGACCTCAAGCCACACCATAAAAAGCTCTGTGCTTCTCTCTCTCTCTCTCTCTCTCTCTCTCTCTCTCTCTCTCTCTCTCTCTCACACACACACACACACACACACACACACACACACACACACAGAGAGAGAAAGAAACAGAGAGACAGAGACAGAGAGAGATACAGACATGAGGCCCTAGTCATTTTAGAACTAAACTGTAGTCACATCCTGTCTTAGTTAGGGTTTTACTGCTCTGAACAGACACCATGACCAAGGCAAGTCTTATAACAAAACGGCATTTACTTGGGGCTGGCTTACAGGTTCAGAGGTTCAGTCCATTATCACCAAGGTGGGAGAATGGCAGTATCCAGGCAGGCATGGCACAGGCAGAGCTGAGAGTTCTATGTCTTCATCCAAAGGCTGCTAGTGGAACACTGACTTCCAGGCAACTGGGGTGAGAGTCTTAAGCCCACAGCCACAGTCACACACCTACTCCAATCAGGTCACACCTATTCCAACAAGACCACACCTCCAAACGGTGCCACTCCCTGGTCCAAGAATATACAAACCATCACACATCCTAAGTGACTATTACAGTGTTTTAGTTACTGTTATAAATCTCAAAAGAAAAAAAATTAGCAGGAGAACCATAACTCTTTAAGACATCAACTCTGGCTCAGATAACTAACTCCCAACTTTCTGGTTCTTATAAGAAGCCTAAGGCACTGGCAGCCAAGAGAGGACAGGGAGGGGTACAACTAATGGCCACTAGTGGCCATCAGAAAGGTCTCTAAATCTGGGAATTATGGAGGTATATTTCTACATCTGCTAAGTGAAATTTTTATGAAAATTGGTGGAGACTAAAATCCAGTTGAAATTTGTTAATTATATCTGATACAGAAAAGATAGACCAGCTATCATTCTCCATATGTTCTGAGGTCCTCCAGCTGATAAGCTGGAGTTCAAGGGGTCTAACAAGAAAATATTCTTAACTGATATCTTCTAAGATTTCATGGTGTGGTCTCAGAAGAAAATATACAGGATGAGGGCCAGTGATATGGTTCAGCACATTTATGTTTAGGTATGGGCCTTGATTTCCTGATCTTTCCAAAACTTTTATCATGAAGGGGTGTTGGATTTTGTCAAATGCTTTCTCAGCATCTAACAAGATGATCATGTGGTTTTTGTCTTTGAGTTTGTTTATATAGTGGAAAACATTGATGGATTTCCATATATTAAACCATCCCTGCATCCCTGGGATGAAGCCTACTTGGATGATCAATTTGATGTGTTCTTGGATTCAGTTTGCAAAGCTTTTATTATTTTTTTATTTTTTATTAGATATTTTCTTTATATACATTGAAAATGCTATCCTGAAAGTTACCTATACCCTCCCTCTGCCCTGCTCCCCTACCCACCCACTCCTACTTCTTGGCCCTGGAATTCCTACGAAGGGGCCTCTCTTCCCAGTGATGGCTGACTAGGCCATCTTCTGCTACATATGCAGGTAGAGACACGAGCTCTGGGGGTACTGGTTAGTTCATATTGTTGTTCCACCTATAGGGTTGCAGAACCCTTCAGCTCCTTGGGTGCTTTCTCTAGCTTCTCCATTTGGGGCCCTGTGTTCCATCTTATAGATGGCTGTGAGCATCCACTTCTGTATTTGCCAGGCACTGGCATAGCCTCATACAAGACAGATATAACAGGGTCCCTTCAGCAAAATCTTTCTGGCATTGTGCAATAGTGTCTGGCTTTGGTGGATGATTATGGGAAGGATCCCTGGGTGGGGTAGTCTCTGGATAGTCCATCTTTTCATCTTAGCTCCAAACTTTGTCTCTATAACTCCTTTCATGGGTATTTTGTTCCCAATCTAAGGATGAATGAATTATCCACCCATTGGTCTTCCCTCTTCTTGATTTTCTTGTATTTTGCAAATTGTATCTTGGGTGTTCTATGTTTCTGAACTAATATCCACTTATCAGTAAGTGCATATCTAAAATGACTTCTTTTGTGATTGTGTTATCTCACTAAGGATGATATCCTCCTGATACATCCATTTGTCCTAGAATTTCATAAATTCATTGTTTTTAATTGCTGAGTAGTACTCCATTGTGTAAATGTACCACATTTTCTGTATACATTCTTCTGTTGAGGGACATCTGGGTTCTTTCCAGCTTCTGGCTATTATAAATAGGGCTGCTATGAACATAGTGGAGCATGTGTCCTTATTTCCAGTTGGAACTTCTTCTGGGTATATGCCCAGGAGAGGTATTGCTGGATCTTCCGGTAGTATTATGTTCAATTTTCTGAGGAATCTCCAGACTGACTTCCAGAGTGGTTCTACAAGCTTGCAATCCCACCAGCAGTGGAGGAGTGTTTCTCTTTCTCCACATCCTCGCCAGCATCTGCTGTCACCTGAATTTTTTATCTTAGCCATTCTGACTGGTGTGAGGTGGAATCTCAGGGTTGTTTTGATTTGCATTTCCCTGATGATTAAGGATGTGGAACATTTTTTCAGGTGATTCTCAGCCATTCGGTATTCCTCAGATGAGAATTCTTTGTTTAGCTCTGAGCCCCATTTTTTAATGAGGTTATTTGAATTTCTGGAGTCCAGCTTCATGAGCTCTAGTACAAATTGGATATTAGTCCCCTATCAGATTTAGGATTGGTAAAAATCCTTTCCCAATCTGTTGGTGGCCTTTTTGTCATATTGACAGTGTCTTTTGCCTTACAGAAGCTTTGCAATTTTATGGGGTCCCATTTGTCAATTCTTGATCTTACAGAGCAAGCCTTTGCTTTTCTGTTTAGGAATTTTCCCCTGTGCCCATATCTTCAAAGCTTTTGCCTACTTTCTCCTCTATTAATTTCAGTGTCTCTGGTCTTATGTGGAGGTCTTTGATCCACTTAGACTTGAGCTTTTTACAAGGAGATAAGAATGGATCAGTTTAAAGAAGTATGGAAACCAGTATACACACATGCACACACTCACATTTAAAGACTTCTTTCAGTTTCTACTGTTAATGGAAATCCTAATTGTGGCAGCACTTGCCACATTTGTAACTTTAGCTAATGTTCTAATTAAGTATCTGCCATGCCAACCAGTTTGCTCCAAAAGAACAAGGATCATGACCAGTTTTAATGAACTTGTATATCTTTAGCACAGAAAAGTATTGTCTGTATTATTGTCACAGTCTAAAGGTAAAAATATCTGAATAAATGAATATGTGCATATGAAAAAAAAAAAAAGAATGGATCAGTTTGCATTCTTCTACATGTTAACTGCCAGTTGTGCCAGCAGCATTTGTTGAAAATGCTGTCTTTTTTCCACTGGATGGTTTTAACTCCCTTGTCAAAGATCAAGTGACCATAGCTGGGTGGATTCATTTCTGGGTGTTCAATTCTATTCCACTGATCTACCTATCTGTCACTGTACAAGTACCATGCAGTTTTTATTACAATTGCTCTATAGTACAGCTTAATGTCAGGCATGGTGATTCTACCAGAGGTTCTTTTATCATTTATAGTTTTTGCTATCCTAGGTTTTTTATTTTTCCAGATGAATTGCAAATTGCCCTTTCTATCTCAGTGAAGAATTGAGTTGGAATTTTGATAGGGACTGCATTGAATCTATAGATTGCTTTTGGCAGGATAGCCATTTTTACTATATTAATCCTGCCGATCCATGAGCATGGGAGTTCTTCCCATCATCTGAGATTTTTTTCAATTTCTTTCTTCAGAGACTTGAAGTTCTTATCATACAGATCTTTTACTTCCTTAATTAGAATCAGACCAAGGTATTTTATATTATTTGTGACTATTGTGAATGGTGTTGTTTCCCTAATTTCTTTCTCAGTTCATTTATCCTGTGTGTAGAGAAAGGACATTGATTTATTTGAGTTAATATTATATCCAGCTACTTCACTGAAGCTGTTTTTCAGGTTTAGGAGTTCTCTGGTGGAATTTTTGGGGTCACTTATATATACTATCATATCATCTGCAAATAGTGATATATGGACTTCTTCCTTTCCAATTTGTATCCCCTTGATGTCCTTTTGTTGTCGAAATGCTCTGGCTAGAACTTCAAGTACTATATTGAATAGGTAGGGAGAAAGTGGTCATCCTTGTCTAGTCCCTGATTTTAGTGGGATTGCATCGAGTTTCTCTCCATTTAGTTTGATGTTGGCTACTGGTTTGCTGTAGAGTGCTGTCATTATGTTTAGGTATTGGCCTTGAATTGCTGATCTTTCTAAAACTTTTATCACGAAGGGGTGTTGTGTTTTGTCAAATGCTTTCTCAGCATCTAATGAGTTGATCATGTGTTTTTTTGTCTTTGAGTTTGTTTATATAGTGGATTATGTTGATGGATTTCCATATATTAAACCATCCCTGCATCCTTGGGATGAAGCCTAAGTGGTCATGATGGATGACTGTTTTGATTTGTTCTTGCATTCAGTTTGCAAGGAATTTATTGAGTATTTTTGCATCAATTTTTATAAGGGAAATTGGTCTGAAGTTCTCTTTCTTTGTTGGATCTTTGTGTGGTTTAGGTATCAGCGTAATTGTGGCTTCATAGAATGAATTTTGTAGGGTACTGTCTGTTTCTATTTTGTGGAATAGTTTGAGAAGCGTTGGAATTAGGTCTTCTTTGAAGGTCGGATAGAACTGTGCACTAAACCTATCTGGTCCTGGGCTTTCTTTGGTTGGGAAACTATTGATGACTGCTTCTATTTCTTTAGGGGAAATGGGATTGTTTAGATCGTTAATCTGACCCTGATTTAACTTTGGTACCTGGTATCTGTCTAGGAAATTGCTCATTTCATCCAGGTTTTCCAGTTTTGTTGAGTATAGCCGTTTGTAGTAGGATTTGATGATGTTTGGATTTCCTCAGGTTCTGTTGTTATGTCTCCTTTTTCATTTTTGATTTTGTTAATTAGGATACTGTCCCTAATTAGTCTGGCTTAGGGTTTATCTATCTTGTTGATTTTCTCAAAGAACCAGCTCCTGGTTTGGTTGATTCTTTGAATACTTCCTTTTGGTTAATTTCTGCCCTAAGTTTGATTATTTCCTGCCATCAACTCCTCTAAGGTGAATTTGCTTCTTTTCGTTCTAGAGCTTCTGTGTGCTGTCAGGCTGCTAGAGTATCTTCTCAGTAGTTTCTTTTTGGAGGCACACAGGGGTATGAGTTTTCCTCGTAGGACTGCTTTCATTGTGTTCCATAAGTTTGTGTATGTTGTGGCTTCATTTTCATTAAACTGTAAAAAGCTTTTAATTTCTTTCTTTATTTCTCCCTTGATCAAGGCACAATTGAGTAGAGTATTGTTCAGTTTCCAAGTGAATGTTTGCTTTCTATTATTTATGATATTATTGAAGAATAGCCTTAGTCCTTGGTGATCTGATAAGATGCAATGAGATAATTTCAATATTTTTGTATCTGTTGAGCCCTGTTTTGTGACCGATTATATGGTCAATTTTGGAGTAGGTACCATGAGGTGCTGAGAAGAAGGTATATCTTTTTGTTATAGGATAAAATGTTCTATAGATATCTGTTAAATCCATTTGTTTCATAATTTCTCTTAGTGTCCATGTGTCTCTGTTTAGTTTCTGTTTCCAGGATTTGTCCATTAGTGAGAGTAGGGTGTTGAAGTCTCCCACTATTATTGTGTAAGGTGCAATGTGTGCTTTGAGCTTTACTAAAGTTTCTTTAATGAATGTGTCTCCCCTTGCATTTGGAGAATAGATATTTAGAATTGAGAGTTCATGTTGGTAGATTTTAGCTTTGATCAGTATGAAGTGCACCTCCTTGGTTTATTTTTTTTTTTTTTTGATAACTTTGGATTGAAAGTCAATTTTATTCTATATTAGAATGACTACTCAAGCTTGTTTCTTTGGACCATTTGCTTAGAAAATTGTTTTCTAGCCCTTCACTCTGAGGTACTGTCTGCCTTTGTCCCCGAAGTGGGTTTCCTGAAAGCAGCAAAATGTTGGGTCCTCTTTGTGTATCAGTATTTGTATTAGTCTGTGTGTTTTTATTGGGGAATTGAGTCCATTGATGTTAATAGAAATTAAAGAAAACAATAGTTGCTTCCTGTCATTTTTGTTGTTAAAGTTGGGATTCTTTTCTTGCGGCTGTCTTCATTTAGGTTTGTTTAAGGATTACTTTCTTCCTTTTCTAGGGTATAGTTTCCATTTCTGTATTGGTGTTTTCCCTTTATTATGCTTTGAAGGTCTGGATACATAGAAAGATATTTTGTGAATTTTGTTTTGTCATGAAATACTTTGGTTTCTCCATCTATGGTTATTGAGTGTTTTGCTGGGTATAGTAGCCTGGGCTTGCATTTGTGCTCTCTTAGGGTCCATATAACATCTTTCCAGGAACTTCTGGCTTTCATAGTCTCTTGTGAAAAGTCTGGAGTAATTCTAATAGGCCTGCCTTTATATGTTACTTGACCTTTTTCCCTTACTGCTTTTAATATTCTGTCTTTATTTAGTGCATTTGTTGTTCTGATTATTATGTGTCGGGAGGAGTTTCTTTTCTGGTCCAGTCTATTTGGAGTTCTGTAGGCTTCTTGTATGCTCATGGGCATCTCTTTCTTTAGGTATGGGAAGTTTTCTTCTATAATTTTGTTGGGGATATTTGCTGGCCCTTTAAGTTGAAAATCTTCATTCTCATCTATACCTATTTTCCATAGGTTTGGTCTTCTCATTGTGTCCTGGATTTCCTGGATGTTTTGAGTTAGGATCTTTTTGCATTTTGCATTTTCTTTGATAGTTGTGTCCATGTTCCCTATGGAATCTTCTGCATATGAGTTTCTCTCTTCTATCTCTTGCATTCTGTTGTGATGCTCACATCTATGTTTCTTGATTTCTTTCCTAGTGTTTCTCTCTCCAAAGTTGTCTCTCTTTGGGTTTTCTTCATTGTTTCTACTTCTATTTTTAGATCTTGGATGGTATTGTTCAGTTCCATCACTTGTTTGGTTGTGTTTTCCTATAGTTCTTTAAGGGTTTTTTGTGTTTCCTCTTTAAGGTCTTCTATCTGTTTATCAGTGTTTTCCTGTAATTCTTTAAGGGATTTTTGTGTTTCCTCTTTAAGGATTTCTACCTGTTTAGTAGTGTTTTCTTGTAATTCTTTAAGGGCTTCTGCCTGTTTAGCAGTGTTTTCCTGTATTTCATTAAGTGAGTTATTAATGCCCTTATTAAAATTTTCTACCACCATATCATGAGATATAATTTTAAATCCGAGTCTTGCTTTTCGGGTTTTTGGGGGTATCCAGGATTCACTGTGTTGGGTGTACTGGGTTCTGATGTTACCCAGTGTTCTTGGTTTCTGTTAGTACGATTCTTATGCTTGCTTTTTGCCATCTGGTAATCTCTGGTGTTATTGTACTAGCTGTCTCTGGCTGGAGTTTGATCCTCTTGTGATTCTGTTAGCCTCCTGGGAGTCAAACTCTCACCTGAGTCCCAGTGGTCAGAGCACTCTCTGCAGGCAAGCTCTCCTCTTGCAGGGCAGGTGTCCAGAAGTCTGGAGCTCTGATCCACCTCCTGACTCCTGGGGTCAGTGCCCTCCCTATAGGCTGACTCTCCTCTGGCAAGGAAGGTCCCCTGGGGTCTGGGTCTCAGCTCTGCCTCCTGGCTGAGGATGAAGCCTGGAATGGACCCTGTCCAAGAAGCTCTGTTGCCTCTGTCGCCCACGTGCTCTCCAGTGATCATGAGGTTCTGGGTGTGCTGGGAGTCCTGGGGCGTGGAGAGTCCTCTGGGGCCCTCGATGCCTTAGGCTGGGTTCACGTGGAAGATGGCTGAGCTGGCCCCAACAGGAAAGAATCCCAGCCTCTGGTTTGGCGTGGTTCCTTTGTCCCTGTTTCTGCTGGCACAAGACCATCCGTGATTCTTTGGAGCTGATGTTACATTCCACCCACCTATGATCCTGAGGTGATCTTGAGGTCCTGTGGCCTGGAGAGTCCTCTGGGGTTCTTGGCAGCCTCTGCTGGGTTCAGGCTGAAGATTGTTATAGTAGAATTCTTAAATTTATTCCTCTTGTATAAGTAAAATTTTGAATAATTTGGCCGACAACCACCCAGGCTCTGGTAGCCTTTGTTGTATGAACTGAACTTTTATAGATTCCATATATCAGTGAGGTCATGTGACATTTGGTACCTGTCTTTTTTATTTAACAGAAGGCCCTACAGGTTCAAGTATATTATCACAAATAGATAATGTGATTTCCCTCTTCTTAAGGCTAAATAGCAACCTATTATTTATACACACTGCATTTTCTTCATTCACCCAGATCTACTTCTTCCATTAGACTCTTCAAGATACCTTGAATTCCTTAAAGCAAATTTATCTTCCATTATTGGAAGCTATTAGAAGAGTGTTTCTTCAAAGGAGGAGTTGATCTGGGGGAGAATGGAGGGGAGGGACTAGGAGGAGTGGAGAGAGGGGAAACTGCCATTGGGCTGTATTGCATGAGAGAACAGTAGTCTTTAAAAAGGATGAAAAGTGTTTATTTTGTTGTTATCAACAAATAATATCAATGGAGAAATTAAAATGAGGCTGAACTATGGCTACCTTATCTTCATTCCAGGCTGGTATGAAGTTCTTGCCATTTAGTGATCAATGAGGCATGTATAGGTCCATAACAGTCTTAATAAAGACAGACTCCTGATACATTTAATAAGTACACATGAATTCACACATCCAAAAGTTACTTAGATGTGGGGAGGGCAAATTTTAAAGCAAAAGGGGCTTATAATTATTGACTTTCCTTAGGAGAAATATTTTCCTGTAGAGTTATCTATTTCAGATACTCAAAACAAAACAAAACAAAAAAATGATAGATAGATAGATAGATAGATAGATAGATAGATAGATAGATATTCATCAAATGAAATAGTGTTAATACTGTGAATGAATACAAACTACTGTTGGCCATTACTTCACTGAATCTCTTTTCTAAGAAATCTAGGATATAAAGTTCCCAAATGTTCACATATGAAAATGCTACTGACCTAATGAAATGAGTGACAGGTCCAGTGGCCATTCCTGAAAAATTATTAGGTAAGCCAATATGTCAAGGAGCTAGATAAAGCAGGTTTGTTTGTCACTTGAAATGAGTTTATGCCCTTGACTTAAGCAACAACAGTTGTTTGAAAGAGCCATTTCCACAGCTTTTAGATTCATTATTGCTATTTTATTATGATCAACTAGCTCTGTATGTGTGTGTTATGTGGTGGTGGTGGTGGTGGTGGTGTGTGTGGATGTAGGTATGCATGAACTTCTGGGTGCTTTGCCCTCCTCCAGGATCAAATGTTCTTCTTTCTCCTTTGTCACTCCAAGAGATAACAGTTTGTCTGTTGAGCTGGTGGCTATCTCTAACCCACTAGATCTCTGGTTATAGATATGTGTGTGGCCATCCCTAACTTTTTACATGGGTTCTGGGAATCCAAAGTCAGGTCCACTCTACTGATTGAGTCACCCATCTTCCGTTTCTACTAGTTACTTCATTCATAAAGCCTTGAAACCTGAGCAGGTCATTGAACTTAAGCCTCCATTTCTTCATCTGCAAATTTACTACACTAGAGTTAATGTAAGGAGTATATGAGGTAATACTACAAAGTACTGAACAAGTTACTTCGCACATGGTAAATGTCATATAAATGCTAGTAGTATGTTATTTTAATGCATATCCATTGTCATAAATGTCAGTACTGTTATTACTTTCTCTACGTAGAAGAACCTGTTGTCTTGGTCAGGGTTTCTATTCCTGCACAAACATAATGACCAAGAAGCAGTTGGAGAGGAAAGGGTTCATTCAGCTTACATTTCCACATTGATGTTCATCACTGAAGGAAGTCAGGACTGGAACTCAAGCAGGTCAGGAAGCAGGAGCTGATGCAGAGGCCATGGAGGGATGATCCTTACTGGCTTGCTTCCCTTGGCTTGCTCAGCCTGCTCTCTTATAGAACCAAGACTACCAGCAGTGATGGCACCACCCACAAGGGGACCTCTCCACTTTATCACTAATTGAGAAAATGCCTTACAGCTGGATCTCATGGAAGCATTTTCTCACGTGAAGCTCCTTTCTCTGGGATAACTCCAGCCTGTGTCAAGTTGACACAAAATTAGCCAGTACAATTGACTCCTTGTCAACTTGACAAATGCATCACTAGTAAGCCTCAACTCTTAGTTTCTTCCTCATCCCCAAGATCTAAACAACTTTAAAATTCCACATTCTTTAAATATTAAAAGTTCAATCCTTTTAAAATATCCAATATCTTTTAAAATCCAAAGATTTTTTTACAATTAAAAGTCTCTTAACTGTTGGATCCACTAAAATATTTTCTTCCCTCAAGAGGGAAAAATATCAGGGCACAGTCACAATCAAAAGCAAAAATTAAATTCCAACTGTCCCATGTCTGGGATCCAACTCACGATCTTCTGGGCTCCTCCAAGGGCTTGGGTCAGTTCTCCAGCCATGCCCTTTGAAACACACAAGCTGTCTTCCAAGTTCCAGCCGCCTGTACTCCACTGCTGTTGCTCTTCTTGGTAGTTATCTCATGGTACTGGCATCTCCAAAATGCTGCTGTCTTCCACTGTAACTTGGCTTTAACAATAGCCTCTCATAGGCTCTCTTCATGGTGCTATGCCTTAACTCCTTTGAATGACCCCTTCAGTCCTGTGCTATCAATTGCAACTGAGGCTGCACCTTCACCAATGGCCTTCCATGGCCTCTCACAGTGCCGAGCCTCAGCTGCTCCGCATGACCCTTCATGCCTTCAAAACCAGTACCATCTGGTGACTCTTACACATTACCAAGTCCAGCCACAGCACAAGGTACAACTTTGGCTATCTCTGCAACACAGCCTCTTTGTGCTTTCAGAAAACACTTCCCAGAAGATGTCACCTCAGTGATGCTGGTCTCTTCTTAATCACCACTAATTTCTTAGCTCCAGCTAACCAGCATCAATAGCCCCAGTAATACAAAGGTTTCACTTTAGTAGTTCTGGTATCTTGATAATCACAGCTTATTTTTCAGCCCCAGCTAACCAGAACCACAGAATCTTCACAATCAAAGTAACAATTGTCCTGAAAAGAGTCTTTAATTTTCCCTCTGAAATTTCACAAGCCAGGCCTCCATCTTCTGCACTGTTCCCAACATTATCTTCCAAGCTCCTACACAACATCCCACAGAGCTCTTAACACCGATCTTCAAGCCCAAAGTTCCAAAGTCCTTCCATAGTCCTCCCGAAAACATGGTCAGGTTGTCACAGGAATACCCCACTATGCTGGTACCAATTTGTCTTAGTCAGGGTTTCCATTCCTGCACAAACATAATGACCAAGAAGCAGTTGGAGAGGAAAGGGTTTATTCAGCTTACATTTCCACATTGATGTTCATCAGTAAAGGAAGTCAGGACTGGAACTCAAGCAGGTCAGGAAGCAGGAGCTGATGCAGAGGCCATGGAGGGATGTTCCTTACTGGCTTGCATCCCCTGGCTTGCTCAGCCTGCTTTCTTATAGAACCAAGACTACCAGCCCTGAGATGTCACCACCTACAAGGGGACCTCCCCCCCTTGATCACTAATTGAGAAAATGCCTTACAGCTGGATCTCATGGAGGCATTTTCCCACCTGAAGCTCCTTTCTTTGTGATAACTCCAGCTATGTCAAGTTGACACAAAACTAGCCAGTACTCCTGTCTTCTCACCTCTCTTTGAAATCAATTCCTGAGTGCCCCTTAAGCATCTGAAGAAGTATCCCCATTAGCAGATATCTTAATTCCTACTGTGAGTCTCAACACCTTTAAGAAACATTCTTTGACACCCATGGATTAGATAAAAGACTTTTGGACAATTAATAATCACCCATTAAGGAAAACTTACAGTTGAATATTGTCATTGTAAACTTACTCTTAGAAAGGAGTTCTGTTAAAGAATAGACAACTGGATGACAATAAGAATGACTAGGATGCAAACGTATCATATTATGTAATAAAAGTACATGACAAGCTGAAAATGAAATAAATTCTTGAAGAACTAGTATAAAATGTCAAAGCTGAAAGCCCTGAAATAGATGTATGAAAATCAAGTTGGTTAAAAATCACCTCCTTGACATAGGAATAATGAAGCTACTTGGGAGTTTGAGGCAATAAATAAATAAATAAATAACAAGTGCAAGGCCAGCCTGGGCTACTGAGTTGAAGGCCAGCATAGGTTACTTAGTCTTGTAACAAAAAGTAAAAAGAAGACTAGAAATGTATAGCAACTCTAGTACAGTTCTTGCTTAGCATGTTTGAGACTCTGGGTTCAACACTCAATACTGCAAAGTGATGATGATGGTGGTGGTGGTGGTGGCAGTAGTGGTGGTGCCAGTAACAGCAGCAGAGGAGGATTTGTAGAAGGAGGAGCAGTAGCAGCAGCTTTAGGAAAGGAAAGACAGGCACTCTTTCACAGTTAAAAGTTAAATGTCTCCATTCTTTTCTTTTCCTCAGAGCACAATGACAAAACCTGGGTAGTTATTCATAGTGAAAACACTCCTGCAAGCCCAGTTCCCCAAAGGCACATGCCAGCACCTGGTAGAGTATGAACCATGTAAACAGCAAACTTGAATCATTCTGCCTTTACCTCTCTGCTCATCTAACCCTGTATGGACACACATTCACATATATGACATACACACAAAAGGTTTTGCTACATATTTTTTTTCTTGTTTTACAAAATAGGATTCCAGCAAACACACTTTCTTGCTTTGTTTATCTTTCTGAACACTAAGTCGCTTGATAGAACTTCCTTTCATGTTCCTCATGTCTTCTTGGTGTAGGTGTTTCCTGTTTGATCCACCCCTTTCCCCATAGCATGTTTCTGATTCCAATTGGCTCCCCCCCCCACACACATACACACCAGTACAGCGATGTTACAGAAATACCTTTCATATATTTCTTTAAATACTGGTGACTCTCTTTCTGTGGACCAGATTCCCAAGAGTAGGATTGTTCAGTTGAATAGTAAACATATTTTTGAGTTCTTATGTACCCACCAGGAAATCTGAAACTTCCTTCTTCCTGTCCCACATCCCAGGCAGCAGAAGGCATCTTTCTCCTCCCAGAGGCAAACATGCTGAGTATGAATGGTCAGCTCACTACTCAAGTTACCTGGAGATTGGTTCAGAGAATCTTTATCTGTGTTTATTCTATTTGGAGTTGGTCAGCTGAGATATTTTTTTTAAATTTATTTACTGTTTTCTCCTTCTACATGGTAGTATACCTTTTTTCCTAAAGCTTTTCCATGACTGCTATCTATATCATCATCATCATCATCATCATCATCACATCCCAATTGCAGTTTCTTCTCCCTTCTCTCCTCCCAGCCCCTCCACCCACCCTTACCTCCATCCACTTCTCCTTCATTTCTCTTCAGAAAAAGGCAGGCCTCCCCTGGATATCAACCTGGCAAGCCTTGTCAAGTTGAAGTAAGAAGTATCTCCTCTCCTATTAGTTCTAGACAAGGCAACCTGTTAGGGGGCAAGGGTTCCAAAGGCAGGCAACTCAGTCAGAGACAGCACCTGCTCCCATTGTTAAGAGTTCCATAAGAAGACCAAGCTTTACAGCTGTAATATATGTGTAAAGGTCAGTCCCATGCAGGCTTCCTGGTTTGAGATTTAGTCTCTGTGAGGCCCTTTGTGCCCAGATTAGTCAATGTTGTGGGTTTTCTTCAGGTACTCTTGACTCCTCTGGCTCCTATAATCCTTCCTTCTTCTCTTCCACAGGATTCTCCAAGCTCCACCTAATGTTTGACTATGAGTCTCTGCATTTGTTTTCATCAGTTGCTGGATAAAGCCTCTCTGATGACCATTGGACTTGGAACAAATCTATAAGAATCATAGAATATTATTGGGAATAATATCATTGACTTTTTTTCTTCCACTTGTGTTTGGTTCTATCCAAGGTCTCTGAGCTATCCAGCCTCTGGTTCCTGACCCCACCACCACCACCGCCACCTCAAGGAAATGTTAGTGGTTGGCTCCCCCTCATGGCGTGGGAGTTCAAGCTGAACTAGTCATTGCTTGACAACTACCACAATTTCTGAACCACTTTTACCAGCATATCTTGTAAGCAGGACATGGTAGGTCGAAGGTATTGTGGCTGTGCAGGTGTCTCAGTTGCTCTAACATAGGAAGTCTTGCCAGGTTACAGGAGATGGCTGGCTCAGGCTTTGTATTCCCCATTGCTAGGAGTCTTTGCTAGGGTCACTCTCATAAATTCCTGGGAGTTTCCATTGCACTGGGTATTTAGCTCATCCCAGAGATGTGCCTCCTCCATTCCAGTTGACTGTACCACTACTTTCTCCCTCCCTTCTTCCTCCCTCAACCTGATCACTCCTATCCATATTTCCACCCTCCAGTTCAGACTACTCTCCATGTCCACCAACAGTGGCTATTCTTCACCTTCACAGTGAGATTCATGCATCCCCTTTTGAGCCCCCCCTCTTAGCTTCTCTGGGACTATGGACTGTAGCATGGTTATTCTTTATTTTATGGCTACTATCAACTGGTAAGTAAGTATGTTCGTCTTTATGTATCTGGATTACCTTACTGAGGATGAACTTTTGTAATTCCATTAATTTGGTAGCAAATGTCATGTTGTCATGTTTTTAACACCTGAACAGTATTCCATTGGGTACAAGTACCACATTTTATTTATCCAGTTTTTTGGTTGAGAGACATGTAGGTTGTTTCAAGTTTCTCACTATTATGAATAAAGTTGCTATGAAAAAAATTTGAACAGGTATCCTTGTGATATGGTGAAGTGTCCTTTCAGTATATACTCAGGAGCTGGGTCTTGAGGTAGATCTATTCCCAATTTTCTGAGAAACCACCTTTTGATTTCCATAGTGACTGTACAAATTTGCATTCCAGCAGCAATGGAGGAGTGTTCCCATTGGTTTTTTTTGTTTTTGTTTTTGTTTTTTTTTTTTTTTACCTTTTTTTTCCTGCTGCATAAGACCCCCAGAAACTCTTTCAGAACACTGATGCCACAAATCAAATAGATAGGAAGAAAGGAAAAAAAAAAAGCCTTTGATGGCATATACATCTAGTCCTGTCATGTATACAGATGACGAAACTGACACACAGAATATATAAATAAACATCCTAAGATCAATAGTCTGGCCACACTGGCAGGCCAGGTTTATTATCTTACCCTACCTTGTCTCTGTTAGCAGAGATTCAGTGTAACAAGTGTGTAAGTGTGCAGTATTTCAGGGCTTTGGATTATGGATACTCTGCTGTAGCATTTCTCAACTAGAAAAGAGAAATATTCATTCTTTTATGACAAGTATGACAATTCTCCAGTCATGTTATCTGTAAACAATGGGGACCCAGCCAAAATAGACACAACACACAAAAAAAGTCCTGCCCTTGTCAAACTTTCAGTTTTCTCTGGGGAAAAACAGAACTCTGTCTGTGTGTGTGTGTGTGTGTGTGTGTGTGTGTGTGTGTACATGTGCATGCATGTGTTTCTGCATTGTGTGAATATACACTAGATTATGGCATATGCTTGGAGGAAAATTAAGACAGGAAGGAAAGGGTACCAGAAGAGAGGGCATTTCTGTGGGAGTGTGTGTCCAAGGGACCTTGCTGATAATGTATTTGAATCTGAGTGGTGGTCTGATCTAAAGCCCAGGGCAGTGTTTTAAAAAGCTATAGATAGAATAGGACTGGATTTCATATATCCATCTAATCACTAATGAAACCTCTAACCACAGTGTCACTTTCTGACTACATATGAAATTTATGGTTTTAGTATCTAGTTAACAGTTTAACAGCTTTCTCTAGTTTGGATTTTTTTTTAATTTTTAATATTTTTATTACATATTTTCCTCAATTACATTTCCAATGTTATCCCAAAAGTCCCCCATAGCGCCCCCCACTTCGCTACCCACCCATTCCCATTCTTTTGGCCCTGGCATTCCCCTATATTGGGGCATATAAAGTTTGCAAGTCCAATGGGCCTCTCTTTCCATTGATGGCCGACTAGACCATCTTTCGATACATATGCAGCTAGAGACAAGAGCTCCGGGGTTCTGGTTAGTACATCATGTTGTTCCAACAATAGGGTTGCAGATCCCTTTAGCTCCTTGGGTACTTTCTCTAGCTTCTCCATTGGGAGCCCTGTGATACATCCAATAGCTGACTGTGAACATCCACTCCTGTGTTTGCTAGGCCCCGGCATCGTCTCACAAGAGACAGCTATATTTGGGTCCTTTCAGCAAAATCTTGCTAGTGTATGCAATGGTGTCAGCTTTTAGAAGCTGCTTATGGGATGGATCCCTGGATACAGCAGTCTCTAAATGGTCCATCCTTTCATCACAGCTACGAACTTTGTCTCTGTAACTCCTTCCCTGGGTGTTTTGTTCCCAATTCTAAGAAGGGGCACAGTGTCCACACTTTGGTCTTCATTCTTCTTCAGTTTCATGCATTTAGCAAATTGTATCTCATATCTTGGGTATCCTAAGTTTTGGGCTAATATCCACTTATCAGTGAATACATATTGTGTGAGTTCTTTTGTGATTGTGTTACTTCACTCAAGATGATGCCCTCCAGGTCCATCCATTTGGTTAGGAATTTCATAAATTCATTCTTTTTAATAGCTGAGTAGTACTCCATTGTGTAAATGTACCATAATTTCTGTATCCATTCCTCTGTTGAGGGACATCTGGGTTCTTTCCAGCTTCTGGCTATTATAAATAGGGCTGCTATGAACATAGTGGAGCATGTGTCCTTTTTACCGGTTGGGACATCTTCTGGATATATGCCCAGGAGAGGTATTGCTGGATCCTCCGGTAGTACTATGTCCAATTTTCTGAGGAAACGCCAGACTGATTTCCAGAGTGGTTGTACAAGCTTGCAATCCCACCAACAATGGAGGAGTGTTCCTCTTTCTCCACATCCTCGCCAGCATCTGCTGTCACCTGAATTTTTGATCTTAGCCATTCTGACTAGTGTGAGGTGGAATCTCAGGGTTGTTTTGATTTGCATTTCCCTGATGATTAAGGATGTTGAACATTTTTTCAGGTGCTTCTCTGCCATTCGGTATTCCTCAGGTGAGAATTCTTTGTTCAGTTCTGAGCCCCATTTTTTAATGGGGTTATTTGACTTTCTGGAGTCCACCTTCTTGAGTTCTTTATATATATTGGATATTAGTCCCTTATCTGATTTAGGATAGGTGAAGATCCTTTCCCAATCTGTTGATGGTTTTTTTGTCTTATTGATGGTGTCTTTAGCCTTGCAGAAGCTTTGCAGTTTCATGAGGTCCCACTTGTCAATTCTCGATCTTACAGCACAAGCCATTACTGTTCTATTCAGGAATTTTTCCCCTGTGCCCATATCTTCAAGGCTTTTCCCCACTTTCTCCTCTATAAGTTTCAGTGTCTCTGGTTTTATGTGAAGTTCCTTGATCCACTTAGACTTGACCTTAGTACAAGGAGATAGGAATGGATCGATTCGCATTCTTCTACATGTTAACAACCAGTTGTGCCAGCACCATTTGTTGAAAATGCTGTCTTTCTTCCACTGGATGCTTTTAGCTCCCTTTTCGATTATCAAGTGACCATAGGTGTGTGGGTTCATTTCTGGGTCTTCAATTCTATTCCATTGGTCTATTTGTCTGTCACTATACCAGTACCATGCAGTTTTTATCACAATTGCTCTGTAGTAGAGCTTTAGGTCCGGCATGGTGATTCCACCAGAGGTTCTTTTATCCTTGAGAAGAGTTTTTGCTATCCTAGGTTTTTTGTTATTCCAGATGAATTTGCAGATTGCACTTTCTAATTCGTTGAAGAATTGACTTGGAATTTTGATGGGGATTGCATTGAATCTGTAGATTGCTTTTGGCAAGATAGCCATTTTTACAATGTTGATCCTGCCAATCCATGAGCATGGGAGATCTTTCCATCTTCTGAGATCTTCTATAATTTCTTTCTTCAGAGACTTGAAGTTTTTATTATACAGATCTTTCACTTCCTTAGTTAGAGTCACGCCAAGATATTTTATATTATTTGTGACTATTGAGAAGGGTGTTGTTTCCCTAATTTCTTTCTCAGCCTGTTTATTCTTTGTGTAGAGAAAGGCCATTGATTTGTTTGAGTTAATTTTATATCCAGCTACTTCACCGAAGCTGTTTATCAGGCTTAGGAGTTCTCTGGTGGAATTTTTAGGGTCACTTATATATACTATCATATCATCTGCAAAAAGTGATATTTTGACTTCATCTTTTCCAATTTGTATCCCTTTGATCTCCTTTTGTTGTCGAATTGCTCTGGCTAGGACTTCAAGTACAATGTTGAATAGGTATGGAGAAAGTGGACAGCCTTGTCTAGTCCCTGATTTTAGAGGGATTGCTTCAAGCTTCTCACCATTTACTTTGATGTTGGCTACTGGTTTGCTGTAGATTGCTTTTATCATGTTTAGGTATGGGCCTTGAATTCCTGATCTTTCCAAGACTTTTATCATGAAGGGGTGTTGGATCTTGTCAAATGCTTTTTCCACATCTAAGGAGATGACCATGTGGTTTTTGTCTTTGAGTTTGTTTATATACTGGATTACGTTGATGGATTTCCGTATATTGAACCATCCCTGCATCCCTGGGATGAAACCTACTTGGTCAGGATGGATGATTGTTTTGATGTGTTCTTGGATTCGGTTAGCAAGAACTTTATTGAGGATTTTTGCATCAATATTCATAAGGGATGTTGGTCTGAAGTTTTCTATCTTTGTTGGGTCTTTTTGTGGTTTAGGTATCAGAGTAATTGTGGCTTCATAGAATGAGTTGGGTAGAGTACCTTCTGTTTCTATTTTGTGGAATAGTTTGTGAAGAACTGGGATTAGATCTTCTTTGAAGGTCTGATAGAATTCTGCACTAAACCCATCTGGTCCTGGGCTTTTTTTAGTTGGGAGACTATTAATGACTGCTTCTATTTCTTTGGGGGATATAGGGCTGTTTAGATCATTAACCTGATCTTGATTCAACTTTGCTACCTGGTATCTGTCTAGGAACTTCTCCATTTCATCCAGGTTCTCCAGTTTTGTTGAGTATAGCCTTTGGTAGAAGGATCTGATGGTGTTTTGGATGTCTTCAGGATCTGTTGTTATGTCTCCTTTTTCATTTCTGATTTTGTTAATTAGGATGCTTTCCCTGTGCCCTCTAGTGAGTCTGGCTAAGGGTTTATCTATCTTGTTGATTTTCTCAAAGAACCAGCTCCTTGATTGGTTGATTCTTTGAATAGTTCTTCTTGTTTCCACTTGGTTGATTTCACCCCTGAGTTTGATTATTTCCTGCCGTCTACTCCTCTTGGGTGAATTTGCTTCCTTTTGTTCTAGTGCTTTTAGGTGTGTTGTCAAGCTGCTAATGTGTGCTCTCTCTAGTTTCCTTTTGGAGGCACTCAGAGCTATGAGTTTTCCTCTTAGAAATGCTTTCATTGCATCCCATAAGTTTGGGTATGTTGTGGCTTCATTTTCATTGAACTCTAAAAAGTCCTTAATTTCTTTCTTTATTCCTTCCTTGACCAAGGTATCATTGAGAAGAGTGTTGTTCAGTTTCCACGTGAAGGTTGGCTTTCTATTATTTATTTTGTTATTGAAGATCAGCCTTAGTCCATGGTGATCTGATAGGATGCATGGGACAATTTCAATATTTTTGTATCTGTTGAGGCCTGTTTTGTGACCAATTATGTGGTCAATTTTGGAGAAGGTACCATGAGGTGCTGAGAAGAAGGTATATCCTTTTGTTTTAGGATAGAATGTTCTGTAGATATCTGCCAGATCCATTTGATTCATAATTTCTCTTAGTTTCTCTGTGTCCCTGTTTAGTTTCTGTTTCCACGATCTGTCCATTGGTGAAAGTGGTGTGTTGAAGTCTCCCACTATTATTGTATGAGGTGCAATGTGTGCTTTGAGATTTACTAAAGTTTCTTTAATGAATGTGGCTGCCTTTGTATTTGGAGCATAGATATTCAGGATTGATAGTTCCTCTTGGAGGATTTTACCTTTGATGAGTATGAAGTGTCCCTCCCTGTCTTTTTTAATGACTTTGGGTTGGAAGTCAATCTTATCAGATATTAGAATGGCTACTCCAGCTTGTTTCTTCATGCCATTTGCTTGGAAAATTGTTTTCCAGCCTTTCTTTCTGAGGTAGTGTCTATCTTTTTCTCTGAGATGAGTTTCCTGTAAGCAGCAAAATGTTGGGTCTTGTTTGTGTAGCCAGTTTGTTAGTCTATGTCTTTTTATCGGGGAGTTGAGACCATTGATATTAAGAGATATTAAGGAAAAGTAATTGTTGTTTCCTGTTATTTTTGTTGTTAAAGTTGGCATTTTGTTCTTGTGGCTGTCTTCTTTTAGGTTTGTTGAGGGATTACCTTCTTGTTGTTTCTAGGGCGTGGTTCCTGTCCTTGTATTGGTTTTTTTCTGTTATTATCCTTTGAAGGGCTAGATTCGTGGAGAGATAATATGTGAATTTGGTTTTGTCGTGGAATACTTTGGTTTCTCCATCTATGTTAATTGAGAGTTTGGCTGGGTATAGTAGCCTGGGCTGGAATTTGTGTTCTTTTAGTGTCTGTATAACATCCGTCCAGGATCTTCTGGCTTTCATAGTCTCTGGTGAAAAATCTGGTGTAATTCTGATAGGCTTGCCTTTATATGTTACTTGGCCTTTTTCTCTTACTGCTTTTAGTATTCTATCTTTATTTAGAGCATTTGTTGTTCTGATTATTATGTGTCGGAAGGTATTTCTTTTCTGGTCCAGTCTATTTGGAGTTCTGTAGGCTTCTTGTATGTTCATGGGCATCTCTTTCTTTAGATTTGGGAAGCTTTCTTCCATAATTTTGTTGAAGATTTTTGCTGGTCCTTTGAGTTGAAAATCTTCATTCTCATCCACTCCTATTATCCGTACGTTTGGTCTTCTCATTGTGTCCTGTATTTCTTGGATGTTTTGAGTTAGGATCTTTCTGCATTTTACATTTTCCTTGATTGTTGTGCCGATGTTCTCTATGGAATCTTCTGCACCTGAGATTCTCTCTTCCATCTCTTGTATTCTGTTGCTGATGCTGGTATCTATGGTTCCAGATTTCTTTCCTAGGGTTTCTATCTCCAGTGTTGCCTCATTTTGTGTTTTCTTTATTGTGTCTACTTCCCTTTTTAGGTCTAGTATGGTTTTGTTCATTTCCATCATCTGTTTGGATGTGTTTTCCTGTTTTTCATTAAGGACTTCTACCTGTTTGATTATGTTATCCTGTTTTTCTTAAAGGATTTGTAACTCTTTAGCAGTATTCTCCTGCAATTCTTTAAGGGATTTTTGTGCTTCCTCTTTATTGTCTTCTACCTGTTTTCCAGTGTTCCTTTGTATTTCTTTAAGTGTGTTATTAAAGTCCTTCTTGAAGTCCTCTACCATCATCAGGAGATATGCTTTTAGATCCGTGTCTAGCTTTTCCAGTGTGTTGGGGTGCCCTGGACTGGGCGAAGTGGGAGTGCTGGGTTCTGATGATGGTGAGTGGTCTTGGTTTCTGTTAGTAAGATTATTACGTTTACCTTTCGCCATCTGGTAATCTCTGGGGTTAGTTGTTGTCGTTGTCACTGTTTAAAGATATGAGCAGAAGCTGTGTTCCACTCACCAGCAGTATCAAAATCCTGTGGCGGGGGTCGTGGGTAGCTGGCAGGTGTCAGCCGACCCTGCGCTCTAGCTACACAGGTGCTGATCCGGCTGGATGAGGCCTGTGGCCCTACTCAGGCCGGTTTCTGCTTCCCTAACTAATGCAGTCTCAGGTCCCGCGCGCAATTGGATTGGAGCAGGAGCTGTGTTCCACTCACCAGAAGTCTTAAGATCCTGTGGCAGGTGTTGTGGGTAGCTGGCGAGTGTCAGCCGACCCTGCGCCCTAGCTACCCTGGTGCTTTTCTGACCGGAAGAGGCTTGTGGCCCTATGTAGGCCGGATTTCTGCCTCCCCAACCAGAGCAGTCTCAGGTCCCGCGTGATTGGACTGGAGCAGAAGCTGTGTTCCACTCACCAGCAGTCTCAAAATCCTGTGGCGGGGGTCGTGGGTAGCTGGCGGGTGTCAGCCGACCTTGAGCTCTAGCTACACTGGTGCTGTTCCGGCTGGATGAGGCCTGTGGTCCTACTCAGGCCGGTTTCTGCTTCCCTAACTAATGCAGTCTCAGGTCCCGCGTGCAATTGGATTGGAGCAGAAGCTGTGTTCCACTCACCAGAAGTCTTAAGATCCTGTGGCGGGTGTTGTGGGTAGCTGGTGAGTGTCAGCCGACTCTGCGCCCTAGCTACCCAGGTGCTTTTCTGACCGGAAGAGGCTTGTGGCCCTACGTAGGCCGGATTTATCGAGTGTTCCCATTGTTGCGCAACCTCACCAGCATAATAATCTGTCACATGTATTTTTGATCTTAACCATATTGATAAGTGTAATGTGGACTCTCAGAGTCATTTTAATTTTTGTTTCCTTGATTGCTAAGAATGTTGAACATTTCTTTAAGAGCTTCTCAGCTATTTGAGATTGATCCATTGAGAATTCTCTGTTTAGATCTGTATTCCCTTTCTAAATTAAATTATTTGGTGTTTGATGTCTGGTTTCTTGAGTTCTTTATATATTTTGGATACCAGCCCTCTGTCAGATGTGGGTGTTGGTCTGTGTACCACAGAGTTACATGGGGCTCTGGCCCAGCTGGAGTGACCAAAGAGTTGTGCTCTCCAAGGGGTAGAGGTAGTCAAATCATAATAGGCTGTCTAGTCTCTTCCATAACGGCTGCTGCTTCAGAATTGGTGGCAGGTAATGGAATGCCAGTGGGTGCAGCTGGCAGTTAGAAGCCAAGGTCAGAGCCACTGAGCAGGAAGTGACTGTAGTATGGTCAAGCAGTTTCAAGAAGTTTCCTGAAAGCTTCAGGAGAGAATTCTCTCCCCAAAGTGTTACAACTCTATAAGACAAATACTCTCAGATGGTCATTGATGAATTACTCATGAGCTTTATTCCTTGTGGACAGATTCTTATATGCATTTTGTGGTGGATTGGAATCTAAAAGGAGATTCTATTGTCTTGGTTTGAGATGTTAGAGATGCCTGATCTGCATGTGGAGGGGCTTCAGAGGTTGCCCCATCATGACTAATTGTCACAGAACCCTCCATGGGGTGTAATGATCAGGTATTCCACAACAGGAACCTGGTTAGGGGGTAAATGAAACAATTATCTTTCTCATATATGAGAGTATCGGGATTTTTGAATCCACTCTACCTTACCAAGTGTTCTGTCTGATGACATAGTCTACTGCCCAATTGGTGAAGATCTATTCTCATTCTGTAGGCTGCTATTTTGTCTTTTTGATAGTTTACCTTATAGAAGCTTGTTAATTTCATGAGGTCACATTTATCAGTTGTTGATCTTAGTGTCTGTGCTATGGGTATTCTGTTCAGAAAGTTGTAGGGTATCCAGTTTTTTATTCACTTGGATTTGAGTTTTGTACAGAGTGATAGATAAAAATCTATTTGCACTAGTCTATATACTGACATCCAGTTCAACCAACACCAGTTGTTGACAATATTTCTTTTTTTTTTCCATTGTATAATTTGGATTCTTTGTCAAAAATCAAGAGTCCATAGGTGTGTGGATTTAATTCTGGGTATTCAATTCCATTCCATTGATCAGCCTGTCTGTTTTATATTAGTACCACACAGTTTTTATTACTATGCTCTGTAGTACAACTTGAAATCAGGTATGGTGATACCTTCCAAAGTTCTGTTATTGTATAGAATTGTTTTAGCTATCCTAGGTTCTTTGTTTTTCTGTAAATAGTTGAGTATTTTTCTTTTAAGGTCTGTAAAGGATAGTATTGGAATTCTGATGGGAATTGTGCTGCATTTGTAGATTGCTTTTAATAAGGTGGTCATTTTTCTATGTTAATCCTGATTATTTATTATCATGGGAGAGCTTTTCATCTTCTATCTTCTCCAGATTCTTTCTTCAAAGACTTCAAGTTCTTGTCATACAAGTCTTTTACTTGCTTGGTTAGAGTTACACCAAGATATTTTATATTACTTGTGGCTATTGTGAAGGAAGTTGTTTCCCTGATTTCTTTCTTAGCCCATTTGTTTTTGTTTGTTTGATTGTTTGTCTTCTTCATAGAAGAACTACTAATTGTTTTTTAGTTAATTTTATATTTAGCCACTTCACTGAAGGTATTTATCAGCTATAGGAGTTCCCTGGTAGGATTTTAAGAGTCATTTATGTATGTGTATACTATTGTATCACCTGTGCATAGTGATACTTTGAATTCTTCCTCATAAAATGAATTTGACAATGTTCCTTCTGTTTCTATTTTGGGGAATAATTTGAGGAGTATTTGGTATTTGAAAGTTTAGTAGAATCCTGCACTAAAACCACCTGGCATTGGCCCATTTTTGCTTGTAAGCCTTTTAATTACTGCTTCTATTTGGGGGAGGGGAGTTACAGTTCTATTTAAATTGTTTATTTGATCTTGATTTAACTTTGGTAAGTAGTATTTATCAAGAAAATTGACTATTTCTTTTAGATTTTCTAATGTCATGTCCAACTCGACCAGCAAGCAAGACGCAACCACCGGTTCTTCTTAAAGCAGTTTTACTCAGGCAGCTTCTTTCTTCAAATCCTGCAGCCTCCCCGGTTACAAGTGTTTTTCTCCACTCCAGCCGCAACCTTGCCCCCACCAATCACCACAGGTCACATCACCTCACCAGGCAGGCTTGCTCAGCCAATCAGGGATTAGGGGCGTGCCATCCACCAAACATGGGCTTGTTTACTGCCTGGATCAGATTTCCATCCTGCTGGCCAGGAAGTCCGGAATGGCTCCCCACATTCCAATTTTGTGGAGTACAGGTTGTTGAAGTAAGACCTAATGATTCTTTGGATTTCCTCGGTGACTTTTGTATCATCTCCCTTCTCCTTCTGATTTTGTTAATTTGGATATTCTCTATCTGTCTTTTAGTTTGGAGTAGGACTTGTCTTTTATTGATTTTTCTCAAAGAACCATCTTCATTTTATTAATTCTTTGTATTGTTTCTTTGTTTCTATTGTATTGATTACAGCCCTCAGTTTGATTATTTCTGCTGTCTACTCCTCTTGAGTGAGCTTGCTTCTTTTTGTTCTACACCATTCAGATGTGCTATTAAATTGTTAGGGTGAGATTGCTCCAATTTTTTATAAAGGCACTTAGTGCAATGAACTTACTGACATCTTATAATCATTTTCATTTTGTTCCATAAGTTTGAGTGTATTGTGCATTCATTTTCATTGAATTCTAGGAAGTCTTCAATTTCTTCTTTTTTAAAAAATTTCTTCCTTGACTCTATAGTCATTCAGTAGAGAGTTGTTCAGTTTCTATGCATTTGTAGGCTTTCTGCTGTTTCTGTTTTTGTTCAAATCCAGCTTTAATTTGTGATGGTTTGATAGGATATAGGGGATTATTTCAATTTACTTGTATTTGTTGCGACATGCATTGTAACCAAGTATATGGTGAAATTGGAGACGATTCCACGAGATACTGTGAATAAGGAATATTCTTTTGTGTTTGCATGAAATGTTTTGTAGATATCTATTAGGTTCATTTGATACTTAATGTCTGTTAGTTCCATTATTTCTCAGTTTAGTTTCTATCTCAATGACCTGTCCATTGGTAAGAGTAGAGTATTGAAGCCTCCCATTATTAAAGTATGGGGTTCAACATGGGATTTAAACGTTAGTAATGTTTCTCTTGCAAATGTGGATGCCATTGCATTTGGGCAATAGATGTTCATAATTGGAACATCATCTTGGTGGACTTTTCCTTTGATGGGTATGAAGTGTATTTCCCCATCTCTTTTGAAGACTATTTTGTTAGATATTAGAGTGGCTATACTAGATTTCTTTTAGGGTCCATTTGCTAGGAAAACAATTTCCCAGGACTTTGCTCTGAGGTAATGTCTATCTTTGTGGCTCAGGTGTGCTTCTCAGATGCAACAGTATTATAGATCTTATTTTCGTATCCTGTGTCTTTTTATTGGGGAATTGAGTCCATTCATTTTGAGAGATACTTATGACCAAGTATTGTTAATTCCTGTTATTTTGATGTTGATCATAGTAGTGTGTCTGTGTGTCTCTGTGTGTGTGTGTGTGTGTGTTTCTCTTCTTTAGGTTTTGCTGATATAAAATTAATAATTTCTTGTGTTTTGTTTTCATTATCCTCCTTGTGTTGGAGTTTTACTTCTAGTGTCTTCTGTAGGGCTGGATTTGAGGAAAGATGTTGTTTAAATTTAGTTTTGTTATATAATATCTTGTGTTCTCCATATTTAGTGATTGAAAGTTTTTCTGAGTATAGTAATAGTCTGACTGACACCTGTGGTCTCTTAGGTGTCTGTAAGACATTTACCCCAGCTCTTCTGACTTTCACAGTCTCTGTTGAAAAGTTAGATGGAATTCTAATTGGTCTACTTTTATATGTTACTTGGCCTTTTTCTCTTGCTGTTTTCAATATTCTTTCTTTGTTCTTTACACTTAGTGTTTGAATATTATATGGTAGGATGATTTTTCTTTTCTTGTCCAATCTATTTGTTGTTCTGTAGGCTTCTTATATATTTATATGAATCTCTTAGTTTAAGGACATTTTCTTCTATACTTTTATTGAAAATATTTTCTGGGATTTTGATCTGAGAATCTTCTTCTATTCGTATTATTATTAGGCTTGGTCTTTTCATAATGTTCCAGAATTCCTGGATGTTTGTGCCTAGAATTTTTTACATTTAACATTTTCTTTGACTGATATATCAATTCCTTCTTTCATTTCATCTATACTTGAGATTCTCTCTCTTGCATTCTGTTAGTCATGCTTGCATCTGTTGTTCCTTTTCACTTACCTAGATCTTTCTATCTCCAGGATTACCTCTGTTTGTGTGTTCTTTATTGTTCATACTCACCATATAGCTGTTTCTGACCTTGAAACCTCAGTCCTCTTACTTCTTACTACTAGGATGACAAGTGTGCACTGCCATACTTGGGGTTTATGTGGTGCTTGGAATTGGAATCGTGGCCTCATGGATGAAAATTTAAGCTACATCTTCAGCCATATTTCAAAATATTTGATAGTTTCCTTGTAAATTATGTGAAGTTCTTGTTAAATCCTTATTATTTACTGTCTCACTATTGTACATGGCCTTTTATTTTCATTGAGCAACCTACTAGTAGAATAGAGAAAAACCATATACCCTTAGGTATTTGGTCTACATAATAATATATTACTAAATTCTTTACTGATGTCCTCATTCTTCTCTAATAGTCTCAGAGATTTCTAAGTATAAAATTATATTATCAGACAAAAATTGGGATTTAAACCTTTGCTGGTATGTATTAGTCAGGGTTCTCTAGAGTCACAGAACTTATGGATAGTCTCTATATAGTAAAAGAATTTATTGATGACTTACAGTCGGCAGCCCAATTCCCAACAATGGTTCAGTCGCAGCTGTGAATGGAAGTTAAAGGATCTAGCAGTTACTCAGTCTCACACGGCAAGCAGGCGAAGGAGCAAGAGCTGATACAGAGGCCATGGAGGGATGTTCTTTACTGGCTTGCCTCCCCTGGCTTGCTCAGCCTACTCTCTTATAGAACCCAAGACTACCAGCCCAGAGATGGTCCCACCCACAGGGGCCTTTCCCCCTTGATCACTAATTGAGAAAATGCCTTACAGTTGGATCTCATGGAGGCATTTCCTCAACTGAAGCTCCTTTCTCTGTGATAACTCAGCTGTGTCAAGTTGACACAAAAATAGCCAGTACAATTGACCCCTTGTCAACTTGACACACAAACACATCACTAGTAAGCCTCAACCCTTACATTCTTATTCATCCCCAAGATCTAAATAACTTTAAAAGTCCCACAGTCTTTACATATTCTTAAAATTTGAATCTCTTTAAAATATCCATCTCTTTTAAAATCCAAAGTCTTTTTACAATTAAAAGTCTCTTAACTGTGGGCTCCACTAAAACAGTTTCTTCCTTCAAGAGGGAAAATATCAGGGCACAGTCACAATCAAAGCAAAAATCAATCTCCAACCGTCCAACGTCTGGGATCCAACTCACGATCTTCTGGGCTCCTCCAAGGGCTTGGGTCACTTCTCCAGCCATGCCCTTTGTAGCACACACGTCGTCCTCTGGGCTCCAGATGCCTGTACTCCACTGCTGCTGCTGCTCTTGGTGGTCATCTCGTGGTACTGGCATCTCCAAAACACTGCGTGACCCCTTCAGTCCTGGGCCTTCAATTACAACTGGGGCTGCACCTTCACCAATGGCCTTCCATGGCCTCTCACAGTGCAGAGCCTGAGCTGCTGTGTGACCCCTTCATGCCTTCAAAACCAGTACCACCTGGGTGACCCTTACACATTACCAAGTCCCACTGCAGAAGGAGTACAACCTTGCCCATCTCTGGAACACAGCCTCTTTGTGCTTTCAGAAAACACTTCCCAGAAGATGTCACCTCAAGATGCTGGTCTCTTCTTAATCACCGCTAATTTCTTAGCTCCAGCTAACCAGCATCAATAGTCCCAGTAATGCAAAGTTTTTGCTTTAGTAGTTCTGGTATCTTGTTAATCACAGCTGATTCTTCAGCCCCAGCTAACCAGAACTACAAAATCTTCACAATAAAAACAGCAATGGCCCTGAAAAGAGTCTTTAATTTTCCCTCTGAAATTTCACAAACCAGACCTCCATCTTCTGCACTGTTCTCAACATTATCTTCCAAGCTCCTACACAACATCTGACAGAGCTCTTAACAACGAATGGATCTTCAAGCCCAAAGTTCCAAAGTCCTTCCACAGTCCTCCCCAAAACATGGTCAGGTTGTCACAGGAATACCCCACTCTGCTGGTACCAATTTGTCTTAGTCAGGGTTTCTATTCCTGCACAAACATCATGACCAAGAAGCAAGTTGGGGAGGAAAGGGTTTATTCGGCTTACACTTCCATGCTGCTGTTCATCACCAAAGGAAGTCAGGACTGGAACTCAGACAGGTCAGGGAGCAGGAGCTGATGCAAAAGCCATGGAGGGATGTTCTTTACTGGCTTGCCTCCCCTGGCTTGCTCAGCCTACTCTCTTATAGAACCCAAGACTACCAGCCCAGAGATGGTCCCACCCACAGGGGCCTTTCCCCCTTGATCACTAATTGAGAAAATGCCTTACAGTTGGATCTCATGGAGGCATTTCCTCAACTGAAGCTCCTTTCTCTGTGATAACTCAGCTGTGTCAAGTTGACACAAAAATAGCCAGTACACTGGTATCTGCACGTTATATTTCCTCATTTATTAAACATAGATTCTTTTCTTGTAAAATATAATCTGAGTGCATCTTCCCTTATTCCTTTTCCTCCCAGTTTCTCCCACCTGGATCCGCTCCCTTTCTGTCTCTCATTTAAAAAGAATAGGCTTCTGGGAGATTACAAAACATAACAAAATAAAATATAATAAGGTAATAACAAGTTAGACAAGATGAGCTAATAAAAAATTTCAAAGTTCTAATAGAAATCACAAGAAACAGAGACCTATGCATTTGCACATCCAGAAGTCCCATAAAAGTAATAAACTGTAAGCTACAGTACATATGCAGAGAATTTGGAGCTCTTGACCAGTTCTTTAATAATGGAAGTTTGTATAATGAATTGGTTTTAATGAGTCACAGTTTATAATTTCAGTTTATCGTTTGCAGTTGGTTTGGATATAATCATCTGTTCATCAAAATATTTATCTATGTTGCGTGTTTATTAGAAAAGACTAGAGGATTTTACTGATGTCCCATCAGGGCTTGTTAACATTATCTCATGAATTTTACCCCTCAGTTTAAGGTAATAGAATTGGTTCATATTCCTAGAGGATTTTTTTGATAACTCACATGTTTCTTGAATAAAAATCTCTTGTTCTCAGAGCACTTTTTTTCAACTTGCTAATGTCTCTTTCCTAACACTTTCTACTAGAACAGGTCATGTCCTTAAGTTACATTGGCTGTGTAAAATTAATGAGAGAGTTCTTCCTCTCCATCCTGGACTAATTTGAGTTGCATCAAAAGGTCATTTCTATACTCCCCAAACCCATTTGGACTGGAATCTGTTCAATGACAGCTCTCTTAGTTCTTTCTTCTGTTATAATTAGTCTACTCAAGTTTAGTATTTCTTTAGGATCAATTTTTGACATTTGTATTTTGCCACAATGTTACTGTTCTCTGTCAGGTTTTAACTTTTGTTCCCATGGCTTTGCTTCTAAAGATAAGTAATCTCTTGCCAATCTCTCTTGCATTTGTTTCCCCTGTATCTGACTCTTCTGCATCTGTCTCTCCTATCTCTGTCTTTCATCTCTTTGGCTCTCACTTCTCTTTTACTAACCAGAACCTTGAAGGATATTTAAACCAATATTACTAACATTTTTAAGCTTTGCATTTATTTCTCCTTACTATTTATATTTTCCTTCTTTATCTTGTGGATCTCTATTTATTGTTTAAATTAATCATAAAATGTATTAAGTACATTTTAAGTTCTATTATTTCTGTCCTTTTTTGTGCTCACACACACACACACGCACAAAACATTGGAAAGAATATATTCTCTAGGCAATCTGTCTTTTCTACTTATGACTTTATAGATTTTTCCCAGTCACCCTCAGAATCCAGAGAAGTGGTATGCATGTGGACTGTATGATGGTCCTTTCAGATTACAATGTAAGTTTTTCTCTGCATATATCTAGATTAACTTTAAAAATATTCTTCTTTGTTTTGATATGTTTTCTTTCTTGAGCTGTTTTTGTCTGTAAAGTTTCATAAGAGATAGCATTCAGTTTTGTTTGGTATTTGGTTGTAACTTTCCATTTCCCCCACTGTAGCTTGATTGTGTTTGTGGGCTTTAGGAGCAGTGAGCACTCTCTGCTTTGATTTAGCTTCTGAATTTTTTATTGGGACATGATGCTTTTATTGCTTTTCGTGTTTCTCACCAACTTAGTCATTGTCATCATTATTTTGAGGACACATTTAGTCTATTCAAATGCTTCAACAAATTTTAAAACCTTTTTAATGTCTCATCTGTCTCCTTTAGCACCTCTACTTTCTTAGTCTTTTTTTCTTCTTCTTCTTCCTGCTCTTTGTCTGGCTGTTCAAGTGCCAGAAAGCAGAGTTTTGTGGATGGGTGAGTAGAATAATATGTCTGCTTATGTATCCAATTTCTTGCTGAAGGACATTTTTATTGCTCCCTAATGTGAGCTGCTATATGCATCCATTTGCAAATGTTGTGTGTACACAGGTTTTCAAATCTTTGTGTAATGATTCTTGAAGCATATAAAAGGGGTATATTTAGATATGAAAACATTGCTGTAACTATTTTTTTCACTCACACCAGCCATGTATCATCCACACCAGCATTTGGTGGTATCAGTATTTTCATCTTTATAGTAGGAGTGTAATGATATTGCACCACTGTTTGCGTCTCTCTAGTAGTACATGATTTAACATGTCTTTACATGCTGCCCATGCTATATTTACATCTTCATTGGTAAGGTTTTGACCACTTTTAATGTGGTTATTTATTTTTCTCATTGTTAAGTAATAAGAGTTCTTTATCATTTGCTTGTTTGATGAGTTGGGTTTGTTTGTTTATTTTTTGAGACAGAATTTCTTTGTGTAACAGCCCTGGATGTCCAGAGACTTGCTCTGTAGACCAGGCTGAAATCAAAATCACAGAGATCGAACTGGCTTTGTCTTCCAAGTGCAAATATCAAATGCATGTACCACTCCTACTTGGCATGAGTTCTTAATATGCTTAAAGACCAATCATTTATCGGGTATGTGTTTAAAAAACATTTATTTCAGTTACAAGAGTAGTGCTAGAGACTGAATAATGCAGGTATCCTGCACCTGACTGATGTATTGAAACATAATCCCCAATGTGATGACATTTGTTAGTGAAGCCTGAGAAATAATTGGGTAATAAAAGACTCCATCCCTTCTGCTATGTGATAATACAGAGCAAAGAAGAGTTTCTATGAGCCAGGAAAGTTCTCCCCATAATAATTGTTTGTCTTCATTTCCTTCAGAGAAGAAGACTGACAGTAATGCAGGAAGTAAGTAATTACCTTACTTTTAAGAGTCAAGGGGGGCAAGATCATTTTGCTCATTGTTGAGAACACAAATGTACAGTAATTGCAAAAGACTGGTCATTAGATCATAGGAGTGGAAGAGACTTTAGCTGTAGAACTCAGCAGTCTCTAGCACACTTTCACCTGGAACACCCCTGAATGATCACTACTGGGCTCATTTCAAGTATTTCTGAAGAAGGTTTTCCATTCTAAACCCTGACTCTATTTATAAGAATGTTTTTCCTAGTCTTAGAAACATACTCATTCCCTCTAATTTGACTCCTATAAGAAAACCACTTACTGTATTGTAATAACAATTTGTATGTGTATCACAAATCTCCTTAAAGATCTAAGCCTAAAATAGTTTAAATTAGCATTGCAGATAAAGGTTTGAACTTGGCTTCATTACAAACTTTTACTGGCTTATAAAACATTTGCCTCTTTTGCCCCATGTCATATCATGCATATGCAGATGGTAGCAGTCATCAGTAGTATACAGAACATTGATGGCTTAATAGTAAAATATCATGTTTATTATAATTTTAGTTAAGCTCAGTTCAATTTATTTTACTCTCCTGGGACTACTTGAGGGAATAAATTTACTGAGGCAGTGGGAAACTAATTGTTTTCACAAAAACAACAGAAAACAAAGAAAAGCAGAGTTGTAAATTATAAATTTTATTATCGAAGATTTTAAAAACAGGAAAACAAGAAGCAAAAATAATCAAATGGACAGTGATATAATTTAGGCAATAGTTCATGAAAACAGAACAACACTGTCTGGTTAAAACTAAAGTACAAAATCACTGAATTGGAGATTGAATTTATTACTAAAAGTAAAGTGTGTTTTTAGTTATACATTTTTTATTAGTGTAAGTGAAGAAACCTACACAAGTTGTATAAAAAGTTTACACATATGTATGAGTGTGGTGTATGTATCTGTGTTGAGTGCATGCTCTCATGTCTAGGGGTGCATGTTTATGCACAGGTACATATGGAGGCTGAAATTGACACCAGGTGTTTCCCTTGATGGTCTCCACGTTATATTTGAGATAATGTCTCTCATTTGAGTCCAGAACTTATTGACTTTTAGGTAGTCTAGCTAGCCAGTTTGCCCTGAGGCATCCTATGACTCTGCCTCCTGCTCTCTGGGATTACAGGCAGGTTACCATGTTCATCTGGCATTTACATAGGTACTGAGGATTTTAACTCCAGCCCCAATACTTGAGTAAAAAGCACTTTACCTGCTGAGTCATTTTTTCAGCCATCCAAACCTTTTAAGAAAGACCATAAATTCTGAAATTCTTCCTGGTAAATGTTCTTGGTATCTCTTGGTGTGTTCTTGCTTATAACGATCCCTCGGATCCTTTGGCATAGACCAGAGGATACATTTTTAAAGACTTGGGATTGAGTTATAATTCTGAGCTTAAGTGGTATCAAATTAAGTCAAGGGGTAAGTCATCAAAGCATACAGCAGTAGAGGTGGAGACTGCTGTTGGTGGTTTGATTATATTTATGAATTAAAAAAATGATTGTGACCAGCTAGGGAGTAGGAACATCAACAATACACATGACTTTACTTCTTGTTGCTTCACAAATCCATAAAATAGCAATATGGCTAACAGGAAGCTACAGGAAAGTTTTGTTTTACTTGGACCAAACTCGTACAAATGTTGAAGATTAAACCTGTAGTAAAAGCACATGTGACAGGGGAAGTAAAGAGAAAGAGTGACCCAGTGTCATTCCTGGATGAGGAAGTTTGAAGTTAGTCTGAGTTGTAAGAGATCCTGTCTTTAAAAAAAATAAACAAAAACACCCACCAAAATGTTGAAATTGACTAAATATCTAAAATGGAGGCTATATTCTTTAAGAATTAGTTAATAAACTAGACTTTAATTTTATGTTATAGTTTTTTCTTCCAGGGAATGGGAAGCTGCACAAGATCTTTGAGATTCAGATCAAAGAGCTCTTGGCTTCTTGTTTTATAGAATGCTATGTTTTGGACAAATTGTTTAGTTTTGTCTGCTTTTGAATATTTTAAATAGGGGTTATCCCATATTTTTACAAAACTTTGTTAGAAACAAAAGGAGTTTTGTGTGATTAAGCCTTGTGTGATACATTTGCTAGCATAAGTCCATATTTCTCGTTGAAGTAATTATAGGGCATCTGGGTTCTGCTCTGTCACCACTTTCTGGTTAGGTTTAAAAAGAATAAAGCAAATAATATGAGACAAAAACTCAGCAAATTCCATGCTCATGGATTGGCAGGATCAACATAGTGAAAATGGCTATCTTACCGAAAGCAATCTATAGATTCAATGCAATCGCCATCAAAATACCAAATCAATTCTTCAACATATTAGAAAGTGCAATTTGCAAATTCATCTGGAATAACAAAAAACCTAGGATAGCAAAAACTCTCCTCAATGATAAAAGAAGCTCTGGTGGAAACACCATGCCTGACCTCAAGCTGTACTACAGAAGCAATTGTGATAAAAATTGCATGGCACTGGTGTAGAGACAGACAGGTAGACCAGTGGAATAGAATTGAAGACCCAGAATGAACCCACACACCTATAGTCACTTGATCTTTGACAAGGGAGCTGAAACCATCCAGTGGAAAAAAGACAGCATTTTCAACAAATGCTGCTGGCACAACTGACAGTTATCATGTAGAAGAATTCTAATCGATCCATTCCTATCTCCTTGTACTAAGGTCAAATCTAAGTGGATCAAGGAACTCCACAAAAAAACAGAGACACTGAAACTTATAGAGGAGAAAGTAGGGAAAAACCTTGAACATATAGGCACAGGTGAAAAATTCCTGAATAGAACAGCAATGGCTTGTGCTGTAAGATCAAGAATTGACAAATGGGACCTCATAAAATTGCAAAGCTTCTGTAAGGCGAAAGACACTGTTAATAAGACAAAAAGGCCACCAACAGATTGAGAAAGGGTCTTTACCAATCCTAAATCTGATAGGGGACTAATATACAATATATATAAAGAACTCAAGAAGGTGGACTTCAGAAAACCAAATAACCCCATTAAAAAAAATGGGGCACAGAGATAAAGAATTCTCAACTGAGGAATATCGAATGGCTAAGAAGCACCTGAAAAAAATCTTCAACATCCTTAATCATCAAGGAAATGCAAATCAAAACATCCCTGAGATTCCACCTCACATCAATCAGAATGGTTAAGATCAAAAATTCAGGTGACAGCAGATGCTGGCGAGGATGTGGAGAAAGAGGAACACTCCTTCATTGTTGGTGGGATTGCAAGCTTGTACAACCACTCTGGAAATCAGTCTGGTGATTCCCCAGAAAATTGGACATAGTACTACCAGAGTATCCAACGATACATCTCCTGGGCATATATCCAGAAGATGTTCCAACTGCTAGTAAGAACACATGCTCCACTATGTTCATAGCAGCCTTATTTATAACAGCCAGAAGCTGGAAAGAATCCAGATATCCCTCAACAGAGGTATGGATACAAAAAAATGTGGTACATTTACACAATGGAGTACTACTCAGCTATTAAAAACAATGAATTTATGAAATTCCTAGACAAATGGATGTATCTGGAGGATATCATCCTTAGTGAGTAACACAATCACAAAAGAAGTCATTAGATATGCACTTACTGATAAGTGGATATTAGTTCAGAAACAGAACACCCAATATACAATTTGCAAAACACATGAAACTCAAGAAGAATGAAGACCAAAGTGTGGACACTTCGCCCCTACTTAGAATTGGGAACAAAACACCCATGGAAGGAGTTACAGAGACAAAATTTGGAGCTGACACGAAAGGATGGACCATCCAGAGACTGCCCCAACTGGGGGTCCATCCCATAATCAGCCACCAAACGCAGACAGTGTTGCATATGGCAGCAAGATTTTGCTGAAAGGACCCTGATATAGCAGTTGTCTCTTGTGAAGCTATGCCAGTGCCTGGCAAACACAGAAGTAGATGTTCAAAGTGTGGTTCTTGCATTCCAGCCACTACTGTGAGCCTTTCTTTTAATTAGATGTTTACTCTTCACAACAATCCAATGAGGTAGACACTGTTCTCATTCTGAATTATAAACATAAGGAAATATTGCTTACCTAACTGCATTTATGAACCAGACACCTGACTGAGCAACGTGTCGAATCCAGGCGACCTGCTCTGAGTCTCCATATTCATTGTCCCCCTTGCTGCTGCTCCTATTTAGTAACCACTTCAGCTAAATTATAGATGGGGTATATAGTATCCTGTGGCCGATGTGCCAAGTACCACAAACTTTGTAGCTTAAAAGCAACACACATTTGTTATGTTAGAGTCTGAAAGCCAGTCTTTAGCAGATTCTACTCCATTTCAAGGCACATGCATTTAATCATTTATTCATTCATTCAACAAAAAAATTTTACTATATTTCATAGATATATGAGGGAATAGCTGAGCCATTTGGAAATAAACATGATAGTGAGACTTAACACACTCCAACTAAATTCAATTGAAGGTAAGAATGAAATTTTAAAAATATATTGTGTGTATATGTATAACATATGCTTATGAATGTGTTCATATGTGTACATACACAAGTGGGTGCATGTATACATCAGTATAGAGGCCAGAGTGTAATGTTGAGTGCCTTCCTCCATCTCTCTGCATCTTCAAACCTTTTTTATCTTGCAAATCTGAGACAGGAACCCCATTAAAAGCCAAGGGCTTAGTCTAGTTAAATGGTTTACCAGGTAAAGGTACTTGTTTTCAACTCTGACAACCCGAGTTCCGTCCCTGAGATCCATGTTGTGGAAGGAGAGAACCAACTTCTACAAGTAGTCTTTTGGCTTCCACACTCATGCTACAATGAGCACATAAGTGTATACAAATGCAAATATACATATACACACAGGAAATAAGTGAAAATAAAAGAAAAGGAAAAATAATAAAACAACTTCTTACCCACTCCCTTTAGCCACTAAAACCTTACTTTTGTTCTCCATTTTCATTATCTAATGAGGAAACTCAGATAAACGAAAACAAAACATTTTCCCTGTGTCTGTCTGGCTTTTTTACTTACCAGAATATTCCTAAGATTCTTATGGGTTATTTCTCTGCCAGTGCAATGAGACAATTCAAGCCAGATTGGAAAGCTGCTCTTGGGTGAGTTCACTGGCCCCAAGGATTGAGGACAGGGGAGTTGCCATGTGGAGGGAGATGTGAAAGAAAGAGAAAGGGAATGCATAGAAAGAAGAAAGAGACGGAGGAGAGGAGGAGGAGACAGAGGGGGAGAGGGAAAAGGAGAAGAAGAGGTGAGGGTGAGAAGGGGTGAGGAGACCAAAATGTCTGAATTATATAGGTAAGAGTCTCTAGAGGAAGGGCAGCCTAGCCTGTGGGCTGGGGAGTTCAGAGTTGGAGGCAAGGTATGCCATGGAATGAGGGATGCTGAGAGGATATAAAAGCCAGGTCTTCTTTGCTATAAAAAATAGGCACCTCAGTCCCCTGTCCCTTATATGCAGCTTTGATCTGTTCCTCTGCGGGGGACTTTTCTTCTGTTTACCTTTATGTCTTTCAGAATTGAGGAACCTTCTCTACACCCCCAGGGCCCACTTCAGCCCTTTATTTTTCTGTTTTTTACCCAGACTTCCTGTTAGTTGTATTTGAGTTCTGCAATAGAACTTTTGGCTATTTAGAGGGTTGATGAGTCAGTGTGTGGCTAGATGCAGAGTAAAATTCAAACTACTTAAAAAGTCAACTAGTGCATCTCTCAATGTTTTGTGCTACTTACAAACTAAATCTGTAATAATAATGACAGTAATCAATTGTAAACATGAGTTCTGAAAGCCATTACTGAAAGATAAAAAGCTTTATGCTGACATCAAAACACCACAAGTTATTAAAATTTTTATTTGCTTCATGACAAAGAACAGATTGAAATTTTATAGCTGTGTTATGATTACACATAAAATTTAGGCCTTTATCTCAAAATAATTTATAGTTTCTATCTTTTAAAAAGGAATATCTTTCAACTTCATATTTAAAGAGAAAATTGATGTTTCAAAAGTCAGTTTGGGTCAGAAATTTAGGCTTGTTTTCATCAGCTCAACAACTAAAGCTCAGAGTTCATTTTTTAACTGTTTTATGTATTAATAACTCATCAGTTCTATGAGTAAAGATGTCTGCTGAGTTATTATTTGTGTAAATGAAACAGAAGTTATGAGGTTGGTGGCTTAACTCTTAGTACAGCACCACATGCCACTCTGTCCTCACATATAAACAGCTTTAAAAATTAGTTACTAAGAAGCTATTAAACCTATTTTGGTTAGTAGCCAATGAATGGCAAGGTGGCAATGAGGACTTAATAGGGTACAGCTCATGTGATGCTTACAGAGACACTTCACAACAGATCTACTAAGTGCTCCAAATGTTATACATTAACTAGACAGTCTTCTCATGCAGTGATGGAATGCATCTGGGACACAATTCTTCCATTCTTCTAAGTGGGGCCAACCACATAAAAACACAAACAATAACACAACAGACAATGAGAAGTAAGTATTCTTCATGCACTTCCTCACTCCTCAGACTTGCTAAGCTGTAGTGCCCACATCTCATCATATCCCAGTCCACTGGTTTAGGCCCTGGTCCTCATATTAATCTGGGTAGAAGGTAAAATGTCTACCCCAGCTCTATAAGTTTCTGTTGAAATTATCAGATAATCTGAAAAGACCAGACTTTCCAGGTTCCAGCCATTCTCATTTTTCACAGAGCTATCTTCTGACACCAAGGCACTTTTGGGAAACACTCTTTTCTGATGGAAGTGCTGCAAGACCTCTGCCATACCTTCTAGTTCATAGTCCAGGAAAGACGAGGTGTTATAGCCAAGTTCTACAATCTTTTCTCCTGGCCTAGAAGCCAAGTCCACTACCCATTTTTTTTAATCTATGATCTCAGAAAATTTATTTATCTTCTTCAATTCCCTCATTTTAAATTGAGAACAGCAGATAGTGTAGTTTTAAGGGCCATTTTAAAAATTAAAATAATTGCTATAAAACACTTAATGTATTGTAGGCACAAAGTTGTGGAGCTTTAACTGTCCAGATAAATGACCAGCTGTCAAAACAGTGGGTTTGTGTCAGTTCAGTGTATGTGCTGATCTGGCCTCCTCTCCTTACAATGGTAAGTTTCTCCTTCTCCCCCTTCCTTTCTTTCTTCTCTTCCTCCTTCTCTTCATTCCCCTCCTCTGCCTTCCCCCTTTAATAGTACAAAGTAATATTTAGTTAACAAATGATATACTTGGGCTGGAGAGATGGCTTAGTGGTTAAGAGCACTGACTGCTCTTCCAAAGATCTTGAGTTCAAATCCCAGAAACTACATGGTGGCTCACAACCATCTGTAATGGAAGTCGATGCCCTCTTCTGGTGTGTCTGAAGACAACAAATGATATACTTGAAAGTAGAACTTCTTATTTGAGGGCAATTGAGCCTTATACTTAATGTCCTTGCCCACAGCTAAGGTGACTTGGTTCTTTTCCAGTCTTCTTGGAAAGACTGTGGTCTGTGCCAGAAATCCACTTTCTCGATCAGGCAATATGGCTATGAGAGTAAAATGGCAATTAAGGTATGTCTCCTGGATCCCAATAGACAAAGCATTGCCATATATTCACTGGTGTGTGTGTGTGTGTGTGTGTGTGTGTGTGTGTGTGTGTGTGTGTGTGTGTGTGTGTATGAAGCTGAGGATAGGACTTAGTGGGTAAAATGCTTGCAGTGCATACAGGAATTTATGAGTTCAGATCCCTAGAATCCATGTAAAAGTCAAGTGTAGTGATGCATTCTGTAACTCTAGCAATGGTTTAAGAAAAGTAGACCCATATAGCCTCACTAGTCAGCCAGTCTACTGATACAGTAAGCTCTAGATTCAGTGAGAGACCCAAGCACCTACTATGGGCTGGTGCTATGGTGGTGGGAAGAAAGGCACTCAAGTTCTGGCTTTGGCCACGCTGGCCTGGGGAGGCTAGAGGAAAGATAACCAATTGCTTGTCCCAGCCACATTGAGCGTGGGTGGCCAGAAGAAAAATACCAAGGACCCACCACAGCGTCAGTACAATGGATAAATGTGTGATTGAGAGATGGGAAAGATGGAGAGATAGAAAAAAAGTGAAGCTGAGGAGTCCATACACCATGGGAAAAGGTAGAACTAGAGACTCAGTGGCAGATATGAGGATGATATAGTGAGGTCCTGGCCTGAGCTGTTGCCAAGGACCTTGTCTAAATTGATGGCTGGGGTCTGTAATCTGAGTCATCACCCAAAGATTAAGCAAATGTCTGTGGTCTGGGACTGCCACTGGAGACCATGTGAATATCTGAGGGCCATGTTGCCCCAGGGGAACATGCTAACCCTGGCAGCAAAAGTACAGATAAGCAGATTCCAGAACATAAAGGTAAGAGAACTGACCCTGCCCCTAGTCTACTGTGAGGTGTCTTGGGTAAGGGAGATATGCCCTCCCCAAGACCTGAGATCATGAGAGAGGAAGAGCTGGCCCTACCCCTCACCACTGCAGTACTTAGGAAAGCTAGCCCTATACCTTGCCTGTGCAGCACAGTGGAAATGGCCCTATTGGAAAATGTGCAGGTAAACTGGCCCAAGTACATGAAAGAGGAGAGATGACCCTGATCATTGCTGTCTGTGGCATTGAGTGAGCTAGCCAAGGCAGTACTGGAGAACTCACCATGGTAATGTGGACATAAGAGAGATGGGAGGCTGACCAACTCAGCTACCTCTTAGGCCCAGATTTAGGGCTTTGAGTTGGACCACCCCAATATCTATCCTATTTATGATCTGCTGGAACTCATGGATGGGCCAGTCCTGCAGATTGAAAGCTGTTCAATGTGCAGTCCCCGTTACATGAATTTAGCAGAGTGTTGCTTCCAGGGCTTTAGGGAAAATAGTTACTGGGTGTAGGCATATATGACATAGGAAGAGATGTTGTGAAACACGTAGACTCTGTGACTTCCCTATGAATCCCAAATATGGTGCAGAATCTAACTCATCCATTTATCTATGCAACTCTCATTAGAGTGGCTAGTTAGGTCTCACATAAACATGTATTTGTCTAGCATGTCCTATGTCCACAAACATTCGAACCTTGTCAGCCACTTCCCTTTGCTGTGTCTTGTATATCTTTTATGTTCAAATTGCCATACTGTATGTAGGATTTTCCATGTAGGGAAAAGAGCATGTGACTCAATTCATAAAACTTGGATTTTAAGTATAGGAGTCTCCCTGAATTTCTGGTCACACTCTATCATCTATAAAGTAAAGGTGATGACACAGGTTCTTCCTTCCTCTCTCCCTGACCCATCTCAGGATTAAAAGAAGGAAACAGATTCCAAAAGAAAAGAGAACTCAGTACTTTTAACTTGATGCTAAAGCTGCTGAAGGAATGTCTTAAAAATAGACAAATCCCTTAAACAATAGAAATATTTGTGAAAGTCAGTAAACAAGTCTAGACTTCCTATGTTTGTCAGTATACATGTATAGAATGAATGGAAAACATCTCACACAAACAGATATTCCTTGGAGATTCAAAAAGGATTCCAGGCTCTATGGAGATGCTTGTCAGCAGTTAGTTGAGAGCATTCAGACAGGCCTCATCTATGCTGTAACAGGATTTTATTACAAATGTCACATGGAAGCATCAGTTAAAGGTATCCTGAATTTGGTGCATTAAGAGGGTAGACAACAACTGGCCTCTGTTAATCAGACAGAATGTTAGAGTGGGTATGAACTTTGGTATTTACAATAAATTTGTAAGAAGGGGTAAGAGAGGAAGAAGCAGAGAGAATAGCAGTATTAAGGAAAGAAATAGTAGATAACAAGGAGCCAGGTCAACATGGAGATTCCAAGCCCTGCTCCCTACTTTGTGCAGGAAAATGGCTCTCACAGAAACAGGGCAAGAAGGGATGGGATAGAGGGCTTCTGGGGGGTGTGGGGGGACCAGGAAATGGGATAACATTTGAAGTGTAAATTTAAAAACTATCTAATGAAAAAAATATAAAATGAACATCTTAACCAAAAGTATGTTATATAAAAAATTCCAGTCATAAAGCATACAGGAAATCTGGGGCACTATGTGAAAAACAAATCTATGAATAAAACAATAGAAATCCATGTTGATTAAATAAATTATATTTTTATACAATATTTTGATCCTGTTTTCTCCTTACCTTAGCTGCTCCCAATTCTTTCCAAATATTTACCCATTTAAACTAAAGTTTATCTATGTGTCTGTCTATCAATGTATCTATGTATCGATCTACCTATCTACCTATCTACCTATCTACCTTCCTACCTACCTGTCATGTCTATTTATAAAAATAAAAACCCACAAACATAAAAAATAAAACAAATAAGAAAATTGCCAAAATGAAGCAAAAATGTAGACATCAAACAAAAAACCTATTGAGTGTATTTTGTTCTGGCAAAATATTCCTGGACTGTAGGATGGTCTGGAGAGTGACTGATATATTCAGTGCTACTCTTTATGAAAACAGCTTTTCACAAGTAACAACTTTAAATATCTTCATGGTTAGGGATGGAAAATCCTTGACTTCAGTTCTGGGACCCTGCCTACCTTGAACCTGTGGAGGCCTTTTATGAGCTCTCCTGGTCTCTGTGAATTCATATGTACATCAGTTTTGTTGCATCTGAAAGGCACATTTTCCTTTGAGTAATCCACCAGCTCTGACTCTTGCAATCTTTCCACATATTCTTCTATATAGATCCCTGAATCTTGACAGAAGTTTGATGAAAGCATTCCATTTAAGTCGGAGTGCTTCAAAGAGTCTCGCTGTTGTTACATGATACATTAATATATATCTAAGCTGGCTCTGATCTACTACAAGAAGCACTTTCTCTGGAGAGGTTTGAGGGAAACACAGATTATTGATAATAACAGTGTGTCGTTAAAAGTAATTTGATTGTCATGTTCTTTTAGCAGAATAATAATATTAAACTTTCTAGTAGGTCTGTGACCTATATAGTCCTAGGTCCTTTGACACTTTAGCAGTATAAGGCATGTGTTCCACAAAGTGGTTGGTTATTCTTGTAACATTTGCGCCATCATAGTACCAATATATCTTTCACATAAATTACCTTGGCAGGCTCCAGAATTTATTTCTGGGAGGTTACCAATCTTCTCAGGCAATGTGTACAGTATCTTTTGTCACCAAAAATGCAAGTCAGTAGGGGAAAATCTTCTAGATAGGCCCAAGCTTGACAACGTTGGAAAGTGGTGTCATAAACAATAGAGACTTTCAGGTTATGAATAGCAATCAATAGACTTTACACTTTTTTGTGATGTTTGTGGATTCAATGAGATTTCGTTAGCAAATGATTTAGTAAACTATTCTGAGAATTTACATTCTTGCAGAGCATGTTTTGCTTGGTAGCGTAGCATATCTAGATGGGGTGTTACCTCCTGAATTATAAGATAGCTCTGTTTAGATTTCTTTCACATGGATATATATTTTAAGAAGCTCCTACAGTAGTAGGTTTCTATAAGGCTTTTCAAAAATACTTTAGTGTTGCTTGTTTTTCCTCATAAGCCTCCCTTACTCTTTTATCATATCTCCTCTCCAACTGTTTCTTTTATTTTAGGTTCCGCCTTTACTCTCCACAACACCATCTATCTTCTATTTTCCCTTCCATGGGAAACATTTTCTTCTTCCCTGATCTTCGGTGGATATTCACTTTATGTACACAGACTAGAAGCTTAAATTAATATCCCAATATAAGATCAAACATAAACTATTTAATCTTTTTTCCTGAGTTACATAATGGAGGACTACTTTTCTCTAGGTCAATTTCATTACCTGAACATCACATAGTTCCATTTTTCTTAAGAGCTGGTGAATTCACTGTGTGAATATACCATATTTTCATTAATCACTCATAAGTTGTTAGAAATATAGGTTGTTTTCAATCACTGGCTATTATTAATGGCACAGCATTAAACCTGGGAAGTAAGTATCTCTGTATTAGGATGTATGTATATGCCTAATATTCAGTATACTATATCTCAGAGTCACCACACTGATATCAATAATGGTTGTTTCTGTTTGCACTCCCATTAGAATTGAATATATATTACTCTTTCTCAGAAAAAAAGAAGAATGTAATTATACAATTTAAAAGAAAATGAATGGAGCTGGATAGATATAACCATTTTAAACAAAATAATTCACCCTCATAAAGACAAATATGACCAATTTTCTCTGATATATATAATCTAGATTTAATTGTATGTATGTATGTATGTACACTTATAGGCTTTTTTCATTTTTTTATTAGATAATTTCTTTCATTTTTAAAGATATTTTCTTTATATACATTTCAAATGCTATCCTGAAAGTTGCCTATACCCTCCCCCTGCCCTGCTCCCCTACCCACCCACTCCCACTTCTTGGCCCTGGCATTCCCCTGTACTGGGGCATATAAAGTATGCAATACCAAGGGGTCTGCTTTCCACTGATGGCCAACTAGGCCATCTTCAGCTACATATGCAGCTAGAGACACAAGCTCTGGGGGTACTGGTTAGTTCATATTGTGGTTCCACCTATAGGGTTGCAGACCTCTTCAGCTCCTTGGGTATTTTCTCTAGCTCCTCCATTGAGGGCCCTGTGTTCCATCCAATAGATGACTGTGAGCATCCACTTCTGTATTTGCTAGGCACTGGCATAGACTCACAAGAGAGAGCTATATCAGGGTCCTTTCAGCAAAATCTTGCTGGCATATGCAATAGTATCGGCATTTGGTGGCTGATTATGGCATGGATCCTTGGGTGGGGCAGTCTCTGGAATGTCCATCCTTTTGTCTCAGCTCCAAACTTTGTCTCTGCAACTTCTTCCATAGGTATTTTGTTCCTTATTCTAATGAGGAATGAAGTATTCATGTGTTGGTCTTCCTTCTGCTTGATTTTCTTGTGTTTTTCAAGTTGTATATTGAGTATTCTAAGTTTCTGGGCAAATATCCACTTATCAGTGAGTGCATATCAAGTGTGTTCTTTTGTGATTGGGTTACCTCACTCAGGATGATATCCTCCAGATACATCCATTTGCCTAAGAATTTCATGAATTCATTGTTTTTAATAGCGGAGTAGTATTCCATTGTGTAAATGTACCACATTTTCTGTATCCATACTTCTGTTGAGGGACATATGGATTCTTTCCAGCTTCTGGCTATTATAAATAAGGCTGCTATGAACATAGTGGAGCATGTGTCCTTATTACCAGTTGAAACATCTTCTGGATATATGCCCAGGAGAGGTATTGCTGCATCTTCCTGTAGTACTATGTCCAATTTTCTGAGGAACCGCCAGAATGATTTCCAGAGTGGTTGTACAAGCTTGCAATCCACCAGCAAAGGAGGAGTGTTCCTCTTTCTCCACATCCTCGTCAGTGTCTACTGTTACCGGAATTTTGATCTTAGCCATTCTGACTGATGTGAGGTGGAATCTCAGGGTTGTTTTGATTTGCATTTCCGTGATGATTAAGGATGGTGAACATTTTTTCAGGTGCTTCTCAGCCCTTTGGTATTCCTCAATTGAGAATTCTTTGTTTAGATCTGTACCCAATATTTTAATGGGGTTATTTGAATTTCTGGAGTCCAGCTTCTTTAGCTCTTTGTATCTTTTGGATATTCGTCCCCTATCAGATTTAGGATTGGTAAAAATCCTTCCCCACTCTGTTAGTGACCTCTTTGTCTTATTGACAGTGTCTTTTGCCTTAAAGAAGCTTTGCAATTTTATGAGGTCCCATTTGTCAATTCTTGATCTTACAGCACAAGCCATTGCTGTTCTATTCAGGAATTTTTCACCTGAGCCCATATGTTCAAGGTTTTCCCCCACTTTCTCCTCTATAAGTTTCAGTGTCTCTGGTTTTATGTGGAGGTCTTTGATCCACTTAGACTTGAGCTTTGTACAAGGAGATAAGAATGGATCAATTCGAATTATTCTACATGATAACCTCCAGTTGTGCCAGCACCATTTGTTGAAAATGTTGTCTTTTTTCCACTGGATGGTTTTAGCTCCCTTGTCAAAGATCAAGTGATCATAGCTGTGTGAGATCATTTCTGAGTTTTCAATTCTATTTCAACTGATCTACCTGTCTGTCGCTGACCCAGTACCATGCAGTTTTGTTTTGTTTTGTTTTGTTTTTAATCACAATTGCTCTGTAGTACAGCTTGAGTTCAGGCATGGTGATTCCACCAGAGGTTCTTCTTTTGTTGAGAATAGTGTTTGCTAACCTAGGTCTTTTTGTTATTCCAGATGAATTTGCAAATTGCCCTTTCTAACTCAGTGAAGAATTGAGTTGGAATTTTGATGGATGGGTTCCATTGGAGGCACAGATATCGTATGGAATGAAAGCAAAAGGTAGACTATTTAGATGAAGAAATTAACATTGAAAAAATAAATTTCTATAAACAAAACAGAAATTCAACTAGGCCTAACCTTATACTTTATGTAATATTTAAGCAAACATACACAAAGTATAATGATACACATGTATAAAAGTGTTACAATAGAACTTATTAGTTTGTATGCTAACTAAAATATTAAAATGTATTAAGGTAAAAACTCAATTAATAAATAAAGTTAATAAATAAAGTTCTTCTAAAATTTGGCAAAAATTCTTGAACAAATAATTTTCTAAAATTTGGTGTATCTCAATACTTGCTGAGTGCAGGATGTCCACCTCTAAAAGATGTGATGACATTATGTAGACAACAAAGATACAGTGACAAAGATGATAGTGACTAATGATAAAGACAAGGTTAGAGTGACTGTAAATGAGTACCATAGAGGAGCTTCTAGAATCATAGGATCATCATGTGTTCTCATGAATTATGTTACATTAATCCAAACAGATGTTAAAATTTCTGGTTGCTTATGTTAGAACACACCTGCAATCCCTGCAATCAAGAGGCAAAGGCAAGAGGACTATGAGTTCAGTACTGACCTGGGCTATATATCAACAGAATGCTTGAGAAAAACAAAGTAATACAAAAATTCAAAGCACTATGAACTCAAAAGAGTTGTCATGTAGGATGATTTAAAAATAATGTCTAGAAAAATGAGTCATTGCTATAGTAATCTCATTCCTTTTTATGTAGATCGTAGTCATCAATGATTTTTATTTAATTGCTTATGTATTCCCAATGTTCACTTTACCCATATACCCTGCTATGTTTCCCTCATGGAGCTCACACCAATCCTCCTTTAAAACAGGCAACTAGAATCTTATTCACTCCTACAGTAACTCTAGTAAGGTTTTGCTCAGAAAATTGGTTCAGCAAAAGGCAGCTTTAAAGGGTTATGAATATTGCAGTTAATTAATGCTGCTGCTGCTGGTGGTGGTGGTGCAGATTATGGTAAGAGTGTTTTGAAACTGAAGCATTTTCTCAATAGCTCATCTGCGTAGAATGAGCCTAACAGATACTAACACTAATCCTCTTGCTAGCATGAAAGTCATAAAATTGTGGTTGAGAATATCATGAGGACTTTCTGGGGACATCTAGAGTGATACATCCATGAGCCTTTGTAGCCTTCGCTTCCTGATAACACTTTCTTCCATTGTGCATAAGAGTGCAATTGTAGAAAGAACCAAAACCAGGTTTAGTTCAACTCTTTTCTCTTGCTGTTTTCTAATCACCGAGGGCTCTTCACAAGTGGCTTGATATATTTCTGCAAACAGAGAGATGATATCTACAAGGTACTCACCAGATGACTGAACCTTACTCCAGTTGAGTGGTAGAAACAAAGAGCTGGTTCAGTTATACCTGGGACACCAGTTCTGTGCTTCAAACACCAAGTTTCTCCCTCAATTTCTTGTGGTATAACTTATTTCTGCCCAAACCTGCTCTTCTCACCTTCTAACATAGCACAGTTCCAAATGTGGGGTTTCCACATAAGGCTGATGGTCCCTTTGGTAGAGTGAGGAATTTTGCTGATGGCATTCATTCATGAACTCATTATGCATTCACTTCAAGTCCATCCCCAGGTTTAAAATATATTTTCATTGCTTTCTTACTCTTCTTTCATTTTATTTCCTCCCACCCCTATCAATCCACTTCATCCTTATCAGTCCATCCCTAGCAGATTCATGACTTAGCTGTATACACACTGGTGACCCAACCAGGCTCTGGTGGATAGTTCCGATCTAAAGGCCACATATAGGTCAAGGAAGTTCAACAAGGTCAGCAGTACGAGTTTAGGGTATGCAGAAAATATGATCGTTCAACACCATTGCTTATTCAAATGAACAGAAAATCAACAACTTGATCATATTTTGTTTTGCTAAGGCATAAGAAATTACTTGTTTTGTGAGTTTACTCTGCAAAGCCATGACTTTGCTGAACCCAGGGCCCAAGTCAACCCTGACTTTCTCCCTGCACATATAGACTCGTGTTTCATTTGGTGTTGTTTGCTTGCTATTATTTTGTAACATTTACTGATTTCCTATTGCAAAAGGCACACATGTTCTGTATAAAAATATATTAAGCATTCAAAGAAGCATCTCTATTACCCGCACTCCCCAAAATCTAGATAAACAGGAACAGGTACTTGGCATTTCTCACAGCTTCTTTTAATTTTTTTTCACATATATTTTGGGGTTTGGAGGGTGTACAAACTATGAAGCAACATGTAGAGGTCAGAGAACAACTTTCATGAATCAGCTCTTTTTCCACCATGTGGATTCAGGGAACTGAACTTGGGTCATTAGAAGTGAGATCTGGGTTTTTAAGCCAGTTTCTCTTAGAACTTCCTAATTGTAACCGTGTTCATTTGAGCAGGGTAGTACTTTGACAGTACTTGTCCCAAATGATAGGTTTAATATCCTATTGTAAACAAGCCATGACATTGTGTCTGCCCCACTGCTTGGGTAAATTCCTTACTTCATTAAAACTGTCCTTAGACAAAGAATTCTAAGGAGACAAATACATATGCACTCGCTGATAAGTGGATATTAGGCCAAAAGTTCAGAATACCCAAGATACAATTCACAGACCATATGAAGCTCAAGAATGAAAACCACAGTGTGGATACTTCAGTGCTTCTTAGAAGGGGCAACAAAATACTCACAAGAGGAAATATGCAGACAAAATGTGGAGCAGAGACTGCAGGAAAGGCCCTCCAGAGACTGCCCCACCTGGGGATCCAGCCCATAAACAATCACCAAACCCAAATGCTATTGTGGATGCAGGGAAGTGCTTGCTGAGGGGAGCCTGATGTCTCTTAAGAGGCTCTGCCAGAGCCTGACAGAAGCAGATGCTCACAGCCAGCCATTAGACTGAGTGCAGGGTTCCCAACGGAGGAGTTGGAGAAGGTACTAAAGGAACTGATGGGGTTTGCTACTCCATGTGGGGAACAACAGTGTTAACTGACCAGACTCCCTCAAGCTCCCCGAGACTGGAGCACCAACCAAAGAGTACACATGGAGGGACCCATGTTCTAGCAGTGTATGTGGCAGAGGACGGCCTAGTTGGACATCAGTTGGAGGAGTGGCCTTTGAGCCTGAGAGGGTTCGATGCCCCAGTGTAGCGGAATGCCAGGGTGGGAAGGCAGAATTGGGTGGGTGGGTGGGGGAGCACCATCATAGAGGCAGAGGGAGGGGGTTTCCATAGGGGAGATCTGGAATGGGGTAACATTTGAAATGTAAATAAAGTAAATATCCAGAAAAGAAAGAAGACGAACATTGACAATTTAAATTTAAAAAAGGAAAACAAAAATCCCACAGGCTTTCAGGTCTTCCTAGTCATTACATTTGACACTTGTACTTCCCATTTAATGCATGGCAATCCTGCAGTTCTGAGTTGACTTGGGTTTTAAAGCAACAATAGGGTTCAACAGCAGTGCCATAGCTCTGACACAGACCTGATTGAGAATTTCTATCTTCACTCTTTCTGTTTGATGTTCAGTGTGCTGTTACTTTTTATCTCCAGGGCAGGAAAGTCCCTGGCCTGAGAAGCCACCCCATCCATCTGCCCAGGCATTCCTGCTTCCTATGCATTGGTATGGAATGGACCATTAAGAACAAACCCTAGATTCAAACCCAGGGTTTTAGATGTATGGCTTTGGGGAGAAAGTGAATCAAAACAGGCTTAGTAAGTGATGAGCCAGGTGTGTGTGTGTGTGTGTGTGTGTGTGTGTGTGTGTGTGTGTGTGTTGTGCATTCTCTCCCAGATATGCATGTACAGAGGCTCAAGGAAGACATCAAGATCAGCTGTCTTATATCACTCTGCCTTATTGCCTCGAGACAGAGTCTCTCACTAAACCAAAAGCTCACATTTGGCTTGCCTACCTGTCCAGCTCCTAGAATCTGCCTCCAATGCTGAGTTTATACATGCAGCCATGCTGGCAATTTTACGTAAGTACTTGGGATTCAAGCCCAGATACTCTTAGTGTGTGTGTGCAGCAAGCACTGTTACTCACTAAGCCATCTTCATACCCTCTGTATTATTCCACACACACCCTTTTTTCTTTCTTTTCTTTTTCCAAGTCGAACTTCAGCTTCTTTGGGTATATGTAGCTCCTACAGATCCTCACTCCTATGCTCTTTTTCAACTTTATCTTGATCACCATTTTTCTCTTCTCTCTGCCCCACTTGGCTCAGCTATTTGTCTTATTTATCTCCATATCTATCTCGTTTATCCCTGTATGGCACATATTAGTTGTTCCAGAATGCTTATAAAAATGAATTAAAATTAAATTAAATTTAAAAAATAAGTACTTCTAAACTTCTGCTCTTTATCCATTTCACATCTCGAGTTAAGTTGTCCCAGCTTGAGTGATATACACATAAAACCAACTCAGTTCCTGAGGCTTTTTTCTACAGTGTCAAGGGCAGAGTCAGCAAGTCCAACATTCACTCTTCCAACTGGAAACTAATGAGGGGTACAAAATGGGAAGAACGCCTCCATCATTTCCAGATCATCAGACTGTAAAAGAGATTTTCTAAATCATATATGTATAATCATTGCTTCCTGTGATGGGTGTCATGGTGACACATTTGGCTAGATCATTCACTGAATCATGGTGGATAGGAGATAATAAGATGTCCATGCTGCTGGCAGGACCATCCTAGTGGGACATGAGGGATGGTACCTCTGTCCAGTTCCTGTTAAGCAACATGAGTCTTCTCTTAAATCTTTAACACTCTAAATGAGATTTCAGGAATTTCAGCTTGGCATGGGGTGACCATATAAAGAAAACTACAAACTACTTTCAATACCAGATCTCAGTAGGAATTTCTTCATATACTGTCTGTTAACTTGGTACTATATTCATCTCCATTATCTCTATCCTCTGGCAGTGGAAAGAGTTGTTTTGATACAAAATACTACAGATTATTCTTTGGGGAATTATTGATTCAGCATGAAAAAGCCCCGCCCATATCATGGTATAAGTGGCTTGTGTGGCAAAGGCTGTTGCCACAGTTGAAACAGAAATAGGAAACTTTGAAGACTCATAGGAAACACGAAACACTGACATCAGCTCAATTTTATGGCAATGACTGGTGTAGGCTGAACGCTGATCGTGGAGAAAGTGGGGAGTTTGGAGAACAGGGAGAGTCGTCCCATGCAACGCTGAGATGCAATACTGAAAAGTACACAAAGGAAGTTTAATATTTGTGCCAGATTTTGGAGGGCACCAGTGCTTCCTTATCTGAAAGATCCATCTGCCTCTCCATATTTCAAGGTGCACAGTGGTGGGGATACAAGGTTAGATCTAGTTTAGGGTGAGTGAAAGCAGTTGTGATGCCTCACTTTTGTAATCCTAGGACTTGGAAGGTGGAGCCAGCAGGCTCATAAACCGAAATTGCCTGGATTCCACAGAACTTAACTGTGTGGATATTGCTTTTTTTCTTTTATCCATGACAGAAACATTACTTTTGTACCCAAGATAGACACTGTTGAGTACTACCCACGCTTTATATCACTTCTTGCTGTAGCTATAATCATTTCTTCACATTGCAGTGGAGGATACTGAGGCATGGGTGATACAAGACTAACCGAGAGTCATATTAGCTCATGGTGGCAGTGCTGGGACTGTGGACTTTGCAGGTCTTAGTCTGTGGTCTGTACCCCTCATGACAAAGCCACACTACTGGACTGTCAATTTGATCTGCAAAACCACCTTGGCCAGGATCCCACTATAGCAGTAACTGCTAGAAACCTGCACTATGCACAGGTCACTCAGGTTGTGTCTCATCTCAGTGCCTCTTTGTTAGTCACATCTTTGGCTACTCTGAGATGTCTAGCAGCATGAACCTTTTTTTCATTTACTTATCAGTTTCCTGGTATCCCATTTGATAAAACACACTAACTGACAAACATGAAATATAAAACATATTCATGAACTCAGAAACATGGGAGAAAACTGTGGTCATATGGGACATGACTGAATGCAGGAAAAGTAGCCATTAGTATTTACTGACCTGTTGCTAACTCCAGTGGAGTATAGGGTCTGTTCATGTATTATATATTTATTCCCCAAACCTTCTGAGGTAAATTTGATCTTATCCCACTTGACTTAGATTAATTTAGGTTTACATAGCTTCTGATCTGCAGATATATGATACCAGCTCTGGTCTAGCTATGTTCAAAACTTATGATCTTAATTTGTGCTGTGTTCAGATCCCTGCTCAGATAGTCTGACCTTGCATATTCAACATGGGAGCACGTCTTGTTATTGATGTCATCTGGTTATGACATTGTTAGTACTTCTGGGACATTTGGAAGACCTCCTTGAAATGTGTGGCTTTATGTGCCTTTTCTTTCCATTAGAAAGGTACTTCATTTAAAATCACTTTTCAAGTGAGAAAATTGAAGCCCAGAGAGGCTCATTAAGTTTCCCCAAATCCAGCCATTAGCAAGGGACAAGTCCCTGAAACCAGTTTCAAGTGGTCTGATTCTGATACAGTCAACAACTCTGCTCACCTGACCACCAGCAGTGATGGGCCCTGCCAGTGGCAGCTTAGTCTTTAATTAGCTGGAGATTGTCAAAGCTATGAGCCTGATCTCTGACAGCTGTAGCCTGAACCTTAATCCTGCCAGATGTCCTGCAAATATCCCACAGATCTAAGCCTGTGGTTACCAAGGAGACCAGGTGGGAGACTATGAGTGGCTCAGTGCCAGTCAGTCAGCTCTGTAGTGGAAATCGCCTTGCCAACAAGAGGTCAAAATTTAGTTCTCCATATCATTAAATCCAACTGAAAACATGTTAGTCAATGGATCTGTCTTCTCTGCATCCCCAACTGTGAATCCTGTCCCTAATAATATGCACAAAATATTGTCTTTTGCAACCACTGTTCACTAAAGGGATCAAATGCCAGTTTCATAAAAAGAATAAACACAATATGTCTCCATGTCTGATGGACATAGAACAAGAACATTTTCCAGTGGAAATTTGGGAAGTTAGCAGGCAGAGCCCAGAATCATAGGGAAAGTTGAGACTGCTAGGGGATAGGGAATCAAAGGCTAGCTCCTCTTCATTAAGATCAGGGAGGCCTAAAAGCATACACCTAACAACAGCAGACTAAAAACTGCTGTTAAGAGGCTGGTGAAAGTTGTGAAATTGATTGCACAGAACTCTTTAGAAATTCATTTTTGCTCTAATGGCAGTTTAGTAGTTAGAAATAGGCATATCATTGGAGAAGGAAAAGGATACTGTGCTGATGGGTTAACATTTCTACAGCCAGAGTGAAGGAGAAAATTGATCTGGTCAATTTAATCCACCAAGATAGTCAACAAGGAGCAATTTTCTCAAATACTTGTATTTGAATCACCTTTTATTTGAATCCCTCACTTGGTTCAAGGCTTAAAATCATATGGAGTGTTTAAACCATGAGTATTAGGGAGATTGTTATACCACAGTACATTGTTCATGTTTCATAACTCTTTGAACAAAACCCACATTTGTTACTCTAAAAACAAAATTGCCTGGCCATGGTGTTATAAAGTATCACACATACATCAAGGGATACTGAATTGTGGACCATTCTGTCATCATTAGAGCTGCTGGGGAGAATCTGATGCTGTTCTCATGTGTTTGCTTTTGAGGCTGGCTTTTCAGCTTGATTTCAGCTTTTAACATTGTTTGTTTCTTTGTATTTTGACATCTTGCCTATAACATGCTATGGAGAGACTTTTCTTGAGATTTGTTTTTTTTTTATTTGTTTGTTGCATTAGATTATCCATCTCTTTTTCTAGGTTTGGAGAATTCTCCACTATAGTCTCAGTGAACAGATTCTCTCTTGGTGCCCTAGGTTTTGCTCTTGGCTCTTTCTTGGGTTCTTTGTGCTTTTGCATTTGGTCTTTTGATCCCAGAATTCATGAATGTTGTGGTCATGCTCCTTGTTCAAGTATTTGCTGTTATTGATGATGCTTCACTGCAGAATTTCTAGACTTTGTCCTCTGTCCTTTATACACCCTCTTTCTCCTTGATATGTCTTTTTCCTGTGAGTAAAGCTTTTCCCTGTGGATGAGTTCTGTTTTGTTATTCACCAGGCATTTCATTTATAACATTTTCCTTTCAAAAACCTCAATTTTCTTGCTGTTTTTCTTCCATATTGCTGATCTTCTCATCTGTATCTCCAGTTTTCTTGTCTAATTTAAATTTTCTTTTGGTATTTTTTAAAAAAAGATTATTAATCATTCTTTTACAGCTCAAATGATATCTCACTTCCCAGTTACCCCTCCACAAGCCCCTCATCCCACAACCTCCCTCTCTTCCAACCCCTTTGCCTCTGTGAGGGTACTCCCTCCCTCACCCACCCTCTAACGCCTCCTTCCAGATTCTCCTACACTGGGGCATCATACCTCCACAGGATCAAGAGCCTCCTCTCTCCCATTGATGTATCTGGAGCTATGGATCTCTCCTGCACACTCCTTGATTAGTGGTCTAGTCCCTGGAAGCAGTGGGTCATCTGGCCAACTGATTTTGTTCTTCTATGGGGTTGCAACCCCCCTCAGCTCCTCCAGTTCTTCTTCCAGCTCTCCCACCAGGATCCCTGAGCTCAGTCTGATGGTTGGCTTCTAGCGTCCACATCTGCATTGGTCCAGTGCTGGTTGAACATTCCAAGGAGACACCACACCTGGTTCCTGTCAGCAAGTGGCTCTTGGCAATAGCAATAGTGTCAGGTTTGGTGTCTACAGACAGGATGGATCCCCTGGTTGGGCAGATCCCAGATAGCCTTTCCTTCAGTCACTGCTCCATTTATTATTTATTTATTTATTTATTTATTTATCTCTGTTCTTCCTTTGGGCAGGAACATATCTGAGTTAAAAATTTGAGATGAGCTGGTGGCCCCATTCCTCGACCAGGGACCATGCCTATCAACTAGAGGTGGTCTCTACAGGCGCTATCTCCCCTTTTCTGCTAAAATCATCCCTGTTGGGTACTGGGAATCCCTCATTTCCCTGTGACCTGGGGCCTTCCAATAGCTATCCCCATTTCCTCATACCCCCGCTACTTATTTTTATATGATTTACTGACCCTCTCTACCTCTCTCCTGTCATATTCAGTACCTGATAATCCCTCACTAATTTCCTCCTCCTCAATCCACTTTGCACAATCAACTAGTTCTTTGGTCAATGCAGTACTGAAGCACCAATTTCCTGGTTGTCATTTCTACTAAGTTCAATATGGACTGAGAGTTGTAACAAGGGCATTGTGAGGATTTGGTCTAATATCTATCTCTCAAATACTATAGACAAAACCCAATTTAAACTATATCTTTCTACAAATCCATCCTTACAAAGGATAATAGATGGAAAACACCAACACAAGAAGGGAAAATACAACCAAGAAAAAGGAAGAAAGTCATCTTCCAACAAACTCAAAAGAAGATAGCCACACAAATATAATTCCATCTCTAACAACAAAAGCAACAATCAAATTTGCCTAATGTCTCTTAACATCAATGGACTCAATTCCCTACTAAAAAGACCTAGCCTAACAGACTGAATAAGGAAAAAGGACCTAGAATTTTGCTGCATACAGGAAATGCACCTCAGTGACAAATACAGACACTACCTCAGAGTAAAGGGCTGGAAAAGAATTTTCCAAGCAAATGGTTTCAAGAAACAATCTGGAGCAGCCATTCTAATATTGAATAAAAGCAACTTTCAACCAAAAGTTATCAAAAAAGATGAGGAAAGACACTTTATTCTCATCAAAGGAAAAATCTACCAAGATAAACTCTCAATTCTGAATATTTATGCTCCAAATGCAAGGGCAACCACATTCAGAAAAGAAACTTTACTAAAGCTCAAAGCACACATCACACCTCACACAATAGTAATGAGAGACTTCAACACTCTATTCTCATAAATGGAAAGATCCTGGAAACAGAAACGAAACAGTCACAGTGAAGCTAACAGAAGTCGTGAACCAAATGGATTTAATAGAAATCTAAAGAACATTTGATCCTAAAACAAAAGAATATACTTTCTCCTCAGTACCTTATGATACCTTCTCCAAAATTGACAACAAAACAGGCCTCAACAGATACAAGAAGATTGGAATAGTCCCATGCATCATCTCAGATCACCATGGACTAAGGCTGGACTTCAATAACATTAAAAAAATCAAAAAACAAAAAACAACAAAAAAAAACCCATAAAGCCCACATATACATGGAAGATGACCAATGGTCTACTCAATTATAATTGGTAAGGAAAGAAATTAAAGAAAATTTATAATTTAATGAAAATGAAGCCACAACATATCCAAACTTATGGGACACAATGAAAGCAGTGCTAAGAGGAAAACACTTAACTCTGAGAGCCTCCAAAAAGAAACTGGAGAGACCATACACTAGCTGCTTCACAGAACACCTAACTATTTAGAACACAAAGAAGCAAATGCAAGAGGAGTAGACAGTAGGAAATAATCAAACTCAGGGATGAAATCAACCAAGTAGAAACATAAAGAACTATACAAAGAATAAAGAAAACCGCAACCTGGTTCTTTGAGTAAGCAAGATAGGTAAACCCTTAACCAGACTAAACAGAGGGCACAAACACAGTTTCCAAATTTAAAAAATCAGAAATGAAAAGGAAGATATATCAACAGAAACTGAAGAAATTAAAAAATATATATATCAGATCCTACTACAAAAGCCTATACTCAACAAAACAGGAAAATCTGGATAAAATGGACGATTTTTCTAGACAGATACCAAATACCAAATTTAAATCAAGATCAAGGAAACCATCTAAAAAGCCCAATAAACCATACAGAAATGGAAGCAGTCATTAAAAGTCTCTTAACCAAAGAAAACCCTGGACCAGATGGGTTTAGTGCAGAATTTTAGCAGACATTCAAAAAGACCTAACACTAATACTCTTCAAATTATTCCACAAAATAAAAACAGAAGGTACTCTACCCAATTCATTCTATGAAGCCATAGTTACACTGATATCAAAACCTCTCAAGGACCCAAAAAAGAAACAGAACTTCAGAACAATTTTCCTTATGAATATCGATGCAAAAATTCTCAATAAAATTCTTGCAAACCAAATCCAAGAACACATCAAAATGATCATTCACCACTAACAAGTAGGCTTCATCCCAGGGATTCACGGATGGTTCAATTTATGGAAATCCATCAATGTAATCCACTATATAAACAAACTCTAAGAAAAAAAATCAGATGACCTAGTCAGCCATCAATGGAAAGAGAGGCCCATTGGACTTGCAAACTTTATATGCCCCAATATAGGGGAATGCCAGGGCCAAAAGAATGGGAATGGGTGGGTAGGGAAGTGGGGGGCGCTATGGGGGACTTTTGGGATAGCATTGGAAATGTAATTGAGGAAAATATGTAATAAAAATATTAAAAATTAAAAAAAATCTACATGATCATTTCATTAGATGCTGAAAAGCATTTGACAAAATTCAACATCTCTTCATGTTAAAAGTATTGAAAAGGTCAGGGATTGAAGACCCATACCTACACATAGTAAAAACAATATATAGCAAACCAGTAGCCAGCATCAAACTAAATGGAAAGAAACTTGAAGCAGTACCACTAAAATCAGGGACTAGACAAGACTGCTCTCTCTCTCCCTATCTATTCAATATAGTACTTGAATTTCTACATAGAGCAATTAGACAACAAAAGGGAGGTCAAGGGATACAAATTGGAATGGAAGAAGTAAATTATCACTATTTGCAGACGCTATAATAGTGACCCCAAAACTCCACCAGGGAACTCGTACAGCTGATAAACAACTTCAGCAAAGTGGCCTAATATAAAATTAACTCAAACAAATCAATAGACTTCTTATACTGAAAGGATAAATGGGCTGAGAAAGAAATTAGGGAAACAACACCTTTCACAATAGTCACAAACAATATAAAATATCTTGGTGTGACTCTACCCAAACAATTGAAAGATCTGTATGACAAGAACTTTAAGTCTTTGAAGAAAGAAATCAAAGAAGGTCTCAGAAGATGGACAGATCTCTGATGCTCATGGATTGGCAAGATTACTATAGTAAAAATGTCAATCTTGCCAAAAGCAGTTTACAGATTCAATATAATTGCCATCAGAATCCCAACACAATACTTTATAGAGTTAGAAAGAGCAATACTCTATTTCTTTTGAAATAATAAAAAAAACCAGGATAGTGAAAACTATTCTCAACAATAAAAGAACCTCTGGGGGAATCACCATCCCTGACCTCAAGCAGTATTACAGAGCAATAGTCATAAAAACTGCATGGTATTGGTACAGTGACAGGCAGGTATATCAATGGAATAGAATTGAAGACCCAGAAATAAAAATAAATTGAAGACCCAGTTAAAGTGACACCTATGGTCACTTGATCTTTGACAAAGGAGCTAAAACCATCCAGTAGAAAAAAGACAACATTTTGAACAAATGGTATTGGTTCAACTGGTGGTCAAAATGTAGAAAAATGCAAATCAACCCATTCTTATCTCCTTGCACAAAGCTCAAGTCCAAGTGAATCAAGGACCTTCACATAAATTCAGATACACTGAAATTACTAGGAGGGAAAGAGCCTTGAACACATAGGCACAGGGGAAAACATCCTAAACAGAACCCCAATGGCTTATGCTCTAAGATCAAGAATCAACAAATGGAACCTCATAAAATTGCATAGCTTCTGGAGGACAAAAGACACTGTCAGTAGGACAAAATGGCAACCAACAGAGTGGAAATAGATGTTTACTAATCCTACATCTGATAGTGGGCTAATATTCAATATACAAAGAACTCAAGAAGTTACACTTCAGAGAGACAAATAACCCTATTGAAAAAATGGGGAACAGAGCTAAATGAAGTATTTTCAACTGAGGAATACTGAATGGCTGAGAAGTACCTAAAGAAGTGTTCAAAGGCTCAGGTTCCACGGGAGCCACCTTTGTTCCGGGACTCCACGGTGGGCAGTCTGCAGGTGAGAGTGTGGACTACAGAGGCTAGCAGCTTCTGGGACAGGCTAGAACCACAGAGCTCCTGAGGCGGCACCATTTTCGGCTCCAGACAACCAGGCACCTTCGAGGACCAGAGGGCAGGTGTCCTCCCGGCCCAAGAGGCTTCTGCCTCAGGTTCCGAGGGAGCCACCTTCGTTCCAGGACTCCATGGCGGGCAGTCTGCAGATGAGAGTGTGAACTACAGAGGCTAGCAGCTTCTGGGACAGGCAAGAGCCACAGAGCTCCTGAGGTGGCACCATTTTTGGCTCCAAACAACTGGCCACCTTCCTGGCCAGAGGACAGGTGTCCACCCAGCCTGGGAGGCCTTTGCCTCAGGATCCGGGGGAGCCATCTTGGTTTCAGGACTCCGCAGAAAGTACAACAGCTTCTGTGACAAGTCAAAGCAACACCGTCTCAGAAATATCCTGTTTTGGGCCTTCATCTTCGGCCAGGAGGAGGTCCAAACTCCAGATAACTGTGCACCTTCCCTGAAAGAGGAGAGCTTGCCTGCAGAGACTGCTCTGACCACTGAAACTCAGAGGAGAGAGCTAGTCTCCCAGGTATACTGATAGAGGGTAACAAAATCACCAGTGGAACAATCTCTAAACAGAGACAACTATAACAACTAACGCCAGAGATTAGCAGATGGCAAAAGGTAAACGTAAGAATCTTACTAACAGAAACCAGGACCACTCACCATCATCAGAACCCAGCACTCCCACTTCTTCCAGTCCAGGGTACCCCAACACACCCAAAAAGCTAGACCTGGATTTAAAAGCATATCTCATGATGATGGTAGAGGACATCAAGAAGGACTTTAATAACTAACTTAAAGAAATACAGGAGAACACTGCTAAAGAGTTACAAGTCATTAAAGAATAACAGAAAAACACAACCAAACAGGTAGAAGTCCTTCTAGAAAAACAGGAAAACACATCCAAACAGGTGATGGAAATGAACAAAACCATACTAGACCTAAAAATGGAAGTAGACACAATAAAGAAAACCCAAAGTGAGGCAATGCAGGAGGTAGAAACCCTAGGAAAGAAATCTGGAAACATAGACGCAAGCATCAGCAACAGGATACAAGAGATGGAAGAGAGAATCTCAGGTGCAGAAGATTCCATAGAGAACATTGGCACAACAATCAAGGAAAATGGAAAATGCAAAAAGATCCTAACTCAAAACATCCAGAAAATCCAGGACACAATGAGAAGACCAAACCTACGAATAATAGGAGTGGATGAGAATGAAGATTTTCAACTCAAAGGACAAGCAAATATCTTCAACAAAATTATAGAAGAAAACTTCCCAAATCTAAGGAAAGAGATGCCCATGAACATACAAAAAGCCTACAGAACCCCAAGTAGACTAGACCAGAAAAGAAATTCCTCCCGACACATAATAATCAGAACAACAAATGCACTAAATAAAGATAGAATACTAAAAGCAGTAAGAGAAAAAGGTCAAGTAACATATACAGGCAAGCCTATCAGAATTAGACCAGATTTTTCATCAGAGACTATGAAAGCCAGAAGAGCCTGGACAGATGTTATACAGACACTAAGAGAACACAAATTCCAGCCCAGGCTACTATACCCAGCCAAACTCTCAATTACCACGACAAAACCAAATTCAGATATTATCTTTCCACGAATCCAGCCCTTCAAAGGATAATAACAGAAAAAAACCAGTACAAGGACAGAAACCAAGCCCTAGAAAAAGCAAGAAGATAATCCTTCAACAAACCTAAAAGAAGACAGCCACAAGAACAGAATGCCAACTTTAACAACAAAAATAACGGGAAGTAACAATTACTTTTCCTGAATATCTCTTAATATCAATGGACTCAACTCCCCAATAAAAAGATATAGACTAACAAACTGGCTACACAAACAAGACCCAACATTTTGCTGCCTACAGGAAACTCATCTCAGGGAAAAAGACAGACACTACCTCAGAGTAAAAGGCTGGAAAACAATTTTCCAAGCAAATGGTTTGAAGAAACAAGCTGGAGTAGCCATTCTAATATCTAACAAAATCGACTTCCAACCCAAAGTAATCATAAAAGACAAGGAGGGGCACTTCATACTCATCAAAGGTAAAATCTCCCAAGAGGAACTCTCAATTCTGAATATCTATGCTCCAAATACAAGGGCAGCCACATTCATTAAAGAAACTTTAGTAAAGCTCAAAGCACACATTGCACCTCACACAATAATAGTGGGAGACTTCAACACACCACTTTCACCAATGGACAGATCATGGAAACAGAAACTAAACAGGGACACAGTGAAACTGACAGAAGTGATGAAACAAATGGACCTAACAGATATCAACAGAACATTTTATCCTAAAACAAAAGGATATACCTTCTTCTCAGCACCTCATGGTACCTTCTCCAAAATTGACCACATAATTGGTCACAAAACAAGCCTCAACATATACAAAAATGTTGAAATAGTTCCATGCATCTTATCAGATCACCATGGACTAAGGCTGATCTTCAATTACAAAATAAATAATAGAAAGCCAACCTTCACGTGGAAACTGAACAACACTCTTCTCAATGATACCTCGGTCAAAGAAGGAATAAAGAAAGAAATTAAGGACTTTTTGGAGTTTAATGAAAATGAAGCTACAACATACCCAAACTAATGGAACACAATGAAAGCATTTCTAAGAGGAAAACTCATAACTCTGAGTGTCTCCAAAAAGAAACTAGAGAGAGCCCACATTAGCAGCCTGACAACACACCTAAAAGCTCTAGAACAAAAGGAAGCAAATTCACCCAAGAGGAGTAGAAGGCATGAAATAATCAAACTCAGGGGTGAAATCAACCAAGTGGAAACAAGAAGAACTATTCAAAGAATCAACCAAATGAGGAGCTGGTTCTTTGAGAAAATCAACAAGATAGTTAAACCCTTATCCAGAATCACTAGAGGACACAGGGAAAGCATCCTAATTAACAAAATCAGAAATGAAATGGGAAACATAACAACAGATCATGAAGAAATCCATAACACCATCAGATCTTTCTACAAAAGGCTATACTCGGCAAAACTGGAAAACCTGGATGAAATGGACAAGTTTCTAGACAGATACCAGGTACCAAAGTTAAATCAAGATCATGTTAATAATCTAAACGGTCCTATATCCCCTAAAGAAACAGAAGCAGTCATTAATAGTCTCCCAACCAAAAAAAGCCCAGGACCAAATGGGTTTAGTGCAGAGTTCTATAAGACCTTCAAAAAGATCTAATCCCAGTTCTTCACAAACTATTCCACAAAATAAAAACAGAAGGTACTCTATCCAACTCATTCTATGAAGCCACAATTACTCTGATACCTAAACCACAAAAAGAACCAACAAAGATAGAGAACTTCAGACCAACTTCCCTTATAAATATCGATGCAAAAATCCTCAATAAAGTTCTTGCTAACCGAATCCAAGAACACATCAAAACAATCATCCATCCTGACCAAGTAGGTTTCATCCCAAGGATGCAGGGATGGTTCAATATACAGAAATTCATCAACGTAATCCAGTATATAAACAAACTCAAAGACAAAAACCACATGATCATCTCATTAGATGCGGAAAAGGCATTTGACAAAATCCAACACCCATTCATGATAAAAGTCTTGGAAAGATCAGGAATTCAAGGTCCATACCTAAACATGATAAAAGCAATCTACAGCAAACCAGTAGCCAACATCAAAGTAAATGGTGAGAAGCTGAAAACAGTCCCACTAAAATCAGGGACTAGACAAGGCTGTCCACTCTCTCCCTACCTATTCAACACTGTACTTGAAGTCCTAGCCAAAGCAATTCGATAACAAAAGGAGATCAAGGGGATACAAATTGGAAAGGAAGAAGTCAAAATATCACTTTTTGCAGATGATATGATAGTATATATAAGTGACCCTAAAAATTCCACCAGAGAACTCCTAAACCTGATAAACAGCTTCAGTGAAGTAGCTGGATATAAAATTAACTCAAACAAGTCAATGGCCTTTCTGTACACAAAGGATAAACAGGCTGAGAAAGAAATTAGTGAAACAACACCCTTCACAATAATCACAAAAAATATAAAATACCTTGGCGTGACTCTAACTAAGGAAGTGAAATTTCTGTATGATAAGAACTTCAAGTCTCTGAAGAAAGAAATTAAAGAAGGTCTCAGAAGATGGAAAGATCTCCCATGCTCATGGATTGGGAGGATCAATATAGTAAAAATGGCTATCTTGCCAAAAGCAATCTACAGATTCAATGCAATCCCCATCAAAATTCCAACTCAATTCTTCAACGAATTATAAAGGGCAATTGGCAGATTCATCTGGAATAACAAAAAACCTAGGATAGCAAAAACTCTTCTCAAGGATAAAAGAACCTCTGGTGGAATCACCATGCCTGACCTAAAGCTGTACTACAGAGCAATTGCGATAAAAACTTCATGGTACTGGTATAGTGACAGAAAAGTAGACCAATGGAACAGAATTGAAGACCCAGAGATGAACCCACACACCTATGGTCACTTGATCTTTGACAAGGGAGCTAAAACCATCCAGTGGAAAAAAGATAGCATTTTCAACAAATGGTGCTGGCACAACTGGTGGTTATCATGTACAAGAAGGAGAATTGATCCATTCCTATCTCCTTGTACTAAGGTCAAATCTAAGTGGATTAAGGAACTCCACATAAAACCAGAGACACTGAAACTTATAGAGGAGAAAGTAGGGAAAAGCCTCAAAGATATGGGTACAGGGAATAAATTCCTGAATAGAACAGCAATGGCTTGTGCTGTAAGATCCAGAATCGATAAATGGGACCTCATAAAATTACAAAGCTTCTGCAAGGCAAAAGACACTGTCAATAAGACAAAAAGACCATCAACAGATTGGGAAAGGATCTTTACCTATCCCAAATTGGACAGGGGGCTAATATCCAATATATATAAAGAACTCAAGAAGGTGGGCTCCAGAAAATCGAATAACCCCATTAAAAAATGGGGCTCAGAGCTGAACAAAGAATTCTCACCTGAGGAATACCAAATGGCAGAGAAGCACCTGAAAAAATGTTCAACATCCTTAATTATTAGGGAAATGCAAATCAAAACAACCCTGTGATTCCACCTCACACCAGTCAGAATGGCTAAGATAAAAAATTCAGGTGACAGCAGATGCTGGCGAGGATGTAGAGAAAGAGGAACACTCCTCCATTGTTGGTGGGATTGCAAGCTGGTACAACCACTCTGGAAATCAGCCTGGTGGTTCCTCAGAAAACTAGCTATATTAGTAACTGAGGACCCATCTATTCCACTCCTGGGCATATACCCAAAAGATGCTCCAATATATAACAAGGACACATGCTTCACTATGTTCATAGCAGCCTTATTTATAATAGCCAGAAGCTGATATGGACACAGATGCCCTTCAACAGGAATGGATAGAAAAAAAAAAGTGGCAGATTTATACAATGGAGTACTACACAACTATTAAAAACAATGACTTCATGAAATTCTTAGGCAAATAGATTGAACTAGAAAATATCATCCTGAGGTAGCCCAATCACAAAAGAGCCCGTGGTATGTAGTCACTGAATATTGAATATTAGCCCAAAATCTAGAAATATTCAAGATACAATTCACAGACCATATGAAGCTCAAGGAGAAGGAAGATCAAAATTTGGATTCTCCAGTCCTTAGAAGGAGAACAAAATACTAATGGTAGGTAGATTGTGGGAGGGACTTGGGAGGAATAGAGGATGGATGGGGAAAAGTGGGGACAGGATCAGGTATGGGAGGAGAGAGGTGGTGATATTCAGAAGATCAGGAATTTGAACAGAGGTTTGTAGCAATGACGAAGGAGAAACTGAGTGTAGCCACTAGCAAGTCCCAGATGACAGGAAAGCAAGAAGCTCCCAGAATCAAAGACAGATGAGTTTAGCTGAAATGCCCAACAAAGGGGAAAGAGAACCTGCAGAGACCATATCCAGAGGTTAGATAAGCCCCCAGTTGGAGGAAGGGGCCACCCACTCACTTCCAAATTTTTAACCCAGAGTAGCTCCTGTCTAAAGGAAATATGGGGACAAAGTGTGGCGCAGAGACTGAAGGAAAGGCCCCCCCAGAGAGGAACCCACCTGGGGATCCATCCCATATACAGTCACCAAACCCAGACACTATTGAGGATGCCAAGAAATGCTTGCTGACAGGAGCCTGTTATAGCCATCTCCTGAGTGGCTTTGCCAGAGCCTGACAAATACAGAGGTGGATGCTCACAGCCAACCATTGGATTGAGCACTGGGACCCCAATGGAGGAGTTAGAGAAAGGACTGACAGAACTGAAGGGGTTTGCAACCCCATAGGAAGAAAAACAATATCAAACAACCAGACTCCCCAGAGCTTCCTGGGACTAAACCACTAACCAAATAGTAGACATGGAAGGAGCAATGGCTCCAGCTGCATATGTAGCAGAGGATGGCATTGTCTGGCATCCATAGGAGGAGAGGCCCTTGGTCCTGTGACAGCTCAATTCCCCAGTGTAAGGGAATGCCAGGACAGTGAGGTGGAAGTGCCCCACAGAAGCAGGGGAAGGTGGTATGGGATAGGAGGGTTCCAGATAGGAAACTGGAAAGCAGATAACATTTGAAATGTAAATAAATAAAATATCCAAGAAAACAACAAAAACAAACAAACAAACAAAACCATTACTTCCATTGTTCTTTCTGCTTCAGAATTTATGGTCATGGTTTGAAAGATGATTAAATCTCCAAAATGGAAAAAAAAAAAAACTTACTTTAAAATGTCCATGATTTGGTACATGTGGGAGATAGCAATTAGTTGAGTTTTGAAGTATCTAATGTCGTTCATTATAAAAATGAGAAGGCATCGTTTCATTTAGGGAATGTTGATTGCTCATAACTACACTGTTTGAATAAACCTATATTGGTTTAATGAAGTTTTCCTGTGATTAGTATAATTTACTGCAATTGTAGTCAAACCCCAAATTATGGGTACTATACAAATGAAATACGGCCCTGGTTGAGGCAATTAGTGGGAAATGAAGCAGGGACTGCACTGTCCAGGGCTTCCCCTTTAGCACATGATGTGAGGCCAGCACATGCCTTGCTGGCTCTTAGAGGGCAGGTCTTCATTCTCTTGTGCCAATTACCTTCTGCCTTTTCCTCTTAAAGCTCATGGTGTTTTGCAAACAAAACCTCCCCTAGGTGGTGGCTTAATGCCTTCAGTTGATATCCTTTAGATGGTGCCTTCCACACCACTCATTCTGGTAATACTACTGTAGAGTCAGTCGCATTATTTGTCTTTTGAAAGTCCTTGGGTCAGGAGCCAGAGGTTTGATAGCTTTTCTTGGTCATTCTTCCAGATAAAGAAACAAGACCTGTTGAAGTGCTTGCTGAGGGAACAGGAAATACATAATGGGTAGTAGAGGAAGGTAGTTATAAATATCAGTTAAAGCCATGTGACCAGTTATAATTGACTTGAGCATTTCTGTAATATTTTGATAAGGATGTATTTGTACAGCTATTGTGTTTTCTTTTCTCATTTTTTATCATGTAATATAACACTAAGTAAAAGAGTATCATTAGTTGTTACACTTACGTTTTGAGATAACAAAAGAATGTCCGTCCCTCAACAGACATTGCTACCTATGATCTGGTTAATATATGGTGTGTTTTTTATTATATGAGAGAAAATTATATCATATTAGGCATAATTATGACCTACTAATTGTTTGCATTTGGAAATTAAGTATGATATAAGGAAATATTATTGTGTATCAAGTTGATAATAGGTAGACATGACTAAATATGGAATTAAGTAAAACTGAAGTGGTTGGTTACTCCTGGTTTCTTCTCTTAATTAAATCAATTGAAGTTGGAAGACTCTTTTAATCAGGATATTTAATCTAGGTCTTTTGAGATGAATAGATGCATCTTCAATCTGGTCCACATGATGTGGAAGAAAGAAAGTTCCGCTCTTTGCTTGCTTGGTCTCATTTTTGTTGGGCCATCCATTTCTTCATTGCCATTAGAGCCTACTTCTTTGGGATCTGGGATATATAGAATACCAACCTCATGGATGAACAACTACTTGATTCTTGGACCTTCCTTTGGTACACAGCCATTGTTGGACTAGCTGGACTACAGCTTGTAAGCCAATCTAACAAAATTTTATATTCTATCTATCAATCAATTGATCTATCTATCTATATTCATCCCATAAACTTTATTCCTCTAGTGAAATTAATGCAAGAGGTGAATTCAAACCCAGGCTCACTGTTCAGTTTGGCTGTTGATATCCAGAAAACATGCCTATTCTATTTCATTCACTTCTCTCTCTCTCTCTCTCTCTCTCTCTCTCTCTCTCTCTCTCTCTCTCTCTCTCTCTCTCTCTCTCTCTCTCCCTCCCTCCCTCCCTCCCTCCCTCTCTCCTCTCTTCTTCTCTCTTCTTCTCTCCCCCCTCCCCTCCTCCCCTCTCCCCCTTCTCTCCCCTCTCCTCTCTTCTTCTCTCCTCTCTCCCCCTTCCCCCTCTTCCCCTCCCCCTTTTCCTCTCTCTCTCTCTCTCTCTCTCTCTCTCTCTCTCTCTCTCTCTCTCTCTCTCTCTCTCTCTCTCTCTCTCTCATTTTGTAGCCAATGTTGCCTTCATAGTCAATATACTACTACCTTAGCCTCCCCAAATGCTAGGCTAACAGAAATGTTCTCGCATACACAGCTTGTCAGACATATCATTTCCAGGCTGGTCTCTCTTCCTCTGGTCTGGCCTTCCTACCACTGATTCTCTTACAGAACAAACTGATAAAGTATGAGTTTGACCACGATGTTTCTGCTTAAATCATCCATGGCTTCACACTCATTTCTCAGGCTTATGCATTTACCTGACTCAACAAAATGAAAGGCAAGACATTTTGTTAAAATGAAGACAGTAGCTGTAGTACTTCAGGCAGGACTTAGATGTTGCTTGTCTTACTACTTATTGTATAACAGTTTCCTTTGAGCTTGAAACATTCAATCCTTCCAGGAAGCTCCTTAAGCACAATAATAAACAACTCAAAATAGTTACAAGAAGTCCCTGAAACTGACCAGATTCACTAGGGATTCCTTTTGAAGATTAAACAAAATTTCTGCAAGGCCCTCTCATATAAACAATGCTTCAAAGACTCTGAGACCACACAGGTTGAATGGAAGAAACAGAAACCAACCAAGCTACCTGGAGGGGGTTTAAAACACAATTAAATGGAAACAACACTCTTCAACTTATTAAGCTGGCTGTAGGTTGGGCAATATGTTATATACAGATCTCAAGGGACCCAGAGACTACCAGAGACCACCAGGAATCCAACTCCTATGCAAAAGCAAAGAGTCTTCAGTCAAGCTCAAGCTTAGACCCCCAACCTCAATAATGCAGGATGAATGTGGAAAGTACCCAACTGGTGAAGCCTTGTCTTTTTATTACAGTTACAGCAGGGTACAGGACTTTCCAACTTGGCAGTTACAGGATTAGTTGCCTTCTAAAAATTGCAGCTTGATACATTTTTATGTATCAAGCTAGTGATGATTTCAGCTTGGTATAAAAACTAGTGGCTAGCTTAAGCATTCTATTTTAAGATATAGGTGCTCTGCCCCTAAGAGCTGATTGGCTGTTACTAAGGGTGGAATGGCTCTTTGTTAGAGGAGTTGTGGTTGTTGCTAAGGGTGTCTTGGTTTGTGGAACAAGCTGGAGGTTTTTCCAGTAAATGAGTTCAATGTGAGAGCAAGTTAAACATAAAATGGAGTCTAACAGTAAAATGTAATTTGTTTTTTATTGGATATTTTCTTTATTTACATTTCAAATATTATCCCCTTTCCTGGTTTCACCTCCGAAAATCACACTCCCCCCAGCTCCCCAACCCTGCTCACTAACCCACCCACTCCCACTTCCTGGCCCTGGCATTCCCCCTCACTGGGGCATAGCGCCTTCATAGGACAAAGGGCTTCCCCTCCCATTGATGTCCAACTAGGCCATACTCTGCTGCATATGCAGCTGGAGCCATGAGTCCCACCACGTGTGCTCTTAGGTTGGTGGTTTGGTCCCTGGGAGCTCTAGGGTTACTGGCTAGTTCATATTGTTCTTCCTATGGGGCTGCAAACCCCTTCAGCTCCTTGGGTCCTTTCTCCAATTCCGTCATTGGGGATCCTATGCTTGGTCAAACGGAAGGCTGTGAGCATCCACCACTGTATTTGTGAGGCACTGGCAGAGCCTCTCAAGAGAGAGTTATATCAGACTCCTGTCAGCAAGCACTTGTTGGAATCCACAACACTGTCTGTGTTTGGTGATTGTAAATGCGATGAATCCCCAGATGAGTCAGACTCTAAATGGTCATTTCTTCATTCGCTACTCCACACTTTATAACACCTTCCATGGGTGTTTTGTTCCCCCTTTTAAGGAGGATAGAAGTATCCAAACTATGGTCTTCCTTCTTCTTGAGTTTCATGTGGCTTGTGAATTGTATCCTGGATATTCCAAGCTTCGGGGTTTCTGGACTAATATCCACTTATCATTGAGTGCATATCATGTGTGTTCTTTTGTGATTGGGTTACCTCACTCAGGATGATATACTCCAGATCCATTCATTTGCCTACAAATTTCATAAATTCATGGATTTTAATAGCTTAGTAGTACTCCATTGTGTAAATGTACCATATTTTCTGTATCCATTCCTCTGTTGAGGGGCATCTGGGTTCCTTCCAGCTTCTGGCTATTATAAATAAGGCTGCTATGAACATAGTGGAGCATGTGTCCTTATTACATGTTGGAACATCTTCTGGGTATATGCCCAGGAGTGGAATTGCTGGGTCTTCAGGTAGTACTATGTCCAACTTTCTGAGAACCCACCAAACTGATTTCAAGATGATTGTACCAGCTTGAAATCCCACCAGGAATGGAGGAGTGTTCCCCTTTCTCTATATCCTCGCCAGCATCTGCTGTCACCTGAGTTTTTGATCTTAGCCATTCTGACTGGTGTGAGGTGGAATCTCAGGGTTGTTTTGATTTGCACTTACCTGATGACTAAGGATGTTGAACATTTCAAGTGCTTCTCAGACATTTGGTATTCCTCAGTTGAGAATTCTTTGTTTATCTCTGTACCCCATTTTTAATAGGATATTTTTTTTTCCTCTGAAGTATAACTTCTTGAGTTCTTTGTATAAGTTGAATATAAGCTCTCTATTTGATGTAGGAATTGGGGAAGCTCTTTTCCCAATCTGTTGGTGATCTTTTTATTTTCTTGAGAGTGTCCTTTGCCTGACAGAAGCTTTACAATTTCATGAAGTCCCATTTGTTGATTCTTAATCTTACATCCCAAGTCATTGGTGTTCTGTTTAGGAATTTTTTCCCCGGTGCCCATATGTTTCAGGCTCTAACCCACCTATTCTTCTATAAGTTTCAGTATATCTGTTTATATGTGAAGGTCCTTGATTCACTTGAACTTGAGCTTTGTACAGAGATAAGAATGGGTAGATTTACCTTCTTCTACATGCTAACCACCAGTTGAATGAGCACCATTTGTTGAAAATGCTGTCTTTTGTACACTGGATGGTTTTACCTCCCTTGTCAAAGATCAAGTGACCATAGGTGTGTGGTTTCCTTTCTGGGTCATCAGTTCTATTCCATTGATCTATCTGTCTGTCAATGTACCAGTACCATGCAGTTTTTATCACAATTGCTCTGTAGTAGAGCTTGAGGTCAGGCATGGTGATTCCACCAGAGGTTCTTTTATTGTTGAGAATAGTGTTTGCTATCCTAGGTTTTTTGTTGTTTCAGATGAATTTGCAAATTGCCCTTTCCAACTCTGTGGAAAATTGAGTTGGAATTTTGATGGGGATTGCATTGAATCTGTAGATTGCTTTTGGCAGGATAGCCATTTTTACTATATTAATCCTGCCAATCCATGAGCATGGGAGATCCTTCCATCTTCTGAGATCTTCTTCAATTTCTTTCTTCAGAGACTTGAAGTTCTTGTCATACAGATCTTTCACTTCCTTAGTTAGAGTCACGCCAAGGTATTTTATATTATTTGTGACTATTGTGAAGGGTGTTGTTTGCCTATTTTCTTTCTGTTTATCCTTTGTGTAGAGAAAGGCCACTGGTTTGTTTGAGTTAATTTTATATCCAGCTACTTCACTGAAGCTGTTTATCAGGTTTAGGAGTTCTCTGGTGGAATTTTTAGGGTCACTTATATATACTATCATATCATCTGCAAATCATGATATTTTGACTTCTTCCTTTACAATTTGTATCCCCTTGATCTCCTTTTGTTGTCTAATTGCTCTGGCTAGGACTTCAAGTACTATATTGAATAGGTAGGGACAAAGTGGGCAGCCTTGTCTAGTCTCTAATTTTAGTGGGATTGCTTCCAGCTTCTCTCCATTTACTTTGATGTTGGCTATTGGTTTGCTGTATAATTGCCCTTATTATGTTTAGGTATGGACCTTGAATTCCTGATCTTTCCATGACTTTTATCATGAAGGCGTGTTGGATTTTGTTAAATGCTCTCTCAGCATCTAATAAAATGATCATGTGGTTTTTTTTCTCTTTGAGTTTGTTTATATAGTGGTTTAGGTTGATGGTTTTCTGTATATTAAACCATCTCTGCATCCCTGAGATGAAGCCCACTTGGTCACGATGGATGATCATTGTGATGGTTCTTGGATTCGGTTTGAGAGAATTTTATTGAGTATTTTTGCATCTATATTCATAAGGGAAATTGGTCTGAAGTTCTCTATCTTTGTTGGGTCTTTGTGTGGTTTAGGTATCAGAGTAATTGTGGCTTCATAGAATGAATTAGGTAGAGTACCTTCTGTTTCTATTTTGTGGAATAGTTTGAGAATTGAAATTAGGTCTTCTTAAAGGACTGTTAGAACTCTGCACTAAACCCATCTATTCCTGGGCATTTTTGTTTGGGGGAGACTATTAATGACTGCTTCTATTACTTTAGGGGATATGGGACTGTTTATATTGTTAATATGATCCTGATTTAACTTTGGTACCTCTTATCTGTCTATAAAATTGTCCATTTCATAAAGGTTTTCCAGTTTTTGTTGAGTATAGCCTTTTGTAGTAGGATCTAATGATGTTTTGGGTTTCCTCAGTTTCTGTTGTTATGTCTCCCTTTTCTTTTCTGATTTTGTTAATTAAGATGCTGTCTCTGTGCCTCTAGTTACTCTGGATAAGGGTGTATATATTTTGTTGATTTTCTCAAAGAACCAGCTTCTGGTTTGTTTGATTCTTTGTATGTTTTGTTTGTTTCCACTTGCTTGATTTCAGCCCTGATTTTGATTATTATCCTGGTGTCTATTTCTCTTGAGTGAATTTGCTTCTTTTTCTTCTATAGCTTTCAGGTGTGCTGTCAAGCCAGTAGTGTATCCTCTTTCCAGTTTCTTTTTGGAGGCACTCAGAGCTATGAGTTTTCCTCATAGGACTCCTTTCATTGTGTCCTATAAGTTTGGGTGTGTTTTGGCTTCATTTTCTTTTTCTTTTTTTTTTTTTAATATTTTTATTACATATTTTCCTCAATTACATTTCCAATGCTATCCCAAAAGTCCCCCATAGCGCCCCCCACTTCCCTACCCACCCATTCCCATTCTTTTGGCCCTGGCATTCCCCTATATTGGGGCATATAAAGTTTGCAAGTCCAATGGGCCTCTCTTTCCATTGATGGCCGACTAGGCCATCTTTCCATACATATGCAGCTAGAGACAAGAGCTCCGGGGTTCTGGTTAGTACATCATGTTGTTCCAACAATAGGGTTGCAGATCCCTTTAGCTCCTTGGGTACTTTCTCTAGCTTCTCCATTGGGAGCCCTGTGATACATCCAATAGCTGACTGTGAACATCCACTCCTGTGTTTGCTAGGCCCCGGCATCGTCTCACAAGAGACAGCTATATTTGGGTCCTTTCAGCAAAATCTTGCTAGTGTATGCAATGGTGTCAGCATTTAGAAGCTGATTATGGGATGGATCCCTGGATACGGCAGTCTCTAAATGGTCCATCCTTTCATCACAGCTACGAACTTTGTCTCTGTAACTCCTTCCCTGGGTGTTTGGTTCCCAATTCTAAGAAGGTGCACAGTGTCCACACTTTGGTCTTCATTCTTCTTGAGTTTCATGCGTTTATCAAATTGTATCTTATATCTTGGGTATCCTAAGTTTTGGGCTAATATCCACTTATCAATGAATACATATTGTGTGAGTTCTTTTGTGATTGTGTTACTTCACTCAAGATGATGCCCTCCAGGTCCATCCATTTGGCTAGGAATTTCATAAATTCATTCTTTTTAATAGCTGAGTAGTACTCCATTGTGTAAATGTCCCATAATTTCTGTATCCATTCCTCTGTTGAGGGACATCTGGGTTCTTTCCAGCTTCTGGCTATTATAAATAGGGCTGCTATGAACATAGTGGAGCATGTGTCCTTTTTACCGGTTGGGACATCTTCTGGATATATGCCCAGGAGGGTTATTGCTGGATACTCCGGTAGTACTATGTCCAATTTTCTGAGGAACTGCCAGACTGATTTCCAGAGTGGTTGTACAAGCTTGCAATCCCACCAACAATGGAGGAGTGTTCCTCTTTCTCCACATCCTCGCCAGCATCTGCTGTCACCTGAATTTTTTATCTTAGCCATTCTGACTGGTGTGAGGTGGAATCTCAGGGTTGTTTTGATTTGCATTTCCCTGATGATTAAGGATGTTGAACATTTTTTCAGGTGTTTCTCTGCCATTCGGTATTCCTCAGGTGAGAATTCTTTGTTCAGTTCTGAGCCCCATTTTTTAATGGGGTTATTTGACTTTCTGGAGTCCACCTTCTTGAGTTCTTTATATATATTGGATATTAGTCCCTTATCTGATTTAGGATAGGTGAAGATCCTTTCCCAATCTGTTGGTGGTTTTTTGTCTTATTGATGGTGTCTTTAGCCTTGCAGAAGCTTTGTAGTTTCATGAGGTCCCACTTGTCAATTCTCGATCTTACAGCACAAGCCATTACTGTTCTATTCAGGAATTTTTCCCCTGTGCCCATATCTTCAAGGCTTTTCCCCACTTTCTCCTCTATAAGTTTCAGTGTCTCTGGTTTTATGTGAAGTTCCTTGATCCACTTAGACTTGACCTTAGTACAAGGAGATAGGAATGGATCGATTCGCATTCTTCTACATGTTAACAACCAGTTGTGCCAGCACCATTTGTTGAAAATGCTGTCTTTCTTCCACTGGATGTTTTTAGCTCCCTTGTCGAAGATCAAGTGACCGTAGGTGTGTGGGTTCATTTCTGGGTCTTCAATTCTATTCCATTGGTCTATTTGTCTGTCACTATACCAGTACCATGCAGTTTTTATCACAATTGCTCTGTAGTAGAGCTTTAGGTCCGGCATGGTGATTCCACCAGAGGTTCTTTTATCCTTGAGGAGAGTTTTTGCTATCCTAAGTTTTTTGTTATTCCAGATGAATTTGCAGATTGCACTTTCTAATTCGTTGAAGAATTGATTTGGAATTTTGATGGGGATTGCATTGAATCTGTAGATTGCTTTTGGCAAGATAGCCATTTTTACAATGTTGATCCTGCCAATCCATGAGCATGGGAGATCTTTCCATCTTCTGAGATCTTCTATAATTTCTTTCTTCAGAGACTTGAAGTTTTTATTATACAGATCTTTCACTTCCTTAGTTAGAGTCACGCCAAGATATTTTATATTATTTGTGACTATTGAGAAGGGTGTTGTTTCCCTAATTTCTTTCTCAGCCTGTTTATTCTTTGTGTAGAGAAAGGCCATTGATTTGTTTGAGTTAATTTTATATCCAGCTACTTCACCGAAGCTGTTTATCAGGCTTAGGAGTTCTCTGGTGGAATTTTTAGGGTCACTTATATATACTATCATATCATCTGCAAAAAGTGATATTTTGACTTCATCTTTTACAATTTGTATCCCTTTGATATCCTTTTGTTGTCGAATTGCTCTGGCTAGGACTTCAAGTACAATGTTGAATAGGTATGGAGAAAGTGGACAGCCTTGTCTAGTCCCTGATTTTAGAGGGATTGCTTCAAGCTTCTCACCATTTACTTTGATGTTGGCTACTGGTTTGCTGTAGATTGCTTTTATCATGTTTAGGTATGGGCCTTGAATTCCTGATCTTTCCAAGACTTTTATCATGAAGGGGTGTTGGATCTTGTCAAATGCTTTTTCCGCATCTAACGAGATGACCATGTGGTTTTTGTCTTTGAGTTTGTTTATATACTGGATTACGTTGATGGATTTCCGTATATTGAACCATCCCTGCATCCCTGGGATGAAACCTACTTGGTCAGGATGGATGATTGTTTTGATGTGTTCTTGGATTCGGTTAGCAAGAACTTTATTGAGGATTTTTGCATCAATATTCATAAGGGATATTGGTCTGAAGTTTTTTATCTTTGTTGGGTCTTTTTGTGGTTTAGGTATCAGAGTAATTGTGGCTTCATAGAATGAGTTGGGTAGAGTACCTTCTGTTTCTATTTTGTGGAATAGTTTGTGAAGAACTGGGATTAGATCTTCTTTGAAGGTCTGATAGAACTCTGCACTAAACCCATTTGGTCCTGGGCTTTTTTTAGTTGGGAGACTATTAATGACTGCTTCTATTTCTTTGGGGGATATAGGGCTGTTTAGATCATTAACCTGATCTTGATTCAACTTTGGTACCTGGTATCTGTCTAGGAACTTCTCCATTTCATCCAGGTTCTCCAGTTTTGTTGAGTATAGCCTTTGGTAGAAGGATCTGATGGTGTTTTGGATGTCTTCAGGATCTGTTGTTATGTCTCCTTTTTCATTTCTGATTTTGTTAATTAGGATGCTTTCCCTGTGCCCTCTAGTGAGTCTGGCTAAGGGTTTATCTATCTTGTTGATTTTCTCAAAGAACCAGCTCCTTGATTGGTTGATTCTTTGAATAGTTTTTCTTGTTTCCACATGGTTGATTTCACCCCTGAGTTTGATTATTTCCTGCCGTCTACTCCTCTTGGGTGAATTTGCTTCCTTTTGTTCTAGTGCTTTTAGGTGTGTTGTCAAGCTGCTAATGTGTGCTCTCTCTAGTTTCCTTTTGGAGGCACTCAGAGCTAGGAGTTTTCCTCTTAGAAATGCTTTCATTGCGTCCCATAAGTTTGGGTATGTTGTGGCTTCATTTTCATTGAACTCTAAAAAGTCCTTAATTTCTTTCTTTATTCCTTCCTTGACCAAGGTATCATTGAGAAGAGTGTTGTTCAGTTTCCACGTGAAGGTTGGCTTTCTATTATTTATTTTGTTATTGAAGATCAGCTTTAGTCCATGGTGATCTGATAGGATGCATGGGACAATTTCAATATTTTTGTATCTGTTGAGGCCTGTTTTGTGACCAATTATGTGGTCAATTTTGGAGAAGGTGCCATGAGGTGCTGAGAAGGTATATCCTTTTGTTTTAGGATAGAATGTTCTGTAGATATCTGCCAGATCCATTTGATTCATAATTTCTCTTAGTTTCTCTGTGTCCCTGTTTAGTTTCTGTTTCCATGATCTGTCCATTGGTGAAAGTGGTGTGTTGAAGTCTCCCACTATTATTGTATGAGGTGCAATGTGTGCTTTGAGATTTACTAAAGTTTCTTTAATGAATGTGGCTGCCTTTGTATTTGGAGCATAGATATTCAGGATTGATAATTCCTCTTGGAGGATTTTACCTTTGATGAGTATGAAGTGTCCCTCCCTGTCTTTTTTAATGACTTTGGGTTGGAAGTCAATCTTATCAGATATTAGAATGGCTACTCCAGCTTGTTTCTTCATACCATTTGCTTGGAAAATTGGTTTCCAGCCTTTCATTCTGAGGTAGTGTCTATCTTTTTCTCTGAGATGAGTTTCCTGTAAGCAGCAAAATGTTGGGTCTTGTTTGTGTAGCCAGTTTGTTAGTCTATGTCTTTTTATTGGGGAGTTGAGTCCATTGATATTAAGAGATATTAAGGAAAAGTAATTGTTGTTTCCTGTTATTTTTGTTGTTAAAGTTGGCATTCTGTTCTTGTGGCTGTCTTCTCTTAGGTTTGTTGAGGGATTACCTTCTTGTTGTTTCTAGGGCGTGGTTCCTGTCCTTGTATTGGTTTTTTTCTGTTATTATCCTTTGGAGGGCTGGATTCGTGGAGAGATAATGTGTGAATTTGGTTTTGTCGTGGAATACTTTGGTTTCTCCATCTATGTTAATTGAGAGTTTGGCTGGGTATAGTAGCCTGGGCTGGAATTTGTGTTCTTTTAGTGTCTGTATAACATCCGTCCAGGATCTTCTGGCTTTCATAGTCTCTGGTGAAAAATCTGGTGTAATTCTGATAGGCTTGCCTTTATATGTTACTTGGCCTTTTTCTCTTACTGCTTTTAGTATTCTATCTTTATTTAGAGCATCTGTTGTTCTGATTATTATGTGTCGGGAGGTATTTCTTTTCTGGTCCAGTCTATTTGGAGTTCTGTAGGCTTCTTGTATGTTCATGGGCATCTCTTTCTTTAGATTTGGGAAGTTTTCTTCTATAATTTTGTTGAAGATGTTTGCTGGTCCTTTGAGTTGAAAATCTTCATTCTCATCCACTCCTATTATCTGTAGGTTTGGTCTTCTCATTGTGTCCTGTATTTCTTGGATGTTTTGAGTTAGGATCTTTTTGCATTTTACATTTTCCTTGATTGTTGTGCCGATGTTCTCTATGGAATCTTCTGCACCTGAGATTCTCTCTTCCATCTCTTGTATTCTGTTGCTGATGCTCCTATCTATGGTTCCAGATTTCTTTCCTAGGGTTTCTATCTCCAGTGTTGCCTCATTTTGGGTTTTCTTTATTGTGTCTACTTCCCTTTTTAGGTCTAGTATGGTTTTGTTCATTTCCATCATCTGTTTGGATGTGTTTTCCTGTTTTTCTTTAAGGACTTCTACCTGTTTGATTGTGTTATCCTGTTTTTCTTTAAGGACTTCTACCTGTTTGATTGTGTTATCCTGTTTTTCTTTAAGGACTTGTAACTCTTTAGCCATGTTCTCCTGTAATTCTTTAAGTGAGTTATTAAAGTCCTTCTTGATGTCCTCTACCATCATCATGAGATATGCTTTTAGATCCGTGTCTAGCTTTTCCGGTGTGTTGGGGTGCCCTGGACTGGGCGAAGTGGGGGTGCTGGGTTCTGATGATGGTGAGTGGTCTTGGTTTCTATTAGTAAGATTATTACGTTTACCTTTCGCCATCTGGTAATCCTGGGGTTAGTTGTTATCGTTGTCACTGTTTAAAGATTGGAGCAGAAGCTGTGTTCCACTCACCAGCAGTCTCAAAATCCTGCAGCGGGGGTCGTGGGAAGCTGGCGGTACCCCGGTGCTGGTCCAGCCGGAAGAGGCCTGTGGTCCTACTCAGGCCGGTTTTCTGCTTCCCTAACTAATGCAGTCTCTGGTCCCGCGTGCAATTGGATTGGAGCAGAAGCTGTGTTCCACTCACCAGAAGTCTTAAGATCCTGTGGCGGGTGTTGTGGGTAGCTGGCGAGTGTCAGCCGACCCTGCGCCCCAGCTGCCCTGGTGCTTTTCTGACCAGAAGAGGCTTGTGGCCCTATGTAGGCCGGATTTCTCTCTCCCCAACCAGAGCAGTCTCAGGTCCTGCGTGATTGGACTGGAGCAGAAGCTGTGTTCCACTCACCAGCAGTCCCAAAATCCTGTGGCGGGGGTCGTGGGTAGCTGGCGAGTGTCAGGCTACCCTGCGCTCTAGCTTCCCTGGCGCTGATCCGGCCGGTGAGGCCTGTGGCCCTACTCAGGCAGGTTTCTGCTTCCCTAACTAATGCAGTCTCAGGTCCCGTGCGCAATTGGATTGGAGCAGAAGCTGTGTTCCACTCACCAGAAGTCTTAAGATCCTGTGGCGGGTGTTGTGGGTAGCTGGCAAGTGTCAGCCGACCCTGCGCCCTAGCTGCCCCAGTGCTTTTTCTTCATTTTCATTAAACTCTAAAAAGTCTTAAATTTCTTCCTTGACAAGTTAACATCAAGTCAAATGTTTAGCTTTCACATTATGTGAGCTTTCTATTATTTATGTTGTCATTGAAACTTAGTCTGTAGTGATTTGATAGGGTGCATGGGATTATTTCAAAGTTCTTGTATCTGTTGAGGCCTGTTTTGTGACCAGTTATGTGCTGTTTCAGAGAAGGTACCATGAGGTGCTGAGAAGAAGGTATATGCTTTTGTTTTAGGATAAAATGTTCCTATAAATATATGTTAAATCCATTTGTTTCACATCTTTTATTAGTTTCACTGTGTTTTTGTTCAGTTTCTGTTTCCATGATCTGTCCATTGATTAGATTTGGGGTCTCCCACTATTATTTTGTGCAGTGCTATGTGTGCTTTGAGCTTTAGTAAAGTTAGGTGTTTTTGTTGTTGTTGTTGTTTTTATGTGGGTGCCCTTGCATTTGTAGCACTGATGTACAGAATTGAGAGTTCATCTTGGAACATTTTTACTTTTGGTGAGTATGAAGTGTCCCTCCATATATTTTTTGATAACCCTAGGTTGAAAGTAGATTTTATCCAATGTTAGAATGGCTACTCCAGCTTGTTTCTTGGGACCATTTGCTTGGAAAATTGTTTTTCCAGCCCTTTACTCTGAGGTAATGTCTGTCTTTGTACCTAAGGTGGGTTTCCTGTATGCAGCAAAATGTTGGGTCCTGTTTACATAACCAGTCTGTTAGTCTACGTCTTTTTAATGGGGAATTGAGTCCATTGATATTAAGAATTATTAAGGAAAAGTAATTGTTGCTTACTGTTATTTTTGTTGTTAGAGTTGGAATTCTGTTCTTGAGGCTGTCTTCTTTTAGGTTTGTTGAAAAATTACTTTCTTGATTTTTCTAGATCATAATTTCCCTCGATGTTTTGGAGTTTTCCCTTCATTATCCTTTGAAGGGTTGGATTTGTAGAAAGATATTGTGTAAATTTGGTTTTGTCATGGAATACTTTGGTGTCTCCATCTATGGTAATTAAGAGTTTTGCTGGATATAGTAGCCTGGGCTGGCATTTGTGTTCTCTTAGGGTCTGTATGACATCTGTCCAGGATCTTCTGGCTTTCATGGTCTCTGGGGAGAATTCAGGTATAATTCTGATAGGTCTGCCTTTATATGTTACTTGACTTTTCTCCCTTACTGCTTTTAGTATTCTTTCCTTGTTTTGTGCATTTGGTGTTTTGATTTTTGTGTGACAGGAGGATTTCTTTTCTGGTCTAAACTATTTGGAGTTCTGTAGACTGGAGCTTGCTCAAACCAGGATCTCAGGGTCTCAGAGGAAGCTTGACTGCCAAAAACTCTGACTCACCCAGAATCTCAGGATCATAGGACCCCAGAATCACTGGATCACAGAGAAAGCTGGACTCTGAGAAGTTCTGACCCAACCAGGATTACAGGAAGGACAAGCTCCAATCAGATAGACCAAGAGCAGGAAGGACTTGAAAGCTTGTCCTTCCTGGGATCCTGGGAACCTAACATCCTGAGTGTGTTAGAGCACCTAAAAGTGGTACCTCCTTTGGGGTCCATGGGGCTGTCCACTGAGTTTCAAACTAAGGTAGACCAGTGCCGACTGGTCCTGTGTCCCTTCTCCTGCTGGCCCCAGGTACTCCTGGCGTTGTTGGAACTCCTGGTGTGTTATATTCATCAGTGATCCTAAGATCCTGGGTGTGCTAGTGCGCCTGGGGAGTGAAGAGTCCTCTGGGGATCGTGGGTCTCTCCACCAAGTTCACACCCAAGGCACTGTCACTCACTAGATGTCAAAGTTGTTATTTCTGTGGCTGCCAGAAAGATTTTGGCCAAGTTCCAAATGTGTTGGGCATTGGAGCAGGCCTGTTTGTCCTCAGAGGACTCTCCATTATTGTATACTTTCTCTGCATCCACCAACATCTCCTGTAGGGACTTTTGAGCATCCTATCTACTCTTTGTAACTTATGCTTTATGTCTTATGTTGCTTGATTGACAAGAACCAACATCACTGCTGACTTGTTCCCTGATGATTCTAGGTCCAGCAGGGTGTTGGTCCAGAATGCTGTCATAATTCTCTGGAAAGGCTGTAGAAGACTCCCTATCTTCTTGCCTAACATCACCTATTCTAGCCAAATTAGTGGGATGGCAAGTGGCCACCTGGAGATGCCCCTCCATTAAAGTCTAGCAGTAGGCCTGGATCCACTCATTACCTACAGCCATGTTGAAGTCATAGTTGGTCCTTGCCAAAGGAAAAGAGGTATCAGTAATTAATTGGTTAGTAGTAGTGGTCTTGTTCTTGTCCAGACTAATTCTGAAGCCTCATTGGTAATTCTTCCTTTTTCTTCTGTGGTCAAGAGACTCTGCAACAGTTGCTGACAATCATCACAAGTAGGTTGATGGGTAAAGATTACTGAATCCAGGAGATCTATAAAGGGCCCTTTGCCTCTCCAAAAAAAATTGGGGATCTGTATCTTCCAGTTATAAAAATCACTAGTAAAGAAAGACCAGTATTGCATAGATTGGTTCCTCTGGTTATCTGAGAGCCCCATGGCACTAAGAGGGAGGACCACTCTAGTGTCTCTGGTGTCTTGTGCCTGGCCTTTTCCCTTTTCTTCTGGTATGTGGAGGGTTAATTAAGGGTGCAACCACTCCCCCTGCATGTGCTGGTGTTGCCACTGCTTCAAACCCTTCCAGGGCAGGTTGTGGAGCATCAGAGGCCAGCAGCTGGTGCTGGTAGTGGGGAGGAAAGAAGAGAAGGAAATCTTCTCCCTCAATATCCTGCAAAATTGGATAGAGGGGGAGTGTTGGTTTGGGTTTCTCTATCTTGTCTTCTTTCACTGAAAGGATATGTCTCAAAGGGAGTAGCAGCTTCAGCCAGTCTGGTAGGTTGTCCACCAGGTCGTGCCAGATAGAGATATAAGGGATATGGTCTTGGTGGCCAGGAAAACTGTAGATGATCTTGATTCTCTACAGAACTTCTCAAGGGGACATACAACATGGAAAGCTGGCCACTCTGACCTGAAAAAAGTGGTTATCCTGTTCTTCATAACTTTTAGCCCTAAGTCTATAGCCCTAGTCCTAAATTCCTTAAATATGTCCAGGAAAAGGAATCAAGGCAATTATCTGGGTCTATTCCACTGTCCTAATTTCAAAAAGAGTTAAACACAGTAAAAGATGAGAAACACACAGACACACTAATGCCTGTTTGTGTGGGATACCAAAAGCCAAAGTGAGACAATAGCTGAGTACCAGTGTAGTAGGCATGACCTGGAATGTCTCTCCTAAGAAACCAAGGGGATTTGGTTTCCCTACTAATGAGTCAGGGAGGTTCTCTGACCAAGGCTGCCTTGGGCGGTTCAGCATGTCTGCTGAGATCCTGCATGGCAAGTTACTAAATTACCAGTATACAAAGTTACTAAAAAGAAAATGACTGGACATTCAGACAGACATTAACCAAGGCACATTTGTCGGTGTTCTTTGACTCTCTGAGTATGGAGACCTGGTTAGAGGGAGATCTCAGTGATCCCAGACAAACCCCCAAATGTTATGCCCATGTCACAAGATCCCTCTCAGACCGACCACAAGAGACCACCAGGAATCCAACTCCTATGCAAAAGCAAAGAGTCTTTATTCAAGCTCGAACTCAGCCCCTCCAACCTCTCCAATGCAGTAGAGGGGTGTGAAAGGCCCCAAGCTGATGAAGTCTTAACTTTTTATTATAGTTACAGCAGAGTAAGGGGCTTTCTAACTTGGCAGTTACATGATCAGCTTGGCACATTTCTATTGGCTAGTAATGATATCAGCTCGGTATGAAAAATAGTGGCCAGCCTAAGCAGTCTATTTTAGGACACAGGTGCTTTTCCCCTCAGAGCTGATTGGCTGTTACTATGGGCTCAGTAGCTACTTGTTAGGGGAATTGTGGTTGCTAGGGGTGTCTTGGCTCCTAAAAACAAGTTTGGATTTTTCCAGGAACCAAGTTCAATCTAAGGGCAAATTAAACATAAAATGGAGTCTAAAAGTTAAATGGGGTTTGTAATGTTAAGCAGAGACTTTCACAGTATGCTCCAGGATACCAGGTTTATAAGCTGTCACCTGTATTTTGATGCAACTCTCTCTGAGTTATTTCTGCTCCTGTAAGTAACACATTACCCATACTTCTATAAGTAACCCCAAGTACACATTGGTTCAACAAGTTGGAATTTAGTAGTATTTGTACTTTGGTTGGTCAAAGACTTCCTATCTGGGGAGTGAGTAGATATGTGTTGCATCTCCACAGAAAAAAATTTCATCACAACACTAGCTCCCAATGTGAAAATGAGTATGTACATGTGTATGTGTGTATGTATGAATATATATGTGTGTACAAACACACACACACACACACAAACACACACACACAGGCTGTTGGGCTACATTGCCTAACAAAATTCTTTATGTTGATAGGAATGATTTGGGTCTGCAGAGTGCACTATGACAGCCCCCAGTGCTTGTGGCCACTGATCACATGAATTGTGGGTAATGTGTGGAAAAGGTGATAGTTATATACTAAACAACAGTAATGCATAACTGACACAGACTGGACTCAGTCTGCCCCTCAACCCACGGGGAACCAGGGTGCTCAGTGAGCAAGGAGTTGGCGAAAAGTGACAAACAGACACTGACACACAGAGAGTACTCTATCTGAATGTAATTTCTCAAAGTGAGCATCAGACTTATATTACAGAAGAAATCAAAGAAGTTAGGTGACATATCAGCCAAGGTACATTGATATTATCTTGCACAAAACAGAGAAATGCATACATAAATACTAGCAGGAACCAGGCAGTGGTTACAACTGAGATAAAAGGCAGCCCTTTCTAAAGTCAGCCATTAGGGAGCCAGGTGAGGATTTCACACCCTAGTCACAATTTATGCTATTCCTTTGAGCCTTGTGAAAGTTTGCACCAGGGGGTTCTGCTCTTTCTCATGAATAATGTAATACTGTAGTTCCTCCTTAAACCACAACCCTCCTTCTTCTTAGGCCATTGTAAATTTCTGCATATGGGAGTGCCTCGGCTGTAATTCTAGGTTTACTTTGTAGAACCCTGAGATTTTTAGCTCTTATCTAGTAAAATACTCCAAGAAAGCATGAAAGACCCTCCACCCTATCTCAGGGACAAATCTGGTTATGGGGCACCAGAGACTCACCAGCAGATAAGTTTCTGTGAAACTTTTTGCCTCAGGACTGTGGCCAAGCTTGACACACAGAATTCACTGGAGTGGGTGTGGCAGATAATAGCATGGTCTCCTTAGAACTTTAAGACTTATAAATTGCCCACTTCTTGCTTTTCATTTCCTGAATCTTTCACCATTCCTTGGCACCACAGTGCAAATTCCCTATAAATTTTCCAAATAAGACAAGTTTCTGTCATGCTTCCCGGTTGTGTGTTGTGTTCCCCATATATGAAATTTCTTTTCTCACAATCATTTTGCCCAGTGGTATCACACCTTCTTTCCACACATTCTTCTTCTGTGAACATTCTCCTTCTTTGCTAGTAGCAACTGGTGTTCCCTGCAAAATATGAAGAGAGCTCTTTGTGTAATGAAGCTCATTTTTCCTGTACATTAATTTGATATAAAGAAATTCAATGTGGCTTCGGGTCAAATAACTAGAAAAAAAAACATAGAGTAAATCCTATCTGACTTTGAAACCTATCCCCCCACACACACACATGCATGCATATGCATACACACGACCTAGTGCTCATCTGCTTGCATAAGACTGTGGAATGCACAGTACAGGTCATGTGGTGGTAGAATTATTTGTCTGCAATGTATCTTCTACATGGGCTATAAGCTCTGACAAATCACAGATTGGGTATGATTGATTTCTGTAGGCCTGGGATCTGATTTGTCATGAGCTCTTGACTGTCACACCTGGGTTATTTTACTGATGCGCTCAGTGTTCAATAGGCTTCCTAGTTTAAATTAGAAAGAAAGACTGGAAGGAAGAATGGAGGGAAAAAGAGAAAGGAAGGCCCAATGTTGACCATATAACTATTAAGCTGGATCTCCTGCTTATTCTGTACAAGCTGGGAAACTTTATCTGCTCTTCTTTCCCTAACCTATTTCCTACCTGCTTGAAGAAAACTCAAGCTAACATGTCATCACTCCTTGTCTCCACATTTCTGGCAACCCACAGAAGAATGTCCACCCAGTCATTCAATTTTTGACCATGTATGTACACAATCTCAGCTCTTAGCTCACAAGTCACCACCCCAGTCCATAAAACATCCTTGTTTTAGCCTGGATGTGTGACTTCACTGACCTCTACCTGTGAGATCTATGAACCCACCTGAGAGCTGCCTCCTAGTAAACTTGCCTTTATCTACTTTTAGTCTAGTCTAATCTGGTCTGTCACCAAGGGAATGAAAAAGCCTAGCAATAACATGGGCAACAACAATAAGGAATTAGTTAGAAACCAAAGGATAGAAGGTTTTTTTTTCTGTTGTTCTTTTTTAGATTATTCTATTGTAAAATTTTGTTTATATGTGTATTGGTAAGTAGTAATTGCACATTAATGTAAGTGACCACTGAGGCCAAAGAAGATTTCAGAGCCTCTGAAACTGTAGTTTAACCCAGTGTGAGTGCTGGAACCAAACTCCTGTCATCTATGAGAACAGCTTACATTCATAAACACTGAGCCACCTCTCCAGTTTCAGGCAGGGAATCTTGCCAAGTAACTTTTTGGCTTCTCCTCTTGCTATAATTTGCAGAATAGTGTGTGTGTGTGTGTGTGTGTGTGTGTGTGTGTGTGTGTGTGCGCGCGCGCGCGCGCGCGCGCGTTTTACCAAGTCACTTTCTATATCTTGTGTTACCTTGATTCCAATTAAACACTTGATTTATCTAATTTACTTTATCAAATATTTAACTATTCTCCCAAACAGACTCTCTCTCTCTCTCCTTCCCCCTCTCCCTCTCCATTCTCCTCCCACTCCCATTTCCTCCCCCGACACACAAACACTCACACCCCTCCACAAATCTGTGCTAGTTTTTAGTGGATAAAGAAAAATATAAATTATATAAATTAAATAAAAGACATTTCTTACCTCAACAAATAGCTAAAATTCTGTGCAGAATGTGCACTGAAATAATGCTTAAAAAGAAAACAGAGGGAGAGGAAAAATAGTGTGGGAAAAGTTAAATTATTAACAGAAACTTTTGTCATTCTCCAATGTGCCTGATTAGCATGGCCAGTATTGCCCTAATATCTTTAAAAGAAGACTTTATTGACACACTGGAAAGGCTTCCATGCAGCCAATATAATTGATTCAGCAATATAAATTGACATGACCTTCATAAAGAGAGCTTGAATCCTATTCAAATTCCTTAAAAGCATGTATGCTGTTTGTTCTGGACATTTATCTTAAGATAATCATCATGGTTAGGTATCTGGTCCTATTAGCACATTATTTATAAAGATTTTAAAATGCAAAAAGGCAAATTTCTAACCCATGGGAGATTAAGTAAATTATTCCGAATCTGCGTAATTGTAATTGGAGGTTATTTAACTGCTGGATATGAAGTTATAGGTTTTTAACACTATTTCTTAATGAGGAAGGCTAGTTATAACATGGAATACTTCATATATATCCTAAGTGGTCAAAGGTTGAAGGCGCTTGTATATGCACAGATAAAACTACTGAAGGGACTCTCGGGTGATATGATTAGACAATTTTTTCTTTAGACTTTCATGTCTGCGTTCTACCTTGTGACTAAAAAGTAGGGGATTTTTGTTGTTGTTGCTGTTGGGGTTTTTTTTTATGAAGATGTAAATATGTCAGCATATTCAGCAGTTCTATTTTAGTCTGCCATCTAGCTACCAAATATCTTCTTGAAGACGCAAGACAACTCAAAGCAAATCTATAGGTGACCAGCTGCCTAGAAATGTCACCAAGTTTGGTAAGTCATACTCTTTCCCATCATCAATCAATGTCTTCATTCCTTGATTTCCATTACCTGTTATTTTCCTGACTCTGCTTTCAAACCCATCCTAGGAGAAAGCCATCTTATCTCTGTCCTGCTCTCACTTGATCCATGTTCCCCAGGAGTATAAACATGCCATCTGTTTGCCCCAAAGATAGTAGCCCAAATTTGTTCATTTCTGTGTATTTCTTCTGATGGATGGGTATTTTGACACATGACTTTTGATCCCTTGTACCCCCATTCTCTCAGTCTTTTTGCAGAAGCATTGCTGTTTTATCAGTCAATGGTTTCCTGGGTGTCAAAATAGGTAAGGAGAAGGTATAATATGCCTGACCCAAGATGAATCACTCTAGCTACCAGAAGCTCACACAAAGGAGAAAAGGGCATCTAGAGCCTACTTCAGACAAATTGAACTATGAAATATAAATTTTAAAAAATGTCTAGCTCTCTGGTTTGGGAAAATTCATTCAATCATCTAATTTCTTTTCTCCAATTTGGGTCAAGAACCTTTAGCTAGGATGTCAGTGGGTGGGTTTGAGACCAAGTCTCATTATCCAGCACTGACTGACCTCAAATCCATGGCAGTCCTCCTACCTGAGTTACTGAAGAAGTGCTGGCATTAAAAGTGTGCCATCATGTTCTAATTGAGAACTCAATTTTAGCTTGATTCTTAAAGTTTGCACACAGACTTGTAGGTTTTCTTATGGCCTTTGCATACATAGGTGTTATGACACTTTCTTCTTATACATCCATTTTGCCCTTCCCCATACTTCCTTCCTACTGATCCTCTTCCTTCTAAACAGTCACACTTTAGGACTTCATGTCATGCGTTTCATAATTGTCTGTCTCTACCTTAAAATCTCTTCCTATCATCTCATGATCCTCTTTTTATTTTTATAACTTAAACATACACACACACATCTAGATTCAATATGTGAGAGAAAATATGTGATGTTTGGCTTATTTCACTTTTACTTTTGTTTTTATGATATGTGGTCTCTCTGCCTAGTGTAGGCTGGACTGGAGCTCATAATCCTCCAGCATCAGCCTCCTGGGTGCTGCATATACCACCATTCCCTGACTTGAAGACAGAATGTTTTCATTACAAAATTAAAAGGGGATTCAGGTTTTTAACTGCCTAAGGAATATAGATGAATCTCTCTGATTGTTTTTAAGTAATATTTCTATAATAGACCATGAATCCCCAGATACACTGCATTACAGAATATGTGGCTAAGGGATTCTGAGGTAGCACACCCTGAGTGAGAAAACTTGACAGAGAATCTAAAAGACACAAGGACTGGGCCATGAGAATGGCTCCTAAGCCAGAGTAAGACCACAAAAAACAAGTTGGAGAGGGAGAACAGATGCTAAGGCAGGCAAATTTGTGTCTGCCTGAAGAAGAGGCCATCATTACCTGGTGTGGCAGCTACACAAAGAAGGCCCCTTCCTACAAGTCTCAGTCATTGGGCAGCCAATCAGCCATCCAGCTCTATGTCCCATTGCTCTCTAAGTCAACCAGGGTAGGGCCTCCTGCACACAGAACTTCCAGCAAGCTGTCTCCCTCCTCCTTACCTAAGGGACTTCCATGACTTTAAAGCCCAGGATCTATGTTTCTGTATATATGTGTACCCACAATGGTTTCTAGAGGTAGCTTTTTAGCTGCATGAAAATGTATAATTACTATACCTACACACACATACACATACACACACTCAAACTCACACACTCCTGATCCAGGCTGTATATTTTGTATTTTGAGTTTGAAATAGCCTTCTCAGTGCATGTTTCTGGCCATTCTGAGTCCCTGCCATAACCCTGTACCATAAAATACCTCTCTATTGCATGCTAACCACAGTACACTGAAAAGCATACTTTGAAGAAAGAAATTATTGTGTTCCAATCATTTGAAATAGAACTTGGTATGATAGTAAATGTTTGGTAACATTTGATCATCATACACAGAAATGATTTACATCTGTCTTCCAAGCTTGCTAGTATTCTGTAAACAGAGAGTAAGTCTCTATCTCATCCCCAGATGAGTCTTGGAGTATAGACTATTTTGTATCAACAGAACATTGCTGAACTCTGTACCATATATAAATACAGTGGAGCAAGGACCATCCCTGGCCTCCCACTGATTGCAGTTTAGTGGAAAGACTATTACAGATTTATTATCCCACATGAGCAATGCAATGAAGTACAGGAGCAGGGTGGTAGGGAAACAGACTGAAGGATCATTTTATGTGCAACCTAGTGGGCTCCCAAGTAAAGATGGCAGATAAACAAAACAAATACAAGCTGGAAGAAATAGTCATTGCCACTCTTGGTGACATGAGCAGCTCCTAGACCTAAGAAAGGAGTTGCTGACCAAGAGGCCAGATATACCTCAGGAGACAGAGCCTTAAACCAAAGGACAGACTTCTGATCTCAGGACAGAGACACTTAGGCTCATCTTGATTCCATTTGGTCATTGTGATGGTTTGTATCCCAGGGAGTGGGACTATTAAAAGATGTCGCCTTGTTGAAGTAGGTGTGTCACTGTGGGCATTGGCTTAAGACCTATATCCTACCTGCCTGGAAGCCAGCATTCTAATAGCAGCCTTCAGATAAAGATGTTGAACTCTCAGATCCTACTGGATCATGTGTGCCTGGCTGCTGCCATATTCCCACCTTCATGATGATTGTATGAAACTCTGAACCTCTAAGTCAGCACCAGTTACATGTTGTCCTTATAGGAGTTGCCTAGGTCATGATGTCTGTTCACATCAGTAAAACTCTAACTAAGGGATGGTGCAGATGTTGCATAATGCTTCCAAAATACAATAATTTCAGTTTACCACATATGGTATTGTTTCATCACACACACACATACATACATACATACACACACACACACACACACACACACACACACACACACACCAAAATAAATAGAAAGAAAAAGCATAAAGAAAGAAAGCCTGCCTAGGTTTCAATATGCAAACAGCTGAACCTGCATTTTTGCATTTTCTGATTTCAGCAAAGACCCTGAGAGTGTTCCCATGACCCCTTTTTTATGTAGCACTCAGCTTCAATTATATTTTATTAGGCAGTGGGAGTCTGCTGCAGGGCTCCCATCTGCTGGTGCTCTTTCTCATGTTGAGTCTGCCTGCTGCCTAATAACAAGCAGTAGAGATTTCCTTCCTAATCGGAAGAGCACTTGATAGCTTTTCTACCTCTTGAAAGCCAACACAAAGCCCTGGCTGAACACTCTGTGGCTAATTAGATGGTGTTACCCTATACTTTGTGCCACCTTCTCCTTATCCCAGGCCACCCCATACCCTGTGTTCTTTCACAGGATATTTGTTATGTGTTTCTCAAACTGCTGGCCTGGGGAAGAGAAATCCATAGTACATGAATTCCTACGGTGAGGAGTGGGCTTACTTTATTCTTCAATAGCTGTAGAGGAAAGAAAAAAACACAATCCTCCAACATCAATCAACAGGCTTGCAATTTTGTACAGGATATAAAAACACATACCTCTAAAGCAATTATAATTTAGTACTAATTATTTTTTCTTATTTATAAGCTATCTCTCCCCTATTTAAGCACAAAGGAAAATTGATAGGTGGAGATAAGAAAATCAAACAGAAGAGTTTGATAATTGGGATGCAGGATGGACTGAGTTTAGGGCAAATTGGGAGCAGTGTTGCAGTAGTATGTAGTCCTTCTTTGTCCAGGCCTGTTATTTGGGATTTGCAGTGGAGTAAATGTGGTGGTTATGGGAGAATCTGGAGTACTTAGAAAATAGGAAGAGGAGACTGCTCTGGTTGGGGAGAGAGAAATCCGGCCCACACAGGGCCACAACCCTCTTCCGGTCAGAAAAGCACCTGAGCAGCTGGGGCGCAGGGTCTGCTGACACTCGCCAACTGCCCACAACACCCGCCACAGGATCTTAAGACTTCTGGTGAGGGGAGCACAGCTTCTGCTCCAATCCAATTGCGCGGGACCTGAGACTGCATTAGTTAGGGAAGCAGAAACCAGCCTGAGTAGGGCCACAGGCCTCACCCGGCCGGATCAGCGCCAGGGTAGCGGGAGCGCAGGGTTGCCTGACACCCGCCAGCTACCCACGACCCCCGCCGCAGGATTTTGGGACTGCTGGTGAGTGGAACACAGCTTCTGCTCCAGTCCAATCACGCGGGACCTGAGACTGCTCTGGTTGGGGAGAGAGAAATCCGGCCCACACAGGGCCACAACCCTCTTCCGGTCAGAAAAGCACCTGAGCAGCTGGGGCGCAGGGTCTGCTGACACTCGCCAACTGCCCACAACACCCGCCACAGGATCTTAAGACTTCTGGTGAGGGGAGCACAGCTTCTGCTCCAATCCAATTGCGCGGGACCTGAGACTGCATTAGTTAGGGAAGCAGAAACCGGCCTGAGTAGGACCACAGGCCTCATCCGGCTGGATCAGCGCCAGGGTAGCGGGAGCGCAGGGTTGCCTGACACCCGCCAGCTACCCACGACCCCCGCCGCAGGATTTTGGGACTGCTGGTGAGTGGAACACAGCTTCTGCTCCAATCCAATTGAGCGGGACCTGAGACTGCATTAGTTAGGGAAGCAGAAACCGGCCTGAGTAGGGCCACAGGCCTCACCCGGCCGGATCAGCGCCAGGGTAGCGGGAGCGCAGGGTTGCCTGACACCCGCCAGCTACCCACGACCCCCGCCGCAGGATTTTGGGACTGCTGGTGAGTGGAACACAGCTTCTGCTCCAGTCCAATCACGCAGGACCTGAGACTGCTCTGGTTGGGGAGAGAGAAATCCGGCCCACACAGGGCCACAAGCCTCTTCCGGTCAGAAAAGCACCTGAGCAGCTGGGGCGCAGGGTCTGCTGACACTCGCCAACTGCCCACAACACCCGCCACAGGATCTTAAGACTTCTGGTGAGGGGAGCACAGCTTCTGCTCCAATCCAATTGCGCGGGACCTGAGACTGCATTAGTTAGGGAAGCAGAAACCAGCCTGAGTAGGGCCACAGGCCTCACCCGGCCGGATCAGCGCCAGGGTAGCGGGAGCGCAGGGTTGCCTGACACCCCCCAGCTACCCACGACCCCCGCCGCAGGATTTTGGGACTGCTGGTGAGTGGAACACAGCTTCTGCTCCAATCTTTAAATAGTGACAACGATAACAACTAACCCCAGAGATTACCAGATGGCGAAAGGTAAACGTAATAATCTTACTAACAGAAACCAAGACCACTCACCATCATCAGAACCCAGCACCCCCACTTCACCCAGTCCAGGGCACCCCAACACACCGGAAAAGCTAGACACGGATTTAAAAGCATATCTCCTGATGATGATAGAGGACTTCAAGAAGGACGTTAATAACACACTTAAAGAAATGCAGGAGAACACTGCTAAAAAGGAAGAAGACAATAAAGAGGAAGCACAAAAATCCCTTAAAGAATTGCAGGAGAACACTGCTAAAGAGTTACAAATCCTTAAAGAAAAACATGATAACATAATCAAACAGGTAGAAGTCCTTACAGAAAAACAGGAAAACACATCCAAACAGATGATGGAAATGAACAAAACCATACTAGACCTAAAAAGGGAAGTAGACACAATAAAGAAAACCCAAAATGAGGCAACACTGGAGATAGAAACCCTAGGAAAGAAATCTGGAACCATAGATGCAAGCATCAGCAACAGAATACAAGAGATGGAAGAGAGAATCTCAGGTGCAGAAGATTCCATAGAGAACATCGGCACAACAATCAAGGAAAATGGAAAATGCAAAAAGATCCTAACTCAAAACATCCAAGAAATACAGGACATAATGAGAAGACCAAACCTACGGATAATAGGAGTGGATGAGAATGAAGATTTTCAACTCAAAGGACCAGCAAACATCTTCAACAAAATTATAGAAGAAAACTTCCCAAATCTAAAGAAAGAGATGCCCATGAACATACAAGAAGCCTACAGAACTCCAAATAGACTGGATCAGAAAAGAAATACCTCCCGACACATAATAATCAGAGCAACAAATGCTCTAAATAAAGATAGAATACTAAAAGCAGTAAGAGAAAAAGGCCAAGTAACATATAAAGGCAAGCCTATCAGAATTACACCAGATTTTTCACCAGAGACTATGAAAGCCAGAAGATCCTGGACAGATGTTATACAGACACTAAAAGAACACAAATTCCAGCCCAGGCTACTATACCCAGCCAAACTCTCAATTAACATAGATGGAGAAACCAAAGTATTCCACGACAAAACCAAATTCACACATTATCTCTCCACGAATCCAGCCCTTCAAAGGATAATAACAGAAAAAAACCAATACAAGGACAGGAACCACGCCCTAGAAACAACAAGAAGGTAATCCCTCAACAAACCTAAAAGAAGACAGCCACAAGAACAAAATGCCAACTTTAACATCAAAAATAACAGGAAACACCAATTTCTTTTCCTTAATATCTCTTAATATCAATGGACTCAACTCCCCGATAAAAAGACATAGACTAACAAACTGGCTACACAAACAAGACCCAACATTTTGCTGCTTACAGGAAACTCATCTCAGAGAAAAGGATAGACACTACCTCAGAATGAAAGGCTGGAAAACAATTCTCCAAGCAAATGGCATGAAGAAACAAGCTGGAGTAGCCATTCTAATATCTGATAAGATTGACTTCCAACCCAAAGTCATTAAAAAAGACAGGGAGGGACACTTCATACTCATCAAAGGTAAAATCCTCCAAGAGGAACTATCAATCCTGAATATCTATGCTCCAAATACAAAGGCAGCCACATTCATTAAAGAAACTTTAGTAAATCTCAAAGCACACATTGCACCTCATACAATAATAGTGGGAGACTTCAACACACCACTTTCACCAATGGACAGATCATGGAAACAGAAACTAAACAGGGACACAGTGAAACTAAGAGAAATTATGAATCAAATGGATCTGGCAGATATCTACAGAACATTCTATCCTAAAACAAAAGGATATACCTTCTTCTCAGCACCTCATGGTACCTTCTCCAAAATTGACCACATAATTGGTCACAAAGCAGGCCTCAACAGATATAAAAATATTGAAATTGTCCCATGCATCCTATCAGATCACCATGGACTAAGGCTGATCTTCAATAACAAAATAAATAATAGAAAGCCAACCTTCACGTGGAAACTGAACAACACTCTTCTCAATGATACCTTGGTCAAGGAAGGAATAAAGAAAGAAATTAAGGACTTTTTAGAGTTCAATGAAAATGAAGCCACAACATACCCAAACTTATGGGACGCAATGAAAGCATTTTTAAGAGGAAAACTCATAGCTCTGAGTGCCTCCAAAAGGAAACTAGAGAGAGCACACATTAGCAGCTTGACAACACACCTAAAAGCACTAGAACAAAAGGAAGCAAATTCACCCAAGAGGAGTAGACGGCAGGAAATAATCAAACTCAGGGGTGAAATCAACCAAGTAGAAACAAGAAAAACTATTCAAAGAATCAACCAATCAAGGAGCTGGTTCTTTGAGAAAATCAACAAGATAGATAAACCCTTAGCCAGACTCACTAGAGGGCACAGGGAAAGCATCCTTATTAACAAAATCAGAAATGAAAAAGGAGACATAACAACAGATCCTGAAGACATCCAAAACACCATCAGATCCTTCTACCAAAGGCTATACTCAACAAAACTGGAGAACCTGGATGAAATGGACAAGTTCCTAGACAGATACCAGGTACCAAAGTTGAATCAAGATCAGGTTAATGATCTAAACAGCCCTATATCCCCCAAAGAAATAGAAGCAGTCATTAATAGTCTCCCAACTAAAAAAAGCCCAGGACCAGATGGGTTTAGTGCAGAGTTCTATCAGACCTTCAAAGAAGATCTAATCCCAGTTCTTCACAAACTATTCCACAAAATAGAAACAGAAGGTACTCTACCCAACTCATTCTATGAAGCCACAATTACTCTGATACCTAAACCACAAAAAGACCCAACAAAGATAGAAAACTTCAGACCAATATCCCTTATGAATATTGATGCAAAAATCCTCAATAAAGTTCTTGCTAACCGAATCCAAGAACACATCAAAACAATCATCCATCCTGACCAAGTAGGTTTCATCCCAGGGATGCAGGGATGGTTCAATATACGGAAATCCATCAACGTAATCCAGTATATAAACAAACTCAAAGATAAAAACCACATGGTCATCTCCTTAGATGCGGAAAAAGCATTTGACAAGATCCAACACCCATTCATGATAAAAGTCTTGGAAAGATCAGGAATTCAAGGCCCATACCTAAACATGATAAAAGCAATCTACAGCAAACCAGTAGCCAACATCAAAGTAAATGGTGAGAAGCTTGAAGCAATCCCTCTAAAATCAGGGACTAGACAAGGCTGTCCACTTTCTCCATACCTATTCAACATTGTACTTGAAGTCCTAGCCAGAGCAATTCGACAACAAAAGGAGATCAAAGGGATACAAATTGGAAAAGAGGAAGTCAAAATATCACTTTTTGCAGATGATATGATAGTATATATAAGTGACCCTAAAAATTCCACCAGAGAACTCCTAAGCCTGATAAACAGCTTCGGTGAAGTAGCTGGATATAAAATTAACTCAAACAAATCAATGGCCTTTCTCTACACAAAGAATAAACAGGCTGAGAAAGAAATTAGGGAAACAACACCCTTCTCAATAGTCACAAATAATATAAAATATCTTGGCGTGACTCTAACTAAGGAAGTGAAAGATCTGTATAATAAAAACTTCAAGTCTCTGAAGAAAGAAATTATAGAAGATCTCAGAAGATGGAAAGATCTCCCATGCTCATGGATTGGCAGGATCAACATTGTAAAAATGGCTATCTTGCCAAAAGCAATCTACAGATTCAATGCAATCCCCATCAAAATTCCAAATCAATTCTTCAACGAATTAGAAAGTGCAATCTGCAAATTCATCTGGAATAACAAAAAACCTAGGATAGCAAAAACTCTTCTCAAGGATAAAAGAACCTCTGGTGGAATCACCATGCCGGACCTAAAGCTCTACTACAGAGCAATTGTGATAAAAACTACATGGTACTGGTATAGTGACAGACAAATAGACCAATGGAATAGAATTGAAGACCCAGAAATGAACCCACACACCTATGGTCACTTGATCTTCGACAAGGGAGCTAAAAACATCCAGTGGAAGAAAGACAGCATTTTCAACAAATGGTGCTGGCACAACTGGTTGTTAACATGTAGAAGAATGCGAATCGATCCATTCCTATCTCCTTGTACTAAGGTCAAGTCTAAGTGGATCAAGGAACTTCACATAAAACCAGAGACACTGAAACTTATAGAGGAGAAAGTGGGGAAAAGCCTTGAAGATATGGGCACAGGGGAAAAATTCCTGAATAGAACAGTAATGGCTTGTGCTGTAAGATCGAGAATTGACAAGTGGGACCTCATGAAACTACAAAGCTTCTGCAAGGCTAAAGACACCATCAATAAGACAAAAAAACCACCAACAGATTGGGAAAGGATCTTCACCTATCCTAAATCAGATAAGGGACTAATATCCAATATATATAAAGAACTCAAGAAGGTGGACTCCAGAAAGTCAAATAACCCCATTAAAAAATGGGGCTCAGAACTGAACAAAGAATTCTCACCTGAGGAATACCGAATGGCAGAGAAGCACCTGAAAAAATGTTCAACATCCTTAATCATCAGGGAAATGCAAATCAAAACAACCCTGAGATTCCACCTCACACCAGTCAGAATGGCTAAGATCAAAAACTCAGGTGACAGCAGATGCTGGCGAGGATGTGGAGAAAGAGGAACACTCCTCCATTGTTGGTGGGATTGCAAGCTTGTACAACCACTCTGGAAATCAGTCTGGCGGTTCCTCAGAAAATTGGACATAGTACTACCGGAGGATCCAGCAATACCTCTCCTGGGCATATATCCAGAAGATGTCCCAACCGGTAAGAAGGACACATGCTCCACTATGTTCATAGCAGCCCTATTTATAATAGCCAGAAGCTGGAAAGAACCCAGATGTCCCTCAACAGAGGAATGGATACAGAAATTATGGTACATTTACACAATGGAGTACTACTCAGCTATTAAAAAGAATGAATTTATGAAATTCCTAGCCAAATGGATGGACCTGGAGGGCATCATCTTGAGTGAAGTAACACAATCACAAAAGAACTCACACAATATGTATTCATTGATAAGTGGATATTAGCCCAAAACTTAGGATACCCAAGATATAAGATACAATTTGCTAAACGCATGAAACTCAAGAAGAATGAAGACCAAAGTGTGGACACTGTGCACCTTCTTAGAATTGGGAACAAAACACCCAGGGAAGGAGCTACAGAGACAAAGTTCGTAGCTGTGATGAAAGGATGGTCCATTTAGAGACTGCTGTATCCAGGGATCCGTCCCATAATCAGCTTCTAAACGCTGACACCATTGCATACACTAGCAAGATCGTGCTGAAAGGACCCAAATATAGCTGTCTCTTGTGAGACGATGCCGGGGCCTAGCAAACACAGGAGTGGATGTTCACAGTCAGCTATTGGATGTATCACAGGGCTCCCAATGGAGAAGCTAGAGAAAGTACCCAAGGAGCTAAAGGGATCTGCAACCCTATTGTTGGAACAACATGATGTACTAACCGGAACCCTGGAGCTCTTGTCTCTAGCTGCATATGTATCGAAAGATGGCCTAGTCGGCCATCAATGGAAAGAGAGGCCCATTGGACTTGCAAACTTTATATGCCCCAATATAGGGGAATGCCAGGGCCAAAAGAATGGGAATGGGTGGGTAGGGAAGTGGGGGGCGCTATGGGGGACTTTTGGGATAGTATTGGAAATGTAATTGAGGAAATTATGTAATAAAAATATTAAAAAAAAAAAAAAAAAAAAAAAAAAAAAAAAAGAAAATAGGAAGAAGAACAAAATTAACTCATCAACCTGAGGCAATGACTGACACATTTTGATAAACAATCTTCCAGGCAGTTTTTTCTGTATGTATATTTTCCACAAAGTTCAGATCATAAATTGAGTTTTGCATCTTGCTATTTCCATTTGTCCTTGTCTAAATATATTGAATTATCCCTGATCTTTGCTTGGAAATTTGAATTTTAGTGGCTGAACAGTTTTAATGTGTGGCTTTACAACAATGTATTTCTTTTTCTTTCTTTCTCTTTCTTCCTTCCTTCCTTCTTTCTTTCTTTTTTTTTTTTTTGATTTTTTATTAGATATTTTCTACATTTACATTTTAAATGCTACACCCTTTCCTAATGTCCTCTCCAAAAGTCCCCTATGCACTCTTCCTGCCCTGCTCCCCAACTAACCCAAGCACTCTTCCTGGTCCTGGCATTCCCCTGTACTGGCTTTACAAGGGCGCCATCCTACAACCTAGCCCAGGCCGCTTAGAGGTGGTGGATTCAGAGAACCCCAAGCATACTACCTACCATCAGTGAGCCCAGAAAAAGTGAGTTGAGGAAAAGTACCCATTAATTCATGTCTGCCAAGCCCTCCAGCACCATAGCTAAAAGTCTCAGAATTAATAATGCTTTACCAGGTCTTGGCTCCTACTGAGTTCTGTCCTTTGTAGAGCAGAGTTATAGACACCACCCCTTCCCTCACATGGTGTCAGTCTCTATGGAAGAGACACAGGAGGGTAAGAGATCGTAAAGAACACTTATCTGTATTTCATAGTGAAAGGAGGAACATTATGTCATGTCTTCTGCCATTCATAGATGCCCTAACTGCACCCTCCACATAATCAAAATTCATGGCATAAAATCATTTTGGGGGCCCAATTCACTTACAGAAATGCATTTTTAAGTGGCTAGGACTTTGTACATTGTGTGAGTTCTGCCATAATAGACGAGTGGCAAGCACTGTCACAGAAATCCAGGCCTGTTGGCTTCCCAAGGGAAACTAGCTTTGCTCTAACCCAGTCACAGCTGAGAGGTCTGGATGGGATACAGGATAGTCCATAATTAAGGAGTAACCTGTGATTCCAGGGGAAGCTGAATCATTATAACCATCAGGGATGCTTTGTAAAAGATACAAATTATCCAGCCACACACACTGAGGCTCTGCTTGCAAAAATTGGAGATAAACTTTTAAGATTTGACATGACCTTGTCAGTCTGTCTAGTTACTTAGAGGAAAATAAAAGAAGTTTGGCTGGAAAAATCATGAAAAGCTATTGAACAGAATATTAAAGGAGGAATGAACAGAATATTAAAGGAGGTCTAATGAACACAATATTAAAGGAGGAATGCTTTAGTTCGGCTATGTCTAAGGAAGGATCAGAACAGTGACCAAGAAGGAGTAACCAGGAAGCAGTGTTAGCATGGGACAGCTTAAAAATCTGGTCAATGAATGCAGATTCCAAACCATGACCAGTATACAAGGTAGTTTCTGGACCACGGCCAACATCTCAGAGTGATAAAGGGCAAACCACAGAGCAGATCAGCACCAGGCCAAGGATGGTGACTATACAGCTACTGAGAAGATGCAGAGGATTTCCAGGCTTGCTCACTGCTTAATCCCAGCACCTAGCAGGAAACCCACCTGCTGAGTAAAAGGAGGGGTCAATACCCTGGTGAGTTTAAAGGCAGGGTATAGATGGAAACCATGATAAATGAGTGAACCAAGGATTTCTTCAAAATGCCAGTCAATGAGGCTAGAAATAAAACTCTATGGCAACCTAAAAAGTTAAAACATGATGGCCTTGTTTTCAGTCAAAGCTCTTCTTCATGATGTGGGCTTTCTTCTGAGACTTTTTATTGGCTCCTACTCCATGAAAGAATGAAATGCCAGCACCATTTGTTGAAAATGCTGTCTTTCTTCCATTTTCCTTGATTGTTGTGCCGATGTTCTCTATGGCGGTTCCTCAGAAAATTGGACATAGTACTACCGGAGGATCCAGCAATACCTCTCCTGGGCATATATCCAGAAGATGTCCCAACCGGTAAGAAGGACACATGCTCCACTATGTTCATAGCAGCCCTATTTATAATAGCCAGAAGCTGGAAAGAACCCAGATGTCCCTCAACAGAAGAATGGATACGGAAATTATGGTACATCTACACAATGGAGTACTACTCAGCTATTAAAAAGAATGAATTTATGAAATTCCTAGCCAAATGGATGGACCTGGAGGGCATCATCTTGAGTGAGGTAACACAATCACAAAGGAACTCACACAATATGTATTCACTGATAAGTGGATATTAGCCCAAAACTTAGGATATCCAAGATATAAGATACAATTTGCTAAACGCATGAAACTCAAGAAGAATGAAGACCAAAATGTGGACACTGTGCCCCTTCTTAGAATTGGGAACAAAACACCCATGGAAGGAGTTACAGAGACAAAGCTTGGAGCTGTGATGAAAGGATGGACCATCTAGAGACTGCCGTATCCAGGGATCCATCCCATAATCAGCTTCTAAACGCGGACACCATTGCATACACTAGCAAGATTTTGCTGAAAGGACCCAAAGATAGCTGTCTCTTGTGAGATGATGCCGGGGCCTAGCAAACACAGGAGTGGATGCTCACAGTCAGCTATTGGATGTATCACAGGGCTCCCAATGGAGAAGCTAGAGAAAGTACCCAAGGAGTTAAGGGATCTGCAACCCTATAGTTGGAACAACATTATGAACTAACCAGTACCCCGGAGCTCTTGTCTCTAGCTGCATATGTATCGAAAGATGGCCTATTCAGCCATCACTGGAAAGAGAGGCCCATTGGACTTGCAAACTTTATATGCCCCAATATAGGGGAATGCCAGGGCCAAAAGAATGGGAATGGGTGCGTAGGGAAGTGGGGGGCGCTATGGGGGACTTTTGGGATAGCATTGGAAATGTAATTGAGGAAAATATGTAATAAAAAATATTAAAAAAAAAAGAATGAAATGACTTTGAGATGCTGGAATGTATTTTTGTCCTAGGTATGAAAGATGGCAAGCCTTCTTTCTGCCTTGGGAAGGAAAGAATGATGGGCGAGATCTTGTAATTTGGTTTTCTGGCAAAGGAAGAAGGACAGCTTCTGCTCACTGGGCCTTTTGGATCACAACCAGCAGGCACACCAATAGCACAATAGCTTGACTAGACTCCTTGTAAACCTTGATGACAGAGTTGACTGGGCTCTGATTAGCCAGGTCAGCCTGAGAATAGACAGTCCCTAGAAGATTCCAAACGACCTATGATCAGGTCTGGGGTGTTCTGAAGGCTTGGAAATGAGATTTCCTTTTGGAAAAAAACCTAGCTGACATTTTAAAATTCTTTCACAACTTATGATTATCCTAGTTGCCCTTCAGTTGACCACATTACACAGTCCACTCTTAGGCTGACAACAAAATAAAGTATAATGCTTAGATTGGAATGTTATACAATGCATACATGAATCAAAATATCATAAATATGTAAATGTACTACTTATTTATTAACATTTTTAATGAAATGAAAAAGGCATTCCAGTTCCCACAAGAAAGAGTTGAAAGGCATACTCAAATTCCTTCTTGAACACCCATCTTCTGAGCTTTCCTTCTTAAATGACAACTCTCTACTGCTAATATTGAACTGAAACATAAAGAGCTTTTGTTTCTGTCCGAGCATAAGTAATTTGTCCCATTAGAACTGACAAAAATACATTTAAAGAAAGACTGCTAAGGGCTACAGTATTTCAGCTTTAATTTCCTTTCTAGTGCAAACTTTCCAGAGCCTGGCTTTCACAGTGCCTTTTGAGGTAATGCATAGCTCCAAGTGACTTAACAATTTTTTTTAAATTTACAGACATCTAAGCATGTTTGTAAAATTCCACCAGTTCAAAAGGCTTCCTTTCCTTAAACATATTTCCAGTTCAAATTATATGTTACAGCAGTCTGTACTGTATTATGTCTAACATAAACAGTCATGTAAAAAATTGACAAAAACCTAGTAACACATCACTGCTGTCCCTTTCCCTTCACCATTCTTCCAGCAGTGAAAGTCTTCAGCTGCCAGTGGAAAGCATGAATGGGTCCCTAGGAACAGGCTGTCCTGCTGTCTCAGTGTCCTCAAGAAGACCCCTAGTTCTTTGGCCCAATCAGTTTTGAATCTTAGTGTCTGAGAAGTTTTTCTCACTCTGAGCTAAGTATAAAACTAAAAAATTTACTAGCTACAGATATTTCTCCATTCTTGCCAAAAGGAGTCAGAGCTCAGACAATGACTACTTTTAAATTCTAGGACACTACAGCAGTTTCCAAATTGATATACAAAGTGCTGGAAATAATATTCTGTAATAGCTAACTTTTAAAAAAAAGTTATGCCTTTCAAGTCTGCGTATATTTATACCACTTTAGGTGAAGCAAATAAAGACAGGAAAGCAATGTTAATGGACAATTAGCTGGTTTGGGTTTTGAAATAGCTTTTACTGAGAAAGACTTTGCCCTACAAAGGTTGTATGTATTTTAAAAATATTAAATCACCCTTTGAATGATAGTTCAAGGGCTCAAAACAGAATCTTTCCAATAAATCTGCTCTTTTGAAAAACATTCAATTCTGTTTTGAACTGAGAAAACGGTAGAGGCCCAAATATAAGAGATTTCAGGGAAAATAAGGCAGGGAGTAGAGACAAGCACATTTAAGGGAAAACAAACAACAGCAAACTCCACCAGGTCTTAAGAAGCTTTCAAACCCATACAGAAGCCCCCAAGAGCTTTTCTCCTAGCAAATCTCTGAACCAGGTTCTGCAAAGAAAAGGTCCCCAACTTTGCTCAGTTTATAAGACCCTCTCTGGACAATAATGTAGTTGAGTTGTCCCTTTGCCCAGTTTTGCACAGCTACGTAATGCAATGGTTGCTGTTGTTTTGTGTTGTTTTATTTTCTTTCAAATGTCCTTATTCTCCTAAATGCCAAAAGATTTACCAATCGTCTAAGGGTCAAAAAGGGGGAGATTATCCAACCCAGCTAAAAGCTTTTCCATTAATTCGAATTGGGCAACTTACTGCATGGTAAAGGAATGGCATAAGAAACAAGAGTAAAGAAAAGAGGAGCACTCCCTAATTGAGCCTGCAGCCCTGGGACTGCATGTCAATAGAAGCTGCTTTGACTTCCACCTGCCAAAATAGAACTGTAGTGGCCTAGATAGGGGCTGCCACACTAGTCATGAGCCTAAGAGTGCATACACTGGGCAACACAGAGAAACAAACTCTAACCCCAGAAACACATTTCTCAACAGAAATCAAATTTCCACCACCCCCAAGGAGAAAGGATGCTAGTAGTCTCTAAGAAGACAGTTTCAGGGGAATATGGGATCCACAGGAGTATCAGGTTGGCAGGACAGAAATCTACAGTTCCCGGCAGCAGCCTGAGGATCTGAGGGCCTAAGCAATGTCACAAGCATCCTCATCTTTAAATCTTGAGAAATTCCATCTCTCTTCTACAGCCAGGGGCTTCGCTCCACAAGGAGGGTTCCTGGAAGATCACAGAAACCAGAGCGCCCTGGCCTGATCCTGAAAGCTCCATGAGGCCAGGAGCCTCAGAATAGACCACCATCTCTACTTAGTGTGGGTGTCTTGCCACAGCCAGAGGGAACATTAAACAAATGCACTTTTAGAAACTTCCTCTCCTGATATGCTCGGTTTCTTTAATATGGACCCTATCTCCCTAAACTTGCCTTCAGTGGAGCTCAAAGCCTGGAGTAGGGGGATGGTGTGTAGAGGAGCAGATCCTCCCCAAAGTTTCCAACTCATCCCTGGGGTTGGTCCAGTACACAGAGCTTACCAGATCCTTTCCTGGCCCGCAGTGGTGCTCTAGTAACCTGCAACTTTTAGCCCTCTGTCCTTCCTAGACTACATCATAAAATCCCCCAAGGCAGAAAGTTGGAAGTGACTTTAAGGACCTTTGGGGTCCCTAACCTCCAAGTCTTGTGCTCCCACCCCCTGAAGACATGGCTTAGGTAACTCCCTGTAGCAGCTCAATTGTGCAAGAGAGAAAAGGAAGAGCGCAGGACAAGTGGTTGAAAAGCAAGCTCATTTGTTTCAGTAGATCCTAGGCAGCCCCACGTTCATGGGTGGCGGATCCCCCAGGTGGAATCCCCCAATTACTGGCTGGCTCTTCTATTTGCCTTGGCACTCTTAACAGTGAACTTCCCCGGCTGGGCCCACTCACCTTCTCTGCGGACACCCAATCCATCAAGCCCAAGGTGAGCAGGATCCAAGCGCACTGCATATTCCCCAGGGATGTGGCTCATACCCGCATAAAAGGAAGCCCAGCGCACTCCTAAGAGGGCCTAGAAAAGAAAGAAGCTGAGCTGCCTCCAGGAGAGAGGTTTGGGCTCCGATTCTGAGCTCTAACAGTCTTCTCTGGCGCCTGCTCTAGAGTTCTCGCTGCGCCCCAGAAAAGCGGCGCCTTCTCATTTGTAGGCTTCTGCACTCCCAGCCCAGAGTTGCTGCTTAGCGAGGCTGTTTTCTTGGACTGGTCCTACAGGGAGGCGTTGTGCTTTCACTCCGCGTACTCCGGTGTCTGAGTCGCGTTGCTGTCTGATTTGAAGCAAGCAGTCGATGGATTGAAACCAAGCTGCCGCTCAAGTTTAGGACGCCGAAGGGCGGCGGGGACGCGCGATTTGCCGGGCTGGATCTCCAGGAGTATCTGGAGTACAGCACTCTACAGCTAGGCTGGTGACTTGGCTGCAGCGCCCCTCCTTCTACGCGCCGCCGCCTCCCGGGTCCTCCCCTCGATCTCACCCCACCCCCCTCCGTGTCCTCTCCCTGGTCCTGGTCTTGGTCCTGCTCCTCCTCCGCCTCTACAGCCCCCACCTTCCCTCCCTTCTTAGCCTGGCCCTCAGGGTTCTTCCCAGCTACTGGGGGAAAGGAGCTTGCCAGGACTCCATGATAAAACCAGGGAGAAATTCTTATGGGATTACACTGGGATTGGCAGCTCCCAGAGCCAGTGGGAGCCAGCAGCTCCACGCTGTGGCTGTCCTGAGAACCTGCCTCTGCAAACCTTAGTGCTCTTTCATTTTCTCTCTCCTTCTTTCTCCTTCTCAACACCGTCCCCTCTCCCCACCACCCTTCTGTCTCTTTCCCTTTCCTTCTCCTTTTCTTCGCTGTAATTTTCTAAAGAAAATTCAATGAAGGTGTGATGGGCATATTGAGCCTTTTCTGACTTGTGAAAATTAGGTCAATAGAAATATGAGAGTCGAGAAAAATGAGAAAGTTTATACATCCCCTTCAAGTATTCACAGTATCCATAGGTCTCCAGATAATGAAGATTGCAATTCAAAATAGACAAAAATAATTGTAACAAGTTCGTGCTAAGATTCTCCTTGGAACTTTCCCTCATGACCCACCTCCACCCCCACCCCAACCACAACCCCCCAAAAGCAGAAAAAAGCGATTCCTAAATCCAAAAATGCAACAACTCCAAAGCACAACTTCATTCAAGGTTTACAAACCATTTCTGCTGCTCACATTTTTTGCCTCCCCCACACACACACACTGCCCCAGGCATCAGCTAAGGTCGATTTCCATAGTTTTACTTTTGGAAAATGTAAAATTGTTTACATTTGGAAGCAACAAATAGGGATGAAAAATTAGAGAGTCTAGATAATAGCAGATGAAGTTCAGAGAAGGGTTAAGTAGTTTCTGGCTTTAAGAAAATGAGTATGTATTTCCTGCATAAAGCAAAAGCACGTGTCATGTAGTTTGGTGCTGTATGGTGCTACAGAACCAGGCAGGCACATACTATTCTAATGCCCACCGGTGTTCTCTTGGATTTAGGAACTGAATGAATTATGGACCCATTTTCTTCTGTGATGCCCATTTATAAAGGACAGGAACTTTTCAGTATTAGTCACTATTTTTTTTATTATGTGGGATGAATTAAAAATACATAATAACTATGTTGTAGGTAAATACTCCAGACCTCAAGCCACACCATAAAAGCTCCGTCCTTTTCACACACACATACACACACACACACACACACACACACACAGAGACAGACAGACAGACAGACAGACAGACAGACATGAGGCCATAGTCATTTTAAAACTAAACCGTAGTCACATCCTAAGTGACTATTACAATGTTTTAGTGATAAGTTACTGTTATAAATCTCAAAAGAAAAATATCAGCAGGAGAACCATAACTCTTTAAGACATCAACTCTGGCTCAGATAACTAACTCCCAAGTTTCTGGTTCTTATAAGCTGCCTAAGGCACTGGCAGCCAAGAGAGGACAGGGAGGGGTACAACTAGTGGCCACTAGTGGCCATCAGAAAGGTCTCTAAATCTGGGAATTATGGAGGTATATTTCTACATCTGCTAAGTGAAATTTTTATGAAAATTGGTGGAGACTAAAATCCAGTAGAATTTTGTTAATTATATCTGATACAGAAAAGATAGACCAGATATCATTCTCCATATGTTCTGAGGTCCTCCAGCTGATAGGCTGGACTTCTAGGGGTCTAGCAAGAAAATATTCTTAACTGATATATTCTAAGAAGCTTTAGTGGTGTCATCTCAGAAGAAAATATACAGGATGAGGGCCAGTGATATGTTTCAGCAGATTTAGGCAATTGTTGTCAGTCCTGACCACCTAAGTTCTATCCCTGGGCCCACATGATGGAAAAAAGAAAATCAGCTTCCAAAAGTTATTTTCTGACTACCACATGTGTACCGCAGCATCACACATGTACATGTAAATAAATGTCCTTAAAATTGAGAATTGGAAAGCATATAAAACAAATAAAAGAGAACCAAAAATGTAAAGAGAACTGGACTTATTTTTATATTTTTATTTTACGTATGTGTATTTTGTTGTATGTATGTGTGAAATGTACCTGCAAGTGCCCAGAGAGGCCAAAAGAGGTCATCAGAACCGAACCACTGGTACTGGAATTACTCAAGATTGTGAGTCACTAAATGGATCCTGGAGACTGAACTGGGGTCTTCTGCAGGAGCAGCGCATGCTCTTAACTTCTAAGCCATCTCCTCAGCCCCAAGAACCAAATAACATTTAAAACATAGAAATAACTGCCATTAAAGACAGTGTTTCACCAAGGATGGAACACTAGACTCTGTCATTAGTGTATCTAATGACAAGTTTGGATAAACAGGTGCTTCATCATAAGGTGGTTGACAATTGTGTGAAGCTGTAAAAGCAACACGATGTCACTCACAGGTCCTGGTTGTGCTCCGATTTGCTGTCCCATGCAATGTTTCCATGGATATAGTCTAGAAATCAATTTGGAGGACTTAGCATGTAAGTGATAGAATTTGAAAGCAAAGGAAACCTGATTAATCACTCATTGCTAATGATGGCAGGTGAGCTAAGGCTGTAGGGAAAATCTGCAGGCACTCCAAACAAAATCTATTTTTAGCGTCAAATGTTCACTCTTTCTCTGCCTCCATTAGCCCTTCACCAAGGAAATTGGCTGGCTTCAGTTGTACAAAATCAGCATGGTGCTGATGTTGAGCAAAATTCATGTTTCCATTACTAATGAAACAGACAGGAAAGACAAGAAACTGTAAAATACATAAATTATCCTTGAATAAGATAGGAAATGAAGAGCTGGAGAGATGACTCGGCAGTTAAGAGCACTGACTGCTCTTCCAGAGGTCCTGAGTTCAATTCCCAGCAACCACATGGTGGCTCACAACCATCTGTAATGGGAATCCGATGCCCTCTTTTGGTGTGTCTGAGGACAGCTACAGTGTACTCACATACATGAAATAAATCATTTTTTAAAAAGGATGGGAAATGAGAGGACTATGAGCCAGTGATCCCAGGAGAAATGCAAGGTTAGGTTCTTCCCACTCTGATCCCAACATTTGATCAATACAGAACTTTGCTTCCTGTGTGTCTCGGATTAAAGATGCTTAGACATTGATGATTTGTTTGCCTTGACCAGCAGCCCTGCTACCTTGCTGAAAGTAAGCTAAGGTGCAGCTGTGAGACTCACAGTCTCAGAGTGAGTTCCGTTCCTGACACTCAAGGAGCATAGAATCTGGCACAGAGGTGGGGTATGGACCAACATGCCAGAACCAACATAGATAATTCTCCATAGCTGGCCGGTCATCATGTCAGGCAAATGGGAAGGAGTCAGGAGCCATATTGATTCTTCATGGAAGGGAAGACAGGGAGTGTGTCTGAAAGAACCAGAGATGCCCTTCTGACAGCAAGCTCTCTGTTTTTCCTTCCTGGTTTTGTTTGCACGTACTGGTCACAGTTTTAGAAAGGTCTTATGTGATTACAAACTGATTAACTTTTCTTGTCATTGTCACAGGGAAAAATTAAAAATAAACAGGGTTTAGCTGGACAAAGACAAAGGGCTTTGTGGAATAATTTAAGTTCTTGGATAACATTTTTATCATCCTGGTCTGAAGTTAACATGGGGATTCTGATCAATTTTTGGAAAGGATTAAGTAACTTGTCTTAGCTTTTAGAGTCATGCAGCTAGAATTATTTCCACTTTGTTATCTTTTTAACAGCTAGATTTTATTTTTTTTTAGTAGTTTTAGTCTCTATAAAAACTGAGCAGCTCAGAGCCTTCATGTATTCTTTGCCTTCAGACATTCATAACTTCCCTCTTTTAGTACTTATTCTATTGCTACGAAGAGAGACCATGACCAAAGGACTTAATTGAAGGCTTGCTTACAATTTAGAGGTTTAGTTCACTAACATCATTGCAAGGAGTATGGCTACAAGCAGGTAGACATAGTCCTGGCAGAATAGCTGAAACTACATCCCAATCTGCAGGCAACAGAAAGGGAGGCCGATTGAGCCTGGTGGGGGCTTTTGAAACATCAAAGCTTACTTCCAGTGACATATTTCCCCCAACAAGGCCACACCTCCTTCCTAACCTGTATAGTCTTTCAAACAGTTCCCACACAGTGACTAAACATTCAAATATATGAACTTACTGGGAGGGGAGATATTAGGGAGGGGACATTCTTATTCAAACCACCAGACTCTCCCACTAGCAACATCTGTCAAGGAGAGGTTCATTCACACAGTCAGTTATATGGTTCAATCAGTGTCACCCAGGGTCCCTAGATTACATTAGAGTTGCCTGATGCTGATGCATTGTACAGTCTTTAGTCTTGGACACGTGTGTCTAGAGGACACGTGTCTACTGTTATAGTGTCATGCAGAGAACTTTACTATACTATGCTAAAAGAAATCCCCTGTACTCTATGTCTTCTCCTCCTCCCACTCCTGGCATCCACTTTTACTTTTAACTACCTCCATCATTTGCTTTTTCATATTATTTAAATTGTACAGTGTGGATCCTTTCCAGATTGCCTTCTTTCACTTGGAAATACACATTTAACTCTCATCAGAGTCTTTACATAGCTCAAGAACTTCTTTCCTTTCACTATTGAAAAGTATTTTATAATCCAAGAAATCAGAACTGATGGATGTGCCCATTCACCCTCAGAAGAACATAATATTTTATTCTAAGTTTGGATGATTATGACAAAGCTCTTACAAACATCATGGGGGGCTTTTGTGAAGAGATGTTTCCACTACCATAAGGCATATATCAACCAATATGATTTCTGTGTTATGTGGTGAAATTTTTCAAAGAAACTCCCAATCTATGCATTCCCCCAGCAGTGAGTGTTGGGAACAAAATAAAAGGGGGGCGGGGGGCCCTGGAGAAGAATGGAAGGAAAAATATGCCCACATCCTGCCAGAGTTTCCCTATTCTCTGGTCAGTCAGGCATGGGAGGGCTGCTATCTACCCTATCCACTCATCCCTAGGTGGGCATTCCTCTATCCCACTCTTCAGGGGGTGGTCAAGGGGCAGTCCTGCCTGGGGACCCCCACCCATGTCTACTCTATGGTTTTAGAGCTTTATTATAGAAATTAAGGGAAAGAGAGAAGGTAGAAAGGAGGAAAAGAGAGAGAGAGGGAGGGAGGGAGGGAGGAGAGGAGAGGAGGGGAGGGGAGGGGAGGGGAGGGGAGGGGAGGGGAGGGGAGGGGAGGGGAGGGGAGGGGAGGGGAGGGGAGGGGAGGGGAGGGGAGGGGAGGGGAGGGGAGGGGAGGGGAGGGGAGGGGAGGGGAGGGGAGGGGAGGGGAGGGGAGGGGAGGGGAGGGGAGGGGAGAGGAGGGGAGGGGAGAGGAGAGGAGGGGAGAGGAGGGGAGGGGAGAGGAGAGGAGAGGAGAGGAGAGGAGAGGAGAGGAGAGGAGAGGAGAGGAGAGGAGAGGAGAGGAGAGGAGAGGAGAGGAGAGGAGAGGAGAGGAGAGGAGAGGAGAGGAGAGGAGAGGAGAGGAGAGGAGAGGAGAGGAGAGGAGAGGAGAGAAGAAGACAAAGAGAAAGGGAAGAGGAGAGAGAAGTGAGAGAAGAGAGAGGCGAGAGGACAAAGGAATAAGAGAGCGAGGTGGGGGCTGAGCACCCCTTTTTATGGTCTTCACTGTTGCTAGGTAAATGGGAAGGAGTTTAGCCTGAAGGTCAGAAGCTTGGGCCATTGCTTACTTGACTACTCTTGTGGGGGCTGTGGGAGGTGGTACCTTAGGCAGGGGCCAGAGTTCCAGGAGCATGACGGAATGCCTACCGTGTCATATAAGTGAATTATGACCATTGGGGTTCAGACCTCAGTTTGACTAGAGACCAGCCTGCAATTCCCCACAAGTGAGAATATCTTTTTTTTTTATATCCTTGCTTGCTTTTGATATTTTTAGTGTTATTTATTTTTACTACTGTAAATTTTTGTCTTAGTCAATGTTCTATTGCTGTGAAGAGATACCCTGACCACAGCAACTTTTATGAAAGAAAGCATTTAACTGGGACTTGCTTACAGATTCAGAGGCTTAGTTTATTATCAGCATGGCAGGAAGCATGCATGGCGGCATGTAGGCAGACACGGTATTGGAGAGTTAGTTGAGAGTACTAAGTTTGGATCATCAAAAAAGATAAGAACACTTATTACTTATCAAAGGAAAAATCTACCAAGATGAACTCTCAATTTTGAACATCCTCAACAGATACAAGAAAATTGAAATAATCCCATGCATCCTATGAGATCACCACGGACCAAAGCTGGTCTTCAATAACAACAAAAACAACAGAAATTTTACATACACATGTAAGCAGAACAATGCTCTACTCAATGATAACTTAGTCAAGGAATAAAGAAAGAAAGAATTTAATTTCACAGCCAGGCATGGTGGCGCATGCCTTTAATCCCAGCACTCGGGAGGCAGAGGCAGGCAGGTGGATTTCTGAGTTCGAAGCCAGCCTGGTCTACAAAGTGAGTTCCAGGACAGCCAGAGCTATACAGAGAAACCCTGGCTCGAAAAATCAAAAAAAAAAAAAAGGAATTTAATTTCACAACATGCCAAAACTTATGGGACACAATGAAAGCAGTGCTATTCATAGCTCTGGGTACCTCCAAAAATTAATAGGAGAGAGCATACACTAGGAGCTTAACAGCACACCTGAAAGCTCTAGAATAAAAAAAAAGCAAATACACCCAAGAGGAGTACATGGCAGGAAATAATCAAACTCAGGGCTGAAATCAACCAAGTATGGGTCTTGAATTCCTGATCTTTCCATGATTTTAACATGAAGAGGTGTTGGATTTTGTCAAATGCATTCTCAGCATCTAACAAGATGATCAAGTGATTTTTGTCTTTGAGTTTGTTTATATAGTGGATTATGTTGATGGATTTCCGTATATTAAACCATCCTTGAATCCCTGGGATGAAGCCTACTTAGTCATGTTGGACAATCCTTTTGATGTGTTTTGGATTTGGTTTGTGAAGATTTTATTGAGTATTTTTGCATCGATATTCATAAGGGAAATTGGTCTGAAGTTCTCTTTCTTTGTTGGATCTTTGTGTGGTTTAGGTGTCAGAGTAATTGTGGCTTCAAACAATGAATTGGATAGAGTACCTTCGGTTTCTATTTTGTGGAGTATTTTGAGGAGAATTGGAATTAGGTCTTCTTTGAAGGTCTGACAGAACTCTGCACTAAACCCATCTGCTCCTGGACTTTTTCTGATTGGGAGAATATTATTAATGAATGCTTCTATTTCTTTAGGGGAAATAGGACTGTTTAGATCGTTAATCTGATCCTGATTTAACTTTGGTACCTGATATCTGTCTAGGAAATTGTTCATTTCCTCCAGGTTTTCCAGTTTTTTTGAGTATCGCCTTTTGCAGTAGGATCTGATGATGTTTTGGATTTCCTCAGGTTCTGTTGTTATGCCTCCCTTTTCGTTTGTGATTTTGATAATTAGGATACTGTTCCTGTGCCCTCTAGTTTAGTCTGGCTAAGGGTTTGTCTATCTTGTTGATTTTCTCAAAGAACCAGGTCCTGGTTTGGTTGATTCTTTGAATAGTTCTTTTTGGTTCCACTTGGTTTATTTCAGCCCTGCCTTTGATTATTTCCTGCTGTCTACTCCTCTTGGGGGAATTTGCTTCCTTTCATTCTAGAGCTTCTAGGTGTGATGTCAGGCTGCTAGTGTTTACTCTCTCTAGTTTCTTTTTGGAGGCACTCAGGGCTATGAGTTTTCCTCTTAGGACTGCCTTCATTGTGTCCCATTAGTTTGGGTATGTTGTGGCTTCATTTTCATTAAACTCTAAAAAGTCTTTAATTTCTTTCTTTATTCCTTCCTTGACCAAGGTATCATTGAGAAGAGTGTCATTCAGTTTCCACGTGAATGTTGGCTTTCTATTATTTATGTTGTTATTGAAGATCAGCCGGAATCTGTGGTGATCTGATACGGTGCATGGGATAATGTCAATATTTTTGTATCTGTTGAGGCCTGTTTTGTGACCAATTATATAGTCAGTTTTGGAGAAGGTATCACAAGGTGCTGAGAAGAAGGCATATCCTTTTGTTTTAGGATAAAATGTTCTGTAGAAATCTGTTCAATCCATTTGTTTCATAACTTCTGTTAGTTTCAATGTGTCTATGTTTAGTTTCTGTTTTCAGGATCTGTCCTTTGATGACAGTGTGGTGTTAAAATCCCCCACTATTATTATGTGAGGTGCAATGTGTACTTTGAGCTTTATTATAGTTGTAGATGCCCTTGCATTTGGAGCATAGATATTCAGAATTGAGAGTTAATCTTGGAAGATTTTACCTTTGATGAGTATGAAGTACCCCTCCTTGTCTTTTTTGATAATTTTGGCTTGGATGTCGATTTTATTCGATATTCCAGCTTGTTTCTTCAGACCATTTGCTTGGAAAATTGTTTTCCAGCCTTTTACTCTGAGGTAGTGTCTGTCTTTTTCCCTTAGGTGAGTTTCCTGTAAGCAGCAAAAAGTTGGGTCCTGTTTATGTAGCCATTCTATTAGTCTATGTCTTTTTATTTCAGAATTGAGTCCATTGATATTAAGAGATGTTAAGGAAAAGTAATTGTTGCTTCCTGTTATTTTTGTTCTTAGAGTGGGATTCTGTTGTTGTGGCTGTCTTCTTTTAGGTTTGTTGAAGGATTACTTTCTTGCTTTTTCTAGGGTGTAATTTCCCTCCTTGTGTTGGAGTTTTCCCTTTATTATCATTTGATAGTGGAACGATATTGTGTGAATTTGGTTTTATCATGGAATACTTTGGTTTCTCCATCTATGGTAAATGAGAGTTTTGCTGGGTATAGTAGCCTGCGCTGGCATTTGTGTTCTCTTAGGTTCTGTATAACATCTGTCCAGGATCTTCTGGCTTTCATAGTCTCAGGTGAGAAATCTGGAGTAATTCTAATAGGTCTGCCTTTATATGTTACTTGACCATTTTCCCTTATTACTTTAATATTCTATCTTTATTTAGTGCATTTCTTGTTCTGATTATTATGTGTCAAGAGGAATTTCTTTTCTCTTCCAATCTATTTGGAGTTCTGTAGGCTTCTTGTATGTTCATTGGCATCTCTTTCTTTAAGTTAGGGAAGTTTTCTTCTATAATTTTGTTGAAGATATTTACTGGCCCTTTAAGTTGAAAATCTTCATTCTCATCTATACCTATTATCCGTAGGTTTGGTCTTTTCATTCTGTCATTGATTTCCTGGATGTTTTGAGTTAGGATCTTTTTGCATTTTGCATTTTCTTTGATTGTTGTGTCCATGTTTTCTATGGAATCTTCTGCACCTGAGATTCTGTCTTCCATCTCTTATATTCTGTTGCTGATGCTCGAATCTATGGTTCCTGACTTCTTTCCTAGAATTTCTATCTCCCGAGTTGTCTCTGTTTGGGTTTTCTTTATTGTTTCTACCTCCATTTTTAGACCTTGGATGGTTTTGTTCAATTCCATTACCTGTCTGCTTGTGTTTCCCTGTAATACTTTAAGGGATTTTTGTGTTTCCTCTTTAACGACTTCTACATGTTTAGCAATGTTTTCCTGTAATTCTTTGAGGGAGTTTTATGCTTCCTCTTTAAGGACTTCTACATGTTCAGCAGTGCTCTCATGTATTTGTTTAAGTTAATTATTAATGCCCTCCTTAAAATCCTCTACCAGCATCACGAGATATGATTTTAACTCCAAATCTTGCTTTTCAGGTGTGTTGGGGTATCCAGGACTCATTGTGGTGGGAGTATTGGGTTCTGATGATGCCGAGTGGTCTTGATTTTTGTTAGTAAGAATTACATTTACCTTTCACCATCTGGTAAATCTCTGGTGTTAGATGTTCTAGCTGTCTCTGGCTAGGGATTATACCTTCTGTGATTATGTTAGCCTCTGTCAGCACTCCTGGGAGTCCAACTCTCTCCTGAGTTCCAGTGGTCAGAGCACTCTCTGCAGGCAAGCTCTCCTCTTGCAGGGAAGGTGCACAGAGGTCTCTAGCTCAGATCTCCCTCCTAGCTGAAGCTGAAGGCCCGATGGGACCCTGTCCAAGAAGTTCTGTTGCTTCTGTGGCCTGAGTGCCCTCCTGGGATGACTCCTCTCTGAGAGACCCAAGATACAAGACGGTGCTCTCACTTGAGTCCCGAGGTCAGAGCCCTCTCTGGAGGCTGACTCTCCTCAGTGATCCTAGGATCCTCGGCGTGCCAGAGATGCTGTGGCATGGAGAGTCCTCTGGGGATCGTGGGACCATCTGCTGAGTTTGTGCCTAAGGTGGCCCAGGGCTGGCACTGACCAGAAAGATGCCAGTGCTTTCTTGTCCTGGCTACATGCCTTCCTGGCATGTAGTACAAGGTCTTCCTGTTGTTCTTCCTTTCATGACACATGAGAATGCCAGTGATATAATTTTATCACTAAGGTACATATAAAGATGACTGAGTCTAAGTGTGCACATTTCACAGAGCCAGACATGTTATAAACTCATAATAACAGTCAAATATTGTTAGCTTTTCATTGTTGCAATAGATACTTTTAATAATCAATCTACAAAGACTTCTGTCTGAGGTCCATTGGTCCTATTGTATTGGGGCATGTAGTAGCTAAACACTGGAGACACAACTGGAGAGCAAAAATCTTTCACCATACAGCAAGAATGAGAAAAGACAAAATTAACGAATAATAATAATAATAAAAAGAGAACATGATCTTGAATCCCTTTCAAGGACTTAAAACCTACCCAACATATAAAGTCAGCTGTAGCAAAAAAGACTACCTTTGAGTTACAGATAATGAAACTTAGCTTTGGAGGGGTTGAAAACTTTCCAGGCAAAGAACTCAAACCCCAGCCTCTCCAATAGTCAAGTCCATACATACTGTCACTCTACCTACCTCAATGTATTGTTCATAATAGCAAAAGACTTGAGAAACAAACTAAAAGGTCAAAAAAGTTAATGGTGAAACCAACTCTGAAACTTGTACATGATGAAATACCAGTCAGTATATACATCCCTCAAAATCCAAGAAAACAGGCCCTGAAGCTGCTCTGTGATGCAGAAACATAAAGCACCAACTCCAGAGCCTCCCTGAGGCTCATACACAATGCCAACACTGATCAAACCAGAAACTTCTGTCCTGTGGAGCCCTTCCCACTTCAACTCATGTGTTACTGTGGTTCTGAAAATTGAGGTCTCTCGGGGAGGATGACTTCTCTCTCATCCTTGTAAAAGGCCAGCTTGGTTGCCTTGTCTGAAATCTCTATGTTACACCCCTTCTCCAGGAATTCTGTGATATCATCCTAGGTGTATTGTCATGTCACAGCACTTACTAGAGCATATGTAATTCACTGAGTGGCAAACATCTTTCTTCTATCTTGTGTGTAATGGAAATTAATCACATTCTCTGTTTCATCATTTGCCCAGTTCCATAGATTGGTACAGTGTGAGTCAGTAAGTATTTTGTAGTAACAACAGCTAACGTTCCCTAAGAATATGTGATATACTTAGACCTGGATAAAAAAGCATTTTGTGCAGTCTGAAAGACTGAATGAACAGAAAGAGTAATTCAGAAAGCTGCTGTTGCCCTCCACAGCATCAAACACTGGTCAGAGGGGCAGCAGAAGAAATACAGCTCAGGGTATAGAGGTGAGTCCTGACCCAAAAAGCAGGATGTAAAGGAGGGAAGATTGAGCTTGGTTACTTAAGTTCCCTAATCCTTTTTTGGCTTCATATGGAAAATGAGTATTAGCATTACCTCATGAAGTTTAGGGCAGGTTTGTACACACATAAATTCTTATGTGAAGGCTACATGTATATCAGTCTCTCTAGAATATTTCTGGTGAGATAAAGGAAGTGCTCTGAACTCAACAATAGACAGAGAGGTCAAATGTCAAAACTATGTGCCCTGCTTTTCTTTTCTCTCTCCATGGTCTCACTAGGGAGCCTAGACTGGTCTCAAATTCCCATCGTCTTGCCTTACCTTCCTGGAAGCTAAAATTATAGGCCTTTGCCTAACTAATACATGCCATTTCTACAATCTTACATCAGCAAGAGAGAGAGAGAGAGAGAGAGAGAGAGAGAGAGAGAGGGAGAGAGAGAGAGAGAGAGAGGGGAGGGAGGAGAGGAGAGGAGAGAGGAGGTGGGAGGATGAGGGAGGAGGAGGGAGGAGGAGGGAGGAGGAGGGAGGAGGGAGAGAGGACAGAGAGGACAGAGAGGAGAGAGAGGAGAGAGAGGAGAGGGAGAGGAGAGAGAGGGGAGAGAGGGGGGAGAGAGGGGGGAGAGGGGGGGGAAGGGAGAGGGGAGAGAGGGGAGAGAGAGGAGAGAGGGGAGAGAGAGGAGAGAGGAGGAGAGAGGAGAGAGGAGAGAGGAGAGAGGAGAGAAGAGAGAGGAGAGAAAGAGAATATAAATGAATGAAGGAAGGAAGGAAGGACTCCTGCTCAGCTAGCTCTGTCTTTTTGCACAATCCAGGACCTCACTGTTCACACGTGGTCAGGCTAGAATCCGCCTAGATTTTATTACTAAGGAGAATCAAATGAATAAATTCACCCCAACCCTTAGGGCAGTACACAAAGGACTGGCTCATTTATTTGTGCTCAGCATTGTGCAATGACATAGACTTTCCACTAGGGGGCAAGCATGGCTCACTCATTTTAAATAATAATAGGGAAGGAACAGTGTAGAGATCTGAGCACTTTCTCTTTTCTTTTTTTTTTTTTTTTGATTTTTAATATTTTTATTACATATTTTCCTCAATTACATTTCCAATGCTATCCCAAAAGTCCCCCATAGCGCCCCCCACTTCCCTACCCACCCATTCCCATTCTTTTGGCCCTGGCATTCCCCTATATTGGGGCATATAAAGTTTGCAAGTCCAATGGGCCTCTCTTTCCATTGATGGCCGACTAGGCCATCTTTCGATACATATGCAGCTAGAGACAAGAGCTCCGGGGTTCTGGTTAGTACATCATGTTGTTCCAACAATAGGGTTGCAGATCCCTTTAGCTCCTTGGGTACTTTCTCTAGCTTCTCCATTGGGAGCCCTGTGATACATCCAATAGCTGACTGTGAACATCCACTCCTGTGTTTGCTAGGCCAAGTCAGACCCACAGCGGCTGCAGTAGAAAACAGGTTTCCAAAACAGTAGACACCAAACAGACCATTATTGTCTTTGTAGTTCATGAGGTGAATTGTATTTTACTTAGAGGTATAATTGGATCCCACGCAATTGTGTCTCTCACATTTCAGGTATGCCTTCCTACCTTAACTAACATGATTCTAGGAAGTCCTTCTAGGTGTGTTCAGAGACTTTCAGTCTTGCACACAATAAACCCCAAGTGGTGAAGAACATCTCACTTGCTGTTGTGCTTACAGTGTCCAGTGTTGGGAAATATTTTCTTCCAGAACAAAGTGAAGTGATGTGGAAATGTTCAAATTAGTACTTTGAATCTTGTAGCCCATCCCAGAACATTTTTTTCATAAACGATGCAGCTGCCGTCACATTGGTAGACACCTGTGCCTGCAGCATTGTGTCCCAGACAACTTACACCAAGCAAGAGAAACACAAAGGTATGGCTTAAACACACCCATGAAGAAACCCCAAACTCCTGTGAGTTCACCTCTTCGTGCCCATCCATTTAAAGATATTTTATCTTAAAGTTAGAGATGTGATGCTTGTGGGAACTGACTCACTTGTGCAATTATCTAAGTTGCCCACTCTATCAGCTGAGTTTTCCAGTGAGCATTCTTTATGTTTGAAAGATGTCAAACTACTCTATTCAAATGCACATGTTGGGCAAATATCTAAATGAACCAGTGAGGCAATAGCACAGAGAGAAATAGCTTAAAAGTTTTGTTTCCTATGTTTCTATGTTGAAGCCTGGGAGTTTGAATGAAAAAAAAAATACAATAAAATTTAGGTGTCATAGTTAATACTGATTTTCAATCTAGAGTCACTGAAAATACATGTCGCTAAGGACGTCTTGAGGGGGTTTCTAGATCAAGCAAATTCAGGATAGAAAGACCCACCCTAAATATGTCTGGAACTATTCTAGGGTAGAGTTCATTCATAACACAAAACCAGCTAGCTAGCTGGATAGCAGGGTCCATCTCTCTCTGCTCCCTGGCTGTTGGTGTGCCATGGCCAGCTGCCTTCTGTTCCTTCCCCCATGCCTTTCTCACTAAGATGGACCATGGAGGGAGAGTGTGAGCCAAAGTCAACTCTCCCTCCCTTGCTTGCTTCTTAAAAGGTGATTTATCTCTTCCCAACAATTAAGCAACCTTTCTTACCAAACTGGAGGTCATATTGGCAAATACGGTCCTTTTATGTGAGTGGCATTTATAATACTACATGTATTACAGAATGCAAATTTTTAAACAAAATAATTTCTGAAAATTAAATATTTTTAGAATATAAAGTAATTCTGAATAAAAAAATTAGTAATCTGGTATAATACTCTGTTTTAATAAACCCCAAAACATAGGTAAATAAATATGTAAGCCCCACTCATACAATAAGAGTAATTTTCACTAGTGGAAACACTTAGCTAAATTTAAGTAAATTAACAGCCAACAGTATTCTTACAAGGAGCCATTTTAACATGACTAGGAGTAGACTTGTACAATGTAAACTGAAGTTGGCTCAGTCTGTCCTGGAGGACCCACACAGACCAGAGTTATGGGTTCTGGGGCACTTGCAAGCCGTGGATAGGAAATCAAAACATAGAGCCTATATACATCCTAGCTCTGCTGCGTACCTCATCAAGTCTTCGATAAGAAGTGACACTTGCCAGTTTTCTCGTGTGTAATGTTTGGGTCATGATGCAGTGTCCTGACAAGAACACACAGAGAAAGGTGTAGTTTCACAAGTGCTCCTGATGCCACTGAGGTGGCAAATTAGCAAACATGATGCTTTCTCTCTGGCAGCAGTGGACGTCAAACACATGCGTGTCAAGAACCCTCGGAGAGACACTCGAAACCGTTTAGCAATCGGGCCCTGTCCCTATTCCAGCCTTATCTTCTACAACTGTGTAGAAGGCTGGAATCTTGGTAGGCCCCCTTCCTGTCTGTTACCAATCCTATACTCATGCCCTTTCACTTGATGGAACTAAGTGACGGTTCAGACAAAGTCACACCGTTCAACGGACCTCAGGAGGGAAGTAAAGAGAGAGGTACAGAGGCTGGGGAGTAGGGGTGGGGTGTCTCACCTATTTACTAGGGCCATGGCTCCAACAGGGCAACAATGGGAATTGCCATTGCCAACTCCTTTAGGGGCTGGTTAGGAAGATGCCTGATTGTCAATATTGTCGTGGGAGTCCCTTTTCATCTGTCCACAGAGATGCCTGACTGCTAACACTACTTTGTTACACACAGTCCAGTTCCACATCCTTTCTCTACCTGGCTTGTTTTACTTAATGTTACCTCTTACACACTCATCTACACATTGTCACACATATGTCTTTTTCTTTAGAAGATGTATAGATTCACAGGAAAGTCTGTCAGATCTTCTGGGCCTGGTGGCTGAAGATGCATGCCCCACCAACCACAGAGAAACCTTGGGTGACAGTCAAGGTTGTTAGTAAGTCTCTGCCATTTTTATAGGCTCAGAAACTGCTTGATCAGCACTTCCTGCTTACTCAGATGAAACTTATCCTTCTCTAGTCTCCAATGGGGTTGAAGACTAGTTATAGTTTTATCAGTTTATCAGTCACAACCACTTTACTTATCTTCATAGATAACATTCAGACCACAGGCTTCACTCTCCTAGAGCTACATGTCTGCCTTACAATTTTCCTTGTTACCGGATTCAGAAAAGAGAAACTCAAAAAAGAGGTGTGAAGCTTTCAAAAGTTGGAAGACATAAAAACTTAAATTGTGAAGAATTTAAGAAAGTATTGTAGGGTGCAGGAAGATGCTTTAAAGCTGGAAAATGCAAGTTATGAAAGTTGGAGAATGTGAAATCTTAAGTTATAAGAAGGTATTTTAAGGTTGGTAAATGCAAGTTGTGAAGGTTAGAGGATGGAACGCTTAAATGGTGATAAGAAAATTATTTAAGGGATATATGCTTCAGATTTCTTTCCCTTGCTAATCTGACACAAATCCTATACAGAACTTTGAACACACAATATAGGAGAGATGGTGGAATACTTTCTCCAAAGTTGCCAAATACAAATGGACTGGCCATTATAATATAATTCTTACCCAGATAGTTCTCATAGTTGTCCTTATTGTATATAGTGTACTGATGTTAAGAGATAAAGCCATTTCTTAGACTAAAAAGGGGAGATGTTGGGATGACCTATACCCACATATATTGTATCAAATGGCTATGTAGGAGTACTGGCTAGTTTTGTGTCAACTTGACACAGCTGGAGTTATCACAGAAAAAGGACCTTCAGTTGTGGAAATGCCTCCATGAGATCCAACTGTAAGGCATTTTCTCAATTAGTGATCAAGGGGGAAATGCCCCTTGTGGGTGGGACCATCTCTGGGCTGGTAGTCTTGGGTTCTATAAGAGAGCAGGCTGAGCAAGCCAGGAGAAGCAAGCCAGTAAAGAACATCCCTCCATGGCCTCTGCATTAGCTTTTGCTCCCTGGCCTGCTTCAGTTCCAGTCCTGACTTCTTTCAGTGATGAACAGCAATGTGGAAATGTAAGCTGAATAAACCCTTTCCTCCCCAACTTGCTTCTTGGTCATGATGTTTGTGCAGGAATAGAAACCCTGACTAAGACAGTAGGTATGGCTCTGTATTTTCAGTTGTTAAATGCTTTGCTGGCTGGATCTTTGGTATTGTCCTTTCTGTGTTTGTATATGTAAGTATTTGTCACTCCCTCGCCTGCCCCAAAAGAGGATTCTCTGAGATTATCATGTTAAAAAGCAAGCAGCAGTGGTGAAGATTAAGTAGCCCTCAATGCCAAAAAGCAACAAAGAGGGATGGACCAGGTGCTGTTCTAATGCTGATTGATTCCGACTGGATGGATAAGGAATGAAGCTTTCTGTAAAATAAAGAGCAGGCAGTGAGACTGGGCTAGAACAACCAGGCACACCAAGGAGAAGATGAAAGAAGCATGCAGTACAAGGTAGAGCAGTGAGAGCCACATGGAATGACAGAGAAGACAAATTAAGTTAGGGGGCTAGCTGAGAGACTGCCCCAACAAACAGGCTAACAGCTTTAAACTATATAGATGTTTCTATGTCTTCATTATATTAAACTTCAAGTGGGACCCCAAAAGTCCTGCAATACCTGAGTACAGACACTACACATTCTTAATTTTTTCCATCATCACTGGGTGCTTGGGTTTCTACTTCTTGACTATAATGATTATCACAACCAATATGAGCACACCAATTGTTCCTTTAATACACAATTAGTTCCACTGGATGTGTCTATAAATAGGATTGTTCTTTGATTTTGTTTGTTTTAGAAAACTCTAAACTTTTCTGCAGTGGCTCTATCACTGTACAACTACCCATGTCATGTTTGGGTTGTCTTTTCTCCAAGCTCTCATCAATATTATGATTTCTAGTTTATCCAAAGATAGCTTTTTTTTTTTAATAGTACAAGGTCAGTATCATTGTGGAATTGGTAGGTAAAGGGTGATAATATGGAATTAGATAATATACAAATTCTGGGGCTCTAATGCACAATACAGGTGTTATGGGTGGGTTAAGTAATTTGATTGGGTAATCATTATATAATCAATATTTCTATCAATCACATTATATAATCAAAATGTATTTGATCTTTGTCAATTAAATACTTTATAGAAATGATAAATGAGTGAATGGTAAAATAAACAATGCTATGTTACTAAAATCAAGACACCTCATTCCCAGGCAGAATATATATTCTCTTCTGTTGACCATCATAGTTGTATGGAGCCTATTATGCAATTTTTTACATGTCAACACGCCCAACACAGTATTTGACACTTAGATGACATTCTTAGAATGAGTTCTTGACTTGAGATGAGAAAAATCTCCTCATTATAGTGATGTATGATCATGAAATAGGAATAATTAGTTCCTTTGATATTTAAAAGTGCCACTGTAAAAATTAGAAATATATTGCAAGATGCAATAAACTATATAATGAATGTGTAAAAGTGTTTTAATAAAGGAGTCATGCACTAGTGATGCACACTCAGTACAACGAGAGAACTGATACATCAGTAACAAGTATGTTTCCTCAGTAGAATAATAGTTAGCAATTTATGTAAACTTTCAGGGATACCCTCAGAATTTTGGTTAAAGTATATGATAATGTCTAAAATTTGCAGATAGGAAGTCATGCACTACCAAAGACCAGCCTAGGCTGGTCTAGAGAGGGGTTCTTGAGAGAACGAATATTTGAAAGCAGTGAAAAGAAGAAAAGAATGACTCAAAGTCAATTGTGAGTACAATTTGACAATCTGTGTCCTGCTTGAGACAGCTTTCTCTGGAAATCAGACAGTTCATCAAGATAGCTCAGTTATCTGCTGGGCAGTGGTGGCACATGCCTTTAATCCCAGCATTTGGGAAGAAAAGGCAGACGGATTTCTGGGTTCGAGGCCAGACTGGTCTTCAGAGTAAGTTCCAGGACAGCCAGGGCTACACAGAGAAACCCTGTCTTGAATAAAACAAAAAAAAACAAACAAAACAGATAGCTCAGATATCTCTCACAGACCAAAGCCCAGTCTTTTACTTACTTATCAATTCAGTCATTTACTCCATATTCCCTTTGATTATTCCATGAATCAGCATTCCATGACCTCAGCTCCCCGATTCTTAGAAAAAGATACCAAACACATTCTTTTTCTTTTTCCTTTTCTTCTTCTTTCTTTTTTCTTAACATTGCCAATGAACTCAGAGATCTGCCTGCCTTTGAAAGCACAGACAATAAGTTTAGTTGGGTAGGATCCTGTCCTAAAATTACCATTTGGTCTATGCCTGGGCCTGAACCTAAACCTGCTCTGTTCCAGACTGACCTTGAACTCAGGATTCTGCCGACCTTTATAAGCACAAACTATAAACTTAGCTGAGTGGGATCTTACCCTGTGTGATCAGCATTCCTCTTTGTCTCCTTCCCTAGTATCTTTCTGACAAGCTGGCTTGTAGTGCAGCTGCCTTTGTTCTTTTAGGTCCATGGAGCTCTTTAGACAATTCATATTGCTTATTATATTTTGCATAGGTGAGAAATATTTTTGAACTAATATTTTCACAGTTTTTTCCACAGCCTTAAAGATTGTCCTGAAGGTCCCATCACTTACCATTTTGCTGAGACATAAAATGCACCCTTGCCTTCTGGACTTGTGCTGTCATGGAATCACTAACCTTGGCAGAGAGGACATTCCTCAATAACTTTGGCAGGGAGAATATTTCCTGAATGAGGAGCATGAAGTAAAACATCTCTTATACAAACCAGTATAATGCCCAGCAACCATCAACATTTGTGGAGGCCCAAGAGCTGCTGGCTTTGTTCCAGTGGTAAAAAACCATGTCACTCCATCTCTTCCATATGGACAAGCAGGACTTGGCAATCCACAAACCATTTTTATATTAATGGAGGCTAAAAAACTAAGCATAGCTTTGTCTGGCTATTTGTTGCCAAAAAAAAAAAAAAAAAAAACCTTTCATGGTAGATTATCCTTTCTTAAAACTAGGTAGTAATAGGAGAGGTTTAGAAGTGAGGACATGATAGAAATATATCTATGAAAATATTTCAATTAAAAGTACCGAGTCAATAAAAATAAATTTAAGAAGTCTCAAAAATAGAAAACAATAATCATACTAAATACAAAAGGCAGATAAACAAAGATTAAATATTTAAAGTTGCTTGAACTGATAAAATACATAGAGTGGATTCATGTGTGCTTCTTGGAGCAGGAGGAGGAAGAATTTTGCCTCTCAGAGAGGGTACTTTCTAGAGTTCTCAGTAGTTACTGCAAGCTGGGGGAGAGATCTGGCCTGTACTGGGTAGAAGGCAATGTTCCGCTAAAAATGGTTACAAGGAAGCCTCTTTATATAGATGGCTTTGTGGCTCAAAATACCTTTAAGACTGAGATTGGGAAACTAACATATAAAATATCCATTGAAAACTAGGGAGAAATCTGAGCATATGACTGTGTTATCCTACTGGCAAGTTTGCAAGTAGTCTTAAATTCAATCAAAGTGAACACTGAGAGATACATAAGAATTTCACAGCGACATCATTTAAAATGGGAAAGATGGGAAACTCGCTAAATGGGCCATCAAAAGTAGATGTCTAAATAAAACATAGGCTATTCCTTTAAATTGTGGGATGCTACTTAACAATTCTCATCAATACACACACAGAAAAACATAACCTAAAGATAACCTCAGCAGCACATAATGGTAAAAGCACCTTGAGAAACAAGCTCTATGATTGCCCTCATAAAAGTTTCAAAAATGGCCAAATCAGAGTCAGAGTACATGACACGAAGATATTTCCTGGCTGAGAGAAGGGAAAGAGAGGGAGGAAATCACAAGTGGGAAGCTGTGTTTGGGTGAGCTTTGCAGAGACAGCCTCCTCCTTACCTGGCCTCAAGCTATGTTTTCAAGTCACTTTAGTTAGAGTAGATTTAATGGACATTAAGAAAAATGTCTCACAATTAAATTTATAAGTAAAAATGGCGTTGTTCATGTTTATGACACTATCTGTATTATTTACTTATGAACTTAGGTTCTTTTAAAGAATTTCTTCTTATGCGTTTTATTTTTATACATTAAAATGTACATATTTATGGGAAAATATAGACTTAATCAAATGTATATAATGTCCACATTGGGCTAAGCTCTTACTGCACTTATCTTTTATTTGTCATAAAAATACTCAAAAGCGTTTGTTATATCCACTTGGGATATTCTGTGCATCCCTCCCCATTGTCATTCTACTATGCAAGGGAGAACCAGAACTCATTTCTCCTAATCATTGTACATCATCCATTGTCCAACCTTTCTATGATCCTTCCTCCCTTCATCTCACCTAAATACTACTGCTCATCTATCTTATCATGAGGCATTTGTCTTTCCAAGCCTGGCTTACTTCACATAACTCATATTCTTTGGTCATGCCTCAGAAAATAAACTGATTTTGAACCTATGACAACAAACATAATAGTCACATTCACAGTATTCCTGGTATGTGCAAGCCAGAAGAGCACACCTGTATTCTATCCCACACATGCTGTTGTATCCCTGATGTGAGTGGATCAGATCTCACCTGTATTCTAACCTTACACCTGCTGAAGTATTCTTGAAGTGAGAAAGTTTATCACACCTATAGTCTATTCTACACATGCTGTATTCCTGATGTGAGTGGGTCAGAGTATACTGCATTCTATCACACCCCTGCTGCAGTATTCCTGATGAGAGCAGGCCAGATGTCACCTGTGGTTTTTCCTACATATGCTTGGTATTACAGGTGTGAGTGGGTCAGATCTCACCTGTATTCTAGTCCACACCTGCTCTAGAGAAGCTCTTCTACTGGAAGCTTCAACTACCCCCATTGAGCTCACTAGAAAGCCCCTCTCTTCTTTTCTTCACAAGGAACATAAGCTCAGTTCCCCAGCACATCCTTCCATACACTTAACTTTAAAATACATTCAATTTATTCTTTACCTAAAATACTCTCCTAGGAATCCTGATAACTCCTGGGACTCACCAGCCGTGTTTCATGTCAACAAGAAAATTACCTGTTTATATGCAGAGCCCACATTTGAAAATGCATGAAAGAGGAGTTTCATTCTTCAGAAAGTAATTTAGCTGCACAAATTGAAAGCAAGTGGATTTATACACACAGAAATAGACTTATGTGTCTTTTATTCTTTGAATAACTTTCTATATCCCCCTGATTCTGAATTTGACAAAATTATCTCCCACTTTCTGTTTTCTTCATTTTTTTTTAAACCAGAGCAAGAAAATTTGGAACTGAAATTCTATTGGAAGAAGTTGAAGAAACTCACAGGGCTACAGAGGGAACCTATTGAAGAACCTCCTGCAAGTTTTCCCAGAATCTTATGAGATGCCTGAAGATGACCCAAAGCCACAGGGAGGACCCCACCTGAAAGACATAGTTCCCTCCTGTGTCTCTGTGCCCTTGGTACCCGAGAAGAGAACAGATTCCCTATGTGGTTCTCCAGCTAAGCACATCAACTAGATGATAACAAAGACAACACAAGGTGAAACCAAACCAAACCAAACCAATGTTTACCAAGTAAACAAAGCTGGAAAATAATGTAATGAATTTTAGGAGATGCTATATGTAGTGATTGTAATTGAAATGAAAACTATAAAATGTATATAAATGTTGTATTGTCCTGTAACTCGGATAGGACACTGTCTCTGAAGGCATTAATCAACTCTTCAAAGTCTAGCATGGTGCTATCTTACTGTCAGTATCCACAATATCTCAAAAACATTATGCCATTTCATGTGAACCATTTTCAGGGAATCTCAGTAGTGATGTCAGGGTGTCTGATTTAAACAGACAAAAATCTGAGGCTTCTTCCATTTACCTAGTGTTCAATCCACACACTAAGAGTAACAGAGTCTGTGGTCATGATGGACAGGCCAGCCAAGAGTCTCTAGCTTCCACTTCTCTAATTCCCCATCGCTGATTACTGGATACTCCAATTTTGAGAAATGCTCAGAAGCCAAAGTTTCTAATCTGCCTCTACTAAAGACTTTCCTCATACAGTTTAGAAGATTTTCCCTCTGGAAGTGTCTGTCCACTAAGAGATATTTAAGTCAACACTTGTAGTAAGGTCACAGGGACATTGTCCACACAATCAGACAATGTCACATGTGAATTCCTTGGCTATGAGATGATGTAGCAGTGAGGAACACTGCACACACACACACACACACACACAGAGAGAGAGAGAGAGAGAGAGAGAGAGAGAGAGAGACTCAGATATTGAAACGAATAGTGCAGTACAGAGCTGACCGAAATATACATGTCTGACAGTCAATTCAGAACCTGTTGTTGGGATCATGTGACCCTAGTTCTACTATCTGCAGTAAAATCAAGAAAATCATGAGCACACTTAAAACTTTGTTTAAACGGAAGTGTTTTTTGTTTTTGTTTTTGAGAATATCCTTCTGTATATACATACATTTGAAGATTTTGTGTTTAATTTTAGATAAATATAAAATTATAAGATTCTTTGAGGTCTTATTGATGTTGATGTTATTTGTTCCTTGATCCTTTGTCTCCTTCTGTATTGACCTCTGTCTCCCTCCTAACCTGGACCCCCTCCCATTTTGATGTCTCTTGCTTCCCATCAACTGTATTCTGTTAACATCCCAACACCACCCCCACCCACCTCCATTATGGTCTTATACTTTTTTTGGTTTCTGTGGTTACTCTGTGTTGTGCACTCACATCTGAAGAGTTTGAGCTAGGAATCACGGACAGAGAGAACATATAGCATCTGTTTTTCTGGATCTGGGTGACCTCCCTCACCATAGTATTTCCTACATTCACCCTAGACCTGCGAATTTTATTGGTTCATTTTCTTAACACTTTACACAGTGTTCCACTGTGTATGAGACACTGCCTCATTACTCACTCATCTGATGAGGCACATTTAAGTTGTTTCCATTCCCTGCTTTCTGTGAATACTGAATTGTGGCACGGAACATTGCTGAAAAATACTTGTAGAATATGATATCAGGCTTTTTGGGCATAGGCCAAGTAGTGAAATAGCTGGGTCATGTGAAAGATTGAAGGGGTGGTTGTGGCTGTTGTGTTTGTTTGTTGTTTGTTTGTTTTAGGATTCTCTATTCTTTTTTTCCATTGTAGCTGCCCTAGTTTTCATTCCCACCAACAGTGAATGAGCTAGATCTAACATGAATTGTTTTCTTCATGACATCTAGTTCCTATGGCATCAGAAAACACTATGTAATTTGCCAAGAAAATGAAGCAGTTAGTAGTCCTACTCTCTTGTAGAAAATATTTAATCTCAATCTGGAGTTTATACCCCACTTTTGACCATTTAGTTCCTGGTTAAAAAACACATGCAACCTTTATATTTATAATAAGCCTTAATCACCACAAGAGTTGGGCAAATATATCTATCTTTTATGTTACTATGTCTATTTCCCAGCCAAAACTCGTTACATAATTTATCATGTTCCACCTGGGCTGCTCTTAACTCCAATTAGCCAACCTACATGACCATTATTTTAAGATTCTTACCACACGGTGGCTTTTTTTCTCTCTTCACCTTCTTCCTCGTTGTCTCCCTGAGTCCCAGGCCAGGAACACCAAGCATCGCCTATCTCAATTCTGCCCAGCTATATACTGTAGACATCTTCATTTACCAATTAAAAATAAACCTGGGGGCAAGTTCACATAGTATCACTTGGGTCTATGTGTGGACTCTCTCATCTCTGGGGCAACCAGGTCTTGGGTGCTTGCACTTAGCATTACAATACATAGCAACAGACCAAACCTTAATACAACCCAATTACAGCACACATTAACCAAAAAATTGACCAGCATGGTAAGGTAGGCATAAGGGGTACCAGCGGTTTAACTGAACTTAGGCCCACTCATAGAAGAAAAACCAAAACTATCCCTGGTTCTAGAAGCCTAACCAACTTCCTGAGGCTAGTGAGGGTATAGGCCCTAGGAAAGAATCTACTCGTTTTGCTGGCGCAGCATAACTCCTTGATACATTCTGAATCCTATCTTTACACCTACAGATAAGTGTGGCCACTACCCCTAATCAAAGAAGCCTCTCTTTAGGGAATCATCACAGAAAAAAACACATCTGGTCATGATGCTAAGATCAGCATATTGTGCGAAGCCAGCTCTCATGTCTACATCTACATCATAGACACTGAATCTGCGGCTCTAGAAAGATTGAAAGAGCCAGAATACAAGGAAGTCTGTGATGAAACAGTCTCTCTGAGAAATGTCTACACAAACAAGACTGGAGCAACGTCAATATCAGTGGATACATTAAAGGACATATGGAAGGAAGAATGTTTCAAGGGTTCCCACTTCTAGACAAGGAACTAAAGGCCAATAACGACTGCTGGGAGAGGGAGAATTATCTCCTTCCAGGGATGAGCTCCTTAACTGGGTTTCTAATGCCAAACTGTCAGCCCTGAAACCACAAACACACAAGCAACAGAAATTAGATCAGCAGGCTGAACTCATCTACTTCTATATACATGCATATGTGCATAGGTACAGATAAATAAAAAGATGCTATCAGTTTGAGAGTGAAGGGCAAGAAAGGAGCTGGGGAAGTACATCTGCGAGGAGCAGGAGGAAGGAAAGGGGTCAGGGTTAAAGATGTAATTCTTTTAAAATTAAAATATATACATTTTTAGAGTAAAAAAAATTAAAAAGGATATCCTTTTGAATAACTGGGTTGTGCCAGAGAACTATTATAAATACTTCAATGGAAAGCTGTTGGAATGAAATAACAAAAGTGGATTACAATATTGAGCATTAGTGGAGAAAAATTAACAATGTGAATAGTTCCAGTGAGATGCATTTTTGAGTGCAATTACTGTCATAGAATTATAAGCTTGCAAAGGTTAAAGCCCTTTGTTCTCATCTGATGTGGACTATCTAAAACTGTCACAAAAATTAAAAAAACAGATTCCAAATTGTATTAATTTATGCTAACTATGTGACTGTTTAGAATCTCCTTTGCAGCATATTTACTGAGAAAAATTAAGAGGTTGTGCACTATAGCCAGTCTGTGTTTTTGTGAATTGGGGACAAGGAAAGTAATGAAAAGAAATAAACTGTGTTTACTGCTGGTGAATACACTGCTGGGTATAAACTGGTGAAGCAACTGTAGAAATCAAAAAACTAAAAGTAGATCTTCCCTATTACCCACCTATAATACTTTCGAGCACATTCCAAAGAACTCTTGTTTACTACTCTGGTGGTTTGGATAAGAATGGCCCCCAGAGACTCATAGATTTAAATGCTTAAGCACCAGGGAGTAGCACTATTAGAAAGTATGGCTTTGTTGATGTAGGTGTGGCTTTGTTGGAGGAAACGTAGAGGTGGGCTTTGAGTTTTCAAATGCTCAAGCCAGGTCACTGACTCTTCCAGTACCTGTCAGTCTGGATATAGACCTTTCAACTCCTTCTCCAGCAACATACCTGCCTGTATGTTGCCATACTTTCCACCATGATGATAATGGTCTAAACTTCTGAACTGTTGCCAGCCCCAATTAAACACGTGTCTTTATGAGAGTTCCTGTGGTCGTTGTGTCTCTTCACATCACTTAAATTATGACTAAGATATTTTCATATCCACATCTATTACTTTTCTATGTACAAGGGCAAAGGGGTGTAATCAACTTACATGTACCCCAACTGGTGGATACATAGGAAAAATATGCTACATATATGCAATTAAATTCTATTCAACCCTAAAAATATAATATTGTAAAATTGCAGAAAATGCAGGGAACTGAAAAAAATCACATCAGGGTGACTAGGGCTCGGGAAAACAAGTACTTCATCTGTTCTCTCATACACAGATCTCAGCTTCTAATGTTTATGGTATGAATGTGTGGAAGTGAACAGGGTTAGAGACCAGGAACTTAGAAGGACTCTGGGACAGTGGAAGAATTTTTAATGAAGGAGAATGGGAAGGGTAATAGAACTCATGACATGGAAGCTGAAAAGGGAGTACTGAGGGCGGAGGGCGGAGGGCAGAAGTAGGAACAGGTAGAAAGAAGACTGAGGAGAGGAGCAAATAAGGGCAGAATCAACCAAGTAAAAATAAGTTTTATTAAAAATGCTATAGCAAAACAAAATGTGTTGATTCTTGAGCTGGTAAAGAATAAAATAAAATTAAAAGAATTATTAGAAGTAACACATGTCAAGCAACATATTTTACTTGATTAGTACTTATTATATGCAAGTAATAAAGTGAATGGAATGATATGATGTGTCTTTCAGAGTGTTTGGGATAACATATAGTATGGGAATTCATGTAACTTGTAGGAGTTTGCTTGCTTCAGTTTCAGTTCAGATAACGCTTGTGTGAATGGCTAAATTTCCAAATGACAGTGAGCAGGGATGCAGATAAAGAGAAACTGAACACCTCTCAGCGATGCCTGGACCTTGGAGAAACACACTTTGTTATTTACCTTACCCCATGATTATAGCTTCCTCTCCATCCTCTCCTCCCAGTCCTACTCTCTGAGTTTCTTTTTTCACATCCTCTTGTTGAAGCTTTGTCCTTAGAAAAGGGGAGACTTTCCATGGATGTCAACCTCTTAGCATATCAAGTTTCAGTAGGACTACACACATCTACTGTGGCAAAAACAAGGCAACCCAGTTAGGCTACAGGGATCCAAAGGTGGTCAACAGAGTTAGAGATAGCCCCTGCTCCTGCTAAGGATGGGTACATATTTTACTGGCTTGAGAAATGGGCACAAGACTCTAGATAAATAATGGCATCAAGAAAGTGAGGAGGGAATCCTGACATAATGGAGAGGTGCCAAATTCTGTGCATGAACTTGGCTGCCATCACTCTAGCCAGCAACGCTAGTAGTCAAATGCATGGGAGAGTAACTACATTAAGGTATGGTGAAAAGGGAAGAAATCCTAGCTGCTGCCCAATTCTAGTGAGACAATGTGGAAAATTTTTACTACCTGTCAGAAAAGAAAAGAAAGAAATGGGAAAGGGGGGAATATATTATATTTTCATTTCTGTCATGGTATAGTCAGAATATTTAAAAATACATTAGGAAAACAAACCATAAATGAATTATGGAAGGCTGTCAACTGAGCCTCTGCTGCCTGCAGATTTTAGCAAGTAGAATGTCATGGGCTCTCCTGCTGGCATGGCCTCCAGGCTCCCTCCTCCTTTTCACAGGCCCATCCATCCATGATCCTTGCTTTATTCCCTCCTGGTTTCACACATTCTCTTTACAGTTAGGGCGAAGGGCAAGGAGAGTCTGTAGAAAAGTACTAGAGAGGGGAAGGCGAGCTGTTTTATTTCCTAGTTTGCTTAGTCCCTTTAGCTTTCTCAGTTTGACACCACCTCATTGTCTAAAGGGGCTGTATGGAGCAGCTTCTGGTCTGTGGGGCTTCTGAAGTTCATTTGTTAGACATCTGTAGGGCTGAGAAGAGAATGTATCTGTGCATCTGGTGAAATGCATGCACTGCCCCCGCTCATCCCTAGGGTGTACACTAGTTATCAATTAATTTGACACCCTGAGAACTACAGAGCTCTCAGGAGGTCATTTCCATTTTTTAAGAATTAGTTCCAGAAAGTTTCATACACAGAGAAGCTACACACCACACCACACCACACCACACCATGGTCCACAGTTGTGTGTTTTAAACACCTGTGCTTTTCTACTGATTCATCTATTAACTAATTAAGTTAATTTTATCACATGTCTACATGTTCCAGGAATTGTCTCAGAGTGGAAACATGTTAGAGAACATGACAGAAAAGGCCACTGCCTTTCATTTATACTTGTTCTTCTGTCTTAGAAGCTACTTATCATTTGACTTGGAATTTTAATCAACTAATATGCCCATTATAATTTTCATTTCTGTTAAAGGTGTTCCATTTGCTGAGTTTCCTAACACGCTATGTCCCTGAAGACAAAGGTCTGCTGATTCTGGTGACAATCAGAGGCACTTCCAAGCATTAATCTATCATGTCCCTGTCTGTCATCCACTCGTGTGACAACTGACTCATGGGAGCAAGCATGAAGTGATGCGTGCTACATTCTACAACATAGTTTATACTCCAGAATTACTTAGACATCTTTTACCCTCTGCCTTGTATACAACAGAAAACAAATAATACAGCTGAACAGCTTTGGCTACTACTCTCCTGTCTAATTTTTTGATGAAACCCACCGTTATCTAATGTAAATTCATTTCTTATTCTTATAAACAACCTCACATTTGCTTTCCTGGCCATTTTTGAGTGGCTCAAAAAGTTAGCTCTTATTGTGCCACAGGTGGTAAAACTTCAGCTAGATGCTAAGTAGGTGGCCAGAACTAAAATAATGTGATCATCCAATCACATTATCCAATAATGTGATTATCAGTGTGAGCTGTGTGAATGAGGACAATTTTATTTACTATATCATTGAAATATAAAAATGTAAGTTTATGGTTAAATGAGTTTATGAGTAAAATTAGGTCTCAGGTACCCCTAAGGAACATCTATTTAATATTCAAGATAAAAAAAATTAAAAATAAGTTGGGCAACACTTCAAATGCCCACCTATTATATCTCCCTTCAATACATTTAGTGGAACAGGTTTGCAAAATGAAGCATTGTTGAATCTCCCAGACCAGTAATCTGCACAATAATAGAAGCAAGCCACTTTTTAGCAGGTTTAATCAAAAGCCAAGGGAAATGTTAAACTTCATTTTAAAAGCCATTTTTTTCAATGCTTTTACATACCTAACATGAATCATCATTTCTGAAAATATTAGACTTCCAGCCAAAAGAGCAGTGTAAACTCACAGTTCTCGGCCATCTGCTCAAAGACAGAGCTGAACATGAAGATAAACACAGACCAACTCCAAAAATAAAGTAAGATACAAATATTCACTAAATAGGGCTAAATATTTGTGCACAAAGAACACTTGAATTGAGACAAAAAATAGAGAGTTAAATTCAACTCGCCTTTCAGCAAAAGCCACAAGACACATCCATTTTCTCTAGAACACAAACTAACTCCCTGGATTCATTGTGGCTTGACTCTGAGGTGAACACAAATAGGAAAATGGCATCTTTAAAAAGCATTGACCTTGAATATTAAATCACTAAAAAACATTTCTCCTAGAGAACCAGAAGATATATGGAATTAAAGAAATCATAGGCAAACCAGAAGAGAGAGAGAAAGAGAGAGAGAGAGAGAGAGAGAGAGAGAGAGAGAGAGAGTGAGTTGAATCCCCTTGGAAAACTGAATACCATTTGAAGGCCCATATATGTTCCCGAGAAGCTCAAAAAAGAAAGGAAGTGGGCAGGAAATGGGGGAAAAGTGTTGCAGGAAATAATAAAAAAGAAAAGCGCATCCCGTGCTACACCATGCCACTCTTCCCCGCGGTCCTGCCGCCTCTGTGCTGCTGCTGTCTTCCCAGCTCTCAGTCGCCCACTCAATGCAAAACTCCAGTAACTCAGTAAATCAAAAGTCTAGAAGCTTATAATTAATCAGTCGGATTTATATATCAATAAATTCTCAATTCACGAGATGCCCACACAATAACTTCAGAGCCAATTGATAATGATACAAACTGCCCACCTAGATTAGACAAATTATCCCAATTATTCTATCCTTATATAATATTTAGCTACCGGTGGCTATTTAAAGTCACCAGGAATCTGAATCACCCTGTTCATCTTCCATCTTTCTCCTCCTCCTGTATCGCTCCCTATCTCTGCCACTCCTAGCTCTTCCCCCTTTTCCCTGTACAATCACAGGTTTCTTGGTATATTAATATTTAAATTAATTGGACAGAGGAAATTCTGCTACAGGAGAGTATGCAATAAAGAATGATTAGGGTTTTTCAAAATTAGTAAAAAGAAGTTAATTTGTTAAAAGTGAACGAACAGTCAATATCAAATATATTTCAAAACATATCTATACATAGATAAAATTCTAGCAATTTTTACTAAAACATCAGAAATTGACGCTAATGAGGAACTGTCTCCAGAAACCACGGAAAAAGGATAAATAAGTTGAAAGAAAATTGCAATGGCTTGATCACACAATGAAGGTCTTTTAGCTTCCCCACTAGACAGCATAGGTGAGCTTCAGCTATACTGGCGTTTCACATCTTCTGTGTATTCAGGGTAAATAATTCTCGAGCAAAAATATTATACCCAGATGAGCCCTCATCCAAAAAAATCAAGAAAAAAAATGAATTTGAAGTCTGTTAAACACAGCACTCTTTGAGTATAAACACTAAACTATATAAGAGATGTGTGAAATCATATGTCAGAAGGAATATATGCAGGGAAAAGGAATCTAAAATATAAAAGCTTAAATTGAAAAACAAATACTCTTAAGTATCTTAAATTCTTATTTGAGGTTTTGACAGCACTTACAAGTGGTGGCATCAGTGAGGGACAGGTGCCCTCTCCACCCTTTCCCCGTGCCAGTCCTGGGGTCATGAGAGCAGGAGAGCTGGTCCTGCCCCTCACCTGCTGCTGCATGCTAGAGAGTGGGCCCTGCACCTGGTCTGGACAGTGTAGGAGAATTGGCCCTGCCTCTTGTCTGCTGTGCAGTGACTTGGATGCAGGAGAGGTGCCCTCCTCCCCTCCCTTTTTAAAAATTAGATATTTTCTTCATTTACATCTCAATGTTATTCCCTTTCCTAGTTCCCCCCCCCGAAAACCCCCTATCCCTTCCCTCCTCCCCCTGCTCAACAACTCACCCACTCCTGCTTCCTGGCCCAAGCATTCCCGTATACTGGGGCATAGAACCTTCACAGGACCAAGGGCCTCTCCTCCCATTGATGACTGACTAGGCCATCCTCTGCTACATATGCAGCTAGAGCCATGAGTCCCACCATATGTGTTCTTTGGTTGGTGGTTTAGTCCCAGGGAACTCTGGAGATACCAGTTAGTTCATATTGTTGCTCCTCCTATCGGCTGCAAACCCCTTCAACCCCTTGGATACTTTCTCTAGCTCTTTCATTGTCTTTCAGTAATAGTGACCTACGTTTAAATCCAGAACCATGGAAAAGAGTTCTAAATCTTAATCAATATGTTGCTTATGTATTATTACGCATCTGTGCTGTTTGTGAATATCATTCTCTTATTTTATCTTCCCCTCTCAGTTCCTGGGCCTCTTATCCATTACAGACTTCTGATTCAGGAAAGTCGCCTCACTTTACCCCTATTCCCCTTAAGATATTTACCTACGTGGCATTTCTTGGTTAGCAACTCAGACTAACTTCATATTTCTAGACAAGTAGTCTCCATCCTCCTTTAAGCTTTTTTTTTTCTTTCTTTTCACGATGTAGCTGACACTCCTTTCAGGAAACATGTGCTGGAACTCATGCTTAGGAACTCAGATGAGAGGCAAATAGAGTACCTGAAAATGGTATTGCATAAAGTGCAAGGCTAGGCCACAGACTTTTACTTCTCTCCCAATCCAGTCTGGTCCATGGGTTACTAGGCTTGCTCTTGGATGCAAGCAACACATTTAAAAGAAACACAATCAAGTCAGCGCTGAAAGAAAAGAAAGAAGAAAGAAAGAAAGAAAGAAAGGAAGGAAGGAAGGAAGGAAGGAAGGAAGAAAGAAAGAAAGAAAGAAAGAAAGAAAGAAAGAAAGAAAGAGAGAGAGAAAGAGAGAGAGAAAGAAAGAGAGAAAGAAAGAGAGAAAGAAAGAGAGAAAGAAAGAAAGAAAGAAAGAAAGAAAGAAAGAAAGAAAGAAAGAAGGAAAGAAAGGAAGGAAGAAAGAAAGAAAGAAAGAAAGAAAGAAAGAAAAAAAGAAAGAAAGAGAGAAAAGAAAGAAAGAAAGAAAGAAAGAAAGGAAGGAAGAAAGGAAGAAAGGAAGAAAGAAAGAAAGAAAGAAAGAAAGAGAGAAAGAAAGAGCAAAAGAAAGAGAGAAAGAAAGAAAGAAAGAAAGAAAGAAAGAAAGAAAGAAAGAAAGAAAGAAAGAAAGAAAGGAAGGAAGGAAGGAAGGAAGGAAGGAAGGAAGGAAGGAAGAAAGAGAGAGAGAGAAAAGAAAGAAAGAAAGAAAGAGAGAGAGAGAAAGAAAGAGGAAAGAAAGAAAGAGAGAGAGAGAAAGAAAGAGGGAAGAAAGAAAGAGAGAGAGAGAGAGAGAGAGAGAGAGAGAGAGAGAGAGAGAGAGAACTAAAAACACTAAAAGGAGAAGTCTTTTTTTCTGGATGCTTTCCGTTTTCAGCTGACAGCTGAAGGGATGATTTTGCAGACAACTTTCAGTAAGTGACCTGGATATTGTGCAGTAGAGATCAGCTGTTCCTGATGTTCCTGGCTTGAATTTCACACTCACATAATCCATGAACACTTGAATCTTTACCTTTGGGGTAGGAGCCATTTGTTCCATAGTTGTATAACTATTTATGATTCATATCTCTTTATAATGTGTATAGCATAGATTATTTTGGCATGAAATGTTTAGGACAATAATATGATTTATTGCTTTTCTTCCAACATTTTCTTTTCATCAGGGAATAATTTTCCACTGACCTTTACTTTGGCATCTTTCGGCATAATGCATTTGATATTTAACTTTATGTAAATAAATTATAGGTAGTTTTTACACCCATGGTTTGTGGAGACTATTTTTCATTAAGATTTATCATTTCATTTTTTTTTTATTCAAGTGAATCTGTGTTGTTGGTGCTGCTGTTATTTGAGTGGCCATAGAACTTGTTATGATCTGAAAGTTTTTTTTTTATTTTAATTTTATTTTTTTAATTAATTTAGGTATTTTCTTCATTTACATTTCCAATGCTACCCGAAAGTCCCCCAAACCCCCCCCACTCACCTACCCCCAACTCCCACTTCTTGGCCATGGCATTCCCCTGTACTGAGGCATATTAAGTTTGCAAGACCAATGGGCCTCTCTTTCCACTGATGGCAGACTAGGTCATTTTCTGATACATATGCAGCTAGAGACACGAGCTCCAGAGGGTACTGGTTAGTTCCTATTGTTGTTCCACATAGGGTTGCAGACCCCTTTAGCTCCTTGGGTACTTTCTCTAGCTCCTCCATTGGGGGGCCCTGTGATCCATCCAATAGCTGACTGTGAGCATCCACTTCTGTGTTTGCCAGGCACCAGCATAGCCTCACAAGAGACAGCTATATCAGGGTCCTTTCAGCAAAATCTTGCTAGTGTGTGCAATGGTGTCAGCATTTGGGGGCTGACTATGGGATGGATCCCCAGGTATGGCAGTATCTAGATGGTCCATCCTTTCGTCTCAGCTCCAATCTTTGTCTCTGTAACTCCTTCCATGGGTGTTTTGTTCCCAATTCTAAGAGGGAGCAAAGTGTCCACACTTTCATCTTTGTTCTTCTTGAGTTTCATGTGGTTTGCAAATTGAATCTTTTATGTTGGGTATTCTAAGTTTCTGGGCTATTATCCACTTATCGGTGAGTATATATCATGTGAGTTCTTTTGTGATTGGGTTACATCACTCAGGATGATGCCCTCCAGGTCCAACCATTTGGCTAGGAATTTCATAAATTCATTCTTTTTAATAGCTGAGTAGTACCTCATTATGTATATCCATTCCTGTGTTGAGGGCCATCTGGGTTCTTACTAGCTTCTAGCTATTACAAATAAGGCTGCTATGAACATAGTTGAGCATGTGTCATACTTACCGGTTGGGACATCTTCTGGATATATGCCCAGGAGAGGTATTGCAGGATCCTCCCCTAGTACTATGTCCAATTTTCTGAGGAACCGCCAGACTGATTTCCAGAGTGGTTGTACAAGCTTGCAATTCCACGAACAATGGAGGAGTGTTCCTTTTTCTCCACATTCTTGCCAGCATCTGCTGTCACCTGAATTTTTGATCTTAGCCATTCTGACTGGTGTGAGGTGGAATCTCAGGGTTGTTTTGATTTGCATTTCCCTGATGATAAAGGATGCTGAACATTTTTTTCAGGTGCTTCTCAGCCATTCGGTATTCCTCAGGTGAGAATTCTTTATTTAGCTCTGAGCCCCATTTTTAAATGGGGTTATTTGATTTTCTGGAGTCCACCTTCTTGAGTTCTTTATATATATATATTGGATATTAGTCCCCTATCTGATTTAGGATAGGTAAAGATTCTTTCCCAATCTGTTGGAGGCCTTTTTGTCTTATTGACGGTGTCTTTTGCCTTGCAGAAGCTTTGCAATTTTATGAGGTCCCATTTGTTGATTCTCTTACAGCACAAGCCATTGCTTTTCAATTCAGGAATTTTTCCCCTGTGCCCATATCTTTGAAGCTTTCCCCTACTTTCTCCTGCATAAGTTTCACTGTCTTTGGTTTTATGTGGAGTTCCTTGATCCATTTAGATTTGACCTTAGTACAAGGAGATAGGAATGGATCAATTCAAATTCTTCTACATGATAACAACCAGTTGTGCCAGCACCATTTGTTGAAAATGCTGTCTTTTTTCCACTGGATGGTTTTAGCTCCCTTGTCGTAGATCAAGTGACAATAGGTGTATGGGTTCATTCTGGGTCTTCAATTCTATTCCATTGGTCTACTTGTCTGTCACTATACCAGTACCATGCAGTTTTTATCACTATTACTCTCTAGTACAGCTTTAGGTTAGGCATGATTATTCCACCAGAGGTTCTTTTATCCTTGAGAATAGTTTTTGCTATCCTAGGTTTTATATTATTCTAGATGAATTTGCAGATTACCCTTTCTAATTCATTGAAGATTTGAGTTGGAATTTTGATGGGGATTGCATGGAATCTGTAGATTGCTTTTGGCAAGATAGCCATTTTTACTATATTGATCCTGCCCATCCATGAACATGGGAGACCTTTCCATCATCTGAGATCATCTTTAATTTCTTTCTTCAGAGACTTGAAGTTATTATCATACAGATATTTCACTTAGTTAAAGTCACACCAAGGTATTTTATATTATTTGTGACTATTGTGAAGGGTGTTGTTTCCCTAATTTCTTTCTCAGCCTGTTTATCCTTTGTATAGAGAAAGGCCATTGACTTGTTTGAGTTAATTTTATATCCAGCTTCTTCACTGAAGCTGTTTATCAGGTTTAGGAGTTCTCTGGTGGAATTTTTAGGGTCATTTATATATACTATCATATCATCTGCAAAAAGTGATATTTTGACTTTTTCATTTACAATTTGTATCCCCTATATCTCCTTTTGTTGTCGAATTGCACTGGCTAGGACTTCAAGTACAGTGTTGAATAGGTAGGGAGAAAGTGGACAGGTTGATTCTTTGAATAGTTCTTCTTGTTTTCACTTGGTTGATTTCACCCCTGAGTTTGATTATTTCCTGCCATCTACTCCTCTTGGGTGAATTTGCTTCCTGATTTTAGTGGGATTGCTTCCAGCTTCTCAGCATTTACTTTGATGTTGGCTACTGGTTTGCTGTAGATTGCTTTTATCATGTTTAGGTATGGGCCTTGAAATCCTGATATTTCCAAGACTTTTATCATGAATGGATGGTGGATTTTGTCAAATGCTTTCTCTGCATCTAAGGGGATGATCATGTGTTTTTTTGTCTTTGAGTTTGTTTATATAATGGATTATGTTTATGGATTTCCGTATATTAAACCATCCCTGCATCCCTGGAATGAAACCTACTTGGTCAGGATGGATGATTGTTTTGATGTGTTCTTGGATTGGGTTAGCAAGAATTTTATTGAGTATTTTTGCATCAATATTCATAAAGGAAGTTGGTCTGAAGTTCTCTATCTTTGTTGGGTCTTTCTGTGCTTTAGGTATCAGTAATTGTGGCTTCATAGAATGAATTGGGTAGGGTACCTTCTACTTCTATGTTGTGGAATAGTTTGTGGAGAAGTGGAATTAGTTCTTCTTTGAAGGTCTGATAGAACTCTGCACTAAGCCCATCTGGTCCTGGGATTTTTTTTTTTTGGTTGGGATACTATTAATGACTGCTTCTATATCTTTAGGGGATATAGGACTTTTTAGATCATTAACCTGATCCTGATTTAACTTTGGTACCTGGTATCGGTCTAGAAATTTGTCCATTTCATCCAGGTTTTCCAGGTTTGTTGACTATAGCCTTTTGTAGAAGGATCTGATGATGTTCTGGATTTCTTCAGGATCTGTTGTTATGTCTCCCTTTTCATTCCTGATTTTGTTAATTAGGATGCTGTCCCTGTGCCCTCTAGTGAGTCTGGCTAAGGGTTTATCTATCTTGTTGATTTTCTCAAAGAACCATCTCCTCGATTGGTTGATTCTTTGAATAGTTCTTCTTGTTTTCACTTGGTTGATTTCACCCCTGAGTTTGATTATTTCCTGCCATCTACTCCTCTTGGGTGAATTTGCTTCCTTTTGTTCTAGAGCTTTTATGTGTATTATCAAGCTGCTAGTGTGTGCTCTCTATAGATTCTTTTTGGAGGCACTCAGAGTTATGAGTTTTCCTCTTAGAAATGCTTTCATTGTCCCATAAGTTTGGGTACATTTTTGATTCCTTTTCATTAAACTCTAAAGAGTCTTTAATTTCTTTCTGCCTCCTGGCAGAAGATGAAGGCCCGAAACAGGGCTTGTCCCAGAATCTGTGTAGCTTCTGTAGACAACACTCTCACCTGTGCAGAGTAGTCTCGGTAGGATCCTGGAACCAAGATGTCTCCCCCAGATGCTGTGGCAAAGCCCTCCTGGGAGGGACGGACACCTCTCCTCTGGCAGGGAACTTGCCCGGGTGTCTGGAGTCCGAAACATGGTCTGCCCCAGAAGCTCTGTGGCTTCTGCCTGTCACAGAAGCTGTTAGCCTCTGCAGTCCACACTCTCACCTGTGTAGACCAGTCTTGGTGGAATCCGGGAACCCAAGATGGCTCCCCCAGATGCTGTGTTAAAGACCTCCCGGTCAGGGCTGACACCTCTCCTCTGACAGGGAAGGTGCCCGGATGACTAAGATTTATCATTTCTACTAGGTATAAGATAGAACAGGGTTTCTTCTCATTTTATACTCAAGTCCAGGGTTATTTTCATATACTTATTGAAAGCAGTTATGCAAGATGTCTGCAGTACACTGATACTCCAACTCAATTCTTACAAAAAAAATCTAGTCTTTATATAAAGAGCCATAATAAGGTGTTTATTTATATAAACAGATTACAAGTGAAGTAATATCATCTCTTTTCCTGAAGGCTGTGCTACAGATGCACCATCTAAACATGATATCCACTGCAGTTCCATGCTGCTACTCATGACAACATCTCACCAGTACTCTCACATGACAGACTTCTCCCTACATCCATCCTTTCACAATCCAGGAACTTCTTACTTCCTCCTCTGACCTGTCAAGCATATTTTTTCATAGATAGCCTAAGAGCCACAGTCCTTCAGAGGAGGCTTCGGGAGTAAATTTTAATGCTGTACTTCAATTGTGATTCCTACAAGTTCTACTGTGGTCAATTTAATTTCTCTGATGTAATTTGCTTGAAACCATGGTACAGAGTAATATCTGATGGAACACCTGGGGTGCTAATCAGACTGATGAAGAAGAAGCATCAAGATTGGCTTGGTATGAAGGAAGCCTGGATAGTTAATTCTTCAAACTACACAGCGAATCAGTGAATACTTTTCTTAAATGCCTAACATCATTCTTTCTTTAGTGAATAACTGTGCTATTTTCAGCATGGAGAGATGTATGCATTCTTTCCGTAAATTCTCCTCATTTGTAATATGACTCTAGCTTCTTGACAAAAGAGCTAACCATTTCTCCATCCCTGTACATTTTCATATCTGCTGTTTTCTTCTCCTTTGTTGTCTTTAACTAAAACTCTGGAAACAGAGTATTACTGTCTTCCCTAGTTTTAAGTCAAATGGACATAAGCTAGATTTATCTTCAAAAAGGGAATTTCAATTGAGAAAATGCCTCCATAAGATCCAGGTGTAAGCCATTTTCTTAGCTAATGATTGACAGGAGTGGGCACAACCCATTGTGTTTCGGATCATCCATGAGCTGGTATTCCTGGGTTCTATAAGAAAGCAAGCTGAGCAAGCCATGATGAGCAAACCATTAAGCAGCATCACTCCATAGTCTCTGCATCAGTTCCTGCCCCCATGTTCCTGCCCTGTTTGAGTTCTTGTCCTAACTTCCTTTCATGATGAGCAGTGATAATGAAAATGTAAGCCAAATAAACCCCTTCCTCCACAACTTGTTTTTTGGTCAGAGTGCTTCATTGCAGCAATAGAAACACTAATGAATTATCACAGGCTATTGTATTTACAAAGGGGTCAGATGCTGCTAGTTCTACTCATGTCATAGCATCTGTGGTATGTGATGTAGCCATGATAGCAGAGTATAAGCCTGTGTTTTATGGGCATGGTTCATTACATGGCACAAACAACTTTTACATCATTACAGCACAACAAAGGTTCTACTACTAAATGTTTTTAAAGTCATGTAAATTACCTTATTCTGAGCTAGGGAGATAGTTTAGAGAGCAAGAGCCCTTACTGTGCAAACATGAAAACCCGAGTTAGATTTCCCAGCTCCCATTGGAGGAAAAAGCCAGGAGTAGATATAGGCACCTGTAACTCCAGCACTGTGGGAGACAGGGAGAGAGAGAGGAGAATTGCCTGGAACTGCTGGCTGCCAATCTCACTCCAGGGTCAGTAATAGACTTGTCTCAAAGGAATAAGGTGGATAGTGACAATCATAGCATGTCTTTGTTACTGCCCTACCCAGGAGACTGACTAGGATACCTCTATAGGCTTATTTTAACCTTGTTCATATCAGTACAGATATTCTTTCTTGAGCATGCCATCTAATTCCTCTTGGGCCACTGATGGAAATAACAGGTACACACCAATTTTCTGAAATGTATGGCTTACAGATAGCTATAGTTTGCTGACACCCTCATTCAGGCATATCTTTGGACAGCTTCAATTTAAAGGCTAGAAGAACACTCACAGCTTTGCAGAGAATATCAACCATGTGTAGTCTCAATGAAGATAAATCTGAAACAAAAATAAGAATATGTGCTATGTTGTTTCCCTTGAGTTCAGATTTTGTTTTGTCCTCCTCTCCCTACAGTGATTGTGATAACTAACTCTCTCTATGTAGCTATGCAAACTCTTATTTCAAGAGTCTCAAGGAGAGACTATATTAAATGTATTCTCCAAGGAACCATGCAATTTAAAAGGAGCTCATTAGCAAGAGAATGTTAACTTGAATATTAAAGAAACATTTCAAATTATTGAGTGTACTTACTTTCTCTTAAATTATGCCAATATAAGAGAAGCAAACTCAATGGTTTTTATATAATATAATCAGTTATGACCCATTTATAGATCTGAAAAGACTAGTGAGTTTTAAAAGTTAAAGTTGAATTTGAGAAGTATTTAAGGGCACATTTCTCATTTGTAACCACATCATTTTTACTAACAAGGACATGTTTTCCTCCTGTCACTAAGGGAGAAAACAAGCCACTCAATTCTAGACACAATATGCCTTCACTATGCAATTCTGGACACAATATCCTTTCTCTCACATTCGACAGCTTCACATTCTGTGGAAACATTTCTGAGCTTGCAAATTGCAAATGGGTTAAGGTCACAATATATAAACCAAATTATTGGATGCTCCCTGCTTGACCTCTTGCCCCTGTTCTTTTAAAGGGCCAAGCACCTCTGACTTTATTTCTGTAAGAGTTTAATAACTTGTGCACTTGTAATTTTCACTTCTATAGGGCAAAGGGAGAGAGTTTCTCAGGTTTATTTGTGTGTGTGTGTTCTCATGAAACACACAATATACGCCTATATCCGGTGCACTGCAAAACCATGTTCCATGTTGCCTATTGGAAAGGAGCTATGTGTTCTTGGGAGACCAGACCGTTTTAATAAACTGTCCTGCAGTCCTTCTCCTGTGTGAGGTGACTTGCAACTTATGGAATTTCTTGGACTGTAATATATTGCTTTATTCTGAATCACTTCTGCTGTCATTGTTGCCTAGATCTGCTCTGTTTTGATCCATTGTGCTACTGAAATTCACTCTGTTGTGAACACTGCTGTCTTGTCTTTTGGCAGAGAAGACCTTTACACAGTAAATTTTGTGGAAGTTGAGTACTTCAGAAATCCATGTTCTTCCAAAGATCTCAAAACAACATTCTGGTTTGTGTCACAAAGAATGTTTTTGGCTTGTCACTACCTGAGTCACTGTAAAGTTCCAAAGTTGTGATTACATCAGTTGTATTTAAAATTCTCTTTGTTGGTGATTATTTTTTTAGATGTAGTCTCACTGTATAATGTAGCCCCGGACAACTTGTAACTCACTATGTAGATTAGGGTAGCCTCAAATTCACAGAGATTTGCCTGTGTCTGTCTCACCAGTAATTGGATCAAAGCTCTGAAGCAATCATATCCTGCTTATTTTAAATATCTTTATATTCATAATATTTTGATGACTTCAAGGTCCTCCAATGTTGGGAAGAAATGTTCACTTCTTGATAGTAGCTGACTCCTACAGACAGCAATTTGCAGTGATTTCACACATAGACCAACTAATTACAAGACCATGGCATCTAGCACCACCAATCTCATTTAGCTGGTCTGCACACACCAAAACAACATCCGCTACATTGCTGGGGTACTTCCCGTGGTAGATCTTCCCTTTCTCAGAGGACGAGCCTGTCAGGACATGCTTACTTGGCATAACTTATTTGCTTAAGCAAATAAAGCCAAGTGTGTTAATGGGATCTTTTCTGATATTCTGCAGTCACCATTAGGGATTGGTTTGTATCTAGCTGTGAAAATAGGTTGCAATTGAGTTACTTCAGAGAATTCCACTAAATCAGGGGTTCTCAACCTTCCTAATTCTGTGACCTTTCAAAATAGTCTCTATTTCATTGCTATTTCCTAATTATAATTTTGCTGCTGTTATGAATTGCCATGCAAATATCAAATATTAGATATGCAGGATATCTAGTATGTGACTCCCAAAGAGACCATGACTACCAGGTCGAGAAATGCTGCACTAGAGTGTTTTCACATCTGTTCTCTCAGTAGCTTGTGTTTCCTAGCACTAGCAGGTCTCACAGTGAGGATAAAACAGCCCAAGCCAATCTTCAAAAATGCAGTGACAGCAGGAAGCAAGGTTCTGTTAGTATTCCTACTAAGAATTTGTGGGTTAGTTTATTGCTTTCACATACCCTAGTACAAGGGTGAATAGAAGACCCAAGGTTACTGCCTCTATCAGGACTTGGTGATTTGGTGTTAGAAGAGGCTTCTTCAGGGAGGGGAATTGATTCTAGAGACTGTCTCTTTCTGAGTTGCTCAGCTATACGATGTAATCTGAGTTTTATAGTCTTTCCTGTGTATAAGATGAAAACAGTCTGTGTAAGACAGAAGTCTACATACAGGAAAGTGGAGCCAGGAGGTTAGGGTAGAGGTCTCACTAAACAAGGTAAGAAACAACTGAGGAAGACAGCGGATGCCATCTTCTGGCAAGCAACCTTCCCCCCCTCAACACACACACACACACACACACACACACACACACACACACACACACACACACACTGTTAGAAACAAACCCTGCTTGTCTTCATACCTACCAGTTATTTGAGAGTTTATAATTTTAAGTAACAGAAAGATGTGCCTACATCTAGTAAAAGGGTTAAAGTGCAATATTTCACAGTTGCGCTCAGTTTCCTATAATGGATAACAATAGTTCATCCCAAGACTGTGGAGGCACATGGTACAGAATGTCCCCAAACTCCTAACTTTTGTTTAAAGGTTCACCAACTCTTTAAATCTAAAAAAAAAAAAAATCACACAAATTGTTATTGTGGAAGTCATGACAGGAAAGCTGTTCTCATACAATGGACAAGCTGGAGTGCCGAGTAGTTACTGACAAAGAAATAAGGATGGAATTCTCAGGCTGTTTTATTTGTTCCTGTGGAAGATGATTTTTTTCTTTAATCTATTTAAATTGTATTAGTCTAAACTAAAACCCAGGAGAAAAATCATAAGGTCACAGAATCGAAAAAGAAATGTTATCTACGTATGTTTACCACAGAGTTATCCCTTGAAGCATAAAAATGTCTTTCATTGATGTTTCTTCCTAATGTTGTAAATACTGATTTGGAATTACATTTCCTTAAAGGATACAAATATCTGACATGTAAATTAAAGTTGCGGTTATGCATAATATATAGCAGGGTGTTATTCTTTTCAATATTCTTCTACAATTCCATCACGGCTACAGAGGATTGCAATGAGGCACTTTTGTTTCCACATCCTGCTCTGTGAGGTAATTTGAGGATGCACAACATCTTTGTCTTTCCTACGAGGAGTGATAATCTGACAGAGATGATGCACAGAGCAATAATCACACAGCAGTGCATCGGGAGGGGTGTCCATCAAAGGTGCTTCCCTGTCTCTGTGGTTCACTCTTAGACATTGCCTTTGTGGCTCTTCCCCACAAATCTGTGGGAAAGAAATGGGTGGATAATATTGCACTGAATTTTCTAGCAAAGAGATCAGATTAGATCACCCAAGGGCACAATCAGGAAGTGAGAAGTCTAAGTTTTCATTTTCTTTCTATAAACCAATGTACACTTATGATCTAGAAGTGTGTGTGGTGATCAGATACATCACAGGATCAATAATTAGGAAGCTTTATTTGTGCCTGAAACACAGGTGAGTCATTTTAATGGAGCTGAGCATGGCACTTCACTAATCTTGGTGTTCACTGAGTCTATTAGTGTGGCTTGCTGGTGAGGTCCCATGGATCTGCCTCCCCCAGTCTCCATAGCCATATCTAGGTACAGATACATACTACCTCACCTGGATTTTTATATGGGTACTGGGAATCCAAACTTGGGTCATCAAATTTGTACAACAAGCAGTTTAGTACTTGAGCTACCTTCCCAGCCTCTGTTTCTGACATTGGAGTGAAGAGAGAATAAAATCTAAGGCACACTTGGGGCTGATGCAGTTGCCTTTACCTCTCACTGAGGCAAGAATGGTGAAGTGGCTCCCAGACTCAGGGCTGGGATGTCTGTCCTTCATGTTCAGCCAAATTCCCTTTTGAGTCTTGAAAGCATATGATGGCATCTCTCCTCTGTGTAGACAAGACAAGGCCATTTCCCTCCAAGAGTGTCTCTCAGGTCACTTGCATCCCCATCTCAGTTTGGCCAACTATTGGGGATGAAGAATGCTGTGTTCTGTCAAGTTACAAATGCCTGTCTCTCACTCTCTTTGCCTGATATTCTCTTTATCTGCATATCTGTTGCTAACATTCAAAACCCATCTTTTTTTCAAAACTAAAGAGTAGTATCAACATTTCTGTATCCTGAAGTCTCAACCAAGTTCATGGTAAGTTGTTACATGATGTTAGTTTGAGGTTAATATCCACATATATGTGTATTTTTATTTATTTGAATATGATATGTAATTTATGTGATACTCATGTACATATAGAAACAAGGATAGATAGACAGATGATAGACAAACAGACAGAAAAATGATAGATATGGATAGATAAGAGAAAAAGACGGCAAAGAAAAAAGACAGGAAAATTCTTCAACAGAAGCTGATATTCTGACTAAGCAGGTCTCCAGGGCTTAACTGTGGATTTTGATAAATAAAATAAGAACACCTTTTCACACCCTGGAAAATTTTGTCTCATTAATACAACAGGGATATGCATGAGCTGTTATTACCATGCTGCTGCTGGACTTGACAATTAAATGCCTCTGAGATTTCTGCAGTTATTTTTCTTTCCTATCCAGTAGCTGCTACCAGGATTTCCCATGGGCAAAATACTTCATTTTGGTTAGGAATTATGTCTTCCAGGATTTCATCATTTGTTTGCATGTTAATAAAAGTTCAAGAGGAGACAGGATAAATTCTAAAAGAGTGGTTGACATGTTATCCTACTTCAGAAGAGAGGAAGCCATCTTCCTTAGGGTTCCAGGAGGAGAAAGACAGATGGTGGCATCTTCATATCTTCTGAATTCCATGGCGATGTTAGTGTCTTACCAGTGAGGTTCAACTCTATCCTTGTCCTCTCCTGCAGCTCAAACATCTATGAAAGGGACAAGACCTCCCTGTTCACACTGCATCACAAACATGAATCCATCCTGTTCACTACAAGTCATTATTGCATGTGAGTGTGGTCACTCCTCCTTAAGAGAAAATCTTATGGGTAAAATTCAGTTCTTAAAATGTTTTAACAGATTTACAGAGGTCTTAATTTTTAAGGTTTTATATTTTACACTGAGTTTGAAACAATAGACTCGATTTGGCTCACTGAATTGTCAGTCAGGCAATCTGTTCCCATGCTCCAGTGAGACCCTTTATTCTTCCTCCCTCGAGATTCATTCTCATGCTAAACTTGAGCGCCATTGTTACTCTGGAATGGAGAAAACAGAAGGTGCTGAAGAAAGAGGAAGGAACAAGGCAGTTTTGGGGGAATAGATCTTTTAATTTTTTCTTAAGTTTGTGTGTATTTCCCCTCTTATATTGCTTTCTTTATGAATAAATCCACTTTACCTTATGTTCATACCTGTTGTAGTTAATATACAACAGGGCTTCTTTATTAGAAGCTAGATTCAAGGATGTTAAGAACTGTTTCAATTGGGGCTAGAGTGCTTGGTAGACAATCAAGAGGACCCAAGTTAAAGTCCTAGCACCCACAAAAATAAATAATAAATAAATAAATAAATAAATAAATAAATAAATAAATAAAGCCTGTTCCTCCAGATCTGAGAAAAGCATATCCTTAGAACTTGCTGTCCAGCAAGCAATGAGCTTAAGGTTCAGTGAGAGACACTTCCTTAAAAAATAAACTGGTCAGAGACAGAGGAAGATGCCTGGCATCCTTCTTTGGCCTCCACATGGTATTCCCTTGCATACCACACACCTATAAACCACACCTCCACCACAATAAACCTCTTAGGTCATCCTTGTTTTTCAATTTAGAATCTACCTTCCTCTCCATCTACCCAACACCCACACTCTCCCTCAGGGTGTGTGTGTGTGTGTGTGTGTGTGTGTGTGGTATATGCAGCATGTGTTTTTTTCAACCATAGGCATATGCAAAGTAATGAGACTCCAAACAGACAAGTACAAGGTGCATTCTCAAATAGCAGTATCCTTCAGAGACAGAGCACAGCCATGGTCAACCCATGCACATTAGGTAGGGGAGTCAAGGAATAAATACTGAAATGCTCCTTTCCTCCTATTACCCAAGCTCTCCCAAGCTTGGACTCAATAGAGCTAAAGAAAACAGTTTATAAAGGTTGGCTGGTAAAGTATGGCATCATGGGGCAGGAAGGATCCCTAAGTCCAAAGAGCAGATGGGGCATACATACTGGCTTCAGGACATTTTTCAGAGGGAGTCTACAAAAAGTGGCAATGATATTACCTTCTCACTGGGGCTGCTAACTTCCAGTGATCAACTGCCTCCCTAGCACTTCACAGAAATTACCTCATGTGTTATGTCCTGAATTTGCCTGGTGCAATTACATCAGGAACAGAGGCACTGTCTCATACCCTGTGTCTTTTCACCACCCAATAGATAGTGACCATCCACAGCATGTACCAGAAGTGCATATTGACTGAATACATATCTTATGTGCTAGCATCAACAAATGTTTTGTGTTCATGTTGTGAAAGGCTTTTTTATTAAGTGGAGAATAAACATATTCTTGCAGATATGCCCTTGGCATTGTGTTTGTTTCAGGTGACAATCTCATTCTTGTTTTGTTTTTGTAAAATATATATAGACTTTCAGGGTATAGGATGTTGCTATGTTTATGAATACAAAGATCTCCCTGTTGTTTGCATCTGTAATTTGTTCTCCATTAAAAAATGAGACCCTGCAGAGAAATTGGTTCATGATGAAGAACCCAACCACATCCCAGTTTTTCCTCTGAACTGGCCATAGAGATCTGGCTCATTCTCAAGTATGGAGATGTCTACTTGGCCTTGAAATCTACTTTTAGCCAGTCTCCCTAAATCAAAATAAGATTTGTTATTTGCAAAAGCCAATACTACATTCATTCAACAATTTGTAAAACAAATCCATTTGCCTCATTTTTGGTCCTAACAGTTTTCCTGGCTATGTGGAGTCTCAAGCCACTCTCCATCTATGCATGCTGCAGAGAACATCACATCCGAACTCCCTCTGCATCTCTCACCCTACTGTGTCTGCAGAGTCCTCTTCACTACTGCACTAATTGAAATAACTTGTATATCTCCTTCAAACAAGGATGTAGAATGTGTATACCACTGCTTACTGGCTGTCAAAATTCAGAGTCTTCACAACTTTTTTCCAAAAGGAAGAATAAGAATGGAATCTGCTTTAGTCACTGTGGTATAAAGATTGAAACAGCTCAGTGGAGTTAATATTTATGACTAATTATGCTCTGGAACATGGTACGCGCCAAATAATATTTCATTTACCAAAGATACAAACTTGAAAATGAAGGGAGTTATCTGTTTGTCAACAAAGACAGCAGAACAAAGCATAGTATGCTTAGAACTGTCAAGTTGATGTTGCTTGCACACAGCTAGCACCTTCTTACAAGCTAGGAAGTAATAGTTATTACCACTTACACGGGAAGCATGATGGATTCCTATAGGCTAGTGTTGGCTTGGTGTCATTTCTTGAGCATAAGGTGAACTTCAATTAGCTGAAGGCAGACTTAGTCAGTGTGGACTTTGTTTTCCATTTTCCTGTCCTCTCAGTTTACTCCAGGGAGTTGAAAAAGAATAATGCCATATAGAGCCACACACTGGTCCCACACATGCCTACAGATCAGGAAGAGTTAACGACTTAACTGGCCCTTTTACTTTGCAGACATGCCACACTGACAATGCCTCATTCACAAGGTGGCTCCCAAGGAGCATGCGACTGACTACTGTAAAGCCAGCAGATGGCACTGTCTTCAGAGTTCTGCTTTGGTAATCCAACATATCTCACACTTCCTTCCTTGTTCTCTTCTAGTGGGCTGAGCATTTCGCTGGTTAGCTTTCCATTTTCTGTTGGTCCTGAGATGCGTGTTACCCTCATCTACCCAAGGCTTGTAACTAACACACTGTTGTTGATGCAAATGAATATAACTTTTATCCGATTAGAGCGCTCAGGGAAGGAGGCTAAGGACAAGGACATCTGTAGTACAAACAAGTTTTCTGTGAAGGGGATCGTGGCGACTGGGCACTCAGAAATTATACTGTCTGCCAATGTCCAAGTTTTCTTTCTATTGCTATAATAAACATCATAACCAAAAGTAACTTGGGCAGTAACCAAATCAGATCTTGGAAGAATGCTTCTTACTGACTTGGTTTATATAGCTTGCTTAGCCTGCTTTCATATACATGCCAGAACTCGCTCTCAGAGATGAGGATACCCAAAGCTGTCTGGTGCCTTTGACATTACTCATTAATCAAGAAAATGCCCTTGCAGATTTGCCTACTACATGTCAGTCTGATGGAGGCATTTTCTCACTTGAGGTTTACTCTTCCCCAGTGGCCCTAGCTTGTGATAAGTTGCCAAAAACCTAACTGGCACAACCAGGACAAAGACAGCTCCATGAAAGGCACATCATAGACATCCATTATCAGAGTTGTGCCATTCTGTGCTGGTGGGGATTATCATCTTTTCACTGTTGTGAGCAGGGATCTAAGACCAAGAAGAAATGGGAAAACAAGGACTCTGAAAGTTCTACAAGATCAGAAACTTCAAATAGCCAAGATCAAGACAGGAGGCAGGCTATTGTTATTTTTTTAATGTTATCTCTGTAACAGATTACCAAACCCTTGGTATCTTAAACCACAATAATTCATCATCACATATCTAAAACCCAAGAACCTAAAAGTACCCCATGAGCCTAAAAAAACACCTGCTGATATGGATTTAGCCAATTTTGAAGTTTTGGGGAAAGAATCCCTTTGCCTCCCTTCTCCACTTTGGAGTGACTGTTCAGATGCTGTGCTTTGTGGCTCCTTGCTTCTTCTTCAAGAGCATTCCCAGATGGTGAGATCTGTCTCACAATGCAGCACTTTGACTCTGGTCCCTGTGTCTCCACTTATCAACTTTAGTGTCCAGTAGTTACAGGGGTCTCTGGATATTTCAGAACAATCTTATCTAAGAGTCACATGTTTAATAACCTTAATTCTATTTCCAATGTTAGTTTCTGGTTTTGATAGAATGTAAGTTATCTGAGAGTGTTGGAAATCCGCTGGGATATATCAAAGGGTGGTGGAATTATTTTATCTACCTCATCCAAATACAAAATAATATAAACTATTACATTGTAATGCTATTAATCCAAACCCATCTTGAAGGTATTTATTTTCTTTCATTTACATTGCATGTCTTATTTAACATGATGAGATTTATGTTTCTTTGTGTGTGGTGCTAGAAGTAGAATCCAAAATGCTTTGTGTGTTCTGCCACTGGGCTACACCCTGGTCCAAGATGGCAATTTTTAATTTCACCCACATAAGTATTTGTTCCAAACAAAAACAAATGACTGTTCAGATGGTGCCAAGGAAAATCAATCTCTCATTTCATTACACTTGGGGATAGAAAAGAATGAGCAGAGCCCTTAGTCATTAGGCGCTTTTGAGCCCCTGCTGCACCTCCCTGGACTTCAGCAGAGGTACTTCTGAGTGCAAAGGAAAATTCCAGTCTCCAGACACTGATGTAATACAGTTTAAACAAAAATTGCGAGGTTCAAGTGTTAGACTGTGGTAGCCTAGAATCTATTAACGCTTTGTAAGGCATATCGAATATTTTTCCTTTATACTCAGTGGCCTGTGCGTGTGGCTATGTGTGTAGGCCAAACGTTATCTACATAAATTAGTTCTCTGCCAGATCTTTTGAGACAAGGTCTTTCAATGAGCTTTGAGAAGACTGTTCGGTTACTGAGCCTCTGTGGTTCATCAGGAACATTCTCTCTGGTACTGGGATGACAGGCATGGTATATTTGCAATAATTCTTGCTTTTCTTCTTGGGTATAAATGCACAATCTCTTGTTTGTGCTGCAAGCACTTTACCGACGCAGCTTTCTCCCTAGGCTCCTATGTGACTTTAAAATTCGAATTTGAGTGGGTTAATATTTAAAAATATAGAACTCAAACTTTTTTTTCCAGAAAATCATTAGGTGATATCTGCTTGGAAATGCTGTCCACTCTGCTTTCTGACAAGCCTACAGGGGGTGTATAGACAGGAGGATGTATAAACTGGAGGATGTATAGACAGGATGATGTAAAGACAGGTGAATATATAGAATGAAAGATGTATAGACAGGAGGATGTATCTCCATCAGGATTCTAGTGCTTCTTGTACCTGGCAGGGCCAGGGTTGAAATCTGTATTCTGAGCCAGTTTCCTGGGGCACCACTGTACAATGTATTTAGGATACCAGAGACTGGGTGATATATATGTATATATATTCTGTCTATCATCTATCTATCTATCTATCTATCTATCTATCTATCTATCTGTCTGTCTATCTTATGTGTATGGGCATTTGGCCTACATGTATAGAGACTGGATGATTTATAAAGAATTTATGTTTCTCAGGACTTCTAGAAGCACAAATTCAAGGGGGCAGATTTATCAGATGGGATTTCTGTGTCCTCAACTGGGAGAAGATCGGGGGAATGCTCTTCTGAGCATCCTTTTTGCTGTTTTAAACATCCTTCATTTATCCATCTACTCTCTTTTTATCAGACCCCTAAATATGGCACACAAGACATTAATATTCTCACACATTCACTTTGTGGCTGACGCTGGAAACCCCAGCACACTACATAACATCTACAGAAACACTACACACAGTGGGAGCAGGGAAACAGCTCATTCTTAGAAGCTCTGTAAGGAAAGGTGGGCTATGGGCAGGTGAGTGCTGGATGACATTTAAAAGGAGACTGGAGTCTGCAGCTGCAGAGAGACCTTGTCATATCCCAGAGGATGAACTACACTCAGGCAAGGCCACTTGTAGTGCTCCAACTTTGAAGGGGCAGAGCAGGTTCATTCTCAGATGCTTGAGCATAAAGTCTAAATTCATGTCCCAGGCACAGCCCACAGGAGCCCAGGGTGAGTGTTACTACTTTCCCTCTCAAATCTCTCATGTTTCTGTTTCAGAACTTCCCTCACAGAAGTATCTGCTTTCTCCTGTTCAAAACAAAGCAGCAGAGAGGATTGTCAACAAACTCATCCCTTTAGAGGGTCATTCTCACCCCAGCCTGGTGCTGGGAAAACACAAAAACACACACAAAAGAGATGGTCTGGTAGCTTTTCAGAAGCCTAAAAGGTCAGGATGTAATGATTTTTCAAGTAAAAAATCAGTTAAGAATAATAAAAGTATTTGAACATTTTTTTTTGCCCATTAAGCATCGTGTTCCTCACATTAGAAACCATGCATCATATAATCTTCCCGAGGAGGTTATGACTCAGATCAAATTTTATTCTTGTCTTGTGGATAGGAGGTTATGACTCAGATCAAGTTTTATTCTTGTCTTGTGGATGTTATGCCAATCTGTCAAATTATAGAAATAATAATGGATTAAAAAAAGTAAAACAACATGAAGAAGAACAAGAGGGTAATGGAAACTTGTGACATGAAGGCAGTAGGTGACCTAGGTGGGAGGAAGGCAGAGGAAGAGAGGGACAAATAGGAGCATATTAATGAAAATACAAGAATGAAACCCATTACTTGATATTTGGAAGGTGAAAGAACCAGTAAGAGGAGGCTTGGGAGGAAGGCTCACCTTCTGCCTATTCAGATTCACTCCCTGTTGGCCTATGACTCCCCCAAGTCCCTGGCACTTGAACCAAGCACCCAGCAGCTTAAGAGTGAGAGAAGAACCTGCCCCTCCATTCCTCATGTGCATTGTTTCACTCTGGATCCTTTGTCCAAACACATTTAAACACCAGGGTACTTGCAAAATATTTGCAAGTAATTTATAGAAACATAAAATCAATTCATCCGTGGGCTAATAGGCACACAGTGCAGTTCTGACCTCTTGTAATCAATGACCCTCCAGAGGGATCAATTTGTTGACAATCCTATCTGTGCTGCTTTGTTTTGAACAGGAGAAAGCAGAGATTTTAGTGAGGGAAGCTCTTGAGACAGAAACCTGAGAACTTTGAGAGAGACAGTGGTTCGACTCACCCTGGGCTCCTCTAGGCATGCATGGGAGGTGGGTTTAGACTTTGTGCTCATGCATTTGATGTGTGAACCTTCTGCCAAGAGTTATACAAAGTGTGGCTCTCTATCTGTTTGGCAGTGTCTTAACACTGATCTCAGTCCAGCCAAGAGTCTTTCAGATTCCGACAGGTTTGGACCAGTGAAAAGACACTCTAGGGGCTTTATACCAGTGCTAAGTGTGAACTTTATCATGGATATGCCTGAAGACTTGTATTTGTGGGAACACATTGGACCTCCTCTCTGGACTTTGAAAGGTCACATGGTTGGGTGGTAGGCATTTAGTCAGGAAGATTAAAGATATTAAATATAGTCCAGAGCATATTTGCATAGATTTGATAACAGGACTGTCTTGACTGCCCGGGATGCTGAACAGGAAGGACAGTACAGGTAATGCATAGGTGATGACTTTTTTCCTGGGAGGTACTATTTTTTTTTCATAATACTATTTATTTTTCTTTGGAAAGGTAGCCTGAACTATGGATCCTGGAGTCTTTCAGATTTTAAACACAGTATGCAAAATTACCTTATACATTATATGCATATACCCTATACATGTCCTAAATTATCTCTGGGTTATGTAAATGTAAATGTCATCTCAATAGTATAATGGATAATTTAGGAGAGAAACCCAGAAAAATGCCTGTGCTCACTCAGCATATGTATTAGTCAAGATTCACTAGAGAAATAAAACTGATATGGTGAATCTGTATATGCTAAGGGGGTGGAAGTTCTTAGAAAATGTAACTGGTTATGACTATCTTCTGAAGGAAAGGCTGAGAATCTTGAAGTTATAAGTCCATGATGCAGGACATCTTAGCCAGTCTTTGGCAGCAAGATAAGATGAACTTCCCAGTAAGAGTGAGGACACACAGACAAAAAACCAAAATCTTTCATCTTTCATGCCCTTTTATGTGGGCTGCCAACAGAAGATTTAACATGTTTTCCTACCTCAAGTGATCAAGATTTAGTGGAGGTCTTCCCACCTCAAATGAGCCAATCAAGAGAAAATCCCTCCTAAGTATGCTCCAGTGTTTGGGTTTTAGATGATTCCAGATATAACCAAGCTGACAACCAAGATTAGCCACCAATGGGCTGGAGAGATGCTTCAGCAATTAAGAGCACTGGCTGCTCTTCCAGGGGGCCTGAGTTCAATTCCAAGCAAAAACATGGTGGCTCACAACTATAATGGGATCTGATGCCCTCTTTGAGTGCAGAGGTATATATACAGGTAGAACACTTATATACATAATATAAATAAACCTTTAAAAAAGAAAAGACCATCCCTTGCCAGCTTGGCACAAAGTCGTATCTCTGTGTGTCATGCTTAATTTCCAAATTAAAGTAATTTCCAAATGAACATAATAATCAGTTCATAATTTCATTAGTAAGATATAATCATCCTATGTACAACTGCAAATGAATATGTTGTCCCTTGAGGGTTATCCTATGAGGTTTCTTGGTGTCTCATAACTTAAATATGATAACTCTTGATATTACCATAATTGATGTTATATTACATGATGAAGACATAGGAATAATACCCGCCAATATCTGTTTAATATTTATGTATATCTGCACAAATATCCTCTTAACAAAACATGCCAAAAGCACACATTAGAATCCTAATTTTTGCAACTGGACACAGCCTTAGCTGGTATGTATAACTTCGGGTCTTGATTCTGTCTCAGGAGGAGTGACCCATTCCTGCATCTCTGAAAGGTTTGGGCCATTTTCATCCTGCCTGAATGGTTTTGCTATACTTTCCCATTGACTTTAAGCACCAGTCATGGTAACACCAAGAGATGTGCTAAAGGGTCTCCGGCTCCCCAAATATAAACTTCCCTCCATTGTAGAGAAACAATACAATTTCTCCTTGGAGGTTGAATCAATCATTCTTCCTAACAGTGTTATTTCTGTTTAGCCTATTAGATTAAGGGCATATAAAGCCCAAAGTATCTGAGGGGAAGTCTGAGCTTCCAGTTCAATGGGGTGTTTATTGTATTTTAGGCAGGAGTGTTCCTCCATCTGAAACCAAAACTTCTAGGCCAGAATAACTTAAGGTTGAAGGAACAGGAAGTAAATATTTCCCTAGTGTGTACCTATAGGTGATAGTGAGTGGAATTATTCTACCTCTTGATGCCTGAACCCATGAATCCTGGCTACGGGAATAACTGTACTATGTATTGAAAACTTATTCAAAGCATAGCCTGGTTTCTGGAAACCTCTGCTTCAGCCCATTAGAATACTTCCACCTAATGGGTGCTGGACTTGGGTCTTCAAAAGACCATCCCATCATTCTATCAGGCCAGCTACTTCAGGATAATAGGAAACATGGTAAGACCTTTCAATTCCATGGGCATAGCTCACTGTCTCACTTCTCTGGCTGAGAACAGAGTTCTTCAATCAGAAACCATGCTGTGTGACATTCCACAATGGTAGATAAGATAACTCTGTAGCTCCATAGATGGTAGTTTGTGGCAGAAGCTTTATGTGAAGGAAAGGAAAATCCATAGTCAGAATAAACGTCTATTCCCAGTGAGGACAAAGTGTTGCCATTTTTACAGGGGACGTGGTCCAATGTAGTCAACCTGCCAGCAGATCACTGGGTGATTCCCCTGGCATATAATGGCATATCAGAGACTCAGTGTTTGTCTCTGCTACTGCCAGATCTCTCATTAGGAAGCTATAGCCAGGTCAACCTTGGTGAGGAGAAATTCATATTGTTGAGCCCATGAATAAACACCATCTCAGACACCATGGCTACTTAGTCTATCAGCTCACTGGGCAGTGGCAGGAATGGACAAGGGAGAAGCTGATTGAATGAAACATCCTATCTACTTTGTTATTGAACTGCCTCTGTGCTGATATAACCTTTTAATGAACATTTAAATGGGATACAAATATCTAACATCCTTTGTTTCTTTAGAGAGATCTATCTACATACTTCTTCCACAAATGCTTTTCCCACATATTTTCCAATAATGCTCTTTCCAACTCCCCGACAATTCAGCCAACCCATTCTTTACAACTTAGGAATTAACAAGCAATTGCACATATAGATATTTCTCCTTTCAAGCATGATATTGAAGTTCATGACCAAAGGCAGTCATGACAGGAACTCAAACAGGGTAGCAACCTGGAGGCAGGAGCTGTTGCATAGTTCATAAAGGACTTGTGCTTTGCTCTTTGTATCTTGCTCAGCTTGCTTTCTTATAGAACCCAGAACCATCAGACTAGGAGTGGACCCATCTACAGCGGGCTGCTCTACCACCTCAATCATTAATTAAGAAAATACTCTACTGGCTTGCTTACAGTAATGAAACCCATGGGTGGCTGAAGATCCAGGCATAGAACTCATAGACATTTAGACTGTACCTTCTTATTCATGCATAGTAGGGCAGGCAATGCAGAAACATTCTTTGTCAAGAACTCACTGTCTCTACTTCTGGAGCAATCCAACACTGGGTTCAGAAAAAAATGATGCCCACTCTGCTGCAGGACCACCCTGGCCTCACTATCTAGAAAATTTGGGCAAAGAGATCTCTTCATAGTAAGAACAGGGCTGAAGGAGTCCACCCTGGGCAGCTTGATGAGCCTCTGTGCTGGCCCTGGAAAGGGAGTTTCCAATTTTCTTTTGGGAGACACAGCATCTCTTATGACTTTAAGCTACCTTTCTTTTGAGAGATCTGGGATTACCTACCATTCCTAACTGGTACGAGGAACAAAAGCTAATCCACATGAGAACACATGCACAGGCATATGCCTGTAATAAAATAGTTTAAAGCACATAAGCGGCAAGATGACGTGTCTAGATAATCCCTAGGGGAGGATTGGTGAGTGCTATCTGGTTCTGCTGGCTGGTTCTGCTGGCTGGTTCTGCTGGCTGGTTCTGCTGGCTGGTTCTGGCCCCTTTGATGCCTGCCTCTGTATCACATCACTCCCCTTTCCAGGAAAACAAGTCATCCAAATCACCCATCCGTTTTCCTATTAGACCTCACTTTGGTTTGAATTCTTAACTTAGATTTGTCTGTTTCCCCATGCACCCAATTCCTTTGTCAAAATATAACCTGCAGGGCTCCCAGTAGAACATAAGAATGCGCCTCCTTCTTACCACCTCTTATATCTCATCTCTGAACATCAACCTGTGTAGTAGTACTCTTCCTCTGGTCCTTTCCAGTCTCCTCCAGAACCTTGTATCAATATTCTCGAGGTGGCCTGTGCACTGTGCAGGCTGACCTCATCTCTGTTCCTTCTGTTAGAATCAAAGTATTAAGGACCCTGATATAGCTGTCTCTTGTGAGGCTATGCCAGTGCCTGGCAAACACAGAAGTGGATGCTCACAGTCAACTATTGGATGGAACACAGGGCCCCCAATGGAGGAGCTAGAGAAAGTACCCAAGGAGCTGAAGGGGTCTGCAACCCTATTGTTGGAACAACAATATGAACTAACCAGTACCCCCGGAGCTCGTGTCTCTAGCTGCATATGTAGCAGAAGATGGCTTAGTCGGCCATCATTGGGAAGAGAGGTCCCTTGGTCTTGCAAACTTTATATGCCCCAGCACAGGGGAACACCAGGGCCAAGAAGTGGGAGTGGGTGGGTAGGGGAGCACAGGGTGGTTATAGGAGACTTTCAGGATAGCATTTGAAATGTAAATGAAGAAAATACCTAATAAAAATTGGAAAAAAAGAATTTGAACATAAAAAAATTGAATCACAGAACACAGAATTCCCTACCCTTGCCAGTCTCACGCTCTGTGTTTGTGCCCTGATATTCTAAAGGACTTGTCACAAAGAGTGTCCAAATACAGACAACAAAAGTTCTTAAATATCTTTAATAGAACCAAAAATTTGAAATGGATTTTTATTACCGAAAACCCCTTTACTAAGTTTAACTTTTAAGCATATCATTTTTCCTTGTCAATCTAGTGGGCTGGGAATAAAAGGCAGGCGCTTTGGGAGCTTATTAATCATCCTGGCTATTTCAAGGTGTAATGTTTGGGGGGGGGGTTAATGTGACTTGAATAGTTTAATTGCCTCTTTCTGAAAATACGAAACTCTTTCAGGAGGTATTGCACAATTATGCTGAACATTTGGGAAACATTTCCACCGGGTTTTGAATAATATGATGAGTTCTGTCATTTCACACATACATCCGAGCCCTGGAGCAACAGGTGTTTAAGATACCTTCTCTGTCCCTAGGAATATTTTGATCAGCTACCTTCCAAAGGCTGAAGCATTGTGGCTCCAGCCACAATGACTTTATTTAAATTTCTTTTTATTTTAATGAGACTGGAGGGCTGGTATGAGTTGACTTTCTTAACATTTATTATTTTAGTACATTTTTAAATGTAAGGCCAGCACCTTCTGAAAACCTATCACAAACTCATTCAGTCTTGTCACAGGGGAAAAGAGAAGAGGTTCATCAGCAATGGCAACTCCACAGCTGCCTGTGAGTGGCAAATGGAGTGACTAGATAGCCAGCCAAGTGCTGGCCCTGTTTCTAGAACTTCAAATCATGGCTTCAGTATTTCACGGGTTCTCTCTGAAACTTATCTCTTTGGAAAACATTGAAACTCTTGTTGATTTTTTTTCCTTTGATATATGAACTCCATGAAATCCACATAGCAGCACTTGCAGGTATTTGACACGACAATTGCAATAAAATTTTCAGGGAACATTAAAATGTTCGAAAGAGAACATGGAAACTTGTCTTCAAGAAAGTTTTCTAGTAAGGTTCTTTGATTATTTCAAAAACAAGCTCTGTGCAGGTTCAGTGTCTTCTTATGAGCAGTCACCATTGGATTCAACAGTTTTGAAAGATGCAGCAGTTAATTTTAGAAGCACGGAAGGGTTTACATTCTGGAGACTTGGAGAAATATTGTAATATATAACATTTAGTAACTGCTGAGGTAACCTTTAACAAATAGATGTCACTTTTGGGAGGTGAGACCACCTAGAAGATTTTTTTTGACACTGAGAGTCTGAGGTACCTTGTGTGCACCCCCTTAGGGGAGGACAGATTATAAACTGAGCAATCCTGGCTATGTTATTCCTGGCTCAGATTCCAAACCATTGGAGCTACTCAATGATGAGGCTTTAAACTTTTACCTTTTCATTAGGTACTTTTTAAAAAAAATGTTAAAACCTAATTACATCGCTTTACCTGCCTCCCTTTCTTCCCTCCAACATCTTCTATGTCTAGTCCTCACCCCTGCCTAAAATTGATGGCTCCGTTTTTATTACTTTTGTATGTGCATAAATATATAAATACAACCTACTGAATCTGCTTAGTGTTGCTTGTATGTATTTGTTTTCTTTTTTTTCTTTTTTTTTTTTTTTTTTTGGTTTTTTCGAGACAGGGTTTCTCTGTGTAGCCCTGGCTGTCCTGGCACTCACTTTGTAGACCAGGTTGGCCTCGAACTCAGAAATCCGCCTGCCTCTGCCTCCCGAGTGCTGGGACTAAAGGCGTGCGCCACCATGCCCGGCTGTATTTGTTTTCGATAAGCAATTGGGAGTCTCATTCCTGGTAGAGAGGAATTCCTCCTATCCCATCCTCAGTCATTGGGTAGAGTTCGTTGTCTACAGGTGGGACCCTATGGTATTTCCTCCTTCCAAGTTAGAATGTTTATTGGTATTGACCACACATTACAGGTCTTGTTTAGGCAGCTGTATGGTGGAAGTATCATAGTTTTGGCTTAAACGTCTAAATTTTTGAACTAAATCTCCTTTTTTTGGTTTTTGTTGTTGTTGTTGTTGTTTTGTTAAAACAGACTACTGTTGCTTCTGGGCCATAGATGCAGACATAGCCCACCCTTGACTGTAGCATGGGTCAGTACCTGACCATGGCCTCGAGGTGGCAGCATAGGCTACTTGCATCAGGCTGTTCCTCACCACCCTTGAATTTCTAGTTCCTCCTCTCCTCCGAGTGCACCAATTATCCCAATTCTCTTTCTCTCCCAACTCTCTACCACATGCATGCTTACCTTAGTTGTGCTTACCACATGGTGGCTGGCATGTCCCTGGGAGTCTTCAGCCGGTCTGCTGTTATGTGGTGGTGACTCCAAACTGTTTTTTTGCATATTTTATGTGCTTACATTTCAAATGTTGTCTCCATTCCAAGTTTCCCCTCCATAAGCCCCCCCCCATCCCATATCCCTCCCCTTGCTTCTATGAGGGTGCTCCCACGGACATAGTGTCTGGGTTTGGTATCGGCAGATGGGATGGATCTCTAGGTGGGGCGGTCTCTGCATGGTCTTTCCTTCAGTCTCTGCTCCACTTCGGTTTTTCATTTTTCTTCTTCTTGAGTCAGAGCTTTATTTGGTACCTACAGCTGCCTGCACCTCACTGTTTATCCAGCCCTGGCCTCAAACTCAACATCCGATCTCTACCTCTCCAGGGCGGGGGTTGGAAATACATCATCAGCTCTCCTAACTTAAAGCTATATTTGCTCCATCGGTGTCACTGAATTTTACAAATAACACAAACTAAAATTTACAAGGGCATTTTAAAATAAATTATAATTTTACCAATTTGAACTTTACAGCTGCAACAGTAAATTCTGCCACCTAAAACATTTCCACACAGTTTTTCTGGCAAGAGAACATCCCCCCTCCTTCTCTCAGCATCAGGGAAGCCCACATCTCTTTTCTGTCACCATGATTTCCTTTTTTTCAGAATTCCTATGAGTAGAATCATGAGGTATACCTTTTTCCTTTTCTTTTCTTTTCTTTTCTTTTCTTTTCTTTTCTTTTCTTTTCTTTTCGGGCGGCTGGCTCATTTGCCTTGGTATAATACTCTTGGCTTCATTTCTGTTGTTGCATGCCAGCATTTCTTTCTTTTTATTGCCAAGGCACATTCCATTTTATGGTATACCACAATCTGCTTACTCATCCACTAACGGCTGGACATTTGGACCCCTTCCATTCTTTTCCTACTGTTAATTTTACCCTATGCATTTGGCATACAAATCTTCATATGGACATATGTTCTCATTTCTCTGAGTAAATATTTAAGTGTTGCAGGACTATGTAATAAACATACAGCTTGATAAGAAACTGTTGAACTGTTTTCTAATGCGGCTATTCCATTTTGATTACCATCAACAATCTGTATTTCTCTGCGCTCCAAATCCTCCCCTACAGTTAGTATTGCCATTGAGTTTAATCACTGTAATAGGAGCATAGCAGTATTTCAAGTTAGCTTCACATTCCCCAGATGACTAATGATGCAACCACTTTCTCCTGTGCTTGCTAAACTAGAATGTCTTGTTTTGGTAGAGGGTTTGCTAAGCTCTTGTGTCTTATTGGTTGTATTAAGGAGATATTCTTTGTATACAGCTCGGACAAGAGTATTTATACTGCAGTTGTTTGTCCAGAACATGGCTGACTTTTCACATTACTAACAATGTCTTTCTGGGGCTGAAGAGATGGCTCAGTGATTTGAAAAGCTTGCCTCATCAGGCATCAAACAATTGCCACTAACTCCAGCTCCATACATGGACAATATACAACTGTATACACATGAATAATTGGCAAAATATAACTTTACCTTTCATGCAACAAAATGGTTCATTTTTGTGCTAATTTTCTTATATGAGTTATGTTTCTTCTGTCCTCTCAGGACTTTGTGTATCCCAAGGTCACAAATGTAGTTTTGGAAGCTTTATGGTCTTAACTTCTTACGTTTGATAATAAACTGCTTTCTAATTTATACCCACAAAGTAACATGATTATTGTATTTATTTTGGTTTGGGTTACTGGAATAAAATATCCTGACAAAGGCCACTTAAGGGAGAAAGGATGTGTTGGGCTCAGAATTCCTTATTACAGTCCATCATTGCAGGGAAGGCATGACGGCAGCAACTTGAAGGAACTGCTCACATCCCACGCACAGCAAGAGCTGTGGTATCCTGCTGGGTATTGAATTAATGCACACTTGTTAGCATCCAGCTCCTTTTTCCCTGTTTACTCCAGGATCCCCTACTAAAGGGAGGGCGCTACTGTAGCAGGTGGGTCTTTCCATCTCAAGTGTTAAAATCGTTAGTCCTCTCCGTCACACCCACAGGCCAACCTGGTCTAGACAATCCCTCACTGAAGCTCCTTTCTAGACTGTATCAGGCTGACAACTAAAATGGATCCCACTTTTGTTATATATTGTTACACTTTTTTCTGTATTGACACATCTATGTTTTTCACATTTATATCCGAAATATGATCTTTACATCACTAAATCACTTTGTCATTTTTATTCCCTTTATGATATTGAATATATGGATGTGTTTTTTCATCTGCATAACCCACCTCTCTTCTGTTCTTCTACTCATCAATTACTATATTAACTACACACACGAATTAAATGCATATCATGGTATACACATGAATTAAGAACATAGCATGCTAGACAGTCATTCATGTTTCAGACCAACCATGAGATAAGCTTCTCTTATATTTAAACACTTATCTATTTTCATCATTCATCATTCTTGATTAAAGAATGTTTTCCCATCTGGTTTCACCTTTGCTCATGTATTCTATGGAACTTTTAAAAAACTCTTTCTCCTCTGTGTGGGAAAATCTTATTGTCAATGAATAGTCTCATCACTTGTTTAGGTTAAAAGGCGTGTGTGTGTGTGTGTGTGTGAGAGAGAGAGAGAGAGAGGGGGGGGGGGGGAGAGAGGGAGAGGGAGAGAGAGAGAGAGAGAGAGAGAGAGAGAGAGAGAGAGAGAGAGAGAGAGAGAGAGAATGTGCATGGGGCCTCAGGGTGCATGTAAATATTAATATCACATGTCCTTCTTGTTCAGATGCTATCAAGCCCCACTTCACCTCTCATCCTTCCATGGAGAATTCTAAATCTCACATCTAATTATCAGTCTCCTGTTTGGATAAAACATCTACTTCAGGGTACATCAAGCACTTTCTTAGATCCTTGTGAATGGTGATAACTTAGGTAGCTCTTCTCCTGTGAAGGTCCTTTTTACTAGATTCTGCTTTTGTACTAGCAGTGCAGATTGTAGGGCCATAGGGGGCCAGAATGCAGTGGAACTGCCGCTGAAGTAACATTCAAGCACTGATTCTAAGAGGTCACCAAGACAGCTGCTTGTTCAGAGACTAACCCAATGCAATTTCCCAGACTTGATAATCACAGCCTAACGAGGAGAGCAATCAGCAGGATTCTCAAAGAGTTCTATTCCAAGTCACAAAAGCTTGATTTTGCTTTACACCATGAAAATTTTGTAAACAGCAGTACCCAAGTCTGGATGTAGGATTAAGACAAGCCACAGAATTTTCCCTAAATCCCCTTTTCTCTAATGTTTCCAAACATCTAATCTTTTTATATTTCATTAGCATTACTAAGCTTGGCAAGGTAATGAGCTCTCACCCCTTAGGGTGCTAGAAATAGATACAAATGCATGTTTGCTGGGGTAGGGTAAGAGCTTATTGTCTCACAAAGGATAACCTGCACAAGCCCCCAATATGTCATTATACCACTCAATAAAAGGGTTAATTGACATATCAGTCCTTTTTTATTTTTGGTACTCTGGTGATATTTGTGGTTACCTGACTAAATTACAGAATTTAGAGAGACAGACTTAAAAGTACATCAGCTCATTACTAAGAAAAGAGCACCCATACCATATCCTGACCTCTGGGTTAGCTAGCTGACCTTGGCTGACCTCAACTCCATACTGTGCAGAGCCAAAGCTCCAGGCTGCTGACCAAGGGGCTTTACTCTCTTGGCACACCTCTCTTGCCTTCTTCCTATTACTCTGTAATACTGCATCTCTCTATAGGTTTTGATTACGCCTCTGGGCCTCTGAGTGAATAAACAGCCTTTCCCAGCAGTGTCTTGCCAGGTGTTGATTCTTCTGATGAGTGAGAGGATTGAGCATTCTATGGATGATTTATAATTAGCCTGCGTCACCACCTCACCTCTGTGAAATCCTGGCCATGCTACCTATAAACGTATATCTTGGTTCTCTTTGGTGATTTTTCTTCTTAAATACTCCCTGCCTGGAGTCACAAGACTTACAACATAGTTTGAAAATGGATTGAGAGATAGAAGAGGAAATGTAGGCTAAATGAACTCAGGATTATTATCTCTGTTACATTTTCATTTCCTAGGACTCAGATTCTCAACTCGTCCCAATTTTAGAGGTGTTTCAATAAATTTCTTTGAACCATCTGCCTCAGGCCATGCCTGTGACCATTGCAGCAAAAGCTGGATGGACCAGCAGCTCTGATGCCCTCAGCCATTGGTGTACGGATCACTAAATGGGTGTTGACATGGCCTTGTCCTCAGGAAAAGATGAGATCATTGTTGGTGTGCTTTATGTTAATAAATCCCAACCACAAATTTCTAAATGTTTGAGTCTTTTGTTGACTCTTCATTGAATTGAATCACCAGAAATAAAGCATGTTTATATTTATTTTAATTCTCTATAATGAAAAATGTTTCCTTCTGTTTATTTCCAGCAACAGAACATGGCCCAGTGCCTTTGTAGATGTGTTTGTGTATCAGATGAATGCCTCACCTAATGGTTTTCAACTGATGCTATGAATAGAACCTATAACTTTCCTTTCTAGATGACGTCTCCATTCCTTGTCACCCTTTTTGCAGAACCCCATATGTGCCATTGCACAACACTATTGGGAGATGTAATAATTCTCACAACCTATATTTTAGTATATGTCACAAATTTTGCTGATTTAAATATTAAAAAACGTTAGAAAAATATGAAGCAGAGAACCACACTAATAAACTCTTTAAAAGTATAAGTGGGCCTGAGGACATGCTGCCTATGGAGTTCCTATTCACATTCATGAGCATATTATACAGGTCGATAGTGGACTTGCGCTTCATTTTCTAAAGAAAGGTTTATGTGATTCTTGTTGCTTTTATTGTAAATTTTTCCACATTATGATTTTGGTAAAAAAAAATAGTTAAGAAGCAATAACAGAGAATAAAGGAAATATTTTATAGCTGCATGCCTTTTAAATTTTTTTAATTTTTTTTAAGTTATTTTTCTGCTGGTGTAATAGAAAACCACAGACAGGGAGATTTATATCAAGAGAAGCATATTTGGTTTACTCTTCTAGAGACTGGACAGTTCACATCTAGAATCTAGTGTCTGGAAGGGGACTTTTGTAGTCAATAAATGACAGAAAGACAGTGCAATATGCTGCAGAGGTCAAAGACAGGCTAGCTAGCAGCAAACTTTCTTTTTGTTAGCAAACCTAAATTGCCACTATAAAACAGTTCATTCAAGAGAACAAAGCCCCTAGGACAAAATTACTTTTTTTTAAATGATTTTTTATTAGATATTTTCTTCATTTATATTTCAAATGCTATCCCAAATGTCCCCTATACCCTACCCTTGCCCTGCTCCCCTACCCACTCACTCCCACTTCTTGGCCCTGGCATTCCCCTGTACTGGGGTATATAAAGTTTGCAAGACCAAGGGGCCTCTCTTTCCAATGATGCCCGACTAGGTCATCTTCTGATACATATGCAGCTAGAGACACGAGCTCTGGGGTTACTGGTTAGTTCTTATTGTTGTTCCACCTATAGGGTTGCAGCCCCCTTCAGCTCCTTGAGTACTTTCTCTAGCTCCTCCATTAGGGGCCCTGTGTTCCATCCAGTAGATGACTGTGAGCATCCAATTCTGTATTTGCCAGGCACTTGCATAGCCTCATAAGAGACAGCTATATCAGGGTCCTTTCAACAAAATCTTGCTGGCGTATGCAATAGTGTCTTTTGAATGTGTTACCTCTTAATTTGTATTGCAATCACAATTATATTTCAGAACCAGTTCTGGGTGACATTCAAATCATGATATCAAGAGATCTTGGCAACTCTCATCACTTAAAAAAAAAAAAAAATTGATCTTGTCTGTAATTTCTGAAAACCTTAAAGAGATTCACATTTTTTGTTTAAACAATACATGCCAATAATGATACCATTAACTAGATGCACTTTGTGTTTGAAAAAGTCTGCTAACTTTTAATTAAGTTCAAGACACAATGTGGCTCTGCCAATCAAGAGCATCAAGAATAAAAATATTCATTTTACTGTGGCATCAGTGGGTAGGCATAGATTTTTTAAAACCTAGGAAGTGACAAGAAGTTGCTGGAAAACTACCAGAAGTTCTTTGGTGCTTTTCTACCTATGATGTCATGACAATCAATGACCAGGGAAGAAAGAAAGGTGAACCAATGCAAGACTGTCATCATCGAATACCAGCCTTAGCAAAGCCCAATGATGACCAGCAGAGTTGCAAGGCAAACCAATACAAGACCATAGTCTACTTTCTCCTGGATTAAACATATAGTATACTCTTTCCAAACGTCACTTACCTTATAAGCATCTGTTCCAGCAAAGCATCATATTCCCTTTCACCAGGCAACTTCCAGAAAACACAGCCTGGCTGTTGTCACTAAAACACCCTCCCATGTGTCTGCTTCAGCAAAACATCCTCTTATAAGATATTTTCCAGATAAACATCACATGACACAACTGAGTTGCCAACAAAAGAAAAAAAATCCCACTTCATCAGTGTATCAGATAAGGACATTTTTTTCTCTCCTTTTAATGACTGTTTTAGTTATTAATTTGTTCTTTTATGATCTCACCCATGTAACTAATGTGTACTGGCCACTCCTACCTCCAACTCTTCTTTTTTGTTTTTTTCAATTTTTTTATTAGGTATTTTCTTCATTTACATTTCAAATACTATCCTGAAAGTCCCCTATATCCTCCTCCCACTCCCCCCAGCCCACTACCCACCCACTCCCACTTCTTGGCCCTGGCATTCCCCTGTACTGGGGCATATAAAGTTTGCAAGACTAAGGGGCTTCTCTTCCCAATGATGGCCGACTAGGCCATCTTCTGCTACATATGCAGCTAGAGACACGAGCTCTGGGGGTACTGGTTAGTTCATATTGTTGTTCCACCTTTAGGGTTGCAGGCCCCTTCAGCTCCTTGGGCACTTTCTCTAGCTCCTCCATTGGGGGCCCTGTGATCCATCCAGTAGATGACTGTGACCATCCACTTCTGTGCTTGCCAGGCACTGGCATAGCCTCACAGGAGACAGCTATATCAGCAAATCTTGCTGGCGTATGCAACAGTGTCTGCATTTGGTGCTGATTATGGGATGATTATTGAGTATTATTGCATCGATATTCATAAGGGAAGTTGGTCTGTAGTTCTCTATCTTTGTTGGGTCTATATGTGGTTTAAGAGTCAGAGTAATTGTGGCTTTGAAGAATGAGTTGGGTAGAGTACCTTCTGTTTCCATTTTGTGGAATAGTTTGAGAAGAACTGTAATTAGGTCTTCTTTGAAGGTCTGATAGAACTCTGCACTAAACCCATCTGGTTCTGGGCTTTCTTTTTTTTGTTTGGGAGACTATTAATGACTGCTTCTATTTCTTTAGAGGATATAGGACTTTTTAGGTCATTAATCTGATCCTGATTTAACTTTGGTACCTGGTATCAATCTAGAAATTTGTCCATTTCATTTAGGTTTTCCAGTTTTGTTGAGTATAGCCTTTTGTAGAAGGATCTGATGGTGTTTTGGATATCCTCAGGATCCGCTGTTATGTCTCACTTTTCATTTCTGATTTTTTTTTAATTAGGATGCTGTTCCTGTGCCCTCTAGTGAGTCTGGCTAAGGGTTTATCTATCTTGTTGATTTTCTCAAAGAACCAGGTTTGGTTGATTCTTTGAATAGTTCTTTTTGTTTCCACTTGGTTGATTTCGCACTTGAGTTTGATTATTTCCTTCCTTCTTCTCTTGGGTGAATTTGCTTCCTTTTGTTCTAGAGGTTTTAGGCTTGCTGTCAGACTGCTAGTATATGTTCTCTCTAGTTTCTTTTTGGAGGCACTCAGAGCTATGAGATTTCCTCTTAGGAATGCTTTCATTGTGTCCCATATGTTTGGGTATGTTGTGGCTTCATTTTCATTAAACTCTAAAAAATCTTTAATTTCTTTCTTTATTTCTTCCTTGACCAAGGTATCATTGAGTGTTTGTTCAGCTTCCACATGAATGTTGGATTTCTATTATTTATGTTGTTATTGAAGAACAGCCTCAGTCCATGGTGATCTGATAGGATGCATGGGATAATTATATGTTCAGTTTTGGAGAAGGTACCATGAGGAGCTGAGAAGAAGGTATATTCTTTTGTTTTAGGATAAAATGTTCTGTACATATCTGTTAAATCCATTTGTTTCCTAACTTCTGTTAGTTTCACAGTGTGTCTGTTTCCAGGAACTGTCCATTGGTGAGAGTGGGGTGTTGACGTCTCCCGCTATTATTGTGTGACGTGCAATGTGTGCTTTGAGCTTTACTAAATGTTCTTTAATGAATGTAGCTGCCCTTGCATTTGGAGCATAGATATTCAGAATTGAGAGTTCCTCTTGCAAGATTTTACCTTTGATAAGTATGAAGTGCCCCTCCTTGTCTTTTTTGATAACTTTGGGTTGGAAGTTGATTTTATTCGACATTAGAATGGCTACTCCAGCTTGTTTCTTCAGAACGTTTGCTTGGAAAAATTTTCCAGCCTTTCACTCTGAGGTAGTGTCTGTCCTTTACCCTGAGGTGGGTTTTATGTAAGCAACAAAATGTTGGGTCCTGTTTGTGTAGCCAGTCTATTAGTCTATGTCTTTTTACTGGGGAATCGAATCCATTGATATTAAGAGATATTGAGGAAAAGTAATTGTTGATTCCTCCTATTTTTGTTGTTAAGAGTTGGGATTCTGTTCTTGTGGCTGTCTTCTTTTAGGTTTGTTGAAGGATTACTTTCTTGCTTTTTTTAGGGTTTAATTTCCATCCTTGTGTTGGTGTTTTCCCTTTATTATCCTTGAAGGGCTGGATTCACGGAAAGATATTGTGTGAATTTTGTTTTGTCATGGAATACTTTGGTTTCTCCATCTATGGTAATTGAGCATTTTGCTGGGTATAGTAGCCTGGGCTGACATTTGTGTTCTTTTAGGGTCTGTATAACATCTGTCCAGGATCTTCTGGCTTTCATAATCTTTGGTGAGAAATCTGGAGTAATACTAATAGGCCTGTCTTTATATGTTACTTGACTTTTTCCCCTTACTGCTTTTAATATCTTATCTTTATTTAGTGCATTTGTTGTTCTGATTATTATGTATTGGGAGGAATTTCTTTTTGGGTCCAGTCTATTTGGAATTCTGTAGGCTTCTTATATGTTCATAGGCATTTCTTTCTTTAGGTTTGGGAAGTTTTCTTCTATAATTTTGTTGAAGATATTTGCTGGCCCTTTAAGTTGAACATCTTCATTCTCATGTACTCCTATTATCTGTAGGTTTGGTCTTCTCATTGTGTCCTGGATTTCCTGGATGTTTTGAGTTAGGATCTTTTTGCATTTTGCATTTTCTGTGATTGTTGTGTCCATGTTCCCTATGGAATCTTCTGCACCTGAGATTCTCTCTTCCATCTCCTGTATTCTGTTGCTAATGCTCGAATCTATGGTTCCTGATTTTTTTCCCTAGGGTTTCTATCTCCAGAGTTGTCTCTGTTTGGGTTTTCTTTATTGTTTCTACTTCCATTTTTAGATCTTGGATGGTTTTGTTCAATTCTGTCTCCTGTTTGGTAGTGTTTTCCTATAACTCTCTAAGGGATTTTTGTGTTTCCCCATTAAAGGCTTCTAGCTGTTTACCTGTGTTTTCCTGTATTTCCTTTTTAAAGTCCTGCATCATCATCATTATCATCATCATTATCAACATCATCATCATAAGTGACTTTATATCCATGTCTTGCTTTTCGGGTGTGAACGTGTGTCCAGGACTTGATATGGTGGGAGAGTTTGGTTCTGATGATGCCAAGTAACATTGGTTTCTGTTCCTTCTGTTCTTCTGCTTGCCTCCTGCCATTTGATTATCTCAAGTGCTTTCTGCCCTCAATATATCTAATTGGAGCCCGTCCTTCCTATAATCCCAGTTGATTCAGGACTCCTCTGAGTCCAGCTTTCTCTGTGATCCTTTGATTGTGGGCTCCTGTGAACCTGAGATTCTGGATATGTCAGAGTTCTTGGCAGTCAAGCTTCTCTGAGACCCTGAAATACTGGTATGACCCAGCTCCTGTTATCCTGGGATCCTGTTGTCTTAAGATCCTGGGCAGGTTACAGTGCCTGGAAATGGTGTCTCCTTTGAGGACCATGGAGCTATCTGGTCTGTTTAAAACAAAGGTAAACCAGAACTAATCAAAAGGATCCTGAGCCTCTGGTCAGGAAGGGCTCAGGTGTCCTTGTTCCTGCTGTTACAGGCCCGTCACAATTGGGTTGGAACTGATGTTGTGTTCTGCTCACCAGTGATCCTAAGATCTTGTGGAGAGTCCTCTAGGGACTGTCGGGGTGTCTGCTGACTCTGCGCCCAAGGTGACCCAGTGCTGGCGCTGCCCGGAAGGGACTTGTGCCCCTGCTCAGGCCGGTTTTCTGCTTCCCTAATGCTGTCTCAGGTCCCGTGCGATTGGATTGGAACAAAAGTTGTGTTGCACTCACCAGTGATCCTAAGATCACGTGGAGAGTCCTCTGGGGACTGTGGAGGTGTCCACCAATTCTGTGCCCAAGGTAACCCCTACCTCCAACTCTTCTGTAGCTCCCTAAAAACTCTTATATTTCCCCTCTTTACCTACAAATCTTTTTAACCTTCATATTTATTCATTATGTTTGTGACTTAATGAGTTTAACCAGGGTCATCTCTGTCACTATGCATCTGGAAGCTGTTATATATGGTATGGTGGCTCAGGAGTGGGTATACAACTGAAACCGTGACCCTCCCTCTCCCAAAATCTACCAATAGCCAATAATTTAGCAATAAGTGGGAGGGCTGCATTAGTCTCTCTCCCTGTCTTAGTCAGGGTTTCTATTCCTGCACAAACATCATGACCAAGAAGCAAGTTGGGGAGGAAAGGGTTTATTCAGCTTACAATTCCATACTGCTGTTTATCAACAAGGAAGCCAGGACTGGAACTCAAACAGGTCAGGAAGCAGGAGCTGATGCAGAGGCCATAGAAGGATGTTTTTTACTGGCTTGCTTCTCCTGTCTTGCTCAGCTTGCTCTCTTATAGAATCAAGACTACCAGCCCAGAGATGGTCCCACCCACAAGGGGCCTTTCCCCCTTGATCACTAATTGAGAAAATGCCTTACAGTTGTATCTCATGGATGCATTTCCTCAACTGAAGCTCCTTTCTTTGTGATAACTCCAGCTGTGTCAAGTTGACACAAAACTAGCCAGTACACTCCCATTCATGACTGATTGCTGAGAAAGCCAGTGTGTGTCCAGTGTGGGAAATCACAGGTATCCATGATTGCTGATTGTAGAGAGTCTAGGGGTTGGCATATTATAGCTACCTACTCTATCTTCTAGTTTTTACATACTTTCTGCCTATCTTCTGCAATATTTCTTGAGCCCTAGAGAGGATTGTGCAACCACCACATATTCTCAGTATCTCAGGCAGCCACGAGCCTCTGCATTTATTAATGTTCACTGCAGAGAAAGACTTCTCTGACTAAGGCTAGGCATAGCTGTTATCTGTAGGTATGACCATAGATATCTACAAGGTAGTTTTAAGCTATGTCCCTTTAAGTAAACAATAGTAGTAAGTTGCCATCTCAAGGTTATGGTATAATAAATTACTAACTAGACTTACAGTACCTGGGATGAGGAGGGAGGTCAGAGGCTGGTTGGTTATCTCATTATCACTATTTCAAAGGATAGGACTATTGATTCTTTTCCTCCCCAGTAGCAAGCATAGCTGTGAAAGCTAGCTTGGAGAGAAAGGTTTTCTCAGTTCCAGCTTACTATCTTGCAAACTACGTGTATAGAGTCTTCAACAATCGCCAAACCATACTTCTGAAAACTCTGACTCATTTTTTCCCTGTCACAAACACATATATGTTTGACATTCACTTTAAAAATATATCTCCCTTCTTCATATACTGTGAGGCTTAAAATTGGAGTTGGAATAAGTGTTTAATAAAATACCACTTCTTTAAACACCACTTATATTTGCTTCTTTGTTGTGGAATATGCAGTCATAGGAATGCCCATATTTGGGGAGCACTTCTGACTGAAATAACCATTTTTAGATCAGCTTTGTATGTGTTAGGTCATTGAAGGAACCTTGGGGTATAAGATCCTTTTTTTTAATCTTTGTTCTGTAGATCAGAGACTGAGAAACATAAAGCCAGTTAATATCACCAAGGCCAACTGGAAGATGTGAGACTGTGATACAGCCCAGGACCAATTCAGTACCTCTTCCTTTCAGTGAGGACTTTGAAAAAGAGCTACATCCATAGTTACCACATTCCATTCACAGTGACACTAAAACCATGTGTTTCACTTTGCCCCAAAATAAATTCAAAATAGACCCAGTAATTTAATGTAAGACCTGAAATTCTAAAACCATTAGTGGAAAATACTTACATAACCATTAAGCAAATCCTTTCTGAAAAGAACTCTAAGCATGGGAAATAGTCCCAAGGACTGACAAATGTGATCACAGAGGATCAAAAAGCTTCTACACAGTGAAGGAAACATCACCAGCCTGAAGAGAGAGGATGTAGAATGGGAAAGAATCTTTGCCAACTTTATTTCCAACATTGAATTAGTATCTGAATTTCACAGATGATTACAGAAAGTTAATTACAAATTAAAAATTTTGCCCAATCAATAAATAACCTAATGTACTGGCTATTTTTGTGTCAACTTGACACAGCTGGAGTTATCACAGAGAAAGGAGCTTCAGTTGAGGAAATGCCTCCGTGAGATCCAACTGTAAGGCATTTTCTCAATTAGTGATCAAGGGGGAAAGGCCCCTTTGTGGGTGGGACCATCCCTGGGCTGGTAGTCTTGGGTTCTATAAGAGAGTAGGCTGAGGAAGCCAGGCGAGGCAAGCCAGTAAAGAACATCCCTCCATGGCCTCTGTATCAGCTCCTGCTCCCTGACCTGTCTGAGTTCCAGTCCTGACTTCCTTTGGTGATGAACAGCAGCATGGAAGTGTAAGCCGAATAAACCCTTTCCTCCCCAACTTGCTTCTTGGTCATGATGTTTGTGCAGGAATAGAAACCCTGACTAAGACAAATTGGTACCAGCAGAGTGGGGTATTCCTGTGACAACCTGACCATGTTTTGGGGAGGACTGTGGAAGGACTTTGGAACTTTGGGCTTGAAGATCCATTCGTTGTTAAGAGCTCTGTCAGATGTTGTGTAGGAGCTTGGAAGATAATGTTGAGAACAGTGCAGAAGATGGAGGTCTGGTTTGTGAAATTTCAGAGGGAAAATTAAAGACTCTTTTCAGGGCCATTGCTGTTTTGATTGTGAAGATTTTGTAGTTCTGGTTAGCTGGGGCTGAAGAATCAGCTGTGATTAACAAGATACCAGAACTACCAAAGCAAAAACTTTGCATTACTGGGACTATTGATGCTGGTTAGCTGGAGCTAAGAAATTAGCGGTGATTAAGAAGAGACCAGCATCGTTGAGGTGACATCTTCTGGGGAGTGTTTTCTGAAAGCACAAAGAGACTGTGTTCCAGAGATAGGCAAGGTTATACTCCTTCTGCAGTGGGACTTGGTAATGTGTAAGGGTCACCCAGGTGGTACTGGTTTTGAAGGCATGAAGGGGTCATGCAGAGCAGCTCAGGCTCGGCACTGTGAGAGGCCATGGAAGGCCATTGGTGAAGGTGCAGCCTCAGTTGTAATTGAAGGCCCAGGACTGAAGGGGTCACGCAGTGTTTTGGAGATGCCAGTACCACGAGATGACCACCAAGAGCAGCAGCAGCAGTGGAGTACAGGCATCTGGAGCCCAGAGGACGACGTGTGTGCTACAAAGGGCATGGCTGGAGAAGTGACCCAAGCCCTTGGAGGAGCCCAGAAGATTGTGAGTTGGATCCCAGATGTTGGACGGTTGGAGATTGATTTTTGCTTTGATTGTGACTGTGCCCTGATATTTTCCCTCTTGAAGGAAGAAACTGTTTTAGTGGAGCCCACAGTTAAGAGACTTTTAATTGTAAAAAGACTTTGGATTTTAAAAGAGATGGATATTTTAAAGAGATTGAAAATTTAAGAATATGTAAAGACTGTGGGACTTTTAAAGTTATTTAGATCTTGGGGATGAATAAGAATGTAAGGGTTGAGGCTTACTAGTGATGTGTTTGTGTGTCAAGTTGACAAGGGGTCAATTGTACTGGCTATTTTTGTGTCAACTTGACACAGCTGGAGTTATCACAGAGAAAGGAGCTTCAGTTGAGGAAATGCCTCCGTGAGATCCAACTGTAAGGCATTTTCTCAATTAGTGATCAAGGGGGAAAGGCCCCTTTGTGGGTGGGACCATCCCTGGGCTGGTAGTCTTGGGTTCTATAAGAGAGTAGGCTGAGGAAGCCAGGCGAGGCAAGCCAGTAAAGAACATCCCTCCATGGCCTCTGTATCAGCTCCTGCTCCCTGACCTGTCTGAGTTCCAGTCCTGACTTCCTTTGGTGATGAACAGCAGCATGGAAGTGTAAGCCGAATAAACCCTTTCCTCCCCAACTTGCTTCTTGGTCATGATGTTTGTGCAGGAATAGAAACCCTGACTAAGACACCTAATGGAATCAATAGACATCTCTCAAAAGAGAAAGATAAAGTAACCAATAAATGTTTGAAAAATTGTTCTACCTTGTTGGCCACCAGGGAATCAAATACTAAAACTACACTGATACTCTACTTCAGGCCAATAGAGATGACTGTCACCAAGAAAACAAGCAAGAACAAAATGCTAGTTAAAACATAGAAAAATGGGTCTCTTATTAAGTGTGGATGGGGAAGTGTCACCTACTCTGGTAATCAATATGGGGTTCCTCATCAAACTGAAAACACGTGTACCACTCCTGGGAATATACCGAAGGGGCACTACATCAGGACCCCACAGCAACCCTTGCATGTGAATGTTTATTGCTTCACTATTCAAAATAGATAAGAAAGGAGATGAGCCTAGACAGCCATCAACAGTTTAGTGAATAAATGTGTTACATTTGCACGCTAGGATTTTATATCTCCTTAGAGAGAGATGAAATCATGACAGTTTTAGGGAAATTGGTTGATGTGGAAATCATTATGTTAACAGTCAGCCAGAATCACTAAGACAAGTAACATATTTTTATCTTATACACGGAATCTAGATTTAAATATTTATTGGCTAGATACAGGGGCCATGGAGAATCTTCCTTGCTTGAGTTCATGAGTATACCAGATGTTTACAAAAATTCTTTATGATTTGTCTAATATTCTCAATGTAAAATACATTATTTAATGATATTTCCCAAAGAATTATGATTTAATTGATTTCAAATACAAAAAGTTTGAAGCTTGTTTAGACAAACACCAGAATGACGATAGCCAGTTGTATGCTCCGAGATGAAGCTTCGTATTTGTTACTGACAGTACTCCATTACCGGGGCTGGATCTCTGCATGCTCACTCCTGCTAAAAACTGTCTTTTCTTCAAACAAAAGGTTTATGGAACTAACAAGCTCAAAATATCAGGCCTCAGTCTCAGGTACCATATTTAGACTAAGTGGTACATGTGGCAGTAAATTGAACATGACCCAGTAAGGACACTATCTTTGTCCCTGAGAAAACTCTGAGAAGCATGGGTCCCAGAATACACTTTGGCCACAGTACAGTAAGCTAAGTCAGGCTGTGCTCTTTGTTTCCCTCTGGGACGGTTGAAGATGAGTTAATAAGGACCCAGGTAGTAAGGAGAGAGGTGGGAGCAAAGCATACATTTACATTTATTCTAATTTTATTTAATTAATATCTAATTATATAATTTTCTTCCTTCCCTGTCCAAAGTCAGAGCCTCCTCTCTTTTATTCTTGCTGCATAGACACATAAAAGAATAAAAGCATGAAAACAACCTGCTGAGTCTGTCCAATGTTACCCGAATATATGTTTCTAGGGATGACCACTTGGTACTAGATAGCCAGCCCGGTGGCTGCTATTTGAAGAAAACCAAATTTCCCTCTCCCAGCAGTTGTTAATTACATGTAGCCCTTAATTTAGGGGTGGGGCCCTTGAGATATCTCCCATCTCCATTCGTGTGTCAGTTGTTGTTGGAGTCTTGTTTAGGCAGCCATGTTTTTGAGATTTCATATGCATAGCTTCCCTGTCATAGACAGAAGGCAAAATGTTATGTCAGTACTCTTACAATCTTTTCACTCCAACTTTGCTTAATGTTCCTTGGACTTTAGGTGCAGGAGTGTTGCTGTAGATGCATCCATTGGGGCTGGGCACTCTATGATCACTTGCTTTCTGAACTTTGACTACTTGTGGTTTTTATAACATTCTCTTGGTGCAACAAGAAAGTTCTTGGATGAGGAACGAGAGTTACACTTATCTGTACCCCTGTTAGATGATATTCTTCCGTGTTACATGCCATTCCTCTTTTAACTTGGTTCTTAATTTGGAGGTACCAGGTGATCTAAAATGTAAGACCCTCTGGCTGTTATGCATGTGTTTACTATATGCTTCAAATCTCATGAGCTTGTTTCCTTAGAACTGTTTTCATAAAGATTCAAAAAGCCAAAAACAAAACAAAACAAACACAAACAAAAAACAAATAAAACCAACCAAACAAACAAAAAAACAGCCCATGAAAGGGCATGGACCACATCACCCATTGGTTTATAACCTCACTTTAGATTACTGAAGGCTTTCTAATGTGGTGAACCCGTGCAGTTCTAGAATAAGAATAGAACTCCCTCCTAAATGCAGGGGGAAGGGGGCAAATATGGTAGCAGGAAACAGTTTCTAAATAAATTTGACACTACTGATGCTGTGGGCATTCTCAGAGAGGATGTGGAAATTCATTTGCCTTTCCAGTTGAGGAGAAATCTACGTAGGCAAAGGTGAGAGAACAGAGCATTCTTGGTAGGAGTCTCCAGGCTGGATTAGAACCATGATGGTACTTGGTCATGGTCCTCAGACAATCTTTCTCCCATTTGTAAAGGACTTCCGTAGCCCCTATCAGTCCATTACATGATAAAATTGTGCCCAAAGGAAAGCTCTTTTCTCTTCTTTTCTTTTTTTATTTTTAGCTAGAGAGGAAGCCAGATATAAAGGGGCCGACAAAGGAAAAGATGATATTTTGCGATACTGGGTGCAGAAAACTTGAGAGATGTGTCATCTGAAATCTTCTCCCAAAAGGAGCACATATATGGTCCTGACAGCTTCCTGGACACTATTGTGTTGCTTCCATTAACGCCCTTCTCTCAGAGTAAGAGAGAGATGGCCATTATGGAATGGGAAGATTCCGTAGAGACCCAGAGAGATCATGAAACATGCATGTACTAACAGGAAACAGGAGGTGACTCAGCAATTCTAAGTGGAATAAAAGAATGTGAAGGGGGAAAAACATGTGTGTTTTTTTCTTCATGGCACTGTGATAAGCAATCCAAGAACAGACCTTCACAAATACCTGACTCATAAAAGTCTAAATAAAGTTGAAAAATCATAATTCAGGTGTCAGTGCTGAGTTTATGCTAAGACTGTTTTAAAACATAAATAGAATTCCTTGATACTAGAGATTTTCTGGGAGTTCTGATTTATTCTGTTGGGAGAAAACTTCATGTGAGTTATCACTGAGCTTTGTCCTGAGTTTAGTACTTATGCTCTTACTTATTTGTTGTACTCAAGACTACTTCCCAAATGCCAATGTGGGGCTCTAACTCCTAGCTCTGGGATCGCTGAAATGGGGTAAAAGCTGCAGGCAACTGTATGAAAGCAAAATAACAAGAGAAGGTCCTCTCAGACATCGTTCCTATGTGATTTAATAAAAACACCACTTAAGAACAATAATGTCAGGAAATGATACTTTCAGAGTTTATCTTAAGGTTAATTTCCTCTTACATTAAGTATTTAGAGCTGTGGAATCACTGCATTCAATCATTTCTGCCATTCTTCTCACACTTGGCTGAAGAGACACTTTAAATGGAAAATTGCATTATAAATTTCTAAAAGGTGCAGAGTTATTCAATTCATATTTCAACTTTATTTTTTAAAGATCAAGTGAAGAACATTTTAAGAGGATGGGGATATAGGAGTAATATGAGGACATCTAAATATCAATATATATACATATATATATATATATATATATATGGTGATCACAAATGTTAAAAAATGCAAAAAAGAAAATTAGTCAATAGTATGTATTTCCTAATTTTTAAACTAATAACTAAAAGGAGATTCTTCATTGAATGCTTTAAATTTTTGAATAGTTTATTTCTTGGGTTAAAATAGTTTAATCTTTATAACTTGATAGGTTAAGTTTATATAGCTTTTTTTTTTTTTTTTTTTTTTTTTTTTTGGTTTTTGGAGACAGGATTTCTCTGTATAGCCCTGGCTGTCCTGGGCTTTATTTTATTATGTTAATATTTTACATCTATATTAACTGAGGTGTCTTGGACTTTTGAGCCATTGAAATATATACATATATGTATATATAAAATAATAGGAGCTGTATCTGTTTATAGATACATATCATGTGTGCACATATAATATATATAAATATATGCATATATTTTATATGTATCAAATAAATGTAAATATACTGAAATATTGAATGGATATTGAAATATGGCTCTTTCTGCAGAGCGTGGATTTCCCAGATCAAGCATCTAGCTATGCTTGTGCTGACTCTGTTATCATTTCATTCAGGAAAAAAAAAAGACTAACATCTAGAGTACTACAGAAGGACAAGCCTATACTCAGTACACCCATCATAGTCAGGATCTGATACCCCTCAAACAGAGAATTGGCTTTCCTTACACACAGCTCCATTTGCCACAGGAGCCTTGATAAAAGTTGATAATTTAATCTGTGTTCATCTGTGTGGTTGTTCTGCCTATTCTTCAAGAGGCCCGAGAAGGCCAAACATGAGTATCATGGAGGTTCATGCAGTAGGTCATCCACACCTTTCTTCTGATGAAACTCGATCCTCAAGTGGATTAGTGCACTTTGGGAGACTGAAAAGAAAAATGCCACCAATTGTTTCTTAAATGGCAGGGTTTATTTCAATACTCACATACAACTGAACAAGGCAAACTATTTACACAAAACATTAAGTACAAAAAATATAATACAATTTTTATCTGTACATAATTAGGATTCTTTTAGTTTCCACAAAAACATTGGCAGAGAGATGATGAGCGGGATGGAGAAGGAGGTCTAGGTGGGGAGCAATGCTGTGCTCTTGGCAAAATGCAGGACCATTTTATGACTTCATTGTTAAAAGTGATGAGGAAGGTGGAGACATTGATCCTGGAATGTGTCTAGGGCAGATACAAGGAGACATTTTCACTGCTGTAATAATGGTTCATTCTTATTAATGTTTGGTTAGACAGGTGTGAGTTTGGTTTGGTTGATTGGTTGGGAAGTGCCCCTCCCCACCCCTTTTGGAACTTCCATAATTGGTTCCATGAAAGACAGAATTAGTTCCCTGCCTGGGTTGACATAATTAGGGTCTTAAACTCATTTCTGAAAACAAGATATCTGCCAGGTGTCATTAAGTAAAATTTGAGGTAAGGGCCTGGCCAGCTCTCAGGAAGAATATCAATCCAATGGGTTAATGAGTGAAACAGAAAAATGATAGCTGCAGAAAATACCAATGCACATGGCTATTGAGACTTCAGGGCAAGTACTGACAGCCAAACACAAAGGCTTAATAGTGTGGGTTGCCTATTGTACCACGGAGAGAATACTCACCAGCCAGCAGCAGTCCCACACAGAACCAAGTGGTTGTTCTTTCAGAAAACTGTCAGGGAAATACAGAGCTATTTCACTCTTGAAATGGCTCTGTGGTAACTAATATATATTGCCTTTGAAGTTTTAATCTTAAGATCGGTAACAGTCTGCAAGTTTACCAAGGGCTGAAGTTGGCTTAGAAGAAATTTCAATGAATGAACAATCCTAAACAATTTTATTTTCTATCACAAAACAGGCAAGGAAGCGTAGCAGGTGTAAAGTCAAAACCAAGTGGTCACAGGTTCTGCAGAATCTTACACTGGGAAAAGCTGGTGCATCTTATTGGCAGATGAGGTGAATATCATGGTGATTCAGTGGCTGGAGAATCCCACTGTGCATGCTTTGGAAGCAGATCTATCAGCTGATTTGAGTCCACAATAACAGTGTAAGAGATCAGTGGTCAACTTCAGCATAGCACACACTACTAATGTCTTAAACCCAGGCGAAAAGTAATAATTTTGTGAACTTTTGAGCAGTTCTGATACTGGATTTGCAAAATATGACAAAACAGCCCAAATGATGTTCTAGTTGGTTCTCACTTCACAATATGTGTCGCTGTAAGTAGCCTGTATCTGTTTCCCTCATACCTATGTTCATGCATGAAGAGCAACAGAAACACCCATTGACTTCTACAGAAACAGAGCTGACTCTCATACCACAGAACAGGCTCTAATAAAGTTCCATGAAGATGTAAAAAATTAAAGCAACATCAGTTTCTTACAGGCTGGAACAGGGCCACTTCATCTGGACACAACACACTCTTGATCTGTTTTGAGAGCAAAACCACACTCGAACATGAGACATTTCTCTCATTTCCTGTTCCTGAGTTCAAAGAGACGACACACAGAATGAATTTCCTCAAAGTGTATACAACCAATGCATGGCTTCTAACTGGAACAATCAATAACCAGGAAGAGCAACAGCACATAGCTTATAAAAGGCACTAGCGACTTTGTACAGGAAGGTCAGTATCACCTTCTGCAGATAACAGGCCTCCTTTATTGTCTTGATGGAAGAACAGTTTTGTTTAACAGAGCCTAAGCTTTTTGTTTTGCCTGTATTTGTCTAACATTGGAACCTGTTGGTATTAAATTCCCAAGAAGCAGATAAAGATGAGAGTTATGGCTAATCTACTGGTTTTAGGTCCTTGATGGATTATGAAGGGGTGGAGATTTTCCTGCCTTATTTGCATTTTAGTGATTCCCTACTGCTGCTTTTGTCTTTCTGATCAGAGAGTATCCTTGATCAGTTTAGTTACATGTACAGTAATGTTCCCAGTAAAGCATTTCTGCTTGGGAACAGAGTTGATAGAGGCTCTGGTCATGGATAATAAGCATAAATGGCAGGACATCATTTTTCAAAGGGATCATGTTTCAGGGATGAGCTTTTATTATGAACTATACTATTTGTACCAGGCTCTGAATTTGGTATCCAGGAGACTGCATATAGTCTTTGCAGTCTGAGCTATTTTAAGAGACAGGTTTCCATGTTGCTTCAGCAACGTGTATCAAATTTCTGTTAATACAACATTATGATATGAAGTCTACAAGGAAGAGAAACTTTCGCAAATTCTATCAATAGTTCAATGTGTACATTAATAATCCACAGGATTTTTGTTACCTAAAAGGAGAAGTAGCAAACTGGAAAGCAACCATTTCCTTCATTTCATAAGATTATCTACAGAGACTACCTCAAGGCCATAGATTAGTATGTATAGAGCTTGGAAAATCTCCTTACATCACTTTAATTAATGATAACAACTGGAAAGATAAGATGCAGAGATTAAACAATCCCTAGGCCCTGGACTGTAATCTCTCAAAAGCATTCCCTGTGGTACATCTCTTAGGTTAACAAGAACATTGAGTTAAGTTTTCCCATTTCAGATGCATTTCCCAAAGAAGCAGAGTACTCACAATGCTCTGCAGTAACTGCTAGAAGACAGTATTACATACCCATGGTACTAACAGGCTTTGGAATCTTGACAATGGTGTATTAACATAAGTCTCTAGATGCTCCATGAAGTAGTAAGAATGAATGGATGAACTGGGCCTGCCCAGTTCCATCTTTAGACTCTAGAAAGACACCAGAGAACTTGAAAAGGAGTCTAAGTGCACTGTTTTGACATCTCCATGGAAAGTGATATTTTTGAGCCAGGAGACTTGGACATAACCTGTCACCAGATGATCTAATGCTGACACAGTTCACTGTACCACCCATTGGTACATAGTGTCTGCTACTTCCAGTTGGAGCTCCCCAACTGGGTTTTGACACAGTAGCACTGAAGTTAGTGTACTCCAAAGTGTGATTTAAAACTTGAACGGCCCACCAAAGAGTCTAGGAAAAGTTTAAAAAGTTGATGACTCTGGGGAAAAACTGATGAGGAATTTGGCTTGTTCTGTTGGGGAAATATTTGTGGTTATTCAAAAAGGGAAAAATATTCAGAAAAGAAACATGTGGATATATCCAAATTCAAATACCAGTAGGCTGTGCTTAGGCAAACTGACAGAGTACAAGTCTGATGCATATTTAGGATAACATCTCTTGAGCTACTCAACTATGTAATAATATAGTCCATAGGTGGAATTCCCTTTGATGAGAAATTGCCTACAGTATTGAAGGCAACACCTGATTCTATCAATGATTAAGGTGGAACATTTGCTGATATGGGGGTCAGTCAACACTGGCAGTTTTCATTCCTTTGTAGATAAAAAAGGAGATAACGATGCCCTTGACTAAGACCCATGCACCCAGGACACTTGATTATGGATGCATCCAAATGCCAGAACCTCAGTACTTGGTTGTGGGCCAGATCCTTACCAGAGGGCATGCAGCAGATAATCAGCAGAGAGTAACATGACCCTTGCTTTTTCATATCACATTCCACATCTTTTTTTTTTTTTTCTTTTCAGTATTACCTGTGAGTCAACAGGGTCCAGATCAAACACATGGGTTGGTCCTTCGTAGGGACAGAGACATTTCCATAGCAGATGCTATCACAGTCATTCAGTTTATGGCTTCTCTTCAATTCCTTTAGTGTCTCTGTCATTCCATCATGCACTCAAGAAACCCTCTTCTCTTCCATCAACACACATGTTAATGTCAGGTAGAATCTACTTTAATATGCATTTTGATGCATCCAAGAGGACAAAGGTACTAAGGTGCTATGAGAAAGTCTTAAGGAGCAGAGGCATAAAGGTGCCTAGCTTGCACTGGATGGTTTTGAAGAAAAAGTCTAGGACTATTATGACAGAGGTTTTTCTGTGAAGCAGAGCTTCACCCAATGTCCCAGAGTTTCTTAGGACTCACTGAGATAGCTTCAATCAATGGTGACAGAACCCCCAGTTCCAAGAAAGTCCCCAGGGTATTTGGAAATACTTCTGGCTATACAGTGTGCAAAAATTCTCTTCTTTTTTTTTCTGCAGAATGTCAGCACATAGAATGATTGATGACAGTCTAATCAGAGAGAGGACACCAAAATTGAACCCTAACTCTAGAAAATAAGTTGATTAATGTCATTTAGCAACAGGTTCAGCCAGATGTAGCTTAGAATATTAATTCCTCTGTGTGTTTCTTTCATCAAAAGGCAAAAGGAAAGAAGAAAGAGAGGGAATAAAGAAGGCATAAAAGAAAGGAAGAAGGGTTATGAGGAGGAAGTAGGGAGGGAAATAAAAGTGTGTGTCTGTGTGTGTGTGTGTGTATGCGTGTATGGTGTGCATGTGTTTGTGTTGTGCCAGTGAAAGTTCTGGAGTGTGGCATACACTGCACCAGGGGCCCCAGCTGTACACCTACAGAAAATAAGCCACACAGCAGGTAGTGAAAAGCAGAATACAGCTCAAGGTATTCCTAAGGAATTGCTCCAATTGTTCAGCAAAATAAGAGAAAGGGACCCGTGGTGGTTGGAGGTGGGGATTTGAACAGAGAAGGAGGCAATAAAAAATGAGACTTCAAAAAAAGCAATACTAATATCAGGAAACTGTCTTATTTCAAACTCTGGGGTGGGGTTACTATATCAAATTGATGAAAGTCAGATTACAGGTCATTTAGAAAGCATTTCCTATCAAGTGTAGCCATACGTTCTTGAAATATTTGTACTCTTCTTCGGAGGGGAAAGAAAGTGACCTTTTAAACTAGAGAAATATTCAAGAAGGGGAGATTATTTTTAAAACAGTAAAATAGTGCTATGCCAGGAGGATTTATTCTTTTCTTAAAAGAAAGTAATGAGATGAGTTGAAGCATCCACTAAAAATCCACCCTAGAGACAATGAATAAATCATCTGACACATTCTGTCTGGTGAGTGAGGATTTTAAAAATGTGTGTGCAATGGAGGCCTCATACACTGTAGAAAAAGTGTGTGAAATGCCACACAATGTCCCACCCCGATATTCCCATATGCCATTTCTTCACAATCTGACACATCTCCCAGAGCCCATCTGCTGTTTTAATTTCAATTTTAACACAGAGTTATATCTGAAAAATGTGTTTATAGGAGAATAATTTGTGATTAATCATAAGATTTTCTGGAATGTTTTCTGAGATTGCTTCTTTATATTCCATGGGGGAAAACATATACTCATTAAAAAAAACTGTAATCTTCACTCCCTGTGCTCTATATCTGCATAGGCATGAAAGTTTATATATTCATAAGAACACATATGAGTGCCTACCCAGGCCTTTATCATAGTGACCACTGGTGCAGACAAACCTTTTGTCCTCACCTTAGAAAGCATTAGATCAGATGTTAACCACTCTATACTCCTCTGAGGACCTCAAGAGTAGCCTTAGAACATTCAACCATTAGGATGAGAGAGGAGGGTCACTGAAACCCTGATCTTCTTCTCCATTACCTCTCGTGGTACATCCTGACAGCTACTGTCTTAGAGCAGAAGTGGGACTCAGTAAGCCAGAGGACAAGGAAGGCAGCAACTGAGGTAAAGCACAGCAGAGCCTTTCCCTCCTCTGGTCTTGGGGCAGCAGGGGACAGATGAGGAGAGCATGGTACTGGAGTGCCACTCCAGTGTGACTACACTGAGGAACAGCTTTACACACCTTTAATGCTCTTGATAGGGGCCTTGCTGCACATTAGCCACATCAGAGATGCTGAGTACAAAAGAAAGCCATTAACAGCATAACTGCAGAACACAAAAAAAAATAAAATAAAATAAAATGTAGCTTTCAATTACATCAGTTAATTAAACACTGCATAACACACACAAAAAATTTTTTTGAAAGTCGCTTTCAATTACAGTTTGGTACTTTCATTATTTTCCATCATAATTGTTGAAGAATTTTCTCCTCATGGAGGGAGGGAGGAAAGGGTGTGGAGTCTACGCAAATGCTCAGACTGGCTCTTCAGCTAGGAAGCTCACTGTCTGGGAAGTTGGTCTTCAGGCTCAAGGAGCTTCCTGGGATGACATGGAATCCAAAAGTCAGAGGAGTAGGGTTAGCTTCACTGTAGAACAAGCTGTAGAACACTTTTGTGTGTCTCACGCGCTGCTCTCTGCTTCATGTGTTCACCAAACAGTGATGACAGTCACTGCCCCAGACCAAAGCAGCGGGTCTCAGTAGACCAGACTCGGTGCTCCAGGGCAGGTGGAATCCCTAGGCAGAATCACTCCAAGTGCAAACAAGCTGTTTCCAAGAACCAAGAGTCATCAGGTTGGGGGAGTTGGCATTAACCACACCTTCATTCTGTGAATTACTCTGGACTGTGTGTGTGTGAGGGTGGGGTGGGGGGATGCATCTCTCAGATTAAAGTGCCTGGTTATTTGTTTGTTTGTTTCCAAGTTAAAACATCCTGACCCTCTACACTCAAAAGCATGACATTGCTATGTTTCCAAAGACACTTTTCAATGTGGTTGGCACATTTATGAAATAAAACTCCTGAAAAAACAGTAGACTAGTTAGAGTTTAGGATGAGTACAATACAAAATGTCATACCATGGCTCACTTCGCAACAACCAAATGTTTTCTATAGACCAGATTTTCACAACACCACGTTTAAGCATTTAAGGGTGTGCACTTTTTTGGTAGCGACGGGAAAGTCCTGGTTTGAAATGCACTTGAAATGGTTCCACACGTCATCTCTGAAGCCTCAGAAATATGGGCAGCCATGGAGCACGGTTTTGAGGAGCAGCGAGTTTACAACGAGCCCAAAGTATAAGAGCTGCTAGTATTCATCATAATTGTTGAGATCTGTAAAGTAGGCGTTGGAATAGGTCTTCCCAGTGAGATGTGGGTTGAAGTATTTGTTTCTCTCCTCTAAGATCAAGTTGTTTTTGTTAAATGCCTGTAAAATATGTTTGAAAAGATTTAGAATGCTCAGTAAATAGTGATTCAAATGAATAAAATCAGGAGATGCAGTGTGGAATTCAAGCTCTATTCGAAGGCTCTATTTAGCTTCAAAAGTGCCTTCTCATTTACTGCCTTCTTAGCTCATTTGCCCCAAGGAAGACTTGGCTAATAACTAAATGAGGGTGGCTGTCTTCAACAGCATCTGGCCTACTATAGCACTTTAATCAGGATGGAACTGAGGGAGCAAGAATCAGAAATCCAAAGTCTGACTTTCTGGAAAATCCCTAAGACTCATGCAAATTTACATGCATGGCCCAACTTACCATCCATACCTGGGATACATCAATGTGCTTCTAGACTTCCAGAGAGAGCTGCATTTAATGTGATGATTTCACTAATCCTTTGAGAAATTTGTAAGTGTATTTTAATCATATTCACCTTCTATTTTTCCTATTATTTTCCCACCTCCCAAACCATCACCTTAATATTCTATTTTTAAGTTTTTTAAAATAAATAATCCAGTGGCTTCAATTTATGTTACCTATAGATTCCCGAGACCAAGGTCATTAACTGGAGTATGGACAAGGAGCCACATGCTTAAAGAAATTAGTCTTCTGGCCCAGATGCCATTATAATTTACCAAAGACCTTATAGAGATTATTTGAACAAGGGAATCTGATTTAGAGGCCTTAATCTCTTTTTACTCCGTGCTTGTTAAACGGTGTCATGTCTGCTGTTGCTCTCTGTGACTCAGGTTAAAGTCAAAGAGCCAAATTCTTCCAGGGGGAAGGCAAACACTGAGAAGAACAAGATAAAGATGAAACAGAATAACAGAGGCTAACTTCAAACAAATAGTCAAACAGAGTCACTGAAGTATCCACTGCAGACTAGGCAGACACCCACATACATGGGGTCCTTCCCATTATGACAGTGACATGTCTAATATCATCTCACAATGAAAGACTGCACCCGAGGTGAGAACCCATGCCAGTTCAGTTACCTACTACTGAGTAAAATAGCAGGACCACAGGGTCAATGATGTGTCTGCATCAAGCTACACCAGGTCTGCAGATTTGTTTCAAAGGCCAGTAGCTCAGGTTTTCCCTCAACGCTATAGCCCATTTCTGATAGACTGTGAGTGAACGCTCCATCGATCACTTTCTCCTTGATCCATCATCTTTTTAAAAAACTGTATTTAAAATTTTATACAATGTTAAAATTTTCCCACAATAAAATGATATCTGGTCCCCCTCTCCTCACTCTAACTCCTCTCTCATCACCCCAACACTTCTTCTTCTGAACTTCATGCTTCCATGTCTGCTTGTTTGTTTGTTTGTTTGTTTAATAACCAGTAGGCTTAGTTATTACTGCCCATATGTTCATGAGTATAGGGCAGGAGCATGAGAAACCTACTATGGACCATATACTCAGTAAAGAGTGATTCTTCCTCCCCCAGAAACAGCCCACTAGCATAGCTCCTCAGTATGTAGTAGGATCTTGAGATCATCTATGCCCTGTTTATGCTCAGACTGCAGCTGTTTGATCTTGTATAGATAAGCAGAGATGTTGTGGGACCATGATGGTGATAACTGTAGCACAATCATCAGACAGTATTTCACAGCACTCTTCCCAACTCTTCCCTGATTCCTGGTGTTGAGTGTGCTATGTATTCTTACAAAAGGGAATGGCATTTTAAAGTTAGCCATCACAGCAGAGACAGGCTATGCCAGCATTTTCTAAGAATGTTAAGGGAAACAACTAACTCAACAGGAATACAGAAGATGAGTCAGTCTTGGCTTAGGAGAATTACCTTCATGAACATGGAAAATAGCCAAAGATGAGTACAGTAGACAAAAGCCCCCATGTCTTCCCAGCTATACCTTGACCTCTTATATGAACACAGTAAGAACAGCAGCTCCCATGCTGGTCCTCGAGTGATGTCATTGAAACTTCATAGCATAGAGTTATGCATTACTATATCCATTTTACATAGGAGCATACTGAGACTGAAGGGAACTCTGCTCATTTCCTGAAATGCACATGGACATCTGAGTGCCATACTGTAGTCTTTAGACTGCTGTCAGTCCTTGGCTGGAGGTCACTTGTTGAAAGATCTCTTTTCAAAGGCAAGAAGCAGAGATGTGACATAGCTAGACACCCTCCAAGATTTACTATCTACTGGTATTTTACATCGTTTTTTTTTTTCTGTCTTATTTCCAATATGAATAGGCAAATAAGAAAACAAAATTCCAAAGACCTTCCCTCCATCCCCAAGAGTATCCAGCCAATACTCATAGGCTTCCTACAACTACTACAGGGGGCATACCAAAACCTACACTGTCTGCACTCACCAAAGAACATCCAGCCAACACCCAAAAGTCTAGAGTAGCTGGTCTCTCTCTATCCATCATCAGGACCACCACCACTGAGCCTGGCTGGCAGCCCCAGTGTCACCTACATTTGTGGCCTTCCTAGCTGCAGCTGTTACTGCAGATTCCTTACCTTGATGGCCTCCACAGAATCATATTTGTCCAGTTTGTTGATGTGGTTAGTTATGCTGCTATTGAGGGCGGCAGGAGAGACAGGGTGGATGACAGTTGCATCATGGGACTGCTGCTGGTACCTCTGGCAGTAGGTGTAGACAAGCAGTGTGAGGAGGCAGCCAAGAATGGAACTGCTAAGCCCCACGGCCATCATGTGGAACATGTTGAACTCTGTGGAATAGGGCAAATGTTTGTCATATCACTCTTGAGAAGAACATACTACTTGACTCTCAAAGTGTCCAAGTGAAAAGAAAGCCAAGAGGAGGTACTGTGTACCCCAAGGTATAGATGTCACAGTAGTTTAGTTCTTGGGAATGTCAGGGTCTAGAAAAACTTGTCCATAGTGAGCAGTCTGGTTCTAATTAGAGTTCTTACAGATTTAGATAATTTCCTCAAACTTCTTGAACACTGTTGGTATTACAATGAAAACATATTTGCTTTTTTCTGAAGATCTCAGAGTCTTCAAGAGCATGGTAACCATTGGCCTGTGAGTTTTCTACAGAAAGTGTGTCTTTGGACTTTAACAGAATGAGCATCTATCTATCCAGCATTACTGTAGCCTATGAAGGAAGAATTCACTTGGGGCTCTGAAGTGCTGCAATCCTGTAAGCCAGACTGTTTCCTCCTTTGTGTTTCATTTAATTTAAAATGTTTTCCATTTACATGAATTCTAATATTGTCAATTGTATTTTTGTAAATACAAATGTTGTCAGTACTAGAAGGCTATGAAGGAAATAAATGTCTTCTCTGTCTCTGTCTCTGTCTCTGTCTCTCTCTCTCTGTGTGTGTGTGTGTGTGTGTGTGTGTGTGTGTGTGTGTGCATCTTCCTCTCTCTCTCTTCTCTCTCAGTTTCTCAACACAGGGGTTCCCTGTGCATATCTGGCTGTCCTAGCTGTTCCTGTAGACCAGACTGACCTCAAACTCAGTGATCCACCTGCCTCTGCCTCCCGAGTGCTAAGATTAAAGGTGCTATCACCACCCAGCTCCATCTTCTTTCTCAAACAGTTACTGTAGTTAGTTTTGGCTATATCTTTCTAGAGATGATGCATAGCCTTATTCCTTTCTGTCTCTCTTTCTTTGTCTCTGTCTCTCTCTCCTCCCTCATTGCATATTAACCTGTAGAGTACCTTTTCTAACTAGCATATAGGTGATCTTTTAAAAAAAGTCTTACTCCAAGAAATAAAGGATTCATCTGGACTTGAATTATTCTCTTTTGATCAACTGTTTGTCTCTTTAATAGGCACTATTTTCTTTGAGTTTCTTTTTCTTGAGTTATTGGCAGTAGAAACTCAAGAAGTGTGTTGCAATGATGTGTATCTTGAAAACAGGAGCAGTTTGATTGGCATGCTGGCAACACACCAAGAGTTATGGAATGCCTAAGAAATAACCATCTGGAAACCTCCATGTTTGTTGGGAAAACACTGCTGCTGAAGTTCCCAACCTCCCTGCAGTGCTCAGAGCAGGGCTAAGTGAGAGTCACGTGAAGCAGACGATGGCTTCCTTTCTCCCACTCTGCATGGCATGAGAGGACTAACTGTATTCCGATTGTTAACCTTCTGTCCTCACAGCTCAGGAAGCATGGGTAGGACCCCTACTGTTGCCCACAAGTATCTTCATGGACTACCACATCACTGGGTGGTTTTTCATAATCTGCCAACCCCAGAATCCAGTGGGGCTGTGGAGGAGCTACTGAGCATCAGTGTGGACATGGAGTGACACCCCTATTGTAGAGGAAGCCCCTGAGAGCATTAGAGAAGACATAGAGTTCACTGCAACCCCAGGGCCTGTGGTGTTTACAACTGACTCCCACTGGCTTCCTTCCTAGAAGTCTGTAGAGCCACCTTCCCTCCATGCCCATTCCTGACACTTGCCACACAGCTTAAGCTCCACCCTAGCATGAGGCCAACTCTGACACTTGTGAAAAGATCACTTGCTAGAATTCATCAATGGACATTGGGGCATTAGAGCTCTATCAGTATCCATGGTCCAGGTCAAGAAAACCAGGGCAGAAGTTGAGCCTCAAAATATGAAACATGTCATCAGGGCCTGACCTGTGATAGATGGTAGAAGTTAAAACTCTCTTACATGCGCTCTGACCCTGAGCTTCCTCCTGTACAATGCTTCTGCCTGCTTCTGGACACCATATTCTAAGAACTCAGATTCCTGAGAAATTGACCTCCCTTATTTGGTCCACTACCAGCAATGATCAACACATATTCCTAGATGCACTGAAATTCTAAACCAACAGTGAAGTTCCTACCATAGAAGTCTACAGCACTATGGCTGGATAATATATTGAGAACATCCTACATGAATGTCCAATGGTAAGACCAAAGAGGGAAGTTATAAACCTTGGGCATTTCTTGCTTTGTTATAGAGACTGTAGTGGGACAGGACTCTTAGCATGTGACTGTGGCATAAAGCATTCTGCTTCTTTCTACCAGCAAGCACTAGAACTGTGTTGTTTTTACTGAAGACTGTGGCTATAGTGATGATAAGCAAGGCTGATGTCACATGAGTTCTCATTTCTGTCTATTTTAGCTGTTAGGACTCCCCTGAGTCAGTGCCACATACTGATAAAAATACTTTCTACTGCCCTGATAACTCATATTTCATTGCTGCATATGGGAGATGTACAATGGTCTCCTTATGCAGATGTGCGTCATTAGTCAGATGAGTTATTCCTGCAGGTGCCTGGGGAAGCTGCGGCCAGCTGACATCTTTATGACGAGACTATTCAGTCTCTGTGTCTCCTGCAACTAAAAATAGCTAAGTGGAAAGAACTCTCAATAGGAGCACATCTTCTGCAGAAGGAAAAATGGTGCCTACTAAATCTCTTAAGATCCTGCACAATGTGGCTATTCCCTAAAAATATTTGTCTTTTTAACATTTACTTATGTGTGTGTGTATGAGTATGTGCATGTGTGTATATGCAAGTATGTGAGTGTGTGCTTGTGTGTGGCTATGAGAGAGAGAGACAGAGAGAGACAGAGAGAGACAGAGAGAGACAGAGAGAGATAGAGAGGCACACAGAGAGAGACAGAGACAGAGAATGAGCTCATACATATGTGGAAGGACCAAGGATAAAGAAGAATTTTTAAGAGTAAGTTTTCTCCTTTCACTATGTAGGATCTTGGGATGGAACTCTGGTCATTAGTCTTGGTGTCAGACCCCTTTCTCTACTAATCCTGGTTATTCACCCCTTCCCTTTTTTTCTTGGTTTTGGATAGTAAGGCTAGAATGGAGACTAATCACCCAGTTGGTTCATTTGGATTGCTTTCTGCACAACATTTGAGTGATTTTTCACTAATAAAGATAAAGCATATATAAATTTTTTCTAAACTTACCCAAATACTCACGCTAGGCAATCAGTTAAACCCATTAGCTATAGCCTAAGATCCACTTACCTGCTTATGCTGGAACATCAATGCTAGTAGCTTAAAGGTTACAGTAGTCAGTTTCCTAACAATTCAGAGTAATCACACTTTCTGAGATTTAGCCAATAACATCACCAGGCTAGATTCTGGACTTGCTTAAGACTTAGGTATTCTTCCAGAGCTAAAATAAATTGAGAGACCCTGGCAGCAAACCAGAGGTGCCACCTATAAGACCCTCGGGTCTGTATTGACCTCTCTAAAGACAGAAAACAAATTGTGTACTTCTGCCTTCCCAACCTGCATTTCCTGAAGGTCAGCATGCCATCTGGCTGAAATGCTAGTGCTGACCAAGACTATGCCCAGACAGATATACATGCCTGTCATATATACAGACTCATGCATATCTCCCAGGGATCTACTGGGATCCATTTTCTATGATCAATTTTCAACTTGAAATCCCCATAGCATCCCTCTACGAGGATAATCAGCCCTTACTTATGACTCACTTGGACATGAGACAGTAGCCTTACATCATTGAACTCTACAGTCCCCACATACACAGTGCAGATTAAAACCAATGTGTACTACTCTTTTAGTACAATTCCCAATATAAAATCCCTGAAACCTGCTATTCTTCATTCATCTGGCTGCAGTGACATGCTGACTGACTGATTCCTTTAGCTTATACCCAATGTGTAACCAGAATTACAGTATGACCAGAGAAGCAGATTCTAAATAGCACCAGAGCCTGTGCTGGGTGACCATTAGCATATGCCCTATATCTCCCTTCTGGAATTGGGAAAATGTTAACTTCCAAAGCCTGTCTCCAAGTTTCCCACTGAGAACTGTAGACTGTGGCAGCTTTGGAAGATACTGATAGGATATGTTTGACTCTAGAAGCATTTCGTGCAGGGTCTAAGATAGCATGACAAACTTTAGGGGATAAGCAGGGGCTTCCCTGCCATGGTATCCTCATCCAATGGTGGAACATGCTGGAAAGATAACAGCTGCCATATGTCAGAGTCCCCACAAGAGCTCTGTTAACAGAACTCACCTCCACACCTTTTTTCTTCTACGCTGCTGGATCTTGCCACAGACACTTCTGAAAAACAAAAATCCAATCACAATGCACAAAGGCTTTGGGAAGAAAATGTGCATCCATGCTTCATTTGCAAACACCAATGATTTAATTCAATATGAGTCTAAGGTTCAAAAGCTTGGTTAATTTTCATGGAGTGGGTTAGTTATGCATAGAGTTGGTGGTGTTCAGGGGTTTATATACATAGAACACGATACCCACAGGATCAGTGTGACAAGTGATTGTCCCCTATGATAACTGAATGTTGATTTTCCATTTAAAAAAGAAGCCTGTGGAAAAAGGAACAACCAACCTAGTTTTCAAGAAGTCTGCCACACTAGTGACTGACATCTGTGTTCCCTGGTATATTGAGAGTTACATGAAGAGAATGGTCCTTTTCTCTGTGCAGTCATATTTTCATAGTAATGAATTTAATGTGATTCTAAAACAAGCAATTAGTTTTCAAAGTTTGTAGTGAAATCCTCAGACTACATTAGAATCAATAAATTATATAAGACATAGTGTTAAATTCCACTCTAGTTACCTGTAAATCTATATTCCAGTCACCTTGAAACCACAACAGTTGACAGGATCATTTTTAATTCATCAAAGACAGCCTCAAAGAGCAGATAAAAGACTGACCCAATGGGTCATTTCCTCTGTGGATATTACAATGATTCTGCTCACACTGATAAACATCTCTGCCCTTACCTGGGATGAAATTAGAGTCAAATACACAAGGCCGGCTCTCTGTAGTATTTCCAGAACATTGACTGCCCACTGGAAACAGAAGGATGCACTGCCGAGCACGGACCTGGGTACCAGATGCATCACACACAGACCAGTCTGACCACTCTGACCAGCTTTCTGCAGAGACCAGAAGAGGGGAGAGGCAGGGCTACCTGATGATATTGACCAACAGGAAATCACTGTGAAGTGCTCTTTAGACTCTCACACTTTGTAGTTAATGGCTCTGTGCATAAATAAGATATGGTCATAGTATCTAACAACCTAGTAAATAAATCCACATGAGGAGGAGTAAAAATGCTAATAAATTTAAACCAGATATAATGTATATAAACTAAGTGTTCTAAATCTAAGTCCCATATCATTTCTATTCTGTGAGTGATTTTGTTTAAATAGTCAATAAACTAACTCTTGATACAAATGTAACTTCTGGGAGTCAGAAATCATCAATACAGCCACCATTACCTACAGAGCAAGCCCCCTATAAAGATGTTCACAGATTATTTCCTGGACATTTCCCACAGGACCCATGTTGACCAGTGTTTCATGCTAATGGGAAGAAACCAGGGGCGTTCTAAACAAAAGTTTAAAGTATCTTTATTTTGCAATAAAAACAACTCTGCAAAGTCACTATGCCAAAGCCAGGCTGGCCTTGAGGCCGAGTTCATTTTATTTCAGTCCTGGTGACATGAATAAAGTCAATTCCCATGTCCTGAGTCAAGGCCAAATGATAAGTACTGACAGAACATTTCTGCTCTAAGGTGGAGAGCTTGTTGGAATACTTTTCAATCCATCCAGATGGACAGAGTAGGAATAGGACTCACATATTAAATTAAGGAATGAACTCTCCATATTACTTACTCACCAATATATTTACCAATATAAGAAAGACATTTTCCTATACAACGTTTTTGGGGACAGACACCTAGAAATCCAAGCTGTGCACTGACTCACACAAATGGATTTACTTTTTCTTTCAAAGGCTTATATAAAAGACTGGCTTTCGGAATGATTAGAAGAATTTGGTTTGAAGTCCCTTTAAATGTACCTGCGTATTTCACTGTTAAAGTTAAATCTAGGAAAGTATTCTGTTTTCACCCCAAGTGGTTCTGTATGTCAGAGTGCCAGGTCTGATACATTCTATGTCAACCACAGGGCCGAGAGTTCCCCCAGCCATGGTCTTGAAGAGGCTTACTCCCTCATATTACTAATTTCCTGTTGTTTTGCTTTGATTCTCTAACAGGTGACTGGAAGTACTTGCTGGTTTTGTGTGTCAACGTGACACAAGCTGGAGTTACCACAGAGAAAGGAGCCTCCCTTGAGGAAATGCTGCCATGAGATTCAGCTGTAAGGCATTTTCTCAATTAGTAAACGAGGCAGGGAGGACTCATTGAGAGTGGTGCCATCCCTGGGCAGGTAGTCCTTGGTTCTATAAGAAAGCAAGCTGAGCAAGCCAGGGGAAGCAAGCCAGTAAGCGCCACCCCTCCATGGCCTCTGCATCAGCTTCTGCTTCCAAGTTCCTGCCCTCTGTGGGTTCCTGTCCTGACTTCCTTTGGTGATGAAGAGCAGTATGGAAGTGTAAGCTGAATAAATTCCTTCCTCCCCAACTTGCTTCTTGATCATGATGTTTTGTGCAGAAATAGAAACTCTGACTAAGACACTGGACTTCATCCATTATATTTTCCTCCATTGCATTACCTCTGAGTATTAACCCTGACGTGTCCTGAGGGAGGTGTCCTGAGGGAGGTGTCCTGAGGGAGGTGTCCTGAGGGAGGTGTCCTGAGGGAGGTGTCCTGAGGGAGGTGCCCTCCCCCAGTGCCCAGGGCTCCCCTGGGACATTTCTGGACTTATGCTAAGCATCTAACACATGCTTGGCAGGGATAGGCTGTATAATACGGACCCACAGGTGATTCTCCCACTGAGTCCAACATATCAGTGTGGGGATACGACAAATGTTGGCTTGCTTTCCATCTATTTTCTACAATCGTCTCTCTCACCAGCAAAGCCTGTTGCTACGTGAGAGTCACCAGTGTAAGCTAACAAGGTCAAACTTGAGGTGAGGTATATTTCCTAGGTAAGGTAGCTTAGATGCTCCCCCCAAATGTATATGCTTTCCCATTTGTAAACTGAAATAGTACAATGTGAAAACTATTTTTTTGCTGTAGAACCATGTGTTATTAAATCACATTAGGGAGAGGCAATGTGAGATCAACTTGCCACCCATTCTATTTCCTAAGTATTTATTGTGACTTGCCATCCTTCATTCCATCATTCAAAATTAAGAAAGGTGAGTTTGCATTAAAGCAATGTAGTTTCCAATGCTTTGTGTACCTGGGCAGGTCTGTGTGTTGCAGAGCGCCTCCTCTGTGTGCAGTCCCAGGCAGATGTCCCCTCCATATGCTGGGGCTGGATTCGAACAAGAACGGGTTCTCATGTAGTGGCCACCCCCACAGGTTGCTGAACATTTAGACCAGGATGACCAGCAAGACCACACACCATCCACTGGAAAAGGACACAAAACCATGGAGCTTCTTAAGTCCCCACCAGACCAATATGACACGCATAGAGATAGGACACACCATATAGAAGACAGTGGTATACACAGCAAAAGCCACTCATGGTGTGGGGGCATTTGATGCTTCCTACTTGGTGGTAGATACAGATTTGAAGAATCTTTCTAGTACCTTTTAGATCCTCTATTAGTCCTCCAGAAAATATCTCTCAACATATAATTTCTAAGCACCATCAAAGTAAGTGACTTGAAGCTTCTAGCCCTGGAACCATGAATCACATGTCATAATAATTAACTAGCTAGTTCTCACCTTGGTTGTTTTTATTATCTAGCTGGCTTGAAAAGTCCTAAAGGTAAGGATCAATAATTTAGGCAACAGACCTCCTTACAAGTCACATAATTCCTGCCATCCATGTTGGATTCTGCCCATGGCTTGAATTACCACTTAATATATCCTAAGTAAGACCAGTTTATGAGATGATTAGACAAACACCTTGAAGCTTAGATCTTTATTCTTTCAAAGAAGGAAAGCAATTAATTACAAAGAATTATTCTGGTTGAAATGAAAGTTATATATTAAATCATTCAATAAGAGTTAAAAAAAAGTTGTTGGAATTCTAGTTAAATACTCCACTGCTACAATAAGACAAAACAGAGTACAGTCAGCATTGAGGAAAGAGAGTAAGATAAAGCTGCATGATTGACCCCCAAGTGTCAGACACACTGTGATTGTTCAGAGGGATAAAGTGGTGCAGTTACAGCCTGTCAGCTCATGAAGAACATGTGGTGCCAATTCTTCATCTTTCTGAAGCCTGGGCCACACAGTTCTACACTGAGGAACAGTAGGGCTTTTTCTTCTCCAAAGAAGCACTGAGTATAAGTTCTGTACTTTCTATCTCCCGGTCTGAAGGTCCAAGGGCATAAAGATGCTACAGATAGGAAGCATAGTGTCCCCAACATACCACAGGTTTCTGTATTGTTCTCCAGAGAGCACACATCTGTCAGAGTCACTACTTTGAGTCACTGTGCCCTTGTTCATTTTCCCTGGGCCTATTGTTTACAGAAGAATGACAAACGGAACCTTGTGAATTAAACCTTATCAAAAGAACTTACGCTTACTGTGCTGAGGTTTATGGGTGACTCTGAAGTTACTTTCTTCTCATTTGAATACTCATAGCAACAAACAACCATCTGTTGTCTCTAGCTTTGTCAGTCAAGGTCTACAGTTTAGAGTCTTTATAGCTGCATCAAATTCCAGCAGAAAAATAACAGGATGAACAGAAACAGTCATGTGACAGTCAATGTTAGGACAAATTACTTGGGAGTGGGTTCCGAAGGTAAAGAATAATCATTTTACTATGTGCTTGACTTTATTATTTACTTCCTTACTTATTTACTTCTATTAGTAACACCGATAAAGTCACATCCTCCAGAATTGAAGGTAAGTACCCCTGTGCTCAGCTAGCTCCCCAGCCCAGCTATACCCTCATGGGCTTGCACACAAAGGCCAGAGTAGGAAATTAGGTGCCTTCTGCTTTCATGCTCTCTCTTTCTTATTGCTTTGACGTGGGATCTCTCACTCAGATTACCATTTTCACTAGGCTTACTGGCCAGGGAGCTCTTGGGATCTGCCTCTCCCTTTTCTCAGTGCTGAGGTTGCAGACACATGCAGATAAGCCCATTCACATGGATTTCGAGGGTTCAAACTTAAATCCCCATGCCACATAGCAACCATTCTTACCCAGTTGTCTGTCTGCAATATCTCAGAACATTAATAAATGGTAGTGCATTTTGTAATTGATCACTAGGAACCTAGTAGGGTTAAAATGCATGTTTATATGGAAGAAAATGCTCTAAATTAGGTAAAATTGCCCTAAATATGGTTTCCTTTGGCTGCAAAGCTCAGCCTACAGAATGCAGCACTTCCCTCCAGCTCTTAGCTGAGTTACACATTATAGCATTTTTAGGAATTTTATAGAATGTGGGAGAAAAAGGTTATCGTCACACATTATTCAACCTTGAATTTGCCTAGTTCCTGGTTGAAAGATATGGACAATTCCACAAAGGAATCTTGGCTTTTGAAAGAAAATGAGGACAGAGTTATTTTAAGATATTCAGGCCATGTACACATAATCTTGGCTCAACAGCAAATCAACAAAAATAAAATTAAAACTATCCACAGATGATGCTTGTCCTTGATATGGACAAGAAACATTTACCCTTGAGGACCATGACCACATCCAAGCATCTCTAGGAATCCACATAGGCTACTAATGCACATAAGAAATTAAGTTTAGAGTCTAGAAAAGAGGGAATGACATTCCTATGACATTCTCTTTGGCTTAAGTTCATAGTCCTGATTCAAATCTAGTGATAACACCCACGCTGCCTCCAAGCACCCAGGGGAGGAATCTTTCCACATGGGCTGTGGGAAAGAGCAACTCTGCGACCTTTCCCAGCATCTCAGCATCAGTTTGGCTGGGAAAGTTGTGTGGTCTGAAGAAGAACATCCTGAGGCTGGAGAAATTCAATCACACAAACCTTGGGGGACTAGCACAGCTGCAGGACCAAAGACATCATTGAAAACCTTGGCTACCGGTAAATGGGAGGAACTAGAAAAGATCATATTGACTAGTGTAACTCAGACCTAGAAAGACAAATGTTCTTTCTAGTTTGAAGTCTGTAGATCCAAATTGTCAGCTATGAGTATATTACCTGAAATAACTACAGAAACCAAGAAAGTGGAAGGGGGGCATTGTGGAGTGGTGATGACCAGGAGAAATAGAAGGGAATAGAAGACTACATGTTATCAGAAAGTGGTGGGAAAATGGGGATTTTAATTATGGAGAGGAGAGGGGGGTAAATCAGAAGGCAGGTAAAATAACAGTAAAATGTCTGAAAAACTCAGAGGAAATCATAACTATTAACTATATACTTACAAATAGCTATAATATGTATAATACATACATATACGTGTACATATTCACACACATACTTTATAGTATATACTATATATACTATTTACTGCATATAATGTAAATAAAAATTTCTCATCTGGGCTGACAATACTCTCCACAAGAGCTATAAATTATCTATAGACTATTGAACCCAATAATAGTTCTAAAAAGATCTCTTTTGAGTTCTTAGTCAGGGTTGTCCCAGAGACTCTCAAAATATGGGCTACTATTGTTATCCCTGGTTGCTTTCCAGAGATGTAAGGTGCCCTACTTCTGAAGATACCCATCTCCTTCAGACACAGGGTCCAGAGGTCCCGAGGTAGACCTAACCCCAAGCCCGGATTCCTGAGAACTAGTTTTCAGGTACCATGAAAATTTCCAAAGAAGAAAAGCAACCAATAGTCCTACTTATCTATGAACTATAATAATTAACATCATGATGCCATAACTCTATAGGTGCAGTAGTAGTAGTATACACATACTTGGCAACAACCAAAAGCTCTCTAATTGGACTTCAGGCTGATGCAATAAGAGGGAAAAAATACCTAGCATTGGAAGCTACCCAACTATTCAGGGTTAGTGAAGTCATGGATCTTGGAGAAGCAAAACATACAACTGTCCCTTTCTTAAACCAGCACAATTCCCAAATATATTCCAAATATTTATACTTATAGCCAAAGATAAGTGGCTATAGATTTTTTTGCTTTGCAATAGACAGAGAGTATCACAGAAAACCAAAAGGGATCAAAATAGAGATTTGTGGAGCTCCGTCATAATAGATAATATTTACAGCATAACTACTGCATTCAAGGCTGAGAGAATATTGTCAGCAGGTGGGGTTGAGGGCTATAAGAGCACAAAGATTAGGGAATTAATTGTGAGGCGGTACCTCTTAGTAACATAGGATTTAGTCAGAACCTATATTCATAAAATCTCACCAACCTGATGCCTAAATATGACCTGAACAAGGATGATATCACTGGCAGTGTGGAAGGAGAAAAGCTCACAAGTCCACTACTTTATACAAATAAGAAATGCTGCGAGCAGGAGAAATAGTTTTCCCCAAGGAAGAGTATACTAATTGACTATCAAACACCAAGTGACAAGCTCTGAAAACATATATAAACACAATATTATATAGATTGAACAGGTTGTATTTAAGTACTTAAGGACATATTCAATAAAGTTAAAGACATGATTTAAAAGAGAGCAAGGAGTACAGGGGGTATTGAAGGGAGAAAAGAGAACAGGTGGAATGGTATAATTAATCATGATCTCAAAAAATTTGTTATTCACAAAAGGAAAATCATGTGATACAAAGCTGGGAATCTTGATTTCAACTTTACTGACATGTTTATCAATCCATTACCATCCATCAACCTATTTGTTCACATATCTATCCATCCATCTATCAACCATCCATCCATTCACCTACCCATCCAAAGAATAACCCAGGCAACCATCTATCCATCTATCTAATCATTCATCTGCCTACCATCTCAGCCACAAAGGCTTATTCAATTCTTATAAGGCAGTTTATTACTCAAATGGTTCAGAAAGTTCTATTTATCTACAGGAATAGAAGCTAAGAATTCCATGCCCTTAAAACCAATGTACCCAATATTGGAATAAATCTCTCCTATACAGGAAGCTGTGACTCTATGGACTTGGCAGAGGCCATATCGGAAAGGCTAGATCTGTCTGTATCCTGGAAGCAATTAACACTTATTTTGGAGTCAACATGTATTTCTGCAAACAACTCCAAAGAACCATCATCGCTATTAGTGACAGGGTTAAGATCACAAGACCTGAGTATATGTCAACTTGACACAAGCTAAAGCCATCTGAGAGGAGGGAACCTCAATTTAAAAAGTATCTTCATAAGATCAGGTTGCCACAGGCAACTCTGTAGGGTATTTTCTAAATTACTGATTAATGGGTGAGAGCCTAGCCCATTGTGGGTGGTGCCATCCCTGGACTGGTGGTCCTGTGTTCTATTAGAAAGCATGCTGAGCAAGCCCAAGGAAACAATCTAGTAGGCACCACACCTCCATGTCCTCTATATCAACCCCTGCTTCTAGTTCACATCCTGCTTGATTTGCTGCCCTCACTGTTTTTGATGATATGGAAATGTGAGTGAAATAAACCCTTACTTCCCCATGTTACTTTTGGTTGTAGTGTTTCATCTCAGCAACAGCAACTATAACTAAGACAAAGTGGACCCTGGGAATACTGTGCTTTCTTGTAAAATCAAAATACACCATGTAATTCATTACATCGTGTATTTGTCTCTGTTTGCATCAAACAAGATGGGAAGGGAACCCTGCCAGTCACAGGCTAGCTGCCTGCATGCCTGAAGAAAGACTAAAGGGAGATTTTCAACCAGTGGTAATGATTTTGGTCTAGAATAGCGAGGATGAGTTAGGAATCCAGGGCTCCTTTTCCTTTCATCTTGTCTAGTTCCCAACAGGTGCTGCAATAACTGCACACACTTCTAAGAACATATCTCTCAAAAAGGGAGTGGTCTCCAGTGGCTTCAGTACTTAAAGGCTGCAAGCACACAGCTTTCCCAGTCTTTTCTGCATTGTGAACCACTTACCTGGACAGGGTAAAATGTTGCATTCCTGGAACTCCAGTGATGGGCCTAGGCATGGCATGCCCCCGTACTTGGGTTCTGGGTTGTTGCAAACACGCTTCCGGTTCCGAATGCCCCTGCTACAGTCTCTGCTGCACTGTGACCAGGAAGTCCAGGCTGACCATGCCCCATTGACTGTATGAGCAGAGTATCGCCCAGCTCTTAGAAAGTCTCCAGAAAGTCCTGCCAAGGAAACCCAAAGTGAGATTCTGTAGGAACTTTAATTCCTGTATAGGCTGTGTTTCATGTCTAGAATTACCCTAATAGTCAACTGAACCCTTTCATACTTCAATAGCCAAAACCCACTGCAGCTGATTGGCAGCTTCCCATAACTCAAGACTCCTTCCTGCAGTCACTTTCCAATTAGGATGCACATGGCACTCCATCTGAATGTGCTAACGCATTTGAAGATAGCAAGGCCACATTGATAATTCTTGAATTTTTTTTGTAGCTGCCTCTACAGTATGATCTCACTTCCCTTCCCTTGAGAGTTCTACTGTAAACTGTCCTCTTGCATCATGGGACTGGTGTTACAGAAAAGACTTTCATCTGGACAAGGGGACATACTTAGGCCTGTCTCTTCACAGTTACCCTTTTCAGTGTGTATCCATGCTGTGAAAGGGTCAGAGTTAATCCCCCTTGAATCCAAAGGCCATGGAGATAGCCTTTTGCTCCAGACAGTTTGCCCAGATCCCATTCCCAAATAAGCATGCTTGGTAACAAAACAGAGCAGCAGGGAGCAGGGGTGTGGGTGGGGTGGGGTGAGGGAAGGTGAGCATTACAAGAAGATGGAATTGACTTTTGAACACTCCTTGCATGTCAGGCCTGCTCTGAGCATTTTAACTTATTTAACCAGACCCAGTCACCTTTTGTTTGAGGAAGATGCAGCCCAGTATGACCCTAAGCCCATTCACTCATTGTCTCTAGGACCCTGGTGCTTCCATGAACACCTCCCCAGCAACCCAGCCCCCAATCCCAGAACCCAACCCCAATCCCCACATATAATCTTTAGCAACTTCCTTGTTTGCTTAGAAATGGTGAAGTACAGGCAGAAGGATTATCTGAGAGAAGGCATTAGGAGCAGCTTTCTGGAATGATCCCGAGCTTTGTGGGTTAGCAATAAACAAACAATGATGGATGGACAGTTAAGCCTCCTGTTGTGTGGTCAGAAGCACAGCAGTCCACTTTTCAGTTCTCAAGCTATCAGTAACATGACATAAGGATGGCCATTAGAAATCATGACCATCAAGTCAGACTGTTTGTGTTTCTTTGTGCCATGGGCAATGCTTACAGTTTTAATAAAATGTCGGGTATCTTTTTAAAAATGTGTTTTATAAAAATTCATAATTTTGCATAAAATTATTTTTAAAAATTATAGGTTTTTTCCTGAATATATACTATTAATCTTTAAAACATACTGGCTTTGGTTTTGGACAATGGAAGGAATTAAAAAAATATATGTGGCCGGGCGTGGTGGCGCACGCCTTTAATCCCAGCACTTGGGAGGCAGAGGCAGGCGGATTTCTGAGTTCGAGGCCAGCCTGGTCTACAAAGTGAGCTCCAGGACAGCCAGAGCTATAAAGAGAAACCCTGTCTCGAAAAACCAAAAAAAAAAAAAAAATATATATATATATATATATATATATGTGTGTTTGGGAAGGAAAATAAAGTCAGTTACAAAGATATGTCACAATTAATTTTCTTTTCTTTTTTTAAATTTTAATCAAATAGAAGCATCTTTTTAAATCAGATATTTTCTTCATTTACATTTCAAATGCTATCCTGAAAGTCTCCTATACCCTCCCCCACCCTGCTCCACAACCCACCCACTCCAGCTTCCTGGCCCTGGCATTACCGTGTACTGTGGCATATGATCTTTGCAAGACCTCCTCCCATTAATGGCCGATGTACTGGCTATTTTTGTGTCAACTTGACACAGCTGGAGTTATCACAGAGAAAGGAGCTTCAGTTGAGGAAATGCCTCCATGAGATCCAACTGTAAGGCATTTTCTCAATTAGTGATCAAGGGGGAAAGGCCCCTTGTGGGTGGGACCATTCCTGGGCTGGTAGTCTTGGGTTCTATAAGAGAGTAGGCTGAGCAAGCCAGGGGAGGCAAGCCAGTAAAGAACATCCCTCCATGGCTTCTGTATCAGCTCCTGCTCCCTGACCTGTCTGAGTTCCAGTCCTGACTTCCTTTGGTGATGAACAGCAGCATGGAAGTGTAAGCCTAATAAACCCTTTCCTCCCCAACTTGCTTCTTGGTCATGATGTTTGTGCAGGAATAGAAACCCTGACTAAGACAAATTGGTACCAGCAGAGTGGGGTATTCCTGTGACAACCTGACCATGTTTTGGGGAGGACTGTGGAAGGACGTTGGAACTTTGGGCCTGAAGATCCATTCGTTGTTAAGAGCTCTATCAGATGTTGTGTAGGAGCTTGGAAGATAATGCTGAGAACAGTGCAGAAGATGGAGGCCTGGTTTGTGAAATTTCAGGGGGAAAATTAAAGACTCTCTTCAGGGCCATTGCTGTTTTTATTGTGAAGATTTTGTAGTTCTGGTTAGCTGGGGCTGAAGAATCAGCTGTGATTAACAAGATATCAGAACTACTAAAGCAAAAACTTTGCATTACTGGGACTATTGATGCTGGTTAGCTGGAGCTAAGAAATTAGCGGTGATTAAGAAGAGACCAGCATCGTTGAGGTGACATCTTCTGGGAAGTGTTTTCTGAAAGCACAAAGAGGCTGTGTTCCAGAGATAGGCAAGGTTGTACTCCTTCTGCAGTGGGACTTGGTAATGTGTAAGGGTCACCCAGTTGGTACTGGTTTTGAAGGCATGAAGGGGTCACACAGCAGCTCAGGCTTGGCACTGTGAGAGGCCATGGAAGGCCATTGGTGAAGGTGCAGCCCCAGTTGTAATTGAAGACCCAGGACTGAAGGGGTCACGCAGTGTTTTGGAGATGCCAGTACCACGAGATGACCACCAAGAGCAGCAGCAGCAGTGGAGTACAGGCATCTGGAGCCCAGAGGACGACGTGTGTGCTACAAAGGGCATGGCTGGAGAAGTGACCCAAGCCCTTGGAGGAGCCCAGAAGATCGTGAGTTGGATCCCAGACGTTGGACGGTTGGAGATTGATTTTTGCTTTGATTGTGACTGTGCCCTGATATTTTCCCTCTTGAAGGAAGAAACTGTTTTAGTGGAGCCCACAGTTAAGAGACTTTTAATTGTAAAAAGACTTTGGATTTTAAAAGAGATGGATATTTTGAAGAGATTGAAATTTTAAGAATATGTAAAGACTGTGGGACTTTTAAAGTTATTTAGATCTTGGGGATGAATAAGAATGTAAGGGTTGAGGCTTACTAGTGATGTGTTTGTGTGTCAAGTTGACAAGGGGTCAATTGTACTGGCTATTTTTGTGTCAACTTGACACAGCTGGAGTTATCACAGAGAAAGGAGCTTCAGTTGAGGAAATGCCTCCATGAGATCCAACTGTAAGGCATTTTCTCAATTAGTGATCAAGGGGGAAAGGCCCCTTGTGGGTGGGACCATTCCTGGGCTGGTAGTCTTGGGTTCTATAAGAGAGTAGGCTGAGCAAGCCAGGGGAGGCAAGCCAGTAAAGAACATCCCTCCATGGCTTCTGTATCAGCTCCTGCTCCCTGACCTGTCTGAGTTCCAGTCCTGACTTCCTTTGGTGATGAACAGCAGCATGGAAGTGTAAGCCTAATAAACCCTTTCCTCCCCAACTTGCTTCTTGGTCATGATGTTTGTGCAGGAATAGAAACCCTGACTAAGACAGCCGACTAGGCCATCCTCTGCTACATATGCAACCAGAGACACAATTCCGGGGGGTACTGGTTAGTTCATATTGTTGATCCTCCTATAGGATTGCTGACCACTTTAGCTCCTTGGGTATTTTCTCTAGCTCCTTCTTTAGGGGCCCTGTGTTCCATACAATAGATGACTGTAAACATCCACTTCTGTATATGCCAGGCACTGGCATAGCCTGATTTTTAATTTTCAACTTTTCATTTTGATTCCTCAAGAAATAAATGTTTATGGCCAGAACAGAAAAAGTTTGTCAGTGACTTGGTGAAAAGGTCAGCATATCTGACAAATGAAATGAAGGACAATCAGTTAAACATTAGTTTAAGATGAAGAATTAATAGCATTTTAGGATATGCGTTTTCCAAATAGACTTCAAAAAACTTCACAGGGTGTATGTAGGCTAATTATGAAATTACAGGGGATATAATTATACTGAAATCACAAGATTAAATAGGAAAAAATGAAATAATATCTGAAATTCCTCTTTGAATTCTCATTCTCATATTTTATTTAATAACCTTGATTGAAATGACAAGATCATCCATTATAGAATGCATGTTTTCAGTTAGTTCTCCTTTATCCTTCTCTTGGAATTTCCAAGTACATATTTTGTTCGAGCAACAGTAGGCTTTTATAAAAGAAGCTCTCTGTTGCTCATCTTTCAGGTGATGCTATTAGTTCTAAGTGATATCCTTATTTTCATAAGATCCTTTATCAGAATAGACTTCCTTTTAAGAAAGTGTTCTTTTAAACTCTACAGCAATCTTCTGTTAAACTCTACAGCAATCTTAGCTATGTCAATACTTGTAAACACAGTGGATGAAGAAGGGTGCTCTGAGAGTGAAGAGTGCATGATAATAAAGGCTATTCTTCAGATATCCAGGTAAGCTACCTGCTCCTAGAGAAGGCTTGGGAACATGAGAGCAGTGTGGCCCATCTCTTAAAGCTTGACTTGAATAGGAGAAACTCACAGTGCCCTCTCTAAATGTACTCTATCATAGCATTTCTTCTAGGCTTCACCAGTTACCTAGCAACAGTCAAAGTATAAGCCTGGCAGAAGAAATGTTTAGTCTCTCTCTCTCTCTCTCTCTCTCTCTCTCTCTCTCTCTCTCTCTCTCTCTCTCTCTCTCTCTCCCCCTCCCTCCCTCCCCCCCTCCCTCCCTCCCTCCCTCCCTCCCTCCCTCCCTCCCTCCCTCCTTCCCTCCTGGCCTCCTTCTTCCTCTCCCTCCCCTCCCCTCCTCTCCTCTCCTCTTCTCTCTTTCCCTGCCTCCTCATTTTCTCTCTCTTCTCTCTTTTCAACCCCCCTTTCTCATGCCCCCAAATAAACTTCACTTTTTCATATAGCTCAGGGTGGGGGACACCTCAGCATGGCCCCACTGAAGCACCCCTCTCCCACCTCATCATGCCACCACACTTTACAAAACATATCCTATTTGCATCCTTATCACAGGAAGGACCCTCCCTATGTCTGAAGAGCAGTCTATGAAAGCAATTGTTCTAGGACATTCTTTGTTACACTTGTGTTGGGAGAATCAAATAATATCACAATCACGAGAGTGCTGAGAAATGCCTGTGAATGTTCTGTCATGAGTTTTAACCGTCTTTCTCAAAATGTCATCCTCTAAGGACTTCTCCATGAGTGTCTCTTTTAAGAACTAGAATATATTTTGTGCAATTAGATACAAGTATTGGGGAAAAGGAAGAACAAAGAAAATAATGAAGCTATCAGGAGAAAGTCTCAACCATTGCTGTAGTGGACACAGATGAACTCCAGGAGAGATCTGCCCGAGCTACCATCACAGGTAGTACCTAGGCCAAGCAGTGGGTGGGACTGGACCTACCTTGGGCTTTCTACAATCACACTGAAGGGATTAACAAGACCACTAGGGCAAAGCACATTTAGTCAGATCAGATGTGCTATTTAAGAGAAAATTCACTTTATGGTATAAAAAAGGAAATGTACTTTTACTGTCTTTGTTTACTTTGAGTTTTTTTTAAAGAAGGGCGAAATCTAATGTTCTGCTACTATTTTTATTGCAACTACTATTTTCATCATGTTCTTTGATGCTAAGTAAATCACACACAACCTATTTTGAATCTACCATAAATACAACATTATTTGAACAGGGGCTCCCCCTATTTTTCTATTTCTTAGAGAGAAGGCCAAAGGCTTTTCATGGAATGGCCAGTCCCCTTACCGTCTGTGGAGCAGCCGCTGGTTCCATCGCTGGAACAGTACCGCATTTCTATCCTCTGCCTTCCTACTTCCAGCAAATTTGGATCTGGCAGGCGAGCTTTACAGGTATAGCGGAACCGCTGCTCATAGTGACCTCCATTGTCAGAGATGTTGACAGGTGTCCAGGGTGTCCAGGGTGTGGTCTTCTTCAGCTCCGGGCATGCATTGGTGTTACAAGGCTGGTATTCCTGGAGGTGAGGATGCACAGCATGTTTTACCCCTACAGCACATAAGTAGCTGGAGGAGGGGGGATAGGCTCCTTTCTCACTATGTCAGGGGAGCCTCAGAACTTTGGAATCTTAGATACTCAAAACTATATAACCCAAACAACACTTATGTTAAACGGTTCCCCAATAGAGTATTTAATTCTCAAGTCATCTCTAAAAGTAACCTGTGTTTTCTCCTGTATCGACAATAAGCATGAGATAGTAAACAGAACTGCATGTGAAAAAAAAACTGGCAAATTCTTAAAAAGACATCTACCTTTTACATGATAAGTTATTCACAATGTTGTTTATCTTGGTGTTTGTTTAGCTATTTTATTAAAGTGTTAGAGCTATAATACACTCTTTAGAGATTAAATGGCTTAATTTGAGATTAATGGGCATTAGAAGCCTTAGGAGCACATTCATAGCTTTGGGGTAATGGACTATCCAGACAGCCCAGGGCATGATGTCCAACCTGTAAGGTTTCCCCCTCTATTCCTCCTATTAATTTATAATATTTCTGTTTCTCTTCCAGCATTTCATACCTACATGTAGCTACAAGTTGGAGGGGCCTGGAAACTCAGTAGAGAATAGTTTTGAAGATCTATCAAGTGAGGCATACTGACTGGATAGGATAGAAATAGGTGATAAAAAATATGCCTGTCACATTAACCTATGCACTTGGTAATAAATACTATGAATACAGAATGAGGAATAGACAGTGGACCTTTGAGACAGTTCTGTGTCACAATTCTTTCATTTAGCCATAAAGGCTATTTCATTAAGAGAAAACTGACAACACATGCACCTATTTACTAGGATGCCGTAAAGATTTAAATTGATGTTAAACAAATACAAAGCAAGAGTTAAGGCATTTTCAGGACATGGCAGCACTGCTGCACTCATGAATATACCCTGCCTGTGGCTCTGTGCATAAGACCTGCACAAAAGAGAGCCATCCAACCCCAGCATGGGTGATGCAGACAGTAATAAAGTTCTACCCTTATCTGAGGAAGTACTGGCACTTTATAGCTGCTGGGGATAAGAAGTCAGTTTTACTTATAGATGTGGCCTGTGAGAAGTTGCTTATGCTCCAGTAGATGGTCCTAGACCCACACATGTATTGCAAACAGTAAGTGGACACAGCACCCTTTCTAAAACACGAGCACATGAAGTTTGGAGGGAAACAAGGTCTGGATATAACGGAGTAAATGATGGGAGGGAATTTGGGGTAGGTTAGATAAAGAAGAACATATTCATGTATGGAATTCTCAAGGAAGTCCCAATAGAAAGGCAAGCATAGTTATACTGGATGCTCTGCATTTCTGTGCTAGCAGGAGGGTTTCCTCTTTTCTGTTTCTTGTTGGGAAAGCCACCATTCTCCTTACTCCTCTCCCTTTCTGCCAGTGTAAGTTCTGTAATGGCATTCATAAGGAAGGATGGCTTCAAGACAAACACTTCATGCCTTGTTGTCGTCACATAACATCTACATGATGCTGTATTAAAATACTGGTAGAAATTTTAGGTCGAAAATAAATTTCCTTCAGGAAGGAGCATTTTCTGTGCTCTTATCATCTCTCGGTGCAAAGTTACTTCATCAGCTACCAGCATTTTTGTTATTTTGGAAACCTATTTCAATCTATAAATTGATGCTTTTTTTTTTTTGCTGTTGATTTAGAAATTTTCTTGGTGGCTTTGTTATATGTTTGCTATCACTGTCCTTTGTTCTTAGTGGAGTTTCTATCACCTGGATATGATCTCTTAGCTTTAACTTTTAATATCTCATCTTTTCTCTCTTACATTTTTTACTTCTTTATTTCCCCTGACATTTTAGGGGAGTTCCTAATTTATTAATTTCTGGGCTGTTTCCATAAATAGTTTGGGTACAGAGAGCCAGCTCTTCTGATCCATCTGGAAATTCCTGAAACACAGTTTCTCAATGCCAAGCTTTAGGCACCTAGGAAGCAGGTCACTCTGAGCTCAATGTCGAGCTTGGTGGTAATGGTAACTCTTCTCTGCACAGGTCCATCTCTGTCAGTCTAGATTCATTTACTCTTTTCACTGAAAACAATAAAATCTGGTTCTTATTTTTTTCTATTTTCTGGTTTAGGACGTGAAAAACCAATCTTCCTAATATAAAAATAAAGAGTTTCTAGCCTCTAGTTTCTGTGTGCCTATGACAGCAGCTTAAACTGGAAGACTAATGTGGCTCTTTATCTTGCTTGGTCTAATTATTTTAAGTAGATTCCCATAGTTTTCTTCCTTTTTCACAATGAGAATTACTCGGGAGTCATGTTTGTTAACAAGAGGAATTTAACACAGGACACGTAAGACTACTACAGCTGTTTCTCCAACTTAATACTCCTAGCCATTCCTACCAATTCACACCATCCGCACTCCAACAAACAGAGAGATAAATGACTTCATTTTTCTCTAAGGACAGTAAAATTTGGGAACTGCCTGCTAAATGGAAAAACAGCCCCAGTAAATGCTATAAACCCACTTGGGCAAGCAGGTGGATACAGCACATTGTCTTTCCTGTACTCGGCATAAAGGCTATCAAACAGAAGAGGAGTAAGCCTCCATCTGAACCCTTCTGTGCCCATTATGAGAAATGCTGGATTGAAAACTGTACAACACTATCATCTGATACCACATGGGCAAGTGTTCTGTTCAGGAATTCTTTGATAATGTAGACTTAAAGTGCAGTTGTGGGGGTTGATTTGTGAATTGTGTGTTTTTTTCAGCACCAGGGGCTTTAACTTTGCTGTAGAATAGTTAGGTCCTTATTTGTTATGAGGCTACCCCCAACAGTCCCTAGCTTCTTCACACCAGGATATCCAGCCTTTGAAATCTGTGGGTGGTACTCGCATTTGAAAGCAGGCTGCCATGTCTGGGTTGGCATCTACCAGAAGTACAGAATGTCACACATTCCTAGCAGTGACTGTGGCCCACTGTCTCCAAACATCAAGTTGGGCTCATTGTGTGTAAGTCTCCAAGGACTGCACCTATGTCCACGTTTGTTATCTCCTCAAAAGTTTAGCATGCAACACAGGACTTGGTTTACCAGCCTCTGAGGCTGGATTCTGCCTGTATTTGTATCTAATTATTAAAGGTTAGGATATGGTGAGGCCAATCTGCTTAATCTTAATTTTCCAAATTATGTATTGATTCAATTCAGTTGTGATCCCTTAGGCAGTTCAGCTGAATCTCTATGCTCCAGCTTACTGGTGAAAAGACCCCAAATTTGAAGGACTAGCACACAATTAAACAATAAAGAAATATCGATTTAAAAAAAAACAATTTTGAGGACTTAATTGGTATTATTTGACACACATGAGTCTTACTATTCTGATAGAAATGAATAGATAAGAATAGCTAGTAAGGCAATTTTAAGAAATTTCTTATAACGTGCTCTCCATGGATTCTCTATCTCAGCCAGCAAAGATCAAACCATCCATTTAAATTTTTAATCCAGAAGTCTGTGAGACCCTCAGCTGCCCCACATCTGCTTTTCTTCACTTACAGAGTAATGTAAGTGTAGCCTCTTGGGTTCATTTCCTACCCCATCTTAACCATGTCTCTTCTCCTTCAGGGGAAAATGAACATTGCATCACTTCAGGCTCATGTTGGAGAAACAAGGCAAGCACTTCACTAAAACTGAATTGTCGGTCTAAATTTCTGCCTCCATTATACACTGCAAGTTTGCAGGGATTAAAAAAGAAACTTTCACATTTTATCTTACATCACCAGTGTGAAGCAGTTACATGACTTGCCTGGTAAATGGGTAAAATGAGTTGATCATGGTTCAGATAAACCTATTCAAGAGGAATTCATATCAATTTGGCTAGCAAATTCAGATGGTTAAGTAGAGCCTCCTGTTTTGGTGTATATTTTTCCTTGGAGAAAACTAAAAGCATTTTGTAGATTAAAAATAAAGTAGAGAGATGGAGATGATCCAAGAAGAATTTTCATGCCACATGCTCAGTACAATGCGGGAGAAGAATCTTTAAAGTCTTTTCATCAATAGCTGAATACACAAACCAATTTATGCTCATATGGACAGAAAGGAAGTCTTTTGTCAAAATAGCCCAAAGTAACATGGAACAACCATTTTTGAGATGCTCTAGCCACCAGGCAAGGAGAGAGTAATGACTGCACGGTGATGAAAATGGAGGGAACCTCAGGAGGATGGCAGCAGTCCTAAAGAGGTTCCCTGAGAGAGGCAAAGGGAATGGAAAAGCACCTTAAGTTCAAACCTGGAAAGAAGTGGAGGAGATCTAGATTTGATATAGTCAGAAAGGAGAGATACACACAGAAACAACAAACAAACAAAGAAATAAAAATCTAGAGGTATATACAGCTCCCTTTCCATACAGCATTCATTTGAATGAAAATGAGCAAACATATTTTAAGAGAGTCCATAGAGGTGAGGATGACCTAAGAGAAACGCAGGAGAAAGAAAATGGCCTATCTAAAAAGATGAACCAATATTGGCAGGAAATTGTGCTGACTTTCACAAACGGTGAGGAGGCAGAGCAAGCTTTGAATCCTCAGGCCACTGTTTGGGTACCAGGAAGAATCTTCCCTCTTCAGGGAGGAAAACAACTTACCAGAGACCTAATGTTGCCCTGCTCCAATGAACAGTTGTAAAAGAAGAACCTAAATCACCGAACATGATTCACACAGTTCAGTCAGATCCCAGCACTCTGTTATCTTTTCCTAATGACAAGCAGCACAGAACTAGGTCAAGCTTACAATATCAAGCATCCATCCCAAGCATCCATCCTAAAATCATGGTTTACAATGAGTTAAAAACCCATAACCTACTATGAAAAGTCAGTCAGTTGAAACTGATGCAGAAACAACACAGGTGACAGAAACTCCAGTCAACAATATTGACAGACTTATTCTAACCTTGTTCCACATGTCTCATATGCCAGGAGAAATATTGAACATATTAAGTAGTGAGGTGAGGATATGAGAAACTATGACAGTGATATGCTGTTTACAACACTTGCAAAGGAGAGAGAGAACCCTAGACTACATTATGGGAACAACTGTAATATGACACCAAAACCAGATGAAAATTCAAGTGTGCATCTTCAAAGACGTTGGCTTGAAAGTTCTTATCAGGACATTACTAAATCAAATATAAATGTGCATATGTATACATTCTGTGTCAAATATAAATGTGCATATGTATACATTGTGGGTCCATATATAGCAAGTGTGTGCACATGTTGGTATCACAGTATTTCTCATGTCTTTAGTATTTGGAAGTTTGGAACTGAATAGACCTATTAAGCCTATGCTTGTTTTCATTCACTTGGATACTTGGAGAGGGAGCTGTTTGTATCTCTGGTTTTTTATTCGTTTGTTTGTTTGCTATCCCTGTGCATATCTCTGCTTTATGACTATATCCCATCTATTTCTCCTTCACAGGTACAAAGCCTGCACCATCCTCTCCACTGTCATTTGGACAAATGCTTTATAAGTGTTTATGTTACAATGACAACATCTGTCCTAATACAAGTGGTGCTGTTTTCCACCACATAGCCACTCAATGCACCAACTTCATATCACATAATTCCTTTATAACCAATGCCGTTGTCTATTTTCCATTTTATGCTGGTTCAGGTCCTGAACATGAAGGAGTCACAACCACCTTCCATAGGAACCTGAGCAGTTCACAACCCACTGGGTGGCAAGAGAAGAGCCCACCTCCGGGTCAGTTCTTACTTCCTATGTAACCATCCTGATGTCATTAGACATTGGGAACTCATCACTTGCCAACTGAGTGCTCAGGCATGATGGTTGGTGAGGATGCTTCTGCACACCAAGGAGCTTCTGCACCCTGACTCTTAGAGCTGTGGGTTTAGACAGCTGTTCCAAATACCAAAGTGCATGCCTTTGAATGAGGTTCAGAATGTGAAAGGGCACCACAGCAATCAACACTAACACTACACCCAGCTCCCACAAGTAACAGACATAGGTTCTAAGGAACCTATAGACTGTTCCTGCATTCTTGCTACACGGCCATAGACTAGAAAAGTACAGTGGAAGACAAACTGAATGTGAAAATTGTGTTGTAGCAATGGTGAGTGATTATACATGGGAATCCACTCATGATTTCCCTGTCCCTCACAGAAGCGGGTATTTCAGTACCGTCTCCTGGGTAACAGTATATGTTATGATATTCTATAGTCTTTAAAATTTAAAATTAGCACATGGAGTGTTAAAAATCACAATGGAATTTTCAAATAATGTGTAACTTTTAACTTCTCCTCCAACCTCAGCACCTCCCAGGCATTCCCATTGGTATCTTCCCCCAGTCTCATGTCCACTTTATTCCCACATAAAAATTCATAGTCAACATTATATTAAACAGGGGCAGTCTGAGATATTTGCTTTCAAACCAGGAAAGAGAAAAGAATGCTCACTCTCATCTCTCTTATGCGATACAGTGCTTGGAGTCTTAGAGCCATAATGCAAGAAAAAGATGTAAAGGGGTAAAAATTTTAAAAAGAGGATACAGATGAAATAATTTTACAGTTAAAAGGCCTTAAGGATTCCACCAGAGAACCCTTAGGTATAATGTACATTTTCAGAAGAGTTGTGAAACTACATACAGCACCCCCTCCCCCCACCCCAACTAGCCTTCCTAGGTCTTTGATATGTCCTTTACCTACCTGCAGGTTAATTTTTGTGAGCCTGTGAGCTTCCTTGGCAAGCTGTGGGGGCAGTGGGTATCACAGCTATTCCAGAGAAGCATGAACTGAGCCCCACACCTCAGGGGCTTCTGTGGTGTGGTGGTTTGAATAGAAATGGCCCCATGTGTTTGGATGATTGGCCTATAGGGAATGGCACTATTTGAAGGTGTGGCCTTATTGGTGTAGATGTGACTTTGTTGGAGGAAGTGTGTCACTGAGGGATAGGCACCTCAGAATGTCTGTAAATATTCATTCACTTTCTACCAGTAGCAAGTCTGGTTCTTCCTGGTGCATGATAACAAAGAAGAACTCCTGTGCTTTCTTACATAGAAAAGCTGTGGAGCATGTATGTGTGGGTGCACGTATCTATGTGCAGTAGAATATATATGCATGCACATAACAAACAGTAAGCTGGTTTTCTTTCTCCCACACTGCTTTAGACACTCTTTTTAGCAACACTGCTATCAACAGATCAAGAGAATAAGAAAATCCATGGTGCTGCTGGAGTCCTTCTTTGTGGCCAAGGCTGTGATTTGTAGGTACCTTTGCCTCTATGAAGTTGCCTCTCAAACGAGAAGATCCATCTATCCACTTTATTCTCTCACTAAAATGGCTGTAAATTCTTCATCTCCAGAAGTGAAAGGCAAAGATGCACACATCTTTTCTCTGGCAAATATCTTGCAATGAGATGAGAAATTCCCTTTGGGTAAAAGTGAACACACACCCTTGAGGGAAGTAAACAGGAGACCTCAAGTCTGTTTACTTTCCCTGGACTCATATGCTCTCCCAGGAAAAATGTTTAGTATGCTATGCCCACTTGAGAGAATTCACAGACTTTAAACATTCTTATGAGGAGTTCTGTGGGGTCCTGCATGATATGATAGAAGGTTAGTTAGTGAGATAAGTTGACAGAACTATCTCAGATCTTGTTTTTATAGGGATACTTGGGAACCACAACTGCAGATTACTTTAAGGAAATAAACAAAAAGTGAAGACCAAAATATCACCTGTGTGGTTTCTTGCCAGAAAATTATGTTGGCTGTGAGTACTTCCACATACTTATAGAAATTTTGTCTTCCTTAGTTTCGAAAGATTGTATATATGCATGTAATGGGTTAGGCAATCCCTCGTGAAACCATGGAAACAGTGGTCTATGTAGCATCCCATCTGGTACAGGCCCCTTGACAACTTGACTATGGAGCCAAGGCTCTGGTCCTAAGAGAGCATTCACAAGGTAATCCACTCAGTGTGAGAGACAGGTTCTAAGATATCTTCAGAAGTCCTCTCCCATTGGCACACCAACTGTGGAGAGAATGTTGGTGAGACCTCTGATGATGATGGGTAGTGGATTATTGATTAGGTCACAAGATCTATGGTTTTCTCCCAAAGGGAGATATTTTTGTTCTTTGAAGAACCAAGCATCCCATTTCAAAGCTGTTGCTAGAGTGGGTCTCTATACAAAGCTAATCAATGCTACGGAGTCATTGAGAAACATTTATTTTATTTACTTTATTAGTGTTTATCAATGGTAAGAACCATCACGAATATTTTGTTACTATAGTCTTATTATATTTGTCCCCTATTCTCCTATCCAGTCTCCTGACCCAACTGTTCCCCTTCCTCTGCTTCCAAGCCCCCCTTCTATACCCAACTGTCAAGCAACATCAAGAAACACTGACTTAAATTAAGATATGGGGGGATTCTTAAAATGAGAAATAATAGAGTTGGTATGGGAGCCATATGTTCTCAGAGATGCCCATCAGGGTCAAATGACTACAGCAACTCATGTAAGAGCCACCAGAGATGGTGCTACTTCGCAATAAACAGGTTCTTCAAAGGGACCACTGATTCTATTGCTAGGCTGATTCCACAGTTGGTTTCAATGGCTCAAACAAAAAAATCAGGATTATAATGCTATAGACCTGAGAAAGAGAAAAGTTAGCATTTTCTCCCAAATATATCTAGAATTTCAAAGATTGAAAATGAAACTATTTCTCTATCAAGTTCTTAGCCTGCTGACTCTACATTCTGATGAGGAAAGCTATCTAAAGAATCTTCCCTTCGTCTATGAGTGCCCAGTGAGTGCTAGACATGCAGGGAAGCCGCACTTTATAGTCTTTACTCCCCATGGGGTTTCTCTTCTGAGTCAGATTATTCAACTCTGCCAAAGACACAAGGTTGGTCATTCTTTAATATTTCGTCTTCACCCCTAAGCTTATCTTTGGCAAGCAGGAGAGCCTAGCAGCTCCACCCAGCTCTCTATGCCCCTATAAACCCATCCTTGTGCCTCAGCTATATCTTCTGTAAAAAGGAGTAATAACATCATCAAAGAACAATATAATAGTGATTAGTACTTATCAAGCACAATAATGAAGTTATTCCAAATAGTACACTGCCCAATACATATGACATCTTTGCTCTGTACAATGGGTCAGACAGAGGCAGACACATCACACAGAATATGGAACTATTGGGCATTCTTCAGACGTGGTGACTAGAGGAAGAGCTATCTAAGAAAGTAAGTTGTTACAACAACAGATACTTGTCCTGTAAGGGCTACATATACTTGAATGTATTTATCTAGCAGGGAAAGCAAGTTCAAATTTAACTTGTACCCATGTTCCTATGAGAATCATCTCAGTCTTTCTGTGTGGTAGAAATTGATTGTCTTTTAAATTGATTCTCATCTGAGTTTACATAAAGCTGTCTTCTTACAGGCTCATAATTTAGATAAAGATTTCATGCCCTAAGAGACAGCAGTAAGAATATTTAATCTAAAGGCTTCACATCTCGAATGATGTATCTTGAGTGTGCACAGCTAAGGTCAAGTCCTTGATGCATTTCATTTCATTGTTGGGAAACACTGAAACCTTTCTTTTGTGCTCTATGCTAAATTAAGTGTATTTGGGAAACTAAGAACATACTTTTATAATTGACATACATATTTCTCCATTAAAAACCCCATGGAAGTACATTTTTTGGTTCTATTGGAAATTTTACTATGGGAAATTATGTCCTTTTTAAATAAGAATACTCAAATGACCTTCTTTTTATAATGACATTGATTAATGAGAATCCTATTGCCTAGGCAATCGTTCCTGCCAGGACTAACAGATAATGATCTGAATATATAACCTTAAGCTTTTATATCTTCAAACTACAAGTCCAAGTAATATTGCCTAAATGATACTCTCTTTAACAACACTTAAGAAAATAAAAGTTCATGCTTTTCCACCATCAACCCATCAAACATGTCTCTTTCCACACCGTTGGGGCATCTATATTATGTGACAAGCTTTGAGCTCCATACTCAAGGGCTCTTAAACATTAAAAATGAAAATAAATATATAATGTTCCAGGGACATGCTTGAGAGTGTGGTGAGCTTCACTGGTGTGCACTAGGGAATCCAGAGGAAAGAAACATTTGATATTGTATTAACAAAAACTCCAGCGAGTCTCATGCAGCACTTCTGGCATTCTGTCTAGCAGGCAAACCATGTTTTTGTGCTAAGGTGATACAGTCTTGGTCAATCCCAAAAGTAGAGATGGGATACAGTCAACATCGTATTTGTTCTGTGCAGTCAGTTCTGGTTAAGGAACCTTGCTTGCTGCAACTGATGCTAACACAAATAAATGGAAAAATCTCAAACAATCTTTGGCCCCTTGAGAAACTTTTAAGTCTTCATATCAGAAAATAGGTTTCTCTAATTAAACAATAAGCTGCCAAAATAGTTAAGAATATGTATTAATTTCATCCCATAAGGATAAAAGCACCGGGATCTGATTTTTATAAAAGTTGAGGTCTGAGGAATGTCCATGCAGCATCCAGATGGAAACACTGAAGTGTGAGGGTAGGCGGTCTTGGTCCTCACTCACCACAAAGAATCAGGGGTAATTCTGATACCACTGTCCTGGATCGGGTTACCTCTCCCTGTCATTATGCTCATGGCTTTTCTCTGTGAGATGAGTGTGGCTTGTGATCTGCATGCAAGGGATGCTTCACGGCATCAGTAGTCTGTCTATAGGAAGTGACAACATCATAAGAGAACAATTTGTCTGAGCATTCTTAATGGATATATTTCTTCTCTCTCTCTCTCCCTACCCCCCTTAAGTCTCTGTGGTTACATTGGGGTTGGGCTTATTCATTCCAGCTAATCTTTCATAGACACGGGTTCCATACGGCAGATTGAATAAATTTTAAAACTGACACCTGTAATATAACATGTAGTTTTTGTTCTTGCCATTGACCATCAAACAACAAACTACAAGTGTTTACTGAGCATTTACATTGGATTAGGTATTAAAATCAACCTAGAGATTTTAAACTATCCAGGATGATATGTACAGATTATATGTAAATGCCATGCCATTTCAATTCAGACATGCAGGTATCCTTGGATTTTAGTATGCAAGGGGTGTGTGTGTGTGTGTATGTGTGTGTGTGTGTGTGTGTGTGTGTGTGTATGTGTGTGTGTGTTTGAACCAATCCCCTTCGATTACAGAAGGAACACTGTACTGACAATAATATTGATACATTATATTTTTTATTTACGTTTGCTATAGCATACTCTTTGCATCCATTTAAATTTTACTTTCATTTATTTTAATTTGTTGGTCAGCATTTCGGCCAAGTTCTGTGATCTCATATTCATGATCTTTCTATCACGCCCGTGTAGTACTCTAGTGTATTAGTTACTTTTCTGCTGCTGTGACAAAATACATGAACAAAAAACACTTAGAGGTGAGCCAGGTTTATGTAAGTTTAAGGTTCAAAAAATGTTCAGTGCAACACAGTAGGGAGGCATGGCTACAAGAATGTGAGTCTGGTGGGCCCATTGAGGGTACAGAAAGATCAACCATTCTACCAGGAAGCAGAGAGACACAGAGAAGAGAAAGTGGGGAAGACTATAAAACCTTAAAGCTAGACCTCAGGATGCTCCCCCCCACCCCCGCAAGGTTTTGTCTCTTACAGGTTCTGTGACCTCCCCAAACAGCTCCAACAATTGGGACAAAGGTTCAAATATGTGAGCCTGTGGGGCACACTTTCCATTCAAACCACCACACTAGGAAGTTGATGCTTATGCCTGTTGGGCAAGATTCAAAAGAAAAGTCACACAGCCAGATGTAAGGGCATCTTAGTCTTTGCCCCACTCTGAGAGTCAGCAAAATCATCACCAGTCACCTGGTTTCTTTACTGAACCAGATGCTGGCTGCCATCATCAATGTGGGATGTGGCTGCTCTTCCACAGAGGATGCATCTACTTGGGATGCTTAAGATGCTTCACTTGAATTTATATGCTAAGCATTTCCAGACTTTAAAATCCTTTGCATATGGCAATGATAGAGACCAGCTTATTGATCTAGACATTTCCTATAAGATAATTGTCCAAATTAATGTTTACAGGCTATTCTGCACAATGGATTTTATCTCTTTAAATATGATTTGGGACTCTTTCTACTCTACACTCCTAAAACATAAAGTGGTGATTAAATAATTTAATAAACTTATTCCAAATCCACATTTTAGTCACAGATATCTATCATAATGTTTTCTGTATGTAAATTCCAAATTTTGAGTTGTATAAGGCTTCTCCCTTTTCTTACACCCACACGCGCGCACGCACACACACACACACACACACACATACACACGCGTGCACACACATGCACAGACACATCGCCCACAATTACTTTCATATATTGAAGCATAAAGGCTAACGGGGCTCATTCATTCACGATTTTCTATACTTGGAAAATGGGCAGAAATATATCTTAGAACATTCTTTTTAATAAGCATAAGGTGCATTTTCCTTCAAGATCATCTTTCAGATCTATGGAAAATGCCCCAGTTGATATACTTAGAATTCTGATTTTGGATAGCTTTTAAATTTATTCTCTTTTCTAGGAAAATACTGCAAAAGTTAAGCAATTATGTTCAATGTTTTTGTTTCAATGCTGTTCAATAAGACAAAATTTCCATGGGGTGGTGGTATAAAAATATATGCTCTTCCAAAATAGGAACACAGTGTCTCTAAATTGCTTCATTTTCTTACAAATATCCATATATAAAAATTAAAAATAAAACTTTCTTGGTGAGTGTGACAATCTGTTTTTCATTCCTACTGCTGCTTCTAGACCATTGGAAAGAATGCCCACAGAGCTGTCTGCACAGGCATCTCTTCCATGGATTCTGAGATTCAGACTGTGACAATCTGTTTTTCATTTCTCTGTTTCTAGCCAAGCCCTGCATACTCGCTATTTATCAGTACAAACTTGGCAAGCACTAGTACTCAGAGCCCCACCCCCTTCCCCAGTCAAACATGACACTAATGGCGTCCAGACTCCAGAAGACGAGCCAGAGTTCAATGGGTGACTTGTGGTAACTTCACAATGGTATCCAAGAGCTTGGGAAGTACTAACTCCTCAAACAGTCAAAGGAAACAAAGATGAAGCTACTATGGGCCAAGTGGGAAGAGTCGAGAAGTCCATCTATTTAGAAGCCCCCTACCAACTGTGACCAGTTGAGGCTCAGCCTGGTCCTATTCAGCAGGGACTGTAGTCTAGAAGAATGGCACATGCCATCTAATGGACAACCATTACCCAGTAATCTCCAGCCTTTGAGCCACAGGCAAGAGAGCTAGCAGGAATCTCTTGGACAGGTAATTGCCAACCTTCACATGCTTACTCCTTTGCCTTTGCCTTGATAAACTGAGTTTTCTGTGGTCTCCAGCATTAGCAGTGAATACTGCCAGTCCTGGCAGGGAACATCATCCCTTTCTTTGCTTTAACTGAAAGGCTTCTATTGCTGCAAACCTTCCTTAGGCATCCTTCATTACCTAGGAGAAGTGGCTCCCATTCTTTATTGAGATTTTCCTTGGTTACCTGTTATGCAACCAATTTAAGGTTATCCCCAACTACTTTACAAATAAAAATGAGACTCAGGCTATGGTTATTTTATATGGCTTGACAATAGGTAACCCCTAAATTAATCTTCTAACTGCTGGTCTGACTATCTGCCCTGTGGTGTAGCCCAGATACTTGCTGTTTCTCCTGGTCATGTGCTCACTGTCTATCTCCCCTCACGGTGGTTTCCTCTCGCCTCCTTCTTTCTTCTTCTCTTCCTCGTCTCTCCTCCTCCAACCAGGTCACTTCAAACCCACCAACCTCTAATCCTCCAGTAATTGGCTGTAGTCACTTTTATTTAACCAATCATTTTAAATCAAGGAACAAGGTTTACATAACAAAAGCTTATAAACATGGGAAGTACCTTATGGGCCTAGACCTTCAGATAGAGAATTTGGCATTATAATGCACAGCAATAGACCAATCCTCAACAGTAACCTCTTATGAATGAATGTTGAATTTTATCGAATGTTTCTTCTAGAGTTATTGAAATTACTATAGCATTTTTCTCCTCAGGTTATTACTAGAAGATACAGTCTTTACAATAGCATTCACTTGGGATGATAATATATATATATATATATATATATATATATATATATACACACACACACATATATATATACACACACACACACACGTGTGTGTGTGTGTGTGTGTGTGTGTGTGTGTGTGTGTAAAACCTGGTGAATTTGTTTTGTGCAAGATATCTACAGCTTGTGCACTTCATAAAAGAAGATCCTTCAGGTAGACGTGAATGAGGGCAGGAGCTAAGAGAGCCATGAGATTTGTGTAGGGAGATCTGAACTCAGAGAGATCACACTAACCTTTGTTGTAGAATATGCTAACTGTTGCCAAGACCTAGGTCTGTGGTGTTGGGACATTTGGCACAAGAGATGTGTTTTTTAACATATTAACACATACTACCCTGAAGATTAGTTGTGTTCAGGTCACATCGACTTCTAATCCCCAAGACAACATTATTTACCCAATCGCCATCAACACTCCATCCTTGGTCAAACCCTCACCTGTTACAGAAGCCTTTGCTTTCAAACAAGATTCTCTCTGCTTGGGCTGCTACAGCTAGTTTTGTTAACTAGCTTTTTAACATCGAATGCATTAATCAACTGTGGTCCAAAGGTGCCCAAGAAAGATGTTCCCAACATCATAAATGAGGCAACTTTACATTAAAATGTTGCAACAACTGTCAGCATGCCTCCTTACAAAGACAGTGGATGCTTGGATAATGTGGAAAGACCATGGATTTGCATTGCTGGTCCCAAACAAGGGGTATTTATACTTCAGTTGGAATAATGTTGACCTTCTCACATAACACTTAACAAATCACTCACTGTGCAATTACTTCATCCTGGGAACTGAGAAATTTTAAGGGTGTGAGTGAGCAGAAGAGACAGGGTGCCTGCACTTGGGAACCACTAAGGCTCTAATGGTAAAACACAGAGGATAGTTCTGCCTTCTCCTGTCTTCTCCGTTTCAGTGAACTGATCTTGAAACAGTCACAGGCATGCGGTTATGATTTAGAGATGTGACAAGGACATGCCTGTCACACACAGAGCCCAACTGAATAGGAAATGTCCCTGTTGTAATACTAGTCCTGTTCTAGATGTTCATATAGAAAGCCCCACTCCCAGCTCTCTCCTTGCCCAATGTACTTATGCCTGAGTTTAATGCAGATTCTCTCCAACCAAATGCAAACAGAAGAAGAGCAGCAGTGAGTTCAGACATCCTTACAGACCTACTTACTTTATAACTTTACAGCTGTATGGAGTTGAAATAGGTTTTCTCTCACACAAGTAGCCCTGGCCAAGCTGAGAACCAAGTGCTGAGGATGACAGACAAGGCCTCCTAGAGAACAGGACAGCTGTGAGGACTGGAAAAGCCAGCTAAAGGCCTCCCAGTGAATTGCATCTGTTTAAAGGCATTAGATAGTGTGGACTACAGAACTCCAAAACGATGCCAATGGTGTTGTGTTTGTAGTTCCATGTTGAACACGCATTTGTTAAATTACAGCTAGGAGATGTGGGTGTCTTTGTTTGTTTGTTTGTTTGAGTTTGTTTTGTTTTTGTTTTTATTTTTATTTATTTATTTTCAAGTTCTGTTGCTGCTTTTCAGTGAGATTGGCAGAGCATGGGAAACCTGCAGGCAAGTTCCTTTTCTGTATACCAGGGCCTGTTCCTCAGTAAATATTGAATGGACCTGTAGACTCTTCAGTGCAGAGGCAGATTACTGTCAAGGACTCCCGGTATGATACCAGTGATGCAGCCAGCGGGCTTGTAAGGCCAGCATCTCAAGAGGCAGCAAATATCTGAATAAACATATTCTATGAAAGGTCCCAGAGAGCACTGGTCCTATAAACTCTCAGCTGTCATGTTAATGCAGCAATGATGACCTGCTTGTCCAGGGAATTTCATTTCATGCATAACAAACATGAAGATACTAAATTGGTCCTTCTATCCTTACTTGAGTGTGGTGACCTGTGAACTGTTCTGTGATCTTAGTCATGCCACTTTCACTGGATCTCTGCTATCCCCTCAGTAAATGCACCTTCAGAAGAGAGTTAAGCTGCTCATTCTTAGAGGTACATCTCAAACAGATGTGCTAGGACTTGCTTTTTGAGAGGACCAAATGGGGCTGGTTGGGTAGCTGTGTATGGACCACTGTATAGGAAGATGTTAGTCAATGTGAAAGGCTAAGCAGGTTTTTTGGGACATTCTACATTTCTGATCTCTATTCCCCTCTTGTCTCTAGAAGCCTGTACAGTCTTGGAAAATCACGGCCAAAAGCCACCCATTATTGAGACCAATTTTAATGTTATAAAACAAAAAAAGCCAGTAACAGCATTATGGGATGATCCTCTTTGGAATGGGACTAAGTTCCAAAGTATATGGCATATTTTTGAGGGGCATTTAACTTAAAATTTTTTCTCTAACTTTAACAGTGGCCTTTGAAGTAACAGAGATAGTAATTGTAAGGGAAGTTGAAAGGATGACAGAGATCAAGTGCATATTGTCTACATGTTTGTGTACACACTGAAAGTATGGATCTGTATCTGTATAGAAAGTACTTATCTGCACACTGCGGAAAAGTAGTATGACTACATGTATATGTATGTAGGTGTACATGCCACATACACATACATACACACATATACATACATGTACATATACACATTCATACACACACATACACGCATATACACTCATACACACACACTCACACCATGTGATAGGTTCTTTTAAATCCAACATGATTCTGTTTGTATTAAAGGAAAATAATTTGAAGTATGATGTAGCTTCATCTGCTGAGTACATGGAAGGACTTATACTATAGAAACATGAAGTAGAATATGTCAGATCTTCCATTAGTATAAAGCCTCCTCAGAGGGAGCAGGTGAAAGGCCTGCTCAGGACCCCCATAAATGTTGTGACTTACTCTCCAAGGTTGAGTGCAGAACATTACTTTTGCATATATCTTGGAATGGTATAGGTCATACTCATGGTCTGAATCTCAGCGTGGACAGATCCTGCACATGCTCACTAGCCTTGTTTCCCACCCACAGATGACACACCCCTCTCAGCTCTTACTATCTCTCCTAATGGTTTTACTGCCTCTGTGACCTCACTATTTCCAAAGTGTTTGTCTTGTATTCTTTTTTCCCAAGTTGGAAAGCAGGCTTCTTCACGTTCGCAAACTTCCTTTATTCACCTGCTTCACTCACACAGCACTGACTGTTTACAGAGCATGGGTGTAAGGCATTCCCTGGTGACTAAATACAAGGAGAGTGAATTGCCCATCACGGGGCACCTCACAGATGTGAATCCATCATTGAGAATTTCTCTTCTTCCACATGTAAAACTTTTTAAAAGTAAACAGTACCAGCTGAGGTCACTCCAAGGAGGAGATAATTTAATTTTCAAAGAAGGTACATGTAGGAGACAGAGTTCTTTTCCTCTTCTTCACTTTCAGATGTCAAGGCCTTATCACCAAAAGCTATTAGCAGTTGCAAGCAGATAAGAGAAAGAAATACATTAAGTAAGCTTTCTACTGGAATTGCCTTGCAAACGTGAGTGTGTTCTGCTTGATGTCTGGGTTTGCTGTCCCTGCCACTTTTGTCCCATACTCTGTTAACTTTGAATGCTTTGGCGCATGTGCTTCGGGTTTCAGTGGTATAATAAACATTTGGAAAGATTCCAGAATTTGCTCCTTGAGCTACAACCATTTCTTTCTCTTGAAAGATGACAACAGAGTGTCTTCCTTCATGGATTTTTCTCTAATAGTCTTGGATTGAGTAGGACCTGGGATCAGTATATCCCTGGACAGACATAGATCTTGTCTTACCTCACAACAGAAGCAAGATGCCAAAGGTATGGATGCTTCTGTCTCACATGATGTGGCTTATTAAAACAATGTAAGAATGTTACATGGTGTGAGCCAACTCCTTCTCCAACAGTCTTCCTTGCAGGTTTGAAGTGGAATACCATGAAATCTTGCCAGTAAGATTTAAAAATATGGTATATGATGTGAAATAAGGAGATGCCTGAGCTCAAAATGTTAGGTATCATGATGTCAGCTATCACAAGATTGACACCAGATGGAACCACTGGGCCCCAGAGCAGCATGACTCATCATTTGGATTTTAACTGACAATGTTTAATTGCTTCTAAAAATTAATGTGGTATTCCAACTAAAAAATATTAATGAAACAAGATGAAGAGAGCAGCTGTGGCTAGACACTTCTGTGTGTGTTCACATTTCAAGGGTTTGGAATCAGGCTTGAGTTGTTAGAATGCCTTAGGATTATTAAAGAGAAGCATTGGGAAAGCAGAAATGACGGCATCTGTGGAAAATATTCAGTGTATTAAAGCATTTTTTTCATGCTCCAACATCTGTTGCTTCCTTCCTTAGTTAATTATAAGTTGCTTTGAAAATTATTATGTATGTGAATTACTTTTAACAACTTAAATTATACATGTTAAATAATAGCACAAGAGGCATTGAAATGAAATGAAAACAAAGATAAAACCTTAAGCAAAATACATATTAAATCGCATTGTAGATGTAATTAAACATTTAAGTTCCATCTGCAGCAGAAGAGTGGTCTCCCAGGAGCCAAACCAGACCCATCCACAGTGCTGCTATCAAACTTACTTTAAGATCCTCTGGGTACATCTGCCTTTGTGGCAGCTATTTTCCAGCATGTCCTCATCTTCATCAATTGAAACTAGTGTTCAACCCCAGCACTGCCACATGAATTCTGTCATGATGCTACTGTCTCCTAGGCTATTTTAGTTAAGAATTATGTGTGATATTTCCCTATCTATCCCTTTGGTTTTAACACCACCCATTTCTGAGACAAGGGCTGAATATTTTCTGTGTAAATGATAGAACATAAGGAAGAGCCATGGTACTCAGAATGTAGGGAGAGGAGTGTAAACTTCAGGCAAATATCTAAGATTGGGAGACATACAGGCTTTTCCCAGAGAGAGGCAGACTGTAGTGTAAATGGCATGGTAGCCCAGGGGATGGCAATTCTCTAATCAGCGGGACATCGGCTTTGCTTTGCTCATGCTTGGTTGTAGGAATGTGTCAATGAGGCAGTATGGTGGTCCCTAAAGCTTGGAACCTACAGGAGTCATGGCTTTCCTTGTCTTCACAGATTCCTGTACATTGATGGAGCAGAGTTAGTATTCATGCCTTGGATAAGACCACCCCGTCCAAGCTGCCATAAGACTAGAAAATGCAGGGTAACACCATGGCCCCAGTGTGAGGGGCTGCAGGATAGACTGAAATATTTAAAGACGTAGCCCATTGAAAAGGATGAAAGAAGTATCCTCTATATTACAAATTGTGTAGTAGAACAGGAAGTCCTATTCTACTGGTGTGTCCACAAGAAGGGCACAAAGGCCTACTTGGGTTATATGAACATCTTGTTAGAAATCCATTAAAAAAAAAGCACTGCAAATGTAATTTCTTCATTTAATTAACAATTGCCCCATACAAACAGAAGCAGATAGGATGAGAAAATAAGCCCCCCCCCATTTGGACATGAGACTTTAAATGGACTAAAAATTGCAGTGGATGCTCTACCCAGATCACAGACAATTATCACAACATTGTCAGCAGAGAGTAAGTCAAAGATGAAGAACATGACTGGAAAAGAAGATGGTTTGAATGTACTTAAATTTTCTTCAGTGCACTTAAATAGAGAGCAAAACCACTTTACCTACTTATGTAAAATATTCATGAAATCCCACTCCTCATTGAAGAGCTATTGACAGTTAATGGATGCGACAGAGAGGTACTCAGTTTTCAATTTTCTTTAAAGGTGTGGTCCTTAGTATGGTAGGACAATCATGTTCTAATGAATGGGCCCATACTCATACATATATGGGCAACACAAATTTTACTCAGTGATGTGTGTAGGTATGTATGTGTAACACATGGGAGGTGTTGTTAGTAGAAGGAATTATAGAAAGAATTGTAGGCGATTATGATCAAAATATATTCTATGCATTCATGAATTAATAAAAAGAATTAATAAAGATTATATTAAAATGATAAGGATTCTCTTAAGCTGAGCATTGTATATGTTGCGGCTTCATAAGATCTACTCATTCTGTAGGCATTACGTATTCACAAAACCTAAAATATTGTGCAAACACGAGGAAGTACTACTGCCAGGCTTCTTCAACTGAACTTTATGTATTTTATCATTAAGCATTAAAGAATCTCTGCCACAAAATTGATTAGTGAACTCTAAAAGGGAAGTGTGTGTGTGTGTGTATGCACACACACATGAATTTATGCATGTGTGGAGTATGTATATGATTTATATCACTTATACATTAGAATACATTTCCTTCATGAAAATTCTTTTTAATTAGTTTTGCCACCACAGTATTTGAATCATTGTAGACAGAACAAAAAAAAGTATTCTTTTCTTTACAGAAAGAAATCTGTGCAACAGAGCTTTCTAACTCTATAAATAAAACATTTTTGTGAAATATTCCAGATCTCAATACCAACAGCAATTTCCAAAGATTGTAGATGGTTATTTATATGTCCTAGAGGCAGAGTTGTGATGGATTAATTCCTGTAATCCATCATTTTTCCTTTTCTCTCCATCTGTATTATGCATCATTCTTAAACTTGATTGCCAAACTTTCGGATGCTAGATTTGAGAAAATGTACACTTCTGTGGCCATCCGCCCCACTACTCAATTTTGTGTACTGACATTAACTTTTACAAAATGCACCAGCCTCTTCTAACAACATGTGGAGGCTTTACTCTGACAAACTTTCATATTTTCAAGCTTTTCACGGAGCTATTTCATAACAAAAGAAAGCAAACTTCACATTGCCGTGCTTATAAAGATGTAATTTTCAGTTCCTGCTAGGGTTATCGATCAGATCATTCCTCTTGAGAAGAATCCTTGCAAATCTAAGTAAATGCCCCTTACAAACAGCACAGTGCTGTAGTTCCTCATCTGATCTTCATCTCAAAGGTCAAGATCACCTGTTTAGTCTTCCTAATAACACATCATGTGAAAATCCTTGTACTAGCTCATTCAGTTACAGTCATTGCTCAGGGAGCACACACCTTTTCTTATCTGCTATTAATGTCATTAGAAGGGCAGCTTCCTTAAAGGGAAGGCAGCTAAAATGAATTGGATTCAAACTAGCTGAAGCCATGAAACACTTTTGATCCCATGCCTCAAATCTCATCTTGTGGATAGCAAGGCTGGCTTCTAGGAAGTGAGGCCCATTACAGCCTGCTGTTCTGTCTTCTGTCTTTGTTCCTGATCCCTTCAGGATGACAGTGAGTGGGCAGCGGCTACAGTTCCACTTCCTGATACTAACTTCTGGAATAAAGGGCTCTCACCTTCCTGGGGCTCTTTTTAAGAATCAAAGTGACCTGGTCTGGAAATTCCAAGCAGCTTTTCCTTGCATATAGCCAAGGAAAGAAACAGTTTCAAAGGATGGAGAATCTCTATAATGCATAACAATGTCTGGTAGGAAATGAGATGATATAGCCTAATAGTAAGTACTCACAGGTATTTGATGGATGGAAATTTCCAGGGGTCTCTGGGATTTTGCAATGGAAAGGAGCCTCAGCAGCACTAAATCCCAACCAGTGGACAGTAGCTTCAGAAACTCTGTTCTCATTGGTTTGGCCCAGCCTGCTCAGACTTTATTTTCATGAAGTCAGATGTGGAAAGTAACTCAAGGCAAATCATCTCTGCCTTTAAGGCTTTGGAAAGGTGGTGGGTATTTTACATCCACCCTTACTCACCAGGGTACAGATAGCTCTTTATGTTCAGTCTTCTCTACATTCTGCAGACACTGTGAAATACAGTCTAGTAGCATCCTTCATCCAGGGGATCCATGAAAATCAGGAGCTTTTAAAAGGCACCTTCTGGCTTTTCTGTTTTAAAAGGCAATCAGATCCCTGTTGTCCATCCCAATGACATTAATCTCAGTCATCAAAAGGAGTTTTTCCTTCCTTCTTCTCTCCCTTCTTTCTTCCTCACTGCTGTAAATTTATCCCTCAATCTTTCTGCTCTAAGGCCTTGTCTTAGTTCAGACTACTGGTCTCCAGTTCTACTTCACATAGAGCTCAAACCAAGATGTGAGGTTTGCTTCTCTCAGTAAACTGATACATAGTAGGATTCAATATGAAGCTTGGGGCCAAGATGTTTCAGAGGTTCTGAAGAAGTCATTAAGATATCAAGCATTCAGAACAGGACTGGAGTGGTACCAATGGTACACTCTTCATCATCAGGATTCTGCCAATACAATACCTCCTTGGAATAATGTATTGCATAACCTGGCTGATGTATGCAGTAGCTTTATGGAAGAGGGCTGAATTCAGTATCAGGTGGTTCCTGACAAGAACCCAAGTTATGTGGACACTGCACTCTGGAGTCACTATGTGATTGATGGTTCTTCAGCTTTTAATATTGCTCACCTCATGAAATTTGGTATGGATCAGAATCAAGTGATTAAAGTTGACTTCTGCATGTAGAGATCTAATGGGAAACTTGAATTCTTTACTCATTTTAATTACTTTCAAGATATCACATGATGCAGAGGAGAAACACATGGCCCTGTCAGAGTAAGTGTCTGGCCTTGAGCCTGGATACACCACAACCCAAGCCATCTTTCTTTTTGGTGCCAAGTTTCCAGACCCTCAAGATAGGGATTCTAACATAAATTGCACATCTGTGAGTCACTGAAATAAGTAATAAATTCACTTGTAATTTCTTTAAGCAAACCCCACCAGTAGCATTTATAATGACAAATAGTAATAGAATATTATTTTATCTATAAATTTTGTTTGAATATAATTAGAATTAACTAGCTGACTGTAGTTATCAAACTTTATTTAGGAAATTTGCTTTTTTAGCCTTATAAAATAGTATTGTTACAAATCATAGATAAAATTTGTTATAGCTAAACAGAAAGGTCACTGAGCTCATTAATGAAAGGTTTCCAGACACTGACAAAGGCAGCGACTGAGAACAACATAGGCAAAAGAACTCATGAGAGTGTATTTCTAGGGCAGCACTTAAAGATTCAGAGGTTGATCTAGTCTCAAAGCTTTGCCATTATCAAGTAACTAGGCATATATAATATAAACTGCTGGAGGCTAGTACTTACAGCCTACAGTTCCATCTTATAAAGGTAACCCAAAGAAACAAGAGTATAGAACATTTCCCATGCAAATCCTTGTAGGATTTCTTCTCCCATCTAAGGTAGAACCAAGGTTCCCTGGGAACTGTTCAAGATGAGGAACCACCTATCATCATATAAAGGACACTAATTGTGCTCACCTCCTGTTACTTCCTGGGATAAACAATTGAATCACAGAAAAGGATTATGTTAACTCATAATTTCAGAGATTTCAGATCTTGGTTAGCTTGTCACTCTTGACCTTGAGGTGTGGCAGGATGTCATAGTAGAAAGAGCTGAGCAAACTTTATGTCACAGAGAAATGGAGGAGAAGATGAAAGAGGGGTCCCTACTAACTCCTTCAAGGGTACAACTGCAATAGCATAACTTTCTCACACAAGCCTCACCTCTTAAATGTTCTATCACATCCAATAGCACTGTGGGCTAATCTTCATCATGTAGACAACTGCAGGGTATTTAAGACCCAGACTGTTTTATTGAACTCACTAAAAGCAAACCACCAAGCAATGTCCAAACCCTGTTTAAGTGTATGAATGTCAGTCTCCCAGGTTCTTGGTTTCTCTATTTGTGACACAGGGAAGCAGTATTGTCCTATTTGATGAAAAATAATGCTGCAGAGAAAACATTGTAAACTGATGACATTTTAGTCCTAAAATTTAAATGGATGCTGCCAACTGGTTTAACAACCTTGGAAGAAGGAAGAGAGATTTTCTTAATATGGGTATGACTTTTCTATAGAATAATATTATGTTGCCACCTGATCCAGAAAAAGGTAGAGAATTCAACAACAGATGTCCTAGATGTCAAAATTCTGTCAGATTGTAATAAGCTATAAATATCCAATGAAATATGCTATAAAATACCCCATTTATACTATTCTATTAGATATTTACACTCAGCAAAATGCTAGTAATATCAGAATTTGGGATGAAAATAGCTTTATTAATAAAATTATAAAAATGGTCTCCAGTGTCCTTCAGAATATTGCCAACTTACAGACAGCACAAATATTGCAAATTTTTGAATATACATTAGTGAAGTAATAAAAACATCAGGTGACTTGGTTATGAACTATAATTGTGAGGATGAACAGGAAGACCTATGAGGTGAACAGAGGACACTGTATGCAACTCAGACTTTAAAAAAAATGAGTATCACGAACATCTCAAGTAATTTCTATTCTGATCACAAGGCCTTTTAAAACTAAACTGGTTTAAACATTTCTGTCTTGAGGGAACACGTCTACAGACATTCAAGAAATAAGTAAAAAGTACAACTCATGGCCAAAAAAGAATGTGTCTATCTAGGCTCTTTTCCCTGGACTGCTGGAGTGGGCATGGGACAGGAGCTAAGAGCTAACCACACCACGCAGTCCTCACTGTTTTGTGTTGTTGAAGCATGCACACACACGAGCACACACACAGACACAGACACACACACACACACACACAACCACACGGGCACTGTTTAGGAACAGAGTAGAAAGACGGAATGGGGTCTTTCTCTCCCATCTTCAGAGACTTGCCAGCTTCAGGGACTTAACTGTTTTTCCATGGGTTTTGATTATTTCGTTTGTTAAACTGGGAATATATGAGGGAATTTTGAAGATTCCAACATGCTAACACAAAAATAAGGGCTATAATCCTCTCATTATTTTGTCTATCAAAAACCACCTAAGATCTACTTGCCAGTTTTACCAGCTTCAGAATTGATCTACACTGCCATTCTTGAATACAAGCACATTTGAGTGTGTTCAACCAGCTCTGATTAACTTTCACAAAACCTCTTTTGATGGTATTGATTTCAAGGTCTTTATTCTCAACCTTACTGGGACATTTGTGACCCTTTCTTATACCTAGGACATAAATATGTCCTCTGTTCCCTGTTGATATTTTAGATCATAGCTTCTGTTCCATTGCTTCATCCTTTGTATGATATTTCAGTAACAAATATAATACAGGTAACCCAAGGTCTGTTTTAGTCTTTGAATTATTTTTGCTGTATGTGAGAAAGCCTTTCTCTCTGCCTTATAAAGGATCTACTGCTTTTTCAGGGGGTTGGGGTTGTATTAACTTAAGTGATCATATTCATACAATACAGCTTTGGGAATTTTGTATTTTCTTTTTTTTTTCCCTGTGTTTTCACCTTTAGTCAGACCATGAGATCAATGTTTTTGATATGTGCTCATTTCCTTTTAATTTTTATGCTCATGATAATCTCCTTATAATGTTGCCATGTTTGGAAGGGTGATAATATTACTAAAAACCAAGGGTGTCGAGCCAAGGAGCTACTAGAAATGGGCAGTTGCTGACAAGGAGAAATAATTCTTTATTGAGGGTATGGTCACTGGTAGTTTTCCTGCAAGTGGATTACCCCACACCTCAGAAATATGGGTAGCAGTGTCTGGATTTAGTGGGATATAAAAATCAGGACAAAGTTTTGAGAAGTAAGGTATATTAGGAAATACAGGGAGAATTGGAGGTAATAATGAGGTGTATACATATACACATATTTATTACAAGTGTAATAAATATATATATAATATGTGTATATGTACATATATAATAATACATATAAATTTCATTGTATGCATGCATGAAATTCTCAAAATAAAGAAAAATATCAGTCTTGTTTATGAATGATAGATCAAAACACATCTTCAAAGAAAAGCACAATATCTTATGTAAATCATGTCTTAGTGTTTCTCAAATGCTAGAGCCGTATGCTTTAATAGAAACTGCCATCATAAAGTTGTGCAGCAGCCCTCAGTCAGATCTGCAGTGAATTCTGAAGCAAATCTGGGGTAGGTGGGCTCTAGGCATATACCTAGCTCTTTCATTTGCCTTGTGAGGCATGCAGAGAAGATCCAAAAAGCTCTAGTGATTCACTAGCTGGGAGTTGGGTTGTAACTGACTCCTGTGTATGTATACCAGTGTCTAAGTACATCACATTCTAAGGTCTTCAAAGAGCTCAGTCACCAGGGAGGGACACTGTTAGATATGGTCATTCTTTCAGCTGGAGATGTACCTCAGCGTCCACAGAAGGAGTGCCTGAGTCATCAAAGCATTCATTCCGGACAATGACTTGATGCTTGAGGATACAGAGATCCAGAGGCCAGTGAGAATGACTTAGATGCACACATGAGGTCTAGGCCTGCCCTCTGTGTCAAAAATCTGCCCTTCAAATATGCTAGGGTTTCTATAACCACTGTGCTATATCATAACAATAAACAAACACTAATGTTTTGGAATACCATCAGTATTTGCATCTGCAATCAAACCTATCACATAAACTGGAAATTTCACAAGGGCAAAGTTTCATTTCCATTCATATGCCTTTCTGTGGAATGATCTGTCTATGATTGTCATTATTGACATCAATTTACAATAAGGATGCTGTGTACTGCTTTCCAAATTCTGTGGCCTGTACAGTGTTTAGAATGTAGGTACAGGATCAATTCATGGATTTCTACAGAAAAATTTTATGTGCAAGAACAGAGCCCACACAGATAGCACAATAGGAGAAAATGAATTAGTTCAGCAAAGACTGAAGGTAGACATGAATGTCTTCAGGGGCTTATCATTTAGATATAATATCTAATTTTAAATTTTAGCACCAGGAATTCTATCTATCTATCTATCTATCTATCTATCTATCTATCTATCTATCTATCTATCTTCTTTATCATCATTATCTAATCATCCATCTACCATCTATCCATCCATCCATCCATCCATCCATCCATCCATCCATCCATCCTTCTGTCCATCCTTCCGTCTATCCAATCTCTCCATTATCTTTCTCCCCTACTTTTGTTTCTCTTTCTCTTTCTCTTATTTTCCTTTCTTTTCTCTCTCTCCCTCCCTCCCTTCCTTTCTTTCCTTCTTTCCATTCATCCATCCATCCATTCTCCCATCTATCCAATCTTTCCATTAGCTTTCTCCCCTACTTTTCTTTCTCTTTCCTTCTTTTCTTCTCTTCTCTTCTCTTCTCTTCTCTTCTCTTCTCTTCTCTTCTCTTCTCTTCTCTCTCTCTCTCTCTCTCTCTCTCTCTCTCTCTCTCTCTCTCTCTCTCTCTCTCTCTCTCCCTCTCCCTCTCTCCCTCCCTTCCTTCCTTCCATCCATCCATACATCTACATATCTATACAATTTACCTATACTACATGAAGAATTTTTTTCATGGTCCAATGTGAGCTCAGGTTCACTAATATGTTTTATTAGCAACTGTAAAATAGCTTTAGCCCTATGAGGGAAAAGAAACCTACTTGCAAATCCTAGTAAGGAAATACTCCTTCTTTGGCATAAGAACTGATACAGTACCTCATAACCCTTTTCCTGTCCCCAAAGTCCCATTGGTTCTCTGGAGTCATTCAGGTTATATATTTCATAAAACAAGCTTTACAGCAGCATAAAAGACATTGCTTAGTCTCAGGAAACAAGAGGTGGAAGTATCAAAAATTCAACAGCAAAGGCCACTGAGAGAGAATGCCAATTCAGCACTTGCCATGTTGAGTTTCACCCAGCATTTACCACCACAGCTCATCCAGCTTGTGGCTGGCACTGGGAACGTGAGTGAGGTGAGCTACCAGCCAGACTCAGTGTCAGCCACCCTGACAGAAAAGGTAGGATACACAACAATGGGCCTTTTGAAAAGAGTCTGCACACATGAATTTTTAGTTGGCAGTTTAAAGTGTTAAAAGAAATATGATCTGCTAAGGCAGAAGAAAAACAAAACCATAAGTGATCTTTTGTTCCTTTTGATGTGTTACCAACTCACTTTGACAATGGTGCCAATTTCTCTGTCACCACACAGTATCATATGCACACTGTATTCTATGGTCCTGGGAGTCCAGTACAAGAGAATCATTAATGAGACCAAATGGAGTGACCAAAGTTTTCTAGGCACAAGATTTTGTCATAGCTCTCTACATAGATCTAGACAATTCTTCAGCCAGTTTATTACATATGTGAATGATTAATTCGTGTACTTTAAATTTCCACCATGCCCTCCACATTCTTGTTTATATGAGCCACTTGCATGATTGATGCCCCCTACAACTTCAGAGCTACAGGAACATGAACAAAACTTATCCAGTATTTAAAGAGCATTTAATGTTTATAAAACATCTAGTGTCTACAGAGTTGACGTTTAAACAGAAGGTGGTGTTTAGAACATTTTATGCCTCCCCATTTTACGCCCATATAGCATGCAAGCTGTGCAAATCATAAAGATAGTGAACAACATATCGAGTGTAGGCAGTGGATCAAGTGTGAGCACCATCCCTGGTGTGTGCAGATGGCCTAGTGTAGCATCTATCAGGAGTGGTGAGCATCTAGCGTGCTGGAAGCATCTTGCATGTGTAGGACATCTAGGAGGTTTCAAGTCTGTGTTCTCCACGATGGGTTGTGGGAGTAAGGTGGCTACTTACCACATTGCATCCTGCACAGTCAGGCCCATTTTCACAGGTCCTCCGGCGGGCTTGAATGCCACCCCCGCACTGGGCTGTGCACCGTTCCCAAGGTCCCCAGCCTGTCCAGAACACGTGTGGTGGGCAGAGCAAATGTTCATTGCAGTATCTGTAATAAGGAAACCCAGAGGAAAAGAGGCTGTTTAGTGCTCAAGAGGCCACCAACTCTTTCATTTCCCATCCCTGTGCCAGATGTTGAACAGATGGGCATGCTCTGCATGAGGGGCTTTCTGTGTCTGGAGTGCTTGTACCATACAGGGGGGCAGATGTGGTGCTGGCCATGCTGAGTGTGCACAGACAATGGGATGCGTGGCAGACAGCGAAGAGGATGCCAAACTCACAATGCAGGATGGAACTTCCTGTGCAGCCAAGTAAAGGAGAAACAAGACAGAACACCCTTCAATAGACACCCCAAAATGGGAGTATACAGAAAACATCTAGGTAGGGAGATTATCTGCTAGGCATAAACATCAAACAATAACGGAGGTTATGAATTCAAAGTCAACACAGCTTCAATTGGAGTTTCTTATCTTTCAATCGAGTAAGCCGACAATCTTCTGAAGACAAAGAATTTAAGCATAAGCTTGGCCTGAAGGCCTATGACCCTTACTGCTTAGCTTATGTTTTTAAGTTTTTAGACTCTGAGAACAACTTCAAGGGATTTACAGTTAAAAGACCAAAAATTGCTAAATATCTGATTATTCTATTTTTACAAATGTTAGAATTATTTTTACAGTAGTTAATTTCTGCATTTTTATATATACATCCATTTTGTGAGTTTTGAAGTTAAATACTCCAGTTCTTTTTTAGGCCTATGATGACTTAAGTTTTTCTAAAAATCTTTATAACTATATATGAAATGGAATGAAATGAGAGAAACAAACATAAGAGGGAAATGGACTGGCATTCTACAAGTGAGAGAACATATGGAGGAAGAATGTAATTGTGAATGTAGCCAAATTTAATGATACCTTTGGTGATTTATGGGACCATTTAAATCCATTTGTCCATTTACTAAATCTAGACTTAGCCTCTAGGGAGTATTAGATTATAAGACTCCCCCCATACCACATCCTTCCACTTGCAAGGCCATCTTCCTTAAGAAACAGGCAGTAAAGATTTAGATCTACTGGGCTAAGCTAGCAAACTTCATGACACCATTGTTAATAACAACTGGATTTTGTAAAGTGCAAAGGGAGTTAAAAAAGGGTTGCTGACTAGGTGCTCACAGCCTCAGAAGATTGGAGAAAAATAGACACACTCTCAAAATGTGCACAGCATAAAATACTGTCATGATTACTTCTGCTACTTTATCATTTACTGAACACCGAAACTGAACTTGGTTCTCCAAGTGGATGCATCCTGGGTTGAAAAGAAGAGTAAATGGTAACCAGAAAGCGAAAAAGGAGTTATGTGATTCTCTGACAGATAATCTTATAAGGTCCAGTTGTTTTCCATCAAATAGGTGGAGCCCTGGTGGAAAACAAGACATTAAGAAGGAACACAGGATGCAAAGAGGAAAGGCCAAGCTGAAATATAAAGATAGGGTGAGGGGCAGAGAATGGCTACCTGCTGGGGTTTTGGATGATAATCAATGGCCAGAAGGGAGACTGGAGCAAGAAAGGTAACAGTGTTGACAGAACATAAGGAGAGAACATGAGATGGAATGATCCACTTTTGCGGAACAGTAGAAAACCAAGAAACACCTCATAGAATTCTACAACTAAAATAGCACCATCAGAGTGAGGCCAAAGACTCCTTCATGTCTGGTGCCTCATCCCACTGGTGGCTGAAGCCCAAAGACACTAGAAGTTCTCTGAGCTCAGTCTGGAGTCTGAACCTTAGTAAGGGGCAGTCACAAGCAGGAAGAGCCCGGGGAGCAAACATTAGCCAGTGGTGTCTGACTGTGGCAGTGAAAGTGAGAAACACTATGGGTTAGATAAACAGGATGGTGCTGGAGAGCTGGATGGTACTGGGCATGGTGGAAATATCCTAAAGCAACTGTGTGACTGTATAAAGGATGGGCAGTGCAGTCCAGATCCCCCATCTCACTTCTAGGGAGAGGCAGTGAACAATGTCATGGACGAAGGAATCTCTTGATACTTTAGTACCATCCTAGAAAGCAGGTTAGCATCTAAAATCATGGACACATTGGCCCTGTGCAGTTGGCATTCTTTGTCTTTTCAGTATTTACCATGGGAAAAATATGTGGAATTGCTGTAAAGATGGCAGCACATACTCCAAAATGTGTGTGCTCTGAGGATCAATGCCACTGAACACTCTTATGTACTCTACTGGAGGTGGGACCTTCTAAACAGAAGAGAGAGGCACAGAGAAAGACAGAGAGAGACAGAAAAGAGACAGAGATACAAACACAGAGACACAGAAACACACAGAGAGAGAGACACACACAGAAACAGAAACAGAGATATCTCTAGGTATAAATGAGAGTTAAGAAAAAGGTAGGGACAGAATTTCCTTGTAGCAAGTCTGGAGTTACAATAGTAAATATTCATGTATAATTTGATGTCTGGAGAGTTCCAGGAAGAAGCTGCTGTTTATTTTTGAGAACAGGTTAAGGGGAGTCAAGAAAACTCAGAATTCAGAACAATTCACGTTTAATTAAAAATACCTGCATGTAGCTCACAGGAGGGAGAACAAGGGATAAAAGGGCGTCTTGCATATAGAAGATGGCTCACTAATATCTTAAATGTGAGGGCTCTTTCTACTGCTCTTCCCTAGTTTCAATGTCCAATTAATATGGGTACTCACAGGCACACACACACACATACACAAAGCAGAGAAGGCAAAGGAAATCCTACTAAAATTGCCTATAAAGCCCTTGACTTTTAATAAAGAGCACAGCAGCTGTGCTATAACATCCCCAGAGCAAAATAAATCAGCGTGCACAAATACTTTCTTGTATTCGCCTACAGCAGGCCACCTCTGAGAATGCTCAGCATGTTATTACAGTTAAAAATCTCCTGCAAGGTTACCTGTGCATGGAGCTCTGGACTTTGAACCAGTGTTAATCAATTACCCCTTGGGACTTAGGGCCACCAACAACCCACATCTCCCTTTCTTTCTTTCTTACTCTATATTTCTGTGAAACAAGCTACATGAAGATTAGTAGAGCTGAGACCCTGTAGCAGGAATGGTCAGGGAAATAAAAATGTCTAGGCTATCTCTTTATGGAGAATTCCAACTTAGAGCCATTAGTTAGCATCTGGACCCTGCCAAGGCCCTGAGTCTGGATTCTTTGCAAAGATGAGAAGAACATTTTTCTCTCTGGGTACCCTGGGCTGACCCATGCTTCCACAGGCATCCTCTTCTGTGAGCTGGACAAGCAAGAGTGAGATGGAAAGCAGTCACTAGGATATCTCAGGCTGCTTAGATTGTTATTAATTATAGATAAGCATTTGCCCAATGGGCCAACATTTGATTCTCATCTCACCAGTCTGCTGGCTTATAAAAACAATGGGCTAATGTCTTTAACACATTACTGGCTCCATTAGGTCTTCAGTGTCTGAAATCATGGAGAGTCACAGACACATTTTATGATGCATTAAAAATTAACATTTTAATTTTTCTCATGATTACTGTTATTTTCCATTTAAAAGCTAACTAATGACCTAGCATCGTCTTTGTATAAACTGTCATTTTTTCCATAAGCCCACTTTCTGTAAAATTAACTGTATTCTGCAATTGTATCGAGGCTAGGTTTACAGCACCAACTCTGTCTCTTCACCATATTTCTTTCTAATCTGTTTCAGTCTATGCAGGTTCCTCATGGCAATCTGCTAGCCCAACCTATCAGAAGCCTATGGTGGAACAGTTTTGCTTGATTCACCTTTACTGGTCATCCCTTTACAGGACATTCTGGAAGAACTAAGCCTTTCATGGCATCAGAGAACTGAGTATCCATTAAACACACCCCAGGATGTTTAAAATAGCAACACCAGAAGAGAGCAGTAACTCCCACACTGAGTATCACTTTACCTCATCACAGAACAAAAAACATTTCCATAAAGGTAAGATGTCATCTGATATATTCTCCTTAGACACTGAGATCCTTATCTTGATATCATATTGGGCAATCTCTGATATGAGCCTATACACTTTACATTTTAGAACTCACAATTTATGTACTCCACTGAATATGGGAAAGGCTTGTCACTTATAGCTATCAGGACAGGGCAATGTCACTTCTGTGACTATGTCAGATAATAGTAGCTTTATTTCAAAACCCTCTCTTCCTTTCTAACTTTAACTGGCAGTAGCCTTGAATAAAGATGCACCAAGAAACTGCAGTCCTCAGCCTGACAGCCTACTAAACATGTAAGCTTCCCACAGCAGCACAAACTAGGAAGCAGATCTGGACTCAGGAGTGCCTCTGAGGCCAAAGCCAGGGCTTCTTTACTGAAGCCTCCTGACAGCCTGAATTTACAGAAGCAGGGGAGTTACATCCAGTCTGGGAACTCACAGAAACACAAAGACTTTCATACAGACAAGGTACCATGGAGTACAGTGCTAAGAGGTACGAAAACAACAAAAAAATTCATTGAAAATGGCTCTGAGGCCCAAAAGTAGGTGGAAGTGGGAATTTTGAGAAGCAGAGGTAAAGTCTAAATCATTATATATTGAATATTAGGAGCTTAGACTTTGTAGAACCTGACAGAGAAGGTTTAGAAGGAAATAAACTGCAGAACTACAGCAGAAAAAAAAAAAGCTCAGTTAGAAAACTGACTAACAAGGGGAATAGAGACTTCTTCCAATGAGATAGAAAGTAAGCACAGGAGAGGGTGCTCACCATCATGCAGATGTTAGTAGAATCTAAATCTAAAGCACAGTGAGATACCAATTCTTCACATCCAGTAGGATGGCTCCAAACCCAACCCAGCAATAATAAGCACTGGCAGGAATGTGAGCAAACTAGAAGTCTATGCTTTCTGGTGAGAACAGACCACGGTGAAGCCACAGTGGGCATCCCTCTAAAGCGGGACACCCAAGCTGCACTTCCTTTCGTAGAGACTTATGCAAGATAATTGGAACAGGAAATTCAACAAGCCAGTGTTCATTCTAGTCCTGTTTAAATAGGCAAGGGGAAGAGATGACCTGTGTTCACTGATTGGAAACTGATTAAACAAAAGATGTAGTCAGACAAGAGGATACCACCATGCATCCAGAAAGAAATAGAGTTCTGATATAAGCTGCCATACTAATGGAGCTTAAAAACATTATGCTAAGTAAAGCAAACATGGCACAAAGGGATGGACGTTACAGCTTTCCAGTTATATGAGATACACAGAATGTAAATTAACAGGCAGAATAGTCAACAGGATTTCCAGGGACCTGGAGAATGATGGTATGGGATAATATTGCTTAGTGGTAATGACAAAATTCTGGAAATGAGGAGTGGTAATTTTTGCACAAAAAGCGAGAGTTTAATTAATGTCAATGAATTCTGCACTGAAAATGGTTAAGTAACTAATATATGTTGTTTATTGTTTTAACATAATAAAATTATAAAAATGGTACAGTATTTTTTTTTAAATAAAGAGTATAATGTAGTTCCAGAAAGCTACAAGCCTTCTAAAATCACTCTCTATAGTGATATGAGAAGTAGAACAAAGACGTGTGAAAGAAGTTACACGTATATATACATTTCAGAGCAAAGTGTTACAGTGCTACTGTCTTCCTGCAAGTCATGGTATAGAAAGAGAAAAAACAAGGGGTTGACTATTCAAAGAACAAGGTTCAGGTGGCACATAGATCAGACTTTGCTGATGGCAAAAATTAAGAAGTAGCTCCCTAGTACTCAAGTGCTGTATCTTATTTAATGTTTTGTTGCTGTGAAGAGATACCATGACCAAGGCAGTTTACAGAAGAAAGCACGTAATTGTGGCTTGTTTACAGTTTCAGAGGTTTAGTCTATTATCGTCATGGTTGGGACATGGAGACATGCAGGCATTAGACAGTAGTTTAGAGCATCCTGATCCATAGGCAGAAAGAGATGGAGGAAGTGGAGAGGGATATTGGGTCCAGCATGTGCTTTTAAACCATCAAAGCTCACTTCCCATAGCAGAGTTCCTCCAACAAAGTCGTAACTCCTAATCCATTTAATTCATTCAGACTTCTACTCCGTAGTGACTAAGCACTCAAATATAAGATTTCCAGACATCAAACTTATGCAAACCATCATACACTGCCAGGGAAAGCTGGGGCATGTCTGTTAAACTTCTTGAGGAAACCCCAACAAAACTGAAGAAAGAGGACAGACTGTAACAATGCACAGAGTCCACTAGAGTCCAAGAGCAAGAGTTTAACTCAGGGACCCCCTTAGTCACCCAGAAGGAGCATAGCAATCTGCCAGTTGCTGTGATCCAGCCACCTCAGCAGGACTGTAAGCCAGAGGACTGCTCAGAAAGGTCTGGGACCGCCTTTTGTTTAGAAGAACAAATCCCAAGGAGGGGACCATGGGAACTGCTAAGGTGATGCTATTGGGCATATTATACTGGCAGGAAGGATGGCGATGCATGTTTTACCAGCTCTGGTGAAACTTCCCAGCTGCAAACATCTGCTGACTTTATGAGAGAGGAAAGAGATTTCAGGGCGCTGAGCTAAGAGTGCACAAGGCTGATCCAAGGACCATGGAGCAGAATACCCACATCCTAAGTAACTCCCAACACTCACCTGGCTATACTCCAGGATTCCTTTGGAGAAAATATTGAGGTAACTCCCATTTCTCCTTTTTTTTTTTTTTGAGAAGGCATGGTCATAGCTATCGGTTGTTGCCCACTACCACTGCTGTATAGTGTGAATGTTGATTGCATTTAACTTTTTTTTTTTTTGTATTGAGATTTATAGACCTTTGAGCTTTTGGGGTATAATTTAATGACATATGGCTTTGGGGACCCTGTAAATAGATGAAAGGCACATGGTAGGGCATGGGTGATTTGGGAACAGAGACTTTGTCTACAGTAGGCAGAATCCAAAGTGACACCAATGAGACGTGCTCTATCACACTACAATCCCCTTCTCTGCAGTGTGGGCAGGGACCATGATATCCTTCATACTGAGCCACTATGGATAGATGAGTGAATATGGTAATTAGTTCATAAGTTCAGTTTGTGCCGAGTTGGAAGCAACACTAGGAAGGCTCAGTTGTCAAGGGCTTGGTGAAGTATTTGGCTGACAATACAGAAGTCCTGGCATGAGGTTCCACTGAGAGAGTGGAGCAGTAATTGCATGTTGTTTTTGTTTTAGTTGATGGAGCCATAGTGACAGAGCAGGATAAAACTATCCCAATTCCATTTTGGTACCTGTAACAAGGTCTGCCTTATCCCACCTTATGGGTGACCTTTGGAGAGTTGATGTCTCTACTATGTTCTTGCCCCTCAAGATATTTGTTCCAAGAAATATTAGAAAAAGAAAGAGTATTCATACATCTTATAGCACATGTAAAAAATGATGTAAAAATTCCCAGGAGATTGTACTTGAGGCTAAGTTCCTACTAGATCAGGCCACACATTGAAACCTTTTTGCAGAAATCATTAACTATACTGCTGGCACTAATCGAATTTGAGGAGAGAATCAATTTGTTCTCTTGTCACCGTTTTAGGCTTCTTTGAGTTTTAAAGCTATTTAAATATCACAAAATTCTATAAATTATTTCATATGCCTGGCCCTAGAATTGTGCACACCACCTCCCTTAATCCAATCATCAAGTAAAGCCACTGCCAGATCAGGACAGGTTTTCTTTGGTGTGGTGATCTCCCCATCTAACACCGCAGGAAATCTAAGAAATTTTTGCTTACAGAGACCATGGTACATCAAGTATTTGGTGTTTTTTGTTTGTTTGTTTTCTTTCAGGAACTCCTGTTAGTTCTTTAGAAGTGTATTCAATAGAGATGTATCAGTTTACAAAACCCATACAAAGTCCACATTCTTAACACCATCTCTTTATAATCTGAAGTAAAATTTTCCTCTATCAAGCAATCCTTCTCCAACCCCACCCAAAACATGTCTCCTGTAAACAAACACATGTTAGGTGTAAGACACCTAAACACACTAACCAATGTTTATAAAATCCGTTTGTGAAAGTATGGCTTTATGAACGGTTAAGTCTAGAGACAGAACACAGAGCATTCAGCCACAGAGTTATGCAGCTTTGTCCTTCCTGTGTCTGTGCAATACCTGGACTCAGAGAAGTGTTTGCACAGACAGAAGTGATTTCACTCAAGTGGGATGTTGGAAAATACATTAAGAAGTGAACTCACTGGTCAGCTTTCTCACCTATCAACTGGTGTTAGATGGAACACTACAGATAGCCTGCACAGGACTGTCTCAGGGGACCTTTTCAGAAATGACAAACCCTATCTCTGTGTGACAGCAGCCTTCCTTTCTTTCTTAGTCAAAAGGAGCACAGTCATCGTAACTGGTAAGTAAGAAACTGGATGGCTAAAGAAGAGAAATGGTCTTCTGAGTGCTACCAAGATTTACTCCATACCCACTGTACAACTATGCAAAAACCAGGAACCCTGTTCTTTGTTTATAAAAGTATATGGCCACAAACAGACATATGGTATTTTTGTTTTTTACATTTTCAGTTTTTTATTAGATATTTTCTTCATTTACATTTCAAATGCTATCCCGAAAGTCCCCTATACCCCCTCCCCATCCTGCTCCCCTACCCACTCACTCCCACTTCTTGGCCCTGGTGATCCCCTGTACTGAGGCATATAAAGTTTGCAAGACCAAGGAGCCTCTCTTCCCAATGATGGTCGACAAGGCCATCTTCTGCTACAGACATATAGTATTTTTATGAGACTCCCTGAACCTGTAATATTAAGTCGAATTCTCTATTTTTTCATTAAAAGGCACTGGTAGCCTTTCAAATAGGTGTAGGTGTGTGTGTGTGTGTGTGTGTGTGTGTGTGTGTGTGTGCACTCGCGTGCACGCGTGTGCACGCACGCATGTGTATGTGTCCTAAAAATGCTGTGAACTTCACCTATAGCTTTTCACTCACAATAGTGACAGAGTAGAATATGCATTCAGTAGGCAAGGGAAAGAAAAAGGAACAAAGATTGATTTTAGAGTCAATGGAAAATGATTAATTCTATAACAAAACAATAAAAATACCATGTTAGATCCAAGTCTCAGATGGGACATTTAGATGGGAGCACTGAACCCTGAAACTCTTCATGAAAACCAGCTTGCACTGTGGTTGACCAGAGGGTACACAGATAAAGCCTCCCCTGAGGTTCTTCTCACTTGGCTGTTCCCCACCCCCACCCCCAGCCTAATGGGAACGTCTTTATCACCACCAGGACCTGCTGGGATTTGCAGCTCCTGAGACAGGCTAACTAAAATAACTCAGCACACATTCTCCAGCAGGCAGGTTCACTTTCTGGGTATACAGAAGCCCAGCACACAGGTGCCCTCGGTTTCTAAGCAATCTCAAGTGACTTGAGATTGGATTCCCAGTTCAAACATGCAGGGGAACTGGATCATAATGAAGTTCTTCATGGGAACCTCAGGTCAAAATTGAAAGATGTCAGAAAAACAAGGGACGGATTAGCTTAGCTGAGAGGAATGCTGTAGATAAACTAAGCTAGATCCCAAAGTGCAACCGGCCCCACCCGAATGACAGGAAGTGCATGGATGCTGGTACAGGAACACAGCTAGAACCTACCTTTCCTCCCTGTTCTGGCCCACGCACACGCGCCCACCATGCCTGGGCGTGGGGTTGCTGCAGGATCGCTGTCGCACCTGGAAGCCGATGCCACAGGTCGTGCTGCAGGGAGACCAGGAGGTCCAAGGAGTCCAGCCTCCATTCCTGTAGGAGAGGAAGTGATTCAAATACCTCAATCAAGCCAGCTTAGTCAAGCCCCATCTGCATCTATTGCCAATGCCTTTGTACTAGAGGTGAACCATTTGGTTGTGTGGCCTCAGGGAGGTAAGGAACAGTCTTTGAGCACACAGAGCATACTGGTAACCTCTGTGGCTGTGAGTTCCCTTACAGTTGGCATTAAATGCAAAAACTCAAACCATCCCAAATGTACCTACTATGTTTGAAACTGTTAAGGAAATTTAGTTATTAAAATTTCAGCCTATTAGAATGGTATTTAACTGCACAGTATTAGAACTGAATCCTTAACCTATAAAATTCAATTTTACTTGACTCCTGACACATCTGCTATAACACACAAAAGTGTCCCTGAGAAAGAAGAAAGACCCGAAGTTACATACAGCACATTCTATTAAATCTAAAAGCAGTGTGCATGCACAGTCCTATATAAAGCCTTCATGTTGAGAACAAGTGGAACTTTTGTCAATTATTTCAAGCCAATATTGTTTAAAAAAATGAAAGGGAGTATTTAATTCAGAATCACACAAAGCCATATGCAACCAAGCTACTGTACATATAGAATAATAAAGTATATTTAGAAATAAAAGACAACCAAAATGCATCTATTTCACCAAAGTCATTCACAACCTTGACTACTATTGATACGGTATAGTATGGGATTAACGGTTACATATTTCAGGAAGACCTTAAGTAATGGATATTCTCATCAAAGAAGCCAATTATATTGCATAAAGTAGTAATATTTTCCTATTCAGTGATGAACTTATAAACAATTTAAATTTATAGCTTAACCTATAGTTTGAATTTTTCCCTACAAATGACATAATTGCTAAGTGATGGGTAACCTTCATCTACTAAAGGATAGCTTGTATTAAGAAAGGCTGCCAGATACCTCCACAATCTGAGATAAAACAAGACTGTACATTAGCATGATCTGGGGCACATACCTGGAACAGTTGGTGATCTCCATTCTAGGGCCCTCACACTGCCAGCCCCCACACTGAGGAGCTGGGCTGTCACAGGAGCGGGACCGGCAGAGGCAGGAGCCCACAGCAGTGCCATCAGTGTGTGTACAGGGTGTCCACGGAGACCACGGGCCAAAGCTCCCATCTACAGTGAGATTTCTGGTCTGGAAGGCAAATACAAGCATCATTGTCAGAAAGGGTAAAGCTGAAGAAGAAAAAAAAAACAGACACAAAGTCAACAGGTATCTCTCTCAAGTGGCAATCACAACTCCTTTAAAATTTTAAGAAAATTAAAGTTGGCATCATGTATGGGAAGATTTCAAAGTCATGCAGGATAGGCCACTGCTAGAGATGATGTGAAAGAGGGAGTGGGAAGGAAAAGAAGCAGAAAGAGGAAGGAGTGAGGAACAGAGAGAGAGGAAGAGCAAGGAGGCAGAAGAAAAGTGGGGGTGTAAAAGTTAATGACTCAGGAATGAGGTTTTGGTACAACTGCCCACCAATATGGGTAACCCAAGGAACAGGAAAAGCCCATGGACATACACATCTGATGCAGAGCTTTATACACCTTAAAACAACGAAAGCCCATGAAAGAGTAATCCAGGCTAGGCTCATATGTTACCTCCCAGTGACAATGTTTGATGCTAAGCACATCTCAGTGCTCCCATGAGCAATGAGATTGCTACAGTTCTCAGGATTCTTCTTTCTTCTTCTTCTTCCTTTTCTTCTTCCTTCTCTTCTTCTTCTTCTTCTTCTTCTTCTTCTTCTTCTTCTTCTTCTTCTTCTTCTTCTTCTTCTTCTTCTTCTTCTTCTTCTTCTTCTTCCTTCCCCTTCTCTGATATTTTCTTTATTTACATTTCAAATGTTATCCCTTTTCCTTGTTTTCCCTTTGAAGCCCCCTATCCCATTACCTCCCCACCTGTTCACCAACCCACCCACTCAACTTTCTCTGTCCTGGCATTCCCCTACATTGGGGCATTGAGCCTTCACAACACCAAGGACCTGTCCTTCCATTGATGACTGACTAGGCCATTCTCTGCTACATATGTATCTGGAGCCATGGGTCCCTCCATGTGTACTCTTTGGTTGATGGTTTAGTCCCTGGGAGCTCTGGGGGTACTGGTTAGTTCCTATTGCTCCTTCAGCTCAGGCTTCTTCTTGCCAAAGCTATACTATGAACACCTCTCAGAGTTTGTATGCTGACCAGGAAGGTCTTGGCATCTGCTTAAGACTTATGTAACAGCTACTGAGGGGACAGCAGGGCTGCTGCTGAGGATGGGCAACAAGCTTGTGCAATGCTTGTGTTGAGTTGTACAGAGTGGAAAGGAACCTATAAAGCAGCTGCCAAAGACAGCTTGTGTGATGTCAGAGGAATAAATGTGTCAGAGGGTCATATGGCTGGGTTGTTCCCTGTCATGGAGAGCTAGCGACAGACACCTTATTGTCATTGGGTTTGGAAGAAGGAATGCAAGGCAGAGACACTGAGAGAGAGCTGAGAGTACAGTCTCGGAGACTTCTGCAGGTCACTGCAGACAGAATGCTGAATGGTGGGTTTGAGTGTGGTTGGGACATAAATAACACTTCTGGCCACAACTCCTACTTGGACCTCAGGGTTCCCTGGAAAGCACATGCTTCTACAGACAAGATGATACAAGCTTCTGACTTTCCAGGTGCTCTTGTTAAATCAGTAAAGTTCTAACTTTGGATATTTTTCACATTGATGCCCAATATCATTATTGCTTTGATCCATTACTTAACTGGGTCTATGATAATACTCGTACACTGACCCTTGCCTGAGACATAAACATGGTTATTCTTGTTTTTGATGTAAAAAGCCCATGTCTCTTGTTCAGAGACTAGGCATCAATTAAGCAGGGCGATTTGTATCATATCCATATATACACAACCCATGCTATCTTGACTATTCATATAGGTCACTGCTGCTCTTTGTAGAATGTGTTGACTCTCTGAGACAGGGAGGAGCTACCCTGGACTGTGCCCCAGGATAATGAACAGGGACAAGACTCTCATGGACTCTCCTGCATGTCTGCCTGAGATGGAAATGAGAAGTGATAAGAAATGTCTACCTATGAGGTATGCTGGGAGCTACCTACAGGAAATAGCACACCTGTGCCTGCCAAGCAGATAGCCCAAGGCTGCCCTGAGTAACACATGTAATCAGGTAGGATGTTGCTTCCATTCTGGTTTCTGATGAATGAGAGCTATATGCTTCTGCACTGGTATTCATGTGCGTGTCTCAAAGCAGACTAGATACAGATGAGAAGAAACTGCTCAAATGTCCACAGACCTGGCCAGAGGCATTTTTCTGGGAAGAGGAATTTGGGACAAAAACTCTTACTATAGATGAGAAGATGAAGGTGAGCTACTGATATTGTGGGCATTTTCACATTGAAAATACTGTATACTTTTAAAAATCACGGGCAGGTTTATACCATTGGCTGTCAACATTCAGGAATGAAACAGTCAGCTGAAAAGTTTGAGCTTTTGGTGAGCAGACAAACTAGGAATCAAAGGACTGTAGAGCTCAGAGCTGCACGATGCCCCGTGGTGCTGGGGTCTATGGCTTGCTTCTCTGTGCATGGCAGACAGATGCCAGGCCCCCTAGGCAGGCCAACTCCATATGAAAACAAATCTGATACAGATATCTAAACAGTGAATCTAAGCAAATGTATAAGTCAAGATAAGTTGAAGAGCTTCAAACAGTGATATGCAGAACATAGACATTCAGGCAGGTTAACACATTACCCCAACTGTAACATTTTATATAAAATGACTTCGTCATGGACAGATGAACTTTTCTGTTTGAGACTCTGATCTAGTCCTAATGTTAGAGAAGGAAGCAGAAGCCTCTAGAACATTACTTCTAGCTTAGGAAAAAGCAAGCCTACAAACACACACACACACACACAGGTCACAGAAAGAAATGTAGCTATAATAGTTGGGGCATCACACTGAAGAATACATGTGTGAGTTTGTCATGACCCCACCAGGAGGCAAAATGGCAGTTTATAGGATTATACATGGAGGCAATGAGACAAGAGAGCATTAAGCAAAGTCCTGGAGATGCTGTGTAACCCAGGGACCATCTGTGCAAGGAGCTTCAGCCATCCTTAGTTGGCAGGTGGGAAAATAGGTAGGAGTGCAGGAGTAAGGTGAGTCAGAGCTTGACAGACACTGCCAGGCATAGCCTAAGTCATCTCATCATGGAGCCCTGGCAGAAACGTTGTCCTGAACTGAAAGGAGGGCAAAGGAAAGATACTCCAGGCTCCCTCCACACACCATGACAGTCATCAGCTGAATCCAGGACCGGTGGGAGTGACAGGTTGAACTGTCCTGACCAAGGACAGACAGCTTTGGTAAGGAGAGTCAGTGAAGAAACTGAGTTCCTAAATACAGTTGGCCACTTATTTTCATCTCACTTCTCAGAGAAGGAGGAAAGGATAGCATAGGGTAAAGACATTTTTTCTTTTTTAATTTCTTGGTCCTCTAAATACTGGTTAGAACTTCTAGAAGAAGAGATGATTGGAGGAAGATTATAAGATTTGGGGCAACGAGTATTCCCTTAGGGTTCACCTGCGTTGTATGTCACCGTGAGAATACAAAGGAGTGAGGCAGAGCAGTGACTTGGACATGTAGCTGTCTGCATGCTGTACAGCAAAATCCAGTGTTTATAACTGGCAAAGAAGAAGTAGTGTCACAATGACGAAGAAAAGAAAATGGAAAATAAATCACCCACAAGGCTAACCTATGTGTTTCCTTGAAATGAATTGCTTGCTCTGTGGGGAACATGAAATTCTCAGTTTTGTAATTCAAAGAGGCTTGGATAAGAATACCCGAGTAAGCAAGATTTTATGAAAGAAACCTTCTGAATAGGAGGGGTTTGAGAGTCTTTATTCCAATGATCCCCCAGAATTATCCGATGTTTGTACTCAAGCCCAGCGCTAATGGTGGGCCCTAGCCTGTTGAATCAGTCACAGTTTGAATATAAATATTCTGAACACTCACATGTTAAAAAACAGGTTCCTAGATGGAGCAGGATTCAGAAGCAAATGGACTGCGAGGACAATACCATTACTAATGGGTCACTACATCAAGTTTACCACTCAACGAACTGTAAGTAAGGCCTATCAAAGATGCTGCCTCTCCTGTATGCAGCTTCCTCACCACCAGACAGGCCACAGCTACCTTCTTTCTTGGGGAATTTGTTACTATGGCTACAATCAGTAGTTCATGGGATGTGGTTTAATCACTGGACCCCTGTCTTCTTTCTGCATTGACTTCCAGGAGGTTAGCATCTTTGACCATTGACATGTTTTCCCTGCCATCATGGTTAGAAAGCCTTGCCTCAGGCCCAAAATCAACAGACTCCTGGTGACTTTGGTCAGGGCTTGATCCTAGGATAAACATAGGACCTAATTCTTGTGGATGATCTAACATGAGTGTGTAAGGAACGTCTATAAAAATATTTTTCTCCAGCTGAGAGAGAAATGAGTTTCTGCTTTTTAAGTCCCTCCTGGCTTGAACACTGGCATATGAAGGTAGAATGTAATGTAACATTCACCTTTTATGACATCTGAGCCATGTCCCTAGGTATTTCTAGTTATCCCTGGCAACCATCCCACTCTTTCCTATTGAGATCCACCACACTTGCCAGTCTCTGCTCTTTTTGTGGATCTGGCTTGTCATGAGGGCTTTAGGCAGAGAGATACTTTTAGAATTCTCTTTCTAAATATACACGCAAAGAAATGAGTTAATAACAATGGCACAGAAAAGGAGCGAAGGGGTTACTCGACATGTGTGACAGCAAATAAAACCCAAAGAAGTAATTTTCATAAGCCAGTGGAAGAGGAAGGAGCGCCATTGAGCAGCCACTGGTTGGAACACACACAAGATAAGAATGTGGCACCAGTGACTAATTTACAAGGAAAGAAGGTAGTTTCGTTTCTGTCCAGCAGTGAGGAAGCTGCAGGTAGGAGAGGCAACCTTTTCAAATCTCGTGGAGGTTTGTTTGTTATGTGACATTCTGGAAGAACTTGCAGGCCTCAGGTACCGTGAGCAGATACTTGGCTGGCATAGATAAGGTCTGAATCCTATCTCAGTACTGGGAAAGATGAAATTAAAGAAAGCACTTTAAAATAAACTGTCCAAAGTTCTCTCCAGGTTTCTCCTACTTGATTTTCTTCTTGAAGCATGTGCTTTATACTAATACATACAAAGTCAGACTGAAACGTGCAACACAGATCAGCGGTGCATGACAACCATGGGAGGATTCAATGTGTCACCTCCCAAGTCCTATCCAATGATCAGCGCAAACAAGTTGGTTCAGGAGCCTGTGAAGTGTGCTCAGCTGTCCTTCTGGTTCTGTTATAGCCTTCTCCTACAAGAGGCTCTCGAGAGTCAGGTGCACTCTACCTCCCCTGACACTGAGGAAACAGGGAATTTCAAAGGGCTGGCTAAAGATCCAATTCTGTTATGGAGAATAATATTTTCATGCTGATCTATTCCAGTGATAATTCTCAGCTGGCCTAGTGTGTACACACTTTAGTTGCATACAGGAGTCCCCAGCACATCTTTATATATTTCTTATGTCTTGCCATTTTTCTTTATATTTATGTTCTTGTGTGTATGTGTCCCCATGTAAGGGACTGTTACATGTGTGCGTGTCCACAGAAGGCAGAAGAATTCATTGGATTATTTGGAAATAAAGTCACAGGTAGTTGTGAGCGAAGTAGCAAGTTTTTAACCATGGGTCCATCCCTTCAGCTCCTCTAAATACTGGTTTTTTTTTTATGACTAAATTGAAGTCTTAAATTTTTATCTGGACATAGTTTCTTCAGAATTACTAGATCTTCCTTTATTTTCAAGGTCTTTTATATCTCCATGCAGTGACTGCATGAAACAGGATATTGGATAAGCTCCCCAGGAAGTTTTGCCTTATGTTATGGCATCAATTTAATATCCACCCTATGCTTATCTCTCCAGATGAATTATAAAGCAAGGCTGTACCTTTGCAGAAGACTAAGATATAGTCTTGTGTAGCCTCTAGCAGTTGAGTGAATAGGGAAAATCTGTATTTAGTGCCTGTGACACTTAGGGGACATCCCTTCTTAGGCCCACGTTTCCACATGTGGGGCTCCAGAAAGAAATTCTCATCACAACAAATTCTGGTGCCTTGCTATTGTGCATTTTTGGCTTCCAGAACTGTGGGTAATACATTTCTGTGCTTTATAAAGAACTCAGCGTTGGGTATTCTGCTATGGCATCACAAGCAAGGAAAAGCAGGTGTCAATGACACCCAGTGTGAGAAGTTTGAGTGGAACGGCCCTGTAGGAACTCACTGGCGCCACGTCACAGACCCTGAGTGCTTTAAAGACAAGAGTTTTTAGTTTTAGCTATTTGTATATGTGTATCAGTGTGAGCAGAGGTGCAGGTGCCCATATGGGCCAGTAGGTGTCATTAAGGAAGTTGTGAGCCTCCTAATATGGGTGGTAGAAACCAAACTTGGGTTCTCTGCAAGAGCACTGCATGTTCTCTAACTGCTGACACACCTCTCCAGTCCCTGACCTAGGTGTTTGGGGATTTAGTTTTTTTGGTGGGTTCACACAAGTGTGTCTGGGGTGTCACTTCCTGTCAATATGTCTTTAACTAAATGAACTCAATCGAATAAGACCATATTCTTTCAACATATACTTTTACATAAAATATAAAATGTCTGTTTTTCTTTCAAAGGCCTCAGATTATAAAAATTAGCAAGTTCCACTTGCTTGGGTAAAGATGTAGGTAAACAGCCTTCAGAAGGAATGAGAAGTATTTACCGATTGCAAAAACCTCTTGGCATTTGCTATTTCTAAAATCAGTTGGCATCTTAGAACTCATTTAACAATGAACCTACAGGGTCATCATCCTCTGGCAATCCAGCTCTGGCCCAGCAAGTGAGAACTCCTGGGTTTGGGCCTCAGTACAGAAAATACAATCTGAGAGACCATCTTAAAGTGACAGCGACATATATAGCACATTTTAAACCAATATTATATCAAAACCATGAAATTCTGGATACCACTTATCTGATATATAATTTTAGTGGAAGAAAAGAATAAATAACATAGAAGTGACATTTTAAAGTAAAAGTCTTAAAACCTAACAAGATTATTACTGGGGTTTATTATTATTATTATTATTATTAGCTTGCCAAAAGTATACCTCAAGGTGAGCAAATCCATCAGGTAAAAAGACAGAGCTCTACACAATAGACACATCTCATGTCTAGAGAGTCAGATCTTGCTATGTGTGACTGACATTGGGTCTGAAGTCATATCTCAGAGCTATGGTTAAGCCTCACCGCATGCCCATGTTGCCCTGCAAAGTTAACAGGACCTGTCATCCTGACAGGAGACAATATGGGTGACAACTCTTTGGTCATGTCTCAAACATTGGATCCTTCCCTTTCATATTTTTACTGTAAAATATTCAATACGTGCATCTGTAATAAAGCAAATGCATGGGGGAAATTTCCCTCCGCATAATCATCTTAGCTGTGATGAGCATATGTGTAACAACGGGTGCAGGGAGAAATGTTCTTATCATTTAAGAGAAACCACAGTTAGGCTGCCTGCTTCTTACACACATTATTTAACCATTAAAAATGCAAGGACAAAAGTATGCAGAAGGATGCATTGACTCTTTGTTAGGATGTGACTGCAGACTGACGTTTTGGATAATGTTCATTATGTTTTTTACCTTCTGCAAAAATGTTTAGGGTGACTGCCTTTGTGCTCTTAACAGGTTCAGCACTGAAAAGGGGATTTCTTCAGTTCCTGGTATTTTTCAAACCATTTTTAAAGATATGGAAGAACATTTCCCCATTGAAATCAAAGACCTAGCACTACACAGCCAAGTGGTTCTAAGATATGGTCCTCAACCTTCCTAATGCTGCGACCCTTTAATATAGTTCTGCATGTTGTGGTGACCCCCAACAAAGATTATTTTTGTTCCTACTTCATAATTATACTTGCTACTTCCTTGCTACTGTTATGACTCATAATATGAATATCTGATATGTAGGCTACCTGATATATGTCTCCCGTGAATTAAAGGGTCATTTGATCCCCCCAAAAGATCACAATCCTCAGGTTGAGAACCTCTAATCTAAGCCCAGATGGGAGCTATGCATGCCTAGAAGCAATGATGTCCACACAGGGTCCTTTGTGCAATGGACTCACCACCCACAGCAACATCTGGGAAGGATGCTGACTTTCCAGCTTTCTCTCTGCTCCATTGCCTTCCAAGTTGAAGAACAAGCATCATTTGCATATTGTTTGGATCTGGAAGGAGCAGCTTCTGGAAGTTGCACTGACAAATCGGAAGCCTGAGGTATGTCTAATACATTCAGGGACAGTAAATGTGTAGATTCTGTTTCTGCTTCTGCCTTGCAGAGGTGCTTACAACCAACAGGCAGAGATCCACAGCTGGCACACACAGAGGGACAAACTGCCCCAATACCTACTTCGAGCATATAACTGCTAACATTTTAGCAGTTTTGGTTCATATGCTAGAACACAAGGCAGAAATGTCTTGCTGCCTGAGACAGAAATAAAGGAAAACTGTTTTCTGCAAGCGAGGACCCAAGCAGACGAGCTGAGAAAACAGTGAGTGTTGCTTTTCTTGGATTCAGGGTCTGGTTGTAAATGCAGGCCCGTTTCCCTTCATTCCTCAGGGTCCCACACAGTAATACACATAGGGCTGCTGCTGCCAGGCTTTCTCATGACCCTGACCAAGGTCTGTGAAACTGACCCACATGGTGCCACAGTAATCTCCTTTAACTCATTCTTCAAATCTTCACTTAGGTCAGCTTCTGGAATTATAGCCCCCAAGGGAAATGAATGAGTGTGGAAGTTCACATTTTATTAGTGTAACAGGGACAAAAATTCACACCAAACTATAAAAAAAAGGCAAAAACTGTAAAAAACGCGATCTTATGCTCAACAGGGCGTCGAATCTTAAGAATTTCAAATCAATGTAAAACAGGTAAGAGCATCCTACAAACTCTCTGTAGAGGCTCGTGTGGCCCTCCTACCAGCCAGGAATAGATCAAGTGTAGAGACACAAATTTGTTTTGGGTTTGCAACAATGGATCTACTTTGAAAGGTAAGCTATGCAGGTCTGCCTCCCATGGACAATACTCTTGAGTCTGGCGAGGGCGTGCACATACCGGACAGGTGGGGACGCTCTGATCCCACTGGGTCATGCTCAGACTCTCCTCCAGGGTGGTGCACTTCTTCATCACCGCATCCCAGCCACAGTAAGGGTCCTGAGCGCCAATGCAGGCACTGAAAGCACACATGAAAATACATTGACTGCGCAGTTCCTTCACTGTAAGAAAATACCCTTCTTGGGAATGGAGATCATTCAAGCATGACCTATGAAACACACCTAGGTGAGGGGGGGATTCAGTGAAGGACTGAAAATCTCCTGTTTCCTGCCTTGACATTAACTCACTGTGATACACTGGAACTGAACTAGCTCATGTTATGTTCGTAGCTCCTGAGGAAGGGCAGGGAATCATTGTTCACTGACAGAATGACATGTTCAGCATGCACTTCACTTTGGGATTTGCTCTGCCCGTGACCCCATTTTCACAACTATGGGTGACTACAGCACAGCTACACTGAGAGAACCATTCAAAGGGCTCACGTTCCATATATATATATATATATATATATATATATATATATATATATGATGACCACTAGGCTAAATCCAGCTTTCCAAAGGGGAGACATTTGATGAACTCCTTCTTCTGCTCAGGGCTTTCCTCACCAGCAAAGCCACCTGGAGACCTGAAACAAGCCTTCTGGATTAGAGTGAAGGTTTAGGGCTCTGAAACTCTGCCTATAATAACAGTTTCGTCTTTCTACAATGTTGAAGGTTCTGGTTGTTTTAGCATTCCATTACTCCTTAAATATTACAGCTGCTATCCTAACACAAATGCCCATTCAATAGAAAGACCCCATACTTATAATTTCCTCTTGGTCTACACCAAACCAATCATTAGGCCTTATTATTTTTGGAAGTTGGGTCTCTTTAAGAGGCCATGTGGAAAAGAAGAGTTTCCAATGAATGTAGCCATTGGTGAAAGTGGCACTTAGGTTTTTTTCTTTCTTGGTTTTTATTTCTTCTTAAACTCAATAAGAATAAAGATGAAAAAAAAATCAATGAATTTAAGGTACTTCATTAGAAAAAGTCATATCAATACTGTCAAAAACTTGGGTAAAACTAGTTATTAGTATTATTTAATCTTCTCTCCTGACAATGATTTTGTCACTTAGATTTAAATATTTTCTATAGTAAAATCAAATATTAATATTCAATATACTACAGCATAATTATCAACTTTAGAATTGTTATCAGGCCAGGAAACCTACAGCGGTAGAATTTAAAAACGATTCTTAGGAAAATAGCATCGTACTGTTGAACACAATCAAACACAATGCTTCCCACAAATTTTTATTTTTCCTTGCTCTACATCAGAAAAGACAGATGATTTTGTCAAACACTCAGGTGAAAGGAGCTCAGCTGGATGGGGCACTAGACTCTGAAGCAACAGAGGCTAGTCTCCAAAGTCTGAAGACTGAATCAAAATCCTTTGAGGTCCATTAAAGACCCAGGCTGCCCTGTAAATACCTCATACTTCAAAGGGAAAGCAGAACACTGACAAGAAAACATGTTTCTTTCACACACTTGAGTCTCTTATTTATTCAGACCGATAAATATCTCGTGAAGATCTTGCTCTACAGAGCAGGATCTGGTACAATGGGTTCAGCTGTGTAAAAGCCATCTATGGACCTGTCAGTTTATCTTCCACTTGGCTCAGACTGCCATAACTTATTGTATTTTATGTGGCACATTGTCTGCTTCTAGACAAGGCTGATCTTGAATTGGATATTCTACTACCTTGCTATTCCAGGGCCTGGGACAGTAAGCAAGCACTCCCATGTAGTGTGTTTGATTCTGAACTTGTATGTGAAACACAGGGCTGCTTTGACCCAACTTTCAGTGGACTATGCATACTGTATAAGGATGGGAAATGGCATCTCAGAAAGACCTACATTAACTGACAGTAACCCTTCATCAGGAAAGACAAGGAACCATGCTGTACTGAATTCTTATTCCTATTGCTAACCTATTGCATAACTTCTATCTCTTTTACCACTCTTATGATCACATACACAGAGAATCTGAGTCTTGCTCATTGTCTCTATCCAGGGTCCAAATGAGTCCCAAGTTCATAATGTTTTTATATGCAGGGTGTTTTTTTCAGTACGTGGGAATGGTTATATTCTAAAATGGTGGGTTCAGTAAATTAAGCAGCAATAAAATTGTTAGGAGGAGCTCAGGCACTGCTGCTATTGAGAGTTCGGGGGCAGGTTTAGAGACAAAGATGATACCGAGGCCCAGGTTTTCCATGGAACTGTGTGCCCAGCTGTGCCCCTGAAGCTCAAAGGTAGGAGGCTTGTGGCATAGGTATCAGATGGGGGCCTGTATTATTAGTAAGGCCTTTCAGCTGTGCTTCTCCAATGACAAATAAAACTATCCAGCTGACTTGTTAGAATACACCAATTACTTAGATTTTCATTTAGGCCAGACAGCAACATGCTGTCTTTAAATCTGAATCAGGAAGAAGACTCCCCAAACTGTTGGTTAGCTACAGCACTACTAAGGGAAACTCAGAACCTATAGGAGTCAATTTTACCTATGGATTATTTTTAGCACACTTGGCTATGCTTAGACACCTGTGTGCCACTTCTACCACTGTGGTGGTAACATGACTGCACTGAAATAGTTCACAAATAACAGACCAGGGAGAAAAACACTTAAGATTCAGAGCTTGGCACTGTAGAATACAAGTAGACTACAGCACATCTATAGGATGCTGGGCATACAATATTTTGTTTTTTGCTATGTAGCCAAGGTTGCTATATGTGTTATTATTGCCAGAAGTAGATCTATCATGATATGTAGGTTTACTTCATGTGATTCACTAAAATGATTAATATTAGCGATTTTGCATGTATCATACATACTATCTTTAGTGAGACACCTCTCAAATTGGGCATGCTTCATACCGTGCATACTGAAGCCTGTGTGCTTTCCTGATGATTGTGCAATGAGCAGTAATGTAATGTACAGTTATTAGCAGTAGTGGAGGTCACAGAGGTTTATGTTCTGCTTTCCATCCCAGTTTGAGAGCTTCCACTTCACCTCGGGAGGGTTCAAGGGGTATTCTAATAATGCTAAAGGACATTGTGTTCCAGCCTGACTCCTCCTGGGATCCCTCATACAGAGAGCTCTGTACTGTTGTAGGTAGCATGTGGGTACATAGGATTCCTCTTCCCCTCTATATTTCAACAGTTACAATCATCGCATGCATAGAGAAGTTGCCAGTCACCATTTAATAGCCCCAAATTCACCCACTGAGTGAAAAATTTATTGAATGTGTTGCCATGACCTGGTGCTTAGTTCTGGAAGCTGAGAATTAGAATACCAGTACTAATTCAGATAAAGCTTAAGAAATAATTGGACATTAGGTGAAGGGATTGGTTTCTAGCATGGTATAGAATCAGGTATAATGATAAATCCATTGTGGGATAAAATGTAATACAACCCCAGGAACCTTTGACTCAATTCTACATTAGATATTCAGATAATTTTATTTATGGCAGAATTTCTCATTAGTCTCTGAGCCCCACACAGGCAGGGTCAGGGATGCATCCATTTGTCATCATACACTCAGGAACTGGCTTCGTGTTTAGAATGTATTAAGCATTATAAATACATTGTGAATGAACTGACGAAGGAAAGCCATAGACTTCCCAGCTAAGCCAATGAATGCCACTGTGGTTAAAGTTTTGGGACATTGAGTTTTGGAAATCAATAAACTAATTGTGGAAGGGGAATATTTACTTTGTAAAGTGAATGTTCACCAAAAGCTCCTCCTGGATGCTTGCATGAGAGCAACTAGTTGACTGAAGGTGTCTCACTGGGACCATGGGAGGGTGATGTTATATTCTCAGCATGTGGCAAACCTTGCAATTGGGCAGATGGTGTCTGTAGAACACTTAATTAATAATGGTGTCAACCTATTATGTCTACCTTTGAAAACTTTGCCCTTTAAAGCAACTGATGTCCTACAGTACTTCATTTCCACACTAATTTTCTTAATGAGCTATTAGTTCCCTTACCTTAATGACACCATTACAGTGATTGACCTAAGAGTGCTCAGACACCAGCTCTGCCCAGTGAAGTCCAAGATTTTTTTCTTAATGGTTCCATCTTTCCTTCCAGTTTTGTGAAACACAATTCTAGGGGTATTTATTTCCTGATTCATCTATGGCTGTATCTATTTCTGGGCTGGCTTTTCTTCTAATCTCAATCTCTATATCACACAACAGAAGTACCAAAGAATCACAGACTTCCACTCTTTTTACTACTTATATCACCTTACCTTTCTAGTTCTCTATATGTTAGCCACCCTCCACTAGGCTATGAGAAGACAGCAGGGAATTCAGAACAGGGCCCACATGGAAATTCATCACATATATACTGAGCCTCTTTGGAGGTGTACATGGTGCTGGAGGCCAAAGGAACCTGAAAACAGAGGCCAAGCCAGGCCTTGGTGCTAAAGATGATGCAGCAGGATAGAACCTGCGCTGTTCTTAGTTTCTGCTCTAAGGCTCTAACCATTGCTGCTTACACATGCTCTCTTAGATTCAAGTGGATCTCTCATATACAGAATGCAAGCTCTATGACCTGGTGGGGGGCTAATCTGATCTTACATAGGTAAAGAGTGTAAAAAAATAAAGAGAGAATACACAATAGTTTCCAAAGTATTGAAATTCTACAGAATTCAGAAAATATTGTGTTTTGTAATACATCTTTGCAATTTAACCATTTTACAAAGTTTAATAATTTGTTTCTGTATTAACATATGTGATAGAAGTACATCCAGGCAAAAGACATACTGCTTTAACTCAAGAATTAGTGGATGAAAGTCCATAGACTACATGTATCCTGCTGAGTTTTACCTAAACAGAACAAACACAGGGATGTTTTCACTCCAGCACCATGACAACCGTTCTTAAGTTCATGAAGCCAAACCATATGATATGGCTCGGTAGCAACAGATGGACTACATAAGCTTCAGCAGAATGCTGCAAAATATTCAGATCCTGGAACAGCGGGAATGCGATAAAGTCATTCCCTTGCCACCTCCCTCCTCTGAGAATTCTAGGGCTGATCTCATGAAGTTGGACCCCATCGCTTAAGAGACCATTGCAAGTTCTCTAATGGCTCAGCATCTAAGGGAAGACCTCTACCTGAGCAGGTGCGTTGGCTGTTTTGTGGTATCAGTTCCAGACTCTACTCTTTGTTGTCTTTCTGTGGAGTACTGTGTCTAAGAGATGATTTTTTTTTCTTCTCTCGATTGGTTGTCTAAGTCATAAACTCTCTGAATCCAAAAGCAGCTCGTATATTTGACATGTCTATTTATTGTCAAGCTCTGCTCAGCCCATAGCCTTGGCTTGTCATGATGACCACACATCAGGGAAAAGCGCATTCTTTGTAACAGAAATTTTATACTTGGGGGTAGTTTCCTTCCTTGTCCAAGGAACCTTTCCTGAGCTGTGGATCTAGACAGTGAACATATACTTCTTAAAATGACTTTTAAAAACGTGTGCCCATGGCCCTCCCACTAATCTTCCACACTTTCACTTGGTGAGAGTAGGAGAGATGTAACTATCTTAGGACTTGCAAGACTTCCAGAGGTGGGAAGGCAGAATAGCCTGACTTCTAGATATGTCTATGAAAGCCTGAGTCGTGTGGTCACCTCTGCCTCCTGACTCGGTGAAATGGGAACTCTCCAAGTCCAGTGTCTGAGTCTATCAACACCCTAAGTGCCAGGTTATGATTTCATATTGGTGGATAAGCCAGGAAGAGATTAGTTAGTAGCTATTGTGCCAGCTCCACCCTGTGCTCTGTCATCTAGAACTTTTCTTTCTTCCAAGGCTACCGATGAACACTGGGAGTGTGGACACCAAGAGCAAAGGGCCCAAGAGGTGGCACGCATGAGGTATTGTCAAACACTGACCTACAGCTGGGATGTTAGATCCTTGGTACCTCAGAACCTTGAAAATAGCAGCTCATGTTAGGAAAGAGATAAATATGTGTGCTCAGTCATCACATAGAAATGTTATTCCCAGAGATGACTGCCACTCCAAGAACCTTGGTTTGGCTTCATCATCTGAGTGATTATCTATAAGATTTATTAAATGGCAGCATCCAACCATGCTCATATTAAAATAAGTCAGGTTTGTGATAAAACTTGACTAAACTATAGCTTTAAGGTATTTTTCTTCTAAAATAACTTCTAGATAAGTGCTAGTGCCCGTAGGCTGTTTTCTGAGCTACAGTGAAGATGAACAGTGGACCGGCAGCAGCTTCCCCCAAGGATGTATGGTCACCCTGAGAACAACTGGGATAGATACTCAGTTTGGGATGCTTTGGGAACCTGTTCTATGCTGGTTTCAACTACCACAGGGCAAGGGCAAAGATGAGGAAGCTGATAGGAAGACAGCATGGCTAAAACATCTGGTGTTCTTGGTCCTAGAGCAGCAGTTCTTCATCTCCTTAAGTGTTGCGATCTTTAATAGTTGTAGTGATCCACAGTTATAAAATTATTTCCTCACTACTTTATAACTGTAATTTTCTACTGTTATGATTCATAACATAAATATCTTTGTTTTTCAATGGTCTCTTGGGGCGTTGCAACCCATAGGTTGAGAACCTCTGACCTAGACAGTATATCTTGAAAAACAATTGTAGCAGAAAGTGAACTCAGTGGCTCATGAGATCAGACCCTATCTGTAGTGACTTCTCTGCATAGAGGGAACCATCAATATTGCATGGATGTGGGGGGCAGACAGACTGGCCCTGGTCTGAGTGAGTCCCTGAAGGAGGTATGTGACCTTGAGTGGGACACTAAACTGACATCTGGACTTCCAACCTTCATGTGAACAATTTCAAAATGTGAGTTTCAGACTTGACTCAATAATAAAGGAAAATGTGGCAGAAATGTAAAAACTACTGTGAAATTACATAAATAGTCTTTGAAAAACAGATAACCAACAAAAGGAAAAATATAAAGATTCTCATGAGACAATTTTCTCCTTCAAAAGTGTCATATTTATATTTGAAGCACATTATTTGCATAAGATCACTTTCTCTTTTTAAATATTGCAAAGTTCCATTTATGAAATAGAGTTCCAAAGATTACAACCAAATTATTGATAGTTTACTAAAGAATGGTATTTGGCAAAAAAAATTACATAATCCAGTTATTAGCTCATTCTTAATCAATGTGCTTCACTAAGCATATTTATGGAAAATTAAAACTATTTCTCTAAAAAACAAAGTACTATATTTTCCATAAATAATTTAAAAAATCCAAGCATGCTGTGTTTACCAAATAGAGTCTTCTTGTAAATTCTAACTGGGGATGCTTTCTTGTCCTTCCATAGGAAGAGGACATTTGGAGAAGCACATTGGAAGACACACAGAGAGATGCTTGGTTCATAGTGCTTAGAATTTCCTTCTCAGAGGGAATACTAAGAGCCAAACACAAGCATACCAACTGTGGCACACAGAAGCCCAGTGTATGGGCTCACAGTGGAGCTGTGCTTGCTTGTCGTTTAGCTGTGAGCAGGTGAAAAATAAACAGAGGCGAGATTCAGCCACACGAGCGTCTCTTCTACCATAGAGGCTGAGGATGCACTTGAACAAGAACCATTCACTTATGGCATCTGCACCTGGTGGTTCCAGCCACTGTGGATTCCAGATAGTTGATGGACGATAGCATGACAGACAGCAGGCACCATACCTCTGTTGGTACTCCTACTCATGATTTAGGTGGCTTAATTTCCTGAGCTGAAGGAGCTGAGGTGACCTGCACTCACTGAATGAAAGCACGGTGAAAACAATGAGTCATCTCATGCTTTGCAACTGCACTCCTAGTCAATGAATGCAAGCAACGCCACACATGGCACAGACCCATGTTGTCCCGCCTGTGACCGTGTCTTGACCCCAGCAAGTCCCCAGGAGAACTTGGATCTAACAGAGTAAGACTTGGGAAACTGTTTTCCTTCCAGCCATGCTTGGCTAGGAGACGTCTCTTGGCTACACCCCAACCATCCCTGTTATACAGTGAATGATCAGCACTCAGAAGGGAGTTACATCTGCCTCAGACTGGGCTTACACAAACATGCGCAGAACAAGTTTCAAACAGTCTTTGGTTAAAGTTCGAAATCAAAGACATATAAAAGAGGATCACTAATAACTGTCACTGTGTACTAACAACATTCACACTACAACTCATAAAACCATCCCTATACTGTTCTCAGCTCTTTTTGATATCAGAGAAATGTTATTCAGATTTCATTTTACAGAACCATCCTGCAGGAAACATTGTGTAACAATGTTTACACATAAAGTGTAACAATGTTTACACATAATGTGTAACAATGGTTACACATAATGTGTAACAATGTTTACACATAATGTGTAACAATGGTTACACATTTAAAAAAGAAAGAAAGAAAGAAAGAAAAGAAAAAGAAAGAAAAGAAAAAATCTACATTAAGAACATGCAGAGAGAGACCTTTCGATTTTACAATGTATACATCATCCCATTTGATTCTAGAGCAAGTCACATGTGTGCGCTGAGACAGTGAGGATGAAGTATATTGGAGCCATGGTCAAAATGATCAGTGACAGGTGTGTACTATGAATTTCCTGCCTCGGGCTCCCTGTATAGAAACAGAATGGCCTGAGCACTGCAGGGGCTTGCAAGTAGTATAGTGAAAATGTCACTTCTACAGAAGCCTTCAGGTATGTCTTGCTTAGGGGAATAGCTCTAAGCAAAGCTACCAAGCTCCTCTAGAGCAGAACTGTGCCAGAGTCCAGAATACATTTCCAGTTTCCAACACTATAAACATTACACAGCTAGTCAACTAGTGTTCACAGTCCTCTTCCATTTCCTAAGCACCTGAGCCTAAGTGCTTCTAAACTAACCGAACTAAACTTAAAAATACATTGTGGACAACACTGGACATTCCCTAGGAAAAAAGAGGATAGGGCTGGAGAGATGGCTCAGAGCTGGGAATTGGAAAGCATTTATGATATTTGGCTTTCCCTGTACCTCCAAGATTTCCTTTCCCTCACTAACTGATTATATGACAATGGGACCTTTGGAATAAACTGCAAGGGTGTTAGGGACAAGACATATCCTATAGATGATCCGGAATGATGGAGTTTTGGGGCAGCATTGATGTTTCTTCTCAGGGGGCTCTAAGAAGAGCATGAGCCTACTTTATCTTATATTCATTCATTCTCTCTCTCTCTCTCTCTCTCTCTCTCTCTCTCTCTCTCTCTCTCTGTATTCAAATAAAATATTAACTTATCCTGGGGCACTAGATCCTAGCACTACCACTGAGAGTTATCATATACTGAATAATTCATTTTCACACCTATTACTGCTCACAATTGTTAGCCACATGGTTCCTCCCTAGATATCCAGAGGTTAGTAGCATCACAAAAACCCATTTCAATGAAGACCCTGTGTCCTGGAATATAATAAGCACACAGATGTATGGTTTTACAGCCTTTTGACTGCCAGAAACTTGAAAGGCTGGCACAGGTGCCCTCACCCTTGGGATTCCTTACCTGCGTGTTTGATGGAAGTGGCACCTCTTCAGGGGGATCTTGACCACATGCTCCTGTAGTCCCACAAATAGGACACTCTGGCTGTGGAGGATCTGCAGGCTCCTGATGGGCTCACTCCTCCTCTCTGGGAAAAGCTCAATCTCTTCCAGCAAACAGCTGCCTGAGCTCTGACTCAGGGGAGCTCGTACTTTCTTAATGGTGCCATAATCTGTGAAGACAAGACAGGAAGAAAATAGAGCACACAGGTAGCACAGCTGTCTTCAGTTAGGCAGAATGTGTACAGAGCACACAGCCATAATTCTTCAGCCCATGAAGTCATTTGAGCATCTTCCAGTAATGCAGAGACCTCTCGGGTGGGTCACACTGGATGGAGAATTCAGGTCCCGGTGTCCTTTAAAGCTCTGCAGTGATGTTCCACTGTAGCCAGTGGTGAGAACTCCTGATCTACCACTGTCTCTGCAGTTGCAAGCCTGAGAACAAGAGGCACGCTAAACTTTACTAAAGATTAAAATAGCTACAGAATACGAGGAGAAAAAAAAACCAAAATCTCGGATCACTGATGACAGCGTGGTGATTGCTACCCATTCACAGAAGAAGCAAAGTGACTTGGAATGTAAATACAAGGTCATTTTTGGTATTTTGAACTTGACTCATGTTGGAACTGATTCAAGTCTTCCTGGACTCAGGTTCACGCATTTAATATTGCCTGTGCTGAGGACCTCTGCACCATGCAACTCTACAGATAGGCTGTGAGGGATGTGGAGCAAGCTCCTTTTAGGTCAGTGGTTCTCAACCTTCCTAATGTTTTTGCCATTTAATACAGTTCCTCGTGTTGTGGTGACTGGTGACCCTACCTCCCAAACATAAAATAATTTTTGTTGCTACTTCATTACTGTAATTTTGCTACTACTATCAATCATGATACATGACTGCTGCAAAAAATTCAACCTTCAGTGGAGTCATGACTCATTACTGTTTTAGTTCACCCATCAAGGACTTCAGGGAGGACAGATAACATTTCTGTGAGGGAGATGCACAGGAGCTTGAAGAACACTGTTGCTTGCCTGCAAAATCTTGAAGCACCACCAATAACTATCAGTTCTATCTGAAGCCATCTTGAATGTACAAATTGAATAAACCCACCAGGGTATCATGCTTTAAATCACAGTGATTCTTATTTGATAAACACAGAAGCAGCTTTAGAGGTTATCTTAAAAGCAGAAATGAAACTCGGAAGCGTTGGCTTGAAGGAGCGTCAACCAAATAAGTCGAAAAGTCTGAAGAGGTAATACTTTACACCTTGCATCTTTATGGAAGTCTTAGATAATAGGACCATCTACATTTAAAGAGAAAACACATGGACACAATATATTAGCCTGGCTTTACTTAAAATGTAAACTGGAAATAGCTCCATTTTCTCGAAATCTCTCTTTCATGTCATATACACGGTGTAACAACTGCTTAAGTTTCCTTCAAGATAGCTGGCTAAATATTAGTGTTGAAAAATATCCAGCAAACATAGAATTTCTGATAGGAGTGTCTATCAGATGGCCATTCAGAAAGCTCATGGCTCATAAAGCATGAGCAAGACCATTTTGATAAAGCCTTTACTCTGTAACAAAACTTCCTTCTGATTTGGTGACCAGAAATCTTAGGCTTGTGAAAAACAAACAAACAAACAAAAACCAGCTTTGGTAATTACAGTTCAACCTGCACAAGACAATAGAAGGCATCAGTAACCACAGCTTGGAGGACTACACAGGGTACAATGGGAGCTTCAGGGACAAGAGGTGACTTCAGTTCTGATATCTCAGCTACAACAATCTGAGACAAAACAAAACAAAACAAACAAACAAATAAACAAAAAACAAAACAAAAAAAAACCCACACACTGGCAGATGGAGCTGTCAGCTTCCCAGGGAGCAACAGAACATTCCACTCTTTGTAGGATAGCACAGTATCATGAGTATTGTCAGTTCAAGTCAAACATTGGGGAGAAGCCAGTGTGGCTAACCTTGGGAAGTGGGATGGCTCATATAGTTTAAAAAAAATCACTGTGATAAAAACTGGACCTCCTAACCAATTTCTGAGTCAGTGAGGGGCAGGAAGGACGGGAGTCCAACAGGAGAGTGACTATGACTACTTTGTGAATGTGGCTCGTAACATGGTGTGCAAAAATCATAGATCTAAACTAGAACATATTCAACAGTTAACACTCTGAGAAACCTGCCAAAATGAATAAAAACCCCTGGAGTCAACTTAGTTGGTGCTTAAAATTCTTACAAAATTGCAGAAAGCACCAAATTTTAATAGAGCTTTAATAATTTGATTCCAATAAGATGTCAGCAATGTAAAACATTCAACATATGCTTTCTTTCACACCCTATCCCCAGTACTCCAGCCCATTGGTTCTTAGCATTTGAATGAAAGATGGCAAATGAAGATTCTGTGACCCAGGGTTCTGCTGTCTCTTCTCATCTGTGAACATCTGGTAACATGACAAGTCCCTTATAAATCCTCATTCCATCCCTGTTGAGATTACCATAGAGTGATCCCAAGCTTAAGGCCATATCCTTGCTGCCTTTCCCTCCCTTGCCTGAGCCTCACCCTTACTCTGTGCTCACACTCCCTCTGTCACGACTCCCTCTCTTATAGTGACCTTGAGAATCAGGGCACATGGTAAGAAACCATGCCAGTTCCCTATACTCACCTTAATTTTAATTGTATTTTTGCCTCTTGTTATACACCAGCTCTTCTCAGTTTCCTATACACTATTATTTTGACCTTATTTAATATTTGAAAAACTAGTATTCTTTGTTCTCACCCTTCTCATCTTTATGCAATTTTGCTCTCACTTTTCTCTTTATCCATGCAGCCTTTCTTACCCCCATGTTCTTTACTTAACTACTTCATTCTTCCTCTCTAGTCCCTGTACTTCCCAATCTTTTACTTAAGAGTTGTTTTTCTTCACTAACCTTGTCCCTTGTTTCACTCAATTACTAATGTTTTCAATGACTAATCTTATTTTCTCTTTAAATGATATTTTTATTAATTAGAGAATTAATAAAATTTTTATCATATTCAGTTATCCTTCCCTAACCCCTCCCAGATCCAACCTCTTTATCCTCATGGGCTTACCTACACAAATATAAGTTCTCTTCTTATTTTTCTTCTTCATATTTTTAAAAAGAATTATTTATTTATTTTTTGTATATGAGTACTCTGTAGCTGTTTTCTGACACACCAGAAGAGGGTATCAGTTCCCATTACAGATTGTTATGAGCCACCATGTAGTTGTTGGGAATTGAACTCAGGACCTCTGGAAGAATAGTCAGTGCTCTTAACCACTGAACCATCTCTCCGGTCCCAAGTTCTCTTCTTTTATCTTTAAATGCATTGAATACTATTTATGTTGCCCAACTACTCTTGGCAGTGGGCTATGGAGTATGGTTGGTCTAAAAGGAGTCACATTATAAAAGAAAATCCATTCTCCTTCTCCCAACAGATGACAAATGCCAAAAGCCCTGTAGCCAGTGGTGGCATTTTTGCACCAGTCTCTCCCCTGCACAACTTCCATGCTACAATTTCATTTGACTTAAACTAACACAGGCCTTGGGTATATTGTCTCAACTGCTATGAGTTCCTAAGTGTATGCCTTGTGGTGTCTGGAAAACAGTTTCCTCTGAGTTATTTCTGGTTCTCCTGATCTAACATACTGTACATTATTGATGCTGCTTTCTCTCCTCTGTTCATTCATGATATAGGAGCTGGCTTTAACCACATAATTAAACCAACCAAACAATCAACAGACAAATATAAACACAACTTTATGTTTGATCACTGGGATATGATCAAAAGAACAAGTATAAAAATCTTCAGTGAAGACATAGAATACCCAGTTGCTGAAATTAAAGCAGAAATATTTCAAGAGCATGGAAATAAGTGGAAATGTAAAAAATTTTAATATCTGGTATATTATATATAAATAAAACTTTGAACACAAAATAGATGTGGTTAGGTCTACATGATACATCATAGTTAAAATTGAACAACTATAGAATAAAGCAAGATTATTAAAATCTACCAAAAATTCCCACAAATGTATAAAGACTAACTGATCAGAATAACATCAGACCTCTCAGTAGTAACCCAAAGAACAAGCACACTTTGGAAGAACAAAGTCCATTTCCTCAAAATAAGCAGAGAACCACCAACCAGGGTTATTTCCTCCCAAAATGTTCTAATTTGAAATTGATGGGGAGCAAAGATATTTCAAGAAAAGTACAAACTGGAGCAATTTATGGTTAACCTGATACCACAAATGAAACAAACAAACAAACAAAAATCAGAGGAGGAAGAAAGTCTTAATCTTGGGTAACAGAACATATACATTTTGTAGAAATAATAAAAAAATATTAATCATGACCATATCAGCAAATTGGAAAACTGCTTATGTAGATGGAGAAGAAAAACTATGCATTTGAATCATTCAGAGATGCAACCAATAAAATGTAAAGAATCAGTCAACATTCTTTCAGTAATAATCCAGAATGTAAATGGTCTTAACTATTTAGTTAAAACACACAGTCTAGCTGATTGGATAAGAAGACCAGCCAATTGTTTGTTGCCTACAGTTTGTGTTCTGCTCTATGTGTCAGAGTACAGCTGAAGGTAGGTACTGACAAAACACCAGCAAAGGAACAGTAAGACGCTTCTGTGCGCGCGCGCGCGCGCACACACACACACACACACACACACACACACACGCACACACACATACACATCAAAATCACACATGTAGGCTGTGGGAGAGGATCCTTTCCCCAGCTCTCCACCCCACTACAATTATTCCTTAGTAAATGGTCTCTATTGCTCTCTACTTCTGTTTCTTAGGAATCATGAAGCATGCAGTGAATCAGAGGCATCCCTGGCAGTACTTGCCATGCCACATTGTAGAATTTGACTGCAACTTTGATTCTCACCACATATCATGAGTATTTTAAATTATCCATGCCTCTATGCCATTAATAAAAAACCAACAGATGCTACGTGAAACAACTTTCCTAGGATTTCAGACTACTGTATGTTATGAATTGTGTTTTTACTGGACTTACAAAGCTTTCTGCCTTATAAAGACAGAGTGGTCTATTTATAATAAACAGTTTTAATAACTTCCTACAATTACGCCTCAACATGAAATTACCAAATCATTTTACCACTGTATAGTATAGTATAGTATAGTATTGCATTGTATTATATTGTAATGTTTGATTTTAAAAATTGCTACTTCAGTTTCCTGATGTGTTTTATTAAAAAGTTTAAAATAAATTTTGACTTTGAATTTCAACAGAATTTCCAACCATTTCTGAAGTGGCTAGATATAGACATATTTCTGTCATGTATACTATATATTTTTAAAAACAGCATTCTTAGCATTGATTATTATGAAAGCAAACTAGTAATTAAATCTGGAAAATGTATATATATATATAAATTAAATCTGGAAAAATATTTTATATATATATGTATATGTGCATGTATATATACACATATATGTATATTATATGAAAATATATATGTGCAATATATATGAAAAATATATGTGTGTATATATACATATATATGTATATATATGTATGTGTATATATATATATATATATATATATATTATATATGTACTTTGTTTTACAACACATTTCTTTATGCTTTATTGCCAGTGAATGTTTAATTTGTATATCTATTTCTTATGGATGTATACCTCCAGTCACTTGAAAATTTCTCAAGTGAAATGGGGTAATTATTGGAATTAGGTTAGGAAGCACTACTCTATAAGAAACACACTTCACTGGCAAAGATATACAAAGACTTAACAGCAAACAGTGAAAGTGAATGTACCAATAAGGTTGGAGAAAACAATAGAAGTAAATATTGTTGCATATCTTTTTTTTAAATTTTCTTATTAGGTATTTTCCTCATTTACATTTCCATTGCTATCCCAAAAGTTCCCCATACCCTCCCCCACACTCCCCTACCCACCCACTCCCACTTCTTGGCCCTGGCGTTCCCCTGTACTGAGGCATATAAAGTTTGCACGACCAATGGGTCTCTCTTTCCACTGATGGCCGACTAGGTCATCTTCTGATACATATGCAGCTAGAGACAAGAGCTCCAGGGGGTACTGGTTAGTTCATATTGTTGTTCCACCTATAGGGCTGCAGGTCCCTTTAGCTCCTTGGATACTTTCTCTAGCTCCTTCATTGGGGGCCCTGTGATCCATCCAATAGCTGACTGTGAGCATCCACTTCCGTGTTTGGTAGGCCCTGGCATAGTCTCACAAGAGACAGCTATATCAGGGTCCTTTCAACAAAATCTTGCTAGTGTATGTAATGGTGTCTGCATTTGGCAGCTGATTATGGGATGGATCCCCGGATATGGTAGTCTCTAGATGGTCTATCCTTTTGTCTCAGCTCCAAACTTTGTCTCTGTAACTCCTTGCATGGGTGTTTTGTTCTCAATTCTAAGAAGGGGCAAAGTGTCCACACTTTGGTCTTCATTCTTCTTGAGTTTCATGTGCTTTGTATCTTGTATCTTGGGTATTCTAAGTTTCTGGGCTAATATCCACTTATCAATGAGTACATATCATGTGAGTTCTTTTGTGATTGGGTTACCTCACTCAGGATAATGCCCTCCAGGTCAATCCATTTGCCTAGGAATTTCATATCTTAACGTGTACAAGATAAAGTTAGAAGATATAAAAGGTCACATTATATCAACACGGGACATTCTACAACATTGCAGGCCCACTCAGACAGGCATGGTGGCATTTCCATTTGTATGTTTAAAAATGATTATACATGAGATGAACATTTCTAAGAGTATGGGAAGAGGGCAACAACCTGAAGAAGTAAAGACGATACTGTGCTGTGTCTCTAGACAAGTCCTCTAAAAACTTGATATGCCTGATAATGGTAACAGTGGAATTTTTGGTAGAGCTCAACACAGGATAGGAACAATATTCACCATTGGCTTTTGATAGTGATACATCTTGAAGACATGGAAGACCAAACGATAGAAAATGTCTTGCTAAAGGGAATTCCTGTAACAACAAAGCACAATTTTTCTTCTCAACAATCCCTACCCTTAGAGAATGAACAAAGGAGAAAACAAAGAGATAATGCAATGGTGTGAATGTAAAGTTTGCACAGTGTCACAAGAAATACAGTGAGTTTAATTTCAACCTGACTATTCTGAAAGAAATATTTCAAAATCCCTACAAAGAATTCTAAATGTTAGAAAGGGTTCTTGAACCTCCAAGCCTTGTTTTCCATAACTTCCACGACAGGGAAGTAGATTTACATCTTGGAACAAATAAGCTACTGAACAAGCTGTGCAAAGATTAACTGAAAACAAGGCTGAGATTTTCAGTAGGTTTAAATGAAATTACATTCTAGGAGCAGAGTTTGGCTATCTAGCGGTGAACTCTACCTAGTCTTTGTGTGAAGATGTGGGAATGCACAGGTTATCTAGACCATCACCATGCAGTGGAGACAGCTACAATCCATAGAAATAATTTAAAATATTTGCCACCAGCTATAGGTTAAAATTGGCTCAAATATTGATTTGTTTCATATTTTATTCAATACTATATATATTATTTATTCAATTTTTGTATATAATCATAAAATCACTAGGATATAATTATTTTATATAATCTTTGAAATCCATATATATATATATATATATATATTCATTTTAATTAATTCTAGCCACTTGTGATGCTGTGGCTTAAGGTAATAGGCAATTTAGGGATATACATGATATCTTGATTTTGTTAACAGAAAGCCAAGTGCCAAGCATCCCCACCCATAAATAAAGGACAAGTCCAAACTCCCCAATATGAGAACTTCATTCTTTCTGCATCACATATTAAACCTTGCTGCATTATTTTATTTCAATAAAAGGTTCTTTCTCTTTAAACGTTTGATCATCTGTGAATGTGATAGCTGCTCTTCATAGTTAACTTGACTGGATTCAGAATCACCAAGAAGACATATCTCCAGGCATATCTGTGAAGATATTTTTAGAGATATTCACCTGGGAATGAAGACACCCCACTTTGAATGTGGGCAGCACCTTTCCAGGAGTTGTGATCTCAGACCAAATAAAAAGAACAGGGAGAAAGTGAGCCATTCCCTGCTCTCTACTTCCCAATCCATGACTCCCTCCTCCAGATCTTCCTTGCCATGATAAACTGTATCTTTGGAATAATTCCTCCCCTAAGTTACTTCTTGTTAGTCATTTGTTACAACCTGACAACTAACACAATGAACGGTACCAACTGCTCTGTGCTCCAAGTAAAGTAATGGAACATCACCAAGCTTAAAGAGCAGTGTATGAGCTATGTAGCTGGGGAATGCAGCCATGAGCCCGGAAGCTAGACTGCAACCCTTGTGAGTGAAGTGATCACAGGCAGGTATCAGGTGCTCCATGAGAGTGGATGCAATCATTGTGAGGTCATTTCAGAACCTGACAGATCTGCACCAAGCAACCATGACCTAAGAGAGTGTTCCATCTGCTCCTCCTTGCCCAGAGTTTTCCATTTTCCTAGACATGAAGCTCCCATCACTCTCCCTTGGAATGTGGCTCTCTACCACAGCTTTGGAAAGACATTGAAAGGATGGATGGCCACAGCCTGAATACAACACTCATTATAGTTCAGATCTTAATGTACTGTAAAGACTGACACAACAGGACAATACAGATGGAAATCAATAAGAAAACAAAAGAAAAACACCAACTTAGTGTTATGTCAACTTGGTACAAACTAGAGTCATCTGAAAGAAGGGAGCCTCATTTGAGAAAATGTCTCCATAAGATCCAGCTTTAGAGCATTTTCTTGATTAGTAATTGATATGGGGGGGGTGGCCTCAGACCATTGTGGGTGGTTCCATCCTTGGACTGGTAGTTCTGAGTTCTATAAGAAATCAGATTAAGCAACCCATAATGAACAAGACAGTAAGCAACATGCCTCCATGACTTCAGCATCAGCCCCTGCCTCCAGGTTTCTGTGCTGTTTGAGTTCCTGTACTGACTTCTTTGATGATAAACTATGACTTAACTAAGCCCAACACTTCCTCTCCAGTTGCTATTGGTCATGTTTTTTCTTTGTGGCCATAGTAGCCCTAACTAGGGCATATGATGTGCTATTCCTACATTATGCTAAAGGGGGAATACAGATTTATAGCATAATGTACAAAGACAAAATTATGTAAAATGTTGGTAAAATTCCCTTCTAATGTAGGGAATGAGGTCATCTTTTTTCTTGGAGAATACAAATGCTGAGTTTCATCTTTAGTCTTCTCTAAATGGAAACCACTGTCTAAATAAAGTTTTCAAGTGACATGACAAGGCACTTGAATATACCAACAGTTTTGCAGTTAAGGAGATCAGGGTTCAACCAGGCTCTGTAAGTTCAAAGGACAGGATACCAAACCAGTATGTAGAATCTTTTTACATGGACAAAGTGTTTGGCCTAGATTTATTTTAAATGTTGTTCTGAAAGTACTGGGAGAATTAACAGAAAATCTCTCCAGCTGTTCAGCAGCAGCAGTGTGGCTGATGGGTCAGTCAATGCCAGATGAGAGTGCAGACCCTTTGGTAAGTAGTGAGGATCCAAAACAGAGATGAAGCTCTGATTGGTAGATCTGTGTTGATCTTCTGGAATTCACTATAGGAAGAGCTGGTCGGTGCTCAGGTGATACCAACTCCAGGACATGTCTGACTGACCCATAAGACTCTTAGTTCCCATCACCATCATGAGAAAATGAAGCAAGCAGAACAACAAAACCACTTCAAAAAAGGAGCCAATCAATTACCACCACCACCATTACTATCAAAAACAAACAAAAACAAAAACAAAAAACAAAAAATGCAAGTACTTCTGGTTCATTTTTTTTTAAAAATAAAGGCTTAAAGATTTGAATAAATGCTAAAAAGGTAAAATATGGCCTTTATGTAACTAATTTCTCTGATACATAAGGTGTTATGTGCAAAATTTAATTATTAGTGACTGGGATTTAATTGTATTTTTGACTTGAGGGGAAATAGTAGGTCTTTTCTAATTTTTAATGTTGTGGTAGCTGAAGTGGATTTGATAGTTTCAACAATATTCTATTTCTTTCATTTAGAGAGCACTAATCAATTTCAATACAATCAATTGCAACTCTCTCTCCCTAGTGAGCAAGCATGACATCTAATGAAATGGGAACTGCTATGAACCCAGTTCTACCCATTCATGATTCTGACATTGAAATCTCCATTCTCATTACCTCAGGATGCAACTGTGTTTGGATATACCATGTCCTAAAAAGATAGCAGGCATAAAATGTGGTCAGTGTAGGTTCTCAGTTGTGTCCTTCCAGAAACAAGAGGCCAGTACATACTCAGGCACAGACATAGAGGATTATGAGAAGATCCACAAAGATGAAGGCATTTACAAAGCAAAGGTAGAACAGGGAGAAGAAAGAAACCTGGAGGCATTTCACCTTGGACCTTCAGCCCCAACGGGTGTTGTTAACTCTTGAATCTCCAGTATTTACTCTGAAGTTCTTAGCAGATTGATAATTGCATCCACACCAAACATCAAGAAACACAAAATGTAGAGTTGGTTTTCCAGAGAAATTTCAAACTATATTTTTTTCCCTAAAATACTATAGTTCAAATGTTAATACATTAAGAAAGAGGAACACAACACAATGCTAGACACCCACCATGCCCATGGTAACACCAGTGCAATAATCAATAAAACGGTAGATGAAATGGTTTTAACTGTGCACAATTGCAGGGTTCATACTTAGAAGCAGCTAATTATTTTAAAATTTTGTTCATATTATCACATATTTAAATGTCTAAATACACATAAGTATAATTCTGACACATTATTTGTTTGAATTACAATATAGAAATTTACATAGAAGATGCTAGTTTTCAAACCTTTGTGTTAATGTCTATTCTGGCCTTTGAGGGAAAAATCAGTATTAAGTGAGCATTCCCTAGTGAACCGTGAAATACTTGAGGAAAACATCTCTGTTTATAACATTTCATTTGGGGGTTGGCAGAGAGAAAGAGGAGAGAGAGGGAGAGAGAGAAGGAGAGAAAGAGAGAAAGAGAGAGGATCCTGGTAGGTGTTTATTTGTGTGTGTGTGTGTGTCTGTGTCTGTGTATGTGTGTGTGTCTCTGTGTGTGTGTGTGTGTGTGTCTGTGTGTGTGTGTGTAGATCTGCAACTACATGAACACACACACACACATGCTGAGGATAATCATTGGTAATCTACTCTAGCAGTGTGCCTCATTTTCTTGAGTCAGGGACCAGGCTTCCTCCTGAATCAAGAGGTAGGCTGGCAGCCAGCAATCTCTAGCACTCCTCCTGTTTCTGGTCACCAGACTGGTGTGAACAGGTATATGTTACACCACCAGCTTTTTACATGGTTTCTGGGGATTTGAACACTATCTCGTGCAGTGAGCACTGTTACCTGGCTAAGCTAATTCCCCAGCCCTAGTGTAAACTTCTTAGGACAGAATTTCTAGAAATTTAGTTTTGTAAGCATTTCACAAAAAAGCATCAAAACGTATTTTGCAGGAAGAGAGCAAAGACATGAAGGATGGAGAGAGGAAAGGGAGGGAAAAGAAATACAGCCAATACTCAACATTTGCTGTCACTGTGTGGAAACTACACTTGCCTTGATGCTTGCCTATAATCAGATAGTTTTCAGCTCACTGCAGTGTAAATACGATGAGATGAAAGTGCAAGCCTTACAGGAAAGCCACTCGACTTCATGTGAAAATGGCTTCATCCTAATACACCTATGATCTCTGACAAATGAAAGATGACATAAAATTTAATATATTTTAAAAATGGTAGTGAAATATACTTTCAAAACATAGGATAGTAGGAGGCTATGCCAGTGCCTGGCAAAAACAGAAGTGGATGCTCACAGTCATCTATAAGATTGGACACAGGGCCCCCAATGGAGGAGCAAGAGAAAGTACCCAAGGAGCTGAAAGGGTCTGCAACCCTACAGATGGAACAACAATATGAACTAACCAGTACCCCCCACCCCTCAGAGTTCGTGTCTCTAGCTGCATATGTAGCAGAAGATGGCCTAGTCGGCCATCATTGGGAAAAGAGGCCCCTTGGACTTGCAAACTTTATATGCCCCAGTACAGGAGACGCCAGGGCCAAGAAGAGGGAGTGCGTGGGTAGGGGAGCAGGGCAGGGGGAGGGTATAGGGAACTTTCGGATAGCATTTGAAATGTAAATAAAGAAAATATCTAATAAAAAAACCCATATGATAGACATGTTTTGTCTGAAATGTAGTAAACATTTTAGGAGATGGGCATGTTACTCATTTAAGACATGGATCCACTCCTTTAGTTTGTAAGGAAAGAACAATAATACAGCCAGCAAAGGCAGTTAGATTGCTTCAGGACTACAGATAAGGATGGAGGGATTGTTACAAGATGATAGTTTATCATTTATGCTCTATCTAGAGTCTGTCATATTTCTAAGGGAAGGTTTTCTATTCAAGATTCCAATCACCAAATACAGAACAGAAGTAAAACCGCTGAAAGGCATGCCACACCTTGGACAATGACCCTCTGTGATGGTCAGAGATTCACTGTGGATCCCAGGACCACTCAGCAGGGAGCTAAGTGATTTTATTTCTCACTGCACACTAGGCTCAGATTGCTTCTGTGCCACTGTAATTCAGAGGCATTTTTTTGTGTTTGTCTCATCGACCCAGTTACAGCAAAGATATAGAAAACCTTTGTATTTGCATCTGCTACCAGCCAAGCATTACCAGTACGGTAATGATGAAATACCTTCTCCCACTCACTGGGCAGCCTGTTGCTATAGCAACAGATCATTATATAAAGTTCATCAATTTAGCTCACTGCTATCCCAATGTGGCAGACAACTAATACATTACCAAAGTTCTTTTTCTTCACTTGAAATTTGAACAAATGGATTAAATTGTTCTTGGTACTCGGAGTCAGCATTACATCTATATAGCAAAGGGGAATTCAGGGCAAATAAAATAAAATAAAATAAAAATAGGTCTTGCTGGCCAGTAGATGTCTGAAAAACAGATTTTAATGAACACTCTTATCAGATTAAAGGGGTTTTTTTTGCCTAAAAAAAAAATATGATCACCAGCTGAGAAATTTTGGTCATGTATTTCACATAGCAGTCTTTAATTTCAAAGAATTACATTCAACTACAGTCTACAAATCTAGATGTCACAGCACACAGGCTATCTTGTTCATTACAGTCTTCATGGCTTGCAAAACAGTACCTGGCACACAGTAGGGACTGACAAAGTGCACACAGTTCCATAGGTAGAACATTCACCAACCAGGCAACTGGCGCTAACATTTACAAGTTGTGTAAACTCTGTCTCTCATCCTGGTTCCCAGTTCACAGTGTTGGGGCGATTTTGTAATATGATGATGACCAGGAATCATCCATCATTCCTACCTCGCTGCTGCTTGGCCTAGAGCTGAACAGCAAGCACAGTTAGCTTCCTAACTCCATTTGTACTCAACACACACAAGCAAAGGGCAATGCCATTGCTTTTATAGCGAATTTGACTGCCTTGCAAAACAAAACTTCAACGGCCTTTTTGGTAGGCTGAATCTAAGCTGGTGCTTACAGGAAATTTACCACTGGAGTTTCCTGTGAATAAAAAGCATATTACATTAAAAACAAGAGTGCAATTAATAGAGCCCCATGGGTATCCCTTCTGAAGCTCTCAGCTAACCTCACAGCTTAAATCTAGCTCCAGCCATTCTGTTAAGGAAGCAATTCGGGGTTCTAAAAGGAAATTACTTTCCTTGGATTTATTGTGTCCGAATTACAAAACAACCACCCAGTTGGCAGCCCTTGTCTGACATGGACCAGGCAATACTGCAGTATAAATTATCCCCTTGCCCCCAGTGGTGGGATTTACAATGTGTCAGCTCCTATTAGTTGTCGATTAAGATAGTTAAGAAAAATCTGTGCTAAGCGCATTTGCACGCATTAAACATTAAATTAGAAGAATGATTACTCCTCCTTGGAAAAGGAAAATTATTTTGTCATTCTTTTGAGTTGCTTCCTTATGCCTGTTATAAAATGATGCGTGAGGCACCAGGCTCTTTGGAACTCTGAGTCTGTGATTTCTCTTCAATGGTTGTATACGTTCCTGTAGCCTTAAAGATAACCTTAGGTCTCTCTTGTTGGCCTAGAACTTTTCACAGAGGTTCCTCAGTGTGTTGGGACCTCACACTGTGTCCTATAATACACAAGACCTCAAGGGATACAGAACAGTACCAGATATGAAGAATGCTGGTGCTAGGATAGAACACTCAGTGGGAGCCATCCCACCTGCTAGAAGCTTTAGCTTCATCCTTCCCACCCACAATTCCAGGGGATTGATTGCCTTAGCTTGGCTTCCCAAACACTCAGACCCCTTACCCAACTGCGTGTATTGTTTATTCTGTATTTTATCCCAAGAAGGCTCCCCTTTCCCCTATCCTCCAGAAAGCGTGTCTAGGGAGCTGGTACCTCTCCTCGGTGCTCCAAGAGGCTTCTTACCTGCAATCTGCACACCCATGCAAAGCAGTTCTTGCACCAGTGCAGGCAGTTTGTGAAATTAAACTACAGAACACAAGTACCTGTACTTTTATATGGTGTCGGGTTCTCTGGACATTAAGTGACAAGCCTCATTCCCATCCCTGACACTTTGTCTACTGACCACACAATCAGGCACCAAGAAGGGTGCCTTCCTTGCCTTCCTAAATGAAGGAATCTACTGTGGTTACTATTTCTGCCTTAAAAAAACTTTCCCGTAAGTTCAGCTTTGATCTGCTCACTCCTTTGTTGTTGTTAATCATGAATTATAGCAAAGAAACACATAGTTAAAATGCTGCCACTTGTTTGAAGAAATCAGGCAGATACGTTGTCCACTGACTTCTACCTACCTCTCATGTTGTGTTCTTCCTGAAACACATCAGAAAGGCAAGGAGCTGATGTGGTTAGTGATTTGAAAAGGAAGTTGTAGCGAGAGCAGCTCTCTCAGTGTAGCAGGCTAGTTCCCAAGGTTTATATTTTCAGAATGTACACTCAGTTGTTCCTGAAGTGGATATTCCCCTTGCAGCCCTGGAGACAGGGATTCAGCAGGGATGCAGTACATCAGAGATTGACGTAACTAATGACGTCAGCTCCAGGTGTACCTACACAAGGAGTCTAAGATAGTTTACATAATCACTGATTAAGGGCCATTGATTTCAGTCCACATCACCACATATGGCAACAGGCGGGAGAGGTGCAGCAGAGTATAGACTTTTAAAAAAGCAAATTTTTGAATATTTGTGTCTCCTAAATGATATATCATATAAAGCAATTGGCTCATTTCTTATTTCTTACAATGAACCTTCTGTACATTAGTCATAATCATGACATTGATGATGATGATGAGAGGAGGAGGATGACATGACCAAGAGGACACCCTCTATTCCAGAAATATTGCCTTATGTGTTAAACCTCCTACAGAATCAGGAAAGGCCTGTAGGCAAGGTGTGAAAATCTACTTTTGGGTGGTATGAAATGGACAGACATCTCTCTTCATTCCAGTGAAAAACTCTATGACAGTGAGACTTCTCAAACTGGATGTCTTCCAGAAGCTCATGTGTTTGAACAGTTGGTCCCCAAATGGTGGCATGGTTTTAGAAAGTTGTGGTATCTTTGGTATATGGGACCTAGCTGGGAAACAGAAGGCTTTCAAGGGGTACTGAAAGGTTACAGACAAGCTTCAGTTCCAGACCAAATTCTCTCTCTGTTTCTTAGCTTCCAAAAGGTTTCCAGGATTCATTGCAATCTAGCTCCTTGGGTCTTAAGCAGGCATGAATCCTTCTTCTCTTTGTCATACAGTGATTGGTGATTATAATACTTCCCATTGTCTCAGCCTATAAGTGATAAAGCTAACTCAATGTACTCAGTGTACGCTTAAAAAGTAGGCTAAAATATTTCTCTGAACCATGTCCATTTCTTTTTACAAAGACTTCATTTTATACGAATGTCCTCCTTGTGATGAGGTGCATTACCTAATGTTAGAGAAATTACATTTAGCACGAATTTGATTCAGTCTTCAGAGATGTGTTGCAAATCTCTCATCCACTTGGCTTGCGAAGTCCTTCAAGTTAAGGGTTCAGTCCTTCAGTTACACTTAGTTGAAGATTTTCCACAATAGTTACCAATAAGCTATTGGCTACTTGCCATTTCTCAAGAAGAGTCATGTGTCCTCTCCATTTAACCCAAAAAGAGAAAGCCATTACAAAAACAAGGCGATGGGCATATTTATTAGCCTGATAGTGTAATTTCCCAGTGTACAGTGTACATACATGTCAGAATATCAAGTGGTGCACCTTACATACAATTTTTCTCTAAAGTGTAACTCTCTCTATATATATATATACATACACACACACACACACACACACACACACACACATCCTTGGGATGGGAGAAAGCTCACCCTGTAAAAGTGTTTGTCATACAAGCATACATGGCTAAGTTGAGTCCCCAAACCCATTTTTAAAAGCCAGGAAGAAATATGTGTGCTTAGAATCCCAGCACTGGGGATGTAGAGACACATGGATCTCTGGGTCTTTCTGGCCAGCTAGCCTAGTCTAGTCTAGTCTAGCCAGCAAGTTCCAGCAAGTTCTAGGCTAATTGAGGTCTCAAGCCAAAGTAGATACCATTTGAGGACAGATATAGAAGACTAAACTATGGCATGTACATGCACCAGCATGTATCCATGTGCACAAACACACACTTAAATATGCACATACATATGAATATACACACACACAGATTATATATGAACTCTGATCAAGGCAGATAGCCTAGTTGCCATTCCCATTTCCCCAAGAAAGAACAGAGCTATTCTATAACAAAGGACCCATAGATCTTTCAGCTGCTTAAGCCAACCACTCAATAACCTGACACTACCCAAGTTCACTTCTGGTGCAGAATGGTCAAGCATTTGCCCTTATACAAGAATGAACCCATTCGTTAGTTTATTTACTGGTATCTGGATCACACAGTTGCTACAATAACTTCGACTTTCAACTTCAACTTCAACTGTTGTTTGAACCCTCAGGTCCATGCTTCTGATTTCCTGGACCCACGAAAGATATACCCTGGCTGAATTACTTTCCACTTCCTAGCTCTGTATGTGGGAGGTGTGAACTGCAGTAAATGTACTACACAGTGGTGTTTGGGTCAATAATGGAGCTGAACAATTTTTGTTATCTAGTACTTCTGCAGAGGTTTTGAGGTTCGGATAAATATTACCTAGTGATACAGTAGTGTTACTGTTGCCTACAGCTCAGTATGATCCTGTGCCATTATCTTGGGGCAATGGGTCCCATGTGTAATGGGCTATGCCATCCAGGTTTATGTGTCAACTGAAGGACAAGTACATGGTAGAGTATGTATATTCTATGCCAGTTGTTTTCCCTGGGTACTACTAGCTCTATAACACTGGCATAGAGTCCCCACATGCTCCTTTTCTCAACAGTAAAAATGGATAGAGTTTGGGGATAAAGAGATTAGAGTCAAGAAAAGGCTTCATATGGGTATGGATTGGGATTTCATTGCCTTTTCCCTAAGAGAAACAGGACTAACACATGGAAAAGGTGGGAATAAAAATTAAGCGAGATAGGAGATAGCTACCTATACCTTAGTAAATCCCAAATGGTCCAGAGCTGTGTGTGGCAGTCAGAGAAACAACTTTACTGAATGTGTTCAGGGCTGATGAACATAAACCAAAGGATTCATTACTACAGTATCTGGGGAGCCTTGTGTATATCCTGCTTATGGAATCGGGAGCCTGAGACAAGTATCTGAGAGTCAGGACAACCCTTCTGCTCCCTAGAGGACAGGCATGACACATGAGGTTAAATGTTTCACACGTGCAGAAGAGCTCTAAAGTGTGACTTCACTGTTCCTAACAGGAAAAGCTGGAGTGTTCGGCTACTAAATCAAGGGTCCCTCCAGTCATTGATTTCAGTGCTGACATCCCTTTGTTTCTCCAAATCCTGTTGTGGCTGTAGGTTTATTAGCATCTCCAGTATGTGGGAACTCTAAACCAGCAGCATACAGAGGGAAAGTTACAAGTGATGTAGCGATTTCTGGTTTCTTTGGAGACTCAGTTGTGCCACATGATGGTTTTTTTCTGGAAACTTGACCTATGAGGGGATGTTTTGGCTGCAGCAGACACATGAGAGTATGTTTTGGTGAAAACAGGTATGTGATTTTTTTTCTGGAAATAGGGCACATAATTTTTGCTACAGCAGACATTTGCAAGAACGCATTGTGTTTGGAAAGTGTATAAATATAACCAAAAAGACAGTGGGTGATGCTGTGTGGTATTGGTTTGCCTTGCCACTCTTTGCTGATCTTCACTGGGCTTTGCTGACACTGGTCATCCTGGATCACCTTGCCTTCTTTGGTTATGATATTTGTCGTAATTTTGTAGAGAAAAAAAAAGCACTAAACAACTTCTAGTGGTATTCTGATAGTTTCTTGATGTTTTTGCTAACTTTGACTTGGATTGATTGGCAGAGCCTTGAGGCTTCTTCTGGGCTGAACTACCATTATTGATTTGTGAATGGTGTTTGCAATTGGATTGAGCTACTGCTGCTGATTTGTGTGAACCAAACTGCTGATTCCTTGACAACATAGTTTGGATTTGCCCCAAAGAACTATTTCTAGGACAAGTCCATGTCCTTCTTTGCCCTATTAATCTCTCCTTTTCACTACATCTGGTGGTTGGTGGTCTACAAGGGAGGTTACAGCATTTAAGTACCCTTATTAAAGTAGGTTTTGAAAAAAAATAAGCCTATATACAAGTCTTAACCAAATTTGCTATTTCTGTTAACTGAAATTTGGAATTCAGATAGCTGTGCAAGTACCTTTGATTCAAATCAGGCATGTACGGACACAAAAGACATCTTCAGGATCAGAAAATAAGATGCAAGGTGTAGAGATGGGACAGAAAGATGGCCAGTGCCCACAGGATAGAGGGATGTTTCTCTGTTTCCTGACAGGGCTTGAGCCAGAGTTCACAGAACATTTTGTACTCAGAGAATTTTCCACAGAACTATAGGACACAGGGGCAGAAGTCAAATCCCAGGTCACCGAAACTAGGTAAGAAGTCAGAGCTGAGAGCAGACAATGATGAGCCAGCGCTACATCTGCGACTGACTGCATACTGTACACTGACTGGGAGGGAGGTTCTAGAATCTGAGAGCCCCAGCTATAGAAATTACAACGTCCTTGAAACAAGCTGTCAGAGTTTCGGCCTCATGTCAGGAATTTAATAAAGCCCAACCTAGGCAGCTCTTAATTCACAAAGAGGCAGGTAAGGCACCCAGAGATGCTGTAAAATGCTGACAATATTTAAGTAACATGATTCTGAACCAGAGGGAAAATTATACTTTATTCCAAGGAACAGCAGGTAGTTGTAAAGACTGGCCTTAAAAGATCCAATTTACCAAGGGCAAGTCCAGCCCTCTGAAGCTGAAACTATTTCTTTCCACTTTCAACCAGTGTTCTGATAAGCACAAGGTCAGAGCTTTAAAATTAATTAAATGATTATATCGTCGAGGGTCCAAGTGAAGCCCCTGCCCTAGTAATTAACTTGGAAGATCACTTTTAATACTGGGAGAATTCCATGAGGTTGTTCACATATTCAGATAGTGGCCAGATTTTCATTATTGTCCTAATTAAATGAGGAAAATTGACACAAAAATCTCTACTCAGTTCTGCAATGTAAACACTGTTTTTTTATGGGATGTAGCTGGGAATTGCTTTCCTGGGCTCTTACTAACCACAGACAACACCCAGTCATTGATACCCACATGTTAATAATGGCATGCCCATGAGCTAGCGCTCTCTCTCTCTCTCTCTCTCTCTCTCTCTCTCTCTCTCTCTCTCTCTCTCATTTCAGAGTTCCAGATCCTTCAGAACAGACTTCTTTTCTTACTGGCAATTCTGACCCCAAATGAAGTATTCCTTTTTAAGTTTTACTTTAGCAATGCTATTTTATCACAGAAAACTCTAGGGCTTCTTACATTGTTTCCTCATTCATAGTCTCCTTTTTCTTGATAAAATTGTAGTTGGCCCATAAGGTATCTAAAATATGTATTCAAATTAAACATTTGCTGACAATAAATCATGATGATTGTTGAAATGCAATCCCTTACTATACATATGATTTTTACTAGTTAGTAATTATGAAAGCAAAATTTGCACAAATGAAACAGATATGCTTATTTTTATATAAGGTATTAAATTACCCCTGAATTTTTGCTGCATTTTCATTTTCTCAGATATTTTGATTTTTTTAATTATCCATTTCTAGAACATTACTTCACATAAATATGCACACAAAACGGCAGAAGTATGTTCAGGCTGTTTTAGAAATTACATTTTAATGGTTTCTTATGAAGCTCCCGTCAGCAAGTCAAATCACAATTTTTCAGATATTCAATCATAATTCAAGGCAAAGATATACTGATAAGTGCTGAAGAAGGCTGGTGATAAAAAGCAATGAAAAGGATTTGTCCTCTATAAGTCAACCATTAGGTTCTGTAGTATCAGTAAATTTCACATACATAGGCAGACCACATCTGATATTTTCACAGCTCTGTGGCAGTGTTTTGGGCAGCATTCCTGGGTGTACATGGCATGTTGAGAAGCATGCACAGTGCAAAGGTTTCATGATGTACATTCAGAACTGAGGCTGGAATCCAGCGGCACAACGAGACAGGACAATTGCTCACAAAATGCCTCAGGTTCACAATGAACGTGATTTTGAATTCATTTTTGGTTGTGTGTTAGGAAAACTTTTCCCACTTCAAAATTTTCTGTAACACCTACATTCAAGTGCACAGTGGTATTTATAATTCAAGAAGCCAGACTAAATAGCAAATGAGGAAACAGAGAGGAAATGCACCTGAAAAATGTAGCTCATTACTTGCACTATCCAAGGGTCACCTATTCACCAAAGAACCCATTTTTAACTGGAATAGAAGTATCCAGTCAGGATGATAAAGGCTTGTTTCCCTGGGCCTGGGTCTGGGAATGATTGACATTCTAGCAGCATCAATGACACAGTGCCAGAAGCTGAGAAGGGAGACAAGAAAAGAAATAATAGAGATTATCCATCGGAATAATAGTGTTGGAAATATATCTGGGCAGATAAGCAGTTATGTAAAAACTGAAAAAAAGAAATTCAGAGCAGGTGCAGATGGACCATCCATGGTTTTAGATACCATTCTTCTACAGAGGAGAGCTGAGGATGTAGCTTACGGGACAAGAGGAAGAGGAAGAAAGGTGAGTGAGTATGATAGCTACTTTCTACGGCAACATGGTTGGATGGGCAAATGTCTAGTAAGGTGGTGAAGCACCTCTCTAGTTGTTGAGGACATTCCTACACATAGATCCTGAGTGCAATGGCCTCATCTATGGACTAAACTCCCGAAGAATTGAAGATACCACAGGCATATGGGGAGGCAGTGAAAAGTATGGCATAGACGGAGTACATCACCAGGGAGATGTCCTTAGGACTCCAACTTGCCCTAGTGTTATCTCCCTCCTCCTTTTCTCTGTCTCTTATATCCCACGAAGTAATGGGCCACCACTGCCTCAGCACAGTACCCCATGCCTGCTTTGCTTTAAAGATGTTCTTATCATATTCTACCATTCATGCTCACATCGGATCAGAGTTACATCAAAGTGAAAAAATGTATTTTAAGACATGTTATTATTTTGCATGGAAGAAACAGTTACCATATGCTGTTTATGACAGTAATATGGGATGGGCTTAACTATGGCAGATGGACTGATGGGGCACTTAATGGAGGGGGGTGGGGGTTCTTGTTACTTTTGAACCTGAAGAATCCTATCATTATATTATTTTGTGGATTGTTCCGTAAACTAATAGTCTCCTGGGCCTGCCCTTTAACTGAGTTTCCCCAGAATAAAAAGACGTGTCCGAATGTCTCAACTGCGTCTTACCCTAGAGACTCCAGTAATTTGTATGCCACACTGGAGCTGCTCTCGAAGGTTTCTACAAGGATAAAAGTTAGAATGGCCTTTCACATTAGTAGAGGTCTAGATCAGGCACAACAGGAAACTGTGGGATACTGCTCATTAAAATGTCTCAAAGGTATGACATCATCTCACACAGAAGCACAGCATGATACCCAGGTCTGTTGACATACCAGGGGACAACTCTTTGATAAACAGTAGACTACCCCTCTCTCCTGCTTAATGGTCTATCAATTTGCAGTAAGCCTAAAGGGGTTGTTTAAAAATTATCTATTGTGAAAGAGCCATATAAAAAGAAGTAAGGTGTAACAATTTGTATTCTTAGATTTGGTTATTGTTCAAAGACCAGTCTTTACTACCTGAGGCAATAATCAATACTGATCAAGTGAAACAATAGCAAAGAAAATCAGAGAGTGAGAAAGCAGACCACACAGCAAACAGGAAAAGTACCCTTTCCATAAGTAGACATTATCTCCATCACATTTAGAACACAGCGAGAAAATTACTAATTCATAGATAATAACTTCATATTGTTCCATTGTTAGGAAACAAAGACTTAGGCTACCAAAATTATCCAGGAAATATGCTTGAAAATCAAACATTAAAATAAAAGATGTAATGTCCATATATTTATTCAAACAATTAGCTGTTTGTATGGCATTTTAAGTAGTTTGGTATATATTACGCTGTTTTCTGAAGTAGAGTTCTTGTTCTCAGTAGGCCTAATATAAACTAATTTTGTTCACTGAGTGCAGGACATTGAACAAATAAAGCAAGGGTACACTCTACATTTGGCTATAGGACAGATCGAAAGTGGTGGTCTTTATGGATCTATCAGTGTGCTGGGGCTGCTGTAAGAGTTTACATTCTATTGCTGGTCTGACGCCCATCGTGTAAGTTAAACACTTAGAACATAAGCATGAAGATCATTTTTCAGACTCCCAGTCTCTGTGTAACTCTCTTGTGTGTAACAGATGGGATTCCGGAGGAAGCTGTGCATCTTAGCCCAATTAGTAAACTCTGGGTTCTAGTGCTAGACCCTGCCTATGGAGGGTGGAGGGAGCAGATGTCAAGGAAGGTACCTTATGTCTCTGGTCCTCATTAGATCACCCACATCTACAAATGGCCTCATATATGCAAACATGAATACACATCCATTCCTTTCAGACACATGCAAACATTCCAAAGACAAATATACCACATTCTGGGGGAGTTAGGGTGACAGGCACTTGGTCTCACAGTTCTCGATGCCATGATATGGAAATGAACTCTTGAAGAAACCATGTGCCCTGAAGTTCTCAAGAGAAATGTATCTCGCCTCAACTTAGTGATGCCCTTGGCCATGCACTCCTAGTGTCTGTGCCTTGTAGTTGGGCCTCTACAGCTTGACTTGTGTGGTCACTTGATTTAATCCTGATTATCTCACTCACTGTGTAAGCCATCCAGTTATATTAGAGTAGAGGTAACCTACAACTTAAGTTTAACCTCATCTTGGTTTAACTAAGCACATCTTCCCAATAAGTTCACACTTGAGATTTTGGGAGCAGTCAGAAACTGAAGCATATTTATGAGTGTGGGAGGGGATACCCAGTTTGATTATTTAATTATTAGATTTCTTTTCTGCACTTATATTAATTGATGCGAGTATTCTCAACAAATTCAATCTTCCTTTATCGAATAGGAACTCATATTAAACAGTTACCTCTTTTAATATACAAGAATCTCTTGCATAAAACCCCATTCATATTTTCATAGTAATATGAATTAGGCATGAATTTATAATTTCTACTGAAAAGGACAGACTCTGTGACTCTCTTAAAAACTAATTTCAGTATGAATGTTGAACAAACACCCATGCTTGTTCATGCTCTTTGACTAGTTGTCAACTGCTTGCAAATACTGAGAGTTTTCATCAAGTGTGGCAATCGTAAGTAGACTAGTTGATATCTGTTCCCCCAAAGTAAAGGGAAGGGTGGGGCTTACTCTTATCATGTATCCTCCCATAGCCTTCCTTAGGAAGGAAACAAAAGCTCCACAGTGAGTACCAGGAACAATACACAGATGTCAAGTCAGGAATGGGACTTTAGCATTTGCTGAACTTGTTAGAAAATTCAACCTGTGCAGAAGAAATTTTTGGGATGTTGTTTGTCTGCTACTAATGTACACGTTCACATTGGAAGACACTGATTTCTTGACTTTAATAATGATTAGTAAAAAGTAGCAATAAAAATGTCATGTTTCATATTTAAAGTGCACTTGGAAAGGAACAGAAGGAGCATGGGTGGGAGTCATTCACTATATTGCATCTGTGATAACCCACAGCAAAGCAAAGCAAAGCAAAGAAGCAGAGTGAGTCTGGGATTCATCTGAACAAAGCCATCTCCTTTCTCTTCCCTGTGTGTATTTCATGCTCCTTGAAGCCTCTGCCTCACATTTTTCCACATTCTTCCCTCTCAGGTAGATGCTGTCCATTGTCAATCAGATTCATGGGTTCTATTTTCTACAACAGATAGTCAAAGCCAACCTTTCCCTAAACCAAAGACCTCAAGGGGAATGCCTCTCTTCTTCTTTCTCTTCTCCCTCTTCTCCCTCTTCTTCCTCTTCTTCCTCTTCTTCTTCTTCCTCCTCCTCCTCTTCCTCCTCTTCTTCCTTTTCCTCCTCTTCCTCCTCCTCCTCCTCCTACTCCTCCTCCTCTTCTTCTTCTTCTTCTTCTTCTTCTTCTTCTTCTTCTTCTTCTTCTTCTTCTTCTTCTTCTTCTTCTTCTTCTATTTTCTCTCTAGTAGTTGGTCTTTCTCATTGTAAAATTCCTTACAATACTTATCCTGTTGTTTATGCTGAACAAAGGCACCATCTTGCCTCTTCCCTGTTGTCACAGCCGCTGCATTCTATAGACTGCCCTGACCTCTCTGCAAGTCCTCCCTCTTCCTTGGGCTCACTGTCTCAGGGTGTAGATGGCCTGGGAGAAAAAGAGCCTCCTCTCCAGCCTCCAGGGAGGGATGCAAGATTCAGCAAGTATAGGTGACAGCAGAACCATAAGTGGATATCTTTAGAAGTGTCCTTTCCTGTGTCAGGTTCACATTAACTGATACTGTCCCTCCTGTGAACTGATTCTGCAAACATCACATCTTCCCCCATCATGCTTCTTGTGTGACACCAAAGAATATCTTCTGAGATGTCATCTCGCCAGGTCTTGACCCCCATCACTTCCTCAATTTACCCTGTCTATCTTCATCCTGGCTATCCCATGAGAAATATGTTCCTGCAAATACCACCAGAACTTGAATGCACTCTGTATTTTCTTTCCATCATTCTCTTGTATAAATTCCAACCACTGAGGCCCTCACCTACCCATTCTGTCTTTCACTTTCCCTTCCCTCTTGACATTTAATTACTGACTTAATTGTTTGGCCTTTTCTGGAAAGGAAACTCTTGAAGGTAGGATACCTATCTGTACTCTTCAGGGCTGAACCCTCTCAGGTGAGTTTTGAAGTAAAAAAGCTCTATTTTTTCACATTATTTATGAAAGCTTATCTGTTAGCCACATCAAGAACGTTCATGTATCATTCTGGGTTGGACCCATTCCTGTACATCAAAGCATCTCTGAAACCTACCTGATTGGCTACTTTCTCTTCATGGACTTAACCCATACCTGCCCTTATCTAGTTGATAAGTGCCTCACCCACCCACAAGACTTCTATTTTCCTTAACCCCTTACAAATAAAACTTATACCTCAGATATACTATATGTTTGTGAATTGTTTGAATTTGTAACTTGCACTTGAATTTGTTTTTCTTCCCAATCACATTTTACCTTGGTGTGGGTGGATGGGTGGATATTAATCTTGTTACAAGAATCTACACCCTGGCTGGGCATGGTGGTGCACATATTTAATCGCAACATTATAGAGATAGATGTTGAATGAGATCTTCAACCTTCAGTGAGGCCAGCCTTGTCTAAACAGTGAGTTCCAGGACAGCCAAGACTACACAGAGAAACAATGATTTAAAAAAAAAAAAAACCGTATACCACAGTCATATCACTATTGCCTAACTGCTAGCCATGCCTGCCAAACCCGCCTTCTCTTGGATTGTTTATGAGAGAAACAGCCTTGTTCACAGTCTAGACTTTATTATCTAATTTAGTACAGTGACATCTAAAGTGCCTATTTATTTTATATAATAGTCTAGTATTATGGCAAATAGACTGGAAGGCATAGATACTACTTAAGAACTCTTGGCCACATTTCACCTGGTGTCTATACTTGCTGTTCCTTAATTCTTCTCCAGGACTTACAACAAGCAATTGCTAGACTCATGAAACATTTCCCTTTACTTATTTGCTTTAAAATTTTGTCAGTTATTATTAAACTTGAATAAAATTTCCAAGTTTCTTAACATGATAATAAGTTAATATGTTATTAATATGTACGCATAAGAAGCCATGATACTTTACATGTCCTCATAGCTTCTAGCCATTTCTGGATCCCTTATTGTAAGTACATGGAAAACACTGATGATGTGTCAATATTAATACAAGCTCAGGGTTATATGAGTAAAAAGAAAAGGGCTATCTGTCTCTCTGTGGAGAGAGAGAGAGAGAGAGAGAGAGAGAGAGAGAAGCAGGAGAGTAACGCTATGTGTTTGGGTCCCACCAAGATACCCTTTATGGTGATCCACAATGAAGCATCTATTTGTTCATTCTACTAGGACCCTTGGTTCAGACCAATGGCCCAGACCATTGGGAGGACCTGAAAGGGTAATGTACTTGTTAGTTTCTGAATGGCACAAGACCTCTCTACAATCAATACATCCATATCTTACAAGTTCCATGCTCAGTGTTGGGGTGTGTCTTAGAGTTTTGCCTCTATGCACAGAGATCATGACCAATCCAAGTCTTATAAAGGGCAACATTTAATTGGGGCTGGCTGACAGGTTCAGAGGTTTAGTCCAGAATCATCAAGGAGGGAACATGGCAGCATCCGGGCAGGCATGCTACAGGAGGAGCTGAGAGTGCTATGTCTTCATCAGAAGACTGCTAGCAAAATATTAGCTTCCAGGCAGCTAGGGTGAGGGTCTTAAGCTCACGCCCTCAGGGACACACCTACTCCAAAAAGGCCACACTTACTCCAACAGGGCCACACCTTCTAATAGTGCCACTCCCTGGGCCAAACATATGCAAATCATCACAGGGTGTTTCATCCAGGCCCAGGCATTACAGGAAGAATCAGAGACTTTTGGCCACCAGTTATCCAGCATCATCTGGAAAAATGTAGACATTCCCTGGCCACAGCTGAGGCAGAGAAAATAGCTGAGGATGAAGAAGAAATGGAGTGGAAAGAAGCTGAGGACACCCTTATGGTCTAATAAGCCACCCTTCCCTATGCTTCTGTGTGCACTGTATTTATCCCGGGCTAAAGTCCTGTTCCCATCATTGGTCTAACACAACACCTTCGTCCTTTGCCAGCTGAGAAACAGATTCTCAGCCACCAATGATTTACTTGATGATTATGGTTTTTTATTCATTTCATTCTTTTTCTGTTATGTCTAGAAGTAGAAACATTCTGGTTTTAAAAGTAGTTAGACAGGTGTTATGTCCATAATTTCTCAATGCATATTTATTTTTGAAAGAAAGATTAGCTTATAATATAGCTCTTGAGAAATGTTAATTTTTTGTGTTTTTAAATGTTCTGTTCTGTTTAAAATCTGGTACTTAGTTCTCTTATTCTTTCCCTCTCAAATCTCCATCCCTGGCTGAATTTAGACTCTAATTAGTCTCGCTTCATGTTCCTAAAGGAGATTCTTGATATCCCATTGCTCTAAAGTTTCATTTTCCTTCCAGTTTTCTCTATTCTCAGAGAGATTATAATATTTTTGAATTACATTTCAGTTTTTTAAGAAAATTTTTTGATGGTTCATGGACTTAGCCAGCTGCAGAATATTTGGAGATTCCTCTGGACATTTTTTTTTAATTGTAAGCATTTTAATCTCTAAATATCTCTATAATTCTTTTCCTTTATAATTTAAAATCTGTTAATTTATTTGAAATCATTATTACTGAGATATAGTATGTGTTGATATATGAGGACTCAATCCTTTTGTCTCAGGAAATTTTCTTTAATGACATCTTGAGAGATATTTATTAGTTCTCTATGTGAATGTGATATATAGCCAAGAGAAATTATCTAAATAGCCATCTTTTTCCTCCTAATGGAGTGAGTTTCTTAATTACCAGCAAGCAAATGTAAAAAAATAAATAGCAAGTAGCAGGCAGTCAGGTAGGTAAGTAGATAGGCAGAAAAGTGTCACCTTGGATATAGGTTTGAATGAGAATGTCTCCCATAGTTTCACGTATTGCAACACTTTGTCCCCAGTAGATAGTACTGTTTGGGGAGACTTAGAAGGCATGGCCTTGCTAGAGGAAGCATGTCACCAGAGGCAGGCTTTGAGTTTAAACTAGTAGTTCTCAACCTTCCCAATGCTGTGACTCTTTAATGCAGCCCCTCATCTTGTGATGTCCCAACCCCAATTATAAAACTATTTTCACTGCTACTTCATAAACGTCATTTTGCTACTATTATGAATCACAATGTAAATTCTTTTGGAGGTAGAGGTTTGCCAAAGAGGTCACAACGCACAGGTTGAAAACTGTTGATGTAAATACTCATGTCAGTTCTAGTTTGGTTTCTCTGCCTTGTGCTTGTGAGTCAGGATATGAGCGCCATCAGATTCACCCCAGTCACCTTGACTGCCATCTCTGCCTCTACTCCACCATCATGGAATCTAATCCTTTGGAACCCAAATAAACATGTATAGAAGAATATACTGCCTTAATCATAGTGTTTCCTCACACCAACAAAAAAAGTCACTAATACAATAACCAAATCAGGCACTTAAAATATTCATCAGAAATCAAATGGAAAAGACTCTAAGGTATTCAACCAGGATTTTCATAGAGTGAGTCTCAGGCATGGCAGCACCCCTTCTAGTGTGCTTCTAAGTAAAGAGCAAATACCAGCAAGGGACAGATAATAATGGTCTCCATGGGAAATGGTTCACCTTCTTGTTGTTCTCAAGGGTACAGGATTTCTCTCTGTGGCTGTTCTCTGCTCCATGTCTCTGACAAGGGCCCGTAGAGGACACTTAAAGACAAGCATGCTTAGATCTGTAATGGAGGTGGAGATGATTCCATCCCCAGAGCTAACTTCTTGGGAAGCTTAAAGAGCACATGACATTTTACAGTTTCATAGACATTGTCTGTGGGCCCTGCCCATGTAGAATCTGTGCTATTTCTCACTGCACACACCCATTCTAGGAACCTTCACCTTTGAGTCAGTTGCCATGGTGTTAGAATATAATCATTTCCCTTACAGCAGGATAGATCTCCCAGAATTCCCTTCTTTCTAGGAACTTTTTAAACAAATCTTCTATGTGTGTTCATCATTCTATTCCCCCTCTCTCTTTCTCTCTCAATCTCTCTCTCCCCCTCTCCCCCCTTCTCCCTCTCCCCTCCCCCTGTGCATATTTTGCAGAGTAGCTTTGTCACTAATGGACTTTCAATCAATCCTTCAGTGGATGATTCTGTGCAGTCTATTTTTCTGTAGCCTGGTGAGCTCAGGGTCTCTCTGTTAAAGACTCTGAGCCAGGTCTGTTTTCTACAACTTTTTAATAAATATTTTATTCTAAGATAAAAATACACAGCTGGAAAAAGATTATCATGCTAGCAAACTTAGCACAAGTCGCTATTCAAACAGCTAGAAGCATTTGGGACCTATGGGAAGAGGGTACACTGTGTGTGTGTGGGGGGGGGTGAGACTCCTTTTTGGCCCATTTATATCCTGCTCTGACTTTTCTAAGGGAATTTTGCAAGTTCATAGTATAAAAACCTACAACATTGAAAATGTTTATGTGTTTTCTTCATTTATTTTTAAATCATGGGCCTTTTATATAAATGTTTGTGAATAATCCATTATTAGTGTATTATTTGCATGACAGAAAATTGACTTTGATTTTCACAATATTCTGAGTTGTACAATAATTACTACAATCTACATTTAACCCATGTTGAAGTTATATATAATTTAATTCCAGTATAATTTTGAATAGATCAGAATTGAGGCCAGAAAAACTAAAACTGTAATAATCAATCCTAGAAGGAAAGGAGAAACTGTGAGACAGGGCCCATGAGAAGAAATGTGGAATGGAACACCAGATGCCTAAGGCAAAGCCCAGAGTCTGGTCCACATGAGACAAAGGACACAAGTGAGGTCCATGAAGTGCTTTTACATAGCCAGGACAGGGCTGCCAGAGTATCTGGCATGCTGTAGGCAAGGAAGCAGGGGAACCCCAGACTACAATGCTCAACTGGACTTGGGTGTAGTCTCTGTGACAAACTGGGAAGCAGATGCATTTAGGATTCAACCACTTTGAGAGTTCCTGTCCTAATTGTTCTGTCATTGGGAATGTACAGAGGCTCCAACACAGATAACCTTCAAAGAAGTGACTTGCAAATTGTTGGCAGGGTCAGTCCTAGGTAACAGGCTTCCCTTTGCTGAGATTCAGAAGGGAGAGATGGATACATAAGAAACAGACCTTGAAGGATCTTGGGAAGGAGGTGGGCGGCAGGGAACTGACATCTGAGATTAACTGGGCACACAATATTGCCACTAGAAGGAAACTCTGGATTTCTGTGGGTAGTTCAATAGGGGCAAAATGAACCAGTTTCTCAGATGGCCACTGGCAGCAGGTGGTCTATTTGCATTTATTTGAGCTGGGAGAATATACACTTTCACCAAAGGAGAAATCTGAAGGCTAATCAGAGTCTGTTTCAAGCTCATCACCTCCACTCCTATGAGTGCGATAGCCATGCTCTGTCCCGTGAGAATTTATAGTGAAGTGGTAGCAAGGGAAACTGCACACTGAGGATTCGGACTCTCCTGTCCAAGGAAATGAGTGACCTTGTCTTTACACAAGGATAAGATACAGAGAAGACACCAGATAAGCAACAGCATCGTGAATCAGGAAAGTCAAAACGGCTGCTCTTTACAGGTCGGGGTATCAAGAGCCAGCCAATATATGTGCAGTAAAAAGGAACTTGTAGCTTGTTTTGCAAAATACTGCTTCTCATAATACATTTATATATTTTATTACCTTAGAAATAAGATAGATATTGCATTTGGTTACTAAAAATAATATGTATAAAATTAAATTTTACTGAAAGTTAAAATTTTAAAGCAAGGAAATTTCCTTGAAAATACACACGCATGCTGTAAGAGTAACTAGCCTGCTTAGAAGTTAACGGAACATGTGTGTAATTTATAGAAGGTCCAAAGCTAAACTTGTTAAATGAGTCTAACAGGCCTCTAGCTTTCAGGAGAATGTTCTGCATTCCAACCTGAGTTATGCATAAGGTTTAAAGCAGGACACCATCTCTCCAGGCTGCATTCTTAGTAGGAGAACTCATTTTGAGAAAAACAAGCAATGGAGACTTACTAAGGACAGTTACACACACACACACACACACACACACACACACACACATACAACCTTCATCTACAAACAGAAGTTGTCACTATAACTAGTACTACTTAGGTACATTCAAAGATTCAGGATTTACAAAGGCAATAGACTAAAGCAAAAGGTAAACACGAAATCAGTAGAAACAAAGAGGGTATTGCCTTGTGACTCAGTTGGTACAAAAGGGTGAGGACAGAGACAGTAAGCCTGGGTGCTTTTGTAGCTCCCAAATCTAAGCGAACACTAACCCACAAACCCCAGAGATACTAATGGTTTGGGACCAGACAATACAATAAGGTAATACCACAATACAGCAAGTTATAGACTCAGGGTTTCCCAGTGACTGTCAAACTTATACTATAGTCTGCACTATCCTATACTACCACAGCAGTTGTCCTAAAAATGCACAAGTTTGATTAAAGCCCTTTATCCAATAGTTTTAATCATATGAACTGCGAGAACAACGTCACGGGTAGACTTGCTCAAGGCAGGTCTGCCTGCTGTGGATCATCTATCTGCGGATTTAAGGTTAAAATGCAATTAAGTAAGGTACATTTATGACATGGGGGATGGGGGAGTAGTCAGTCCACAAGATCATTTAAATCAGACTTCCGTGTGAAAGTTTCTAGAAGTACCATTTAAAAGCTAATTGATGCTAGCTGTGGTTTTTGTCTCAGCCCTGTAATTTCAGTGTGTTGGACTATTTTTACACATGTTATTTTTAATAAAGACCCTCAAATATTATACTCCTATGGGTATGAAGTTCTTTGTGTCATGCAAGGTCGTATGCTGATGGCCTCAACATTAAGGTAAATGTATTAGGAAACAGTGCCTCCTAAAGCTGAGGCAGTAGGGTCAGGAGTTTGAGATCAGTTTAGGCTATGCAGTGGGTTTCAGACTAGCCTGGCTACTCAAGATTATTTTCAAAAACCTAAACAAAGAGACATATCACAGAAATTCCTCTCCACTTATATGGATGGTGTGAATAGGTGACCATCTCCAAGCCAGGAAGTCAGCTTTCCCCAGACACCATCCAGCTCACACTTTACTGTTGAACCTAGCCCCCAGAACTAGGAGATAAATGGTCCTGACATTTGAGAGTGCACTAACTTCTGGTCAGAACAAGACTGGAGACCCTGAGCTCAGGCACAGTCTGGCCCAGCTCTGCCCCACAGCATCTCTTACCACAGAGCCAGGTGAGACCTCAGTTGTCTCTAGAAGTCCAAAGAGAAGTTATGTCTATCTTGTACTAACATGAACATTTATGATGTAAAGGCCAAGAATACCTTTGGGAAGATCCAATCCACTTACTTTTAAAATCTGCCATGTGTCAGGAAGCCTTCTGGTTTTAAAGCACAAACAAAGTCAGAAAGAAACACAACCCCTCACTGGCAAGCACTTTTTTAGTCTCTCAAAATAAATAAACAAGAAGGAGGAGGAGTAGAAGTGAGGATGAGGAAGAAGAAAAGAAAGAGGAGTAGGACAAAGAGGAGTAGGAACAAGAATTAAAATGAAGAAGAAGAAAAGAAGAAGAAGAAGAAGAAGAAGAAGGAGGAGGAGGAGGAGGAGGAGGAGGAGGGGGAGGAGGAGGAGGAGGAGGAGGAGGGGGAGGAGAAGGAAGAGGAAGAGGAAGAGGAAGAGGAGGAGGAAGAGGAGGAGGAGGAGTAAGAGGAGCAGGAGGAGAACTCTCTTCTTGACTTCCTATGACAACTAGATACCTTAGCGCTCACTCCTCTTCTGAGTCAGTTCTGCAAACTGTTTTTCTGAGCAGTTGTGTCACATGACTTTGTCAGTATGATCCTTCTCTGCTACTCTCCAGTCTTCCCACTGACTGGCCTTCACCCATCATGCCCTCATCCAATGGTGCTATCTCTCTCCTTGTATTACTAACCACTCAGTAGCACTGATCCAAGCTAACCAACCCTACATCTCCCAGAGTTCAGTTTCCCTCTATAGTGTGCAGCATCCAATGCTTCAGGCACTGGAAGATCCTACCCAGCCAAGAAACAGGACCCATCCCCAGGCACATCCATCAACACATTCCTCCTCTGGCTCCCATCTCATTGGTTCTTCATCCTTTTGGTGATGCACTTTACTTATTGGCTGGTTAATTATCTGCCTATCCTTTTAAGAATGTGAGCATAGGAGGGCAGGGCAGGATGGAACCAGGCTGCTCACCACAAATAACCAGTGTGCCCAATAAATTGAAGACTGTGGAAAGCCAGCAAATCATTGCAATCTCATGAGTGATTATTAAAAAAAAAACAAGTATAAATTGAGAAATTCTATGAAGGAATAATACAGTATTCACAGCCACACAAAAAGGTAGCCATACATTGTAAGGAAGTGGCAAGTATACACCACACTACTCAAAGGGTGGGACGAACCCATTGCACAGTGAAATCACTCTGTATGGGGATAGGAAGGTGGAGCTGAGACAGTTCTGGAGGCCCGGATATGCTCCCTACACTGTTAGAGTAGTAAAACACAATAGAGCCTGCTCTCTGCTCCACATTTACTTTGTAATCTAAAGAAGTCTAGTTGTTATCTACAGTTTGGTAAGCACAATAGCCTGTCCTACATATGAAACACTGTGTGCATCTGCTTCATTCTTCAAATGTTTCCTTGAACCTTTGTTAGGAACAGCTTGAGATGAGCACTGTTGTGCTTCAATCAGAAATCTGCATGAAAATCTCCAGAAAACATTTTTCCCAACAGTATCTTCTAATAAAACGTTTCATTGTCTTAAACTAGCCAGATGTAAATAGTCTTGCCAAGAACCACCGAAGAACAAAAATAGTTAAGAAAGGAGCCATTGTCTCCTTAGTTAAAATTCTAACAGTATAGTAAGAGTATTTCATGTAGCTTTCACTACCCTACCAGTAAGTTGCATGCTCTCATCTGCACAGGAGTTATCTCAGATCTGTTGTTTGAAGAAACACACACACACACACACACACACACACACACACACACACACACACACCAGTTATTCTCAAAATGCCTTGGCTAGCAACGACTGGGCATACCTAATTCTTCCTGTTACTCCAGGCACAGTCCAAAGGTCACGTACCAGAGTTCTTACATCTCTGATGGCTCTGTGTCCCTCCAAGGATGGTAATAAAACTCTTTCCTGCCTCTCCTACCTTCGGGAACCTAGAGGCCCCGCCTTTTCCACCCAGCCATTGGCCAACATCTTTATTGATGGATCAAGAACCAATTGCGGAACAAGAACTTTAGAGTCAGTACTCCCAGATTACCAATTAAATCAAAGTATTAGAACCACCCCCTACATAAGGGTACAAGTAAGGTATCCAGGAAGAGTAGACAGGTTGACAAAGATAAGCGTGCATTATGGGTTCCACGTGTCATGACAATATAGGTCCATGGCTGTGCTTGAAGGTGAGCGTTTGGAATTTAAGACATGAATGAGAAGACAGAAGAAAACCATCTGAAAGAAGGCAGAGTTCCTACCTGTGGCCAGATAAATGATGTGGACCAGAGTCTCCCTGCCTTGCACAACATCAACAGCCAAGTGGGAGAAGCGGCTGTTGTCCTCCATGAAAGACGGCACCGTGGACACTGGCTGCACCACTTCATGCATCAGAATGAACTTCTGAGCATCCTGTAGGTTTCGTTCCGTCAGGTTTACATACAGACCCTGGTCCATGGTGCCGCACTGCAAGAGAAGATAGGCCAGGTTATAAAAGCTGGATGCCCACCGCTCACGTGGCTACCAGAGGGGAAAATGGAACAAGCTGCAAACTGAATAAGCCATGATGCATTACTGAGTGTGCAACCGAATCAATCCCTCCATCTCCCTCGACTGGCATCCTCCTGTTCTCCCACTGTAGATGGAAAGTCAACATATTTGCAATCTCTCAATGTATGGTAAAGAGAATATGAGACATTTTAAATTGGAGCAGGCACTGTTGTTGACTCTAGTTGGAACAGCAGATGGGAAGAATTGCCTCCTGGTCTGTCGGGTCTCTAGGGAGTAGTTGTCTGTCAGCTTGCAATACGATTGCATCTGACTGATGAAGCTGAGCTGACATTGACCATGAAGCAGTTGGGCTCATACAGATGGATGCATTTCCTGGCTATCACAGCGGGTTGGTTCATAAGCAACCCTGAACTCCATGGTGACATCTTGGTGCTTAACTAAATCTGTAAACATTATCTCTCACGTGGGCTACACAAATAACTGTGGCTGGTCTAAATTTATTTGTATTTCTGATTTCAGGAGAATTTAAAGTAATAGGTGAGAACTTGGGAATTTGCAAAGTAAGATAGCAAGTTGGTAATGAGAGAAGAAAAAAAGCAGTGAGGAAAAGAGGGCTGAGAAAGGTGGGGAGGAGGAGATGGAGAGAGGAAGGAAGGAGCAATTTGCAGGGAGTGTCAATTTCATGAGACTGATCTGGGATACACAGCAAGCACAGAAATTGTTGTGGATTAATCTCAGAGTTGTGTCGAAGGATGCTGGCAGGTGTTATAAACAACAGGAGGTGGCAAGGACAAGGTAAGAGGGCAGGTGAGAAAGAGAGAACCGATTTCTCAGAGCCCAGCTCAGGACCAGAAAAACTACCACCAACCTCTCTCATTTCCTTTATAAACTTTAAAGGCTGGTATAGGAAATGAGGTTCCTCTGCCCACTTCCTAAAGCAGGGGTGACGGGGTTCACACTGCCTGAAACTACTATTTATAACATGTCATTTTCAATACATGGTTTTTATAACAGGTTAGAGTTCCAGGAGTAGAAGATGGAAATTACTTTTTGAAAGTCAATTATGTTTTTGTAGCATTTGATAAAATATCCTATATTCCATAAAATGATAGGCCGATTGTGGAATTAGAGAAACCTGGTTAAATGCACTGAGCATAACTAGTGAGCAATGAATTTAATTTCACATCCTAGTTTTGAGCACCTTTTACTTTGACATCATGTAAAGGATGTGTTCAGGGTAAAGCTGAGGCCTGCAGAAGATGGCCTGTGGCCTCCAGGGAGTTCCAGCCTCTCAGTTTGTCTCCTCAAATGTTAAATTGTTGGAACACACCGGCTGTGCTCCAGGCTCATCTCTCATGGCTGATGTAAAGTAATGAGAGGAAAGCATTTGTAAATTAAAGTCCTTGTAAATGCCGGGAATCAGACAACATTCATGATAGCTCAGAAGATAGTCAACCAATTGTAAATGCATCTGTCTTAAAGCAGGCAGGACATCCATGGTCCATGGAGCTGTGGTATCCAGAGAGAAATAAATGAATGAATAATGGGACAGATAAATGGACAGATAATTCCACATGCAGTTGTTTTGGGGTCTGAGAAGACTGTACCAATAGATTTTATATGAATAGCATTTTAACATAATAACATTCTAAGCATGGGCACACTGACTATCAGGAATGTATGTATATGTGTGTTTTAATATTTTAATTATTACTTTTAAGTGTCGATATGTGTGTGTGTATGTATGAGTGTATGTGTGAATATGTGTGAGTGTGTGTGTATGTGAGTGTTTGTTTTTGAGTGTGTGTGTGTGTGTGTGTGTGTGTGTGTGTGTGTGTGTGTGTGTGAGTGTGGGTGGGTAGATACCCACAGGGGCCAGAAATGTCAGATCTCTCTTTAGTTGGAGATACCGGGGGTTGTAAGATTCTTCATATGGGTTCTGGGAATTGAATTTGGGTCCTCTGGAAAGGCAATGTGTGCTCTTAACAGCTAAGCCATATTTCCAAGCCCCCAGAAACAGTTTTTTAAAGCAAAAAAAAAAAGATCACCACTTGGTCTGAAACCTTTCCAGTTGAAAGCTAATTCTGAAGGTGATTGTGTGTTGTGATCAACTTGTATTGAAGTCAAAGACAATACTTGAGGTGTGGGAGCAACAATGGCTTACCTGCTGGCTTCAATCGCATAAAAGTAGTGTTTATATGTGCATGCTGTTTTAAGACAAATGACATGCTGAAAACCAGCAGGTATAGCCTAAAAGCAAGGACCTCCACTCCCCTTGGAAAACAGCTATAGGAGCTTAAGGGGCAGAGTGCTAAAACAGACCATGTCTCCTGTAAACTGTTTGCCTGTTTTGTCATGAGCTATATTTGAACTGTCTTCTACTGCTTCTTCCTGACACCATCTTATAATAAATATCTCACCCAAGGATTCTCTTTCCCATATTTGGAAACTATTCAACATTACTGCATGTATTTCTTGCTGCATAGCAACTCATCAAGCTCTCTAAGGGCTGCGAGTTTTAGAGTTGAACCTTACTCACTGGTCTGCCCTAGTTACTGTCAGGTACTCGCTACCCTTGAGACCCCATTCAAGAAGAAACTGCAAAAACTGGAAAAAATACATTGCTTGTGTTTTCATGTGGCTTACAGCCTTCAATAACTGTCATGCCAAAACCTGTTCAAACAAGATCAGTAATTCTATAATTGCTAGGAAAATAATAAATGCTCAGATGGTATCTATTTCAAGGGTAGCATGTTAATCCCTATTCTAAATACCCATACTTGAAGATCAAGCTCAAAATAGGCCAACTTCATCCCAGACTACATTTTCCATGGTGTCTATGCCCACGGGATCCCCTGTCCCTTCCCACTTGGCTGCCAAGACAATGTGTGCATTCATGGATTCTCAGGATGAAGCTGCATCTCAGCCCGAGTCCCAAGCAGTCTTCCCCAACTGCTCCTACACGCTGATACTTTCCTTTTGGCTGCATCATTTCTCATTGTTGGTGATAAAACCTGTGGAAGGTTTTGGAGACTGTCACCTAGCTGTTCTCCATCTGAGTCGCACAGTGTTTTCACTAGCTGATGATTTCATAGGGTTTAAGATCTTCTACCTCTACTAGGGCAGACAAATGCCACTGAGGGTGGCTTTGAGACTGTGGCTGATCAGGATGACCAGTAGCCTTTGTTGTGTTCTGAGTTTTAGTGAGCTTTTAAAGTATGATGTATTTCTCTTCCTAGATCATTTTCCTGAATCAGCTCCTTCAGTTATTTCATTTTTCCTATTGTAAAAGTGTCACATAAAATTCTAATTGTCAAGGTGAAAACCAAACCAATAATAATAATAGCAACAATAACAAATATAAATATTATGTTTAGTTATTGTTAATGTTGGGACTCTTAGGTGTAAGGGAGGGCTTGTTGGTTGAAAATGAGTTTCTACTCTCTGCCAGTCTCGGTGAGAGCTTGACCATCAATTAGGAACCTATGACAATGTGGCTATTAAGGCAATCTAGAAATGGAAACACATATGTGTAGTTGGGAACACACATACACACGTATCACCACCACCATAATCTGTAACTTTAGTTTCCTGGAAGTGTTAAATGTATGCTCAGAGGATGATGTAAGCTGAGCTAGCTTAGTGCTTTTCATGTGTGCCACTTCTGTGCATGCTCCTTCATTGTTCAGCATGGACCTAATTCCACTAATAAACAAAAGCAAATCTTTCAATGTTATTCTGATAATATAACACACGAGGGTACCTAGATGTGCTATGGATATATACAGATGCATGACCTAGAAGATACACATTGTTTGGAATCCACAAAGGATTATAAGTTTGCCTAATCACCTAGTTCATTGTGGAAAGCTGCAATCCATCAGACAATGCAATGGAGGATGCTCTGAATCTAAATGTCTTTGTTCATTTTCTTAAGCTTCAGGTCTTAATAAAACAGATTTTTAAAAGTGGTAATATATTTTCTTCTTTATATTGAATAGAAAATCCAGTCGAAATATGTAATTACTCAACATGAAGGACACAGAAGACTCCAGACAGGTTGTTCTCATGAGTCTTTTCAATCAGATGTACTGTTTAGTAACCATGCACACTGGCTGACATTTTCAAAGTTTACTTGTATCCCTCCCTCCCCTGTGTATCTAGGAAGTAATGAGAAGATGCTAAACATTTTGTCCAAGGAAAGCAATGAAGTGCAAATATGATACTCAAACTACTTATCTTATTCTTAACCCCATTCTTTGATAAAAGTCGTAAAATATTGAAAGGAAAAAATTTCAATTGTGATTGATTGATGATTACCAAAATCTACATGTAAAAATTTAAACTTTTTCTAAAGCTCAGTTTCCTTGGAAGTCATGAATTTTATGATTTGGGATGTTAAACCAACCAAAATTGGAAGGAAGGACTGTCTTATATCACTAGTCAATGATTGCTACTAGCAGGAACTTAGTTGATTAGGATTGGGATTTTCCCTTTGCTGGCAGAGGTAAGATCCCATCTTAAGCACTAAGCAGCTGTGGCCCTGGCTATTTGACCTGCCTGGAGACGCTATGCCCCTCTCTATACATAGAACAGTGTCATTCATGTGGCACTGATGCCACATGTATGGTTACAAAAATGACACATCAGACCAAGTGTCTGGAACTTGATGATGTTAAATATTTTGCCTGTGTTGTTAGTAACAGACCCACAGGGAAGGGTGCTCTTGTGTGTGCCGCATTAAAATTCTCATGTAGAATCTATCTCTCGGCATGGCAGTAGTTGAAGACAGGACCTCTAGGAAGCATTCTATGCCATAGGAGTCTGACCCAGTAGGATGGAGGAAGAAACACCAAGGATGAGCCTTTCTTCTAAGGGATGATGTAAGGAAAATCTGGTCATCTTCAACACCTTTGGTGGTTTGAATATGCTTGGCCCAGGGAATGGCACTATTAGGAGGTATGGACTTTTTGAAGCAGGTATGGCCTTGTTAGAGGAAGTGTGTCCTTGTAGGGGTAGATTTTGAGACCCTTCTCCCAGCTGCCTTGAAACCAGTCTTCTGTTAGCCTTCAGAACAAGATGTAGAACTCTCAGCTTCTCCAGCCTTGTCTTCCTGGATGCTGCCATGGTTCCCGCCATGATAATAAGGTACTGAACCTCTGAAACTATAGGCCAGTCCCCACTAAACATTGTCCTTTATAACAATTACCTTGGTGATGGTATATCTTCACAGCAATAGAAACCCTAAGCAAGACAACACCTCACCAGAAAATGATCCTGCCGTTACATTGATCTGAAGATGTAGTCTCCAAACTGTGACGAAACAGGGGACTCTTTTTTTTTTTTTAATACTATCTAAACTGCAGTATTTTGTTACAGTAGCTTAAGCAGATGAATAGAGCTGTGGTTTGAACTAACAAAATAAACAGCACCATTGCCAGGACTCTGCTTCTTCTGAGCACTGGAGGTGGGATGCTTCACAAAGACATCACAGCTTGAACATTCTAATTGGGTGACGGAAAGATGAATCCGCACCAGTCAGGTCTCTTTTCCCAGCAGCCACTGCCACAGTCCCCCTTCCCAACAGAAGCCTCACCATACTTGCCAATTAGAGCTCAAATTCTGTTTGTCAAGACCCATTGCTCTGTTCCCTGGGCCCTATTCATTGGAACATCATTCATTAAGGATCAGAGATTTGGGGCACACAGTCCATCATCATTAGCACTAATTGAAGCCTGGATTCCTAGCCTACTGCAGAAGACTGCCCTTTTTCGGTTAAGGATCAGTCACCACAACTCACAAAAGCCCCCCTTTTTCTTTTCTAGGCGCCATAGTCCACAAAAGGCTATGTTCTATTGATACTCACTAAGCCCAGGATGGTGCTGTGCTGCGGGGGGCAGGAGACCGCAGCTGCACTGTGCATGCAGCCAAGTTTAATTGCCCAAGCTCACTATGTTGAGTTTCTTCATTCTTAAAAGAAGATTCTCGTAATGCCCTCTTCCCCTGAGATTACCTGAAAATTGGGGTTGGGGTTGGGATAAGGCAGCCAGGCTGAGCGAGAGTTCTCTTGGTACTTGAAGGGTCCATTGAAGGCCTGTGAGATGGCGCTCAGGTTGAAGACACAGACAGCGGAGGCAGCAATGCTGTTTCTGGAGAATGAGAAAGGAGAAGGAACAGGCTGGTCAGAGCCCACAGTGACTGTTGACCTCTACTGTTAGCTATTTCAAGCTCACTTGAGGCTCTTATATATAGCAAGAGGATGAAGGCAGGGCAACGCCCAGGGCTTCCTTGAGATCTCCTCATGTGAAAACAAACATTCAGATAATGAAGTAAGGATCCATAGCAGATATGACCCTACCAGCTGGGACTAAATTCACACAGCAACAAGAGGAGCAACAAGGGATTTTGAAAAGCTTCCTGAATTTTTAATTCCAGAGATGACAGGCTTTGTCTTCCAGTAGGTGGAGCTACCCATCCATTTTGCCACCTCTCTTCCACCTGTATCTCTGGCTACTTTAGGTGGCCATTGGCCAACCTCTGATTTCTATTAATTCTCCAGGTGTTTGTGTTTGTCATTCTCTAAAAAAATAATAAACTGAATTTAACTTGCAGGGAGTGCCTGTCAGATTTGTCTCATTTATTATTTAAAGGGAATTATAAACCTAACGGCAAGAAAAAAATTAAGAAAGTACTGACATGAAGTTGGGAAGCCTTAATTCAGAATTCAGGCTCCACTAGAAAGCTGCAGACAGAAGGCTCAGCAAGGTCAGTGCCCTTTGACTAAGCATGGGGATGGCAAATGCTTCTTTCTCAAATTTGCATTTCAAGCGGGCTATCGCTCTCAGAGGAAAATGAAGACCAAATGAGGGGCACAATGTATTTTCCATATTAATGCACTGAGCCAATATTTGGTCAGAAATAAGTCAGTTTTTTTTTCTACATCTTAGAGAAAAATCACAAAACTTTCGGAACTCCACATCTAACTATCTGGAAAGCAATGAGGAGGGGGAAGGGCAGAGCCCAAAAGACTTCTCTAATTTCAGTACAATCTCAGAATCTTCTTAAGGTAAAAGACATGACCCTGTCAGGGAAATGAAGCCTACTCATTGAGATCCTGACACAGGCCCAAAATGGGGAGCGGCACCCTAACTACTTTGTAACAAAGATCCGGATTTGAATTCTTTGTGATATTTCTATGAGAAGTGTATAATGTCAAAGAACATCTCATAGAAGATGGTGTTTGTTCTGGGAGTCTAGCCCTGAGAAAGGAGATTAAAAGGAACTGGGTGCTTTATGTGCATGTATTCAGACGTCTGCTCTTATCTTCCTTTTCACTATCTTTGGAAAAGTAGAACATGAACATCTAAATTCAAGGAGGAAACCGACATGGGGCATATGGCTAGACTTTGGTAACACTCAGAGACACAACTACCCTGGGTCAGGAGCAGACACACAGCAAGGATTAGCCTCAACCAGTTACCTGACAGATAATGGGCAATCCATAGTAATCATAATATCACCTTGAGCCTCCTGCTAAGCTTTGGTGCATATACCATCTACTTCTTCACAAGGAGTCTACAGACCCTAAAAGGACCCTAAGGTTCTAGACAGAGAGTGAGATAAATCAGCCCATGCCATAGATCATAGAGGGCGAAGCAAGATATCTCCTACTTTCCACATGGTCCCCAAGTCCATTTGCTTGGCCAAGAAGCCAAATGCAATAACAACTACATCCTCTTCTAGTCAGAGACACTAATTTACTCTGAACTGAGATGACATGGGCATGGCTATCAGCTCAGGGACTCCCTAGGAAGTCCTGGCAGCTGATCATCTGAGCTGGCAAAGGATACATTTCTCTATGACCCTGTTGGGCATAGTGCCTTTGTTAAAGCATCTACCCTCTGTCTTTTCTCTGTTCTACTTACTCTGAAAGAGACAAGTGGGAAAGAAAGGGCTTATATGAGCTACATGAAGACCTTACCCCTATTATTTTTTTCCAGTCTATCCTCTTGAGTCAGATAAACATGCAGAAATTAAAGTGCATACCCAGTTCCTTCTGTAGCATTTCCCTCACAGGCATGTGACCCCATCTAGCTAAGCACTACTATATCAACCTCTGAATAAGTTACTGAAAACTGGAAGCAATATTGGTCAACATATCTTTGGAACACAGGTATTCCATCTAGATTCCATGATCAATCAAGCAGATTGTGTAGTGTAGCCAATACTGTATATTATCTCAGAACTTTATTTAGAGACTCAGTAGATGAGAATGATGCAGGAATGGGGGCTTGCTGGAGAGGTGACTCAGCAGTTAAGAATACTTACTGCTCTTGTAGAGATTCTGAGTTTAGTTCCCCACACCCTCATTAGGTGGCTCACAACTGCCTGTATCTCCAGTTCCAAAAGATCTGAAACCTTCTGGCCTTCATGGGCACCTGCATGTATTTGATGCACATAAGCACACATATATACATAAAAAATTTAAAAAGTAATAATAATTAAATTTTATAATGATGCCAGGGACACAGTTGATTAGTCCAGAATTATGAGGACTTAAACTTTTGTTCCAACTAATGTAGAAGAGGTTTCAAAAGGTTCTTAATCTTATCAAATCACTTAAAAGAAATAGCACAATCAAAATTTTTTTCTAAGGCCCCCAAAACAACTTTATTCTATATATACCTATACTGAGATATAATTAAACTATACTATGTAGTTCACATACTCTCTATACTATACACAGCTATAGTGGTGTGACACTAACTTTAAAAAAAAGCATTACTCATTTTTACGTATATGAGTGTCTGTCTGTATGTATCTATGCATGCCTGATGCCCACAGAGACCAGAAAGGGCATTAGATTGTAACTAGGGTTAAAGACAGTTGTGAGCTGCCATGTGAGTGCTGGGAACAAAACTTTGTTCTTATGCAAGTTTCTAGTGTTCTTGTGTGCTGAGCTATCTCCCAGCTCTCTGTCATCATGATAGAAAATGTAAAAACCTTCAAATCAAACAAACAGATAAGACAAACAAACATTCCAGTGGTAATCCATCTCCTGAAGTCCACCTTATGCCTAAGGTGAAGAAAACTCCAGAGTTCCCAGTGGGGGAAATGAGCCTGAACAGAGACATTCCTCCCTTTAGTACTAAGAGACAGCCACACAAAGTCATAGTTTCTAACTGAAGTCAGGAGGGGATCTGAGTCCTCCTCTCTCTCTTTACTTCCTCTCCCTACCCCTCCCTTTCTCATCCCCTCTCTTGCTCTTCAAGAATGTTGCCTCATGCAAGAAGGTAAGATGGAAGCTAGGGAAGGGGCGAGCTGGAGCACACCATGAAGTTGGTGAACAGCTGAAAGTAAGTGTGATGAGGACTCTTGTCTGTCTGGAGAGAATCGATGGTGGGTGGCTTCTGAGATGGGGAACATTTGCAGTCCTGAACAGTACTTGAAACATTTTGACAACTCTAAACCAGGTGTTCTCAACCTGTGGCTCATGACCCTTTTGGGGTTGCATAGCATATACCCTGCATAGCAGTTATCTACATTACAATTCACAACTAGCAAAATTATAGTTATGAAGTAGCAGGGAAATAATTGTATGCCTGGGAGTCACCACAACATGAGGAACTGTTTTAAAGTACTGCAGCATTAGGTAGGTTGAGAAGCCACCTAGAAATGGCACAGGCAGGCAGGGAACCTATAGAACTTTGCAAATGGGAGCTTTTGCTGCTGTTATTTTTGTCTTGGAGTCAGCAAAGGGAGAGCTATGTAAGGCAAACTCCCAGAGTGTATAAAATTGATGTCAGTTGAGCAACTGAGCATTCATCTTGTGCGGCTGACTCTATTTTTTAAACAAGGTTTTGAGAAGCAAATCAACTTTAGAAACTAGAAATTGGTTTTTTGTTTTGTTTTCTTTTGTTTTGCTTGTATGAAAAAGAAAATCTTCACGTAGTAAAACGGATTCCGGGTCTGAGAAGCAAATCGACAATAGAAATGGCCACTGAGAAGGGGGTGGCAGCAAACCAATCCATACTACAGTTTTCTAACGTCAAGTTGAAGTAAGACAGTCAGTGTGGTGAATGCTTACATCCAGTGAACATAAACACTCATCAATAGTGGTGAGAATAATGTGATCACAAAGCTCAGACTTTCCAGACAACACTCTTTTTATTATGCAAAAATGTATGACTTTTCTACAAAAAAAAAAAAAAAAACAAACCCACCACCACTACCACCACCACCAACAACAAAAACCAAACATCTGGTGAAGGATCAATGTCCCAGTGTAGGGGAATGCCAGAATGGGGACATGGAAGTGTGTGTGGGGGAACACCCTCATAGAAGCAGGGGGAGGGAAGATAAGAAAGGGGGTTTTCAGAGGGGAAACCAGGAAAGGGGATAATATTTGAAATGTAAATAAAGAAAATAACTAAAAAAAAATTAAAGCACACCTATAGATTGTATTTTCAGGAGTATTTCCCATACTCTACTCCTTCCCAACAACTGTGAGAACAGTACAAAGAGAATTGCAGCCATGAGGATATGTAAAAGTGCCAAAGGGTTTCATGTGCATGTGGTAGACCTAGGACTTATTTGGTTAATACAAAATAGCTCTGATATGCATCGGCATTTCCTATAGTGTCTAGAACACACTCACTCATCAGGAAGGTGCAATCCAAAATACCATAATTCAATACTCCTTTTTCCTAAGGACAAATGAAAAATCTTTGGAATGAGCTTTCCTTTCCTAAAGCGAGTCCTGCAAAGCATATATCTTTACCTAATACTGAATTCACACTGAAAAGACTCTTTTTGTGGGTCTTTGGCTGTTAGCCCAGGAAAATAAGAAAGACTTCCTCTAGAGCAACTTTAAACCCTCAGAGGTCAGAGAACAAAAGGCCCATTCAGGACAAGTGGGAGAGCGAGCAGAGGGGACATTTGTAGCTACTTACACATTGGTGGTGAAGATGCCATAGATCAGATCCAGCTCCGGCAGGAAGAAAGTACCCTGCAGCTCATTGTAGTAGAAGGGCACCTCACCAGGCCGGGAGCAGTTGAGGCGAGCCTTCATGAAGGTAGTCCAGGTATCCTCCAGAAGAAATCGCCCTCCAATGTCATTTTTACAGACCCGGGCAGCCCTGGAGAACACCGTCTTCCCACAGTCATGTTCCACGGCGTTTTCTCGGAAGAAGAAGTAGGTGAAATTTCCGATGTCGTAGGAAGACACAAAGTTTGGTTCTGAAGACAAGAGGAGAAAATCTCAGTATCATATGCCCTTCCTGCTGTTTAACCCTTCTCTGATAATCTTTTTTTTTCCTCAAAGGAAATATTGTTATGGTTGACAACAAAAAGTGCTTACAAGAAAGAAAAAAAAAGGGGGGGAAACAGTAAGATTCTGCAAACTCCTTACTGTTGCATGCTATAGTGCTTCCAAGCATGATCTTGCATGTCTTAATATGAGATCAACAGTGTAATTTTCCTTCAGTCATCTTGAGTTAAGTCTGCACTCAAGTTCACAAGGCAATTTATTTAGATATATACATTTAGATATATACATTTGCATGTATGAATGTAATAACAATTAATGACAAAAGAGGCCATGGATTTGAAAGAGCAAGGAATGCTGTATTGGAGAGTTTGCAGGGAGGAAAGGGAAGAGGGAAATGATCGAGGTCTATTGTAATCCCCCAAAAGAAAAGAAAGGGAATTAAAAATGAGACAAAACAAACCAAAGAGAAAGTAGCACATGTTCACAGATCAATATGTGTTCGACTGTTTGAAAATCCTTCCTTATACGCGAGAAAGAGAGGAAGAAAATAAGGACTGAATACGTTTGGGGAATTCTGGACTCTACAGTAACACTTGAGCATAACAATGAAACCTATGAACGTTACTGGACATAATTTATGTGCTTTCACTAGGACCCTAAAAATGAATTTTTGAAGATGAAAACTGAGTCAAAAACAAAAACCACAAGGTTGATACCCTGAATTAGCTTTAGCATCCACTGTAACTATGGTGACCCGGTAACTGTGACAATCAAGCCTTGTTTTCTGATTTCTAGGTCATCAAGAGAATCCATGGAGAGGGAAAATGAGTGTTGAAATAGTCTGGAAGCATTATGGTCTCATAATCAGTGGAAATATGAGAATATACAAATGCTAAAATCATGGTGAAGCCATGATTTAAGCATCAGGCTTATTAGGAATTTAGGAATCAGAATTTTACACATAGCACCTAGAGTACTATCTTCTTAACTTGGTATTGATCCTAATGATAATAGAAGAGCTGTTTTCCCACACATCCATGCCCTAATTATTTTCTCTAAAAACCCCAGGAACCAGTTCCACCTCTCTTTTATTTATTTTCAAGGCATCTCAATTCATTCGGCAAACACCAGAATTTTATGGTGTAATCAGGGTAATCATGGCAGTAACCTTTGATGTTCAGAATTAAAAGAGAGACACAGCAGCTATATCTACCAGGATCTACTTTTTAGGGACAATTGCTTTGTTACGGGGCAATTCACCTGGCCTTGTACTTGACAATATTTGATTGATTGCACCAGTTTGAATTCTATTGACAAGATGACTAAGAATAGTCTTGCAAGCAAGATAAGCCCTCAGTGTTAATAGGACACACACAAGCTCATCTAGGAGCTGGAATAGTCAGGACACATCACTAACACTGACCCAACTTTAAGCATATCCAGGAGAACTGTCACCCATTTTCAATCATCTCTCTATCATCAAAAATGTCCTAACACAGCTTTACATTCTAAAAACATAAAAACACAACAACTAGCATATCCATTCTGCTTTTCCTTCGTCTCTTTATATCATTCTTAGGCTAATTAAATAAATAAAAGCATACACACAAATCCTGACATATGATTTAATTTCTAGGCCACCAAGCATTTGTTTTTAGGTCACTGTTGCTTTAACCTGAAGCAGATACATTAGCAATCAACAAACTAAATTGCACTAAAGAATGACATAATAATAGATGTATACACAATTACTGGACACTTTAGGGTCCTGGAGAGACACTCACTAAGGCAGGTGTCTGAATGGTACACAAATAAAATCCTGCGGGATTTTTTTAAAGTAATGCTAATTAAGAATCTCCAAGAGAGAACTATTACAGAAACGGATGCTAAAATCAAAGACAAATGGCAAAACTATACTTAGTGTTTGAAGAAAAGAGTCATCTGCATGCATAGCTTCATTTCAGGATGTACCCTGTACCCAGGTTCACATGGCCAGATCACAATGTGAGATTATCCCCAAAATAGGCAAATCTCCCACTGCCAGCATCAATAGCAATAGTAAACTTTGTGTGAACTGGAAACAATTAGGGCTGAAGAGATGGCCTAGCAGTTAAAAGCTCACACTGCTCTTCCAGAGAATTCAAGCTTGGCTTCCAGCGTCCACATTAGGAGGCTCACAACTATCTATAACTCAAGGTTCAGGGTACCCATGTGTGTACATATACACACATGTGCACAGAACTAAAAACATGTTAAAAATAAACCTGACAAGATATAGAGAGCACTTGTATGTGTATGTGGCCTTCCTGGGGCTAAGGTTAACAGTACTCAATTGGAAAGCATGAGGCAGACTCACCAACATTTATCAAACATACTCACTTCTGCCATTACTGTGGGGTCAGATATATGACAAAATGTGTTATCTATCTCCAGTACATCACAATGGTAGAGTAGGAGAATTCTCATGAAGGAAGTGATCTATCCTGTTTCTTCCACTTAAGTTTATAATAAAAATTAACTCTACTCTGAGGAACTTATCCTTGCAGTCTTCGGTGAGCTATGCTCTGGGCTGCTAAACTCACAAGAAACAGAGATAGGTGATGTGTCACAGATGTTGCTTTATAGTGAAGGATACTAAAGGGTTTAATGACTCAGCCAAGTTCACAAGCCAGCATTATGCGCGGCGAAGAAGCCCCAAATCAGACTGTCTAAACTTAGGGCCTGCAATTCATTAATAGTTACAAAGGAGTGAAAAAGAAATGCCATAAAACAAAGCAGAACAAAACAAAACATAATATTCTATCAGCTCCTTAATATAGGATCAGTGGGCCAAGCAGATATCTCAGTAGGTAAGAACACTTGCTATGTAAGTAAAAGGACCTGGGTTCAAACCCCAAGAACAGCAGGAAGTGCAGGGCACGCTATTTAAGGGACTAATTAGCAAGAATGTAGTTGGGAGGGTGTAAGCAGCAACAGAGCTGCAGGTTTAAATGGAACATCCACAACTGACCACTCAGTGCTCTCCTAGGGCCCGGCCCATGTGCCTCATGTAGGTTTCTCATAGGAAGGTCAGCGTATTCGCCCATAGCTTCTTCCTTCTTCCATAGAAATCCTTCCTAAGCCCGAAAGCCACTGACACACTTCAATAGAAATGCTCAGACTCACCCCCTTTCTGTCTTGTTTGAGAAAACAGAACTTGGGTTGAGCCTGTAGTAGTTATTGTTCTGTAGTTTACTACACTGTATGGTCATGCTGGTATCGGAACCAAGTTCATTTGGAAACAAGCCCTGCTGGCCCACAGAGAACCTTGGGATGATGACCAGTCCCTGCCTGTGTGACCAGCTGCTAGATCAGGAAACTTCATGTTTTAGAGAGCAGGGCTTTTGAAACTCATCTAGCATCATGTTGCATTTCCAAATGCAGCGAAAATACCAAAAGTGACCATTAAACGGGCAGTCAAATATCTTGTGTTCATAGATGTAAATCTGGAAGAAGAGGACACCCAATCTCACCAGGAAGAATCACAAGATGCATACTGTTTTCCTCCATTATTTGGTTTTTGTCTCTTGTTAAAGTGTGATTCACTGCAAACTAGTACGTGTCATTGTTGAAGGAACTGAAAAAGCTATAAAACGAGCATTGCTGTCTTATCTCTGATGGATATTAGAAAGAGCAATCTGAGAGATCATTTATACATCATTACTATCAGAGCTATCTATCGATGAATAGAAGATTTCATGCTGACTAATTCAGAATGGGAAGAAACATAGCTCCATGTGAGCATGTATAAAAATATGGGAGTGGAGAAATTGTCATTTCTCATATTTGTGAAACATTGAATTTCAGATTACAGAATATTATGCAACATATGTCAGAAAGTGGATGAAGACTGGCCACCATGATCTAAGAATTGTGTTACATCTTACAAAATGATGACTGTGCAGTTGGCAGCACCAAGAAGTGACTCTCAACATGAATACATGTGTGTGATGAGAGGATGCCAGTCACAAGCCACAGAGAGGAGTCTGGCCCCCAAATCAAACAGCATCCATCTGATTGAAGACTTTCAATCTACTCTTTCTATTCTAGTGCCCAAAATATCAGCCCAGGAATGTAATATTCTTAAATGGGTTAATCTGGGGCTGCTTCACTGGTAGTTACTGACATAGAATCAATGAGACTATCCATGAAAGACATGAAAGAATCCTAATGTTTCAAGCTTATACAATGTGTACTAGAATCAAAAATCCATGAAAAATCACTTAAAAAGACCACCTTGCAAAATGTGGTCTTTGCAAAAAAGCAAAGCTGACATGACTGGGCATGGAGCCCATGTGTGCTGCAGCTCTGCTCTGGACTGAACCATTGGCATGTGCCTTGTACTGTCATCCTACATGAGTACTGAGAGCACTGAAGATGTACTCTGAAGGACTGTCTGATGAAGGGCTGGTACTTAGTAAGATCACAATAGATGATGGCAAATGCTTTTGTCTCATCCTTTGTGCTTCCTGTTCCTTTCACATTAATTTGTTTTTGACAGAACTTCAAATAATACTAACAATGAATGATCAAACGTATCCTGCATGTATTGTGCTTAAAGATGATCAGGATCTGAGACGCATAAATGCATCTAGGCTGAGTTTTACCAACAGGAAGCTGCTTCACTATTAGGAAAATGCATTAATGAAAACATTCTTTCCATATGACAAACAGCAAATCACCCTAATTTATACGTGTCACAATGAAGCAGTTTCCGTATTTATACCTTTTAGTCCCACCACACTATGTTTCCTTTATCATAACTATAACAAAAATGTCCTGTAGAAACTTTCAAAACAAAGTTGAACTTCATTTAGGTGTTTATTTAGACCACCCAGTTTCATGTAGGTACTTATGTCACTTAATTTAAAGTTAATTAAATGTCCCTTAACCCTTAATGAGTGACCATAGACATTTTCCTAAGATTTCAACTAGATCTCAGATAGATTTTTTTTTCATAGATGACACACATCTCTGTGTGCACGTGCAATGTAGGTTCATGTGTATCACATACATGTAGTACTGAGGTATATGTATGCATGGCTCAATACTTCCATCTACTGGCTGTATGAACTTTTATTTAATTTATATGACCATTATATTCTCTGATTTAGAATGACAATAATGATACACCACTTTAAGTATCACTGTGAGATTCAAAGGGAATGCATGCCAAGTGCCAAGCACTTGGTTTGCAATAATCAAAACGCAGAACAAAAGTTATAACTGTTTCATTATGTAGATTGAAGAAACACATACAACAGTAAATGGATCATCTCTGTTTATGTGACAACCCTCCTCCATTCTGCATAAGAAATTAGGGTGCTACTGCTTCCAGTTAGTCTGGGACGATATGGCTACAGAGACTGTGCAGTACACAAAGCCTTCAATGCCATCTGTAGAAAGCCTCCCTCATCAGCTCACTGAACAGCTCCTATATTGCCCTGGGTATTTATTGGATCCTTTTAAACAGATAGACAGTGCCCATTTCCTGGACCAGTGCAAATGCACTGAGACAGAGCCAGTGAGTAACTGCAGTGGAGACTAGGACCCTGGATATCTACAGCAGTAGCCAGAAAAAGGAGAGGGAAGGACAGGAGCGAGGTCAGAAAGGACCACAGACCAAGGGTAGGATAAGTGCTCAAACGAGGGACCAGCTTGAGAGACCGTGAGGGTAGACAGGATTGGAATGGAACCAGGGTTGAGACATAAGATTTGGGGCAGAAAATCAGGACAGACTAATAATCCATAATGGAGAGTTGAGAGGCAGGGATATTCAAATTTCTGTGGGATTTGAAGTGGCCATGAGAAAGCACAGAGTGTGCATAACCCTGCTTATCCTGTACAGCCACGTGACCATCCACTCTCAGAAGGCAAGGCAGAAGGAAAGCCGAAACACTGGTTCAAGAGACTATACAGGACTGTGGGGAGTATGACCAGCTGCAGTGCATTGTGGGGAGTGTGACCAGCTGCAGTGCATTATGGGCAATATGAACAATTTCAGTGCATTGCGGGAGAGTAAGCCCAGCTGCGAGGCATTGTGGAAAATACGACCAGCTGCAAAGCATTGTGGGGACCACAATCAGGTGCAGTGCATTGTTTACAGGGGTTTAAGGATTCCCGAAGGAGTAACTTACAATCTGTTCCACCTTCCTACTAACAGAGAACCACACACACTCATGCCCAGTCATCTAAAGAAGAGCTGCTCCTGTTTAGACTTCCCCAGCTTTAGGGGAACTTGGCTGAGATATTCCTTCTCAAAGCAACAAAGCCATTGGTGGTGCCCACTGCGCTGTCTACCTTCAGCCCAGGTGCAGCCTCTGGTTGCTTTACCACCATGCTGATCACATCTTCCAAGCTGCAGGACTCAAGGTTCATTAGCTAGAGCTCATTTTCTAAGTATGTCTAAGCACTTTGAAAGTGGGGCATTTCTAGTTGCAATGCTCCTTTTTTTTTTTTCTGATGCTCTTTTGGCTTTTTTAGAATCACTTTTTTTTCCCCAAAACAGGTGATAATTTAATCTCTACTATATCTAAGTATCTATATCTATATATAATTTTTAATTGTAATGCTTAGTTGAATTAGAAGATAATGAGAAATATTAGAATGTGATATATATATGTATATATACATATATATATACATATATATATATGAACTAAAACACATGAAATTCATTTGAAAGACAATCTCTGCAGCAACACTGTATTTTACTTTTTATCAATTTTTCTTCTTGACAAGCTACAACAGAATAAGTAATACCATATGATGGTTCTATCTCTGTTTCCTTGTTTGACTGGGTCCAAAGGAAAGCATAAACAAAACGAATAAAGATAAAACCACAGAGAGCGAGCTGTCTTTCATAGATTGTGATGAGTGCACTAAAGCTGGAAGCCATCCACTGCGGGAAAAATGCTCAACAGAGGGAGAGAAACAGAACTGTGCATCTTACAAGAAGGATAACTAGGATTTGGATCAAGAAGACGGTCCACAAAACTACCCTGGGCAGACAGAAAGGAAGCAATATTAAGAGCCAGCATGGGAGGAATGCAAGACTCTCACTAGGAGTGGCTAGCATTGTGAGAAAACGAGCATGGAACATTTCTCTAATTTTTGTCAGCGCTAGTAAATGTCTGCATAGTTTCTCTGGAGGCAGATGTCTCTCCTCCTGTGTGGATCTTAATGTGAAGTTTCATGTAAACCGGTGCACAGTTTGTGCCTTTACTGCAATATATCACCCATTCTCCTTTGAGATGTACAAATCAAAACTCACAGGTTCTAAGTGACTTGTTGGCAAGTACAGAAACTCCGGAGAGAACCACAGGCTCTGGGGCTCTGGAGCTTTCAGACACTTGGTGCTCCGTTAATGTCATGTAATTTCAAAAGGCAGTATCAAAATTGATTTCTTACATCTCATAAAGGGCTGTGTTAAATCATTCTGCCGACTTGTCGTCTTTGGCTGGGTAATTTCAGCTCATTTTATCCTTTTTGCAATGGTTCAACAAGGAAGAAAATTATCAACCTTTCCTGAAAGTACACATGGCTCTCTCCCACCACAGTTCTGCACATAGATATATGTATCAGTGAAAAGGAACAGCCTCGGTATGATGCTAGTAGATCCTAATGGGAGTCTAAACACAGAGAGGGTTGGCAGCATGTGGTAGGCGAGGGGTGCGAGCTATGAAGTGGAATCTGTTTTTAAATCCTAGGTCTTCACTAGGTGCGGTCAAGATGTCATCTGGGTATTGAGGGCCAGGATCTCCTTTGGAGGACTGCAGGGAAGACTGCTAATGGGTTGGATGTGGGTGTCCCTTCTATGTGAAGTGTTCTTCCCAGGCTTTGAGATTCTCCCATGTACCTTGTATGGTAACAAGACTACAGCAGCTGTGCCAACAGGCAGATTATATGTAAAAAGAACTTATTAAGTTCTTTACATACACCATAAGGATAATATATAATTTGTAAGAATTTCCAAACTACATTAAATCAAGTCTCAATAGCATATTCATCCCGATCCATCTTGCTGAGGAACAAGATTTGGGAGGAACATTAAAAATTTCACTGTACTTCTGTGTGCTACATATCATAGAACACGGTACATGTATTATGATGATGCTTATGGATCTCATGAGTCCTCCATAGGCAACCATGGGTAGAATCTTATATTCAAGGGAACTCAGGAATTTGCATGTCAGCCAAGCAAATGATTCCTCAAATGAGGAAACAAGCGAGTCCCTGGGTGTTAATAAGATGCCATCCACACTAAGCTCATGGTGCGTTTTTAAAGTTCACTCAGGCACTTGTTTGCCATGTCCTATGCAAACACACAGTCACCTCAGTTTCCAAATCCAATCGCACAGTGCTGTCTTGTACATACCCTCTCCTCTTTCTTCCATAGATTTACTGTTTTCCTCAATCTGACTTGTCACTTTCATGAAGACGAGTTTTACAGCTTCTATTTTAAGTTTTGGCTATTAAACATTTATTGCCCTGCCTTACAGTAATCATTTAATAAGGGTTAGTAATGATTAATATTTTAATGCATTGAAGCTGTTAAGAAATTTCTCTAAACACATAAATTTGTTTTAAGAGTGGTTTTGACACAAAGGAAAAAAAATCTGGTTTTGAAAATTATGTTCGCCTTCAAACACACAAGTTAATGTTCCAGATGCCGGCATAATGTTAGTCCATCAATTACACTGGCTTTGATAAGTGATTATACAATGGCTGAAGTGGGGGCAGATGAGCTGGGGGTGAATGTTTGGATCCAGAGTCAGTGTGAAACATACAATTCTTGGTTTTTGTTTTGGTTTGAGTTTTTAATTTTGCTTTGTTTTGTTTTTATGATTCTAGGTTACAGCCGAGATATTTGCCTTATATAACAACACTATTTATTCTATTTAAGAGATGCTCTATTCTCCTACTCTTTCAATAAGCACTGACTGAACCTAAGGTGATAAGACCACAAAGATGACCCTATCTCACCCTTGCCCTCAAGAGAGTCACAAACTAATGAGGGAAACAAAACTGTCAGGTATTCTTTTTTATTTTTTTCCAGTCCATTCAGATTGCGATGAAAAAAAAAGCCAATTTGCTTATTATAAAGAGCAGAGAATTTTTTCTCAAAGGGTTGGGGGCTGAACACTGCCAACCCAGCTTCATGTTGGGTGAAGATTTATATCCAACCTCACAGATCTAGAATGATGAAAGAGGGGAGACAGCTCTCCTCACTGCGATTCTTTTAAGAGGACACTAATCCCTTCATGGGAGCTCCACCTTTGGGACAGAGTTGCCTTTTACATATTTCATATAGGGTATGGGTAAGATTTTATTCTGTGACCTCTAGGACACAGACTATGGCATTTGCTAACTCATTTACTCAGTTATCATTAACCACACCCAAGTGCATACCCCTGCAAGTGTAAAAGAAAGCAGTGCCCAAGAGAGTTTCACTCCAATGATTGACAAATGTCCCTTTTGTTCAAAGGTAGAAGCAAGGTGGTAAAAGGCTATAGTGACTAATGTTAAAAATTGAACATGGCAAAGGACTATGAGGACTAGAGAGCAAAAGACGTGAATTTTAATAACATGGTCAGGATGATGGTCCATGGAGAAGGGAATATTTGAAGAAAAACTCAGATCAAAGCAGTTAGCCAATAGAAAAAAAAAATTAGTGGATTTTCAACCGCACACAATGCTCAGCCAGTGAAAATTGGCAATACATAGAAAAACAACATTAAGATATACAATACAGGCTTCAGGGACAGCAGTGGACTGTCTACAGGGCATAGGAGGGTTGAGTTGAAATGAGTTCAAAAGAAGGGGTATTAATGAGGGAAGTCCAGGTGCTGCTTCAGTTCAGAAAACTTTCACATTGCTCTCTGGGAACAGTAAGTCAGCAAGGCTACTAGAGGCTCAGTGGTGATAGCATAGATTTTTCTATGTGTGCTCTAAAATCAAACTGGGATGCTTGGGTTGACTGTATTATTTAGCAATTACTCGTGAAAGATAGATGGCAGACAGATGACAGATGATGGACAGATGAAAGATGGATGGATGACCTGGAGATGACAGATACAAAGATACACACAGACAGACGGATGGATGATGGTATGCCTAAGTGAAAGCAGTAGGTCTCAAAAGGCGACAACTTCCCCTGGACAATATTTGAGAATGTATGCATGTGTTTTTTATTTTATAAGTTAAGGATGTGGGAATACTGCTAGGATCTAGTAGGCAGGGATCATAGATGACACTAAACAGTCTCTACATAGACAATAAATACCTTCCCCATAACAAAGAATTATCTGAACACATAAGTAGCCTTAATGAGGTGAGGATGTATACCTACATAAATAATTTGTGTTGGGCATATGGCAACCCAATCTTTGAAGATCTCGAAGAAGCAAAACAATAAGTATTATACTGTGGCAGGATTTTCCCCGTCCAATTAATTTAAATATTGGTGCAGCAGGAGACCTGTGATTGGACAGGGAGGTGGAGCTAAGAGTTGCAGAGAGAGTGAGACTGAGGAGACAGGGGTGGAAGGAAGATGGAACAGGAGGAAGATGATCCAAATTTCACGTGGCTTTAAATAACCACAAATAGCTATAAATACCATAAAGTATAAAATTTGTCTAATCTTGGTGGGCAGCTTGTATCATTATCAACTTTTTCTGAAATTAATGTGTGGGCATATTGTGTATTGAGAATTTATTGGTATATAAACCTGACTGGTTAATGATAAGCTTCTAGAGTTTTAATTTACTGGATTAAGGGGATGTATGACAACTAATCATTGTAGGTAAATGGCTGAGAAGGGACAAGGGACGGGTGGCACTGAGACAAGCGAATCAGAGCTGGGAGGACCTTGATCTGTAGCTGCTGGGGCTAAATAGAGACAGAGGCAGTGAGACCACAGCCAGGGCAGAGAGTAGCTGGATGTAGCTCAGGAACAGACAGTTCTTTTTAATATTTCCTGCAACATTATACTAGCAAAAGCATCATGATTCGCCTTCTGCAAACTATCACGTGAGTTTGCAGGTGATGAATCCCACAGCATGATAGACCCTGCCCTCATGAATGTGGCAATGTTCACATGAGCATACACTCAGACACACAGGGACGATGGCTGAGAGCACACAGGACATTCACACAGCCATACATATCTGTACAGCTGCCTTTGTCCATTCTATGGCTGGTTATTTAACAGGGGATTTGTTTCTTGCTCATAATTGACTGCTACTTCCTCGTAATTTTCAGTTTCTTAAAAGAGAAATGGACATGAGTGTGGTACTTCTTCCAGGGGATGTTCCCGCAACCGCAAACAAGCCAGAAAATACAGGGTTGATTTTGCCTTCATGAGCTGAGAATGGAGGCTCTTAGGACCAACTTGGCAAGCTGTGGGTAGCAGAATCTAAACTGACAAGATCCTGATGAAGATCTCCATGCATTGAATTAAATTCTGAAGATGCTTGCCCCAAAGTGATAGACACATACACTGCAAACAATTTTTTTTCACATTGTCAAATTACTTTGAGTTAATAGTAGGCAAATGGGTTCTTGATACTGCTGAAAATGTCATATATTAATTTCTTATTCAAAATATATTAAGTAGACATTAAGAAAGAATACATATGAGCCTACATGTGCCTATGACTCAGCATTCAACTTCCTAGATTTTAAACAGCAACACATAGAAGAAATAGCAGAACACAGATAGCACTGCTATTTATCAGTACCAAATGCATTATACCTTGAAGATGAAGATTTTGTTTTTCTTTATGAAGTGTGACTGAAGTTTTAAGCAATAACTAACCAAGCACAACAAACAAAACAACATGAGGCTCAGGGCTGACTAAAAGACTTACCATTGAGCCATTTGGAGTTGTACTGTGCAGTTCGAAGAGGAGGCAAAGTGCCCAGACTTCGGTAAATGGCTGGATCTCGCCCTGGGAAATCCATGGCAGTTGCAGCATAGAGCTCACCACTGGCAGTGAGTAGGGCAGTAGAATTGTGCTGGGGACTGTAGGGACAGCGGGCCATGCCACTGATCTGATCATGGATCTCAGTCAGGTTACTTAACTGTGGGTGAAGATGAGAAGTAAACCAGTGAATCCAGAAAAATCCCCTTCAATGTGCTCATGTACCATTTTACCACTGTTAGATACATGTGTTCCATGCATGCTCTGGGGTGTGTAAGACAAAAATCTTTCATAACTCTGACTATGAAAACAGTTCTCTATAATCTTGGCCAGAGAATCCATCCTTGTAGTTACAAAAATCATGCTAGTGATACAACATAAAGCAAGATTATTATATAAATATATATGGCCTTGCCATAGGATAGGTGAATTTCGACTGATTTCTACTTTAATGAAGAATCCAAGTTTAATATTTATACATATGTGAAACATAAAAAGGAACTATGTTCATAGTATTAATCTGAGAAAAAGATGTCCTTAAATATTTAGTGATAAGCATGTGTCAATATTCTGTACTGTGTAGTACACATTTCTTATATTTTTCTTACTTCCTATTTAGTCCTGAGAAACCTGAATGTATGTTAAGTTTCAATTAGCTTACAAGATTCTGATTGCCATCTAATAAAACATGAGTATCGCGTTTATTTTTCTTCTTTTGTATTGGAAAATTTTGACAAGATTAAATTTCAATTTGGTTTTTGACTTTTTTTTTAACTTTTTTTTGAATTTATTTTTTTATTAGGTATTTTCCTCATTTACATTTCCAATGCTATCTAAAAAGTCTCCAATACACTCCAATCCCCCCACTCCCCTACCCACCCACTCCCACATTTTGGCCCTGGCATTCCCCTGTACTGGGGCATATAAAGTTTGCAAGTCCAATGGGCCTCTCTTTCCAGTGATGGCCTACTAGGCCATCTTTTGATACATATGCAGCTAGAGTCAAGAGCTCTAGGGTACTGGTTAGTTCATAATGTTGTTCCACCTATAGGTTTGCAGTTCCCTTTAGCTCCTTGGGTACTTTCTCTAGCTCCTCCATTGGGGGCCCTGTGATCCATCCAAGAGCTGACTGTGAGCATCCACTTCTGTGTTTGGTAGGCCCCGGCATTGTCTCACAAGAGACAGCTATATCTGGGTCCTTTCAGCAAAATCTTGCTAGTGTATGCAATGGTGTCAGCTTTTGGATGCTGATTATGGGATGAATCCCTGGATATGGCAGTCTTTAGATGGTCCATCCTTTCGTCACACCTCCAAACTTTATCTCTGTAACTCTTTCCATGGGTGTTTTGTTCCCAATTCTAAGAAGGGGCAAAGTGTCCACACTTTGGTCTTCGTTCTTCTTGAGTTTCATGCGTTTAACAAATTGTATCTTATATCTTGGGTATCCTAAGTTTTTGGGCTAATATCCACTTATCAGTGAGTACATATTGTGTGAGTTCCTTTGTGATTGTGTTACCTCACTCAGGATGATACCTTCCAGGTCCATCCATTTGCCTAGGAATTTCAAAAATTCATTTATTTAATAGCAGAGTAGTACTCCATTGTGTAAATGTACCACATTTTCTGTATCCATTCCTCTGTTGAGGGGCATCTGGGTTCTTTCCAGCTTCTGGCTATTATAAATAAGGCTGCTATGAACATAGTGGAGCATATGTCCTTCTTAACGGTTGGAACATCTTCTGGATATATGCCCAGGAGAGGTATTGCTGGGTCCTCTGGTAGTATTATGTCCAATTTTCTGAGGAACTGCCAAACTGATTTCCAGAGTGGTTGTACCAGCTTGCAATCCCACCAACAATGAAGGAGTATTCCTCTTTCTCCACATCCTCGCCAGCATCTGCTGTCACCTGAATTTTTGATCTTAGCCATTCTGACTGGTGTGAGGTGGAATCTCAGGGTTGTTTTGAGTTGCATTTCCCTGATGATTAAGGATGTTGAACATTTTTTCAGGTGCCATTAGGTATTCCTCAGGTGAGAATTCTTTGTTCAGCTCTGAGCCCCATTTTTAATGGGGTTATTTGATTTTCTGGAGTCCAGATTTTTGAGTTCTTTATATATATTAGATATTAGTCCCCTATCTGATTTAGGATAGGTAAAGATCCTTTCCCAATCTGTTGGTGGTCTTTTTGTCTTATTGCCAGTGTCTTTTGCCTTGCAGAAGCTTTGCAACTTTATGAGGTCCCATTTATCGATTCTCGATCTTACAGCACAAGCCTTTGCTGTTCTATTAAGGAAAATCTCCCCTGTACCCATATTTTCGAGGCTTTTCCCTACTTTCTCCTCTATAAGTTTCAGTGTCTCTTGTTTTATGTGGAGTTCCTTAATCCACTTAGATTTGACCTTAGTACAAAGAGATAGGAATGGATCAATTCGCATTCTTCTACATGATAACCGCCAGTTGTGCCAGCACCATTTGTTGAAAATGCTGTCTTTTTTCCACTGGATGGTTTTTGTTCCCTTGTCAAATATCAATTGACCATAGGTGTGTGGGTTCATCTCAGGGTCTTCAATTCTCTTCCATTGGTCTACTTGTCTGTCGTTTTACCAGTACCATGCAGTTTTTATCACAATTGCTCTGTAGTACAGCTTTAGGTCAGGCATGGTGATTCCACCAGAGGTTCCTTTATCCTTGAGAAGAGTTTTTGCTATCCTAGGTTTTTTGTTGTTCCAGATGAATCTGCAGATTGCCCTTTCTAATTCCTTGAAGAATTGAGTTGGAATTTTGATGGGGATTGATTGCATTGAATCTGTAGATTGCTTTTGGTAAGATAGCCATTTTTACAATGTTAATCCTGCCAATCCATGAGCATGGGAGGTCTTTCCATCTTCTGAGATCTTCTTTAATTTTTTTCTTCAGAGACTTGAAGTTCTTGTCATACAGATCTTTCACTTCCTTAGTTAGAGTCACGCCAAGGTATTTTACATTGTTTGTGACTATTGAGAAGGGTGTTGTTTCCCTAATTTCTTTCTCGGCCTGTTTATTCTTTGTGTAGAGAAAGGCCATTGATTTGTTTGAGTTAATTTTATATCCAGCTACTTCACCAAAGCTGTTTATCAGTCTTAGGAGTTCTCTGGTGGAATTTTTAGGGTCACTTATGTATACTATCATATCATCTGCAAAGAGTGATATTTTGACTTCTTCTTTTCCAATTTGTATCCCCTTGATCTCCTTTTGTTGTCTAATTGCTCTGGCTAGGACTTCAAGTACAATGTTGAATAGGTAGGGAGAGAGTGGACAGCCTGGTCTAGTCCCTGATTTTAGTGGGATTGCTTCCAGCTTCTCACCATTTACTTTGATGTTGGCTACTGGTTTGCTGTAGATTGCTTTTATCATGGCTAGGTATGGCCTTGGATTCCTGATTTTTCCAAGACTTTTATCATGAAGGGGTGTTGGATTTTGTCAAAGGCTTTCTCAGCATCTAACGAGATGATCATGTGGTTTTTGTCTTTGAGTTTGTTTATATAATGGATTACATTGATGGATTTCCATACATTGAACCATCCTTGCATCCTTGGGATGAAACCTACTTGGTCAGGATGAATGATTGTTTTGATGTGTTCTTGGATTCGGTTAGCGAGAACTTTATTGAGGATTTTTGCATCGATGTTCATAAGGGAGATTGGTCTGAAGTTCTCTATCTTTGTTGAGTCTTTTTGTGGTTTAGGTATCAGAGTAATTGTGGCTTCATAGAATGAGTTGGGTAGAGTACCTTCTGTTTCTATTTTGTGGAATAGTCTGAAGAACTGGGATTAGATCTTCTTTGAAGGTTTGATAGAACTCTGCACTAAACCCATCTAGTCCTGGCCTTTTTTTGGTTGGGAGACTATTAATGACTGCTTCTATTTCTTTAGGGGATATAGGGCTGTTTAGATCATTAACCTGATCTTGATTTAACTTTGGTACCTGGTATCTGTCTAGAAACTTGTCCATTTCATCCAGGTTCTCCAGTTTTGTTGAGTATAGCCTTTTGTAGAAGGATCTGATGGTGTTTTGGATTTCTTCAGGATCTGTTGTTATGTCTCCCTTTTCATTTCTGATTTTGTTAATTAGAATACTTTCCCTATGTCCTCTAGTGAGTCTGGCTAAGGGTTTATCTATCTTGTTGATTTTCTCAAAGAAGCAGCTCCTCGATTGGTTGATTCTTTGAATAGTTCTTCTTGTTTCCACTTGGTTGATTTCGCCCCTGAGTTTGATTATTTCCTGCTGTCTACTCCTCTTGGGTGAATTTGCTTCCTTTCTTTCTAGAGCTTTTAGGTGTGTTGTCAAGCTGCTAATGTGTGTTCTCTCTAGTTTCTTTTTGGAGGCACTCAGAGCTACGAGTTTTCCTCTTAGAAATGCTTTCTTTGTGTCCCATAAGTTTGGGTATGTTGTGGCTTCATTTTTATTAAACTCCAAAAAGACCTTAATTTCTTTCTTTATTCTTTCCTTGACAAAGGTATCATTGAGAAGAGTGTTGTTTAGTTTCCACGTGTATGTTGGCTTTCTATTATTTACTTTGTTATTGAAGATCAGCCTTAGTCCATGGTGATCTGATAGGATGCATGGGACAATTTCAATATTTTTGTATATGTTGAGGCTTGTTTTGTGACCAGTTATGTGGTCAGTTTTGGAGAAGGTACCGTGAGATGCTGAGAAGAAGGTATATCCTTTTGTTTTAGGATAAAATGTTCTGTAGATATCTGTCAGATCCATTTGTTTCATAACCTCTGTTAGTTTCACTGTGTCCCTGTTTAATTTCTTCTTCCATGATCTGTCCATTTGTGAAAGTGGTGTGTTGAAATCTCCCACTATTATTGTGTGAGGTGCAATGTGTGCTTTGAGCTTTACTAAAGTATCTTTAATGAATGTGGCTGCCCTTGTATTTGGAGCATAGATATTCAGAATTGATAGCTCCTCTTGGAGGATTTTACCTTTGATGAGTATGAAGTGCCCTTCCTTGTCTTTTTTGATGACTTTGGGTTGGATGTCGATTTTATTAGATATTAGGATGGCTACTCCAGCTTGTTTCTTCCTACCGTTTGCTTGGAAAATTGTTTTCCAGCCTTTCATTCTGAGGTAGTGTCTATCTTTTTCTCTGAGATGAGTTTCCTGTAAGCAGCAAAATGTTGGGTCCTGTTTCTGTAGCCAGTCTGTTAGTCTATGTCTTTTTATTGGGGAGTTGAGTCCATTGATATTAAGAGATATTAGGGAGAAGTAATTGTTGCTTCCTTTTATTTTTATTGTTAGATTTGGCGTTCTGTTCTTGTGGCTGTCTTCTTTTAGGTTTGTTGAGGGATTACCTTCTTGCTTTTTCTAGGACATGGTTTCCTTCTTTGTATTGGGTTTTTTCTGTTATTATCCTTTGAAGGGCTGGATTCGTAGAAAGATAATGTGTGAATTTGGTTTTGTAGTGGAATACTTTGGTTTCTCCATCTATGGTAATTGAGAGTTTGGCTGGGTATAGTAGCCTGGGCTGGAATTTGTGTTCTCTTAGTTTCTGTATAACATCTGTCCAGGCCCTTCTGGCTTTCATAGTCTCTGGTGAAAAATCTGGTGTAATTCTGATAGGCTTGCCTTTATATGTTACTTGACCTTTTCCCTTACTGCTTTTAGTATTCTATCTTTATTTAGTGCATTTGTTGTTCTGATTATTACGTGTCGGGAGGAAGTTCTTTTCTGGTCCAGTCTATTTGGAGTTTTGTAGGCTTCTTGTATGTTCATGGGCATCTCTTTCTTTAGGTTTGGGAAGTTTTCCTCTATGATTTTGTTGAATATATTTGCTGGTCCTTTGAGTTGAAAATCTTCATTCTCATCTACTCCTATTATCCGTAGGTTTGGTCTTCTCATTGTGTCCTGGATTTCCTGGCTGTTTTGAGTTAGGATATTTTTGGATTTTGTATTTTCTTTGATTGTTGTGCCGATGTCCTCTGTGGAGTTTTCTGCACCTGAGATTCTCTCTTCCATCTCTTGCTTTGTGTTGCTGATGCTCGCATCTATGTTTCCAGATTTCTTTCCTAGGGTTTCTATTTCCAGAGTTGCCTCCATTTGGGTTTTCTTTATTGTGTCTACTTCCCTTTTTAGGTCTTGGATGGCTTTATTCAATTCCATCACCTGTTTGGTCTGGTTTTCCTGCAATTCTTTAAGGGATTTTTGTGCTTTCTCTTTAATGTCTTCTACCTGTTTAGTAGTGTTCTCCTGTATTTTTCTACCATCATCATGAGATATGCTTTTAGATCCGGGTCTAGCTTTTCTGGTGTGTTGGGGTGCCCTGGACCTGGCGAAATGGGAGTGCTGGGTTCTGATGATGGTGAGTGGTCTTGGTTTCTGTTAGTAAGATTCTTAAGTTTACCTTTCGCCATCTGGTAATCTCTGGAGTTAGTTGTTATAGTTGTCTCTGTTTAGAGATTGGAGCAGATGCTGTGTTCCACTCACCAGAAGTCTTAAGATCCTGTGGCGGGTGTCCTGGGTAGCTGGCGGGTGTCAGCTGACTCTGCACCCTAGCTACCTGGTGCTGGTTGGACCAGAAGGGGCTTGTGCTCCTACTCAGGCCGGTTTTCTGCTTTCCTAACTAATACAGTCTCAGGTCCCGTGCAATTGGATTGGAGCAGAAGCTGTGTTCCACTCACCAGAAGTCTTAAGATCCTGTGGCAGGTGTCCTGTGTAGCTGGCGGGTGTCAGCTGACTCTGCGCCCTAGCTACCCTGGTGCTGGTCCGGTTTTTGACTTTTAAATGAGTTAGAAAAATAGCGAAGATGGTTTATGCAGGAATAGTAGGTTCACCCTCTTTGCTGCTGTTGGAAACATAGTCCTTGGGAAGTTACATCAAGTCTTTACATTTCAGCGTCTTCCTTTTAAAAACAACCCCCTCCCTTCAAATACCAACCTCATGGTGTAGATGACGATGAATTTAAAATTTAAAATAATGAACACTAAGCCTAGATGATAAGTTAAGATTTTAAGAGGAGTTGTAATACCCATAAATTAACATAATGGTGTTTCCTAGTTACATTTCTCAAAGAAGATTAAGTTAATATCCTGAATTAAGAAGATAGCATGCATGTCTAATGGCCTTGCCATGCTTCTACATGGAGATGAGTAGGATGAAAGTCCCCATCTATAATAACAGTTGTAACATTACATTGCTTATGGACATCTGTTCATTTTATTTTTGGCATACCTTGTATCCAGTTTATAGATATTTTCTTCCAAAATGAGTTGTGATTTTATACCACTTTTAGTAATGGATAACATTTCTACAACTATGAAAATAAGAAAGAAGTATGTGTTTATGATCGATTCTTAGGGTCATTTATTGGGAAAATGCTGACTGAAATAGTTTCCAAGCATCCTTCAATATGTAGTGTCCAATTAATTTTTGCTTTTTTATATAAATGACAGTCCTGGTTGATTAGCAGCAAACATATCAGATATTTGTTTAATGCAGCAATGCTGCAAAGGTACTTTCCATTGGTAAACAGAAACATTTCCACAATGGGGCTTTGAAAGGCATCATGCTTGGCTGCTCCTGGAGTAAGTTTGTTAGGGCTCAACATGGACACATACCGAGCGGATGGTACAGACAGGTGTGAAGGCATTGGTCCCACAGGTGAATAGCCGGTCCCCGCCAATTAAGAGCACTCGTATGTAGTTCTGACATTCCTCCTGAAAATCAAAAGTATAAGAAACACATTAACAAGTTCTAAAACCAAGAGGGAATAGTGAGTGTGGATATATTATGTTTGCCAGGTAAAGAAAAAATATAGACCTTCCCAAATGTTGACTAAAGCAGCAAGGAAGCTCTTAACCTTCTATCTTTACCCATAGACATAAGGGTTCTGTAGATTGTTGGTACCCAGACGCCTGTTCTGTAGGTTGTATTTACAAAGGTAAATGTGTATATGATTATATCTTCCATACACATGCCTTCTTTTGATGAACATGAATTCATTTTGAATTGTACTACAAATTTTAAAGGTTATTTTGGATACATACAAGAAAATAAGTAAAATCAATTCATCTGATGCTCTTTATGAAAGCATTGATTGCTTTAAAAAGCTCATGAGGCCTCATCCTTATGCAGAGAGATTTATTCAACTAAGGAATAGTGAGAAAGGGAGAAATAGTTTTTCCCAGGGAAGAGCAGCCCAATTGGTTATCTGATACCAAATGATCAGTCATGAAAACATAAATACAAGTAATATTATATGGACCTGGTACGTTATATTTATGTATTTAGGAATACACTCACATATACACACAGACACACATAGATATGTACACACCAGTGAATGAAACACTAGCCATGAATTTGGAAGAGAACTAGAACAGGTATATGTTAGATCAAGGATAGGTATATGTGAGAGTTGGGAGGGGGAAAAAAGAAAGGGGGAAATGACATAATTAGAACATGAATAATTAAGACAAATAATTTTTAAAAGAAAAGAGAATTCACAAGCCTTTTATAAACATGCTGTAGATGTAACATTTTCCCACTCAGAAGGTTGTATATGGAGACCACACATTGGAACAAGTTGATGGTTATGGGCTCAGACTAATCAAAGTGTAATATAAGCATGCATAGAAGTGTTATAATGAAACCCATTTGGTATAATTAATACATATTAAAACTACATTAAATACATAGCAAGTGTCTATAAACAATTTTAACTCCTTTACAAGTAATGGTATAACTAGCAGGGAAATATTGCTCAACAGAATATCTGAGGAGGAACCTTGGGCTAAGGAATGTCCTACAGGTGCTTTCACAGCAAAGAGCACATATCTTCATTGTAGTGATGGACATGCTAGCAAGTGGCTACTTAACAGTAAGAGAAGAACAACGAAAGAGAACGGAACATTGTTTTAATGGGAGAACATAGGGAGAGCTGTCAATAAATAGGGTCAGGAAGCTCCCCTCCATTCAGAACTCACTGATTTGACACTCTTTGTACTAGAAGTTACTGTTTAAACAGGATAACCAGGACTATAACATCTACTGCATAGCTGTCCACATGGTAAAGTTAGGAGACAGGCTCTCTACTACTCTAAAAGGGAAGGGAAGGCAAGGGTATGGGATGATTCCCTGGAGAGGAAGTTTAAGGGGAGACCATGATTTGCTGGGGCTACCAGGTGGAGGTGCATGGAGGACCCATGCAGGACTGCACTGGGCAAAGGGCAGAGGCTATACTAGGTCAGGAAGATGGACTATGCCTGGGCATATCACCTATGCTGGAGATTCCACGGGATATGGAACATTCACTGTGTGCAGCAAAGGCCATACAGTCCAGGGTAATAAGCCTGTGCTATACTCTGAGCATGAGTTAGCCTCATGTTTATTGTCAAAAAACTACTCAAGAACCCATGTGGCAGAGTGAGGTGAGGTGGGCAGGGATGCTCCCATATAGCTGAGTTCTTTCCCCTCTGTGCCTGGACCGAGTTGAGCTGTGAAAGGACAAGGACAGAATGTGACACATCAAAAGGATCTCCCGATAGGACTAGCACAGAGTGCCAGGATGCTGGAATGATTTAAATCTCATAGAAACCCTGACAAAATAGATTCACTAGTACAGCAATTCTGCTCTCTGGTCACATGAGCTTCGCTTTCAGTAGCAGTGTGGGTTTGCATTATCTGATCTGCTGCATAGCCTGGCTCATACAATGCAAATTGTTCACTGGCATGAATTTGTTCTATAAGGGAAGTGAGATATCAAATATATGATGCTTTTTGCTCCATTGCTAATAAAAACAGCACAGCATGATGGGCTGACAAAACTTTGAAAAAAAAAACAATTAAAAAATCCAAGTAAACAGACAATTTTGAAATATAAGTATAAATAATTGTAAATGTTTGGGAACTGCTACAGTTAGAAAAGTTGGAGGAGCCAAGCTTGTTTTGTTCCCAAATCCTTTCCTGACTGGGGAAAGGAAAGGAACCTTCTACCCAGCAAAGAACAGCATTAAAGGCCTCAAAGAATCACACAGTCGCTCATGCCAGGGGTGAGGACACCAGAACAAAGAAAGCTAGGAGTTTACCATGAAAGGATCAAAAGGAGGATAAACACAGGAAACTGAGGCCTGTCTGTTTGAAGCATCTCCACCTAGACCTTCCAGAACACAGGGCTGAGTGTTCTTGGTGAAATGAGTGGACACACTGTCATGTTAATGAAGACTGGAATGGAAAATTACAAACGGTGTACAGGGTGCAGAGTGCATCCATTTCCATTTGCTGCTCTTTGAATTGTTTCAAGAACAATATGAGATGTAAAAGAATTTTTTTTTCTTATAGCAAGAGGCCACCCCAAGGAGAGTCTCACTAGAGAGAACAACTCTGCTGTAAACAACACGGCCAAGGGAAAATTGTTCCAATTGAAAAGATGTGACCCACTGCTGATTTCTGCAGACCCGGCAAAGAGAAAACATGCAATCCAGTCAATTATGAAAGAGAAGGGAGCAACAGAGATAACCAACCAGGGTGTTTATGCAAATCCCCCAAATAGAAATCCAGTGTTAATGAAACAGAAGGCTGTCACCTTCCTAAAGGCATGTCCCAAGCCTGGTAGAGAAATGGGAGGTCAGAAGGAATGTGGGATGCAGAAATATCTAGAGGCACAGAAAGCTCAACTGGTCCTTTAAACCAGGAGACAAGGGGGAGAAAAAGCAGGAAACTGTTTCAACTGGAGCAGAGGGTAATGGGGCGTGCTCTGATAATTAGGACTTTGTGAAAATTCATTAGGCCTTGACCAGTTTTTCCCAACTGAGTTTCAGGAAGGAAGGAGGTCATGGAGAGGACGGAGGTGGCCAGAGGAGGATGCCAGTGCACCATTCATCTTTCTGACTTGATGGGAGGCAGACACCCCAGAGGGCTTGTGATGAATGGAATCTATTGAAGGCCATAGAATATATTCTAGAAGACCTCAGTTATATGGATGCCCATCCTCTTGGCATAGTAGAGGTCAGTGAAGAAGGCTGCGAAGTCACCAGGTAGATCAAATCAAGCTGAGCTTCCTTGCAGGCCATTTAAGTATGACATACAGAGGTGGGCCACATCTATATATCTTCATCATAGCTCACCCATGGCTTAGGTCAGCTCACAACCTTCCTCTGTGCTTCTCTTAACGATTCTCTCCTCTTTAATTGATGGGCTACCACCTCTGATTTGAAAAGAATTGGGTGTGAAAAATGTATTCTTAAAACACTTTTTTTTTAAAGAAAGGCTGAGACAAGTTCAAGTAAAAAAAATGCAAAAATAAAAAGGAACAAAGTAGACATATTTAGCATCGAGTCACAGATGCATCTCAGGGTCAGAAAGTTGAATTTAAGAATGAACAAAACTGGCATAGATTACCAGCATGGTAACAGTCAGTTAATGTCAGCAGCAAACTTATCTCCTTATAGGTTACTTGGCCTTGCTCAAAGTGGTACTTGGGATCAGCACTTTGAAATATGGGCAGATGTGTGGTTAAATGATACTTCAGGGGGCTCTGAACTGTTTTCTCTTACAGAGAAGCGTATTGAAATGTCTATGGTTTCCACATTTTATCAACATCTCCCCTTACTATCCCACTTCTTTACTGTGGAAACGGATGAAGATGACTTATTGAATTCTGATTCTCCAGCAGACATAGGGCTGGAGGCCCTATCTCAGAGGCCATCCAAAGCCAGCTGCCACATGGCCTCTGTGATTGGTAATCAGAGTCATTTGTTTGGATAATTCTACTTCAACAGTAAAATGGCACATATGTGCCTGTGGTCCATGCATGGATCAGCTTGGTTTTTTTTTTTTTTTTTTTTTTTTCAGAAGATCCTATTTCAATTGGTAGCTGGAAAACATAGTTTAGTTGCAGAAAAGACTTCCTAATGGGGAATAAACAATACCAACTTGGGATCATGGGCACAGCCTTCAGGCTTCAAGCAAGAAAACGTGTTTTAGGAATCTTTTATTTTGAATTATCTGTTTTATCTTACAACATCTCATCGTTTCCTCTTCCCCTATCAAATATGTTGTGCTTATCAAAGAATGTATAGCTATGTGCAGATATGACTGTCAAGCAACTTGAACCCTCTAGTGCCCCCTCACAGCACATGGACCACTAATGAATTCCAAAGAGGAGAGAGCAGAGTCGGAAGCTGACAGCTTTATGTTACCCACAGTGCTCTCAGAGAAAACAAACTGTCTTCCTTTTAATGATATATTACCTTTATGGACATTTCAGGTGATGAAGAGGAATAATATATATCTGTGTATCTATATTTGTGTGTATGTAGGAATACATGTTTATGATGCCATCCAGAATCAACTCTTCATAGGAATATAAGGATGCTCAAACCCTTCGTACTAAAAGATGTAGAATTTGCCTCTAAGCTTCACATATCTTGCTATAGGTTTTTTCATCTATTGATTTTTTTTAGTACTTATATAGTATGAATGCTATGCAAACAGATCTTTTGTTATTTACAGAACAATGTAAAGAAAAATACTTTTAGTTAATAAAAATCACACACATAGAGCACCTGATAAGCACAATCTACATAAGGTGCCTCTGTCCAAGATGAAGGGTCTTAGTTCTTAAAGCAATTGTGTAGCACAGAGGTGGATCTAGTGTATCCTACACACATGGTGAAACTGACAGCCATTCCAAACATCAGCATTTCAGGTAACAATGTCAGCACCATGCCTCCAGGCGGAAGGCAGCATGTCTTCCTCTCCTTAGCCCCTAGGAGTTGGGCTCTTTAAAAGCATACTTTGACTTTGACAGCCGAGAAAGCAGAACTACTGGACACAAAATGAGTAACAATAGACAGAGCTTTGGATTCTAATCCAAATTCTCCCACTGATTAGCACAATAATTCTAAGAACTTAGTGTCAAAACTACTGCAATGAGATCATAAACAAGAACATTTTGAAAATTATGAAATGCCATAAAGGCACAAAGTAACTCTTTCATTCCCTTAATAATTACTTATGTTTCCTTTGTGTAGTCCTTAAACGCCACAGGGGGTGGCGGGGGTGTGGGGGAAGGAGGCAGCTGAGTCCAGACACAAGAACCCACAATAGACAAGGCATTCTTGTTAGATGCTGAGACAATTGGCTATTTGTGTCTAAAATAATATTTATGTGAAATGTATTTAAAGAGTTCTACAGTTTGATTTCAGTAACACATATTTCATAGACAATGAAATGCAATGCATCTTGTTATACTGCTCTTTTGCATCAATAAGAATAGATTCTCTCCCCAGCTTTAATGTGTGTGGAGCACTGGAGCCACAGTGAGTGGAAAAATCTAGAAGTAAATTAAAGGTTGGACTTTATTCAGAATCCGCAATCTCAGCATCTACTTCCCTTGCAAGCCTCCATCAAAGGTTTGGGTAACTTCTCATGACCTTGGCTCCCTAGATTATAAATCTCATGCCCCTACTCCATGGAAGGTGGCTTGCACTTGACCCAGCAATGTCAGGGGAGAAAAGTTGTCATATTTATTATCCTGAGCTCAGCAGTCAGTTGAGGAATGTTCTCGCTAGAGAAGAAGTGGGTGCAGGCAGTAGCTCCCTACAGGTTCAGCCACCTCCTTCCAGATATCATATCTCAGTGGCTGCGCAGTGAAATTCAGTTTGCCATATAGCACACACAAGTATAGCATACACAAATATAGCACACACAAGTATAGCACACACAAGTATAGCACACACAAGCATAGCACACACAACTTTTCGGGAGAGTAGGAACAAACTGAGTTCAGTCAAAATGCCTCCATGTTTTGCATTTTTTAAATGTCACATTTTCACATTGTTCTTTTTATTACAGGGAGAAGGGAGACTTTGTAATTCTGCGCACATTCCCAGAATACTACAGCACAAGCAAATTTATTAAAGTATTTGAATTTTCCTTATAAATTCATGACCACTACGAAAAGCCTGAATTCCATTCCTCCAAAGAGATACTATATTTTAGTCAAATGGAAACATTACTTGTCTTATATCCTAGAATCTGTCAGCCTGGAGATCTTTGGGATGCCTGAAATCTGAATTCAGGGACGGCACATTGATAGCAGTCTTGGTATGCTTTCTCCCTTTCTTAGACATTACTCTGCTTTTGTTCTTCTCTATGTTCTGGAAGCTGAGCTTGGGCTCCTCACTGGACAGTAATCATTCCAGTGCCCATTTGAGGGAAGAGAAAGAGTGAACTAAGGAAAGAGGACTTTTTTGGGTAGGGAGATAAGGCATCCTTTGCTCTCACCTCCTGGACCAGGCTACAGTGTTATCTATCCTGACATGTTAATGATGCTCTCACCTCCTGGACCAGGCTACAGTGTTATCTATCCTAACATGTTAACGATGCTCTCACCTCCTGGACCAGGCTACAGTGTTATCTATCCTAACATGTTAATGAAACTAGCACCTCAGTTTGTAAACATGAGTTCCTGGTTTGTTTGTTGTTGTTGTTGTTGTTTGTTTTTGTTTTTTTTTTTTTTGGTTTTGCTCTGTTTTGTTTTTGTTTGTGGCCTTACTTTTACTCTAGACTGTCTCCAATCTTCCAGGGACTCTAATGTTCCTAACTCAGCCTCTCCAGGAATAAGAATCATAGGCAGGGATCAACTCAACAAGCAGCCACATAAACTAAATTCGATTTCACTGGAACACTGCCTTTTAAAACTCTAGATAAATTCATCATTAAACTTAATGCAGCCTAAAATAAAACATAATTGATCTTGCATATAATATATAGTGTATGAAATTTATCTTCATTTATTTTAATATATGTCTTAAAGATCCAACACAAACAGTTATAATTACCATAATTACCAAAATTTGCCATTACTCTTAATCCATTAAAACCAAAATATATGAAATATAATAGGATGATTTGATGTAAGTACATTTGTTTTCATTTCCCTTATTGGTACTAGGAAAACTCGATTTTGTGTATTGAAAATTGGTCCCTTCATTGGATCAGGAGTGTATTCCTACTGGGCATGAATAATACTATTCTAACAAATTTATTTAAATTCTAAATACAAAATTAACCATAGGTCACAGTTGGAGGTGAAACATAGCCTGGTGGGTTCAGTTGAGCAATTTCCCTAAGTAGCAATAATACACGAGAAAATGAAAACTAGCTGAATGCTTTGATTAGGGGTTTGTAGATAATGCTGCAGAGACACCCCAGAAACCCCATGGCTCAACAGGTCTTGGTGTTCTTTTTCTAAATCACAAGGACCACATAGAGACTAACCCTAACCCTAACCCTAACCCCTAAGCCTAACCCTAACCCTAACCCTAAAGTCCAGGAAGAAGAATAGAATTAACTTTTTGAAAGTCTGTTAACCAAATATGTAAGTAGATTCCTGGTGCAATATATATATATATATATATATATATATATATATATATATATATACTTCAGGGGACAGGAAAAAAATGAACAATGCAAAAATTTCTAATTTATGTATATTAAATAAATGAAAGCACAGATTCCCCCGATAATGTCGGGAACAGATTTGGTTATGTTGGGTTGTCATGACATGGTGGGCACAGGTAGATAAGGTGCTAAATCTACTGTATGGAAAGAAAGGATGAAATCTTGTCCCCATCACCAAAAGCGGTGAGGATGATCAGTGGAATACCTTAGTGTATTCATTTACTCATACGCTATTGCTAACTTCCACCCTGTGTGCCAAAGGCCTTCAAAATGGCACACGAGCCATAAGCAAACCATTGCCACAGCTCGTGGTTCAGGGCTGGATGATTAACACAGCTTCACAGGGCAAAGACCGATGGCCACAGGGATTTCCACGACTGATAACTGATGGAATGAAGGTTGGAACACCAAACCTGTGCCCTAAGAGGTGAACCAGGCAGTCAAGGAACAGTAGTCATGGAAACAGGGGACTGACAGGAGAGAATTCTCAGAAGAGAACAGGGTTCTCCTGAATGCGAGGACCATATGGGGGTGGAGCCTTCAGGTCTGAGGTTATCAAAATCTAAACCAAAATCCACATTTACAGACACAGACTCAGTGACTTGTCAACAAAGTCCACCTCGGGCTACCTGCTTCCTGGTGCAAATCCATGACCCAGAAAATAAGAAAAGAAGTAAGAGAAAGTTGCTGAAAGCAGAGTGAAGACAAAAAGGAAAGGCCACGGGGATGGGGGTGGGGTGGGGTGGGGGTGATACCAAAGGAGGAGCAAGTTTATCCAGGTTACCAGCCAGCTCCCAGGCCTTGTGCATGGTGACAGTGTCACCAGGCTGAAACCCTGGAAAGAAAGTCCAGTGTGCCCACCAGTGACCAGTGACTTTCACTATCCCCTCCTGATGTAGCCCACCTGCCTCAGCTGATTGCTTAGGATACAGGGTTTCAGGGACACCTATAGGAACTTTAGGAGAAGGTGCCCATCCCCTCAAGACTGTGACCTTCCCTAGTAAGGGGAAGACCATGACGTGTAAGATTCAGGAAACTTCCAAGGTTCATGACCCCACTCCCTGAGGTTTGGGAGATGTCTGTTCATGACTCCTCAGGAAAAGTTGCACAAGAGAATGGTTCATGCTCTGAAAACCTGGCTAGTGGAAATAAATACCAGTTTTATGACATATCCACTGTATGGAGCCTCAACGTCACAGGGAGGCGGAGGCCTTGGCCACATAGAAATCACCAAGCATAACTGGGTTTTATAAAACTCACTAAGCAGGTTACAGAGTCCTCTGGTGTGCTTTTATTTATACCATTATACACCCATTTATTTGGGAGTATTTCATATTCTGGTCCTTTGCAACCTGGAGCTAGTATTATAGCTTGGTAAATTTTTAATGATTTAGCTCTGAGGTATTTCTGATGATTAAATATCCTTTGATAAAGAATGTCTATTAATTTCTAGATTCTTTCCACTATTCCCTCCCCCTTCTCCTCTGCCTTCTTTTTCTCATTATTTCATCCCTCACTCTTTCTCTGTATTCATGTATTTTATCCTGGCTAAGTTTATGATTTATTACTACTATGTTTTCTTCTGTACCGCTGAGATCTGCATCATCACCCAACTCTCAGAACCACTCTCCTAAGGGGCAAGAAGCAAGTACCATAGCCAGAGGTAAAGACAAAGCATTGTGCTCATTATTGACATGCCGTCGAGAACCCCTTGCTAACCACTGACTCTACTGGATTGGTCCTCATGCTCTTGGCCCTAAGGTCAACGCTGCCCCTCTGCATGCACCCACATTTCCTCATGAACTAAAGTGTAGTCAGCCTTGGAGAGGCAAAGCCACTGACAGAACCAGAGCTGCAAGGCAGTTTCCTCAGGAAAGAGAAGACTCTTCTTCAAAAGACAGAGCGAGTTCCTGGAAAGATAAAGTCCTGTGCATGTTACCAAACCCTCACTGTGTGGGAGGTGTGAATGGGAGCGAGACAGTGCACTCCCATCTTCAAGTCTCAGTGCACTATGTATGAGAATTTGGGAATGTAGACTTCAGCACTGATGGAGATAGAGGAGATCATCAAGAATATACCTCAGGTAATTTTGATGCAGTGATTCTATTGAGCAAGTATCCTATATTTGTTTGGTACATACAAGGCCCTGCACTCCTGGTACTGCAAACATAAGATAATACAAGTATTCAACTACTGTCTGTAGTCAACTACAAAATATAGGACAGGCAAATTAAATACTATTTTAAAATTATTTCCTACATGTTTCTAAGGTTGTCATAGTTTATTTTGAATCTTATATAATGACTGAAAGTACAAATTAGGTCTTAGCTTGCTTTCTGACCCTCTGTGAAATGCCTATTTATTGTGAACATTTCCACTAAATTTTGAAACATGGAACATATCCTCTTTATATATGCCTTAGATATGTTATACACAGTCCTCAGTGCACAATGGGGTATCTGTATATTTCTCTGTCCTTACCTTTGATTTGCCCTTGCTGTAACAGGCCTTCTTGGTGGCTTCGTCACACTCCCACTCCACAGCCTGCAAAGAGACCAAACAAAAGTTAGGGCCTTTTCCCAGAAAGGTGGGACATAATTGGGTCCTGGTGGCTAGATTAGATCATATCAGCTCATCCTTGTGCCAGCACCTTCAGTCTGGCATAAAATTAATACCAAATACAGGGCATCCAGTCATGGGCTTACATTCAACTTTCAAATTAAGACATTTAAAAGACTTGTCCTCTTTAGAGTCTGCTTCACAGTCAAAACAGCAGTACCTTTAGTCACAGTTACTGGTAAACAAGATTGATTGCCTCTGGGAAACAAGGACAAGCTCCCAGCAAAGGAGACCATGAAGCAGAGTCACCTGAATCATTCAAAACCATAGAGCTTATTGCACAGTGTGTCATGCATCAACACTCATGGATAATGCCAGGTATAACTCTGCATATTCTAGCTACCACAATCCTTGTATACATGCCAGTCAGAGCACGACTGGTCCATGCCCAGGACACTGGGACTGTTTTCAATCTCCTCACCGCCACTAGCTCGATTTAAAACCATGATGCTTCATACATTACAAACTTTTCAAAGCTAATTCATGCTAATCAAGTTGACTGGTAGATTAGCATGTCTAGTCCCATAGAGAACTTTGATACTTAAGATGATAACGCCAGTTTTGAAGACAGAGGTGATTTACAACTTAAGTTTGTGAGTCATTTAACACCAGTTCAAAGACTGACTTTTGTTCTTTTCTACTATTTTTGTGGTATGTAGACTTTTTATGTGGGAAGTCTATATATTTTTTTCATATCTTCTTTTTGTAATTTTTTCCTCTAGCTGTTAAAATTAGATTTCTGAAGATTCAGTTATGGACCAGTGACGTTATTTTCAGGAAATCTTGTGAGGAACAATCTTTTTTGGGTCAGAAAATGTCAAAGAAGTAGCTACACTCAACCCAATATAAACCAAAGTAAAAAAAACATGCAGGAAAATACCAGCCTCCACCACCTGCCAGGAAGAATTGTTTCTCAAGTTTCCAAACCTAGGAGAATATAAGGTCAGGCTGCTGTTGCCAAACACTGATACACAACCAAGGCAGTCATAACAACTGTAGCAGGATGGCTCATCCCTCTCAACAAACACGAGGCAATGAGAAAACAATCCACACCAAACCCACTTGGTGTTCCACAAACAGGAACAGTGCCATGTCTGTTTATTATGATCGTGTGGAATCATCAAGAATGCAGTCGTTATTGACGACCTCTGATAAGAGAATGTGTTATTTCTGAGATCCTTTCCTGGGTCAGGGTGCCATGGGGGCAGTGTCTCACACAAGAACTCCCTTGGATTCCATTCAGGACAGCACATATTTCCATCAACAGTGAAGATACCAGCACAGAGGTAAGAGCTATACGCACAGCACTGTGACGTGCAGACTCCAAAAATGAAAATAAACTCACTGCTACCCTTGTGTGAACTTTAATAGGCTTCTTTCTTACATCTGTTTATAGAAAACTCCCTGTTGCACCTTTGCTCTTATTTAAATATATAACAGAATCAATGAGCTGATACATTCCTTTAGCAACAAAGAACTCATTATGAATTTAAGCTTTTATTACCAAAGGGGTTGATGTCATTGAACAGAAAAAAGGGTTCTGGTTACACAGCTATGAGCGCTTCTGTATGGTGAAACACTTCAGCAGAGGAGGTACCCACAATGGCTCTTGTTGAGTTGGTGCTGTTGTTAAAGTTAAATATTGGAGAATGGAGAGAGAGCTATGTTAGTAAAGTGCTTGGTATGAAAGCAATGCAGGAGGGCAGGAGTTTCAGCACTGTTTCAAAAGCTGGGTGTGAGTGCACTTGCTTACAGTCCCAGTTCTGAGGAGGTAGCATCAGGCAGGGCTGCCTGACTGCCCCGGTGGTCTAGCTTCACCAGGGAGTTTTAGGCAAGTTAGAAAGCATGGTAAAAAGAAAATAAGATACTTTCTCTAGCTCCTTCATTAGGGGACCTGTGTTCCATCCAGTAGATGACTATGAGCATCCACTTCTGTATTTGCCAGGCACTGGCATAGCCTCAAAAGAGATAGCTATATCAGGGAACACAGGGCCCCTAATGAAGGAGCTAGAGAAAGCAACCAAGGAGCTAAAGGGGTCTGCAACCCTATAGGAGGAACAACAATATGAACTAACCAGTACCCCCCAGAGCTGTGTCTCTAGTTGCATATGTAGCAGAGGATGGCTTAGTCAGCAATCATTGGGAGGAGAGGCCCTTGGTGTTGTGAAGATCATATGCCCCAGTACAGGTGAATACCAGGGCCAGGAAGTGGGAGTGGGTGGGTTGGGGAGCAGGGGAGAGGAAAGGTATATGGGACTTTCAGGATAGCATTTGAAATGTAAATGAAGAAAATATCTAATTAAAAAAATAAGACCCACCAGGGTAGGTGGTACCAGGGTACCAGAAAAATGATACTCAACGTTGGCTCTACCACCCCTCTGTCTTCCTCTCTTTCTCTCTTTTTTCACCCTCTCTAACCTTGTTTCTCTGTCTCTGGCACACACACACACACACATACAGACAGAGACAGAGAGAGACAGAGAGAAGAGACAGAGACAGAGAGACAGAGAGAGAAACAGACCTGCATACATCTCATACAAGGACACATATGGAGACACACATGAAATATATGGTGATGTATGTGATGTATGTCTGAGAAGAAGGATGATGAGTTTCGAGTCTGCCTGGGCTATAGAGGAGTTATGCTTAGGAGGAGTGACCTGGTGGGACCTTAAACAGATGGCTGAGGATGGAGCCCATGTCTACCAAGTAGGAAACCTGAGGGGAATGCAAAAAAAGGGAAAATATGAATAGTCTCCTGAATAAACACCAGAGGTCTGGGCAGCAGGGTGAGCCCCAGGATTAAGAGAGAATATGAATCAAATGCCATCAAAGTTCTTAGATCTCCATGCTGCTGTTGCTGCTGCTGCTGGTAAACAAACAGCTTCTCAAATCTAGCGGGTGCTCAAGTAGCCTTCACATTTTCAAGATAAATATTAGCCAAGGACAAGGAGTGAAAAGAAATTGCAAAAAGGAAAAGAGTATGAGTTTTCATAAATATTTCATTACTTTGTCCAGAATACTGAAAAACAGCAACTACTCATACATGTTTATTAGACAATAGTAAAACAGGACCCATTGATGTTTCTCTGCCTTGAAGTCGAGGGGAAGCTTTGAGAGATCCTGCTTCTCTATCAACCAGACTCAAATCCAGACTTAATTAGAAAGCACAGCTCTTCTAAGGCCTCAAATTATTCATGAAGAGAGGGAAAAGGAAATTATATATTAATGGTGGGAATATATTCACCATGAGAAGATAGTGAGGAACATATGTTATTAGGTATCGCACAACTGTATAAGACATGAAGCTGGAAAGGAGACTCTTCTAGATTTACAAGAGGATTAAGAGTTCTGGATTAATTTCATAGCAGTTTTCTTTTCGTTCACCAAACTAGACTTTACTTTGCTGGTCTTCTGGCAGCTATGGAAAACATGTTTCCACAGGAGAAAACCAGAGAGGCAAATGGAATTATCTGGCATTAATTTGTTCTTGAAGTTTCTACTCTTTTTGTTCAAGCTCAGCTTCCCGTGGAGCTCATTGCTGTCTCTTATTGTAAGGACCTGTCCTTGTGGATGAAAGACCTTTGGCTCTAACTTGATCCTAGTCTCACTGAAGCTGGTTATTTGTACGTGTATCATTATTGTGCAGCAAAGCCTACAATTGACGTAGGAACTGTTCTATATACTTGCCTTCACATTCACTCTAGCTATGTTTGGGCTCCCCGCCCCCCTAACCTATTTTTCTGGCAGTCAAAACAAATGCTAAGGCACTTCACATTTCCAATGCCAGTACAACTCAGTCATACATTCTCAAAATTAAAAAAAAAATCTTGACTTTTAGTTACCTTTTTTCTTTTCTACTACAGGAGAGGAAAGAAACACAAATATTCTATTATTCAACGTTTAATGTTCATTAGACATGTCAGAAGCAAACATAAAATAATAGTAGTGGTAACTTGGATACTAATGGAATCAATGATCTTGAAGATCTACATTTCTAAAAACTTAGGTTTCCTAGAGGTAGCCCATTTTTCTATAAAGACACATAAATATCATTTATGATATGATATGTGGTTCTTACATGACATCTCTTTTTCAGTTAATATTCATTAAATATCAACTAAGTATACTACATCCTGCTAGGTGGATGAAGATAGATAATATGTGTGCAATAAATTTGTGAAATAAAATTATTTCAAAACCTTAAAGAAAAGAGTTTACTGCATACTTGAGAAGAGCACACAGCAGCACCTGCATCCTTCTCCTGGTACAGTAGCTTCATGTGGTGTTTCTCAAGTCCAATGGTAATGCTTGGACTGACAGCATTCTCAATCAATATTTGGCAAGTGGCAGTGCTACAACCACACCAATAGAGAAGCATTCAGGACAACAGAACACTGATTTTTAGAACTACAGAAACCCAGGGATGTAAAAAACAATCTGTTATTTCACAGTAGACTATAACATGTCTCCTCATTCTGCACAGAGACAGGCTCCTGTCATGACAAATGGAGCTGTGATCTCAAGAGTAAGTCAGATGTTGGGGAGAAAAAGATTGGTTCCTTTTATGTACTTCTTCCATACATATAAATCCACAGTTCTCAGAAGTGTATAAACAAATCTGTGTATTATCACATTCCACAGCAAGAGAAGTTAATTAGACTGGGATGAGCAGTGGTGGATGCTTTTCATAACAATGAGGAGAACAACATTCCAAGCAGATGGGCCACTGCTCTTTCAGCAGATGGCTTTGCTAATTAGATACTGGCAAAAGATAACATTTAAAAAAACTAGTTTAATTACACAGCACCAAAAATTAACAACCACCTGAGGGCTTTGTGGGGGTGTGTGTGGTTTTCATATGTTTGCATTCATATTCTTATGCCATGTATTTCTGTGACACACTGGAGAGTGTTACATTGTCACCACCATTATAAACAAATTGTCAGGGACTGTGGGGCCATACCTTTGTTCAAAACAAGCAAAACTAAAATGAAACTCAAAACTAGTGGGGATTTCACAGTGTCTGAATAGATCATCTTTCTAGCCAACCTTGACTTTGGTTGTCTTCACTACTTACTTTCATTTGGCTGTTATGTCTATTCCAGAGTGACATAAATCTAACTGTACAGAGGTAAAATAGTTTAGTCACTTTGGTAGAGCTGTCCAATGCTCAACATTGTCTTTATGTCTAAGGTAAAAGGCGATTGTTCATTTTCAAATGAATCCATAGCATACTTGCCTCCCTGATTATGTCAGAGAATCCAGTTGTTTCCCATGGGCAGTTCCTCAAAATCATAAGGTGACAAAGGAACTAATTTAACTAATATCTTCTTACAAATATCTTTCTACAAAAAAACCTAATATCTTGTTTTTAATTCTTATTGCACCAACATCATTATGCAATTCAGTGATATATCTTATTCTTAGAGCACTGGTAAGTATTAAAGTATTTTTAACTACTATACATTGAGTCCTTTATTGTTCTTCACCTAATATCAAATCAAAATCACTTTGGCTAAGTGCATAATGGCTCCAAAAATGTTGAATGTTCCTCGTGTATTTGTTTTCTTAATTAGTAAAGATAACACTGTAGTTTTCCCCAGGCTGTATGAAAAACTGTGTAATTTTAACAAAATAAACATGGTCTTACAGATTTGGAGGCTGAGTGTCTTAAAGCGGGGCAGTAATGGGTTGCTCCTTTAGAAACCGAGAGGACTCTGCTTAGGCCACTGTCCTAGCCTTTAGCAGGGAAAAGGTCTTTGGTATTCCTTGGCTTGCACTTACAACAATTCTCAGATAACACAAGGTCTTCTGTATTTGAAACAAAATTCCCTCTTCTTGTAAGGTCACTAGCTACTGGATCAGAGCCCAACACAAATCAGTAATGACAAGCTCATACTAATTATAGTACATGTGCAAGATGTATTTCCAAATAAGGTCACAATTTGAGATTCGTATGGGTTTTGACTGGGGTGGCTAATAGTAAACCCAGTACCATGTCACATTTGAACTGACAATGACATACCAATAAGGGTGATTGCTCTGGGTGAAATTAATTCCCAAGTCGAATGCAATAACTGATAATTCCTTGACCTTGGATGCACTAGTGACAATAGACGGGGGGTTTACACATTTATCTTACTTAGCTGTCTATAATTCGTGTAATAAGCACAATTGCTATATGATTTTGGATGAAGGTACTGTCTGGGTATTTGCCAAAGTCCCACTGATTTTAGGTGGTTCACTAACACTGAAATTTCATGGCTTGGATTTGTGCCTATCCTGTCCTGCTCCTGGAACAGTCAAGTTAAGTGCTTCTTGGTTATTTGGCTCGTGTGGTTTCTTTGTTTCTATTTGCTGTGATTCAGAAAAAAGAATACATACCTAAAGCATACAAATTTGTGCATGTCTAAGGTCAGAGCTGTTGGCATTCAGTATATATTAATCACAAGATCCATTGATTCACATGTCATAGAAGGTATTCATTTTTAAAACTCTGGACCCACTCACAGAACAAGTATTGATTTTAAGCAGCTTGTGATTCATCTAATGCAACAATTGCCTGGCCAGGGTGTGACCTACAGAAGCTGGGCTGGTTTTAAGAACTCAAACACAGACTGATTTTGATACGATAGCAGAGTTCTGTTTCTTCCTAGATGTGAGAACCCATCATTGCCACCCCCATTCCACCAGCAATAGAAACCAAAGATACCTAGAACATCCTATCATCTTTCCTACTGCCTCTGTCCATTCTGCTCCAGATGACTTATGGTTCTTAGCATGGCCATTGAAAGCAGCTCTGATTTGGACAGCCTAGTATGTAGCCTGTGGACTACCTCATTTCCTTTCTGGAATTGCCTTACTCAAGGAGCCCATACAGACATGGCCTATGCCTCCTGCAAACTTATGCTCACCTCTTTATAATCATAAACATGTGTAAACTTCGGTCTGCGATGGGGATTTACTTCTGTGGAAATCACTTGTGCAGCACGTTGGACCTTTTCTTCACTGGAGAATTTACCAAAATCAAGCCCAAATCCCAAAGACAAAAGCATCTACCTGTCTCTCCTGTCTTCTAAAAGTCAAACTGTGCTTGGTCAGGAGGTTGAGTTGCCCAGTTCACTTACTTTATTACCTAGAACAATAACACACACACACACACACACACAATCAACAAGCACTGCATAGTTGCTATAAAAATGAATATAGAATGTTCTACACCCCCAGGCTCCAGACCATCCCACCAGCTCCCAACCTCCACCACAGGGAAGAGCCACATGGGAGATGAAGCCTGGGAGATGGTTGAGTGACTTCAATACATATGGCCACCAACACAGTTCCTCCAGACTTTGGACAAGAGGTACACAGGAGCTGCCACATGAAGAGTGAGAAAGGATCATCTAGAACATTCATTCTCACAATGATAGAGCAGTAATTATATTATTTAACTGGTGTTGTAAACAGCTCATAATAAAGAAGATGAGTGTAAAGCTAAGCTATGGGTGGGCTGTCGGTACTGTGTTACAATAAATCTTTAGGAAAGTGTGAGGCTAAGATAGTAGTCACCTGTCATAGTGCTTGCACTATCTACTTACCTGTTTGCTTTGTTCTGGTTTCTACTCCTGAAAACATACACATGCATACTCCTTAGGGAGTTGGAAATAAAGCTATATTTGAATCTCAGTATGTGAGAGTTAGATCTGAGATGATACTGGATCCCTTTCCCCCAGGCTGTACAGTAAACAAAGATACCCAGACGCTGCAACAACAAAGCCTACTTATCGAGGGAGGTATGCCCAAGTTTAAATTTTTGTACAAGTCATTCGCTGGTGTCAAAAACTCTTAAACTTCTTGAAATCAGGGATCTAAGGACACACAAATGATGAACCAGGGCTTTGGACAAATAGATGCTTCTGGTGACTGAGCCACTCCAAGTATGGGGAGTAGACCAGGGGATAAAAGAATTGACTAAGATGGGGTGAGTTCCCACAGACTCATTCCTCAGCACTCGTGAACCTCCTGCGGGGGTGCTGGGAATGAAAATAATTAGTAACCATCCCCATGTCAAAAAAATATTACTCTGTCTAGTACAGAACCTGAAGTTATGGTGGCCAGCATAGAGGCACGCAACAGCGGTGGCACTTCAGAAGTCTTTCCATTAACGAAAGACATATATGAAGGTAAGGGTGGTCACAGAGGCACCTCGTAGCTACAGGTTCAGAGAAATACTTTTGCCTCCTGAGTTTCAAAAAAATTATCCCTATGAGTTCAAGTAAGACTGTCTTGAAATATGGTCTTGTCCATTCTGTAAGCTTAAATTTAGTGAAATTCCAATTACTAGAGGCATGAGTAGTTTTATACAGGAGTTCTTAAAAGTGTCTGTATGTATATGACACAATGAGAGCTCCATCAAGTTTGGAATAAGAGACCCGACATCACAGTAGTTGAGTACCAGGACTGCTCTGCTTATGTTCATAGTTGCCCAATGTGTGTCTTTAAAAACATTTAATTATAAGGGAACTGAGGGGATTTGCTGCCCCATGGTGGGAACAAGAGTGACAACCAGCCAGACCCCCTAGAGCTCCTGGGGATTGAACCACCAACCAAGACTAGACATAGAGTGACCCATGGCTCCGGCTGCATATATGGCAGAAGATGCCCTTGGACGTCAGTGGGAGGATGGGAGGAGTGGTCCTTGGGCCTGAGGGTGTTTGATGCCTCAGTGTAGGGGAATTCCAAGGCAGGAAGGCGGGAGTGGGTGAGCAGGTGGGTGGGTGGGTGGGCGAGCACCCTCATAGAAGCAGGGAGAGGGGATGGGGTAGGGGGTTTCCAGAGGAGAGACCTGGAAAAGGGATAACATTTGAAATGTAAATAAAGAAGCTATCCAATAAGAGATAGTGAAAATATGATATTTGCTAAAAATCTAGCAGATGAAAATTATGGTTTTTCTTCTGAAATAATATTTGTTGGGCATGTAAAGAGAAGTATCCTGAAAGGATTAAGCTGTGAAAACTTTCCATCACACATGAGTCACCTAAGATTATTTGAATAATGGCATATGGGCTACTCCTCAGAAGAAGTAACTTGGAACAGCAAAGCCTGCATTACAGTTGTCTTCACAATGGTGGCGTTGTGTGGTCTCGGGTCAGTTCCTTTCACAAACAGGAGGAGCAAAGCAATCATAAGCTGACATTGTTAAGAAAATAAGTGGCAATGAACAGGCTTGACCTTAGTGCAGGGGTGAATTCTTGAGCCACGTGATGAGATTCATTTCACAATATGGTTAAAGAGCTTTAAAGGGACGGTAGCTAGCAAGAATCCGGAAGGCCCTCGTTGGGAGGCAGCATGGAAACTGTAGGAAGGGTCATGCAGAGCTTGAGGATGGTGGTGATGCAGGTGTCCCATGTGCCTTTGTTTGCCCTCACCTTTTACTTTATTGATGGTATTAGAGTGTCTTAAGTTTTCACGAAGACTGTCTTATTCTTCATTTTGTGTGATCATTTCTCAGTTGTAATGTAAAGTCACCAAAGCTGTAGTCACCAGTTTATTTTATTTTATTTTTTATTATCAAATATCCTGGCTGAATCCTAGCAAAATACTTCTGGTGTGAACTCTCAGATCCATAACCAATATAGATGCAAATATATGGGCTTTTGTTTCCAGCTTTTCTGTGAATCTTTTATATTTTTCTTTCATTCTTTCTTCTTTTTTTTTCCTTCTGACATTGGCTTCAGGAAAACAAACAATTCTCAAGATCTCATTAATTTTCCTCTGGGAATCTGGGACAGAGTGGGCACTCTATATTTGCCAGAGCACTTATAAAGACAAAATTATGCATCTTTACTGGGGAAATATTTTATGCTCAGTGAGCCACTCAGAACTCATTATTCAACTCGCATACACATACTTTTGGAGACACATCTTCTACAAAGATTGTCTTTACTTCCAGCTTGAGAACATATCGATCTACTTGTTTTCAAGATATTTGGAAAGCACTTCTCATGAGCTCTACACACTCACATTCCTAACAGCCTCTACTTTCAGCTAAGAGACCTGGACATGTATCTCCTGGTATATATTCAGCAGTCATATTTAACTCGTATGTTTTGAAACAATACATATTGGGTGATAACTTCTGGCCGAGGAAAGCATTACTTACAATTATGTAAAGATGTTGGGTGAGAACTTCATAACAATTATGGATATGTCTTTTGGCAAGCTAACATTTAATAAAATCATAACTTGATTGGTGTCTCTTTGCCCACCCTGCATATTCCATTTGTTAAAGAAGTGTATCACCTACAATGAAAACAATTTTGTCATTTTCTTTATCAAATCTTTTTTCATTTATATTGTAATCTGACTACTTTTATGTCAGAATTCTTAAAATATTATCCCTACTAGCAAGAGTTTTGTTCACAAAGAGTTCTTAAAAACTAAAACTCCTTGAAGTAAAAGGAAACAAGGATTTGGTGATTTTTTTTAATATTCATGTCTATTATACTTCTATTGACAATGCATACTTTTTTTATTATTAAACTCATCCTCCTCTAATTCTACCTCTTGGTTATGTGATGGGCTATAATTTGACAATTAACTGTCAGATTTTTCATCCTAACCCAACCTCCCATGAAATGAGTTTAACTTGGAGTAAATTAATTGCATGCAGTAATGAATTTTGGTATATGGCTATGAGTAGACTGTAAAATACAGGACAGGATCTGAAAGTATAAAACTGTTGGGCTAGATAAAGGTTGCCCCTAGAAAACACCCACACCAACAGCCCAGATCTAGGAACAGCACAGTGAGGGCAGAGAGAAGATATTACAGATGTGAATGGAGTCTAGGTTTTCAGTTGGAGCCATGAGGCGATGTAACTTTCCCACAGGAGGAGGCCATTGGAGGGAGACAGGCTGGGGGGTTCATAGAGCCATAATCAGAGAAGTTTCTGTGTACCCCAAACTAAGAGAAACATAAGAGGGGCTGCACCAAAATCCTAGGGGATACCACTCAGCTGCCACTTTGGTTTTGTATCACAAAGATCTCCTTTAAATTTCTGTTAAACATGAGTTTATGTTGTGATAAGCCTCCAAGTGTGTGGTAATTTACTGTAGAAACTCCTAGACACTCATATAAGAGCATGCCTTGAATTACATACAGTCTATGAAGGAGTTCCAGGACCACTATAGAGACCAGTGGTGTGTTTGTGTGTGTGTGTGTGTGTATGTCTACTCACACACACATGCAGGACATTGACTGTGAGATTAGTAACGAAGAAAGAGGTTTCAAAGAAGGCCTGAGAGGAGTAGAGATAAAAGAGAAGACTATATTGAAGCCACTGTAGGCATGCACAGTCAGACACAGGCGAAAGAAAAGAAGGGAAGAAAACTAACAGAGCACCAGGCATGTCAGGGACAGAAGAAAACTGTCTTTTGAAAACTTAGAAACAAGGACAACGAAATTTCAAGTCTGGCCGAAGTGAATTCCCATCTCTCCCATGCTCAGCTTTGCCAGTTGGATTTGAGTGACAGGTAAAATATGTCTTCTCTTTACCCCATAAGTAACTCTCCTCTGCTCATTGTTTCTAAGAAAAATATGATAGGAAGGCAGATCTATTTCCAAAATGGTTAATTGAAAAGGACCCAACTCACGCAAATTCATCACACTTTTGAAACAAACACACTTTTAGTACTTGGTAATAAATTCTAGCATTCAGGGCAAAAGAGAGAGAAAAAAAAAGCACAACCCAAACCGTATTAATCACATGACAGGTACCCCTAGCATCAGAGGAATTCAAAATAGTTCGGCACAAGACCTTTTCTTCAAAGTCACACCACAGTGATTTATTTGCTTGGAATTTCATGTCTTAAGTCAAGCAAATGAGATGATATAAAAAATGACACAAACAGAAATGAAAAATGAGGGGAAACTTGTAACTCGCCATCTAGGACATGCATTGAAGCTAAGGAGGTTGGAATTTATGAGCGGCAAAATAAGGAACGCAGAGCAAATTATGTTCTACGTCTGGGAGTCTTACATTTCTCTCAGAATTCTGAAAAGAAAATGTTACTAAATGCTAATATTTTTTTTCTGTCTCCAATCTAGTCAGAAAAGGACATTTGACCTTAGCCAGCCAGCATCACAGTTCTCAGGAGAATTTAGAATTTTCAGCGAAAGCATGTCCCCATTACAACCCTGAATGTCAACAGCAAATACGCAAGGCTCGTTATAAGTGATGCTGGGAATAACTCTGACTTCTCAAAGTTTGACTGTGAATGTTGAGTCCCCACTCCCTGCTCTCACAGCAGTATTATGGATGTAACCCGACTCAGCATATGGATGTATGAAGCTAGGATTGGCAGAATGTCTCAAGGGCAAATGGTGCAAGAATGAGCAAAGCAAACGGTGTGACACCATACAAGGCTGGAAGGACAACAGGCAGGAGAAAGCATTCCAGCTTGTACACATATCCAAATGACCTGAATGGTGCTGGTGTCTCTCCACCCATCCACATATTTTATCCTCCCAGCAACGGTTGGCCCCATCATGAGTCTTACATCCAAGTGATAGGTGCAGGTGGAAAGATGTACTTCAAGGCTGCTAGGTGACTGAATAGCAGACTTCAGAGTCAGAGCTGCCTGGCTCTGAGGTCTGTTGACTCACCTGCAATGATGTTTTCATCAATGAATTGCCTGAGTGTGCTTGGCCCCCATTCCCTCCCATTTTAACAAAGCTTTGTTGAAAGGCTGGGTGTGCCTGCTTTGAATGTGTTGTAACAAGAAACATGTGTTGCTTTCTCCTTGTAATAAAAGACAGACCCTGGCTGAGAAGGTTGATAGGGAGATATCTGCCTCTTTATGTTTTCATTTTATCACTGCTGATTCTTCCCCCATCTAAGCGCTCAAAGTTCATGTAAAACACAAAAACAAACTTAACTCAGGCAACGTTATCACAATTCTGTATGCTTACCCAAAACTTCTTGGCACGATACATAGCCCCAAGACACAGAAATCTGTCACTGTGGTACTAGCAGCCTACATGATGCATTCCTGAGATAGTTTTTTTTCTTTATCTTCTCTAATGTGATATAGAAACCCAGTTTGGGAATAGACTCCAGTTTGATTTTCTGTCTAAATTTCTATAATACGTGTTTTGTATTCAGATGTGATAAGTCACCAGATGGAACTGTGTCCACAGCTGGAGCTGGGAGGATGATCAGACCAAGATAGCCTACTGATGTTCCAAGCTGAGAACCTGAAACTCCATATTCTTCCTAAGTGGGGAAAGTCAGGTTCTAGCATACACTAAAAAAGATGGTAGCCACGCCTGCCCTTCCTCCCATATCCCCAAGAGAAAAGACAGTAGCCATGCCCATCCTCTCACTGCACAGAGCAGTGATTGGGGAGGGGGTGTCACTGCCTATGAGGACATCCCCTTCCTCTGTTGTTTGTAGTTCTCCTGCTGTCCTCCACATCAGGAGTTTCCCTCTGAGCTATGAAGCTGATTAGTTATCACCCTGGGTAAGTGCTAAAGTTTAGGGCGATAGTTGTGGACTCCTTAGGGACCCTACAGAGTCTGTAATAGCTCTGAAGTCTTTCATACAAACAGCTGTATGCCTCATTCCCTAAGGGCTACCAGTATGGTTAAAGTGGATCATTAAAGAAATCTGTATACAATTCTCAAATTATAAGAAGAATGTATATTTTAAAAGACAGTTTATATGTCAAATACACTAACTTTCTCCTATATATTTCCATACATGTTCTTACTTGGTGGCAACGACTTAATGAAATTTGATGACAGATGATTAGGTCTCTCAATTATACACAGAGAATATTATAGCTGTGAAAATCAGACACCACGTCCATATGCTCAAATAACAATTATAAAGTATGTGATTGCTTTTTAATTTGTTTTCTTTATTTTTTTGAGAGTTCCATACATATATTCAATGAAATATGATCCTGGCTGACACCATTCTCTTGTTCCAGGTCTCTCCATGCTCCACAACATAGTCCTTCCAATTTCAAGTCATTATATTACCTTATTATTATACTATTGTTGTTAATAATAATAATAATGAATAATATAATCTGCTACGTCCAGTTAGTGCTGCCCTTAATTGCAAGTCTGTGGGGCAACTAATGGAGCATGGGCTTTTAACCAGAATTATAGTACCAGGCATAAACCTGCTTCCTATGGCACAGGCCTTGAATCTAATCAGAAATCAGCTCCCTTATACAGCCATGCCAGTATTGTACTAGTGGAAACACACTACCTGGCAGACTGGTATTGTAGCATACAGGTGTTAAGCACTGGGCAAGACCTAAGGCCATTACCTTTGTTTTTTGTTGTTGTTTGTTTGTTGTTTTTAATCAGTAGCCTACATATTATTTTCAGACACTAGGAAAACTAGCCAGAAGAGAGAAAATTTCCAAGTTAGTTTCAAATGACTTCTCTATGTGTAATAGCCAAAGAATCTGGTATCATCAGAAGAAGGGTTTCACCATGTAGTTACAGTAGGCAACTCGGGGCAACAGTAATAGCCCATTGTGTTTTGGAGTCCTCTAGTCCTTCTGAAATGATTACTGGTTTTGCAAACTATCTCTGTCCTAGGTGTTTTCAATGATTTTCTTTTCACAAAGGCTTTCCAAATCTATTTTGGTCAATCTACCTTCAATGGTATTTAGACAAATACCATTATAACCTATTAGATTTATAGTCACACAAATATACAATCCACATGCTTAGCTGGCCCGTTTTATGATGAACATATAAAATAAAGATCTGGCAGTTCTAAATGTGGTATTAGAAAAAATAAAAAAACCTCCTCATCTCACAATTCTTATCATTTCTAGATTTCTGATATGGCCACTGCCAAAATAAGATGACCTTTGTAGGCATTTCAGCCAATCCCTGCATGTCCTTCAAATAACCACGATTCTCAGAGAAGTAAGTTCTTATCATGATAAAGTGGGTTTGGCACTGCCTTTATATCAGAGTTAAAAAATTACTATAGTGTCGCAGTCCTTAGATGAAAAAGTAAATCTATGCTTTTCCGTGACAAGTAGGAATAACGACATTCCCATCTACGTTTAATACTAAAACACTCATACTATATGACACATAAATATAAGCTCATCTCATCATTTCATCAACTTTATGCCAGGAAAATATTAAAAAGTCAGGCACTGTCAGCTATTAGTGAAAATGGAAGAGAGAGAGAGGAGGGGGGGAAGGGTGTGTGTGTGTGTGTGTGCTTGCACCATTCTAACTGAAAAATGCATTCAACTAATGTTTACTGAGATCCTATTATGAGAAAAGATTCAGGATATTACAAAGGCCATTTATAGCCTCCTGCTGCCTGGTAGAAATTCTTAGCCAACTGTAGATAACAGATAAATAATTCTAAGTTGAAAAGTAAAGAGATAGAGTTGTCCTTTGGTATCTGAGACAGATGTATTCCAGATTCCCCATAAATACCCAAGTACACAGACACCCAGATCCCTAGATAAAATAGCGCCATAGCTCCATGCAACCACCACACACTTTTCTATATATTTTTAAACAATCTGATGGTGACCTGGAATATCTACAGGGCTGTAATAATTATTACAGTACATAGTTTAGGGATTAATGACAACAAGTCTATACATACTCAGTATAGAAGCATTTTTTAAAAGTATTTATGACACTGGGTTGAATCCACTAATGCAGATCCCATGAACATGTGGCCTGGCTGCACTTCATGAAAACAGATAACTCTGCAGGAGGACAGGGCTGCTAGCACAAACAAAGACAGGGTGGTGGTTGGGGTGTGAGCAGGGATTGAGGGATAGGGGGTGCTGGTAGAATATGATGGTTGCTGAAGTTAGGAACAGCATGGGTAAGTTATGAGAAGCAGACATGCATATCGAGTTCAAAGAATCACACAACATGTTTGTGACTGAAACTCGGGAAGGGTTGGATGGAGGGGAGCGTCCAATCCTGAAGCTGGAAAGTCATAAAATGGGACACCAGGATGTTTCTTATATGATGTGTTGTAAAATTAGATTTTTAAAAACTGCTTAAGGGTTTTAAGCAGTACAGTGTGAAAACAGTTTTCTTATATTAAGACAGTCAACGCCGTGTAAGGAAAGAAAAACCGAGGAACATTACATACAACTGGTTGGGTCAAGAAAGAGCTAAGTTTCTAACAGAATCCCATAGAAAACTCAGAGGGAAAGCAAGGCAAACAAGAGAAAACAAGCCATAACCATTGCTGGTTTTACTAAGAGACCACATTTAAGAAACAGCTGTGAGACACAATGAGACACAGGCTGGGCAGAGTGGTACAAGGATGCACACAGCTACCGTGAGCTGCACGGGCACTGGCAGAGGCATCTGCTGCTCCAGATTGAATGGGTTAATGGGGGATAATGGTAAGTTATCAATTATCTTCCCATCTTATATGTATTTTTGCTTGAGAACAGGGAGTGTCTACTGAGTTAAATGTGGCTCTCATGTTTATTTGAGTTTATGTTTGGGGGAAGTGGAAACAGAGGAACCGAGTCACAATTCCTTGCTAATGGATGGAATTGATTTCCATGTGACTGATCAGTAGACAGGGTCTATATCAAGAAGCTGCTCATGATACTACTATATAAAGTTAATCCAAGGGTCTCATGTAAAACCCTTGGTCAGAATGAAAAATGAAACCCATTACGTTATCATCATCTTCCCTGGAGAACAATGTCCAATCTGATATTTGACTCTTAGATGAAGCCTTTTCCCAAGAATTTTCTCAGCTTTGAGAAAGCAGAAGGGTCTCCTTCTGAAACCACTCATTCCTTGCTCTGCAGCCATCCTGCCTGGGTTTTCATCCTCACCCTCAGGCGCTGCTTCCCCAGTTGTTAAACAAACCCTAAATTTTTGATTCCTCTTGTTTTCATGTTACCATTAATTCTGACTATAATAAAACAATAAACAAACGCACCCAATTGTGTCACTCCTACATCCAAATACAATGAAATAGATCCTTTCCAGTGTCCTTTCCCCAATCTTGCTACATGATAACACTTCCCTAACTTTAAGTACTTTTTGTAGATGGAAATCAAATGACGGCCAGTGCCTTCTAGTAAATTGCCACAGTCTTGCAGATAAACTGTGGAGCCCACAGCCTCACTCACAGAGCCCGGTAAGGTTCTGCCTTCAGTGTCTGTTTAATGGCATTTCTCTGCCACTTTAGCACGAGGGAGCATTTCAAAATCCTTTAGGTGCTTTCAGACTGCCAGACTCTTTCCCTGTTCTATGCCTGTGTATTTACTGGTTCCTTCACTTTTCCTTCACCTCTGCCTAAAGCCCTACCAGCTAGCCATAAGATCTAACCCCAGGTACTGGGTGTAGTCTTTCAGCGTGAGCATCTTTAAAGTCCATCAGGGTCGCTTCTGCCACTTTCAGCTTCTTTGTGGCTTGCTTGCAATCATCATTCATCAATGCTTTTCCTAATTACTGTTAATTGATTAAATGTTTGTGTGACTATACAACTTCTCACAGGAGACCTGTAATGTCATTCAATAATTTATTCTCAGGCATTTAAAATATGGATGCCCCAGAGTGTACTTTCAATAAATCCATGTTGAAAGAATGAGTAATCTGGTAGCTTGAGAAGACACAGTGAATCTGTCTTTCAAGGTGGCGGAACCTGAAGACATTAACGTGAGAGGTCTATCATATTCTTCAGTAGAAACACTGGGTTTTACATCTTATATTCAAGTGGATGTGAAGTCTTGGCCAATCCACTTGCATTTCTGAACTCATCTGAACTCACTGGACTTCTACAAGAGCAGGAATACCACCTCTCCTTTCCTAGGTTATAGTGAAATCATCAAGGTACATTTGGCCGCCCTGATAAACTCTAGCCCAGTGTTTCTCGGTACAAACAGTCAACATGGAATCGTCTGTGTTCAGCAACTAAAGACTTCAATAAAGGAACTGGCTGGTTAACTTGTTGTTGCCAATGGACATGATGTGGGGAAATGAACACACGCACACTTACATAGCTCTTCTAATTGGAAAGCTCCGCCCATCTGACGAAAGAGTTCAGAAAACTTCATTGTATTAATCCCCATTGATCCTCACCTAAAGATTCAAATGCAGTATAAACAATTGCTATCCTCACTGAAAATACATACATGATTTGTGTATTTTCTACGCAAGGAGAGCTTTGGGGACCTAAGCAATTGACCACAGTCTCCTCGTGGCAGAGGGAGCCAGTGAGAAACAGTGAAAATGAAAGAAATTCTCATCACCTCACTCCTCTTTAGTCAAAAGGATTATGCATGGTCCATAACCTAGTATTAGGGTTAGTCAGCACTACATCTTGGTGCTAGGCATGGTTTCAGATGCTTTCTATTTGACAAGAGCAACAGGGCTATCCAAGGACATTTACACAAGCTTCAGAAACATCTTGGAAATGAGCAAGGATGTGGGAGTCCCCTAGAAAGATTCACTCCAGTAACCACGACAGGCCCTGGACGTAGCAAGGCACGCATCCCAGGGTCAGCAGTTTCCTTCTCCATCATAGGCTGCAGATGACAGCAGGGAACAACGGAGAAATGCTAGAAGGCCATTGAGGAGGAGCTCAGGCAGGATGCTCACCTGAACTAAGTACAGAAAAAGGTCTGAGAAGGGGCACTGGGGAGATGAGACGCCATGCAAGACGTTATGTCACTAATGGAAAACAGAAATATTCTTAATGATTTGGAAAGAATATGAAAAGGATAAGTTATAGACATTTCCCTCTTTACTTCATATAGCTACTTTGATGGATAAGCACATTTTCATGTACTAAAAGGCTCATAGAATCAAAATTTTACTATGTCATAAAAATTTTGGCATATCAGATAAAAATGCATTGATCAGACTTACGGAGTCTTGGGATTGGCTTTACGTTAGCAAATGAAGATGGATAGCCAATTGGGCAAGCTGTTGATAAGGAAGGCTTGTGGTTCAATCCATCTTCTCTCCTTCAGGCTAATAGGCAGATCATTAGCATCCTCGGGGAACTGACACTTATGAAGGACAATGGAAAAAGAAACAAGACCATACTCTGGGGTATGGATATGTAGGCTAGACACTGACTAGAAATATCAATCCAATCTCTTTAGTTCTCTTTCCCTCACTTTCTCTCATTGGTTGCTGGACACAATACATAGCAATGACATCAAAGAGTCTTGCTGAGGACTTTATACTTAGTCTCTAGTACTGTGTCTGTACATAATAAGCTTGCAATGTTGTTAGCTTTGTAATTACTTTAATTGTTTAAAGAAAAGCCCCTTTTAATACCATTCTAATCCTTTATTTTATCTGTCTGTAACGTGGAAGAACAGAGACAGTGGGAGGGAGGAATGCAAACCGCTACTGGGAAAAATTTGGTTTTAATATTCACAGAAGGTCCATAGTAACAATATTTCCACACGTGTTCACTAGAAATTATTCTTTGCTTTGAGGGAGCTTTAAAAATAAAATTCCAAATAAATGCCCGTGGGATTCCAAATGACTTAAAAAGCTAAATCCATTCAGTCAGGAGGGGGTGGGGATACAGATGTCTGCCAACCAAACAAAAAAATCTGTTCAGAATATTAAGTTGCTTATTGAAACATTTTGAGAAAGCTGGAGTAATTCCATGCATTGAAAACTTCTAAAATCTTTGCTACATGTGAAAAGAATAGAACTGAGTGTTGGCTTTCTACTCCACGAACAAAATTCTTGATGTCATTACAATGTTGGGTCCTATATACTTCTCTCTCTCTCTCTCTCTCTCTCTCTCTCTCTCTCTCTCTCTCTCTCTCTCCCCACCTCTGTGTGTGCTTCTCTGTCTCCCCTTTCTCTCTTTGTATGTCTGTGTCTGTATCTATGCATGCACAAGTTCACATAATTGTGCAATTGGAAGCCCGATGTCAACCATGGGTTTCATTTCCTAGGAAATATCTTGGGTTTTTGTTGTTGTTGGGTGTTTGTTTGTTTGTTTGTTTGTTTGTTTGTTTTAGACAGTCTCTTGCTAGCGTGGGCCTCTCCAGATAAATGGGACTACCTGACCTGCAAGGTTCAATGATGCCCCTTCTTCCATCTCCCTAGTGTGGGGACTACAGGCATGCCATCAACAAAACCAGGTTTTGGTATGGATGCTGGGGATCAAACACTATTCCTCCTGGTTGTGCAGAGAGCAATTAACAACTGAGCTACATCCACAGCCTCCAACTCAGTCCTTACCTATGACTTGAGTTGGCTCCATCAAGGTACTAAAACACTGTTCCTTACCAACAATGATCTGCATGAGTGCTCCCAGTGTTTGCACAAGCGTGATCAGATCATGTTACCCTCACAGGATCCCCTTTACTGTTAAGCATGCCAGCTACTCTTTAGTGGTGTCTTCACTCAGCCTAGCTTGCCCTTTCCCTGGTAGTCATTTCTGTGTGTCCTTTTCAAAGAGTGATCATGAACTGTAATGATTTATCTTTTCTCAAATGCATTCTCGCCTTGTCTCATCCAATTCCCCCTGCAGAGCTTGATAAGAACTGAGCTTAGCTGGACAACATATTTTTGCAGTTCCTGTCAAGCTAATTGTAAAGTTGGAAACTCTTAAAGGGTGGCTTTGTGCCTAGTTTCCCTTAAGGAACTATGGAACTAAAATGACAGGTATAAACAAGCTTAAATTGAAGACTATTCGGAGGAACTGTGTTGCACGACATGAAGAAAATCAAACAGCAGTGAGGCCTACTACTTTCAGCTTGGCTCCATTGTCTGCCACTCAAGAATGCAGTCTATCGGTGGAGCACGTTTCCACATCCGAGAGTAATCCAGCTGGTAAAACCATTCCAAAGCAAGGAGGTAAGAAAAGAAAGGAAGACTCTGGGATGAACAGGAGAAATGGGCATAGTGGAAGGAAAGGGGTGCAAAGAATCTGAGAAAACTTCAAAGGCCCCCACTGCCATTGAGGTCCAGCGGCATTCACTTCAATAATGTTTTAGTAAACCCTAAAATTGTGCCTCTAGCTCTTGTGATTAAACAAGGCCATTCTTATTTTTTAAAAGTGAAATCAGTATTTGTTCGGGTGGAGATGCTCCAGAGTTCTCATGCTAGCAGCCCCAGATTGTGGCTGGGAACGTGATTTCCTCCTAACAGCACTCCCTTCCACTGTGGGTTTAGCTGCCGGTATATTCAGTACAGATCAAGAGTGAAAACATGCAAAAAAAGAAAGCATATATCTGAGTTTATAACTTTATACAAACATTTGAAGGCAGAGAACTCTAATTACTGAGTATAGCTCTTATAGAACACATCTAGCCACTCACCATTACAAAACATGTGACCTGCTACAGATACTTGCTACCTTGGGCATGGGGAAAAATACACCTGGATTCATGGAGTGTGGATAAGAATCATATAATAATCTTTATTCTGAGACCTAGGAAGATAAATGGGAATTATCCTCATCTGAAATTCTTTCTAATTTAATTATTGGGATTCTTGGTATATATGCATGTGAATATCAGGAAGAAAAAGCACAAATGTTCATATGTGAGTCAAGTATCGGAAGCTCTGTCTGTTATGAATGCAAATAAGCATATTCCCCTCCATCTGTGATATGTGCCAAGTGCTGCCTCAGACCTTCCAGAAACTGGGAGGAGCTCAAAGCATGCCCCTGATGGCCTTATCCTAACACAGATCTTCTCTGCCTGGTAAGATCTGCTAGCCAAGGAGTTCTCCTTGTCAAATGACCAAGTCGAGCTGATTTTATCCATGAGTAGAGAATCATGAGATTTATCCAAACAAATTAATTACATCTTCCAGTGGAAATAAAGACCAATTCATAGAGCCTCCTTACAATTGCTGGTTGATAGCTATGTTTTTAGCCATAACTGGCATGTGTCCATGCAGAGTGTATAGCCTCTTCCTGGTCCAGGGTTCCAGTCAGTGTGAATCATAAAGTGTTGTCTACTTTTGGGTATTTTTTTGTATATTTAGGATATTTGGATATTTTTGGATATTTGGCTATATTGACACCTGTCTTTGGATTGTGTGTCAATATTCATGATCCCTGTGATCTTAGACAGGTGACCACTGCCAGAAGAATGAGTAGAGGGTCAAATCCAAGTGAGCTACTGGCTCAGGTTCTTTTCAGGTCATCCTAAGACTCTGCCTACCTCCTCTGCATTTCTAGAATCCACACAAGGCTCCACAAAGTGAGATATGCCTGGTGAGAATGTGAAACCCTCATCTGGAGTGCTGTATTCATGTTGAAGTCTGGCATCTGAGAAATGCTGGGAGGAGAAGGGCAGATTTTTGTGGAGGAAGACCAAAGAGGAATTACTAAGTTTTAACATTCCCCGCCCCACGGTTCCCCTCCTTCCAAACCACTCCCACATCGTCTCCTACCACCACAAAACATCCACTCAGTGCACATTTCCCAAACCATGAACGAAAGGCATCTGTGTTCAGTGCGATACTGGGTGAGCTTTACACACTGATGCTTTGTATCTGCCCCGATGGCATCTTAGGACAGTGAGGAATCTCTATGTGGGAAGAAAATGCAGGCTGATGGTGCCACAGAAGAGAAGGTCTGACTGGAATTCCACACTTGTATTGATGCTAGATGAGGACTCATTTCATAGCACAATCTTTTCTCTCCTTCCTAGGCATCCTGGAAGGAGAATGCCTATCTTGGAATCTTATTAATAAAGAGAACTCACAGAGACATGATTTGTTAGAGTATTGTTTGATTTTTAACTATCTCTAGAGGGCTATGTGACTCCACAGATTTTTAAATGTCTCTATCATTATAATGATGTAATGCTTGGTTGAATAAACTATCATTGTCTAGTGTTGAGTTATATTAAAATAGAAATGTTTATCAGGTCATTTAGAATAGTATAATAAAATATTGTTTTCTTTTTAAGCAACCACTTCCTTGAGAAAAAGAATATAAGATTCTCAAGAGATGAAAAAATTATGACTACTCTCTCAATGGAAAGTGGTTGGCACAGTACAATATTTTTACTAATATAATGAGGAGATATGAAGCACTAACGTAGCACAGAGGAAAGGAGAGAGAGTCTCATTGTTGCTGTTAACTTAACCTCCAGACAGTTCCTTAAACATCCTGATTACAGATTAGGAAGCTCAGATTCAGTGAGTGTGCTCTGCTGAGCTGGCACATGACTGATCCAGGAAAGCCTCGAAGTTACTGGCTTAGATTCTAGGACCTTGAGGCAGTACTCTTTTCCACACCAGAAAGATGAAGGCTTTTACAGGGCTTTAATATGCGCAACATAGTAGATTCTTGGCTTTCATAAAAACTAAGGAGTTGAAGCCGAGTCAGTGGGGTGCATGTTTAAGACTGACTCTGAAGGGGAGCAAAGTCCTCTGGGAGACTTAGATGAGCCTCGGTTCAGAATACACCAATTGGTTATATAATATGAAATGGTCAGCCTGAAAGTAAGATTATATAGACTCACTGTGTTGTACTTACATATGTAGGAGTACACACATACACAAATATATATATAATTATATACATATATAACTTATAGCAACAAAAAATTAAAAGGGGCTATAAATTTGAAAACAAGCAAGGATGAATATATGGGAGGATTTGAATGCAGGAAAGGATAATGATGTATTTACATTGTAATATAAAAAATAAAAACAAGTGATGTGTGCTTAAGAGCTGAGGGTATACCTCTGTGGTAGAGAACTTATTAGCATCTGAGATGCCATGGGGTTCAAATATTCAATGTACTTAAAAACAAAACAATAACCATTCGAAGCTAACCTGAGAACTGAGCTGTCTATATAACCTCAGACTTGGAGATGGGCACATCACATCAAATCTCACTTTAATCTCCCCCACCTTACTAACCAGCATGCTGACCGCTCATCCACTAAAATAGTCCCAGTTGTCTGAAAATACCAGTTCATCATAACTGTAACATATATCCTTGGTCAACATGATAAAAGCAAGTCCTTCATTAGACAGAGCTGGCATTTATCACTCATACTTTTTACTCATGCTTTCTGCTTCTGTGCTTTGCAGATACAGATGAATTCTTTACCTCTGCCAATATTTATATTATATATATATATATATATATATATATATATATATATATATACACTCAAGTCACCCTCCTTCTCTCTGGCCATGGAACTCAAATTCCTCCTTCGTTTCCCAGACCACAGCATCCAATTCATCCCCAACTTTTGCCTCCTTCCTTCCTATTAGTTACACTTTCAAGTACAGACCTCAACCACCTATTAAAATAAGAAATTACACATCCTTTAGGATGGGTTTCTGGGTAACCTGGGAACAAGAGTGAACATGGAAATAGATAAAGGAAGATTTGCAAAATATGACACTGATGGCCTTTTAATTGGCTGCTGAGTACAAAGAGTTTTAATATAGATCATACTCATTTTATTTCTTTGTACAGTTCTTACCTTAAGCATCTTGGTTTTTTTAATGTTTCATTCAAAACCAGGAGTAATCCATCAGATCTGACAAGATCTATTATAGAATGGCAACATACCATATTCAATATCTTAAAATTATATGCTATTTAAGAAATAGTGTAATAAACTTTTCTCGTCCAATCTTTTTTTTTTCTTAGAGATCTGTGCTATCAGCTACCCATTCTTGATGAATGTAGTAGGCTTTAACCATGTTCCATATCCATTTCCATCTGCTGGCAATGGATATCATACTGACTATATTATGATTTGCCCTTGCAAATCTATTGGCAGATTTTATCTGTTGAGACTTGATAAATACTAAAACTGCCAATCAATGGGTTCACTTGGGATTGTGCACAAATACTTTCAACACAATCAAAAAACTATATTGAGACAGGCTGAGAGAAAGAAATTATTTTTTTCTGTGCATATAAGATGTAGAAGGCGAGCTGATTCTGGAAGGAGGATGCTTGCACTGACACTGATAAGACCATCTATTTATTGAGGAAAAAGTCAGAGAAAATGGTGTCCTGAAACTCCCAGACAATGAAAGAAAAACTTGCGTTTTATCATTTTTATTTTGCAATGAAGTCTGGACTTTGTCAGTAAATGGTAATATGACAGTACCATCCTGAAATGTAAATGAAACCTAATTATGTTCGGAGTAAAAATGCCATCATAATAAATATCATTGTCCCTAGTACTTAGAGTCAACACAAAAGTAAGACATATTGAATACCAAAGTGAGAGAAAGATAATTGGCTATTAATAAGGAATTTATTTTCCTTCAACTGCAGTGAATTTTATTTACATCACACTTCATAAATAATCACCTCTAACACTTCAAGAGATTACAGCAATTTATCACAGATTCTTAAATGCTACTTAGTATAGATAATTAATCAGCAATGACCGATTGATTTGTAACTGTCTAATAAGTTAAGGATAAATTTTGTCTGTGTTCTAAGCATCGTGACTTAGTTTTCAAGAAGGGATTATTTCAATTCGTTTAAGAAAGTACAGCAAGCCACAGGATTTTGGGACTGCTGGTGAGTGGAACACAGCTTCTGCTCCAATCCAATTGCGCGGGACCTGAGACTGCATTAGTTAGGGAAGCAGAAACCGGCCTGAGTAGGGCCACAGGCCTCATCCGGCCAGATCAGCGCCAGGGTAGCGGGAGCGCAGGGTTGCCTGACACCCGCCAGCTACCCACGACCCCCGCCGCAGGATTTTGGGACTGCTGGTGAGTGGAACACAGCTTCTGCTCCAATCCAATTGCACGGGACCTGAGACTGCATTAGTTAGGGAAGCAGAAACCGGCCTGAGTAGGGCCACAGGCCTCATCCGGCCAGATCAGCGCCGGGGTAGCGGGAGCGCAGGGTTGCCTGACACCCGCCAAATACCCACGACCCCCGCCGCAGGATTTTGGGACTGCTGGTGAGTGGAACACAGCTTCTGCTCCAATCCAATTGCACGGGACCTGAGACTGCATTAGTTAGGGAAGCAGAAACCGGCCTGAGTAGGGCCACAGGCCTCATCCGGCTGGATCAGCACCGGGGTAGCGGGAGCGCAGGGTTGCCTGACACCCGCCAGCTACCCACGACCCCCGCCGCAGGATTTTGGGACTGCTGGTGAGTGGAACACAGCTTCTGCTCCAGTCCAATCACGCGGGACCTGAGACTGCTCTGGTTGGGGAGAGAGAAATCCGGCCTACATAGGGCCACAAGCCTCTTCCGGTCAGAAAAGCACCAGGGCAGCTGGGGCGCAGGGTCTGCTGACACTCACCAGCTACCCACAACACCCGCCACAGGATCTTAAGACTTCTGGTGAGTGGAGCACAGCTTCTGCTCCAATCCAATTGCGCGGGACCTGAGACTGCTCTGGTTGGGGAGAGAGAAATCCGGCCTACATAGGGCCACAACCCTCTTCCGGTCAGAAAAGCACCGGGGCAGCTGGGGCGCAGGGTCAGCTGACACTCACCAGCTACCCACAACACCCACCACAGGATCTTAAGACTTCTGGAGAGTGGAACACAGCTTCTGCTCCAATCCAGTTGCACGCTGGACCAGAGACTGCATTAGTTAGGGAAGCAGAAAAACGGCCTGTGTAGGACCACAGGCCTCTTCCGGCTGGACCAGCACCGGGGTACCGTCAGCTACCCACGACCCCCGCCGCAGGATTTAGAGACTGCTGGTGAGTGGAACACAGCTTCTGCTCCAATCTTTAAACAGTGACAACGATAACAACTAACCCCAGAGATTACCAGATGGCGAAAGGTAAACGTAATAATCTTACTAACAGAAACCAAGACCACTCACCATCATCAGAACCCAGCACCCCCACTTCGCCCAGTCCAGGGCACCCCAACACACCGGAAAAGCTAGACACGGATTTAAAAGCATATCTCCTGATGATGATAGAGAACTTCAAGAAGGACTTTAATAACACACTTAAAGAAATGCAGGAGAACACTGCTAAACAGGCAGAAGACAATAAAGAGAAAGCACAAAAATCCCTTAAAGAATTGCAGGAGAACACTGCTAAAGAGTTACAAATCCTTAAAGAAAAACAGGATAACATAATCAAACAGGTAGAAGTCCTTAATGAAAAACAGGAAAACACATCCAAACAGATGATGGAAATGAACAAAACCATACTAGACCTAAAAAGGGAAGTAGACACAATAAAGAAAACCCAAAATGAGGCAACACTGGAGATAGAAACCCTAGGAAAGAAATCTGGAACCATAGATACGAGCATCAGCAACAGAATACAAGAGATGGAAGAGAGAATCTCAGGTGCAGAAGATTCCATAGAGAACATCGGCACAACAATCAAGGAAAATGTAAAATGCAAAAAGATCCTAACTCAAAACATCCAAGAAATACACGACGCAATGAGAAGACCAAACCTACGGATAATAGGAGTGGATGAGAATGAAGATTTTCAACTCAAAGGACCAGCAAACATCTTCAACAAAATTATAGAAGAAAACTTCCCAAATCTAAAGAAAGAGATGCCCATGAACATACAAGAAGCCTACAGAACTCCAAATAGACTGGACCAGAAAAGAAATACCTCCCGACACATAATAATCAGAGCAACAAATGCTCTAAATAAAGATAGAATACTAAAAGCAGTAAGAGAAAAAGGCCAAGTAACATATAAAGGCAAGCCTATCAGAATTACACCAGATTTTTCACCAGAGACTATGAAAGCCAGAAGATCCTGGACGGATGTTATACAGACACTAAAAGAACACAAATTCCAGCCCAGGCTACTATACCCAGCCAAACTCTCAATTAACATAGATGGAGAAACCAAAGTATTCCACGACAAAACCAAATTCACACATTATCTCTCCACGAATCCAGCCCTTCAAAGGATAATAACAGAAAAAAACCAATACAAGGACAGGAACCACGCCCTAGAAACAACAAGAAGGTAATCCCTCAACAAACCTAAAAGAAGACAGCCACAAGAACAAAATGCCAACTTTAACAACAAAAATAACAGGAAACAACAATTACTTTTCCTTAATATCTCTTAATATCAATGGACTCAACTCCCCGATAAAAAGACATAGACTAACAAACTGGCTACACAAACAAGACCCAACATTTTGCTGCTTACAAGAAACTCATCTCAGAGAAAAGGATAGACACTACCTCAGAATGAAAGGCTGGAAAACAATTTTCCAAGCAAATGGCATGAAGAAACAAGCTGGAGTAGCCATTCTAATATCTGATAAGATTGACTTCCAACCCAAAGTCATTAAAAAAGACAGGGAGGGACACTTCATACTCATCAAAGGTAAAATCCTCCAAGAGGAACTATCAATCCTGAATATCTATGCTCCAAATACAAAGGCAGCCACATTCATTAAAGAAACTTTAGTAAATCTCAAAGCACACATTGCACCTCATACAATAATAGTGGGAGACTTCAACACACCACTTTCACCAATGGACAGATCATGGAAACAGAAACTAAACAGGGACACAGTGAAACTAAGAGAAATTATGAATCAAATGGATCTGGCAGATATCTACAGAACATTCTATCCTAAAACAAAAGGATATACCTTCTTCTCAGCACCTCATGGTACCTTCTCCAAAATTGACCACATAATTGGTCACAAAGCAGGCCTCAACAGATATAAAAATATTGAAATTGTCCCATGCATCCTATCAGATCACCATGGCCTAAGGCTGATCTTCAATAACAAAATAAATAATAGAAAGCCAACCTTCACGTGGAAACTGAACAACACTCTTCTCAATGATACCTTGGTCAAGGAAGGAATAAAGAAAGAAATTAAGGACTTTTTAGAGTTCAATGAAAATGAAGCCACAACATACCCAAACTTATGGGACGCAATGAAAGCATTTCTAAGAGGAAAACTCATAGCTCTGAGTGCCTCCAAAAGGAAACTAGAGAGAGCACACATTAGCAGCTTGACAACACACCTAAAAGCACTAGAACAAAAGGAAGCAAATTCACCCAAGAGGAGTAGACGGCAGGAAATAATCAAACTCAGGGGTGAAATCAACCAAGTGGAAACAAGAAAAACTATTCAAAGAATCAACCAATCAAGGAGCTAGTTCTTTGAGAAAATCAACAAGATAGATAAACCCTTAGCCAGACTCACTAGAGGGCACAGGGAAAGCATCCTAATTAACAAAATCAGAAATGAAAAAGGAGACATAACAACAGATCCTGAAGACATCCAAAACACCATCAGATCCTTCTACCAAAGGCTATACTCAACAAAACTGGAGAACCTGGATGAAATGGAGAAGTTCCTAGACAGATACCAGGTACCAAAGTTGAATCAAGATCAGGTTAATGATCTAAACAGCCCTATATCCCCCAAAGAAATAGAAGCAGTCATTAATAGTCTCCCAACTAAAAAAAGCCCAGGACCAGATGGGTTTAGTGCAGAGTTCTATCAGACCTTCAAAGAAGATCTAATCCCAGTTCTTCACAAACTATTCCACAAAATAGAAACAGAAGGTACTCTACCCAACTCATTCTATGAAGCCACAATTACTCTGATACCTAAACCACAAAAAGACCCAACAAAGATAGAAAACTTCAGACCAATATCCCTTATGAATATTGATGCAAAAATCCTCAATAAAGTTCTTGCTAACCGAATCCAAGAACACATCAAAACAATCATCCATCCTGACCAAGTAGGTTTCATCCCAGGGATGCAGGGATGGTTCAATATACGGAAATCCATCAACGTAATCCAGTATATAAACAAACTCAAAGACAAAAACCACTTGGTCATCTCCTTAGATGCGGAAAAAGCATTTGACAAGATCCAACACCCATTCATGATAAAAGTCTTGGAAAGATCAGGAATTCAAGGCCCATACCTAAACATGATAAAAACAATCTACAGCAAACCAGTAGCCAACATCAAAGTAAATGGTGAGAAGCTTGAAGCAATCCCTCTAAAATCAGGGACTAGACAAGGCTGTCCACTTTCTCCATACCTATTCAACATTGTACTTGAAGTCCTAGCCAGAGCAATTCGACAACAAAAGGAGATCAAAGGGATACAAATTGGAAAAGATGAAGTCAAAATATCACTTTTTGCAGATGATATGATAGTATATATAAGTGACCCTAAAAATTCCACCAGAGAACTCCTAAGCCTGATAAACAGCTTCGGTGAAGTAGCTGGATATAAAATTAACTCAAACAAATCAATGGCCTTTCTCTACACAAAGAATAAACAGGCTGAGAAAGAAATTAGGGAAACAACACCCTTCTCAATAGTCACAAATAATATAAAATATCTTGGCGTGACTCTAACTAAGGAAGTGAAAGATCTGTATAATAAAAACTTCAAGTCTCTGAAGAAAGAAATTATAGAAGATCTCAGAAGATGGAAAGATCTCCCATGCTCATGGATTGGCAGGATCAACATTGTAAAAATGGCTATCTTGCCAAAAGCAATCTACAGATTCAATGCAATCCCCATCAAAATTCCAAATCAATTCTTCAACGAATTAGAAAGTGCAATCTGCAAATTCATCTGGAATAACAAAAAACCTAGGATAGCAAAAACTCTTCTCAAGGATAAAAGAACCTCTGGTGGAATCACCATGCCGGACCTAAAGCTCTACTACAGAGCAATTGTGATAAAAACTGCATGGTACTGGTATAGTGACAGACAAATAGACCAATGGAATAGAATTGAAGACCCAGAAATGAACCCACACACCTATGGTCACTTGATCTTCGACAAGGGAGCTAAAAACATCCAGTGGAAGAAAGACAGCATTTTCAACAAATGGTGCTGGCACAACTGGTTGTTAACATGTAGAAGAATGCGAATCGATCCATTCCTATCTCCTTGTACTAAGGTCAAGTCTAAGTGGATCAAGGAACTTCACATAAAACCAGAGACCCTGAAACTTATAGAGGAGAAAGTGGGGAAAAGCCTTGAAGATATGGGCACAGGGGAAAAATTCCTGAATAGAACAGTAATGGCTTGTGCTGTAAGATCGAGAATTGACAAGTGGGACCTCATGAAACTACAAAGCTTCTGCAAGGCTAAAGACACCATCAAAAAGACAAAAAAACCACCAACAGATTGGGAAAGGATCTTCACCTATCCTAAATCAGATAAGGGACTAATATCCAATATATATAAAGAACTCAAGAAGGTGGACTCCAGAAAGTCAAATAACCCCATTAAAAAATGGGGCTCAGAACTGAACAAAGAATTCTCACCTGAGGAATACCGAATGGCAGAGAAGCACCTGAAAAAATGTTCAACATCCTTAATCATCAGGGAAATGCAAATCAAAACAACCCTGAGATTCCACCTCACACCAGTCAGAATGGCTAAGATCAAAAATTCAGGTGACAGCAGATGCTGGCGAGGATGTGGAGAAAGAGGAACACTCCTCCATTGTTGGTGGGATTGCAAGCTTGTACAACCACTCTGGAAATCAGTCTGGCGGTTCCTCAGAAAATTGGACATAGTACTACCGGAGGATCCAGCAATACCTCTCCTGGGCATATATCCAGAAGATGTCCCAACCGGTAAAAAGGACACATGCTCCACTATGTTCATAGCAGCCCTATTTATAATAGCCAGAAGCTGGAAAGAACCCAGATGTCCCTCAACAGAGGAATGGATACAGAAATTATGGTACATTTACACAATGGAGTACTACTCAGCTATTAAAAAGAATGAATTTATGAAATTCCTAGCCAAATGGATGGACCTGGAGGGCATCATCTTGAGTGAAGTAACACAATCACAAAAGAACTCACACAATATATATTCATTGATAAGTGGATATTAGCCCAAAACTTAGGATACCCAAGATATAAGATACAATTTGATAAACGCATGAAACTCAAGAAGAATGAAGACCAAAGTGTGGACACTGTGCACCTTCTTAGAATTGGGAACAAAACACCCAGGGAAGGAGTTACAGAGACAAAGTTCGTAGCTGTGATGAAAGGATGGACCATTTAGAGACTGCTGTATCCAGGGATCCGTCCCATAATCAGCTTCTAAACGCTGACACCATTGCATACACTAGCAAGATTTGGCTGAAAGGACCCAAATATAGCTGTCTCTTGTGAGACGATGCCGGGGCCTAGCAAACACAGGAGTGGATGTTCACAGTCAGCTATTGGATGTATCACAGGGCTCCCAATGGAGAAGCTAGAGAAAGTACCCAAGGAGCTAAAGGGATCTGCAACCCTATTGTTGGAACAACATGATGTACTAACCAGAACCCTGGAGCTCTTGTCTCTAGCTGCATATGTATCGAAAGATGGCCTAGTCGGCCATCAATGGAAAGAGAGGCCCATTGGACTTGCAAACTTTATATGCCCCAATATAGGGGAATGCCAGGGCCAAAAGAATGGGAATGGGTGGGTAGGGAAGTGGGGGGCGCTATGGGGGACTTTTGGGATAGTATTGGAAATGTAATTGAGGAAAATATGTAATAAAAATATAAAAAAAAAAAAAAAAAAGGAAAAAAAAAAAAACAGCATGCTTCTTCAGTCTGCTCAGCAAGACAGGAAGCCCTGTGGGGTTTGTTTTGTTACTGCATATTGAAATAAAATGCACACACCAAAATGAAAAAAAAAAAAAAAAAAAAAAAAAGAAAGTACAGCAAGCCCATGGGAAGGCATGAGTGTTGTGTGTGTCTACATCGGGAGCTGTTTTGTGGATGTTACATCAAAAACACTGTTTTTATTCCCAGTTACGAGAACTTCACACTAAAAAGAGCAAGAAAAATTCACCTAAAAGCAGAGAGGGTGCTGTGCAGAAAGAACTGTGTGATAAAGAGTGTGATAAAGAGCCCCTCACCCGTAGCATGTGAGTTTACCAGCACCCCATGTCTGCTACCCAGGATGCACACAGATATGTTGGTGCTTAAGAACAGAGGGGGTACCCTGGTAGATAATATGGGTGGCAGGTGACATATGGCAGGTAGATAATATGGAAGGTGGGTGACATATGGTTCCAATAAAGCATTGGTTCCAGGATCCCTTGGATCTTGAAATATGAGGATGCTCAGGGCCTTTATATAGACTCATATAGCATTTGCACACAACACTCTCTCTGTATTTTTACATCCTATCATTATCTATAATTCAGTAAAGCATTTGCTCTGTAAGTGCTTGCCATAGTCTCTTCTTATGTGCGAAAGAAAAAGATCCATAAACATTCAGCGCAGTGATATTTTGTTTGTTTGTTTGTTTGTTTGTTTTTATTCTTGAGCATTGTCAATCTGAAGTTGGCTGAATCAACATATGTAGAATGTGTAAATATAGAAAAGACCAATTGTGCTATGTTTTGTTGACATGGAAACAATGACAAAATCCACACGGTGATAGCAACCTATTTGTGTTGGAGGTGTGACTACTGTGTGACTCAGTAGGCAGATTGAGAAAGCTGTGAAATTCATAAACAGGAAAATGGTATATGCACTCCAGTTTTGCTTTTATCGGCTACATAAACTTGGGCATTTTTCCTAAAATTAATTTGTTTGCTCACCTGAAAATATAGAGAAAATATCAAAGAACACAATGTCCTTGAGATACCTGTAATGCTAAAACAGAGCATAAATATTCCCAGTAGAGTTTCCCACCAAATGGTAACAAAAGACAGATAGATTTGTCCAATAGTAGTCTCAGGGTTTCAATAAGGTCTACCTTTCTATATACCGGTCTTCTATAGGTAAGATATTAGAACACGTTAGGTCTATACAAACACAATAGGTTAAGTCTGATGTGGGAATGCAATCCCATTGATAACACATCACACTGAGATCTGAGCATATTCTAATAACTGCAGAGCAGCATCAGAAGAGAAAGATCGCTTTGCAATCCAGAGGTGCTCAGCCTGAGCTGGTACTTGGTGCTGAAATTCCAGCAGCCAGTATCATTTTACATCAGGTATAGTCCAGTCTGTCTAAAATGCAAAGTAGATCACTAAAGAATTACTTCTATTTGTCAACCTACTACAACCTGAAATTTTAATACCTTCCAGAAAAATAGACTTATGTGTCCAGTACCCAGTAGAAGTCCTGGGCTTGGGTTATATCTGGCAGAAAGCATTCTGCACAAAGCCCAACTGTGTAGTGCTATAGGGGACTTGGAAGCTTGAGCCCCTTTGCCCTGCAGCCACCCAGCTTTTGTTTACTATCTCTCACCTGTAAAACTCCACCATTAAATGGACCCTATGCTAAGATACTGGATTTCCTAGAGAATCACTAAACTTTGGCACGGACTCTCAAAGTCCAATCCCCCACCCCCTCCAACATGTGATCACTCTAGGTGAAAAGAAAAAGAGGAGAGAGAGAGAGAGAGAGAGAGAGAGAGAGAGAGAGAGAGAGAGAGAGAGAGAGAGAGAGAGAGAGACCTCCAAAATTGAACAGAACAACTCTTCAAGCCCCCCTGATACAATAGCTCTTTCCAGTCTCTTCAGTAGAGACTTGTTTGGCGCTGAGAGTGTGGAAAATGGAGACTTGCAGAAAGAGCTCAGAAACACAGTGTTTGCTGATTTGAGGGGCACATCCCCAGTCCTTTTAAAATTGACTAGAGGCCGCTATGATTACGACATGAAGAACAGCCCCAGATGCACTTGACCTAGACAGCACTACAAAGTGTTGTTTAACCTGCAACTTCTTGTTAGAAGAGGAAAGAACATGACAGACGAAATCTGAGAATGTAAATGAAATCCAGTGGGTAGACTTTGTACTATGGATTAGATAGCAAATGCATCGTTCTTAGTCCGTCCGCCAACTAAGAATTATTTGAAGTTTCTAAATTATCACTAATGGTTTTGAATCAACTGTTTTCTTGAGACAAAGGGGTATCTTTGAAGGTCAATGAGACAAAAAGGCCACCAATAGATGGGGAAAAATGTTTTACTAATCCTAAATCTGATACAGGACTAATATCTAATATATGCAAAGAGCTCAAGAAGCTAAACTCCAGAAATTCAAATAACCCCATTAAAAAATGGGGTACAGAGCTAAACAAAAAACTGGGAATGGGTGGGTAGGGGAGTGGGGGGAAGGGTATGGGGGACTTTTGGTATAGCATTGGAAATGTAATTGAGGAAAATACATAATAAAAAAATATATATATATTAAAAAAAATTCTCAACTGAGGAATACCGAAGGGCTGAGAAGCACTTGAAAAAATGTTCAACATCCTTAATTATCAGGGAAATGCAAATCAAAACAACCCTGAGATTCCACCTCACACCAGTCAGAATGACTAGGATCAAAAATTCAGATGACTGCAGATGTTGGCGAGGATGTGGAGAAAGAGGAACACTCCTCCATTGCTGATGGGATTGCAAGCTTGTACAACCACTCTGGAAATCAGTCTGGCGGTTCCTCAGAAAAATGGACATAGTACTATCAGCAGATCCAGCAATACTGCTCTTGGACATATACCCAGAAGATGTTCCAACTGGTAATAAGGACACATGCTCCACTATGTTCATAGCAGCCCTATTTATAATAGCCAGAAGCTGGAAAGAACCCAGATGCCCCTCAGCAGAGGAATGGATACAGAAAATGTGGTACATTTACACAATGAAGTACTACTCAGCTACTAAAAACAATAATTTTATGAAATTCTTAGGCAAATGGATGTATCTGAAGGATATCATCCTGAGTGAGGTAACCCAATCACAAAAGAAGTCACTTGATATGCACTCACTGATAAGTGGATATTAGTCCAGAAACCTAGAATACCCAAGATACAATTTCTAAAACACAAGAAAATCAAGAAGAGGGAAGACCAATGGGTGGATACTTCATTCCTCCCTAAAATAGGGAATAAAATACCCATGGAAGGAGTAGCAGAGACAAAGTTTGGAGCTAAGACAAAAGGATGGACCATCCAGAGACTGTCCCACCCGGGGAGTCCATCCCATAATCAGCCACGAAACGAAGACACTATTGCATATGCCAGCAAGATTTTGCTGAAAGGGCCCTGATAACTGTCTCCTGTGAGACTATGCCAGTGCCTGGTAAATACAGAAGTGGGTGCTCACAGTCATTCATAGGATGGAACACAAGGCCCCCAATGGAGGAGCTAGAGAAAATACCCAAGGAGCTGAAGGGGTCTGCAACCCTATAGGTAGAACAACAATATGAACTAACCAGTACCTCCAGAGCTTGTGTTTCTAGCTGCATATGTAGCAGAGGATGGCCTAGTTGGCCATCATTGGGAAGAGAGGGCCCTTGGTCTTGCAAACTTCATATGCCCCAATACAGGGAAATGCCAGGGCCAAGAAATGGGAGTGAGTGGGGAGGGGAACAGGGCAGGGGGAGGGTATAGGGGACTTTTGGGATATCATTTGAAATGTAAATGAAGAAAATATCTAATAAAGAAAAGAAGAAAAGGGGGTATCTTTGGACTGCATTTTTGGTTTGCAATGTTTGAAATGTTAATTTCTCACCCTAAAAATGGGCCATAGCATCCCTAAGCAGCCTGAGGCATGCCAGAGACATAGCATCCTGAAACTGTTTCCTTGAACTGTTTCCTTCCACAGGCTGTCCAGGCTAGGAGCACGGGGACGCACACATACACTCAAAGCCAATCTGTTGTTTGTTTGGTTGGTTTTTGTTTTTGTTATTTCAAGACAGGGTTTCTCTCTGTAGTCCTGGCTGTCCTGGAACTTACTCTGTAGACCAGGCTGGCCTCGAACTCAGAAATCCACCTGCCTCTGCCTCCCAAGTGCTGGGATTAAAGGCGTGTCTTAGTTATGAGTTTTATACATTGATAAGTCTCAGGTCCTGGATTGTAGGGATGGGTCTTTATTTTATACCAGTTGTAACAAGTATTTTCCTACTTGATATTATCAGGTGCATTGCCAATAGAGATGTCAAGAACAACTTACAGTATACAACTATTTCTAGACTCTGGCCAGACATACATTCCTTGGGCTTGTCATTTGTGATCAGTGAATCATGTAAAAGTCTAAGAGGAAGAGACCTTTAGCATCACCAGCCAGCACCAATCCTCATGGTGAGAAAACAGAATGTATTTTGCAGCCAGGTTTGACATGTTCAAAACTGAGGCACACTAAGCCTGAGGCTCTGCTTCCTGGGTGGATCCCTGCTCTCATCAGCACCAGCGGCTGTATGAAAGATGCCAAGCCTTATCTATTGGAACAGACTCAAGTCATGCCAGAAATAGAGACATAAACACAACACCCAAAGTCCAGTCACTAATTGTAAAAATATACAGTGCCTAAGACTGTAGTGTCTTTGATGGGCTTGTAAACAAGATACCTCTGAAATAAATAGAAATTAGAATATGAAAAGCAAAGTAAGGTTTTTAGGTAGAGATTACACAGATAAAGTCAGTTTGCTAAAATGTGATGTCACATCCCTCCATCTTCCACAGACCTGGATATGACTGATCTGATTGATAAAAAACATAATTTTAAAAAGACACAGTCCATCTGTGTGATATCAACATTATAGAATGTCATTTAATACTCTAACCCAGTTCTTCATGAACAGTATTAGTTATGAACTGGAAGCTTTTAGGCAGCATGAAAATAACCTTAAAAATCTCGTTCAAGTTGTGCAATTACCCATGGGGTATGTATCATTATCAACTCTGTTTTTATAGAAGAGAAGCTAAATTTATTAATACAACTGAATTAAGAAGAGTTATCAAAATTTAATTTCTAATATTCAATGCTCCAAGTAGGATTTAAAATACATAAAACACAGAATAATTGTACTTTGATAATGTATCTTTATTATCATTAGAATAAAATTTCCATTTTTCCCTCTAGCACAGTCTTTATCTGTACTAAAAATAAGTACCTTTACTTCATTCAGACACTTAATTCCACCCAGCTGACAGCTCCCATTCAAAATCTGTTTTCTCTGTACTAAAATTAGGTTTATACTGGTGGTCCCATGAGTGGATGGTTTATTTGCCAGTGTCCTCATTGTTTGTTCTCACAGCTCACATGAGGGGTGGGTATCACAGACATCTAGTATGTTGAGGCTGGAGATGCTGCTGACAGCCTGCAGCATTCATGCAGAGCTCCACAACCAAGAATCAACCAGCTTCCAGTGCAAAACTCTACCACTTTCATTCGGAACATTATGCTGGCTTATCGGCTGGGTTTAAAGCTTTACCCATGCTTCCTTGCAATATGGACTCTTGCCTCATCAACGTCAAAGACAGAGTACCTGCCATTATACTCCTGAAGAATGACATGGGTAAAAAACCCTGCCCAGGAGAACTAACCCTGATTATTACAGTATTAATATCAACACTTATTCCTACTCAAAGGGAGAAACTCTAGAGAGCTTATTCACCAAAGACTGAATCCCAGACAAAGCACTTCACACCCTCTCGGCTGGACACCACAGTACCTTGTTAACTGGGACCTGCCTAATTATCTTTAAGCAATTCTCTCAGCTCATGCAAGATAGTGAGTTATATGTGGTGACACAGAAATGCTGTGTTAGACATAACATGTCCAAATAAAGCCATATCCTCTCAATCCAGTGACTATTCCTTAGTTATTATTCAGCTGTCTTTTAAGTTTCTATGAGTAACTAAAGATTATCTCACAGGTACAGCAAATAGCAGAGAAGTCAGGGGCCATGTGACTGATTAGTACAAAAAGTGTGTACATGAATCATGAAGTAATATACACACACACTCTCTGTCTATCTATCTGTCTGCCTATATATCTATCTATGTATCTATCTAATGACTTTCTTTTTCTGAAATTTATTCTCCCTATTGAATACTCCTACTCAAATAAAATGCATTGCAATGAATTCAGCAGTACTTCTCAGTTGACCATAAAACAGTAGCTTATACAGCATCTTGAAAGAAACTAATCTGGACAAGGAGAAAGCAAAGGGCCTTAATTTTCATAATGAAAATTCAAACCCAGATTAGCTTGCTTGAAGGTTCAGTGTAGACACATCTTGAATGAATTGTGCTTTAAAAAAAAAATCACGTGGGAGTGAACAAAGAGACAGTGAAGACAGAACTGAAAGACTATAATTACTTCCATTCCCTCCTTAAAATAATGGAATGGTCTGATTTTAAACTGTCCAATTTATCAATGACTTATAACAATCATCAGTGGTTGGACTTTCCCCCTTTACTTTAAAACTCAAGAATTCTTCCTTAGGGTAGAACTTTGAGATGCTCACAAACTCAAAGGACCTAATCATGGACCAGAGCCAACACAAAGTTCTCTACGGACATCAAGGAAGAGCTTTCTCCTCTCTTTTCCTGGACTTAGCTCCTGGTACAAAAAGGAAGAGCTTAAATAAATGACTGTCATCATGCCAGTCCCACTCACTGCTTCAATTGGTGTTCTATTCTAGGAATGGGGGAGGGAGGGTCACTGTCACAGCCAGGTCCTTGTATCAGGAAGCAGGACCCTGGCACAGGAAGGGGCATTCTCTCGCAGCCAGATAAAGTCCAACAGCGTAGGGTACAGTGCCCATGAAGACAATCCTTCTCACATCCTTCTATTCCAATAATAACAGCAAGGCAAAGGGAGGAGGAAGATAAATCTGCAGCTGTGTGCTAAATTCCTAGTGCCTCCAACACAATACAAGACTCCTCACTGTTATTAGAAGCATTTAGACATGATTCCACAGTCTCCTTCTCCATCCAACTATTGTCTAGGATGCCTTTTGATCCAGAAGGCATTTATATTGTTTCTTGTTAGAAAATAACTCTGCCCACAGGGGAAAAAAATTAAAGAAAACCTGCTCCTTACAAGGCAAGTGATGCAACGCCATGGTATAGGATTGCATTCTGAAAACCACAAAGGCGTCATCATCAACACCTTTCTTCTCATTCTGGATGAACCTCAACTATCTTATCTGAATTGCCTTGAAAGGCCTGGAGAACCTGAAACTTCTCCCCTCTCAAAGAGGCATGCCATTAACAAAAGAGTCTACTCTCTCAAAACACTGGCATGAAAAGTAAGACAAAGTCAGAAGTCAGGAGAAGCTAAACCCCTAAACTGAGTGCTTCAACCCGCCACACTGAAGCAGCTCTCATCATGTTCCCATAGCAGCTGTTGCCAGGTGTTCAGTTGATGTGTCTGCCCTTCATTCTCTTAAGGAATGGATCATGGTACCTGTAGGGGATTCTACAAGGTCCATCTCTGGCCCAAGGTGAAGACCATCAAGATAGGGAGTAAGTTTTAGTCCAGCCTGAATGGCAGGGACCTCATCAAGAATCTCAAACCAAGTGCTTTACAGACAACAGAAAAAGCAATGCTTAAAATGTACCAGTGTGGCAGGAAACCTGAGGCCAGACGTACAGTTTTGAGAGAAACCTACCACAGAGTCATCAGCTGTTACTTATCTTTTGTATAATGCTTACAGGAATGCTGGTGGTCTGCTCCACCTCCTTGAGCACCATGATTGTAAAGGTAGGGTGCTGCATAGCATCCTATGAATGATAATCATGGGAGTGGCTATGGACCCTAATTAGACAATGTACTTGCTACCTATACCCTATTCAGTGAGTTGTTTGGACTAGTAAGGATACACTTTCAGGTCAGTACATTGTAAAGGCTGATAGTTTAGTTAGATTTATATTACACCGAATGAATCTTTTCTTTCCTGTTACTTCTTGTTAATTTATTTTCTCCAAGCTCTGGTGTGCGAGCTCATTCTTTCCACTGTCTATCTGGACATATTAAACAGGTTCAGCAATATTTACATGGTGTCTGGTTTTCATTTCCCATGTGCTTCATTGGAAACATGAAGCAAGCATCTAAGGTTCTCTCTACAGATTACAATGCTCATGGCTGGGAGATGTTCCTACATAGGAGACTGTAAATCACATATATGTGCACACAATACACACATATCCATATACACAGATGTGTATTGTGTATACAAACTCACAGACACACACAGAAAAATATGTACACACAGTCAAACACAAACTCACAAAGCATACAAATATACTAACACACACAGAAAAACACACTCAAATACACACACATATACACTGGGTGCTAAATTAATATAGATATCCATTTCTCTGCTAGCCTAAGCATGAATATAATCTACAAAATACTATGTAACAACACTTGCTAATTAAGCTTAATTAAGACTTTCTTAAGTATTAACTCTACCCAATCTTATTTTTAGATACAGCATCCTATTTAATTAAGCTTAATTCACAAAATATTACTAATTATATCACAATAGATATTTAAGTCCATATATATGCATATATTATATAGCACATAATATAACATTTATCTGCTGGTGCCTTTTTAGTAAAATATTAAGTTTGTACTATGACAAGTAATTTCAGTGTTAAAGGATTTAAAATTTTATCCATTGTTCAGATTTATAATTTACCCAACTTTAAAGAGAAATATCCATTTCCTGTGATCCTCTACCTTCCTCAAGGAAGGCAGAGCAGAGCCAGGAGTACAAAACTGTCCAGCAGCGGACAAAGTGTTGCTAGCACTGCAACCCACTGACATATTGGCTGTGTGGGTGGCTTTGCACCATAACAGTTTAGTTCAATGAAGATCATGTAACTTTCAAACCCTCAACACACGCAATCTGCCCCTTTACAGCTTGAGCCGGCCCATCTCTATTCCAAAGAAATAAGTCAAAGCATTTTAAAAATTATTTTTTTCTCAAACTCTAAATTAAAAAAAAAATGCCACCATGTTCAAAAAAGCTATGTTATTTCTAAATCCCTTTTTCTCCCTTCAAAAACATCAATGGAAAGATAATTAATAAATGCTATGAAACAAATTTAGAAACATAGATCATGTATACTATCTAAAAAAGACTTTAAAAAGCTATGACAAGTCTTAAAATATATTTATACAATGCTTCAATAATCCAGGGGCACTATACTCACAGGATAATTTGAAAATGAGGTCTAACAAGAAAAGTATACACAAAGATACAGGTAGGGAGAAGGAAAGAGAAGGGTCTCCAGGAGCCCCAAAGGACATTTGGAGGAGTCTGGTGCCTTAAGTGAGGGCCAGGCAGAGGACAGGGAGGACTGAACCTGGAGACACTCATCTTCTGTTAGGGCCCACAGCAAACTTAATGCTCTTCTGAAGGGAAGGTGGACAGAAACAAAACGTCCAAGGAGGCTACATAAGTCTTGAGCTTTTTTCTCTTGGTCTTATCCAGCAAACTGGGGCAGGACCCAGGCTGTGGCCATACAGGCTACCTGGTGGTGAAGGATAAAAACAGCCAGAGAAGAGGAGAGATAAGAGTCTGAAGGTACAGAGAGGAAAAAAAAAAGTGAAACTGTCAGTGAAGGTTATATATCTGCAAGCAAGTGCAGTTTCATGAATGGAGTTCATTTTCTATAATTAGGGTAAGGGTGGGTGTGATTCTTTCTAAATATTAAAATAGAAACAAACTTAGCAAAAAGCAGTTAGAAGATGAACGGGCTGGAGTGGAAAGTAAAGAATGAGAGGTGCTGATGAGAGGAACCCAGCCGAAGCTGATGCATCTGTTTCATCTCATGAAGACAGACACTGCTGCTGAAACAGAGCTGAAGAGACAAGACAAAACAAAGGCCAGTTCCTTGTCTTTCTGCTTTCTACAAATGAGATACATTCGTGCTGGAACAAATTAGATACATTCTCGCTGGAAAGAGACTTAGCCAATTGACATTTTCATCCATTGTTAAAGCTTCCAGGAGACAGGTTGATGGTGGTCATAACATCTTTATTATGAGTCCTGTCTTACAGATATTTTCCAAATTCTGGCTTTACTTCCCATCACACCTGATGTTTGTTTTCAATCAACTATTGAAATTTCCTTATTAACATAGCACAGGTGCCTATAATTATGCATTTAAGCACACAGCTGTGCAGGTAAGCAGACAACTTGGCAAATATATGTGCATAGTCTAGTCACAGTGTATCTGGTTTTAAAAGAAAGATATGAAGATACAATGGAAGATATTATAACATAAATATTATTTTAGATTCTAATTAACCAAACATTTTTTTAAATCTCCATTTAACAGCATGACATGATGGCACAGTGACTTAAAATTCTGTTTAGTCATTTGGATTTTACAATCAATTTGTTTTGAGTTTAGTTTAAAATGCAATTACAAGTAGTTGCCACAACCCGACATGCAGATGTAATTTCACTGTTGGCAGTTTGTCTTAAATTCAATAAACGACTTTTTCCAGTGTTATCTACAAATACATAATTCTTCTTGTCTGAAAATGCCTCACATATCCCAATCCTCAGCAACATGAAAATCTTTCATTCAAAATTTGTCTGACTTTTATAAAAATGACCTTAAGCCTCAGAGAAACCTTCCATCTGTGCTTTAAAAGCATGGTTTAAAGCATATATGAAATATTTGATATGCTAATTTCATAAATTTCTAAATCTGTTTTACAAGATTGATACTGTCACAACAGCTTTCACTTTCAACAAAGGATTCATTAAGTCCAAAACCTTAAAGATTGTGACTCCTCCTCTAGCCAGGCTCACTACTCCCAGCTGCCCAGAGCAACAACAGTGGTTAGGTGATAATAAAATTATTAAAATGATAATAAAGCGCATAAGCTTTGTGGTGATTTGAATAAACACGGCTCCCATAACTCTATAGGGAGTGACACTATTAGGAGGTGTGGCTTTGTTGCAGGAAGTGCATCACTAGAGGGTAGGCCTTGAGGTCTCAGAAACTCAAACCTGCCTAGTGGCACACAGTTACCTTCTGCTGCTTGCAGATCAAGATGAAGAACTCTTAGCTCCTTCTCGACTATCGTGTCTATCTGAATGCCACCATGCTCCCCACCATGACCATAATGGCTAAACCTCTGAAAATGTAAGTGACCCCCCCCAATTAAATGTTTTCCATTACAAGAGTTGCCACGGTCATGGTGTCTCTTCACAGCACTAAAACTCCAACTAAAACAAACATCATTTCTCCTTATCAAATGCCATGTCCTCATGTTTACACATCCACTCTACAAATTTCAAGCCATATACTTTCACTCTTTTGTGAAAATATATCAGGGGATTCCAAACTTAGCAGCTGCTAGTATGAACCTGATAATTTGAAATTCACAAATCTAGCAGGTATACCGAAAACAATGCCTCAAAGAAATCTTTTCAAGAATTAGCACACTGTCCAAAGCCATGTGCCCAGTAAATTGAGGAAGAATGAACTTTGAGAACTAACTATGCTTCTTTGTGTATGTGTGTGTGTGTCTGCATGTATGTGTTTGTATGTACATCTATGTCCATTCCTGTGTGTGTGTGTGTGTCTGAGTGTGTGAATGTGTGTGACGGTGTATTGATGTGTATGAAAGTGTGTGTATGTGTGTGTGTGTGTGAGAGAGAGAGAGAGAGAGGAGGGAGGGTGTATGTGCATGTGTGCTTGTGTGTGTGTGTGCGCGCGCGCGCGCGTGTGTGTGTGTGAAGTGCCAGGGGAGCATACACATTGCCTGTGGAGGTCAGAAAATGACCTTGTGTTGGTCTTTGTCTTCCATCTTATTGAAGACAGCATCTTTTTATATCCCAGACTAGCTTGCCTACAAGCTTGCAGGGACAGTCTGATCTCAACCTCCCACCATAACTTGGAGTATAGGGATAAAAAACTCAATGCTCCTGTGCCTATGACCATGTTACATGGTTGCTGGAGTTCTGAACACAGGCCCTCATGAATGTATGACAAATGCCTTACCCATTGAACAACCTTCTAGGTCCTCCGTGCTTTCTCTTTTATTTTCACATTATTAATAACAAATTAGAGAGGGGCTGATGAGTTAAAACTTGCTTCATCTCCATAAACCAAAGGGAATTTTTAGCAAAAGGAACCCCAGAAGAATTCTTGATAGGAAATCTGTTTTCCTGCTGATTTATTAATGAAAGTTGATATGGAAAAATCATATTTGTTTGAAAATTTCCACTCAATTCCTTAGCAGTACAAAGAGCAATCATCTGTGTGAGGTTTATGGATAACTGAAAACTGGTGTCGACGTGAAGCAGTGACTCTCAAGGAGGGGAAATGTCATCCCAGGAACACATGGGCACATCTAGAGGCAGCATTATCATGATAAGCATATTGAGGAGTTACAGGTACCTACTAAGTAAAAGCCAAAAGATGCTGATTAACATCCTACAATTCATAGGCATTTTCCCATAGCCAGAAACATTCAAGCCAAGAATACTTATGAGGTTCTAGGCTTTAGGGAGGAATTGAGCCAAGGTGACAGTCCTGCCTGTGGCCATTTGCTGTCCCTCAGCCCCTCTGGCACCATTTTATGCCATAATCTAGAAGTTAATCTTCAAGAACCCCTCAACAACATCTCCACAATCACAATTAGTGCTTGAAGCTCCTGAACCCTCTCTATTAGAATAGGGACACCTAGAGAGCCCTGGTTTTGCCTTTCACTCTTGGCAGAACAGGAACACCTAGAGATCTCCCCGTGTGTCTTTCATTCTCGGCAGAATCCAGTCTATTTGCCAAAACAATTTACCTTATAATTTCTAAATTCTGAAAGACTTCAAATGAACAAATTGAAGAAATTCAGGAAACCACTTCCTTTTGAGAAAACACCTTGACTAAGTTTCTTTCACCGAGTGGCCATTTATCCTATCTCTTCCCAAAAGGCCAGGGAAAAAGCAAATGTTCTCACATTTCAAATCACCACAGGAGAAATACATATGTGGACTTCTCAGCAGGGACTTGTCAACATTCTAGTTTCACAGTGACTGGGTTGTTAATCTGTAATTGCTACTTTTAGCAACAGTATGAATCTAATTTGTGTCTTGAAATTCTGCATGTCTCGATCTCAGTTGGCCTCAGCTTCCACACATAGATTTTTGCTTGCGTACATCTGGGTATTATTTAGTCACATAATATCTTTTGTTATTTTCCTTTCTTCCTTTCCAAAATTAAGACAAATTTAAATCAATTTTTGACCCACCACATGCACATTAGCTAAAGCACATATTGCAGCTATGAGATTAAAAGATGTTTTCCTAGTTTTAATGTAAAATATCTCCAAAGAATCCCATTATACATATTCAGAAGATTTAAGTGGAAACCATTTTAAACCTATAAATACCACCATGCTATTTTAAAAAGGGGGATCAAGAAAACAGAAAAGTACACACACACAAGGAAATGGAGTCTACAAACATCAAATGTTTCTAAACATTATAAAAATCCCAGCACATGAAATACAGTCAATTTCTAATCTCTATGGCTATAGAGAAGCTATTAATATCTTCAGTATGATCTAATTGACCCTCACACATATTAGCTATAACATATATCCATCTGTATCAAATAGATGAGACACCAACCTGTAAAATTCCAGTTACTTGAAACCAGTTAAATGTCACATATTTATGGAGTCTTCTTGGCATCAGGCTGAATGTGTGTGTGACAAAGCTCAGAGTATTGTATTCAAAATTCCTATAGAAATCGGAAATTTTTTATGTTCTATTTAAGAAAAAAATGTTCTTTCTAGAAATACATATTTCAAAAAATGTAAGTATTGAAATTCTCAAAAAATAAAAAAATTAAAAAGAAAAGCCATCTATTAAGCACAAACCCTGCATTCACACATCACCTTGGCAAACTGTGAACAATTTCCTCTTGCTGCAGAGTCACAGCCACAGCATCTTATGACAGTAGTACTAAACCACCATGACCAGCTTCCTCTTGTAAAAAATAAATAGGACCCTGAGGCAGACACACACAAGGGATGATGGTGAGAAGATGCTCTGCAAGGAGGTGGCCAAGTGACTGGAGTTCTGGGTCTATAAGCCTGACATCAAGCCAAAGCTAATAGCCACTGGAAGATGGAGGTGCAAAAGGACCCTCTGAGTTGCCCCTTGGAGGATGGGCTCCTAGTAAGACCCAGACTTCTGATTATTACCTCTTTAGTGATGAGACAGTGAATCCCATCTAAGTGATCTAGTTTTGTTACTTTATTACAGCTTGGTTAGCAACAGGATAGAGATGGGTAGAATAGAGAAATCCTAATCCAATTATCCTCCTGTTTTAATTTCTATCAGCTCTTTCCCAAATAAAAATATAAAATCTAGTATAGTATACATTGTTTTGGTAATGATGAATAATAAATGAGGTCTGTTATAGTTGGCACAGAATTTGAACAGGGTTTAAATAAAAATATCTGCAGATTCAACTTCACTTTCACTTTTAAGACCTCTGGGATGGGAACTGAAATGTGTACACAGAACAGGAGCTTTAAATAGAGGTGATTAAATTCAAGCACTTTAAAGTGGTCCCAATATATGATCTTCAAATGTCATTATCATTACAACTTTAGTAATGAACTTCCGGTCTTCCTAGTATTGAAAACAATCTACCAGCCTAGGAAAATTCATCCCTCCTGGAGCTACTAGTATTGCAAAAATACATTTACAGAGTCATTTAGACAAATCAAGCCACAAACAACAGGGCATTCAAAGCACACAGTGAGTTAGACTTGCTGGAACTTCAATATTAACTAAACACTCATGGTGACCTTAACTGGTAAAGGTGGGGGACACATTGATAGTAGCTGGACACTCACACGTCAACATTTTAGAGCTAAATGGAGCCTTGAACACCAGCTGGTTAGCCCTGTTGGGGCACAGAAAGCTGATTAGAACAGGGAACAGGAAAACTGTTGGAAAGTCTGAATTTAGCTGGAAGAGATCAGGCAAAAACCAAAGTCAGAGGAAAACTGGGACTGAAAAACTAGAGGACACCCTGGAATATTCAATGAAAACTATCTCCCATCAGCTCCTGTATTCAAGTACTTGTCTCATTGTTGACAATGTTTGTGGAAGTTTATGAAACCATTCGGAGGTTTCCTTGCAGGAGGGAGTACATCACTAGGAGGTGGGATTTAAGGGTTTATAGCTCTATTCCATTCTATCTCTGCTTCCTTTGTATGGATAGAAATGTGATCAGCCAGTTTCCTGCACCTGCTACTTCAACAAGCCTTCCCTGCCATTGTGAACTCTATCCAGTTAGGGACATAAGTTTAAACCAGCCCTTTCTTCCTTAAGTGGCTTTCCCTCCTGGCAGTTTATCACAGCAACTAATACACAACCTTGTCCTGAGAAATGTTGTCAGAGACAATCTCTCTTTTTATCAGCCTCCTACCCATGTGGATGCTGAGCAGGAAGTGGGGAGGATCCCCACCGGAGGAGTTGGCAGGAGAGATATACCAGTGTTCCAACTTAACCTTGGCAAGGGCCAGGATCCAGTATCAACATTGGGCATCATTTTATGTAAAGACTCTGGCCGAATTTCATTATTTGCAAACACTTGTCACTGGAACAGCTTTCGGGAGGGAAGCCATTGATGTGTGACTCCTCTCTCTGCCCTCTTGGCAGAAAGTGTAACAAGCCAAAGCCGATTCACAAGGAAGATATGGCAACATTCACTGTGAAGGTGACAGACAGGGATAGCACTGAATACCTGCTTCTTCCCTTATGGGGATTAGCTACAGTTGCCCAAAGGCAAGTGAAATGTCACTAGAGTGTTCTTAAGACTCATCAAGGGACCAGTTCGGGTGGCAACCTGAGGTTCCCAACACTGCGACAGTACGGAAGTGACATTTAGAGAAAAAAGAGAAACTTGCCACTGTCAAAGAGAGTTAATATTGCACTATCCCTATCTCAGAGACTCTGAAACCCTGCAGTGCCCTCTGTGCAGCATGGTGAGCCCAAGCCTCTCTCTCTGGGAGGACCTTCAGAATCCTACTCCAGGATGTCTGAGACAAATAAGCT